>NW_027175249.1:2500000-3750000 GCF_028021215.1 Eschrichtius robustus | reverse complement strand
TTGTGATGACACGGACATGGAACATTATGATGACAAGAATTCTGGAGCATTGTGATAAATAGGGCATGGACCATTGTGATTAGAGGGGCCAAGGAGCATTCTGATGACAACGGCATGGAGCATTGTGATGACCAGGGTCATCGAGCATTGTGATGACAGTGGTCATGAAGCATTGTGATGAATGTGGTCATGGATCATTGTGATGACAAGAGTCGTGGAGCATTGTGATGACAGGGGTCATAGAGCATTGTGATGACACGGTTATGGAATATTGTGATGACCAGAATTCTGTAGCACTGAGATGAAAAGGGAATGGAGCATTGTGATGACAGGCGTCATGGGACAATGTGTTGACAGTGGTCTTGGATCACTGTTAGAAACGGAACATGGAGCAATTTGATTTCAGGGGCCATGAAAAATTGTGAATACATAGGCCATGGAGTATTCAGATGAATGTGGTCAAGGATCATTGTGACAAAAAGTGTCCTGGAATATTGTGATGACACGGTTCATGGAGCATTGCGATGACAAGGGCCATGGCGAAATGTGAAGACAGGTGTCATGGGGCATTGTGATGACAGTGGTCATCTAGAATTGTGAAGAAAGATATCATGAAGCACTGGGATGACAGGGGCCATGGAGCATTGTGATGACAGGCGTCATGGGACAATGTGTTGACAGTTCTCATGGAGCATTGTTAGAAAGGGAACATGGAGCAATTTGATTTCAGGGGCCATGAAAAATTGTGAATACATAGGCCATGGAGTATTCAGATGAATGTGGTCAAGGATCATTGTGACGAAAAGTGTCCTGGAATATTGTTATGACACGTTTCATGGAGCATTGCGATGACAAGAGCCATGGCGAAATGTGAAGACAGGTGTCATGGGGCATTGTGATGACAGTGGTCATCTAGAATTGTGAAGAAAGATATCATGGAGCACTGGGATGACAGGGGCCAGGGAACATTGTGATGACAGGTGTCATGGGGCATTGTGATGACACGGCCATGGAACATTATGATGACAAGAATTCTGGAGCATTGTGATAAAAAGGGCATGGACCATTGTGATTAGAGGGGCCAAGGAGCATTCTGATGAGAACGGCATGGAGCATTGTGATGACCAGGGTCATCGAGCATTGTGATGACAGTGGTCATGAAGCATTGTGATGAATGTGGTCATGGATCATTGTGATGACAAGTGTCGTGGAGCATTGTGATGACAGGGGTCATAGAGCATTGTGAGGACACGGCTATAGAATATTGTGATGACCAGAATTCTGTAGCCCTGTGATGAAAAGGGAATGGAGCATTGTGAATACAGGGGTCATGGAGCATTGTGATGACAATTGTTCTAGAACATTGTGAAGACAGGGATCATGGAGCATAGTGATAAAAGGGGACATGGAGCATTGTGATGACAGGCTTCATGGGACAATGTGTTGACAGTTGTCATAGAGCATTGTTAGAAAGTGAACATGGAGCAATTTGCTTTCAGGGGCCATGAAAAATTGTGAATACATAGGCCATGGAGTATTCAGATGAATGTGGTCAAGGATCATTGTGACTACAAGTGTCCTGGAATATTGTGATGACACGGTTCATGGAGCATTGCGATGACAAGGGCCATGGCGAAATGTGAAGACAGGTGTCATGGGGCATTGTGATGACAGTGGTCATCTAGAATTGTGAAGAAAGATATCATGGAGCACTGGGATGACAGGGGCCATGGAGCATTGTGATGACAGCGGTCATGGGGCATTCTGATGACACGGCCATGGAACATTATGATGACAAGAATTCTGGAACATTGTGATAAAAAGGGCATGGACCATTGTGATTAGAGGGGCCAAGGAGCATTCTGATGACAACGGCATGGAGCATTGTGATGACCAGGGTCATCGAGCATTGTGATGACAGTGGTCATGAAGCATTGTGATGAATGTGGTCATGGATCATTGTGATGACAAGTGTCGTGGAGCATTGTGATGACAGGTCTCATAGAGCATTTTGATGACACGGTTATGGAATATTGTGATGACCAGAATTCTGTAGCACTGTGATGAAAAGGGAATGGAGCATTGTGATTACAGGGGTCATGGAGCATTGTGATGACAATTGTTCTAAAACATTGTGAAAACAGGGATCATGGAGCATAGTGATGAAAGGGGCCATGGAGCATTGTGATGACAGGCGTCATGGGACAATGTGTTGACAGTGGTCTTGAATCATTGTTAGAAAGGGAACATGGAGCAATTTGATTTCAGGGGCCATGAAAAATTGTGAATACATAGGCCATGGAGTATTCAGATGAATGTGGTCAAGGATCATTGTGATGAAAAGTGTCCTGGAATATTATGATGACACGGTTCATGGAGCATTGCGATGACAAGGGCCATGGCGAAATGTGAAGACAGGTGTCATGGGACTTTGTGATGACAGTGGTCATCTAGAATTGTGAAGAAAGATATCATGGAGCACTGGGATGACAGGGGCCATGGAGCATTGTGATGACAGGGGTCATGGGGCATTGTGATGACACGGCCATGGAACATTATGATGACAAGAATTCTGGAGCATTGTGATAAAAAGGGCATGGACCACTGTGATTAGAGGGGCCAAGGAGCATTCTGATGACAACGGCATGGAGCATTTTGATGACAAGTTTCATCGAGCATTGTGATGATAGTGGTCATGAAGCATTGTGATGAATGTGGTCATGGATCGTTGTGATGAAAAGTGTCGTGGAGCATTGTGATGACAGGTCTCATAGAGCATTTTGATGACACGGTTATGGAATATTGTGATGACCAGAATTCTGTAGCACTGTGATGAAAAGGGAATGGAGCATTGTGATTACAGGGGTCATGGAGCATTATGATGACAATTGTTCTAGAACATTGCGATGACAGGGATCATGGAGCATAGTGATGAAAGGGGCCATGGAGCATTGTGATGACAGGCGTCATGGGATATTGTGTTGACAGTGGTCTTGGAGCATTGTTAGAAAGGGAACATGGAGCAATTTGATTTCAGGGGCCATGAACAATTGTGAATACATAGGCCATGGAGTATTCAGATGAATGTGGTCAAGGATCATTGTGAAGAAAAGTGTACTGGAATATTGTGATGACACGGTTCATGGAACATTGCGATGACAAGGGCCATGGCGAAATGTGAAGACAGGTGTCATGGGTCATTGTGATGACAGTGGTCATCTAGAATTGTGAAGAAAGATATCATGGAGCACTGGGATGACAGGGGCCATGGAGCATTGTGATGACATGGGTCATGGGGCATTGTGATGACACGGCCATGGAACATTATGATGACAAGAATTCTGGAGCATTGTGATAAATAGGGCATGGACCATTGTGATTAGAAGGGCCAAGGAGCATTCTGATGACAACGGCATGGAGCATTGTGATGACAATGTTCATCGAGCATTGTGATGACAGTGGTCATGAAGCATTGTGATGAATGTGGTCATGGATCATTGTGATGACAAGAGTCGTGGACCATTGTGATGACAGGGGTCATAGAGCATTGTGATGACACGGTTATGGAATATTGTGATGACCAGAATTCTGTAGCACTGAGATGAAAAGGGAATGGAGCATTGTGATGACAGGAGTCATGGGACAATGTGTTGACAGTGGTCTTGGATCACTGTTAGAAAGGGAACATGGAGCAATTTGATTTCAGGGGCCATGAAAAATTGTGAATACATAGGCCATGGAGTATTCAGATGAATGTGCTCAAGGATCATTGTGATGAAAAGTGTCCTGGAATATTGTGAGGACACGGTTCATGGAGCATTGCGATGACAAGGGCCATGGCGAAATGTGAAGACAGGTGTCATGGGGCATTGTGATGACAGTGGTCATCTAGAATTGTGAAGAAAGATATCATGGAGCACTTGGATGACAGGGGCCATGGAACATTGTGATGACAGGGGTCATGGGGCATTGTGATGACACCGCCATGGAACATTATGTTGACAAGAATTCTGGAGCATTGTGATAAAATGGGCATGGACCATTGTGATTAGAGGGGCCAAGGAGCATTCTGATGACAACGGCATGGAGCATTGTGATGACAGGGGTCATCGAGCATTGTGATGACAGTGGTCATGAAGCATTGTGATGAATGTGGTCATGGATCATTGTGATGACAAGTGTCGTGGAGCATTGTGATGACAGGGGTCATAGAGCATTGTGATGACACGGTTGTGGAATATTTTGATGACCAGAATTCTGTAGCACTGTGATGAAAATGGAATGGAGCATTGTGATTACAGGGGTCATGGAGCATTGTGATGACCATTGTTCTACAACATTGTGACGACAGGGATCATGGAGCATAGTGATGAAAGGGGCCATGGGGCATTGTGATGACAGGCGTCATGGGACATTGTGTTGACAGTGGTCATGGAGAATTGTTAGAAAGGGAACATGGAGCAATTTGATTTCAGGGGCCATGAAAAATTGTGAATACATAGGCCATGGAGTATTCAGATGAATGTGGTCAAGGATCATTGTGAATACAAGTGTCCCGGAATATTGTGATGACACGGTTCATGGAGCATTGCGATGACAAGGGCCATGGCGAAATGTGATGACAGGTGTCATGGGGCATTGTGATGACAGTGGTCATCTAGAATTGTGAAGAAAGATATCATGGAGCACTGGGATGACAGGGGCCATGGAGCATTGTGATGACAGGGGTCATGGGGCATTGTGATGACACGGCCATGGAACATTATGATGTCAAGAATTCTGGAGCATTGTGATAAAAAGGGCATGGACCATTGTGATTAGAGGGGCCAAGGAGCATTCTGATGACAACGGCATGGAGCATTGTGATGACAAGGGTCATCGAGCATTGTGATGAGAGTGGTCATGAAGCATTGTGATGAATGTGTTCATGGATCATTGTGATGACAAGTGTCGTGGAGCATTGTGATGACAGGGGTCATAGAGCATTGTGATGACACGGTTATGGAATATTGTGATGACCAGAATTCTGTAGCACTGTGATGAAAAGGGAATGGAGCATTGTGATTACAGGGGTCATGGAGCATTGTGATGACCATTGTTCTAGAACATTGTGATGACAGGGATCACGGAGCATAGTGATGAAAGGGGCCATGGAGCATTGTGATGATAGGCGTCATGGGACAATGTGTTGACAGTGGTCATGGAGAATTGTTAGAAAGGGAACATGGAGCAATTTGATTTCAGGGGCCATGAAAAATTGTGAATACATAGGCCATGGAGTATTCAGATGAATGTGGTCAAGGATAATTGTGACTACAAGTGTCCTGGAATATTGTGATGACACGGTTCATGGAGCATTGCGATGACAAGGGCCATGGCGAAATGTGAAGACAGGTGTCATGGGGCATTGTGATGACAGTGGTCATCTAGAATTGCGAAGAAAGATATCATGGAGCACTGGGATGACAGGGGCCATGGAGCATTGTGATGACAGGGGTCATGGGGCATTCTGATGACACGGCCATGGAACATTATGATGACAAGAATTCTGGAGCATTGTGATAAAAAGGGCATGGACCATTGTGATTAGAGGGGCCAAGGAGCATTCTGATGAGAACGGCATGGAGCATTGTGATGACCAGGTTCATCGAGCATTGTGATGACAGTGGTCATGAAGCATTGTGATGAATGTGGTCATGGATCATTGTGATGACAAGTGTCGTGGAGCATTGTGATGACAGGGGTCATAGAGCATTGTGATGACACGGTTATGGTATATTGTGATGACCAGAATTCTGTAGCACTGTGATGAAAAGGGAATGGAGCATTGTGAGTACAGTGGTCATGGAGCATTGTGATGACAATTGTTCTAGAACATTGTGAAGACAGGGATCATGGAGCATAGTGATGAAAGGGGACATGGAGCATTGTGATGACAGGCGTCAAGGGACAATGTGTTGACAGTTGTCATGGAGCATTGTTAGAAAGGGAACATGGAGCCATTTGATTTCAGGGGCCATGAAAAATTGTGAATACATAAGCCATGGAGTATTCAGATGAATGTGGTCAAGGATCATTGTGACCAAAAGTGTCCTGGAATATTGTGATGACACGGTTCATGGAGCATTGCGATGACAAGGGACATGGCGAAATGTGAAGACAGGTGTCATGGGGCATTGTGATGACAGTGGTCATCTAGAATTGTGAAGAAAGATATCATGGAGCACTGGGATGACAGGGGCCATGGAGCATTGTGATTACAGGCGTCATGGGGCATTGTGATGACACGGCCATGGAACATTATGATGAGAAGAATTCTGGAACATTGTGATAAAAAGGGCATGGACCAATGTGATTAGAGGGGCCAAGGAGCATTCTGATGACAACGGCATGGAGCATTGTGATGACCAGGGTCATCGAGCATTGTGATGACAGTGGTCATGAAGCATTGTGATGAATGTGGTCATGGATCATTGTGATGACAAGTGTCGTGGAGCATTGTGATGACAGGGGTCATAGAGCATTGTGATGACACGGTTATGGAATATTGTGATGACCAGAATTCTGTAGCACTGTGATGAAAAGGGAATGGAGCATTGTGATTACAGTGGTCATGGAGCATTGTGATGACAATTGTTCTAGAACATTGCGATGACAGGGATCATGGAGCATAGTGATGAAATTGGCCATGGAGCATTGTGATGACAGGCGTCATGGGACATTGTGTTGACAGTGGTCTTGGAGCATTGTTAGAAAGGGAACATGGAGCAATTTGATTTCAGGGGATATGAAAAATTGTGAATACATAGGCCATGGAGTATTCAGATGAATGTGGGCAAGGATCATTGTGACGACAAGTGTCCTGGCATATTGTGATGACACGGTTCATGGAGCATTGCGACGACAAGGGCCATGGCGAAATGTGAAGACAGTTGTCATGGGGCTTTGTGATGACAGTGGTCATCTAGAATTGTGAAGAAAGATATCATGGAGCAGTGGGATGACGGGGGCCATGGAGCATTGTGATGACAGGGGTTATGGGGCATTGTGATGACACGGACATGGAACATTATGATGACAAGAATTCTGGAGCATTGTGATAAATAGGGCATGGACCATTGTGATTAGAGGGGCCAAGGAGCATTCTGATGACAACGGCATGGAGCATTGTGATGACAATGTTCATCGAGCATTGTAATGACAGTGGTCATGAAGCATTGTGATGAATGTGGTCATGGATCATTGTGATGACAAGAGTCGTGGAGCATTGTGATGACAGGGGTCATAGAGCATTGTGATGACACTTTTATGGAATATTGTGATGACCAGAATTCTGTAGCACTGAGATAAAAAGGGAATGGAGCATTGTGATGACAGGCGTCATGGGACAATGTGTTGACAGTGGTCTTGGATCACTGTTAGAAAGGGAACATGGAGCAATTTGATTTCAGGGGCCATGAAAAATTGTGAATACATAGGCCATGGAGTATTCAGATGAATGTGCTCAAGGATCATTGTGATGAAAAGTGTCCTGGAATATTGTGAGGACACGGTTCATGGAGCATTGCGATGACAAGGGCCATGGCGAAATGTGAAGACAGGTGTCATGGGGCATTGTGATGACAGTGGTCATCTAGAATTGTGAAGAAAGATATCATGGAGCACTTGGATGACAGGGGCCATGGAACATTGTGATGACAGGGGTCATGGGGCATTGTGATAACACCGCCATGGAACATTATGTTGACAAGAATTCTGGAGCATTGTGATAAAATGGGCATGGACCATTGTGATTAGAGGGGCCAAGGAGCATTCTGATGACAACGGCATGGAGCATTGTGATGACAGGGGTCATCGAGCATTGTGACGACAGGGATCATGGAGCATAGTGATGAAAGGGGCCATGGGGCATTGTGATGACAGGCGTCATGGGACATTGTGTTGACAGTGGTCATGGAGAATTGTTAGAAAGGGAACATGGAGCAATTTGATTTCAGGGGCCATGAAAAATTGTGAATACATAGGCCATGGAGTATTCAGATGAATGTGGTCAAGGATCATTGTGACGACATGTGTCCTGGAATATTGTGATGACACGGTTCATGGAGCATTGCGATGAAAAGGGCCATGGCGAAATGTGATGAGAGTGGTCATCTAGAATTGTGAAGAAAGATATCATGGAGCCCTGGGATGATAGGGGCCATGGAGCATTGTGATGAAAGGGGTCATGGGGCATTGTGATGACACGGCAATGGAACATTATGATGACAAGAATTCTGGAGCATTGTGATAAAAAGGGCATGGACCATTGTGATTAGAGGGGTCAAGGAGCATTCTGATGACAACGGCATGGAGCATTGTGATGACCAGGGTCATCGAGCATTGTGATGACAGTGGTCATGAAGCATTGTGATGAATGTGGTCATGGATCATTGTGATGACAAGTGTCGTGGAGCATTGTGATGACAGGGTTCATAGTGCATTGTGATGACACGGTTATGGAGTATTGTGATGACCAGAATTCTGTAGCACTGTGATGAAAAGGGAATGGAGCATTGTGATTACAGTGGTCATGGAGCATTGTGATGACAATTGTTTTAGAATATTGTGAAGACAGGGATCATGGAGCATAGTGATGAAAGGGGCCATGGAGCATTGTGATGACAGGCGTCATGGGACAATGTGTTGACAGTGGTCATGGAGCATTGTTAGAAAGGGAACATGGAGCAATTTGATTTCAGGGGATATGAAAAATTGTGAATACATAGGCCATGGAGTATTCAGATGAATGTGGGCAAGGATCATTGTGACGACAAGTGTCCTGGAATATTGTGATGACACGGTTCATGGAGCATTGCGATGACAAGGGCCATGGCGAAATGTGAAGACAGTTGTCATGGGGCTTTGTGATGACAGTGGTCATCTAGAATTGTGAAGAAAGATATCATGGAGCAGTGGGATGACGGGGGCCATGGAGCATTGTGATGACAGGGGTTATGGGGCATTGTGATGACACGGACATGGAACATTATGATGACAAGAATTCTGGAGCATTGTGATAAATAGGGCATGAACCATTGTGATTAGAGGGGCCAAGGAGCTTTCTGATGACAACGGCATGGAGCATTTTGATGACAAGTTTCATCGAGCATTGTGATGATAGTGGTCATGAAGCATTGTGATGAATGTGGTCATGGATCATTGTGATGACAAGTGTCGTGGAGCATTGTGATGACAGGTCTCATAGAGTATTTTGATGACACGGTTATGGAATATTGTGATGACCAGAATTCTGTAGCACTGTGATGAAAAGAGAATGGAGCATTGTGATTACAGGGGTCATGGAGCATTGTGATGACAATTGTTCTAGAACATTGCGATGACAGGGATCATGGAGCATAGTGATGAAAGGGGCCATGGAGCATTGTGATGACAGGCGTCATGGGACATTGTGTTGACAGTGGTCTTGGAGCATTGTTAGAAAGGGAACATGGAGCAATTTGATTTCAGGGGATATGAAAAATTGTGAATACATAGGCCATGGAGTATTCAGATGAATGTGGGCAAGGATCATTGTGACGACAAGTGTCCTGGCATATTGTGATGACACGGTTCATGGAGCATTGCGACGACAAGGGCCATGGCGAAATGTGAAGACAGTTGTCATGGGGCTTTGTGATGACAGTGGTCATCTAGAATTGTGAAGAAAGATATCATGGAGCAGTGGGATGACGGGGGCCATGGAGCATTGTGATGACAGGGGTTATGGGGCATTGTGATGACACGGACATGGAACATTATGATGACAAGAATTCTGGAGCATTGTGATAAATAGGGCATGGACCATTGTGATTAGAGGGGCCAAGGAGCATTCTGATGACAACGGCATGGAGCATTGTGATGACAATGTTCATCGAGCATTGTAATGACAGTGGTCATGAAGCATTGTGATGAATGTGGTCATGGATCATTGTGATGACAAGAGTCGTGGAGCATTGTGATGACAGGGGTCATAGAGCATTGTGATGACACTTTTATGGAATATTGTGATGACCAGAATTCTGTAGCACTGAGATAAAAAGGGAATGGAGCATTGTGATGACAGGCGTCATGGGACAATGTGTTGACAGTGGTCTTGGATCACTGTTAGAAAGGGAACATGGAGCAATTTGATTTCAGGGGCCATGAAAAATTGTGAATACATAGGCCATGGAGTATTCAGATGAATGTGCTCAAGGATCATTGTGATGAAAAGTGTCCTGGAATATTGTGAGGACACGGTTCATGGAGCATTGCGATGACAAGGGCCATGGCGAAATGTGAAGACAGGTGTCATGGGGCATTGTGATGACAGTGGTCATCTAGAATTGTGAAGAAAGATATCATGGAGCACTTGGATGACAGGGGCCATGGAACATTGTGATGACAGGGGTCATGGGGCATTGTGATGACACCGCCATGGAACATTATGTTGACAAGAATTATGGAGCATTGTGATAAAATGGGCATGGACCATTGTGATTAGAGGGGCCAAGGAGCATTCTGATGACAACGGCATGGAGCATTGTGATGACAGGGGTCATCGAGCATTGTGACGACAGGGATCATGGAGCATAGTGATGAAAGGGGCCATGGGGCATTGTGATGACAGGCGTCATGGGACATTGTGTTGACAGTGGTCATGGAGAATTGTTAGAAAGGGAACATGGAGCAATTTGATTTCAGGGGCCATGAAAAATTGTGAATACATAGGCCATGGAGTATTCAGATGAATGTGGTCAAGGATCATTGTGACGACATGTGTCCTGGAATATTGTGATGACACGGTTCATGGAGCATTGCGATGAAAAGGGCCATGGCGAAATGTGATGAGAGTGGTCATCTAGAATTGTGAAGAAAGATATCATGGAGCCCTGGGATGATAGGGGCCATGGAGCATTGTGATGAAAGGGGTCATGGGGCATTGTGATGACACGGCAATGGAACATTATGATGACAAGAATTCTGGAGCATTGTGATAAAAAGGGCATGGACCATTGTGATTAGAGGGGTCAAGGAGCATTCTGATGAAAACGGCATGGAGCATTGTGATGACCAGGGTCATCGAGCATTGTGATGACAGTGGTCATGAAGCATTGTGATGAATGTGGTCATGGATCATTGTGATGACAAGTGTCGTGGAGCATTGTGATGACAGGGTTCATAGTGCATTGTGATGACACGGTTATGGAGTATTGTGATGACCAGAATTCTGTAGCACTGTGATGAAAAGGGAATGGAGCATTGTGATTACAGTGGTCATGGAGCATTGTGATGACAATTGTTTTAGAATATTGTGAAGACAGGGATCATGGAGCATAGTGATGAAAGGGGCCATGGAGCATTGTGATGACAGGCGTCATGGGACAATGTGTTGACAGTGGTCATGGAGCATTGTTAGAAAGGGAACATGGAGCAATTTGATTTCAGGGGATATGAAAAATTGTGAATACATAGGCCATGGAGTATTCAGATGAATGTGGGCAAGGATCATTGTGACGACAAGTGTCCTGGAATATTGTGATGACACGGTTCATGGAGCATTGCGATGACAAGGGCCATGGCGAAATGTGAAGACAGTTGTCATGGGGCTTTGTGATGACAGTGGTCATCTAGAATTGTGAAGAAAGATATCATGGAGCAGTGGGATGACGGGGGCCATGGAGCATTGTGATGACAGGGGTTATGGGGCATTGTGATGACACGGACATGGAACATTATGATGACAAGAATTCTGGAGCATTGTGATAAATAGGGCATGAACCATTGTGATTAGAGGGGCCAAGGAGCTTTCTGATGACAACGGCATGGAGCATTTTGATGACAAGTTTCATCGAGCATTGTGATGATAGTGGTCATGAAGCATTGTGATGAATGTGGTCATGGATCATTGTGATGACAAGTGTCGTGGAGCATTGTGATGACAGGTCTCATAGAGTATTTTGATGACACGGTTATGGAATATTGTGATGACCAGAATTCTGTAGCACTGTGATGAAAAGAGAATGGAGCATTGTGATTACAGGGGTCATGGAGCATTGTGATGACAATTGTTCTAGAACATTGCGATGACAGGGATCATGGAGCATAGTGATGAAAGGGGCCATGGAGCATTGTGATGACAGGCGTCATGGGACATTGTGTTGACAGTGGTCTTGGAGCATTGTTAGAAAGGGAACATGGAGCAATTTGATTTCAGGGGAGATGAAAAATTGTGAATACATAGGCCATGGAGTATTCAGATGAATGTGGGCAAGGATCATTGTGACGACAAGTGTCCTGGCATATTGTGATGACACGGTTCATGGAGCATTGTGATGACAAGGGCCATGGCGAAATGTGAAGACAGTTGTCATGGGGCTTTGTGATGACAGTGGTCATCTAGAATTGTGAAGAAAGATATCATGGAGCAGTGGGATGACGGAGGCCATGGAGCATTGTGATGACAGGGGTTATGGGGCATTGTGATGACACGGACATGGAACATTATGATGACAAGAATTCTGGAGCATTGTGATAAATAGGGCATGGACCATTGTGATTAGAGGGGCCAAGGAGCATTCTGATGACAACGGCATGGAGCATTGTGATGACCAGGGTCATCGAGCATTGTGATGACAGTGGTCTTGAAGCATTGTGATGAATGTGGTCACGGATCATTGTGATGACAAGAGTCGTGGAGCATTGTGATGACAGGGGTCATAGAGCATTGTGATGACACGGTTATGGAATATTGTGATGACCAGAATTCTGTAGCACTGAGATGAAAAGGGAATGGAGCATTGTGATGACAGGCGTCATGGGACAATGTGTTGACAGTGGTCTTGGATCACTGTTAGAAACGGAACATGGAGCAATTTGATTTCAGGGGCCATGAAAAATTGTGAATACATAGGCCATGGAGTATTCAGATGAATGTGGTCAAGGATCATTGTGACAAAAAGTGTCCTGGAATATTGTGATGACACGGTTCATGGAGCATTGCGATGACAAGGGCCATGGCGAAATGTGAAGACAGGTGTCATGGGGCATTGTGATGACAGTGGTCATCTAGAATTGTGAAGAAAGATATCATGAAGCACTGGGATGACAGGGGCCATGGAGCATTGTGATGACAGGCGTCATGGGGCATTGTGATGACACGGCCATGGAACATTATGATGACAAGAATTCTGGAACATTGTGATAAAACGGGCATGGACCATTGTGATTAGAGGGGCCAAGGAGCATTCTGATGACAACGGCATGGAGCATTGTGATGACCAGTGTCATCGAGCATTGTGATGACAGTGGTCATGAAGCATTGTGATGAATGTGGTCATGGATCATTGTGATGACAAGTGTCGTGGAGCATTGTGATGACAGGGGTCATAGAGCATTTTGATGACACAGTTATGGAATATTGTGATGACCAGAATTCTGTAGCACTGTGATGAAAAGGGAATGGAGCATTGTGAGTACAGGGGTCATGGAGCATTGTGATGACAATTGTTCTAGAACATTGTGAAGACAGGGATCATGGAGCATAGTGATGAAAGGGGCCATGGAGCATTGTGATGACAGGCGTCATGGGACAATGTGTTGACAGTTCTCATGGAGCATTGTTACAAAGGGAACATGGAGCAATTTGATTTCAGGGGCCATGAAAAATTGTGAATACATAGGCCATGGAGTATTCAGATGAATGTGGTCAAGGTTCATTGTGACGAAAAGTGTCCTGGAATATTGTTATGACACGTTTCATGGAGCATTGCGATGACAAGAGCCATGGCGTAATGTGAAGACAGGTGTCATGGGGCATTGTGATGACAGTGGTCATCTAGAATTGTGAAGAAAGATATCATGGAGCACTGGGATGACAGGGGCCAGGGAACATTGTGATGACAGGTGTCATGGGGCATTGTGATGACACGGCCATGGAACATTATGATGACAAGAATTCTGGAGCATTGTGATAAAAAGGGCATGGACCATTGTGATTAGAGGGGCCAAGGAGCATTCTGATGAGAACGGCATGGAGCATTGTGATGACCAGGGTCATCGAGCATTGTGATGACAGTGGTCATGAAGCATTGTGATGAATGTGGTCATGGATCATTGTGATGACAAGTGTCGTGGAGCATTGTGATGACAGGGGTCATAGAGCATTGTGAGGACACGGCTATAGAATATTGTGATGACCAGAATTCTGTAGCCCTGTGATGAAAAGGGAATGGAGCATTGTGAGTACAGGGGTCATGGAGCATTGTGATGACAATTGTTCTAGAACATTGTGAAGACAGGGATCATGGAGAATAGTGATAAAAGGGGACATGGAGCATTGTGATGACAGGCTTCATGGGACAATGTGTTGACAGTTGTCATAGAGCATTGTTAGAAAGTGAACATGGAGCAATTTGCTTTCAGGGGCCATGAAAAATTGTGAATACATAGGCCATGGAGTATTCAGATGAATGTGGTCAAGGATCATTGTGACTACAAGTGTCCTGGAATATTGTGATGACACGGTTCATGGAGCATTGCGATGACAAGGGCCATGGCGAAATGTGAAGACAGGTGTCATGGGGCATTGTGATGACAGTGGTCATCTAGAATTGTGAAGAAAGATATCATGGAGCACTGGGATGACAGGGGCCATGGAGCATTGTGATGACAGCGGTCATGGGGCATTCTGATGACACGGCCTTGGAACATTATGATGACAAGAATTCTGGAACATTGTGATAAAAAGGGCATGGACCATTGTGATTAGAGGGGCCAAGGAGCATTCTGATGACAACGGCATGGAGCATTGTGATGACCAGGGTCATCGAGCATTGTGATGACAGTGGTCATGAAGCATTGTGATGAATGTGGTCATGGATCATTGTGATGAAAAGTGTCGTGGAGCATTGTGATGACAGGGGTCATAGAGCATTGTGATGACACGGTTATGGAATATTGTGATGACCAGAATTCTGTAGCACTGTGATGAAAAGGGAATGGAGCATTGTGAGTACAGGGGTCATGGAGCATTGTGATGACAATTGTTCTAGAACATTGTGAAGACAGGGATCATGGAGCATAGTGATGAAAGGGGACATGGAGCATTGTGATGACAGGC
This sequence comes from Eschrichtius robustus, assembly GCF_028021215.1. Classification (NCBI taxonomy): domain Eukaryota; kingdom Metazoa; phylum Chordata; class Mammalia; order Artiodactyla; family Eschrichtiidae; genus Eschrichtius; species Eschrichtius robustus. Next base: position 3,734,858 of record NW_027175249.1, on the reverse strand, counting down.
GTCATGGGACAATGTGTTGACAGTTGTCATGGAGCATTGTTAGAAAGGGAACATGGAGCAATTTGATTTCAGGGGCCAGGAAAAATTGTGAATACATAGGCCATGGAGTATTCAGATGAATGTGGTCAAGGATCATTGTGACAAAAAGTTTACTGGAATATTGTGATGACACGGTTCATGGAGCATTGCAATGACAAGGGCCATGGCGAAATGTGAAGACAGGTGTCATGGGGCATTGTGATGACAGTGGTCATCTAGAATTGTGAAGAAAGATATCATGGAGCACTGGGATGACAGGGGCCATGGAGCATTGTGATGACATGGGTCATGGGGCATTGTGATGACAGTGGTCATCTAGAATTGTTCAGAAAGATATCATGGAGCACTGGGATGACAGGGGCTATGGAGCATTGTGATGACATGGGTCATGGGGCATTGTGATGACACCGCCATGGAACATTATGATGACAAGAATTCTGGAGCATTGTGATAAAAAGGTCATGGACCATTGTGATTAGAGGGGCCAAGGAGCATTCTGATGACAACAGCATGGAGCATTGTGATGACAAGGGTCATCGAGCACTGTGATGACAGTGGTCATGAAGCATTGTGATGAATGTGGTCATGGATCATTGTGATGACAAGTGTCGTGGAGCATTGTGATGACAGGGGTCATAGAGCATTGTGATGACACGGTTATGGAATATTGTGATGACCAGAATTTTGTAGCACTGAGATGAAAAGGGAATGGAGCATTGTGAGTACAGGGGTCATGGAGCATTGTGATGACAATTGTTCTAGAACATTGTGAAGACAGGGATCATGGAGCATAGTGATGAAAGGGGCCATGGAGCATTGTGATGACAGGCGTCATGGGACAATTTGTTGACAGTGTCATGGAGCATTGTTAGAAAGGGAACATGGAGCAATTTGATTTCAGGGGCCATGAAAAATTGTGAATACATAGGCCATGGAGTATTCAGATGAATGTGGTCAAGGATCATTGTGACGAAAAGTGTCCTGGAATATTGTGAGGACACGGTTCATGGAGCATTGCGATGACAAGGGCCATGGCGAAATGTGAAGACAGGTGTCATGGGGCATTGTGATGACAGTGGTGATCTAGAATTGTGAAGAAAGATATCATGGAGCAGTGGGATGACGGGGGCCATGGAGCATTGTGATGACAGGGGTTATGGGACATTGTGATGACACGGACATGGAACATTATGATGACAAGAATTCTGGAGCATTGTGATAAATAGGGCATGGACCATTGTGATTAGAGGGGCCAAGGAGCATTCTGATGACAACGGCATGGAGCATTTTGATGACAAGTTTCATCGAGCATTGTGATGATAGTGGTCATGAAGCATTGTGATGAATGTGGTCATGGATCATTGTGATGACAAGTGTCGTGGAGCATTGTGATGACAGGTCTCATAGAGCATTTTGATGACACGGTTATGGAATATTGTGATGACCAGAATTCTGTAGCACTGTGATGAAAAGGGAATGGAGCATTGTGATTACAGGGGTCATGGAGCATTGTGATGACAATTGTTCTAAAACATTGTGAAAACAGGGATCATGGAGCATAGTGATGAAAGGGCCATGGAGCATTGTGATGACAGGCGTCATGGGACAATGTGTTGACAGTGGTCTTGAATCATTGTTAGAAAGGGAACATGGAGCAATTTGATTTCAGGGGCCATGAAAAATTGTGAATACATAGGCCATGGAGTATTCAGATGAATGTGGTCAAGGATCATTGTGATGAAAAGTGTCCTGGAATATTATGATGACACGGTTCATGGAGCATTGCGATGACAAGGGCCATGGCGAAATGTGAAGACAGGTGTCATGGGACTTTGTGATGACAGTGGTCATCTAGAATTGTGAAGAAAGATATCATGGAGCACTGGGATGACAGGGGCCATGGAGCATTGTGATGACATGGGTCATGGGGCATTGTGATGACACGGCCATGGAACATTATGATGACAAGAATTCTGGAGCATTGTGATAAATAGGGCATGGACCATTGTGATTAGAAGGGCCAAGGAGCATTCTGATGACAACGGCATGGAGCATTGTGATGACAATGTTCATCGAGCATTGTGATGACAGTGGTCATGAAGCATTGTGATGAATGTGGTCATGGATCATTGTGATGACAAGAGTCGTGGACCATTGTGATGACAGGGGTCATAGAGCATTGTGATGACACGGTTATGGAATATTGTGATGACCAGAATTCTGTAGCACTGAGATGAAAAGGGAATGGAGCATTGTGATGACAGGAGTCATGGGACAATGTGTTGACAGTGGTCTTGGATCACTGTTAGAAAGGGAACATGGAGCAATTTGATTTCAGGGGCCATGAAAAATTGTGAATACATAGGCCATGGAGTATTCAGATGAATGTGCTCAAGGATCATTGTGATGAAAAGTGTCCTGGAATATTGTGAGGATACGGTTCATGGAGCATTGCGATGACAAGGGCCATGGCAAAATGTGAAGACAGGTGTCATGGGGCATTGTGATGACAGTGGTCATCTAGAATTGTGAAGAAAGATATCATGGAGCACTTGGATGACAGGGGCCATGGAACATTGTGATGACAGGGGTCATGGGGCATTGTGATGACACCGCCATGGAACATTATGTTGACAAGAATTCTGGAGCATTGTGATAAAATGGGCATGGACCATTGTGATTAGAGGGGCCAAGGAGCATTCTGATGACAACGGCATGGAGCATTGTGATGACAGGGGTCATCGAGCATTGTGATGACAGTGGTCATGAAGCATTGTGATGAATGTGGTCATGGATCATTGTGATGACAAGTGTCGTGGAGCATTGTGATGACAGGGGTCATAGAGCATTGTGATGACACGGTTGTGGAATATTTTGATGACCAGATTTCTGTAGCACTGTGATGAAAATGGAATGGAGCATTGTGATTACAGGGGTCATGGAGCATTGTGATGACCATTGTTCTACAACATTGTGACGACAGGGATCATGGAGCATAGTGATGAAAGGGGCCATGGGGCATTGTGATGACAGGCGTCATGGGACATTTTGTTGACAGTGGTCATGGAGAATTGTTAGAAAGGGAACATGGAGCAATTTGATTTCAGGGGCCATGAAAAATTGTGAATACATAGGCCATGGAGTATTCAGATGAATGTGGTCAAGGATCATTGTGAATACAAGTGTCCCGGAATATTGTGATGACACGGTTCATGGAGCATTGCGATGACAAGGGCCATGGCGAAATATGATGACAGGTGTCATGGGGCATTGTGATGACAGTGGTCATCTAGAATTGTGAAGAAAGATATCATGGAGCACTGGGATGACAGGGGCCATGGAGCATTGTGATGACAGGGGTCATGGGGCATTGTGATGACACGGCCATGGAACATTATGATGTCAAGAATTCTGGAGCATTGTGATAAAAAGGGCATGGACCATTGTGATTAGAGGGGCCAAGGAGCATTCTGATGACAACGGCATGGAGCATTGTGATGACAAGGGTCATCGAGCATTGTGATGAGAGTGGTCATGAAGCATTGTGATGAATGTGTTCATGGATCATTGTGATGACAAGTGTCGTGGAGCATTGTGATGACAGGGGTCATAGAGCATTGTGATGACACGGTTATGGAATATTGTGATGACCAGAATTCTGTAGCACTGTGATGAAAAGGGAATGGAGCATTGTGATTACAGGGGTCATGGAGCATTGTGATGACCATTGTTCTAGAACATTGTGATGACAGGGATCACGGAGCATAGTGATGAAAGGGGCCATGGAGCATTGTGATGATAGGCGTCATGGGACAATGTGTTGACAGTGGTCATGGAGAATTGTTAGAAAGGGAACATGGAGCAATTTGATTTCAGGGGCCATGAAAAATTGTGAATACATAGGCCATGGAGTATTCAGATGAATGTGGTCAAGGATAATTGTGACTACAAGTGTCCTGGAATATTGTGATGACACGGTTCATGGAGCATTGCGATGACAAGGGCCATGGCGAAATGTGAAGACAGGTGTCATGGGGCATTGTGATGACAGTGGTCATCTAGAATTGCGAAGAAAGATATCATGGAGCACTGGGATGACAGGGGCCATGGAGCATTGTGATGACAGGGGTCATGGGGCATTCTGATGACACGGCCATGGAACATTATGATGACAAGAATTCTGGAGCATTGTGATAAAATGGGCATGGACCATTGTGATTAGAGGGGCCAAGGAGCATTCTGATGAGAACGGCATGGAGCATTGTGATGACCAGGGTCATCGAGCATTGTGATGACAGTGGTCATGAAGCATTGTGATGAATGTGGTCATGGATCATTGTGATGACAAGTGTCGTGGAGCATTGTGATGACAGGGGTCATAGAGCATTGTGATGACACGGTTATGGTATATTGTGATGACCAGAATTCTGTAGCACTGTGATGAAAAGGGAATGGAGCATTGTGAGTACAGTGGTCATGGAGCATTGTGATGACAATTGTTCTAGAACATTGTGAAGACAGGGATCATGGAGCATAGTGATGAAAGGGGACATGGAGCATTGTGATGACAGGCGTCAAGGGACAATGTGTTGACAGTTGTCATGGAGCATTGTTAGAAAGGGAACATGGAGCCATTTGATTTCAGGGGCCATGAAAAATTGTGAATACATAAGCCATGGAGTATTCAGATGAATGTGGTCAAGGATCATTGTGACCAAAAGTGTCCTGGAATATTGTGATGACACGGTTCATGGAGCATTGCGATGACAAGGGACATGGCGAAATGTGAAGACAGGTGTCATGGGGCATTGTGATGACAGTGGTCATCTAGAATTGTGAAGAAAGATATCATGGAGCACTGGGATGACAGGGGCCATGGAGCATTGTGATTACAGGCGTCATGGGGCATTGTGATGACACGGCCATGGAACATTATGATGAGAAGAATTCTGGAACATTGTGATAAAAAGGGCATGGACCATTGTGATTAGAGGGGCCAAGGAGCATTCTGATGACAACGGCATGGAGCATTGTGATGACCAGGGTCATCGAGCATTGTGATGACAGTGGTCATGAAGCATTGTGATGAATGTGGTCATGGATCATTGTGATGACAAGTGTCGTGGAGCATTGTGATGACAGGGGTCATAGAGCATTGTGATGACACGGTTATGGAATATTGTGATGACCAGAATTCTGTAGCACTGTGATGAAAAGGGAATGGAGCATTGTGATTACAGGGTTCATGGAGCATTGTGATGACAATTGTTCTAGAACATTGCGATGACAGGGATCATGGAGCATAGTGATGAAAGGGGCCATGGAGCATTGTGATGACAGGCGTCATGGGACATTGTGTTGACAGTGGTCTTGGAGCATTGTTAGAAAGGGAACATGGAGCAATTTGATTTCAGGGGATATGAAAAATTGTGAATACATAGGCCATGGAGTATTCAGATGAATGTGGGCAAGGATCATTGTGACGACAAGTGTCCTGGCATATTGTGATGACACGGTTCATGGAGCATTGCGACGACAAGGGCCATGGCGAAATGTGAAGACAGTTGTCATGGGGCTTTGTGATGACAGTGGTCATCTAGAATTGTGAAGAAAGATATCATGGAGCAGTGGGATGACGGGGGCCATGGAGCATTGTGATGACAGGGGTTATGGGGCATTGTGATGACACGGACATGGAACATTATGATGACAAGAATTCTGGAGCATTGTGATAAATAGGGCATGGACCATTGTGATTAGAGGGGCCAAGGAGCATTCTGATGACAACGGCATGGAGCATTGTGATGACAATGTTCATCGAGCATTGTAATGACAGTGGTCATGAAGCATTGTGATGAATGTGGTCATGGATCATTGTGATGACAAGAGTCGTGGAGCATTGTGATGACAGGGGTCATAGAGCATTGTGATGACACGGTTATGGAATATTGTGATGACCAGAATTCTGTAGCACTGAGATAAAAAGGGAATGGAGCATTGTGATGACAGGCGTCATGGGACAATGTGTTGACAGTGGTCTTGGATCACTGTTAGAAAGGGAACATGGAGCAATTTGATTTCAGGGGCCATGAAAAATTGTGAATACATAGGCCATGGAGTATTCAGATGAATGTGCTCAAGGATCATTGTGATGAAAAGTGTCCTGGAATATTGTGAGGACACGGTTCATGGAGCATTGCGATGACAAGGGCCATGGCGAAATGTGAAGACAGGTGTCATGGGGCATTGTGATGACAGTGGTCATCTAGAATTGTGAAGAAAGATATCATGGAGCACTTGGATGACAGGGGCCATGGAACATTGTGATGACAGGGGTCATGGGGCATTGTGATGACACCGCCATGGAACATTATGTTGACAAGAATTCTGGAGCATTGTGATAAAATGGGCATGGACCATTGTGATTAGAGGGGCCAAGGAGCATTCTGATGACAACGGCATGGAGCATTGTGATGACAGGGGTCATCGAGCATTGTGACGACAGGGATCATGGAGCATAGTGATGAAAGGGGCCATGGGGCATTGTGATGACAGGCGTCATGGGACATTGTGTTGACAGTGGTCATGGAGAATTGTTAGAAAGGGAACATGGAGCAATTTGATTTCAGGGGCCATGAAAAATTGTGAATACATAGGCCATGGAGTATTCAGATGAATGTGGTCAAGGATCATTGTGACGACAAGTGTCCTGGAATATTGTGATGACACGGTTCATGGAGCATTGCGATGAAAAGGGCCATGGCGAAATGTGATGAGAGTGGTCATCTAGAATTGTGAAGAAAGATATCATGGAGCCCTGGGATGATAGGGGCCATGGAGCATTGTGATGAAAGGGGTCATGGGGCATTGTGATGACACGGCAATGGAACATTATGATGACAAGAATTCTGGAGCATTGTGATAAAAAGGGCATGGACCATTGTCATTAGAGGGGTCAAGGAGCATTCTGATGACAACGGCATGGAGCATTGTGATGACCAGGGTCATCGAGCATTGTGATGACAGTGGTCATGAAGCATTGTGATGAATGTGGTCATGGATCATTGTGATGACAAGTGTCGTGGAGCATTGTGATGACAGGGTTCATAGTGCATTGTGATGACACGGTTATGGAGTATTGTGATGACCAGAATTCTGTAGCACTGTGATGAAAAGGGAATGGAGCATTGTGATTACAGTGGTCATGGAGCATTGTGATGACAATTGTTTTAGAATATTGTGAAGACAGGGATCATGGAGCATAGTGATGAAAGGGGCCATGGAGCATTGTGATGACAGGCGTCATGGGACAATGTGTTGACAGTGGTCATGGAGCATTGTTAGAAAGGGAACATGGAGCAATTTGATTTCAGGGGATATGAAAAATTGTGAATACATAGGCCATGGAGTATTCAGATGAATGTGGGCAAGGATCATTGTGACGACAAGTGTCCTGGAATATTGTGATGACACGGTTCATGGAGCATTGCGATGACAAGGGCCATGGCGAAATGTGAAGACAGTTGTCATGGGGCTTTGTGATGACAGTGGTCATCTAGAATTGTGAAGAAAGATATCATGGAGCAGTGGGATGACGGGGGCCATGGAGCATTGTGATGACAGGGGTTATGGGGCATTGTGATGACACGGACATGGAACATTATGATGACAAGAATTCTGGAGCATTGTGATAAATAGGGCATGGACCATTGTGATTAGAGGGGCCAAGGAGCATTCTGATGACAACGGCATGGAGCATTTTGGTGACAAGTTTCATCGAGCATTGTGATGATAGTGGTCAAGAAGCATTGTGATGAATGTGGTCATGGATCATTGTGATGACAAGTGTCGTGGAGCATTGTGATGACAGGTCTCATAGAGTATTTTGATGACACGGTTATGGAATATTGTGATGACCAGAATTCTGTAGCACTGTGATGAAAAGAGAATGGAGCATTGTGATTACAGGGGTCATGGAGCATTGTGATGACAATTGTTCTAGAACATTGCGATGACAGGGATCATGGAGCATAGTGATGAAAGGGGCCATGGAGCATTGTGATGACAGGCGTCATGGGACATTGTGTTGACAGTGGTCTTGGAGCATTGTTAGAAAGGGAACATGGAGCAATTTGATTTCAGGGGATATGAAAAATTGTGAATACATAGGCCATGGAGTATTCAGATGAATGTGGGCAAGGATCATTGTGACGACAAGTGTCCTGGCTTATTGTGATGACACGGTTCATGGAGCATTGTGATGACAAGGGCCATGGCGAAATGTGAAGACAGTTGTCATGGGGCTTTGTGATGACAGTGGTCATCTAGAATTGTGAAGAAAGATATCATGGAGCAGTGGGATGACGGGGGCCATGGAGCATTGTGATGACAGGGGTTATGGGGCATTGTGATGACACGGACATGGAACATTATGATGACAAGAATTCTGGAGCATTGTGATAAATAGGGCATGGACCATTGTGATTAGAGGGGCCAAGGAGCATTCTGATGACAACGGCATGGAGCATTGTGGTGACCAGGGTCATCGAGCATTGTGATGACAGTGGTCATGAAGCATTGTGATGAATGTGGTCATGGATCATTGTGATGACAAGAGTCGTGGAGCATTGTGATGACAGGGGTCATAGAGCATTGTGATGACACGGTTATGGAATATTGTGATGACCAGAATTCTGTAGCACTGAGATGAAAAGGGAATGGAGCATTGTGATGACAGGCGTCATGGGACAATGTGTTGACAGTGGTCTTGGATCACTGTTAGAAACGGAACATGGAGCAATTTGATTTCAGGGGCCATGAAAAATTGTGAATACATAGGCCATGGAGTATTCAGATGAATGTGGTCAAGGATCATTGTGACAAAAAGTGTCCTGGAATATTGTGATGACACGGTTCATGGAGCATTGCGATGACAAGGGCCATGGCGAAATGTGAAGACAGGTGTCATGGGGCATTGTGATGACAGTGGTCATCTAGAATTGTGAAGAAAGATATCATGAAGCACTGGGATGACAGGGGCCATGGAGCATTGTGATGACAGGCGTCATGGGGCATTGTGATGACACGGCCATGGAACATTATGATGACAAGAATTCTGGAACATTGTGATAAAAAGGGCATGGACCATTGTGATTAGAGGGGCCAAGGAGCATTCTGATGACAACGGCATGGAGCATTGTGATGACCAGTGTCATCGAGCATTGTGATGACAGTGGTCATGAAGCATTGTGATGAATGTGGTCATGGATCATTGTGATGACAAGTGTCGTGGAGCATTGTGATGACAGGGGTCATAGAGCATTTTGATGACACGGTTATGGAATATTGTGATGACCAGAATTCTGTAGCACTGTGATGAAAAGGGAATGGAGCATTGTGAGTACAGGGGTCATGGAGCATTGTGATGACAATTGTTCTAGAACATTGTGAAGACAGGGATCATGGAGCATAGTGATGAAAGGGGCCATGGAGCATTGTGATGACAGGCGTCATGGGACAATGTGTTGACAGTTCTCATGGAGCATTGTTAGAAAGGGAACATGGAGCAATTTGATTTCAGGGGCCATGAAAAATTGTGAATACATAGGCCATGGAGTATTCAGATGAATGTGGTCAAGGATCATTGTGACGAAAAGTGTCCTGGAATATTGTTATGACACGTTTCATGGAGCATTGCGATGACAAGAGCCATGGCGAAATGTGAAGACAGGTGTCATGGGGCATTGTGATGACAGTGGTCATCTAGAATTGTGAAGAAAGATATCATGGAGCACTGGGATGACAGGGGCCAGGGAACATTGTGATGACAGGGGTCATGGGGCATTGTGATGACACGGCCATGGAACATTATGATGACAAGAATTCTGGAGCATTGTGATAAAAAGGGCATGAACCATTGTGATTAGAGGGGCCAAGGAGCATTCTGATGAGAACGGCATGGAGCATTGTGATGACCAGGGTCATCGAGCATTGTGATGACAGTGGTCATGAAGCATTGTGATGAATGTGGTCATGGATCATTGTGATGACAAGTGTCGTGGAGCATTGTGATGACAGGGGTCATAGAGCATTGTGAGGACACGACTATAGAATATTGTGATGACCAGAATTCTGTAGCCCTGTGATGAAAAGGGAATGGAGCATTGTGAGTACAGGGGTCATGGAGCATTGTGATGACAATTGTTCTAGAACATTGTGAAGACAGGGATCATGGAGCATAGTGATAAAAGGGGACATGGAGCATTGTGATGACAGGCTTCATGGGACAATGTGTTGACAGTTGTCATAGAGCATTGTTAGAAAGTGAACATGGAGCAATTTGCTTTCAGGGGCCATGAAAAATTGTGAATACATAGGCCATGGAGTATTCAGATGAATGTGGTCAAGGATCATTGTGACTACAAGTGTCCTGGAATATTGTGATGACACGGTTCATGGAGCATTGCGATGACAAGGGACATGGCGAAATGTGAAGACAGGTGTCATGGGGCATTGTGATGACAGTGGTCATCTAGAATTGTGAAGAAAGATATCATGGAGCACTGGGATGACAGGGGCCATGGAGCATTGTGATGACAGCGGTCATGGGGCATTCTGATGACACGGCCATGGAACATTATGATGACAAGAATTCTGGAACATTGTGATAAAAAGGGCATGGACCATTGTGATTAGAGGGGCCAAGGAGCATTCTGATGACAACGGCATGGAGCATTGTGATGACCAGGGTCATCGAGCATTGTGATGACAGTGGTCATGAAGCATTGTGATGAATGTGGTCATGGATCATTGTGATGACAAGTGTCGTGGAGCATTGTGATGACAGGGGTCATAGAGCATTGTGATGACACGGTTATGGAATATTGTGATGACCAGAATTCTGTAGCACTGTGATGAAAAGGGAATGGAGCATTGTGAGTACAGGGGTCATGGAGCATTGTGATGAAAATTGTTCTAGAACATTGTGAAGACAGGGATCATGGAGCATAGTGATGAAAGGGGACATGGAGCATTGTGATGACAGGCGTCATGGGACAATGTGTTGACAGTTGTCATGGAGCATTGTTAGAAAGGGAACATGGAGCAATTTGATTTCAGGGGCCAGGAAAAATTGTGAATACATAGGCCATGGAGTATTCAGATGAATGTGGTCAAGGATCATTGTGACAAAAAGTTTACTGGAATATTGTGATGACACGGTTCATGGAGCATTGCAATGACAAGGGCCATGGCGAAATGTGAAGACAGGTGTCATGGGGCATTGTGATGACAGTGGTCATCTAGAATTGTGAAGAAAGATATCATGGAGCACTGGGATGACAGGGGCCATGGAGCATTGTGATGAAAGGCGTCTTGGGGCATTGTGATGACACGGCCATGGAACATTATGATGACAAGAATTCTGGAACATTGTGATAAAAAGGGCATGGACCATTGTGATTAGAGGGGCCAAGGAGCATTCTGATGACAACGGCATGGAGCATTGTGATGACCAGGGTCATCGAGCATTGTGATGATAGTGGTCATGAGGCATTGTGATGAATGTGGTCATGGATCATTGTGATGAAAAGTGTCGTGGAGCATTGTTATGACAGGGGTCATAGAGCATTGTGATGACACGGTTATGGAATATTGTGATGACCAGAATTCTGTAGCACTGTGATGAAAAGGGAAAGGAGCATTGTGAGTACAGGGGTCATGGAGCATTGTGATGACAATTGTTCTAGAACATTGTGAAGACAGGGATCATGGAGCATAGTGATGAAAGGGGACATGGAGCATTGTGATGACAGGCGTCATGGGACAATGTGTTGACAGTTGTCATGGAGCATTGTTAGAAAGGGAACATGGAGCAATTTGATTTCAGGGGCCATGAAAAATTGTGAATACATAGGCCATGGAGTATTCAGATGAATGTGGTCAAGGATCATTGTGACAAAAAGTGTCCTGGAATATTGTGATGACACGGTTCATGGAGCATTGCGATGACAAGGGCCATGGCGAAATGTGAAGACAGGTGTCATGGGGCATTGTGATGACAGTGGTCATCTAGAATTGTGAAGAAAGATATCATGGAGCACTGGGATGACAGGGGCCATGGAGCATTGTGATGACAGGCGTCATGGGGCATTGTGATGACACGGCCATGGAACATTATGATGACAAGAAGTCTGGAGCATTGTGATAAAAAGGGCATGGACCATTGTGATTAGAGGGGCCAAGGAGCATTCTGATGACAACGGCATGGAGCATTGTGATGACAAGGGTCATCGAGCATTGTGATGACAGTGGTCATGAAGCATTGTGATGAATGTGGTCATGGATCATTGTGATGACAAGTGTCGTGGAGCATTTTGATGACAGGGTTCATAGAGCATTGTGATGACACGGTTATGTAATATTGTGTTGACCAGAATTCTGTAGCACTGTGATGAAAAGGGAATGGAGCATTGTGATTACAGGGGTCATGGAGCATTGTGATGACAATTGTTCTAGAACATTGTGAAGACAGGGATCATGGAGCATAGTGATGAAAGGGGCCATGGAGCATTGTGATGATAGGCGTCATGGGACATTGTGTTGACAGTGGTCATGGAGCATTGTTAGAAATGGAACATGGAGCAATTTGATTTCAGGGGCCATGAAAAATTGTGAATACATAGGCCATGGAGTATTCAGATGAATGTGGTCAAGGATCATTGTGACGACAAGTATCCTGGAATATTGTGATGACACGGTTCATGGAGCATTGCGATGACAAAGGCCATGGCGAAATGTGAAGACAGGTGTCATGGGGCATTGTGATGACAGTGGTCATCTAGAATTGTGAAGAAAGATATCATGGAGCACTGGGATGACAGGGGCCTTGGAGCATTGTGAAGAAAGGGGTCATGGGGCATTTTGATGACATGGCCATGGAACATTTTTATGACAAGAATTCGGGAGCATTGTGTTAAAAAGAGCATGGACCATTGTTATTAGAGGGGCCAAGGAGCATTCTGATGACAACGGCATGGAGCATTGTGATGACAAGGGTCATCGAGCATTGTGATGACAGTGGTCATGAAGCATTGTGATGAATGTGGTCATGGATCATTGTGATGACAAGTGTCGTGGAGCATTGTGATGACAGGGGTCATAGAGCATTGTGATGACACGGTTATGGAATATTGTGATGACCAGAATTCTGTAGCACTGTGATGAAAGGGGAATGGAGCATTGTGATTACAGGGGTCATGGTGCATTGTGATGACAATTGTTCTAGAACACTGTGAAGACAGGGATCATGGAGCATAGTGATGAAAGGGCCATGGAGCATTGTGATGACAGGCGTCATGGGACAATGTGTTGACAGTGGTCATGGAGCATTGTTAGAAAGGGAACATGGAGCAATTTGATTTCAGGGGCCATGAAAAATTGTGAATACATAGGCCATGGAGTATTCAGATGAAAGTGGTCAAGGATCATTGTGACGAAAAGTGTCCTGGAATATTGTGATGACACGGTTCATGGAGCATTGCGATGACAAGGGCCATGGCGAAATGTGAAGACAGGTGTCATGGGGCATTGTGATGACAGTGGTCATCTAAAATTGTGAAGAAAGATATCATGGAGCACTGGGATGACAGGGGCCATGGAGCATTGTGATGACAGGGGTCATGGGGCATTGTGATGACACGGCCATATAACATTATGATGGCAAGTATTCTGGAGCATTGTGATAAAAAGGGCTTGGATCATTGTGATTAGAGGGGCCAAGGAGCATTCTGATGATAACGGCATGGAGCATTGTGATGACAAGGTTCATCGAGCATTGTGATGACAGTGGTCATGAAGCATTGTGATGAATGTGGTCATGGATCATTGTGATGACAACTGTCGTGGAGCATTGTGATGACAGGGGTCATTGAGCATTGTGATGACACGGTTATGGAATATTGTGATGACCAGAATTCTGTAGCACTGTGATGAAAAGGGAATGGAGCATTATGATTACAGGGGTCATGGAGCATTGTGATGACAAATGTTCTAGAACATTGTGATGACAGGGATCATGGAGCATAGTGATGAAAGTTGCAATGGAGCATTGTGATGACAGGCGTCATGGGACAATGTGTTGACAGTGGTCATGGAGCATTGTTAGAAAGGGAACATGGAGAATTTGATTTCAGGGGCCATGAAAAATTGTGAATACATAGGCCATGGAGTATTCAGATCAATGTGGTCATGGATCATTGTGATGACAAGTGTCGTGGAGCATTGTGATGACAGGGGTCATAGAGCATTTTGATGACATGGTTATGGAATATTGTGATGACCAGAATTCTGTAGCACTGTGATGAAAAGCGAATGGAGCATTGTGATTACAGGGGTCAAGAAGCATTGTGATAACAATTGTTCAAGAACATTGTGATGACAGGGATCATGGAGCATAGTGATGAAAGGGGCCATGGAGCATTGTGATGACAGGCGTCATGGGACAATGTGTTGACAGTGGTCATGGAGCATTGTTAGAAAGGGAACATGGAGCAATTTGATTTCAGGGGCCATGAAAAATTGTGAATACATAGGCCATGGAGTATTCAGATGAATGTGGTGAAGGATCATTGTGACGACAATTTTCCTGGAATATGTTGATGACACGGTTCATGGAGCATTGCGATGACAAGGGCCATGGCGAAATGTGAAGACAGGTGTCATGGGGCTTTGTGATGACAGTGGTCATTTAGAATTGTGAAGAAAGATATCATGGAGCAGTGGGATGACAGGGGCCATGGAGCATTGTGATGACAGGGGTCATGGGGCATTGTGATGACACGGCCATGGAACATTATGATGACAAGAATTCTGGAGCATTGTGATAAATAGGGCATGGACCATTGTGACTAGAGGGGCCAAGGAGCATTCTGATGACAACGGCATGGAGCATTGTGATGACAAGGGTCATCGAGCATTGTGATGACAGTGGTCATGAAGCAATGTGATGAAAGTGGTCATGGAGCATTGTGATGACAAGTGTCGTGGAGCATTGTGATGACAGGGGTAATAGAGCATTGTGATGACACGGTTATGAAATATTGTGATGACCAGAATTCTGTAGCACTGTGATGAAAAGGGAATGGAGCATTGTGATTACAGGGGTCATGGAGCATTGTGATGACAATTGTTCTAGAACATTGTGAAGACAGGGATCATGGAGCATAGTGATGAAAGGGGCCATGGAGCATTGTGATGACAGGTGTCATGGGACAATGTGTTGACAGTGGTCATGGAGCATTGTTAGAAAGGGAACATGGAGCAATTTGATTTCAGGGGCCATGAAAAATTGTGAATACATAGGCCATGGAGTATTCAGATGAAAGTGGTCAAGGATCATTGTGACGAAAAGTGTCCTGGAATATTGTGATGACACGGTTCATGGAGCATTGCGATGACAAGGGCCATGGCGAAATGTGAAGACAGGTGTCATGGGGCATTGTGATGACAGTGGTCATCTAAAATTGTGAAGAAAGATATCATGGAGCACTGGGATGACAGGGGCCATGGAGCATTGTGATGACAGTGGTCATAGGGCATTGTGATGACACGGCCATGGAACATTATGATGGCAAGTATTCTGGAGCATTGTGATAAAAAGGGCATGGATCATTGTGATTAGAGGGGCCAAGGAGCATTCTGATGACAACGGCATGGAGCATTGTGATGACAAGTGTCATCGAGCATTGTGATGACAGTGGTCATGAAGCATTGTGATGAATGTGGTCATGGATCATTGTGATGACAAGTGTCGTGGAGCATTGTGATGACAGGGGTCATAGAGCATTGTGATGACACAGTTATGGAATATTGTGATGACCAGAATTCTGTAGCACTGTGATGAAAAGGGAATGGAGCATTGTGATTACAGGGGTCATGGAGCATTGTGATGACAAATGTTCTAGAATATTGTGAAGACAGGGATCATGGAGCATAGTGATGAAAGGGGCCATGGAGGATTGTGAAGACAGGCGTCATGGGACAATTTGTTGACAGTGGTCATGGAGCATTGTTAGAAAGGGAACATGGAGCAATTTGATTTCAGGGGCCATGAAAAATTGTGAATACATAGGCCATGGAGTATTCAGATGAATGTGGTCAAGGATCATTGTGACGACAAGTGTCCTGGAATATTGTGATGACACGGTTCATGGAGCATTGCGATGACAAGGGCCATGGCGAAATGTGAAGACAGGTGTCATGGGGCTTTGTGATGACAGTGGTCATCTAGAATTGTGAAGAAAGATATCATGGAGCAGTGGGATGACAGGGGACATGGAGCATTGTGATGACAGGGGTCATGAGGCATTGTGATGACACGGCCATGGAACATTATGATGACAAGTATTCAGGAGCATTGTGATAAAAAGAGCATGGAGCATTGTGATTAGAGGGGCCAAGGAGCATTCTGATGACAACGGAATGGAGCATTGTGATGACAAGGTTCATCGAGCATTTTGATGACAGTGGTCATGAAGCATTGTGATGAATGTGGTCATGGATCATTGTGATTCCAAGTGTCGTGGAGCATTGTGATGACAGGGGTCATTGAGCATTGTGATGACACGGTTATGGAATATTGTGATGACCAGAATTCTGTAGCACTGTGATGAAAAAGGAATGGAGCATTGTGATTACAGGGGTCATGGAGCATTGTGATGACAATTGTTCTAGAACATTGTGATTACAGGGATCATGGAGCATAGTGATGAAAGTGGCCATGGAGCATTGTGATGACAGGTGTCATGGGACATTGTGTGGACAGTGGTCATGGAGCATTGTTAGAAAGGGAACATGGAGCATTTTGATTACAGGGGCCATGAAAAATTGTTAATACATAGGCCATGGAGTATTCAGATGAATGCGGTCAAGGATCATTGTGACGACATGTGTCCTGGAATATTGTGATGACACGCTTCATGGAGCATTGCGATGACAAGAGCCATGGCGAAATGTGAAGACAGGTGTCATGGGGCATTGTGATGACAGTGGTCATCTAGAATTGTGAAGAATGATATCATGGAGCACTGG
This sequence comes from Eschrichtius robustus, assembly GCF_028021215.1. Classification (NCBI taxonomy): domain Eukaryota; kingdom Metazoa; phylum Chordata; class Mammalia; order Artiodactyla; family Eschrichtiidae; genus Eschrichtius; species Eschrichtius robustus. Next base: position 3,717,731 of record NW_027175249.1, on the reverse strand, counting down.
GATGACAGGGGCCATGGAGCATTGTGATGACAGGGGTCATGGGGCATTGTGATGACACAGCCATGGAACATTATGATGACAAGAATTCTGGAGCATTGTGATAAAAAGGTCATGGACCATTGTGATTAGAGGGGTCAAGGAGCATTCTGATGACAACGGCATGGAGCATTGTGATGACAATGGTCATCGAGCATTGTGATGACAGTGGTCAGGAAGCATTGTGATGAATGCGGTTATGGATCATTCTGATGATAAGTGTCGTGGAGCATTGTGATGACAGGGGTCATAGAGCATTGTGATGACACGGTTATGGAATATTGTGATGACCAGAATTCTGTAGCACTGGAATGAAAGGGAATGGAGCATTGTGATTACAGGGGTCATGGATCATTGTGATGACAATTGTTCTAGAACATTGTGAAGACAGGGATCATCGAGCATAGTCATTAAAGGGGCCATGGAGCATTGTGATGACAGGCGTCATGGGACATTGTGTTGGCAGTGGTCATGGAGCATTGTTAGAAAGGGAACATGGAGCAATTTGATTTCAGGGGCCATGAAAAATTGTGAATACATAGGCCATGGAGTATTCAGATGAATGTGGTCAAGGATCATTGTGACGAAAAGTGTCCTGGAATATTGTGATGACACGGTTCATGGAGCATTGCCGTGACAAGGGCCATGGCGAAATGTGAAGACAGGTGTCAAGGGGCATTGTGATGACACGGCCATGGAACATTATGATGACAAGAAGTCTGGAGCATTGTGATAAAAAGGGCATGGACCACTGTGATTAGAGGGGCCAAGGAGCATTCTGATGACAACGGCATGGAGCATTGTGATGACAAGGGTCATCGAGCATTGTGATGACAGTGGTCATGAAGCATCGTGATGAATGTGGTCATGGATCATTGTGATGACAAGTGTCGTGGAGCATTTTGATGACAGGGTTCATAGAGCATTGTGATGACACGGTTATGTAATATTGTGTTGACCAGAATTCTGTAGCACTGTGATGAAAAGGGAAAGGAGCATTGTGATTAAAGGGGTCATGGAGCATTGTGATGACAATTGTTCTAGAACATTGTGAAGACAGGGATCATGGAGCATAGTGATGAAAGGGGCCATGGAGCATTGTGATGATAGGCGTCATGGGACATTGTGTTGGCAGTGGTCATGGAGCATTGTTAGAAAGGGAACATGGAGCAATTTGATTTCAGGGGCCATGAAAAATTGTGAATACATAGGCCATGGAGTATTCAGATGAATGTGGTCAAGGATCATTGTGACGACAAGTGTCCTGGAATATTGTGATGACACGGTTCATGGAGCATTGCGATGACAAGGGCCATGGCGAAATGTGAAGACAGGTGTAATGGGGCATTGTGATGACAGTGGTCATCTAGAATTGTGAAGAAAGATATCATGGAGCACTGCGATGACAGGGGCCATGGAGCATTGTGAAGACAGGGGTCATGGGGCATTTTGATGACATGGCCATGGAACATTTTTATGACAAGAATTCGGGAGCATTGTATTAAAAAGAGCATGGACCATTGTTATTAGAGGGGCCAAGGAGCATTCTGATGACAACGGCATGGAGCATTGTGATGACAAGGGTCATCGAGCATTGTGATGACAGTGGTCATGAAGCATTGTGATGAATGTGGTCATGGATCATTGTGATGACAAGTGTCGTGGAGCATTGTGATGACAGGGGTCATAGAGCATTGTGATGACACGGTTATGGAATATTGTGATGAGCAGAATTCTGTAGCACTGTGATGAATAGGGAATGGAGCATTGTGATTACAGGGGTCATGGAGCATTGTGATGACAATTGTTCCAGAACATTGTGAAGACAGGGATCATGGAGCCTAGTGATGAAAGGGCCATGGAGCATTGTGATGACAGGCGTCATGGGACAATGTGTTGAAGGTGGTCATGGAGCATTGTTAGAAAGGGAACATGGAGCAATTTGATTTCAGGGGCCATGAAAAATTGTGAATACATAGGCCATGGAGTATTCAGATGAATGTGGTCATGAATCATTGTGATGACAAGTGTCGTGGAGCATTGTGATGATAGGGGTCATAGAGCATTGTGATGACACGGTTATGGAATATTGTGATGACCAGAATTGTGTAGCACTGTGATGAAAAGGGAATGGAGCATTGTGATTTCAGGGGTCATGGAGCATTGTGATGACAAATGTTCTAGAATATTGTGAAGACAGGGATCATGAAGCATAGTGATGAAAGGGGCCATGGAGCATTGTGATGACAGGCGTCATGGCACATTGTGTTGACAGTGGTCATGGAGCATTGTTAGAAAGGGAACATGGAGCAATTTGATTTCAGGGGCCATGAAAAACTGTGAATACATAGGCCATGGAGTATTCAGATGAATGTGGTCAAGGATCATTGGGACGAAATGTGTCCAGGAATATTGTGATGACACGGTTCATGGAGCATTGCGATGACAAGGGCCATCGTGAAATGTGAAGACAGGTGTCATGGGGCACTGTGATGACAGTGGTCATCTAGAATTGTGAAGAAATATATCATGGTGCACTGGGATGACAGGGGCCATGGAGCATTGTGATGACAGTGGTCATGGGGCATTGTGATGACACGGCCATGGAACATTATGATGACAAGAATTCTGGAGCATTGTGATAAAAAGAGCATGGACCATTGTGATTAGAGGGGCCAAGGAGCATTCTGATGACAACGGCATGGAGCATTGTGATGACAAGGGTTATCGAGCATTGTGATGACAGTGGTCATGAAGCATTGTGATGAATGTGGTCATGGATCATTGTGATGACAAGTGTCGTGGAGCATTGTGATGACAGGGGTCATTGAGCATTGTGATGACACGGTTATGGAATATTGTGATGACCAGAATTCTGTAGCACTGTGATGAAAAGGGAATGGAGCATTATGATTACAGGGGTCATGGAGCATTGTGATGACAAATATTCTAGAACATTGTGATGACAGGGATCATGGAGCATAATGATGAAAGGGGCAATGGAGCATTGTGATGACAGGCGTCATGGGACAATGTGTTGACAGTGGTCATGGAGCATTGTTAGAAAGGGAACATGGAGCAATTTGATTTCAGGGGCGATGAAAAATTGTGGATACATAGGCCATGGAGTATTCAGATCAATGTGGTCATGGATCATTGTGATGACAAGTGTCGTGGAGCATTGTGATGACAGGGGTCATAGAGCATTGTGATGACATGGTTATGGAATATTGTGATGACCAGAATTCTGTAGCACTGTGATGAAAAGCGAATGGAGCATTGTGATTACAGGGGTCAAGAAGCATTGTGATAACAATTGTTCAAGAACATTGTGATGACAGGGATCATGGAGCATAGTGATGAAAGGGGCCATGGAGCATTGTGATGACAGGCGTCATGGGACAATGTGTTGACAGTGGTCATGGAGCATTGTTAGAAAGGGAACATGGAGCAATTTGATTTCAGGGGCCATGAAAAATTGTGAATACATAGGCCATGGAGTATTCAGATGAATGTGGTGAAGGATCATTGTGACGACAATTTTCCTGGAATATTGTGATGACACGGTTCATGAAGCATTGCGATGACAAGGGCCATGGCGAAATGTGAAGACAGGTGTCATGGGGCTTTGTGATGACAGTGGTCATTTAGAATTGTGAAGAAAGATATCATGGAGCAGTGGGATGACAGGGGACATGGAGCATTGTGATGACAGGGGTCATGGGGCATTGTGATGACACAGCCATGGAACATTATGATGACAAGAATTCTGGAGCATTGTGATAAATAGGGCATGGACCATTGTGACTAGAGGGGCCAAGGAGCATTCTGATGAAAACGGCATGGAGCATTGTGATGACAAGGGTCATCGAGCATTGTGATGACAGTGGTCATGAAGCAATGTGATGAAAGTGGTCATGGAGCATTGTGATGACAAGTGTCGTGGAGCATTGTGATGACAGGGGTCATAGAGCATTGTGATGACACGGTTATGAAATATTGTGATGACCAGAATTCTGTAGCACTGTGATGAAAAGGGAATGGAGCATTGTGATTACAGGGGTCATGGAGCATTGTGATGACAATTGTTCTAGAACATTGTGAAGACAGGGATCATGGAGCATAGTGATGAAAGGGGCCATGGAGCATTGTGATGACAGGCGTCATGGGACAATGTGTTGACAGTGGTCATGGAGCATTGTTAGAAAGGGAACATGGAGCAATTTGATTTCAGGGGCCATGAAAAATTGTGAATACATAGGCCATGGAGTATTCAGATGAATGTGGTCAAGGATCATTGTGACGACAAGTATCCTGGAATATTGTGATGACACGGTTCATGGAGCATTGCGATGACAAGGGCCATGGCGAAATGTGAAGACAGGTGTAATGGGGCATTGTGATGACATTGGTCATCAAGAATTGTGAAGAAAGATATCATGGGGCACTGGGATGACAGGGGCCATGGAGCATTGTGAAGAAAGGGGTCATGGGGCATTTTGATGACATGGCCATGGAACATTTTTATGACAAGAATTCGGGAGCATTGTGTTAAAATGAGCATGGACCATTGTTATTAGAGGGGCCAAGGAGCATTCTGATGACAATGGCATGGAGCATTGTGATGACAAGGGTCATCGAGCATTGTGATGACAGTGGTCATGAAGCATTGTGATGAATGTGGTCATGGATCATTGTGATGACAAGTGTCGTGGAGCATTGTGATGACAGGGGTCATAGAGCATTGTGATGACACGGTTATGGAATATTGTGATGACCAGAATTCTGTAGCACTGTGATGAAAGGGGAATGGAGCATTGTGATTACAGGGGTCATGGTGCATTGTGATGACAATTGTTCTAGAACATTGTGAAGACAGGGATCATGGAGCATAGTGATGAAAGGGCCATGGAGCATTGTGATGACAGGCGTCATGGGACAATGTGTTGACAGTGGTCATGGAGCATTGTTAGAAAGGGAACATGGAGCAATTTGATTTCAGGGGCCATGAAAAATTGTGAATACATAGGCCATGGAGTATTCAGATGAATGTTGTCAAGGATCATTGTGACGACAATTGTCCTGGATTATTGTGATGACACGGTTCATGGAGCATTGTGATGACAAGGGCCATGGCGAAATGTGAAGACAGGTGTCATGGGGCATTGTGATGACAGTGGTCCTCTAGAATTTTGAAGAAAGATATCATGGAGCACTGGGATGACAGGGGCCATGGAGCATTGTGATGATAGGGGTCATGGGGCATTGTGATGACACGGCCATGGAACATTATGATGACAAGAATTCTGGAGCATTGTTATAAAAGGGCATGGACCATTGTGATTAGAGGGGCCAAGGAGCATTCTGATGACAACGGCATGGAGCATTGTGATGACAAGTGTCATCGAGCATTGTGATGATAGTGGTCATGAAGCATTGTGATGAATGTGGTTATGGATCATTGTGATGACAAGTGTCGTGGAGCATTGTGATGACAGGGGTCATAGAGCATTGTGATGACACGGTTATGGAATATTGTGATGACCAGAATTCTGTAGCACTGGAATGAAAGGGAATGGAGCATTGTGATTACAGGGGTCATGGAGCATTGTGATGACAAATGTTCTAGAATATTGTGAAGACAGGGATCATGGAGCATAGTGATGAAAGGGGCCATGGAGCATTGTGATGACAGGCGTCATGGGACAATGTGTTGAAGGTGGTCATGGAGCATTGTTAGAAAGGGAACATGGAGCAATTTGATTTCAGGGGCCATGAAAAATTGTGAATACATAGCCCATGGAGTATTCAGATGAATGTGGTCAAGGATCATTGTGACGACAAGTGTCCTGGAATATTGTGATGACACGGTTCATGGAGCATTGCGATGACAAGGGCCATGGCGAAATGTGAAGACAGGTGTCATGGGGCTTTGTGATGACAGTGGTCATCTAGAATTGTGAAGAAATATATCATGGAGCAGTGGGATGACAGGGGACATGGAGCATTGTGATGACAGGGGTCATGAGGCATTGTGATGACACGGCCATGGAACATTATGATGACAAGAAGTTTGGAGCATTGTGATAAAAAGGGCATGGACCATTGTGATTAGAGGGGCCAAGGAGCATTCTGATGACAACGGAATGGAGCATTGTGATGACAAGGTTCATCGAGCATTTTGATGACAGTGGTCATGAAGCATTGTGATGAATGTGGTCATGGATCATTGTGATTCCAAGTGTCGTGGAGCATTGTGATGACAGGGGTCATTGAGCATTGTGATGACACGGTTATGGAATATTGTGATGACCAGAATTCTGTAGCACTGTGATGAAAAAGGAATGGAGCATTGTGATGACAAGGTTCATCGAGCATTTTGATGACAGTGGTCATGAAGCATTGTGATGAATGTGGTCATGGATCATTGTGATTCCTAGTGTCGTGGAGTATTGTGATGACAGGGGTCATTGAGCATTGTGATGACACGGTTATGGAATATTGTGATGACCAGAATTCTGTAGCACTGTGATGAAAAAGGAATGGAGCATTGTGATTACAGGGGTCATGGAGCATTGTGATGACAATTGTTCTAGAACATTGTGATTACAGGGATCATGGAGCATAGTGATGAAAGGGGCCATGGAGCATTGTGATGACAGGTGTCATGGGACATTGTGTGGACAGTGGTCATGGAGCATTGTTAGAAAGGGAACATGGAGCATTTTGATTACAGGGGCCATGAAAAATTTTGAATACATAGGCCATGGAGTATTCAGATGAATGCGGTCAAGGATCATTGTGACGACATGTGTCCTGGAATATTGTGATGACACGGTTCATGGAGCATTGCGATGAAAAGAGCCATGGCGAAATGTGAAGACAGGTGTCATGGGGCATTGTGATGGCAGTGGTCATCTAGAATTGTGAAGAATGATATCATGGAGCACTGGGATGACAGGGGCCATGGAGCATTGTGATGACAGGGGTCATGGGGCATTGTGATGACACAGCCATGGAACATTATGATGACAAGAATTCTGGAGCATTGTGATAAAAAGGTCATGGACCATTGTGATTAGAGGGGCCAAGGAGCATTCTGATGACAACGGCATGGAGCATTGTGATGACAATGGTCATCGAGCATTGTGATGAGAGTGGTCAGGAAGCATTGTGATGAATGCGGTTATGGATCATTCTACTGATAAGTGTCGTGGAGCATTGTGATGACAGGGGTCATAGAGCATTGTGATGACACGGTTATGTAATATTGTGATGACCAGAATTCTGTAGCACTGGAATGAAAGGGAATGGAGCATTGTGATTACAGGGGTCATGGATCATTGTGATGACAATTGTTCTAGAACATTGTGAAGACAGGGATCATCGAGCATAGTCATTAAAGGGGCCATGGAGCATTGTGATGACAGGCGTCATGGGACATTGTGTTGGCAGTCGTCATGGAGCATTGTTAGAAAGGGAACATGGAGCAATTTGATTTCAGGGGCCATGAAAAATTGTGAATACATAGGCCATGGAGTATTCAGATGAATGTGGTCAAGGATCATTGTGACGAAAAGTGTCCTGGAATATTGTGATGACACGGTTCATGGAGCATTGCCATGACAAGGGCCATGGCGAAATGTGAAGACAGGTGTCATGGGGCATTGTGATGACACGGCCATGGAACATTATGATGAAAAGAAGTCTGGAGCATTGTGATAAAAAGGGCATGGACCACTGTGATTAGAGGGGCCAAGGAGCATTCTGATGACAACGGCATGGAGCATTGTGATGACAAGGGTCATCGAGCATTGTGATGACAGTGGTCATGAAGCATCGTGATGAATGTGGTCATGGATCATTGTGATGACAAGTGTCGTGGAGCATTTTGATGACAGGGTTCATAGAGCATTGTGATGACACGGTTATGTAATATTGTGTTGACCAGAATTCTGTAGCACTGTGATGAAAAGGGAAAGGAGCATTGTGATTACAGGGGTCATGGAGCATTGTGATGACAATTGTTCTAGAACATTGTGAAGACAGGGATCATGGAGCATAGTGATGAAAGGGGCCATGGAGCATTGTGATGATAGGCGTCATGGGACATTGTGTTGACAGTGGTCATGGAGCATTGTTAGAAAGGGAACATGGAGCAATTTGATTCAGGGGCCATGAAAAATTGTGAATACATAGGCCATGGAGTATTCAGATGAATGTGGTCAAGGATCATTGTGACGACAATTGTCCTGGAATATTGTGATGACACGGTTCATGGAGCATTGCGATGACAAGTGCCATGGCGAAATGTGAAGACAGGTGTAATGGGGCATTGTGATGACAGTGGTCATCTAGAATTGTGAAGAAAGATATCATGGAGCACTGGGATGACAGGGGCCATGGAGCATTGTGATGACAGGGGTCAAGGGGCATTGTGATGACATTGCCATGGAACATTATGATGACAAGAAGTCAGGAGCATTGTGATAAAAAGGGCATGGACCATTGTGATTAGAGGGGCCAAGGAGCATTCTGATGACAACGGCATGGAGCAATGTGATGACAAGGGTCATCGAGCATTGTGATGACAGTGGTCATGAAGCATTGTGATGAATGTGGTCATGGATCATTGTGAAGACAAGTGTCGTGGAGCATTGTGATGACAGGGGTCATAGAGCATTGTGATGACACGGTTATGGAATATTGTGATGACCAGAATTCTGTAGCACTGTGATGAAACGGGAATGGAGCATTGTGATTACAGGGGTCATGGAGCATTGTGATGACAATTGTTCTAGAATATTGTGAAGAGAGGGATCATGGAGCATAGTGATGAAAGGGGCCATGGAGCATTGTGATGACAGGTGTCATGGGGCATTGTGATGACACGGCCATGGAACATTATGATGACAAGAATTCTGGAGCATTGTGATAAAAAGGGCATGGACCATTGTGATTAGAGGGGCCAAGGAGCATTCTGATGACAACGGCATGGAGCAATGTGATGACAAGGGTCATCGAGCATTGTGATGACAGTGGTCATGAAGCATTGTGATGAATGTGGTCATGGATCATTGTGAAGACAAGTGTCGTGGAGCATTGTGATGACAGGGGTCATAGAGCATTGTGATGACACGGTTATGGAATATTGTGATGACCAGAATTCTGTAGCACTGTGATGAAACGGGAATGGAGCATTGTGATTACAGGGGTCATGGAGCATTGTGATGACAATTGTTCTAGAATATTGTGAAGACAGGGATCATGGAGCATAGTGATGAAAGGGGCCATGGAGCATTGTGATGACAGGCGTCATGGGACAATGTGTTGATAGTGGTCATGGAGCCTTGTTAGAAAGGGAACATGGAGCAATTTGATTTCAGGGGTCATGAAAAATTGTGAATACATAGGCCATGGAGTATTCAGATGAATGTGGTCAAGGATCATTGTGACGACAATTGTCCTGGAATATTGTGATGACACGGTTCATGGAGCATTGCGATGACAAGGGCCATGGCGAAATGTGAAGACAGGTGTCTTCGGGCATTGTGATGACAGTGGTCATCTAGAATTGTGAAGAAAGATATCATGGAGAACTGGGATGACAGGGGCCATGGAGCATTGTGATGACACGGCCATGGAACATTATGATGACAAGAATTCTGGAGCATTGTGATAAATAGGGCATGGACCATTGTGATTCGAGGGACCAAGGAGCATTCTGATGACAACGGAATGGAGCATTGTGATGACAAGGATCATCGAGCATTGTGATGACAGTGGTCATGAAGCATTGTGATGAATGTGGTCATGGATCATTGTGATGACAAGTGTCATGGAGCATTGTGATGACAGGGGTCATAGAGCATTGTGATGACTCGGTTATGGAATATTGTGATGAGCAGAATTCTGTAGCACTGTGATGAATAGAGAATGGAGCATTTTGATTACAGGGGTCATGGAGCATTGTGATGACAATTGTTCCAGAACATTGTGAAGACAGGGATCATGGAGCCTAGTGATGAAAGGGCCATGGAGCATTGTGATGACAGGCGTCATGGGACAATGTGTTGAAGGTGGTCATGGAGCATTGTTAGAAAGGGAACATGGAGCAATTTGATTTCAGGGGCCATGAAAAATTGTGAATACATAGGCCATGGAGTATTCAGATGAATGTGGTCATGAATCATTGTGATGACAAGTGTCGTGGAGCATTGTGATGATAGGGGTCATAGAGCATTGTGATGACACGGTTATGGAATATTGTGATGACCAGAATTCTGTAGCACTGTGATGAAAAGGGAATGGAGCATTGTGATTACAGGGGTCATGGAGCATTGTGATGACAAATGTTCTAGAATATTGTGAAGACAGGGATCATGAAGCATAGTGATGAAAGGGGCCATGGAGCATTGTGATGACAGGCGTCATGGCACATTGTGTTGACAGTGGTCATGGAGCATTGTTAGAAAGGGAACATGGAGCAATTTGATTTCAGGGGCCATGAAAAACTGTGAATACATAGGCCATGGAGTATTCAGATGAATGTGGTCAAGGATCATTGGGACGAAATGTGTCCTGGAATATTGTGATGACACGGTTCATGGAGCATTGCGATGACAAGGGCCATCGTGAAATGTGAAGACAGGTGTCATGGGGCACTGTGATGACAGTGGTCATCTAGAATTGTGAAGAAATATATCATGGTGCACTGGGATGACAGGGGCCATGGAGCATTGTGATGACAGTGGTCATGGGGCATTGTGATGACACGGCCATGGAACATTATGATGACAAGAATTCTGGAGCATTGTGATAAAAAGGGCATGGACCATTGTGATTAGAGGGGCCAAGGAGCATTCTGATGACAACGGCATGGAGTATTGTGATGACAAGGTCATCGAGCATTGTGATGACAGTGGTCATGAAGCATTGTGATGAATGTGGTCATGGATCATTGTGATGACAAGTGTCGTGGAGCATTGTGATGACAGGGGTCATAGAGCATAGTGATGACACGGTTATGGAATTTTGTGATGACCAGGATTCTGTAGCACTGTGATGAAAAGGGAATGGAGCATTGTGATTACAGGGGTCATGGAGCATTGTGATGACAATTGTTCTAGAACATTGTGATGACTGGGATCATGGAGCATAATGATTAAAGGGGTAATGGAGCATTGTGATGACACGCGTCATGGGACATTGTGTTAACAGTGGTCATGGAGCATTGTGAAGAATGGGAGCTTCGAGCAATTGGATTTCAGGGGCCATTAAAAATTGTGAATATATAGGCCGTGGAGTATTCAGATGAATGTGGTCAAGGATCATTGTGACGACAAGTGTCCTGGAATATTGTGATGACACGGTTCATGGAGCATTGCGATGACAAGGGCCACGGCGAAATGTGAAGACAGGTGTCATGGGGCATTGTGATGACAGTGGTCATCTAGAATTGTGAAGAAAGATATCATGGAGCACTGGGATGACAGGGGCCATGGAGCATTGTGATGACAGGGGTCAAGGGGCATTGTGATGACCCGGCCATGGAATATTATGATGACAGGAATTCTGGAGAATTGTGATAAAATGGGCAAGGACCGTTGTGATTAGAGGGGCCACGGAGCATTCTGATGACAACGGCATGGAGCATTGTGATGACAAGGGTCATCGAGCATTGTGATGACAGTGGTCATGAAGCATTGTGATGAATGTGGTCATGGATCATTGTGATGACAAGTGTCGTGGAGCATTGTGATGACAGGCGTCTAGAGCATTGTGATGACACGGTTATGGAATATTGTGATGACCAGAATTCTGTAGCACTGTGATGAAAATGGAATGGAGCATTGTGATTACAGGGGTCATGGAGCATTGTGATGACAATTGTTCTAGAACATTGTGATCACAGGGATCATGGAGCATAGTGATGAAAAGGGCCATGGAGCATTGTGATGACAGGCATCATGGGACATTGTGTTGACAGTGGTCATGCAGCATTGTTAGAAAGGGAACATGGAGCAATTTGATTTCAGGGGCCATTAAAAATTGTGAATACATAGGCCATGGAGTATTCAGATGAATGTGGTCAAGGATCATTGTGACGACAAGTGTCCTGGAATATTGTGATGACACGGTTCATGGAGCACTGTGATGACAAGGGCCATCGCGAAATGTGAAGACAGGTGTCATGGGGCATTGTGATGACAGTGGTCATCTAGAATTGTGAAGAAAGATATCATGGAGCACTGGGATGACAGGGGCCATGGAGCATTGTGATGACAGGGCTCATGGGGCATTGTGATGACACGGCCATGCAACATTATGATGACAAGAATTCTGGAGCATTGTGATAAAAATGTCATGGACCATTGTGATTAGAGGGGCCAAGGAGCATTCTGATGACAACGGCATGGAGCATTGTGATGACAAGTGTCATCGAGCATTGTGATGACACTGGTCATGAAGCATTGTGATGAATGTGGTCATGGATCATTGTGATGACAAGTGTCGTGGAGCATTGTGATGACAGGGGTCATAGAGCATTGTGATGACACGGTTATGGAATATTGTGATGACCAGTATTCTGTAGCACTGTGATGAAAAGGGAATGGAGCATTGTGATTACAGGGGTCATGGAGCATTGTGATGACAATTGTTCTAGAATTTTGTGAAGACAGGTATCATGGAGCATAGTGATGAAAGGGGCCATGGAGCATTGTGATGACAGGCGTCATGGGACAATGTGTTGACAGTGGTCATGGAGCATTGTTAGAAAGGGAACATGGAGCAATTTGATTTCAGGGGCCATGAAAAATTGTGAATATATAGGCCATGGAGTATTCAGATGAAAGTGGTCAAGGATCATTGTGACGAAAAGTGTCCTGGAATATTGTGATGACACGTTTCATGGAGCATTTCAATTACAAGGGCCATGGCGAAATGTGAAGACATGTGTCATGCGGCATTGTGATGACAGTGGTCATCTAAAATTGTGAAGAAAGATATCATGGAGAACTCGGATGACAGGGGCCATGGAGCATTGTGATGACAGGGTCATGGGGCATTGTGATGACACGGCCATGGAACATTATGATGACAAGAATTCTGGAGCATTGTGATAAAAAGGGCATGGACCATTGTGATTCGAGGGACCAAGGAGCATTCTGATGACAACGGCATGGAGCATTGTGATGACAAGGGTCATCGAGCATTGTGATGACAGTGGTCATGAAGCATTTTGATGAATGTGGTCATGGATCATTGTGATGACAAGTGTCATGGAGCATTGTGATGACAGGGGTCATAGAGCATTGTGATGACACGGTTATGGAATATTGTGATGAGCAGAATTCTGTAGCACTGTGATGAATAGGGAATGGAGCATTGTGATTACAGGGGTCATGGAGCATTGTGATGACAATTGTTCCAGAACATTGTGAAGACAGGGATCATGGAGCATAGTGATGAAATGGCCATGGAGCATTGTGATGACAGGCGTCATGGGACAATGTGTTGACAGTGGTCATGGAGCATTGTTAGAAAGGGAACATGGAGCAATTTGATTTCAGGGGCCATGAAAAATTGTGAATACATAGGCCATGGAGTATTCAGATGAATGTGGTCAAGGATCATTGTGACGACAAGTATCCTGGAATATTGTGATGACACGGTTCATGGAGCATTGCGATGACAAGGGCCATGGCGAAATGTGAAGACAGGTGTAATGGGGCATTGTGATGACAGTGGTCATCAAGAATTGTGAAGAAAGATATCATGGGGCACTGGGATGACAGGGGCCATGGAGCATTGTGAAGAAAGGGGTCATGGGGCATTTTGATGACATGGCCATGGAACATTTTTATGACAAGAATTCGGGAGCACTGTGTTAAAAAGAGCATGGACCATTGTTATTAGAGGGGCCAAGGAGCATTCTGATGACAATGGCATGGAGCATTGTGATGACAAGGGTCATCGAGCATTGTGATGACAGTGGTCATGAAGCATTGTGATGAATGTGGTCATGGATCATTGTGATGACAAGTGTCGTGGAGCATTGTGATGACAGGGGTCATAGAGCATTGTGATGACACGGTTATGGAATATTGTGATGACCAGAATTCTGTAGCACTGTGATGAAAGGGGAATGGAGCATTGTGATTACAGGGGTCATGGTGCATTGTGATGACAATTGTTCTAGAACATTGTGAAGACAGGGATCATGGAGCATAGTGATGAAAGGGCCATGGAACATTGTGATGACAGGCGTCATGGGACAATGTGTTGACAGTGGTCATGGAGCATTGTTAGAAAGGGAACATGGAGCAATTTGATTTCAGGGGCCATGAAAAATTGTGAATACATAGGCCATGGAGTATTCAGATGAATGTGGTCAAGGATCATTGTGACGACAAGTGTCCTGGATTATTGTGATGACACGGTTCATGGAGCACTGTGATGACAAGGGCCATGGCGAAATGTGAAGACAGGTGTCATGGGGCATTGTGATGACAGTGGTCCTCTAGAATTGTGAAGAAAGATATCATGGAGCACTGGAATGACAGGGGCCATGGAGCATTGTGATGATAGGGGTCATGGGGCATTGTGATGACACGGCCATGGAACATTATGTTGACAAGAATTCTGGAGCATTGTTATAAAAGGGCATGGAACATTGTGATTAGACGGGCCAAGGAGCATTCTGATGACAACGGCATGGAGCATTGTGATGACAAGTGTCATCGAGCATTGTGATGATAGTGGTCATGAAGCATTGTGATGAATGTGGTTATGGATCATTGTGATGATAAGTGTCGTGGAGCATTGTGATGACAGGGGTCATAGAGCATTGTGATAACACGGTTATGAAATATTGTGATGACCATAATTCTGTAGCACTGTGATGAAAAGGGAATGGAGCATTGTGATTACAGGGGTCATGGAGCATTGTGATGACAATTGTTCTAGAACATTGTGAAGACAGGGATCATGGAGCATAGTGATAAAAGGGGCCATGGAGCATTGTGATGACAGGCGTCATGGGACAATGTGTTGACAGTGGTCATGGAGCATTGTTAGAAAGGGAACATGGAGCAATTTGATTTCAGGGGCCATGAAAAACTGTGAATACATAGGCCATGGAGTATTCAGATGTATGTGGTCAAGGATCATTGTGACGACAAGTGTCCTGGAATATTGTGATGACACGGTTCATGGAGCATTGCGATGACAAGGGCCATGGCGAAATGTGAAGACAGGTGTCATGGGGCATTGTGATGACAGTGGTCATCTAAAATTGTGAAGAAAGATATCATGGAGCACTGGGATGACAGGGGCCATGGAGCATTGTGATGACAGGGGTCATGGGGCATTGTGATGACACGGCCATGGAACATTATGATGGCAAGTATTCTGGAGCATTGTGATAAAAAGGGCATGGATCATTGTGATTAGAGGGGCCAAGGAGCATTCTGATGACAACGGCATGGAGCATTGTGATGACAAGTGTCATCGAGCATTGTGATGACAGTGGTCATGAAGCATTGTGATGAATGTGGTCATGGATCATTGTGATGACAAGTGTCGTGGAACATTGTGATGACAGGGGTCATAGAGCATTGTGATGACACAGTTATGGAATATTGTGATGACCAGAATTCTGTAGAACTGTGATGGAAAGGGAATGGAGCATTGTGATTACAGGGGTCATGGAGCATTGTGATGACAAATGTTCTAGAATATTGTGAAGACAGGGATCATGGAGCATAGTGATGAAAGGGGCCATGGAGCATTGTGATGACAGGCGTCATGGGACAATGTGTTGAAGGTGGTCATGGAGCATTGTTAGAAAGGGAACATGGAGCAATTTGATTTCAGGGGCCATGAAAAATTGTGAATACATAGGCCATGGAGTATTCAGATGAATGTGGTCATGAATCATTGTGATGACAAGTGTCGTGGAGCATTGTGATGATAGGGGTCATAGAGCATTGTGATGACACGTTTATGGAATATTGTGATGACCAGAATTCTGTAGCACTGTGATGAAAAGGGAATGGAGCATTGTGATTACAGGGGTCATGGAGCATTGTGATGACAAATGTTCTAGAATATTGTGAAGACAGGGATCATGAAGCATAGTGATGAAAGGGGCCATGGAGCATTGTGATGACAGGCGTCATGGCACATTGTGTTGACAGTGGTCATGGAGCATTGTTAGAAAGGGAACATGGAGCAATTTGATTTCAGGGGCCATGAAAAACTGTGAATACATAGGCCATGGAGTATTCAGATGAATGTGGTCAAGGATCATTGGGACGAAATGTGTCCTGGAATATTGTGATGACACGGTTCATGGAGCATTGCGATGACAAGGGCCATCGTGAAATGTGAAGACAGGTGTCATGGGGCACTGTGATGACAGTGGTCATCTAGAATTGTGAAGAAATATATCATGGTGCACTGGGATGACAGGGGCCATGGAGCATTGTGATGACAGTGGTCATGGGGCATTGTGATGACACGGCCATGGAACATTATGATGACAAGAATTCTGGAGCATTGTGATAAAAAGGGCATGGACCATTGTGATTAGAGGGGCCAAGGAGCATTCTGATGACAACGGCATGGAGCATTGTGATGACAAGGGTTATCGAGCATTGTGATGACAGTGGTCATGAAGCATTGTGATGAATGTGGTCATGGATCATTGTGATGACAAGTGTCGTGGAGCATTGTGATGACAGGGGTCATAGAGCATTGTGATGACACGGTTATGGAATTTTGTGATGACCAGGATTCTGTAGCACTGTGATGAAAAGGGAATGGAGCATTGTGATTACAGGGGTCATGGAGCATTGTGATGACAATTGTTCTAGAACATTGTGATGACTGGGATCATGGAGCATAATGATTAAAGGGGTAATGGAGCATTGTGATGACACGCGTCATGGGACATTGTGTTAACAGTGGTCATGGAGCATTGTGAAGAATGGGAGCTTCGAGCAATTGGATTTCAGGGGCCATTAAAAATTGTGAATATATAGGCCATGGAGTATTCAGATAAATGTGGTCAAGGATCATTGTGACGACAAGTGTCCTGGAATATTGTGATGACACGGTTCATGGAGCATTGCGATGACAAGGGCCATGGCGAAATGTGAAGACAGGTGTCATGGGGCATTGTGATGACAGTGGTCATCTAGAATTGTGAAGAAAGATATCATGGAGCACTGGGATGACAGGGGCCATGGAGCATTGTGATGACAGGGGTCAAGGGGCATTGTGATGACCCGGCCATGGAATATTATGATGACAGGAATTCTGGAGCATTGTGATAAAATGGGCAAGGACCGTTGTGATTAGAGGGGCCACGGAGCATTCTGATGACAACGGCATGGAGCATTGTGATGACAAGGGTCATCGAGCATTGTGATGACAGTGGTCATGAAGCATTGTGATGAATGTGGTCATGGATCATTGTGATGACAAGTGTCGTGGAGCATTGTGATGACAGGCGTCTAGAGCATTGTGATGACACGGTTATGGAATATTGTGATGACCAGAATTTTGTAGCACTGTGATGAAAAGGGAATGGAGCATTGTGATTACAGGGGTCATGGAGCATTGTGATGACAATTGTTCTAGAACATTGTGATCACAGGGATCATGGAGCATAGTGATGAAAAGGGCCATGGAGCATTGTGATGACAGGCATCATGGGACATTGTGTTGACAGTGGTCATGCAGCATTGTTAGAAAGGGAACATGGAGCAATTTGATTTCAGGGGCCATGAAAAATTGTGAATACATAGGCCATGGAGTATGCAGATGAATGTGGTCAAGGATCATTGTGACGACAATTGTCCTGGAATATTGTGATGACACGCTTCATGGAGCATTGTGATGACAAGGGCCATCGCGAAATGTGAAGACAGGTGTCATGGGGCATTGTGATGACAGTGGTCATCTAGAATTGTGAAGAAAGATATCATGGAGCACTGGGATGACAGGGGCCATGGAGCATTGTGATGACAGGGCTCATGGGGCATTGTGATGACACGGCCATGCAACATTATGATGACAAGAATTCTGGAGTATTGTGATAAAAATGTCATGGACCATTGTGATTAGAGGGGCCAAGGAGCATTCTGATGACAACGGCATGGAGCACTGTGATGACAAGTGTCATCGAGCATTGTGATGACACTGGTCATGAATCATTGTGATGAATGTGGTCATGGATCATTGTGATGACAAGTGTCGTGGAGCATTGTGATGACAGGGGTCATAGAGCATTGTGATGACACGGTTATGGAATATTGTGATGACCAGAATTCTGTAGCACTGTGATGAAAGGGGAATGGAGCATTGTGATTACAGAGGTCATGGTGCATTGTGATGACAATTGTTCTAGAACATTGTGAAGACAGGGATCATGGAGCATAGTGATGAAAGGGCCATGGAGCATTGTGATGACAGGCGTCATGGGACAATGTGTTGACAGTGGTCATGGAGCATTGTTAGAAAGGGAACATGGAGCAATTTGATTTCAGGGGCCATGAAAAATTGTGAATACATAGGCCATGGAGTATTCAGATGAATGTGGTCAAGGATCATTGTGACGACAAGTGTCCTGGATTATTGTGATGACACGGTTCATGGAGCATTGTGATGACAAGGGCCATGGCGAAATGTGAAGACAGGTGTCATGGGGCATTGTGATGACAGTGGTCCTCTAGAATTGTGAAGAAAGATATCATGGAGCACTGGGATGACAGGGGCCATGGAGCATTGTGATGATAGGGGTCATGGGGCATTGTGATGACCCGGCCATGGAACATTATGATGACAAGAATTCTGGAGCATTGTTATAAAAGGGCATGGACCATTGTGATTAGAGGGGCCAAGGAGCATTCTGATGACAACGGCATGGAGCATTGTGATGACAAGTGTCATCGAGCATTGTGATGATAGTGGTCATGAAGCATTGTGATGAATGTGGTTATGGATCATTGTGATGACAAGTGTCGTGGAGCATTGTGATGACAGGGGTCATAGAGCATTGTGATAACACGGTTATGAAATATTGTGATGACCATAATTCTGTAGCACTGTGATGAAAAGGGAATGGAGCATTGTGATTACAGGGGTCATGGAGCATTGTGATGACAATTGTTCTAGAACATTGTGAAGACAGGGATCATGGAGCATAGTGATAAAAGGGGCCATGGAGCATTGTGATGACAGGCGTCATGGGACAATGTGTTGACAGTGGTCATGGAGCATTGTTAGAAAGGGAACATGGAGCAATTTGATTTCAGGGGCCATGAAAAATTGTGAATACATAGGCTATGGAGTATTCAGATGAATGTGGTCAAGGATCATTGTGACGAAAAGTGTCCTGGAATATTGTGATGACACGGTTCATGGAGCATTGCGATGACAAGGGCCATGGCGAAATGTGAAGACAGGTGTCATGGGGCATTGTGATGACAGTGGTCATCTAAAATTGTGAAGAAAGATATCATGGAGCACTGGGATGACAGGGGCCATGGAGCATTGTGATGACAGGGGTCATAGGGCATTGTGATGACACGGCCATGGAACATTATGATGGCAAGTATTCTGGAGCATTGTGATAAAAAGGGCATGGATCATTGTGATTAGAGGGGCCAAGGAGCATTCTGATGACAACGGCATGGAGAATTGTGATGACAAGTGTCATCGAGCATTGTGATGACAGTGGTCATGAAGCATTGTGATGAATGTGGTCATGGATCATTGTGATGACAAGTGTCGTGGAGCATTGTGATGACAGGGGTCATAGAGCATTGTGATGACACAGTTATGGAATATTGTGCTGACCAGAATTCTGTAGCACTGTGATGAAAAGTGAATGGAGCATTGTGATTACAGGGGTCATGGAGCATTGTGATGACAAATGTTCTAGAATATTGTGAAGACAGGGATCATGGAGCATAGTGATGAAAGGGGCCATGGAGGATTGTGAAGACAGGCGTCATGGGACAATGTGTTGACAGTGGTCATGGAGCATTGTTAGAAAGGGAACATGGAGCAATTTGATTTCAGGGGCCATGAAAAATTGTGAATACATAGGCCATGGAGTATTCAGATGAATGTGGTCAAGGATCATTGTGACGAAAAGTGTCCTGGAATATTGTGATGACACGGTTCATGGAGCATTGCGATGACAAGGGCCATGGCGAAATGTGAAGACAGGTGTCATCGGGCTTTGTGATGACAGTGGTCATCTAGAATTGTGAAGAAAGATATCATGGAGCAGTGGGATGACAGGGGACATGGAGCATTGTGATGACAGGGGTCATGAGGCATTGTGATGACACGGCCATGGAACATTATGATGACAAGTATTCTGGAGCATTGTGATAAAAAGAGCATGGAGCATTGTGATTAGAGGGGCCAAGGAGCATTCTGATGACAACGGAATGGAGCATTGTGATGACAAGGTTCATCGAGCATTTTGATGACAGTGGTCATGAAGCATTGTGATGAATGTGGTCATGGATCATTGTGATTCCAAGTGTCGTGGAGCATTGTGATGACAGGGGTCATTGAGCATTGTGATGACACGGTTATGGAATATTGTGATGACCAGAATTCTGTAGCACTGTGATGAAAAAGGAATGGAGCATTGTGATGACAAGGTTCATCGAGCATTTTGATGACAGTGGTCATGAAGCATTGTGATGAATATGGTCATGGATCATTGTGATGCCTACTGTCGTGGAACATTGTGATGACAGGGGTCATTGAGCATTGTGATGACACGGTTATGGAATATTGTGATGACCAGAATTCTGTAGCACTGTGATGAAAAAGGAATGGAGCATTGTGATTACAGGGTCATGGAGCATTGTGATGACAATTGTTCTAGAACATTGTGATTACAGGGATCATGGAGCATAGTGATGAAAGGGGCCATGGAGCATTGTGATGACAGGTGTCATGGGACATTGTGTGGACAGTGGTCATGGAGCATTGTTAGAAAGGGAACATGGAGCATTTTGATTACAGGGGCCATGAAAAATTTTGAATACATAGGCCATGGAGTATTCAGATGAATGCGGTCAAGGATCATTGTGACGACATGTGTCCTGGAATATTGTGATGACACGGTTCATGGAGCATTGCGATGACAAGAGCCATGGCGAAATGTGAAGACAGGTGTCATGGGGCATTGTGATGGCAGTGGTCATCTAGAATTGTGAAGAATGATATCATGGAGCACTGGGATGACAGGGGCCATGGAGCATTGTGATGACAGGGGTCATGGGGCATTGTGATGACACAGCCATGGAACATTATGATGACAAGAATTCTGGAGCATTGTGATAAAAAGGTCATGGACCATTGTGATTAGAGGGGCCAAGGAGCATTCTGATGACAACGGCATGGAGCATTGTGATGAAAATTGTCATCGAGCATTGTGATGAGAGTGGTCAGGAAGCATTGTGATGAATGCGGTTATGGATCATTCTGATGATAAGTGTCGTGGAGCATTGTGATGACAGGGGTCATAGAGCATTGTGATGACACGGTTATGGAATATTGTGATGACCAGAATTCTGTAGCACTGGAATGAAAGGGAATGGAGCATTGTGATTACAGGGGTCATGGATCATTGTGATGACAATTGTTCTAGAACATTGTGAAGACAGGGATCATCGAGCATAGTCATTAAAGGGGCCATGGAGCATTGTGATGATAGGCGTCATGGGACATTGTGTTGACAGTGGTCATGGAGCATTGTTAGAAAGGGAACATGGAGCAATTTGATTTCAGGGGCCATGAAAAATTGTGAATACATAGGCCATGGAGTATTCAGATGAATGTGGTCAAGGATCATTGTGACGAAATGTGTCCTGGAATATTGTGATGACACGGTTCATGGAGCATTGCCATGACAAGGGCCATGGCGAAATGTGAAGACAGGTGTCATGGGGCATTGTGATGACACGGCCATGGAACATTATGATGACAAGAAGTCTGGAGCATTGTGATAAAAAGGGCATGGACCACTGTGATTAGAGGGGCCAAGGAGCATTCTGATGACAACGGCATGGAGCATTGTGATGACAAGGGTCATCGAGCATTGTGATGACAGTGGTCATGAAGCATCGTGATGAATGTGGTCATGGATCATTGTGATGACAAGTGTCGTGGAGCATTTTGATGACAGGGTTCATAGAGCATTGTGATGACACGGTTATGTAATATTGTGTTGACCAGAATTCTGTAGCACTGTGATGAAAAGGGAAAGGAGCATTGTGATTACAGGGGTCATGGAGCATTGTGATGACAATTGTTCTAGAACATTGTGAAGACAGGGATCATGGAGCATAGTGATGAAAGGGGCCATGGAGCATTGTGATGATAGGCGTCATGGGACATTGTGTTGACAGTGGTCATGGAGCATTGTTAGAAAGGGAACATGGAGCAATTTGATTTCAGGGGCCATGAAAAATTGTGAATACATAGGCCATGGAGTATTCAGATGAATGTGGTCAAGGATCATTGTGACGACAATTGTCCTGGAATATTGTGATGACACGGTTCATGGAGCATTGCGATGACAAGTGCCATGGCGAAATGTGAAGACAGGTGTATTGGGGCATTGTGATGACAGTGGTCATCTAGAATTGTGAAGAAAGATATCATGGAGCACTGGGATGACAGGGGCCATGGAGCATTGTGAAGACAGGAGTCATGGGGCATTTTGATGACACGGCCAAGGAACATTTTTATGACAAGAATTCGGGAGCATTGTGTTAAAAAGAGAATGGACCATTGTTATTAGAGGGGCCAAGGAGCATTCTGATGACAACGGCATGGAGCATTGTGATGACAAGTGTCATCGAGCATTGTGATGACACTGGTCATGAAGCATTGTGATGAATGTGGTCATGGATCATTGTGATGACAAGTGTCGTGGAGCATTGTGATGACAGGGGTCATAGAGCATTGTGATGACACGGTTATGGAATATTGTGATGACCAGAATTCTGTAGCACTGTGATGAAAGGGGAATGGAGCATTGTGATTACAGGGGTCATGGTGCATTGTGATGACAATTGTTCTAGAACATTGTGAAGACAGGGATCATGGAGCATAGTGATGAAAGGGCCATGGAGCATTGTGATGACAGGCGTCATGGGACAATGTGTTGACAGTGGTCATGGAGCATTGTTAGAAAGGGAACATGGAGCAATTTGATTTCAGGGGCAATGAAAAATTGTGAATACATAGGCCATGGAGTATTCAGATGAATGTGGTCAAGGATCATTGTGACGACAAGTGTCCTGGATTATTGTGATGACACGGTTCATGGAGCATTGTGATGACAAGGGCCATGGCGAAATGTGAAGACAGGTGTCATGGAGCATTGTGATGACAGTGGTCCTCTAGAATTGTGAAGAAAGATATCATGGAGCACTGGGATGACAGGGGCCATGGAGCATTGTGATGATAGGGGTCATGGGGCATTGTGATGACCCGGCCATGGAACATTATGATGACAAGAATTCTGGAGCATTGTTATAAAAGGGCATGGACCATTGTGATTAGAGGGGCCAAGGAGCATTCTGATGACAACGGCATGGAGCATTGTGATGACAAGTGTCATCGAGCATTGTGATGATAGTGGTCATGAAGCATTGTGATGAATGTGGTTATGGATCATTGTGATGACAAGTGTCGTGGAGCATTGTGATGACAGGGGTCATAGAGCATTGTGATAACACGGTTATGAAATATTGTGATGACCATAATTCTGTAGCACTGTGATGAAAAGGGAATGGAGCATTGTGATTACAGGGGTCATGGAGCATTGTGATGACAATTGTTCTAGAACATTGTGAAGACGGATCATGGAGCATAGTGATAAAAGGGGCCATGGAGCATTGTGATGACAGGCGTCATGGGACAATGTGTTGACAGTGGTCATGGAGCATTGTTAGAAAGGGAACATGGAGCAATTTGATTTCAGGGGCCATGAAAAATTGTGAATACATAGGCTATGGAGTATTCAGATGAAAGTTGTCAAGGATCATTGTGACGAAAAGTGTCCTGGAATATTGTGATGACACGGTTCATGGAGCATTGCGATGACAAGGGCCATGGCGAAATGTGAAGACAGGTGTCATGGGGCATTGTGATGACAGTGGTCATCTAAAATTGTGAAGAAAGATATCATGGAGCACTGGGATGACAGGGGCCATGGAGCATTGTGATGACAGGGGTCATAGGGCATTGTGATGACACGGCCATGGAACATTATGATGGCAAGTATTCTGGAGCATTGTGATAAAAAGGGCATGGATCATTGTGATTAGAGGGGCCAAGGAGCATTCTGATGACAACGGCATGGAGAATTGTGATGACAAGTGTCATCGAGCATTGTGATGACAGTGGTCATGAAGCATTGTGATGAATGTGGTCATGGATCATTGTGATGACAAGTGTCGTGGAGCATTGTGATGACAGGGGTCATAGAGCATTGTGATGACACAGTTATGGAATATTGTGCTGACCAGAATTCTGTAGCACTGTGATGAAAAGGGAATGGAGCATTGTGATTACAGGGGTCATGGAGCATTGTGATGACAAATGTTCTAGAATATTGTGAAGACAGGGATCATGGAGCATAGTGATGAAAGGGGCCACGGAGGATTGTGAAGACAGGCGTCATGGGACAATGTGTTGACAGTGGTCATGGAGCATTGTTAGAAAGGGAACATGGAGCAATTTGATTTCAGGGGCCATGAAAAATTGTGAATACATAGGCCATGGAGTATTCAGATGAATGTGGTCAAGGATCATTGTGACGAAAAGTGTCCTGGAATATTGTGATGACACGGTTCATGGAGCATTGCGATGACAAGGGCCATGGCGAAATGTGAAGACAGGTGTCATGGGGCTTTGTGATGACAGTGGTCATCTAGAATTGTGAAGAAAGATATCATGGAGCAGTGGGATGACAGGGGACATGGAGCATTGTGATGACAGGGGTCATGAGGCATTGTGATGACACGGCCATGGAACATTATGATGACAAGTATTCTGGAGCATTGTGATAAAAAGAGCATGGAGCATTGTGATTAGAGGGGCCAAGGAGCATTCTGATGACAACGGAATGGAGCATTGTGATGACAAGGTTCATCGAGCATTTTGATGACAGTGGTCATGAAGCATTGTGATGAATGTGGTCATGGATCATTGTGATTCCAAGTGTCGTGGAGCATTGTGATGACAGGGGTCATTGAGCATTGTGATGACACGGTTATGGAATATTGTGATGACCAGAATTCTGTAGCACTGTGATGAAAAAGGAATGGAGCATTGTGATGACAAGGTTCATCGAGCATTTTGATGACAGTGGTCATGAAGCATTGTGATGAATGTGGTCATGGATCATTGTGATGCCTAGTGTCGTGGAACATTGTGATGACAGGGGTCATTGAGCATTGTGATGACACGGTTATGGAATATTGTGATGACCAGAATTCTGTAGCACTGTGATGAAAAAGGAATGGAGCATTGTGATTACAGGGGTCATGGAGCATTGTGATGACAATTGTTCTAGAATATTGTGATTACAGGGATCATGGAGCATAGTGATGAAAGGGGCCATGGAGCATTGTGATGACAGGTGTCATGGGACATTGTGTGGACAGTGGTCATGGAGCATTGTTAGAAAGGGAACATGGAGCATTTTGATTACAGGGGCCATGAAAAATTTTGAATACATAGGCCATGGAGTATTCAGATGAATGCGGTCAAGGATCATTGTGACGACATGTGTCCTGGAATATTGTGATGACACGGTTCATGGAGCATTGCGATGACAAGAGCCATGGCGAAATGTGAAGACAGGTGTCATGGAGCATTGTGATGGCAGTGGTCATCTAGAATTGTGAAGAATGATATCATGGAGCACTGGGATGACAGGGGCCATGGAGCATTGTGATGACAGGGGTCATGGGGCATTGTGATGACACAGCCATGGAACATTATGATGACAAGAATTCTGGAGCATTGTGATAAAAAGGTCATGGACCATTGTGATTAGAGGGGCCAAGGAGCATTCTGATGACAACGGCATGGAGCATTGTGATGACAATTGTCATCGAGCATTGTGATGAGAGTGGTCAGGAAGCATTGTGATGAATGCGGTTATGGATCATTCTGATGATAAGTGTCGTGGAGCATTGTGATGACAGGGGTCATAGAGCATTGTGATGACACGGTTATGGAATATTGTGATGACCAGAATTCTGTAGCACTGGAATGAAAGGGAATGGAGCATTGTGATTACAGGGGTCATGGATCATTGTGATGACAATTGTTCTAGAACATTGTGAAGACAGGGATCATCGAGCATAGTCATTAAAGGGGCCATGGAGCATTGTGATGACAGGCGTCATGGGACATTGTGTTGGCAGTCGTCATGGAGCATTGTTAGAAAGGGAACATGGAGCAATTTGATTTCAGGGGCCATGAAAAATTGTGAATACATAGGCCATGGAGTATTCAGATGAATGTGGTCAAGGATCATTGTGACGAAATGTGTCCTGGAATATTGTGATGACACGGTTCATGGAGCATTGCCATGACAAGGGCCATGGCGAAATGTGAAGACAGGTGTCATGGGGCATTGTGATGACACGGCCATGGAACATTATGATGACAAGAAGTCTGGAGCATTGTGATAAAAAGGGCATGGACCACTGTGATTAGAGGGGCCAAGGAGCATTCTGATGACAACGGCATGGAGCATTGTGATGACAAGGGTCATCGAGCATTGTGATGACAGTGGTCATGAAGCATCGTGATGAATGTGGTCATGGATCATTGTGATGACAAGTGTCGTGGAGCATTTTGATGACAGGGTTCATAGAGCATTGTGATGACACGGTTATGTAATATTGTGTTGACCAGAATTCTGTAGCACTGTGATGAAAAGGGAAAGGAGCATTGTGATTACAGGGGTCATGGAGCATTGTGATGACAATTGTTCTAGAACATTGTGAAGACAGGGATCATGGAGCATAGTGATGAAAGGGGCCATGGAGCATTGTGATGATAGGCGTCATGGGACACTGTGTTGACAGTGGTCATGGAGCATTGTTAGAAAGGGAACATGGAGCAATTTGATTTCAGGGGCCATGAAAAATTGTGAATACATAGGCCATGGAGTATTCAGATGAATGTGGTCAAGGATCATTGTGACGACAATTGTCCTGGAATATTGTGATGACACGGTTCATGGAGCATTGCGATGACAAGTGCCATGGCGAAATGTGAAGACAGGTGTAATGGGGCATTGTGATGACAGTGGTCATCTAGAATTGTGAAGAAAGATATCATGGAGCACTGGGATGACAGGGGCCATGGAGCATTGTGAAGACAGGAGTCATGGGGCATTTTGATGACACGGCCAAGGAACATTTTTATGACAAGAATTCGGGAGCATTGTGTTAAAAAGAGAATGGACCATTGTTATTAGAGGGGCCAAGGAGCATTCTGATGACAACGGCATGGAGCATTGTGATGACAAGGGTCATCGAGCATTGTGATGACAGTGGTCATGAAGCATTGTGATGAATGTGGTCATGGATCATTGTGATGACAAGTGTCGTGGAGCATTGTGATGATAGGGGTCATAGAGCATTGTGATGACACGGTTAAGGAATATTGTGATGACCAGAATTCTGTAGCACTGTGATGAAAAGGGAATGGAGCATTGTGATTACAGGGGTCATGGAGCATTGTGATGACAAATGTTCTAGAATATTGTGAAGACAGGGATCATGAAGCATAGTGATGAAAGGGGCCATGGAGCATTGTGATGACAGGCGTCATGGCACATTTTGTTGACAGTGGTCATGGAGCATTGTTAGAAAGGGAACATGGAGCAATTTGATTTCAGGGGCCATGAAAAACTGTGAATACATAGGCCATGGAGTATTCAGATGAATGTGGTCAAGGATCATTGGGACGAAATGTGTCCTGGAATATTGTGATGACACGGTTCATGGAGCATTGCGATGATAAGGGCCATCGTGAAATGTGAAGACAGGTGTCATGGGGCACTGTGATGACAGTGGTCATCTAGAATTGTGAAGAAATATATCATGGTGCACTGGGATGACAGGGGCCATGGAGCATTGTGATGACAGTGGTCATGGGGCATTGTGATGACACGGCCATGGAACATTATGATGACAAGAATTCTGGAGCATTGTGATAAAAAGGGCATGGACCATTGTGATTAGAGGGGCCAAGGAGCATTCTGATGACAACGGCATGGAGCATTGTGATGACAAGGGTTATCGAGCATTGTGATGACAGTGGTCATGAAGCATTGTGATGAATGTGGTCATGGATCATTGTGATGACAAGTGTCGTGGAGCATTGTGATGACAGGGGTCATAGAGCATTGTGATGACACGGTTATGTAATTTTGTGATGACCAGGATTCTGTAGCACTGTGATGAAAAGGGAATGGAGCATTGTGATTACAGGGGTCATGGAGCATTGTGATGACAATTGTTCTAGAACATTGTGATGACTGGGATCATGGAGCATAATGATTAAAGGCGTAATGGAGCATTGTGATGACACGCGTCATGGGACATTGTGTTAACAGTGGTCATGGAGCATTGTGAAGAATGGGAGCTTCGAGCATTTGGATTTCAGGGGCCATTAAAAATTGTGAATATATAGGCCATGGAGTATTCAGATGAATGTGGTCAAGGATCATTGTGACGACAAGTGTCCTGGAATATTGTGATGACACGGTTCATGGAGCATTGCGATGACAAGGGCCACGGCGAATTGTGAAGACAGGTGTCATGGGGCATTGTGATGACAGTGGTCATCTAGAATTGTGAAGAAAGATATCATGGAGCACTGGGATGACAGGGGCCATGGAGAATTGTGATGACAGGGGTCAAGGGGCATTGTGATGACCCGGCCATGGAATATTATGATGACAGGAATTCTGGAGCATTGTGATAAAATGGGCAAGGACCGTTGTGATTAGAGGGGCCACGGAGCATTCTGATGACAACGGCATGGAGCATTGTGATGACAAGGGTCATCGAGCATTGTGATGACAGTGGTCATGAAGCATTGTGATGAATGTGGTCATGGATCATTGTGATGACAAGTGTCGTGGAGCATTGTGATGACAGGTGTCTAGAGCATTGTGATGACACGGTTATGGAATATTGTGATGACCAGAATTCTGTAGCACTGTGATGAAAAGGGAATGGAGCATTGTGATTACAGGGGTCATGGAGCATTGTGATGACAATTGTTCTAGAACATTGTGATCACAGGGATCATGGAGCATAGTGATGAAAAGGGCCATGGAGCATTGTGATGACAGGCATCATGGGATATTGTGTTGACAGTGGTCATGCAGCATTGTTAGAAAGGGAACATGGAGCAATTTGATTTCAGGGGCCATGAAAAATTGTGAATACATAGGCCATGGAGTATTCAGATGAATGTGGTCAAGGATCATTGTGACGACATGTGTCCTGGAATATTGTGATGACACGGTTCATGGAGCACTGTGATGACAAGGGCCATCGCGAAATGTGAAGACAGGTGTCATGGGTCATTGTGATGACAGTGGTCATCTAGAATTGTGAAGAAAGATATCATGGAGCACTGGGATGACAGGGGCCATGGAGCATTGTGATGACAGGGCTCATGGGGCATTGTGATGACACGGCCATGCAACATTATGATGACAAGAATTCTGGAGCATTGTGATAAAAATGTCATGGACCATTGTGATTAGAGGGGCCAAGGAGCATTCTGATGACAACGGCATGGAGCATTGTGATGACAAGTGTCATCGAGCATTGTGATGACACTGGTCATGAAGCATTGTGATGAATGTGGTCATGGATCATTGTGATGACAAGTGTCGTGGAGCATTGTGATGACAGGGGTCATAGAGCATTGTGATGACACGGTTACGGAATATTGTGATGACCAGAATTCTGTAGCACTGTGATGAAAAGGGAATGGAGCATTGTGATTACAGGGGTCATGGAGCATTGTGATGACAATTGTTCTAGAATTTTGTGAAGACAGGTATCATGGAGCATAGTGATGAAAGGGGCCATGGAGCATTGTGATGACAGGCGTCATGGGACAATGTGTTGACAGTGGTCATGGAGCATTGTTAGAAAGGGAACATGGAGCAATTTGATTTCAGGGGCCATGAAAAATTGTGAATATATAGGCCATGGAGTATTCAGATGAAAGTCGTCAAGGATCATTGTGACGAAAAGTCTCCTGGAATATTGTGATGACACGTTTCATGGAGCATTTCAATGACAAGGGCCATGGCGAAATGTGAAGACAGGTGTCATGGGGCATTGTGATGACAGTGGTCATCTAAAATTGTGAAGAAAGATATCATGGAGAACTGGGATGACAGGGGCCATGGAGCATTGTGATGACAGGGTCATGGGGCATTGTGATGACACGGCCATGGAACATTATGATGACAAGAATTCTGGAGCATTGTGATAAAAAGGGCATGGACCATTGTGATTCGAGGGACCAAGGAGCATTCTGATGACAACGGCATGGAGCATTGTGATGACAAGGGTCATCGAGCATTGTGATGACAGTGGTCATGAAACATTGTGATGAATGTGGTCATGGATCATTGTGATGACAAGTGTCATGGAGCATTGTGATGACAGGGGTCATAGAGCATTGTGATGACACGGTTATGGAATATTGTGATGAGCAGAATTCTGTAGCACTGTGATGAATAGGGAATGGAGCATTGTGATTACAGGGGTCATGGAGCATTGTGATGACAATTGTTCCAGAACATTGTGAAGACAGGGATCATGGAGCCTAGTGATGAAATGGCCATGGAGCATTGTGATGACAGGCGTCATGGGACAATGTGTTGACAGTGGCCATGGAGTATTGTTAGAAAGGGAACATGGAGCAATTTGATTTCAGGGGCCATGAAAAATTGTGAATACATAGGCCATGGAGTATTCAGATGAATGTGGTCATGAATCATTGTGATGACAAGTGTCGTGGAGCATTGTGATGATAGGGGTCATAGAGCATTGTGATGACACGGTTATGGAATATTGTGATGACCAGAATTCTGTAGCACTGTGATGAAAAGGGAATGGAGCATTGTGATTACAGGGGTCATGGAGCATTGTGATGACAATTGTTCTAGAATTTTGTGAAGACAGGTATCATGGAGCATAGTGATGAAAGGGGCCATGGAGCATTGTGATGACAGGCGTCATGGGACAATGTGTTGACAGTGGTCATGGAGCATTGTTAGAAAGGGAACATGGAGCAATTTGATTTCAGGGGTCATGAAAAATTGTGAATATATAGGCCATGGAGTATTCAGATGAAAGTGGTCAAGGATCATTGTGACGAAAAGTGTCCTGGAATATTGTGATGACACGTTTCATGGAGCATTTCAAGGACAAGGGCCATGGCGAAATGTGAAGACAGGTGTCATGGGGCATTGTGATGACAGTGGTCATCTAAAATTGTGAAGAAAGATATCATGGAGAACTGGGATGACAGGGGCCATGGAGCATTGTGATGACAGGGTCATGGGGCATTGTGATGACACGGCCATGGAACATTATGATGACAAGAATTCTGGAGCATTGTGATAAAAAGGGCATGGACCATTGTGATTCGAGGGACCAAGGAGCATTCTGATTACAACGGCATGGAGCATTGTGATGACAAGGGTCATCGAGCATTGTGATGACAGTGGTCATGAAGCATTGTGATGAATGTGGTCATGGATCATTGTGATGACAAGTGTCATGGAGCATTGTGATGACAGGGGTCATAGAGCATTGTGATGACACGGTTATGGAATATTGTGATGACCAGAATTCTGTAGCACTGTGATGAAAAGGGAATGGAGCATTGTGATTACAGGGGTCATGGAGCATTGTGATGACAATTGTTCCAGAACATTGTGAAGACAGGGATCATGGAGCCTAGTGATGAAATGGCCATGGAGCATTGTGATGACAGGCGTCATGGGACAATGTGTTGACAGTGGCCATGGAGCATTGTTAGAAAGGGAACATGGAGCAATTTGATTTCAGGGGCCATGAAAAATTGTGAATACATAGGCTATGGAGTATTCAGATGAATGTGGTCAAGGATCATTGTGACGACAAGTGTCCTGGAATATTGTGATGACATGGTTCATGGAGCATTGCGATGACAAGGGCCATGGTGAAATATGAAGACAGGTGTCATGGGGCTTTGTGATGACAGTGGTCATCTGGAATTGTGAAGAAAGATATCATGGAGCAGTGGGATGACACGGGCCATGTAGCATTGTGATGACAGGGGTCATGGGGCATTGTGATGACAAGAATTCTGGAGCATTGTGATAAAAAGGGCATGGACCATTGTGATTCGAGGGACCAAGGAGCATTCTGATGACAACGGCATGGAGCATTGTGATGACAAGGGTCATCGAGCATTGTGATGACAGTGGTCATGAAGCATTGTGATGAATGTGGTCATGGATCATTGTGATGACAAGTGTCATGGAGCATTGTGATGACAGGGGTCATAGAGCATTGTGATGACACGGTTATGGAATATTGTGATGAGCAGATTTCTGTAGCACTGTGATGAATAGGGAATGGAGCATTGTGATTACAGGGGTCATGGAGCATTGTGATGACAATTGTTTCAGAACATTGTGAAGACAGGGATCATGGAGCCTAGTGATGAAAGGGCCATGGAGCATTGTGATGACAGGCGTCATGGGACATTGTGTTGACAGTGGTCATGGAGCATTGTTAGAAAGGGAACATGGAGCAATTTGATTTCAGGGGCCATGAAAAATTGTGAATACATAGGCCATGGAGTATTCAGATGAATGTGGTCAAGGATCATTGTGACGACAATTGTCCTGGAATATTGTGATGACACGGTTCATGGAGCATTGCGATGACAAGTGCCATGGCGAAATGTGAAGACAGGTGTAATGGGGCATTGTGATGACAGTGGTCATCTAGAATTGTGAAGAAAGATATCATGGAGCACTGGGATGACAGGGGCCATGGAGCATTGTGAAGACAGGAGTCATGGGGCATTTTGATGACACGGCCAAGGAACATTTTTATGACAAGAATTCGGGAGCATTGTGTTAAAAAGAGAATGGACCATTGTTATTAGAGGGGCCAAGGAGCATTCTGATGACAACGGCATGGAGCATTGTGATGACAAGGGTCATCGAGCATTGTGATGACAGTGGTCATGAAGCATTGTGATGAATGTGGTCATGGATCATTGTGATGACAAGTGTCGTGGAGCATTGTGATGACAGGGTCATAGAGCATTGTGATGACACGGTTATGGAATATTGTGATGACCAGAATTCTTTAGCACTGTGATGAAAAGGGAATGGAGCATTGTGATTACAGGGGTCATGGAGCATTTTGATGACAATTGTTCTAGAACATTGTGAAGACAGGGATCATGGAGCATACTGATGAAAGGGGCCATGGAGCATTGTGATGACAGGCGTCATGGGACAATGTGTTGACAATGGTCATGGAGCATTGTTAGAAAGGGAACATGGAGCAATTTGATTTCAGGGGCCATGAAAAATTGTGACTACATAGACCATGTTTTATTCAGATGAAAGTGGTCAAGGATCATTGTGACGAAAAGTGTCCTGGAATATTGTGATGACACGGTTCATGGAGCATTGCGATGACAAGGGCCATGGCGAAATGTGAAGACAGGTGTCTTCGGGCATTGTGATGACAGTGGTCATCTAGAATTGTGAAGAAAGATATCATGGAGAACTGGGATGACAGGGGCCATGGAGCATTGTGATGACAGGGTCATGGGGCATTGTGATGACACGGCCATGGAACATTATGATGACAAGAATTCTGGAGCATTGTGATAAAAAGGGCATGGACCATTGTGATTCGAGGGACCAAGGAGCATTCTGATGACAACGGCATGGAGCATTGTGATGACAAGGATCATCGAGCACTGTGATGACAGTGGTCATGAAGCATTGTGATGAATGTGGTCATGGATCATTGTGATGACAAGTGTCATGGAGCATTGTGATGACAGGGGTCATAGAGCATTGTGATGACTCGGTTATGGAATATTGTGATGAGCAGAATTCTGTAGCACTGTGATGAATAGGGAATGGAGCATTTTGATTACAGGGGTCATGGAGCATTGTGATGACAATTGTTCCAGAACATTGTGAAGACAGGGATCATGGAGCCTAGTGATGAAAGGGCCATGGAGCATTGTGATGACAGGCGTCATGGGACAATGTGTTGAAGGTGGTCATGGAGCATTGTTAGAAAGGGAACATGGAGCAATTTGATTTCAGGGGCCATGAAAAATTGTGAATACATAGGCCATGGAGTATTCAGATGAATGTGGTCATGAATCATTGTGATGAAAAGTGTCGTGGAGCATTGTGATGATAGGGGTCATAGAGCATTGTGATGACACGGTTAAGGAATATTGTGATGACCAGAATTCTGTAGCACTGTGATGAAAAGGGAATGGAGCATTGTGATTACAGGGGTCATGGAGCATTGTGATGACAAATGTTCTAGAATATTGTGAAGACAGGGATCATGAAGCATAGTGATGAAAGGGGCCATGGAGCATTGTGATGACAGGCGTCATGGCACATTTTGTTGACAGTGGTCATGGAGCATTGTTAGAAAGGGAACAT
The DNA here is from genome assembly GCF_028021215.1 of Eschrichtius robustus. Taxonomy (NCBI): domain Eukaryota; kingdom Metazoa; phylum Chordata; class Mammalia; order Artiodactyla; family Eschrichtiidae; genus Eschrichtius; species Eschrichtius robustus. Next base: position 3,682,876 of record NW_027175249.1, on the reverse strand, counting down.
GGAGCAATTTCATTTCAGGGGCCATGAAAAACTGTGAATACATAGGCCATGGAGTATTCAGATGAATGTGGTCAAGGATCATTGGGACGAAATGTGTCCTGGAATATTGTGATGACACGGTTCATGGAGCATTGCGATGATAAGGGCCATCGTGAAATGTGAAGACAGGTGTCATGGGGCACTGTGATGACAGTGGTCATCTAGAATTGTGAAGAAATATATCATGGTGCACTGGGATGACAGGGGCCATGGAGCATTGTGATGACAGTGGTCATGGGGCATTGTGATGACCCGGCCATGGAACATTATGATGACAAGAATTCTGGAGCATTGTGATAAAAAGGGCATGGACCATTGTGATTAGAGGGGCCAAGGAGCATTCTGATGACAACGGCATGGAGCATTGTGATGACAAGGGTTATCGAGCATTGTGATGACAGTGGTCATGAAGAATTGTGATGAATGTGGTCATGGATCATTGTGATGACAAGTGTCGTGGAGCATTGTGATGACAGGGGTCATAGAGCATTGTGATGACACGGTTATGTAATTTTGTGATGACCAGGATTCTGTAGCACTGTGATGAAAAGGGAATGGAGCATTGTGATTACAGGGGTCATGGAGCATTGTGATGACAATTGTTCTAGAACATTGTGATGACTGGGATCATGGAGCATAGTGATGAAAGGGGCCATGGAGCATTGTGATGACAGGCGTCCTGGGACAATGTGTTGACAGTGGTCATGGAGCATTGTGAAGAATGGGAGCTTCGAGCATTTGGATTTCAGGGGCCATTAAAAATTGTGAATATATAGGCCATGGAGTATTCAGATGAATGTGGTCAAGGATCATTGTGACGACAAGTGTCCTGGAATATTGTGATGACACGGTTCATGGAGCATTGCGATGACAAGGGCCACGGCGAAATGTGAAGACAGGTGTCATGGGGCATTGTGATGACAGTGGTCATCTAGAATTGTGAAGAAAGATATCATGGAGCACTGGGATGACAGGGGCCATGGAGCATTGTGATGACAGGGGTCAAGGGGCATTGTGATGACCCGGCCATGGAATATTATGATGACAGGAATTCTGGAGCATTGTGATAAAATGGGCAAGGACCGTTGTGATTAGAGGGGCCACGGAGCATTCTGATGACAACGGCATGGAGCATTGTGATGACAAGTGTCATCGAGCATTGTGATGACACTGGTCATGAAGCATTGTGATGAATGTGGTCATGGATCATTGTGATGACAAGTGTCGTGGAGCATTGTGATGACAGGGGTCATAGAGCATTGTGATGACACGGTTACGGAATATTGTGATGACCAGAATTCTGTAGCACTGTGATGAAAAGGGAATGGAGCATTGTGATTACAGGGGTCATGGAGCATTGTGATGACAATTGTTCTAGAATTTTGTGAAGACAGGTATCATGGAGCATAGTGATGAAAGGGGCCATGGAGCATTGTGATGACAGGCGTCATGGGACAATGTGTTGACAGTGGTCATGGTGCATTGTTAGAAAGGGAACATGGAGCAATTTGATTTCAGGGGCCATGAAAAATTGTGAATATATAGGCCATGGAGTATTCAGATGAAAGTGGTCAAGGATCATTGTGACGAAAAGTCTCCTGGAATATTGTGATGACACGTTTCATGGAGCATTTCAATGACAAGGGCCATGGCGAAATGTGAAGACAGGTGTCATGGGGCATTGTGATGACAGTGGTCATCTAAAATTGTGAAGAAAGATATCATGGAGAACTGGGATGACAGGGGCCATGGAGCATTGTGATGACAGGGTCATGGGGCATTGTGATGACACGGCCATGGAACATTATGATGACAAGAATTCTGGAGCATTGTGATAAAAAGGGCATGGAGCATTGTGATTCGAGGGACCAAGGAGCATTCTGATGACAACGGCATGGAGCATTGTGATGATAATGGTCATCGAGCATTGTGATGACAGTGGTCATGAAACATTGTGATGAATGTGGTCACGGATCATTGTGATGACAAGTGTCATGGAGCATTGTGATGACAGGGGTCATAGAGCATTGTGATGACACGGTTATGGAATATTGTGATGAGCAGAATTCTGTAGCACTGTGATGAATAGGGAATGGAGCATTGTGATTACAGGGGTCATGGAGCATTGTGATGACAATTGTTCCAGAACATTGTGAAGACAGGGATCATGGAGCCTAGTGATGAAATGGCCATGGAGCATTGTGATGACAGGCGTCATGGGACAATGTGTTGACAGTGGCCATGGAGTATTGTTAGAAAGGGAACATGGAGCAATTTGATTTCAGGGGCCATGAAAAATTGTGAATACATAGGCCATGGAGTATTCAGATGAATGTGGTCATGAATCATTGTGATGACAAGTGTCGTGGAGCATTGTGATGATAGGGGTCATAGAGCATTGTGATGACACGGTTATGGAATATTGTGATGACCAGAATTCTGTAGCACTGTGATGAAAAGGGAATGGAGCATTGTGATTACAGGGGTCATGGAGCATTGTGATGACAATTGTTCTAGAATTTTGTGAAGACAGGTATCATGGAGCATAGTGATGAAAGGGGCCATGGAGCATTGTGATGACAGGCGTCATGGGACAATGTGTTGACAGTGGTCATGGAGCATTGTTAGAAAGGGAACATGGAGCAATTTGATTTCAGGGGTCATGAAAAATTGTGAATATATAGGCCATGGAGTATTCAGATGAAAGTGGTCAAGGATCATTGTGACGAAAAGTGTCCTGGAATATTGTGATGACACGTTTCATGGAGCATTTCAAGGACAAGGGCCATGGCGAAATGTGAAGACAGGTGTCATGGGGCATTGTGATGACAGTGGTCATCTAAAATTGTGAAGAAAGATATCATGGAGAACTGGGATGACAGGGGCCATGGAGCATTGTGATGACAGGGTCATGGGGCATTGTGATGACACGGCCATGGAACATTATGATGACAAGAATTCTGGAGCATTGTGATAAAAAGGGCATGGACCATTGTGATTCGAGGGACCAAGGAGCATTCTGATTACAACGGCATGGAGCATTGTGATGACAAGGGTCATCGAGCATTGTGATGACAGTGGTCATGAAGCATTGTGATGAATGTGGTCATGGATCATTGTGATGACAAGTGTCATGGAGCATTGTGATGACAGGGGTCATAGAGCATTGTGATGACACGGTTATGGAATATTGTGATGAGCAGAATTCTGTAGCACTGTGATGAATAGGGAATGGAGCATTGTGATTACAGGGGTCATGGAGCATTGTGATGACAATTGTTCCAGAACATTGTGAAGACAGGGATCATGGAGCCTAGTGATGAAATGGCCATGGAGCATTGTGATGACAGGCGTCATGGGACAATGTGTTGACAGTGGCCATGGAGCATTGTTAGAAAGGGAACATGGAGCAATTTGATTTCAGGGGCCATGAAAAATTGTGAATACATAGGCCATGGAGTATTCAGATGAATGTGGTCATGAATCATTGTGATGACAAGTGTCGTGGAGCATTGTGATGATAGGGGTCATAGAGCAATGTGATGACACGGTTATGGAATATTGTGATGACCAGAATTCTGTAGCACTGTGATGAAAAGGGAATGGAGCATTGTGATTACAGGGGTCATGGAGCATTGTGATGACAAATGTTCTAGAATATTGTGAAGACAGGGATCATGAAGCATAGTGATGAAAGGGGCCATGGAGCATTGTGATGACAGGCGTCATGGCACATTGTGTTGACAGTGGTCATGGAGCATTGTTAGAAAGGGAACATGGAGCAATTTGATTTCAGGGGCCATGAAAAACTGTGAATACATAGGCCATGGAGTATTCAGATGAATGTGGTCAAGGATCATTGGGACGAAATGTGTCCTGGAATATTGTGATGACACGGTTCATGGAGAATTGCGATGACAAGGGCCATCGTGAAATGTGAAGACAGGTGTCATGGGGCACTGTGATGACAGTGGTCATCTAGAATTGTGAAGAAATATATCATGGTGCACTGGGATGACAGGGGCCATGGAGCATTGTGATGACAGTGGTCATGGGGCATTGTGATGACACGGCCATGGAACATTATGATGACAAGAATTCTGGAGCATTGTGATAAAAAGGGCATGGACCATTGTGATTAGAGGGGCCAAGGAGCATTCTGATGACAACGGCATGGAGCATTGTGATGACAAGGGTTATCGAGCATTGTGATGACAGTGGTCATGAAGCATTGTGATGAATGTGGTCATGGATCATTGTGATGACAAGTGTCGTGGAGCATTGTAATGACAGGGGTCATAGAGCATTGTGATGACACGGTTATGGAATTTTGTGATGACCAGGATTCTGTAGCACTGTGATGAAAAGGGAATGGAGCATTGTGATTACAGGGGTCATGGAGCATTGTGATGACAATTGTTCTAGAACATTGTGATGACTGGGATCATGGAGCATAATGATTAAAGGGGTAATGGAGCATAGTGATGACAGGCGTCATGGGACATTGTGTTAACAGTGGTCATGGAGCATTGTGAAGAATGGGAGCTTCGAGCAATTGGATTTCAGGGGCCATTAAAAATTGTGAATATATAGGCCATGGAGTATTCAGATGAATGTGGTCAAGGATCATTGTGACGAAAATTGTCCTGGAATATTGTGATGACACGGTTCATGGAGCATTGCGATGACCAGGGCCATGACGAAATGTGAAGACAGGTGTCATGGGGCATTGTGATGACAGTGGTCATCTAGAATTGTGAAGAATGATATCATGGAGCCCTGGGATGACAGGGGCCATGGAGCATTGTGATGACAGGGGTCAAGGGGCATTGTGATGACCCGGCCATGGAATATTATGATGACAGGAATTCTGGAGCATTGTGATAAAATGGGCAAGGACCGTTGTAATTAGAGGGGCCACGGAGCATTCTGATGACAACGGCATGGAGCATTGTGATGACAAGGGTCATCGAGCAATGTGATGACAGTGGTCATGAAGCATTGTGATGAATGTGGTCATGGATCATTGTGATGACAAGTGTCGTGGAGCATTGTGATGACAGGGTTCATAGAGCATTGCGATGACACGGTTGTGGAATATTGTGATGACCAGAATTCTGTAGCACTGTGATGAAAAGGGAATGGAGCATTGTGATTACAGGGGTCATGGAGCATTGTGATGACAATTGTTCTAGAACATTGTGATCACAGGGATCATGGAGCATAGTGATGAAAAGGGCCATGGAGCATTGTGATGACAGGCATCATGGGACATTGTGTTGACAGTGGTCATGCAGCATTGTTAGAAAGGGAACATGGAGCAATTTGATTTCAGGGGCCATGAAAAATTGTGAATACATAGGCCATGGAGTATGCAGATGAATGTGGTCAAGGATCATTGTGACGACAAGTGTCCTGGAATATTGTGATGACACGGTTCATGGAGCATTGTGATGACAAGGGCCATCGCGAAATGTGAAGACAGGTGTCATGGGGCATTGTGATGACAGTGGTCATCTAGAATTGTGAAGAAAGATATCATGGAGCACTGGGATGACAGGGGCCATGGAGCATTGTGATGACAGGGCTCATGGGGCATTGTGATGACACGGCCATGGAACATTATGATGAAAAGTATTCTGGAGTTTTGTGATAAAAATGTCATGGACCATTGTGATTAGAGGGGCCAAGGAGCATTCTGATGACAACGGCATGGAGCATTGTGATGACAAGTGTCATCGAGCATTGTGATGACACTGGTCATGAAGCATTGTGATGAATGTGGTCATGGATCATTGTGATGACAAGTGTCGTGGAGCATTGTGATGACAGGGGTCATAGAGCATTGTGATGACACGGTTACGGAATATTGTGATGACCAGAATTCTGTAGCACTGTGATGAAAAGGGAATGGAGCATTGTGATTACAGGGGTCATGGAGCATTGTGATGACAATTGTTCTAGAACTTTGTGAAGACAGGTATCATGGAGCATAGTGATGAAAGTGGCCATGGAGCATTGTGATGACAGGCGTCATGGGACAATGTGTTGACAGTGGTCATGGAGCATTTTTAGAAATGGAACATGGAGCAGTTTGATTTCAGGGGCCATGAAAAATTGTGAATATATATGCCATGGAGTATTCAGATGAAAGTGGTCAAGGATCATTGTGACGAAAAGTGTCCTGGAATATTGTGATGACACGTTTCATGGAGCATTTCGATGACAAGGGCCATGGCGAAATGTGAAGACAGGTGTCATGGGGCATTGTGATGACAGTGGTCATCTAAAATTGTGAAGAAAGATATCATGGAGCACTGGGATGACAGGGGCCATGGAGCATTGTGATGACAGGGGTCATGGGGCATTGTGATGACACGGCCATATAACATTATGATGGCAAGTATTCTAGAGCATTGTGATAAAAAGGGCATGGACCATTGTGATTAGAGGGGCCAAGGAGCATTCTGATGACAACGGCATGGAGCATTGTGATGACAAGTGTCATCGAGCATTGTGATGACAGTGGTCATGAAGCATTGTGATGAATGTGGTCATGGATCATTGTGATGACAAGTGTCGTGGAGCATTGTGATGACAGGTGTCTAGAGCATTGTGATGACACGGTTATGGAATATTGTGATGACCAGAATTCTGTAGCACTGTGATGAAAAGGGAATGGAGCATTTTGATTACAGGGGTCATGGAGCATTGTGATGACAATTGTTCTAGAACATTGTGATCACAGGGATCATGGAGCATAGTGATGAAAAGGGCCATGGAGCATTGTGATGACAGGCATCATGGGACATTGTGTTGACAGTGGTCATGCAGCATTGTTAGAAAGGGAACATGGAGCAATTTGATTTCAGGGGCCATGAAAAATTGTGAATACATAGGCCATGGAGTATTCAGATGAATGTGGTCAAGGATCATTGTGACGACATGTGTCCTGGAATATTGTGATGACACGGTTCATGGAGCACTGTGATGACAAGGGCCATCGCGAAATGTGAAGACAGGTGTCATGGGGCATTGTGATGACAGTGGTCATCTAGAATTGTGAAGAAAGATATCATGGAGCACTGGGATGACAGGGGCCATGGAGCATTGTGATGACAGGGCTCATGGGGCATTGTGATGACACGGCCATGCAACATTATGATGACAAGAATTCTGGAGCATTGTGATAAAAATGTCATGGACCATTGTGATTAGAGGGGCCAAGGAGCATTCTGATGACAACGGCATGGAGCATTGTGATGACAAGTGTCATCGAGCATTGTGATGACACTGGTCATGAAGCATTGTGATGAATGTGGTCATGGATCATTGTGATGACAAGTGTCGTGGAGCATTGTGATGACAGGGGTCATAGAGCATTGTGATGACACGGTTACCGAATATTGTGATGACCAGAATTCTGTAGCACTGTGATGAAAAGGGAATGGAGCATTGTGATTACAGGGGTCATGGAGCATTGTGATGACAATTGTTCTAGAATTTTGTGAAGACAGGTATCATGGAGCATAGTGATGAAAGGGGCCATGGAGCATTGTGATGACAGGCGTCATGGGACAATGTGTTGACAGTGGTCATGGTGCATTGTTAGAAAGGGAACATGGAGCAATTTGATTTCAGGGGCCATGAAAAATTGTGAATATATAGGCCATGGAGTATTCAGATGAAAGTGGTCAAGGATCATTGTGACGAAAAGTCTCCTGGAATATTGTGATGACACGTTTCATGGAGCATTTCAATGACAAGGGCCATGGCGAAATGTGAAGACAGGTGTCATGGGGCATTGTGATGACAGTGGTCATCTAAAATTGTGAAGAAAGATATCATGGAGAACTGGGATGACAGGGGCCATGGAGCATTGTGATGACAGGGTCATGGGGCATTGTGATGACACGGCCATGGAACATTATGATGACAAGAATTCTGGAGCATTGTGATAAAAAGGGCATGGACCATTGTGATTCGAGGGACCAAGGAGCATTCTGATGACAACGGCATGGAGCATTGTGATGACAATGGTCATCGAGCATTGTGATGACAGTGGTCATGAAACATTGTGATGAATGTGGTCATGGATCATTGTGATGACAAGTGTCATGGAGCATTGTGATGACAGGGGTCATAGAGCATTGTGATGACACGGTTATGGAATATTGTGATGAGCAGAATTCTGTAGCACTGTGATGAATAGGGAATGGAGCATTGTGATTACAGGGGTCATGGAGCATTGTGATGACAATTGTTCCAGAACATTGTGAAGACAGGGATCATGGAGCCTAGTGATGAAATGGCCATGGAGCATTGTGATGACAGGCGTCATGGGACAATGTGTTGAAAGTGGCCATGGAGTATTGTTAGAAAGGGAACATGGAGCAATTTGATTTCAGGGGCCATGAAAAATTGTGAATACATAGGCCATGGAGTATTCAGATGAATGTGGTCATGAATCATTGTGATGACAAGTGTCGTGGAGCATTGTGATGATAGGGGTCATAGAGCATTGTGATGACACGGTTATGGAATATTGTGATGACCAGAATTCTGTAGCACTGTGATGAAAAGGGAATGGAGCATTGTGATTACAGGGGTCATGGAGCATTGTGATGACAATTGTTCTAGAATTTTGTGAAGACAGGTATCATGGAGCATAGTGATGAAAGGGGCCATGGAGCATTGTGATGACAGGCGTCATGGGACAATGTGTTGACAGTGGTCATGGAGCATTGTTAGAAAGGGAACATGGAGCAATTTGATTTCAGGGGTCATGAAAAATTGTGAATATATAGGCCATGGAGTATTCAGATGAAAGTGGTCAAGGATCATTGTGACGAAAAGTGTCCTGGAATATTGTGATGACACGTTTCATGGAGCATTTCAAGGACAAGGGCCATGGCGAAATGTGAAGACAGGTGTCATGGGGCATTGTGATGACAGTGGTCATCTAAAATTGTGAAGAAAGATATCATGGAGAACTGGGATGACAGGGGCCATGGAGCATTGTGATCACAGGGTCATGGGGCATTGTGATGACACGGCCATGGAACATTATGATGACAAGAATTCTGGAGCATTGTGATAAAAAGGGCATGGACCATTGTGATTCGAGGGACCAAGGAGCATTCTGATTAAACGGCATGGAGCATTGTGATGACAAGGGTCATCGAGCATTGTGATGACAGTGGTCATGAAGCATTGTGATGAATGTGGTCATGGATCATTGTGATGACAAGTGTCATGGAGCATTGTGATGACAGGGGTCATAGAGCATTGTGATGACACGGTTATGGAATATTGTGATGAGCAGAATTCTGTAGCACTGTGATGAATAGGGAATGGAGCATTGTGATTACAGGGGTCATGGAGCATTGTGATGACAATTGTTCCAGAACATTGTGAAGACAGGGATCATGGAGCCTAGTGATGAAATGGCCATGGAGCATTGTGATGACAGGCGTCATGGGACAATGTGTTGACAGTGGCCATGGAGCATTGTTAGAAAGGGAACATGGAGCAATTTGATTTCAGGGGCCATGAAAAATTGTGAATACATAGGCCATGGAGTATTCAGATGAATGTGGTCATGAATCATTGTGATGACAAGTGTCGTGGAGCATTGTGATGATAGGGGTCATAGAGCAATGTGATGACACGGTTATGGAATATTGTGATGACCAGAATTCTGTAGCACTGTGATGAAAAGGGAATGGAGCATTGTGATTACAGGGGTCATGGAGCATTGTGATGACAAATGTTCTAGAATATTGTGAAGACAGGGATCATGAAGCATAGTGATGAAAGGGGCCATGGAGCATTGTGATGACAGGCGTCATGGCACATTGTGTTGACAGTGGTCATGGAGCATTGTTAGAAAGGGAACATGGAGCAATTTGATTTCAGGGGCCATGAAAAACTGTGAATACATAGGCCATGGAGTATTCAGATGAATGTGGTCAAGGATCATTGGGACGAAATGTGTCCTGGAATATTGTGATGACACGGTTCATGGAGAATTGCGATGACAAGGGCCATCGTGAAATGTGAAGACAGGTGTCATGGGGCACTGTGATGACAGTGGTCATCTAGAATTGTGAAGAAATATATCATGGTGCACTGGGATGACAGGGGCCATGGAGCATTGTGATGACAGTGGTCATGGGGCATTGTGATGACACGGCCATGGAACATTATGATGACAAGAATTCTGGAGCATTGTGATAAAAAGGGCATGGACCATTGTGATTAGAGGGGCCAAGGAGCATTCTGATGACAACGGCATGGAGCATTGTGATGACAAGGGTTATCGAGCATTGTGATGACAGTGGTCATGAAGCATTGTGATGAATGTGGTCATGGATCATTGTGATGACAAGTGTCGTGGAGCATTGTAATGACAGGGGTCATAGAGCATTGTGATGACACGGTTATGGAATTTTGTGATGACCAGGATTCTGTAGCACTGTGATGAAAAGGGAATGGAGCATTGTGATTACAGGGGTCATGGAGCATTGTGATGACAATTGTTCTAGAACATTGTGATGACTGGGATCATGGAGCATAATGATTAAAGGGGTAATGGAGCATAGTGATGACAGGCGTCATGGGACATTGTGTTAACAGTGGTCATGGAGCATTGTGAAGAATGGGAGCTTCGAGCAATTGGATTTCAGGGGCCATTAAAAATTGTGAATATATAGGCCATGGAGTATTCAGATGAATGTGGTCAAGGATCATTGTGACGAAAATTGTCCTGGAATATTGTGATGACACGGTTCATGGAGCATTGCGATGACCAGGGCCATGACGAAATGTGAAGACAGGTGTCATGGGGCATTGTGATGACAGTGGTCATCTAGAATTGTGAAGAATGATATCATGGAGCCCTGGGATGACAGGGGCCATGGAGCATTGTGATGACAGGGGTCAAGGGGCATTGTGATGACCCGGCCATGGAATATTATGATGACAGGAATTCTGGAGCATTGTGATAAAATGGGCAAGGACCGTTGTAATTAGAGGGGCCACGGAGCATTCTGATGACAACGGCATGGAGCATTGTGATGACAAGGGTCATCGAGCAATGTGATGACAGTGGTCATGAAGCATTGTGATGAATGTGGTCATGGATCATTGTGATGACAAGTGTCGTGGAGCATTGTGATGACAGGGTTCATAGAGCATTGCGATGACACGGTTATGGAATATTGTGATGACCAGAATTCTGTAGCACTGTGATGAAAAGGGAATGGAGCATTGTGATTACAGGGGTCATGGAGCATTGTGATGACAATTGTTCTAGAACATTGTGATCACAGGGATCATGGAGCATAGTGATGAAAAGGGCCATGGAGCATTGTGATGACAGGCATCATGGGACATTGTGTTGACAGTGGTCATGCAGCATTGTTAGAAAGGGAACATGGAGCAATTTGATTTCAGGGGCCATGAAAATTTGTGAATACATAGGCCATGGAGTATGCAGATGAATGTGGTCAAGGATCATTGTGACGACAAGTGTCCTGGAATATTGTGATGACACGGTTCATGGAGCATTGTGATGACAAGGGCCATCGCGAAATGTGAAGACAGGTGTCATGGGGCATTGTGATGACAGTGGTCATCTAGAATTGTGAAGAAAGATATCATGGAGCACTGGGATGACAGGGGCCATGGAGCATTGTGATGACAGGGGTCATGGGGCATTGTGATGACACGCCATGGAACATTATGATGGCAAGAATTCTGGAGCATTTTGATAAAAAGGGCATGGCCCATTGTGATTAGAGGGGCCAAGGAGCATTCTGATGACAACGTCATGGAGCATTGTGATGACAAGGGTCATCGAGCATTGTGATGACAGTGGTCATGAAGCATTGTGTTGAATGTGGTCATGGATCATTGTGATGACAAGTGTCGTGGAGCATTGTGATGACAGGGGTCATAGAGCATTGTGATGACACGGTTACGGAATATTGTGATGACCAGAATTCTGTAGCACTGTGATGAAAAGGGAATGGAGCATTGTGATTACAGGGGTCATGGAGCATTGTGATGACAATGTTCTAGAACTTTGTGAAGACAGGTATCATGGAGCATAGTGATGAAAGTGGCCATGGAGCATTGTGATGACAGGCGTCATGGGACAATGTGTTGACAGTGGTCATGGAGCATTTTTAGAAAGGGAACATGGAGCAGTTTGATTTCAGGGGCCATGAAAAATTGTGAATATATATGCCATGGAGTATTCAGATGAAAGTGGTCAAGGATCATTGTGACGAAAAGTGTCCTGGAATATTGTGATGACACGTTTCATGGAGCATTTCGATGACAAGGGCCATGGCGAAATGTGAAGACAGGTGTCATGGGGCATTGTGATGACAGTGGTCATCTAAAATTGTGAAGAAAGATATCATGGAGCACTGGGATGACAGGGGCCATGGAGCATTGTGATGACAGGGGTCATGGGGCATTGTGATGACACGGCCATATAACATTATGATGGCAAGTATTCTGGAGCATTGTGATAAAAAGGGCATGGACCATTGTGATTAGAGGGGCCAAGGAGCATTCTGATGACAACGGCATGGAGCATTGTGATGACAAGTGTCATCGAGCATTGTGATGACAGTGGTCATGAAGCATTGTGATGAATGTGGTCATGGATCATTGTGATGACAAGTGTCGTGGAGCATTGTGATGACAGGGGTCATAGAGCATTGTGATGACACGGTTATGGAATATTGTGATGACCAGAATTCTGTAGCACTGTGATGAATAGGGAATGGAGCATTGTGATTACAGGGGTCATGGAGCATTGTGATGACAATTGTTCTAGAACATTGTGAAGACAGGGATCATGGAGCATAGTGATGAAAGGGGCCATGGAGCATTGTGATGACAGGCGTCATGGGACATTGTGTTGGCAGTGGTCATGGAAAATTGTTAGAAAGGGAACATGGAGCAATTTGATTTCAGGGGCCATGAAAAATTGTGAATACATAGGCCATGGAGTATTCAGATGAATGTGGTCAAGGATCATTGTGACGACATGTGTCCTGGAATATTGTGATGACATGGTTCATGGAGCATTGCGATGACAAGGGCCATGGTGAAATATGAAGACAGGTGTCATGGGGCTTTGTGATGACAGTGGTCATCTGGAATTGTGAAGAAAGATATCATGGAGCAGTGGGATGACACGGGCCATGTAGCATTGTGATGACAGGGGTCATGGGGCATTGTGATGACAAGAATTCTGGAGCATTGTGATAAAAAGGGCATGGACCATTGTGATTCGAGGGACCAAGGAGCATTCTGATGACAACGGCATGGAGCATTGTGATGACAAGGGTCATCGAGCATTGTGATGACAGTGGTCATGAAGCATTGTGATGAATGTGGTCATGGATCATTGTGATGACAAGTGTCATGGAGCATTGTGATGACAGGGGTCATAGAGCATTGTGATGACACGGTTATGGAATATTGTGATGAGCAGATTTCTGTAGCACTGTGATGAATAGGGAATGGAGCATTGTGATTACAGGGGTCATGGAGCATTGTGATGACAATTGTTCCAGAACATTGTGAAGACAGGGATCATGGAGCCTAGTGATGAAAGGGCCATGGAGCATTGTGATGACAGGCGTCATGGGACAATGTGTTGACAGTGGTCATGGAGCATTGTTAGAAAGGGAACATGGAGCAATTTGATTTCAGGGGCCATGAAAAATTGTGAATACATAGGCCATGGAGTATTCAGATGAATGTGGTCACGAATCACTGTGATGACAAGTGTCGTGGAGCATTGTGATGATAGGGGTCATAGAGCATTGTGATAACACGGTTATGGAATATTGTGATGACCAGAATTCTGTAGCACTGTGATGAAAAGGGAATGGAGCATTGTGATTACAGGGGTCATGGAGCATTGTGATGACAAATGTTCTAGAATATTGTGAAGACAGGGATCATGAAGCATAGTGATGAAAGGGGCCATGGAGCATTGTGATGACAGGCGTCATGGCACATTGTGTTGACAGTGGTCATGGAGCATTGTTAGAAAGGGAACATGGAGCAATTTGATTTCAGGGGCCATGAAAAATTGTGAATACATAGGCCATGGAGTATTCAGATGAATGTGGTCAAGGATCATTGGGACGAAATGTGTCCTGGAATATTGTGATGACACGGTTCATGGAGCATTGCGATGACAAGGGCCATCGTGAAATGTGAAGACAGGTGTCATGGGGCACTGTGATGACAGTGGTCATCTAGAATTGTGAAGAAATATATCATGGTGCACTGGGATGACAGGGGCCATGGAGCATTGTGATGACAGTGGTCATGGGGCATTGTGATGACACGGCCATGGAACATTATGATGACAAGAATTCTGGAGCATTGTGATAAAAAGGGCATGGACCATTGTGATTAGAGGGGCCAAGGAGCATTCTGATGACAACGGCATGGAGCATTGTGATGACAAGGGTTATCGAGCATTGTGATGACAGTGGTCATGAAGCATTGTGATGAATGTGGTCATGGATCATTGTGATGACAAGTGTCGTGGAGCATTGTGATGACAGGGGTCATAGAGCATTGTGATGACACTGTTAGGAATTTTGTGATGACCAGGATTCTGTAGCACTGTGATGAAAAGGGAATGGAGCATTGTGATTACAGGGGTCATGGAGCATTGTGATGACAATTGTTCTAGAACATTGTGATGACTGGGATCATGGAGCATAATGATTAAAGGGGTAATGGAGCATTGTGATGACACGCGTCATGGGACATTGTGTTAACAGTGGTCATGGAGCATTGTGAAGAATGGGAGCTTCGAGCAATTGGATTTCAGGGGCCATTAAAAATTGTGAATATATAGGACATGGAGTATTCAGATGAATGTGGTCAAGGATCATTGTGACGACAAGTGTCCTGGAATATTGTGATGACACGGTTCATGGAGCATTGCGATGACAAGGGCCATGGCGAAATGTGAAGACAGGTGTCATGGGGCATTGTGATGACAGTGGTCATCTAGAATTGTGAAGAAAGATATCATGGAGCACTGGGATGACAGGGCCCATGGAGCATTGTGATGACAGGGGTCAAGGGGCATTGTGATGACCCGGCCATGGAATATTATGATGACAGGAATTCTGGAGCATTGTGATAAAATGGGCAAGGACCGTTGTGATTAGAGGGGCCACGAAGCATTCTGATGACAACGGCATGGAGCATTGTGATGACAAGGGTCATCGAGCAATGTGATGACAGTGGTCATGAAGCATTGTGATGAATGTGGTCATGGATCATTGTGATGACAAGTGTCGTGGAGCATTGTGATGACAGGCGTCTAGAGCATTGTGATGACACGGTTATGGAATATTGTGATGACCAGAATTCTGTAGCACTGTGATGAAAAGGGAATGGAGCATTGTGATTACAGGGGTCATGGAGCATTGTGATGACAATTGTTCTAGAACTTTGTGAAGACAGGTATCATGGAGCATAGTGATGAAAGGGGCCATGGAGCATTGTGATGACAGGCGTCATGGGACAATGTGTTGACAGTGGTCATGGAGCATTGTTAGAAAGGGAACATGGAGCAATTTGATTTCAGGGGCCATGAAAAATTGTGAATATATAGGCCATGGAGTATTCAGATGAAAGTGGTCAAGGATCATTGTGACGAAAAGTGTCCTGGAATATTGTGATGACACGTTTCATGGAGCATTGCGATGACAAGGGCCATGGCGAAATGTGAAGACAGGTGTCATGGGGCATTGTGATGACAGTGGTCATCTAAAATTGTGAAGAAAGATATCATGGAGCACTGGGATGACAGGGGCCATGGAGCATTGTGATGACAGGGGTCATGGGGCATTGTGATGACACGGCCATATAACATTATGATGGCAAGTATTCTGGAGCATTGTGATAAAAAGGGCATGGACCATTGTGATTAGAGGGGCCAACGAGCATTCTGATGACAACGGCATGGAGCATTGTGATGACAAGTGTCATCGAGCATTGTGATGACAGTGGTCATGAAGCATTGTGATGAATGTGGTCATGGATCATTGTGATGACAAGTGTCGTGGAACATTTGATGACAGGGGTCATAGAGCATTGTGATGACACGGTTATGGAATATTGTGATGACCAGAATTCTGTAGCACTGTGATGAATAGGGAATGGAGCATTGTGATTACAGGGGTCATGGAGCATTGTGATGACAATTGTTCTAGAACATTGTGAAGACAGGGATCATGTACCATAGTGATGAAAGGGCCATGGAGCATTGTGATGACAGGCGTCATGGGACAATGTGTTGACAGTGGTCATGGAGCATTGTTAGAAAGGTAACATGGAGCAATTTGATTTCAGGGGCCATGAAAAATTGTGAATACATACGCCATGGAGTATTCAGATGAATGTGGTCATGGATCATTATGATGACATGTGTCGTGGAGCATTGTGATGACAGGGGTCATAGAGCATTGTGATGACACGGTTATGGAATATTGTGATGACCAGAATTCTGCAGCACTGTGATGAAAAGGGAATGGAGCATTGTGATTACAGGGGTCATGGAGCATTGTGATGACAATTGTTCTAGAACATTGTGATGACAGGGATCATGGAGCATAGTGATGAAAGGGGCCATGGAGCATTGTGATGATAGGCGTCATGGGACATTGTGTTGACAGTGGTCATGGAGCATTGTTAGAAAGGGAACATGGAGCAATTTGATTTCAGGGGCCATGAAAAATTGTGAATGCATAGGCCATGGAGTATTGAGATGAATGTGGTCAAGGATCATTGTGACGACAAGTGTCGTGGAACATTTGATGACAGGGGTCATAGAGCATTGTGATGACACGGTTATGGAATATTGTGATGACCAGAATTCTGTAGCACTGTGATGAAAAGGGAATGGAGCATTGTGATTACAGGGGTCATGGAGCATTGTGATGACAAATGTTCTAGAATATTGTGAAGACAGGGATCATGAAGCATAGTGATGAAAGGGGCCATGGAGCATTGTGATGACAGGCGTCATGGCACATTGTGTTGACAGTGGTCATGGAGCATTGTTAGAAAGGGAACATGGAGCAATTTGATTTCAGGGGCCATGAAAAATTGTGAATACATAGGCCATGGAGTATTCAGATGAATGTGGTCAAGGATCATTGGGACGAAATGTGTCCTGGAATATTGTGATGACACGGTTCATGGAGCATTGCGATGACAAGGGCCATCGTGAAATGTGAAGACAGGTGTCATGGGGCACTGTGATGACAGTGGTCATCTAGAATTGTGAAGAAATATATCATGGTGCACTGGGATGACAGGGGCCATGGAGCATTGTGATGACAGTGGTCATGGGGCATTGTGATGACACGGCCATGGAACATTATGATGACAAGAATTCTGGAGCATTGTGATAAAAAGGGCATGGACCATTGTGATTAGAGGGGCCAAGGAGCATTCTGATGACAACGGCATGGAGCATTGTGATGACAAGGGTTATCGAGCATTGTGATGACAGTGGTCATGAAGCATTGTGATGAATGTGGTCATGGATCATTGTGATGACAAGTGTCGTGGAGCATTGTGATGACAGGGGTCATAGAGCATTGTGATGACACTGTTAGGAATTTTGTGATGACCAGGATTCTGTAGCACTGTGATGAAAAGGGAATGGAGCATTGTGATTACAGGGGTCATGGAGCATTGTGATGACAATTGTTCTAGAACATTGTGATGACTGGGATCATGGAGCATAATGATTAAAGGGGTAATGGAGCATTGTGATGACACGCGTCATGGGACATTGTGTTAACAGTGGTCATGGAGCATTGTGAAGAATGGGAGCTTCGAGCAATTGGATTTCAGGGGCCATTAAAAATTGTGAATATATAGGCCATGGAGTATTCAGATGAATGTGGTCAAGGATCATTGTGACGACAAGTGTCCTGGAATATTGTGATGACACGGTTCATGGAGCATTGCGATGACAAGGGCCATGGCGAAATGTGAAGACAGGTGTCATGGGGCATTGTGATGACAGTGGTCATCTAGAATTGTGAAGAAAGATATCATGGAGCACTGGGATGACAGGGCCCATGGAGCATTGTGATGACAGGGGTCAAGGGGCATTGTGATGACCCGGCCATGGAATATTATGATGACAGGAATTCTGGAGCATTGTGATAAAATGGGCAAGGACCGTTGTGATTAGAGGGGCCACGAAGCATTCTGATGACAACGGCATGGAGCATTGTGATGACAAGGGTCATCGAGCAATGTGATGACAGTGGTCATGAAGCATTGTGATGAATGTGGTCATGGATCATTGTGATGACAAGTGTCGTGGAGCATTGTGATGACAGGCGTCTAGAGCATTGTGATGACACGGTTATGGAATATTGTGATGACCAGAATTCTGTAGCACTGTGATGAAAAGGGAATGGAGCATTGTGATTACAGGGGTCATGGAGCATTGTGATGACAATTGTTCTAGAACCTTGTGAAGACAGGTATCATGGAGCATAGTGATGAAAGGGGCCATGGAGCATTGTGATGACAGGCGTCATGGGACAATGTGTTGACAGTGGTCATGGAGCATTGTTAGAAAGGGAACATGGAGCAATTTGATTTCAGGGGCCATGAAAAATTGTGTATATATAGGCCATGGAGTATTCAGATGAAAGTGGTCAAGGATCATTGTGACGAAAAGTGTCCTGGAATATTGTGATGACACGTTTCATGGAGCATTGCGATGACAAGGGCCATGGCGAAATGTGAAGACAGGTGTCATGGGGCATTGTGATGACAGTGGTCATCTAAAATTGTGAAGAAAGATATCATGGAGCACTGGGATGACAGGGGCCATGGAGCATTGTGATGACAGGGGTCATGGGGCATTGTGATGACACGGCCATATAACATTATGATGGCAAGTATTCTGGAGCATTGTGATAAAAAGGGCATGGACCATTGTGATTAGAGGGGCCAAGGAGCATTCTGATGACAACGGCATGGAGCATTGTGATGACAAGTGTCATCGAGCATTGTGATGACAGTGGTCATGAAGCATTGTGATGAATGTGGTCATGGATCATTGTGATGACAAGTGTCGTGGAACATTTGATGACAGGGGTCATAGAGCATTGTGATGACACGGTTATGGAATATTGTGATGACCAGAATTCTGTAGCACTGTGATGAATAGGGAATGGAGCATTGTGATTACAGGGGTCATGGAGCATTGTGATGACAATTGTTCTAGAACATTGTGAAGACAGGGATCATGGAGCATAGTGATGAAAGGGGCCATGGAGCATTGTGATGACAGGCGTCATGGGACAATGTGTTGACAGTGGTCATGTAGCATTGTTAGAAAGTGAACACGGAGCAATTTGATTTCAGGGGTCATGAAAAATTGTGAATACATAGGCCATGGAGTATTCAGATGAATGTGGTCAAGGATCATTGTGACGAAATGTGTCCTGGAATATTGTGATGACACGGTTCATGGAGCATTGCGATGACAAGGGCCATGGCGAAATGTGAAGACAGGTGTCATGGGGCATTGTGATGACAGTGGTCATCTCAAATTGTGAAGAAAGATATCATGGAGCACTGGGATGACAGGAGCCATGGAGCATTGTGATGACAGGGGTCATGGGGCATTGTGATGACACGGCCATGGAACAATATGATGGCAAGAATTCTGGAGCATTTTGATAAAAAGGGCATGGCCCATTGTGATTAGAGGGGCCAAGGAGCATTCTGATGACAACGTCATGGAGCATTGTGATGACAAGGGTCATCGAGCATTGTGATGACAGTGGTCATGAAGCATTGTGTTGAATGTGGTCATGGATCATTGTGATGACAAGTGTCGTGGAGCATTGTGATGACAGGGGTCATAGAGCATTGTGATGACACGGTTACGGAATATTGTGATGACCAGAATTCTGTAGCACTGTGATGAAAAGGGAATGGAGCATTGTGATTACAGGGGTCATGGAGCATTGTGATGACAATTGTTCTAGAACTTTGTGAAGACAGGTATCATGGAGCATAGTGATGAAAGTGGCCATGGAGCATTGTGATGACAGGCGTCATGGGACAATGTGTTGACAGTGGTCATGGAGCATTGTTAGAAAGGGAACATGGAGCAGTTTGATTTCAGGGGCCATGAAAAATTGTGAATATATATGCCATGGAGTATTCAGATGAAAGTGGTCAAGGATCATTGTGACGAAAAGTGTCCTGGAATATTGTGATGACACGTTTCATGGAGCATTTCGATGACAAGGGCCATGGCGAAATGTGAAGACAGGTGTCATGGGGCATTGTGATGACAGTGGTCATCTAAAATTGTGAAGAAAGATATCATGGAGCACTGGGATGACAGGGGCCATGGAGCATTGTGATGACAGGGGTCATGGGGCATTGTGATGACACGGCCATATAACATTATGATGGCAAGTATTCTGGAGCATTGTGATAAAAAGGGCATGGACCATTGTGATTAGAGGGGCCAAGGAGCATTCTGATGACAACGGCATGGAGCATTGTGATGACAAGTGTCATCGAGCATTGTGATGACAGTGGTCATGAAGCATTGTGATGAATGTGGTCATGGATCATTGTGATGACAAGTGTCGTGGAGCATTGTGATGACAGGGGTCATAGAGCATTGTGATGACACGGTTATGGAATATTGTGATGACCAGAATTCTGTAGCACTGTGATGAATAGGGAATGGAGCATTGTGATTACAGGGGTCATGGAGCATTGTGATGACAATTGTTCTAGAACATTGTGAAGACAGGGATCATGGAGCATAGTGATGAAAGGGGCCATGGAGCATTGTGATGACAGGCGTCATGGGACATTGTGTTGGCAGTGGTCATGGAAAATTGTTAGAAAGGGAACATGGAGCAATTTGATTTCAGGGGCCATGAAAAATTGTGAATACATAGGCTATGGAGTATTCAGATGAATGTGGTCAAGGATCATTGTGACGACAAGTGTCCTGGAATATTGTGATGACATGGTTCATGGAGCATTGCGATGACAAGGGCCATGGTGAAATATGAAGACAGGTGTCATGGGGCTTTGTGATGACAGTGGTCATCTGGAATTGTGAAGAAAGATATCATGGAGCAGTGGGATGACACGGGCCATGTAGCATTGTGATGACAGGGGTCATGGGGCATTGTGATGACAAGAATTCTGGAGCATTGTGATAAAAAGGGCATGGACCATTGTGATTAGAGGGACCAAGGAGCATTCTGATGACAACGGCATGGAGCATTGTGATGACAAGGGTCATCGAGCATTGTGATGACAGTGGTCATGAAGCATTGTGATGAATGTGGTCATGGATCATTGTGATGACAAGTGTCATGGAGCATTGTGATGACAGGGGTCATAGAGCATTGTGATGACACGGTTATGGAATATTGTGATGAGCAGATTTCTGTAGCACTGTGATGAATAGGGAATGGAGCATTGTGATTACAGGGGTCATGGAGCATTGTGATGACAATTGTTCCAGAACATTGTGAAGACAGGGATCATGGAGCCTAGTGATGAAAGGGCCATGGAGCATTGTGATGACAGGCGTCATGGGACAATGTGTTGACAGTGGTCATGGAGCATTGTTAGAAAGGGAACATGGAGCAATTTGATTTCAGGGGCCATGAAAAATTGTGAATACATAGGCCATGGAGTATTCAGATGAATGTGGTCACGAATCACTGTGATGACAAGTGTCGTGGAGCATTGTGATGATAGGGGTCATAGAGCATTGTGATAACACGGTTATGGAATATTGTGATGACCAGAATTCTGTAGCACTGTGATGAAAAGGGAATGGAGCATTGTGATTACAGGGGTCATGGAGCATTGTGATGACAAATGTTCTAGAATATTGTGAAGACAGGGATCATGAAGCATAGTGATGAAAGGGGCCATGGAGCATTGTGATGACAGGCGTCATGGCACATTGTGTTGACAGTGGTCATGGAGCATTGTTAGAAAGGGAACATGGAGCAATTTGATTTCAGGGGCCATGAAAAATTGTGAATACATAGGCCATGGAGTATTCAGATGAATGTGGTCAAGGATCATTGGGACGAAATGTGTCCTGGAATATTGTGATGACACGGTTCATGGAGCATTGCGATGACAAGGGCCATCGTGAAATGTGAAGACAGGTGTCATGGGGCACTGTGATGACAGTGGTCATCTAGAATTGTGAAGAAATATATCATGGTGCACTGGGATGACAGGGGCCATGGAGCATTGTGATGACAGTGGTCATGGGGCATTGTGATGACACGGCCATGGAACATTATGATGACAAGAATTCTGGAGCATTGTGATAAAAAGGGCATGGACCATTGTGATTAGAGGGGCCAAGGAGCATTCTGATGACAACGGCATGGAGCATTGTGATGACAAGGGTTATCGAGCATTGTGATGACAGTGGTCATGAAGCATTGTGATGAATGTGGTCATGGATCATTGTGATGACAAGTGTCGTGGAGCATTGTGATGACAGGGGTCATAGAGCATTGTGATGACACTGTTAGGAATTTTGTGATGACCAGGATTCTGTAGCACTGTGATGAAAAGGGAATGGAGCATTGTGATTACAGGGGTCATGGAGCATTGTGATGACAATTGTTCTAGAACATTGTGATGACTGGGATCATGGAGCATAATGATTAAAGGGGTAATGGAGCATTGTGATGACACGCGTCATGGGACATTGTGTTAACAGTGGTCATGGAGCATTGTGAAGAATGGGAGCTTCGAGCAATTGGATTTCAGGGGCCATTAAAAATTGTGAATATATAGGCCATGGAGTATTCAGATGAATGTGGTCAAGGATCATTGTGACGACAAGTGTCCTGGAATATTGTGATGACACGGTTCATGGAGCATTGCGATGACAAGGGCCATGGCGAAATGTGAAGACAGGTGTCATGGGGCATTGTGATGACAGTGGTCATCTAGAATTGTGAAGAAAGATATCATGGAGCACTGGGATGACAGGGCCCATGGAGCATTGTGATGACAGGGGTCAAGGGGCATTGTGATGACCCGGCCATGGAATATTATGATGACAGGAATTCTGGAGCATTGTGATAAAATGGGCAAGGACCGTTGTGATTAGAGGGGCCACGAAGCATTCTGATGACAACGGCATGGAGCATTGTGATGACAAGGGTCATCGAGCAATGTGATGACAGTGGTCATGAAGCATTGTGATGAATGTGGTCATGGATCATTGTGATGACAAGTGTCGTGGAGCATTGTGATGACAGGCGTCTAGAGCATTGTGATGACACGGTTATGGAATATTGTGATGACCAGAATTCTGTAGCACTGTGATGAAAAGGGAATGGAGCATTGTGATTACAGGGGTCATGGAGCATTGTGTTGAAATTGTTCTAGAACATTGTGATGACAAGGATCATGGAGCATAGTGATGATAGGGGCCATGGAGCATTGTGATGACAGGCGTCATGGGACAATGTGTTGACAGTGGTCATGTAGCATTGTTAGAAAGTGAACACGGAGCAATTTGATTTCAGGGGTCATGAAAAATTGTGAATACATAGGCCATGGAGTATTCAGATGACTGTGGTCAAGGATCATTGTGACGAAATGTGTCCTGGAATATTGTGATGACACGGTTCATGGAGCATTGCGATGACAAGGGCCATGGCGAAATGTGAAGACAGGTGTCATGGGGCATTGTGATGACAGTGGTCATCTCAAATTGTGAAGAAAGATATCATGGAGCACTGGGATGACAGGAGCCATGGAGCATTGTGATGACAGGGGTCATGGGGCATTGTGATGACACGGCCATGGAACAATATGATGGCAAGAATTCTGGAGCATTTTGATAAAAAGGGCATGGCCCATTGTGATTAGAGGGGCCAAGGAGCATTCTGATGACAACGTCATGGAGCATTGTGATGACAAGGGTCATCGAGCATTGTGATGACAGTGGTCATGAAGCATTGTGTTGAATGTGGTCATGGATCATTGTGATGACAAGTGTCGTGGAGCATTGTGATGACAGGGGTCATAGAGCATTGTGATGACACGGTTACGGAATATTGTGATGACCAGAATTCTGTAGCACTGTGATGAAAAGGGAATGGAGCATTGTGATTACAGGGGTCATGGAGCATTGTGATGACAATTGTTCTAGAACTTTGTGAAGACAGGTATCATGGAGCATAGTGATGAAAGTGGCCATGGAGCATTGTGATGACAGGCGTCATGGGACAATGTGTTGACAGTGGTCATGGAGCATTTTTAGAAAGGGAACATGGAGCAGTTTGATTTCAGGGGCCATGAAAAATTGTGAATATATATGCCATGGAGTATTCAGATGAAAGTGGTCAAGGATCATTGTGACGAAAAGTGTCCTGGAATATTGTGATGACACGTTTCATGGAGCATTTCGATGACAAGGGCCATGGCGAAATGTGAAGACAGGTGTCATGGGGCATTGTGATGACAGTGGTCATCTAAAATTGTGAAGAAAGATATCATGGAGCACTGGGATGACAGGGGCCATGGAGCATTGTGATGACAGGGGTCATGGGGCATTGTGATGACACGGCCATATAACATTATGATGGCAAGTATTCTGGAGCATTGTGATAAAAAGGGCATGGACCATTGTGATTAGAGGGGCCAAGGAGCATTCTGATGACAACGGCATGGAGCATTGTGATGACAAGTGTCATCGAGCATTGTGATGACAGTGGTCATGAAGCATTGTGATGAATGTGGTCATGGATCATTGTGATGACAAGTGTCGTGGAGCATTGTGATGACAGGGGTCATAGAGCATTGTGATGACACGGTTATGGAATATTGTGATGACCAGAATTCTGTAGCACTGTGATGAATAGGGAATGGAGCATTGTGATTACAGGGGTCATGGAGCATTGTGATGACAATTGTTCTAGAACATTGTGAAGACAGGGATCATGGAGCATAGTGATGAAAGGGGCCATGGAGCATTGTGATGACAGGCGTCATGGGACATTGTGTTGGCAGTGGTCATGGAAAATTGTTAGAAAGGGAACATGGAGCAATTTGATTTCAGGGGCCATGAAAAATTGTGAATACATAGGCTATGGAGTATTCAGATGAATGTGGTCAAGGATCATTGTGACGACAAGTGTCCTGGAATATTGTGATGACATGGTTCATGGAGCATTGCGATGACAAGGGCCATGGTGAAATATGAAGACAGGTGTCATGGGGCTTTGTGATGACAGTGGTCATCTGGAATTGTGAAGAAAGATATCATGGAGCAGTCGGATGACACGGGCCATGTAGCATTGTGATGACAGGGGTCATGGGGCATTGTGATGACAAGAATTCTGGAGCATTGTGATAAAAAGGGCATGGACCATTGTGATTAGAGGGACCAAGGAGCATTCTGATGACAACGGCATGGAGCATTGTGATGACAAGGGTCATCGAGCATTGTGATGACAGTGGTCATGAAGCATTGTGATGAATGTGGTCATGGATCATTGTGATGACAAGTGTCATGGAGCATTGTGATGACAGGGGTCCTAGAGCATTGTGATGACACGGTTATGGAATATTGTGATGAGCAGATTTCTGTAGCACTGTGATGAATAGGGAATGGAGCATTGTGATTACAGGGGTCATGGAGCATTGTGATGACAATTGTTCCAGAACATTGTGAAGACAGGGATCATGGAGCCTAGTGATGAAAGGGCCATGGAGCATTGTGATGACAGGCGTCATGGGACAATGTGTTGACAGTGGTCATGGAGCATTGTTAGAAAGGGAACATGGAGCAATTTGATTTCAGGGGCCATGAAAAATTGTGAATACATAGGCCATGGAGTATTCAGATGAATGTGGTCACGAATCACTGTGATGACAAGTGTCGTGGAGCATTGTGATGATAGGGGTCATAGAGCATTGTGATAACACGGTTATGGAATATTGTGATGACCAGAATTCTGTAGCACTGTGATGAAAAGGGAATGGAGCATTGTGATTACAGGGGTCATGGAGCATTGTGATGACAAATGTTCTAGAATATTGTGAAGACAGGGATCATGAAGCATAGTGATGAAAGGGGCCATGGAGCATTGTGATGACAGGCGTCATGGCACATTGTGTTGACAGTGGTCATGGAGCATTGTTAGAAAGGGAACATGGAGCAATTTGATTTCAGGGGCCATGAAAAATTGTGAATACATAGGCCATGGAGTATTCAGATGAATGTGGTCAAGGATCATTGGGACGAAATGTGTCCTGGAATATTGTGATGACACGGTTCATGGAGCATTGCGATGACAAGGGCCATCGTGAAATGTGAAGACAGGTGTCATGGGGCACTGTGATGACAGTGGTCATCTAGAATTGTGAAGAAATATATCATGGTGCACTGGGATGACAGGGGCCATGGAGCATTGTGATGACAGTGGTCATGGGGCATTGTGATGACACGGCCATGGAACATTATGATGACAAGAATTCTGGAGCATTGTGATAAAAAGGGCATGGACCATTGTGATTAGAGGGGCCAAGGAGCATTCTGATGACAACGGCATGGAGCATTGTGATGACAAGGGTTATCGAGCATTGTGATGACAGTGGTCATGAAGCATTGTGATGAATGTGGTCATGGATCATTGTGATGACAAGTGTCGTGGAGCATTGTGATGACAGGGGTCATAGAGCATTGTGATGACACTGTTAGGAATTTTGTGATGACCAGGATTCTGTAGCACTGTGATGAAAAGGGAATGGAGCATTGTGATTACAGGGGTCATGGAGCATTGTGATGACAATTGTTCTAGAACATTGTGATGACTGGGATCATGGAGCATAATGATTAAAGGGGTAATGGAGCATTGTGATGACACGCGTCATGGGACATTGTGTTAACAGTGGTCATGGAGCATTGTGAAGAATGGGAGCTTCGAGCAATTGGATTTCAGGGGCCATTAAAAATTGTGAATATATAGGCCATGGAGTATTCAGATGAATGTGGTCAAGGATCATTGTGACGACAAGTGTCCTGGAATATTGTGATGACACGGTTCATGGAGCATTGCGATGACAAGGGCCATGGCGAAATGTGAAGACAGGTGTCATGGGGCATTGTGATGACAGTGGTCATCTAGAATTGTGAAGAAAGATATCATGGAGCACTGGGATGACAGGGCCCATGGAGCATTGTGATGACAGGGGTCAAGGGGCATTGTGATGACCCGGCCATGGAATATTATGATGACAGGAATTCTGGAGCATTGTGATAAAATGGGCAAGGACCGTTGTGATTAGAGGGGCCACGAAGCATTCTGATGACAACGGCATGGAGCATTGTGATGACAAGGGTCATCGAGCAATGTGATGACAGTGGTCATGAAGCATTGTGATGAATGTGGTCATGGATCATTGTGATGACAAGTGTCGTGGAGCATTGTGATGACAGGCGTCTAGAGCATTGTGATGACACGGTTATGGAATATTGTGATGACCAGAATTCTGTAGCAATGTGATGAAAAGGGAATGGAGCATTGTGATTACAGGGGTCATGGAGCATTGTGATGACAATTGTTCTAGAACTTTGTGAAGACAGGTATCATGGAGCATAGTGATGAAAGGGGCCATGGAGCATTGTGATGACAGGCGTCATGGGACAATGTGTTGACAGTGGTCATGGAGCATTGTTAGAAAGGGAACATGGAGCAATTTGATTTCAGGGGCCATGAAAAATTGTGAATATATAGGCCATGGAGTATTCAGATGAAAGTGGTCAAGGATCATTGTGACGAAAAGTGTCCTGGAATATTGTGATGACACGTTTCATGGAGCATTGCGATGACAAGGGCCATTGCGAAATGTGAAGACAGGTGTCATGGGGCATTGTGATGACAGTGGTCATCTAAAATTGTGAAGAAAGATATCATGGAGCACTGGGATGACAGGGGCCATGGAGCATTGTGATGACAGGGGTCATGGGGCATTGTGATGACACGGCCATATAACATTATGATGGCAAGTATTCTGGAGCATTGTGATAAAAAGGGCATGGACCATTGTGATTAGAGGGGCCAACGAGCATTCTGATGACAACGGCATGGAGCATTGTGATGACAAGTGTCATCGAGCATTGTGATGACAGTGGTCATGAAGCATTGTGATGAATGTGGTCATGGATCATTGTGATGACAAGTGTCGTGGAACATTTGATGACAGGGGTCATAGAGCATTGTGATGACACGGTTATGGAATATTGTGATGACCAGAATTCTGTAGCACTGTGATGAATAGGGAATGGAGCATTGTGATTACAGGGGTCATGGAGCATTGTGATGACAATTGTTCTAGAACATTGTGAAGACAGGGATCATGTACCATAGTGATGAAAGGGCCATGGAGCATTGTGATGACAGGCGTCATGGGACAATGTGTTGACAGTGGTCATGGAGCATTGTTAGAAAGGTAACATGGAGAAATTTGATTTCAGGGGCCATGAAAAATTGTGAATACATACGCCATGGAGTATTCAGATGAATGTGGTCATGGATCATTATGATGACATGTGTCGTGGAGCATTGTGATGACAGGGGTCATAGAGCATTGTGATGACACGGTTATGGAATATTGTGATGACCAGAATTCTGCAGCACTGTGATGAAAAGGGAATGGAGCATTGTGATTACAGGGGTCATGGAGCATTGTGATGACAATTGTTCTAGAACATTGTGATGACAGGGATCATGGAGCATAGTGATGAAAGGGGCCATGGAGCATTGTGATGACAGGCGTCATGGGACATTGTGTTGACAGTGGTCATGGAGCATTGTTAGAAAGGGAACATGGAGCAATTTGATTTCAGGGGCCATGAAAAATTGTGAATGCATAGGCCATGGAGTATTGAGATGAATGTGGTCAAGGATCATTGTGATGAAAAGTGTCCTGGAATATTGTGATTACACGGTTCATGGAGCATTGCGATGACAAGGGCCATGGCGAAATGTAAAGACAGGTGTCATGGGGCATTGTGATGACAGTGGTCATCTAGAATTGTGAAGAAAGATATCATGGAGCAGTGGGATGACAGGGGCCATGGAGCATTGTGATGACAAGGGTCATGGGGCATTTTGATGACACGGCCATGGGACATTATGATGACAAGAAGTTTGCAGCATTGTGATAAAATGTCATGGACCATTGTGATAAGAGGGGCCAAGGAGCATTCTGATGACAACGGCATGGAGCATTGTGATGACAAGGGTCATCGAGCATTGTGATGACAGTGGTCATGAAGCATTGTGATGAATGTGGTCATGGATCATTGTGATGACAAGTGTCGTGGAGCATTGTGATGACAGGGGTCATAGAGCATTGTGATGACACGGTTATGGAATTTTGTGATGACCAGAATTCTGTAGCACTGTTATGAAAAGGGAATGGAGCATTGTGATTACAGGGGTCATGGAGCATTGTGATGACAATTGTTCTAGAACATTGTGAAGACAGGGATCATGTAGCATAGTGATGAAAGGGCCATGGAGCATTGTGATGACAGGCGTCATGGGACAATGTGTTGACAGTGGTCATGGAGCATTGTTAGAAAGGTAACATGGAGCAATTTGATTTCAGGGGCCATGAAAAATTGTGAATACATAGGCCTTGGAGTATTCAGATGAATGTGGTCATGGATCATTATGATGACAAGTGTCGTGGAGCATTGTGATGACAGGGGTCATAGAGCATTGTGATGACACGGTTATGGAATATTGTGATGACCAGAATTCTGCAGCACTGTGATGAAAAGGGAATGGAGCATTGTGATTACAGGGTCATGGAGCATTGTGATGACAATTGTTCTAGAACATTGTGATGACAGGGATCATGGAGCATAGTGATGAAAGGGGCCATGGAGCTTTGTGATGATAGGCGTCATGGGACATTGTGTTGACAGTGGTCATGGAGCAATGTTAGAAAGGGAACATGGAGCAATTTGATTTCAGGGGCCATGAAAAATTGTGAATACATAGGCCATGGAGTATTCAGATGAATGTGGTCAAGGATAATTGTGACGACAAGTGTCTGGAATATTGTGATGACACGGTTCATGGAGAATTGCGATGACAAGGGCCATGGCGAAATGTGAAGACAGGTGTCATGGGGCATTGTGATGACAGTGGTCATCTAGAATTGTGAAGAAAGATATCATGGAGCACTGGGATGACAGGGGCCATGGAGCATTGTGATGACATGGGTCATGGGGCATTGTGATGACACGGCCATGGAACATTATGATGACAAAAAGTTTGGAGCATTGTGATAAAAAGGGCATGGACCATTGTGATTAAAGGGGCCAAGGAGCATTCTGATGACAACGGCATGGGGCATTGTGATGAAAAGGGTCATCGAGCATTGTGATGACAGTGGTCATGAAGCATTGTGATGAATGTGGTCATGGATCATTGTGATGACAAGTGTCATGGAGCATTGTGATGACAAGGGTCATAGAGCATTGTGATGACACGGTTATGGAATTTTGTGATGACCAGAATTCTGTAGCACTGTTATGAAAAGGGAATGGAGCATTGTGATTACAGGGGTCATGGAGCATTGTGATGACAATTGTTCTAGAACATTGTGAAGACAGGGATCATGTAGCATAGTGATGAAAGGGCCATGGAGCATTGTGATGACAGGCGTAATGGGACAATGTGTTGACAGTGGTCATGGAGCATTGTTAGAAAGGTAACATGGAGCAATTTGATTTCAGGGGCCATGAAAAATTGTGAATACATACGCCATGGAGTATTCAGATGAATGTGGTCATGGATCATTGTGATGACAAGTGTCGTGGAGCATTGTGATGACAGGGGTCATAGAGCATTGTGATGACACGGTTATGGAATATTGTGATGACCAGAATTCTGTAGCACTGTGATGAAAAGGGAATGGAGCATTGTGATTACAGGGGTCATGGATCATTGTGATGACAATTGTTCTAGAACATTGTGAAGACAGGTATCATCGAGCATAGTGATGAAAGCGGCCATGGAGCATTGTGATGACAGGCGTCATGAGACATTGTGTTGGCAGTGGTCAAGGAGCATTGTTAGAAAGGGAACATGGAGCAATTTGATTTCAGGGGCCATGAAAAATTGTGAATACATAGGCCATGGAGTATTCAGATGAATGTGGTCAAGGATCATTGTGACGAAAAGTGTCCTGGAATATTGCGATGACACGGTTCATGGAGAATTGCGATGACAAGGGCCATGGTGAAATGTGAAGACAGGTGTCATGGGGCATTGTGATGACAGTGGTCATCTAGAATTGTGAAAAAAGATATCATGGAGCACTGGGATGACTGGGGCCATGGAGCATTGTGATGACAGGGGTCATGGGGCATTGTGATGACACGGCCATGGAACATTATGATGACAAGAATTCTGGAGCACTGTGATAAATAGGGCATGGACCATTGTGATTAGAGGGGCCAAGGAGCATTCTGATGACAACGGCATGGAGCATTGTGATGACAAGTGTCATCGAGCATTGTGATGACAGTTGTCATGAAGCATTTTGATGAATGTGGTCATGGATCATTGTGATGACAAGTGTCGTGGAGCATTGTGATGACAGGGGTCATAGAGCATTGTGATGACACGGTTATGGAATATTGTGATGACCGGAATTCTGTAGCACTGTGATTAAAAGGGAATGGAGCATTATGATTACAGGGGTCATGGAGCATTGTGATGACAATTGTTCTAGAACATTCTGATGACAAGGATCATGGAGCATAGCGATGAAACGGGCCATGGAGCATTGTGATGACAGGCGTCATGGGACAATGTGTTGACAGTGGTCATGGAGCATTGTTAGAAAGGGAACATGGAGCAATTTGATTTTAGGGGCGATGAAAAATTGTGAATACATAGGCCATGGATTATTCAGATCAATGTGGTCATGGATCATTGTGATGACAAGTGTCGTGGAGCATTGTGATGACAGCTGTCATAGAGCATTGTGATGACATGGTTATGGAATATTGTGATGACCAGAATTCTGTAGCACTGTGATGAAAAGCGACTGGAGCATTGTGATTACAGGGGTCAAGAAGCATTGTGATAACAATTGTTCTAGAACATTGTGATGACAGGGATCATGGAGCATAGTGATGAAAGGGGCCATGGAGCATTGTGATGACAGGCGTCATGGGACAATGTGTTGACAGTGGTCATGGAGCATTGTTAGAAAGGGAACATGGAGCAATTTGATTTCAGGGGCCATGAAAAATTGTGAATACATAGGCCATGGAGTATTCAGATGAATGTGGTCAAGGATCATTGTGACGACAAGTGTCCTGGAATATTGTGATGACACGGTTCATGAAGCATTGCGATGACAAGGGCCATGGCGAAATGTGAAGACAGGTGTCATGGGGCTTTGTGATGACAGTGGTCATCTAGAATTGTGAAGAAAGATATCATGGAGCAGTGGGATGACAGGGGCCATGGAGCATTGTGATGACAGGGGTCATGGGGCATTGTGATGACACGGCCATGGAACATTAAGATGACAAGAATTCTGGAGCATTGTGATAAATAGGGCATGGACCATTGTGATTAGAGGGGCCAAGGAGCATTCTGTTGACAACGGCATGGAGCATTGTGATGACAAGGGTCATCGAGCATTGTGATGACAGTGGTCATGTAGCATTGTGATGAATGTGGTCATGGATCATTGTGATGACAAGTGTCGTGTAGCATTGTGATGACAGGGGTCATAGAGCATTGTGATGACACGGTTATGGAATATTGTGATGACCAGAATTCTGTAGCACTGTGATGAAAAAGGAATAGAGCATTGTGATTACAGGGGTCATGGAGCATTGTGATGACAATTGTTCTAGAACATTGAGATGACAGGGATCATGGAGCATAGTGATGAAAGGGGCCATGGAGCATTGTGATGACAGGCGTCATGGGACATTGTGTTGACAGTGGTCATGGAGCATTGTTAGAAATGGAACATGGAGCAATTTGATTTCAGGGGCCATGAAAAATTGTGAATACATAGGCCATGGAGTATTCAGATGAATGTGGTCAAGGATCATTGTGACGAAAATTGTCCTGGAATATTGTGATGACACGGTTCATGGAACATTGCGATGAAAAGGGCCATGGCGAAATGTGAAGAAAGGTGTCATGGGGCATTGTGATGACAGTGCTCATCTAGAATTGTGAAGAAAGATATCATGGAGCACTGGGATGACAGGGGCCATGAAGCATTGTGATGACAGGGGTCATGGGGCATTTTGATGACACGGCCATGGAACATTATGATGAAAAGATTTCGGGAGCATTGTGATAAAAAGAGCATGGACCATTGTTATTAGAGGGGCCAAGGAGCATTCTGATGACAACGGCATGGAGCATTGTGATGACAAGGGTCATCGAGCATTGTGCTGACAGTGGTCATGAAGCATTGTGATGAATGTGGTCATGGATCATTGTGATGACATGTGTCGGGGAGCATTGTGATGACAGGGGTCATAGAGCATTGTGATGACACGGTTATGGAATATTGTGATGACCAGAATTCTGTAGCAGTGTGATGAAAGCGGAATGGAGCATTGTGTTTACAGGGGTCATGGAACATTGTGATGACAATTGTTCTAGAACATTGTGAAGACAGGGATCATGGAGCATAGTGATGAAAGGGCCATGGAGCATAGTGATGACAGGCGTCATGGGACAATCTGTTGACAGTGGTCATGGAGCAGTGTTAGAAAGGGAACATGGAGCAATTTGATTTCAGGGGCCATGAAAAATTGTGAATACATAGGCCATGGAGTATTCAGATGAATGTGGTCAAGGATCATTGTGACGACAAGTGTCCTAGAATATTGTGATGACACGGTTCATGGAGCATTGTGATGACAAGGGCCATGGTGAAATGTGAAGACAGGTGTCATGGGGCATTGTGATGACAGTGGTCATCTAGAATTGTGAAGATAGATATCATGGAGCAGTGGGATGACAGGGGCCATGGAGCATTGTGATGACAGGGGTCATGGGGCATTGTGATGACACGGCAATGGAACATTATGATGACAAAAATTCTGGAGCATTGTGATAAAAAGGGCATGGACAATTGTGATTAGAGGGGCCAAGGAGCATTCTGATGACAACGGCATGGAGCATTGTGATGACAAGGGTCATCGAGCATTGTGATGACAGTGGTCATGAAGCATTGTGATGAATGGGGTCATGGATCATTGTGATGACAAGTGTCGTGGAGCATTGTGATGACAGGGGTCATAGAGCATTGTGATGACACGGTTATGGAATATTGTGATGACCGGAATTCTGTAGCACTGTGATGAAAAAGGAATGGAGCATTATGATTACAGGGGTCATAGAGCATTGTGATGACAATTGTTCTAGAACATTCTGATGACAAGGATCATGGAGCATAGTGATGAAAGGGGCCATGGAGCATTGTGATGACAGGCGTCATGGGACAATGTGTTGACAGTGGTCATGGAGCATTGTTAGGAAGGGAACATGGAGCAATTTTATTTCAGGGGCCATGAAAAATTGTGAATACATAGGCCATGGAGTATTCAGATCAATGTGGTCATGTATCATTGTGATGACAAGTGTCGTGGAGCATTGTGATGACAGGGGTCATAGAGCATTGTGATGACACGGTTATGGAATATTGTGATGACCAGAATTCTGTAGCACTGTGATGAAAAGGGAATGGAGCATTGTGATTACAGGGGTCATGGATCATTGTGATGACAATTGTTCTAGAACATTGTGAAGACAGGGATCATCGAGCATAGTGATGAAAGGGGCCATGGAGCATTGTGATGACAGGCGTCATGGGACATTGTGTTGGCAGTGGTCATGGAGCATTGTTAGAAAGGGAACATGGAGCAATTTGATTTCAGGGGCCATGAACAATTGTGAATACATAGGCCATGGAGTATTCAGATGAATGTGGTCAAGGATCATTGTGACGAAAAGTGTATTGGAATATTGTGATGACACGGTTCATGGAGCATTGCGATGACAAGGGCTATGGCGAAATATGAAGACAGGTGTCATGGGGCATTGTGATGACAGTGGTCATTTGGAATTGTGAAGAAAGATATCATGGAGCACTGGGATGACAGGGGCCATAGAGCATTGTGATGACAGGGATCATGGGGCATTGTGATGACTCGGCCATGGAACATTATGATGACAAAAATTCTGGAGCATTGTGATAAATAGGGCATGGACCATTGTGATTAGAGGGGCCAAGGAGCATTCTGATGACAACGGCATGGAGCATTGTGATGACAAGTGTCATCGAGCAATGTGATGACAGTGGTCATGAAGCATTGTGATGAATGTGGTCATGGATCATTGTGATGACAAGTGTCGTGGAGCATTGTGATGACAGGGGTCATAGAGCATTGTGATGACACGGTTATGGAATATTGTGATGACCGGAATTCTGTAGCACTGTGATGAAAAGGGAATGGAGCATTATGATTACAGGGGTCATGGAGCATTGTGATGACAATTGTGCTAGAACATTCTGATGACAAGGATCATGGAGCATAGTGATGAAAGGGGCCATGGAGCATTGTGATGACAGGCGTCATGGGACAATGTGTTGACAGTGGTCATGGAGCATTGTTAGAAAGGGAACATGGAGCAATTTGATTTCAGGGGCCATGAAAAATTGTGAATACATAGGCCATGGAGTATTCAGATGAATGTGGTCAAGGATCATTGTGACGACAAGTGTCCTGGAATATTGTGATGACACGGTTCATGGAGCATTGAGATGAAAAGGGCCATGGCGAAATGTGAAGAAAGGTGTCATGGGGCATTGTGATGACAGTGGTCATCTAGAATTGTGAAGAAAGATATCATGGAGCACTGGGATGACAGGGGCCATGGAGCATTGAGATGACAGGGATCATGGGGCATTGTGATGACACGGCCATGGAACATTATGATGACAATAATTTTGAAGCATTGTGATAAAAAGAGCATGGACCATTGTGATTAGAGGGGCCAAGGAGCATTCTGATGACAACGGCATGGAGCATTGTGATGACAAGGGTCATCGAGCATTGTGATGACAGGGGTCATAGAGCATTGTGATGACACGGTTATGGAATATTGTGATGACCAGAATTCTGTAGCACTGTGATGAAAAGGGAATGGAGCATTGTGATTACAGGGGTCATGGAGCATTGTGATGACAATTGTTCTAGAACTTTGTGAAGACAGGTATCATGGAGCATAGTGATGAAAGGGGCCATGGAGCATTGTGATGACAGGCGTCATGGGACAATGTGTTGACAGTGTTCATGGAGCATTTTTAGAAAGGGAACATGGAGCAGTTTGATTTCAGGGGCCATGAAAAATTGTGAATATATAGGCCATGGAGTATTCAGATGAAAGTGGTCAAGGATCATTGTGACGAAAAGTGTCCTGGAATATTGTGATGACACGTTTCATGGAGCATTTCGATGACAAGGGCCATGGCGAAATGTGAAGACAGGTGTCATGGGGCATTGTGATGACAGTGGTCATCTAAAATTGTGAAGAAAGATATCATGGAGCACTGGGATGACAGGGGCCATGGAGCATTGTGATGACAGGGGTCATGGGGCATTGTGATGACACGGCCATATAACATTATGACGGCAAGTATTCTGGAGCATTGTGATAAAAAGGGCATGGACCATTGTGATTAGAGGGGCCAAGGAGCATTCTGATGACAACGGCATGGAGCATTGTGATGACAAGTGTCATCGAGCATTGTGATGACAGTGGTCATGAAGCATTGTGATGAATGTGGTCATGGATCATTGTGATGACAAGTGTCGTGGAGCATTGTGATGACAGGGGTCATAGAGCATTGTGATGACACGGTTATGGAATATTGTGATGACCAGAATTCTGCAGCACTGTGATGAATAGGGAATGGAGCATTGTGATTACAGGGGTCATGGAGCATTGTGATGACAATTGTTCTAGAACATTGTGAAGACAGGGATCATGGAGCATAGTGATGAAAGGGGCCATGGAGCATTGTGATGACAGGCGTCATGGGACATTGTGTTGGCAGTGGTCATGGAACATTGTTAGAAAGGGAACATGGAGCAATTTGATTTCAGGGGCCATGAAAAATTGTGAATACATAGGCTATGGAGTATTCAGATGAATGTGGTCAAGGATCATTGTGACGACAAGTGTCCTGGAATATTGTGATGACATGGTTCATGGAGCATTGCGATGACAAGGGCCATGGTGAAATATGAAGACAGGTGTCATGGGGCTTTGTGATGACAGTGGTCATCTGGAATTGTGAAGAAAGATATCATGGAGCAGTGGGATGACACGGGCCATGTAGCATTGTGATGACAGGGGTCATGGGGCATTGTGATGACAAGAATTCTGGAGCATTGTGATAAAAAGGGCATGGACCATTGTGATTAGAGGGGTCAAGGAGCATTCTGATGACAACGGCATGGAGCATTGTGATGACCAGTGTCATCGAGCATTTTGATGACAGTGGTCATGAAGCATTGTGATGAATGTCGTCATGGATCATTGTGATGACAAGTGTCGTGGAGCATTGTGATGACAGGGGTCATAGGGCATTGTGATGACACGGTTATGGAATATTGTGATGACCAGAATTCTGTAGCACTGTGATGAAAAGGGAAAGGAGCATTGTGAGTACAGGGGTCATGGAGCATTGTGATGACAATTGTTCTAGAACATTGTGAAGACAGGGATCATGGAGCATAGTGATGAAAGGGGACATGGAGCATTGTGATGACAGGCGTCATGGGACAATGTGTTGACAGTTGTCATGGAGCATTTTTAGAAAGGGAACATGGAGCAATTTGATTTCAGGGGCCATGAAAAATTGTGAATACATAGGCCATGGAGTATTCAGATGAATGTAGTCAAGGATCATTGTGACAAAAAGTGTCCTGGAATATTGTGATGACACGGTTCATGGAGCATTGCGATGACAAGGGCCATGGCGAAATGTGAAGACAGGTGTCATGGGGCATTGTGATGACAGTGGTCATCTAGAATTGTGAAGAAAGATATCATGGAGCACTGGGATGACAGGGGCCATGGAGCATTGTGATGACAGGCGTCATGGGGCATTGTGATGACACGGCCATGGAACATTATGATGACAAGAATTCTGGAACATTGTGATAAAAAGGGCATGGACCATTGTGATTAGAGGGGCCAAGGAGCATTCTGATGACAACGGCATGGAGCATTGTGATGACCAGGGTCATCGAGCATTGTGATGACAGTGGTCATGAAGCATTGTGATGAATGTGGTCATGGATCATTGTGATGGCAAGTGTCGTGGATCATTGTAATGACAGGGGTCATAGAGCATTTTGATGACACGGTTATGGAATATTGTGAAGACAAGAAATCTGTAGCACAGTGATGAAAATGGAATGGAGCATTGTGATTACAGGGGTCATGGAGCATTGTGATGACAATTGTTCTAGAACATTGTGAAGACAGGGATCATGGAGCATAGTGATAAAAGGGGCCATGGAGCATTGTGATGACAGGTGTCATGGGACAATGTATTTACAATGGTCATGGAGCATTCTTAGAAAGGGAACATGGAGCAATTTGATTTCAGGGGCCATGAAAAATTGTGAATACATAGGCCATGGAGTATTCAGATGAATATGGTCAAGGATCACTGTGACGACAAGTGTCCTGGAATATTGTAATGACACGGTTCATGGAGCATTGCGATGACAAGGGCCATGGCGAAATGTGAAGACAGGTGTCATGGGGCATTGTGATGACAGTGGTCATCTAGAATTGTGAAGAAAGATATCATGGAGCACTGGGATGACAGTGGCCATGGAGCATTGTGATGACAGGGGTCATGGAGCATTGTGATGACACGGCCATGGAACATTATTATGACAAGAATTCTGGAGCATTGTGATAAAAAGTCATGGACCATTGTGATTAGATGGGCCAAGGAGCATTCTGATGACAACGGCATGGAGCATTGTGACGACACTTGTTCTAGAACATTGTGAAGACAGGGGTCATAGAGCATTGTGAGGACACGGTTATGGAATATTGTGATGACCAGAATTCTGTAGCACAGTGATGAAAAGGGAATGGAGCATTGTGAGTACATGGGTCATCGAGCATTGTGATGACAATTGTTCTAGAACATTGTGAAGACAGGGATCATGGAGCATAGTGATGAATGGGGCCATGGAGCATTGTGATGACAGGCGTCATGGGACAATGTGTTGACAGTGGTCATGGAGCATTGTTAGAAAGGGAATATGGAGCAATTTGATTTCAGGGGCCATGATAAATTGTGAATACATAGGCCATGGAGTATTCAGATGAATGTGGTCAAGGATCATTGTGACGACAAGTGTCCTGGAATATTGTGATGACACGGTTCATGGAGCATTGCGATGACAAGGGCCATGGAGAAATGTGAAGACAGGTGTCATGGGGCTTTGTGATGACAGTGGTCATCTAGAATTGTGAAGAAA
The DNA here is from genome assembly GCF_028021215.1 of Eschrichtius robustus. Lineage (NCBI taxonomy): Eukaryota > Metazoa > Chordata > Mammalia > Artiodactyla > Eschrichtiidae > Eschrichtius > Eschrichtius robustus. The sequence goes on along the minus strand of NW_027175249.1, from coordinate 3,643,122 downwards.
GATATCATGGAGCACTGGGATGACAGGGGCCATGGAGCATTGTGATGACAGGGGTCATGGGGCATTGTGATGACACGGCCATGGAACATTATGATGACAATAATTCTGGAGCATTGTGATAAAAAGGGCATGGACCATTGTGATTAGAGGGGCCAAGGAGCATTCTGATGACAACGGCATGGAGCATTGTGATGACAAGGGTCATCGAGCATTGTGATGACAGTGGTCATGAAGCATTGTGATGAATGTGGTTATGGATCATTGTGATGACAAGTGTCGTGGATCATTGTGATGACAGGGGTCATAGAGCATTGTGATGACACGGTTATGGAATATTGTGATGACCAGAATTCTGTAGCACTGTGATGAAAAGGGAATGGAGCATTGTGATTACACGGGTCATGGAGCATTGTGATGAAAATTGTTTAGAACATTGTGAAGACAGGGATCATGGAGCATAGTGATGAAAGGGGCCATGGAGCACTGTGATGACAGGCTTATGGGACATTGTGTTGATAGTGGTCATGGAACATTGTTAGAAAGGGAACATGGAGCAATTTAATTTCAGGGGTCATGAAAAAATGTGAATACATAGGCCATGGAGTATTCAGATGAATGTGGTCATGTATCATTGTGATGACAAGTGTCGTGGAGCATTGTGATGACAGGGGTCATAGAGCATTGTGATGACACGGTTATGGAATATTGTGATGACCAGAATTCTGTAGCACTGTGATGAAAAGGGAATGGAGCATTGTGATTACAGGGGTCATGGAGTATTGTGATGACAATTGTTCTAGAACATTGTGAAGACAGGGATCATGGAGCACAGTGATGAATGGGGCCATGGAGCATTGTGATGACAGGCGTCATGGGACAATGTGTTGTCAGTGGTCATGGAGCATTGTTAGAAAGGGAACATGGAGCAATTTGATTTCAGGGGCCATGAAAAATTGTGAATACATCGGCCATGGAGTATTCAGATGAATGTGGTCAAGGATCATTGTGAAAAAAAGTGTCCTGGAATATTGTGATGACACGGTTCATGGAGCATTGCGATGAAAAGGGCCATGGCGAAATGTGATGAGAGTGGTCCTCTAGAATTGTGAAGAAAGATATCATGGAGCCCTGGGATGACAGGGGCCATGGAGCATTGTGATGACAGGGGTCATGGGGCATTGTGATGACACGGCCATGGAACATTATGATGACAAGTATTCTGGAGCATTGTGATAAAAAGGGTATGGACCATTGTGATTAGAGGGGTCAAGGAGCATTCTGATGACAACGGCATGGAGCATTGTGATGACCAGGATCATCGAGCATTGTGATGACAGTGGTCATGAAGCATTGTGATGAATGTCGTCATGGATCATTGTGATGACAAGTGTCGTGGAGCATTGTGATGACAGGGGTCATAGAGCATTGTGATGACACGGTTATGGAGTATTGTGATGGCCAGAATTCTGTAGCACTGTGATGAAAAGGGAATGGAGCATTGTGATTACAGTGGTCATGGAGCATTGTGATGACAATTGTTCTAGAACATTGTGAAGACAGGGATCATGGAGCATAGTGATGAAAGGGGCCATGGAGCATTGTGATGACAGGCGTCATGGGACAATGTGTTGAAAGTGGTCATGGAGCATTGTTAGAAAGGGAACATGGAGCAATTTGAATTCAGGGGCCATGAAAAATTGTGAATACATAGGCCATGGAGTATTCAGATGAATGTGGTCAAGGTTCAATGTGACGACAAGTGTCCTGGAATATTGTGATGACACGGTTCATGGAGCTTTGCGATGACAAGGGCCATGGCGAAATGTGAAGACAGGTGTCATGGGGCATTGTGATGACAGGGGTCATGGGGCATTGTGATGACACGGCCATGGAACATTATGATGACAAGAATTCTGGAGCATTGTGATAAAAAGGGCATGGACGTTTGTGATTAGAGGGGTCAAGGAGCATTCTGATGACAATGGCATGGAGCATTGTGATGACCAGGGTCATCGAATATTGTGATGACAGTGGTCATGAAGCATTGTGATGAATGTGGTCATGGATCATTGTGATGACAAGTGTCGTGGAGCATTGTGATGACAGGTGTCATGGGACAATGTGTTGACAATGGTCAAGGAGCATTGTTAGAAATGGAACATGGAGCAATTTAATTTCAGGGGCCATGAAAAATTGTGAATACATAGGCCAAAGGGTATTCAGATGAATGTGGTCAAGGATCAATTTGACGAAAAGTGTCCTGGAATATTGTGATGACACGGTTCATGGAGCATTGCGATGACAAGGGCCATGGCGAAATGTGAAGACAGGTGTCATGGGGCATTGTGATGACAGTGGTCATCTAGAATTGTGAAGAAAGATATCATGGAGCACTGAGATGACAGGGGCCATGGAGCATTGTGATGACAGGCGTCATGGGACATTGTGTTGACAGTTGTCATGGAGCATTGTTAGAAAGGGAACATGGAGCAATTTGATTTCAGGGGCCATGAAAAATTGTGAATACATAGGCCATGGAATATTCAGATGAATGTGGTCAAGGATCATTGTGACGAAAATTGTCCTGGAATATTGTGATAACACGGTTCATGGAGCATTGCGATGACAAGGGCCATGGCGAAATGTGAAGACAGGTGTCATGGGGCATTGTGAAGACAGTGGTCATCTAGAATTGTGAAGAAAGATATCATGGAGCACTGGGATGACAGGGGCCATGGAGCATTGTGATGACAGGGGTCATGGGGCATTGTGATGACACGGCCATGGAACATTATGATGGCAAGAATTCTGGAGCATTGTGATAAAAAAGGCATGTACCATTGTGATTAGAGGGGTCAAGGAGCATTCTGATGACAACGTCATGGAGCATTGTGATGACAAGTGTCATCGAGCATTGTGATGACAGTGGTCATGAAGCATTGTGATGAATGGGGTCATGGATTATTGTGATGACAAGTGTCGTGGAGCATTGTGATGACAGGGGTCATAGAGCATTGTGATGACAGGGTTATGGAATATTGTGAAGACCAGAAATTTGTAGCACAGTGATGAAAATGGAATGGAGCATTGTGATTACAGGGGTCATGGAGAAATGTGATGAAAATTGTTCTAGAAAATTGTGAAGACAGGGATCATGGAGCATAGTGATGAAAGGGGCCATGGAGCATTGTGATGACAGGCGTCATGGGACAATGTGTTGACAGTGGTCATTGAGCATTGTTAGAAAGGGAACATGGAGCAATTTGATTTCAGGGGCCATGAAAAATTGTGAATACATAGGCCATGGATTATTCAGATGAATGTGGTCAAGGATCATTGTGACAAAAAGTGTCCTGGAATATTGTGATGACACGGTTCATGGAGCATTGCGATGACAAGGGCCATGGCGAAATGTGAAGACGGGTGTCATGGAGCATTGTGATGACAGTGGTCATCTAGAATTGTGAAGAAAGGTATCATGGAGCACTGGGATGACAGGGGCCATGGAGCATTGTGATGACAGGGGTCATGGGGCATTGTGATGACACGGCCATGGAACATTATGATGACAAGAATTCTGGAGCATTGTGATAAAAAGGGCATGGACCATTGTGATTAGAGGGGCCAAGGAGCATTCTGATGACAACGGCATGGAGCATTGTGATGAAAAGGGTCATCGAGCATTGTGATGACAGTGGTCATGAAGCATTGTGATGAATGTGGTCATGGATCATTGTGATGACAAGTGTCGTGGAGCATTGTGATGACAGGTGTCATAGAGCATTGTGATGACACGTTTATGGAGTATTGTGATGACCAGAATTCTGTAGCACTGTGATGAAAAGGGAATGGAGCATTGTGATTACAGGGGTCATGGAGCATTTTGATGAATGTGGTCATGGATCATTGTGATGAAAAGTGTAGTGGAGCATTGTGATGACAGGTGTCATAGAGCATTGTGATGACACGGTTATGGAATATTTTTAAGACCAGAATTCTGTAGCACTGTGATGAAAAAGGAATGGAGAATTGTGATTACAGGGGTCATGGAGCATTGTGATGACAATTGTTCTAGAACATTGTGAAGACAGGGGTCATGGAGCATAGTGATGAAAGGGGCCATGGAGCATTGTGATGACAGGTGTCATGGGACAATGTGTTGACAATGGTCAAGGAGCATTGTTTGAAAGGGAACATGGAGCAATTTCATTTCAGGGGCCATGAAAAATTGTGAATACATAGGCCAAAGAGTATTCAGATGAATGTGGTCAAGGACCATTGTGACAAAAAGTGTCCTGGAATATTGTGATGACACGGTTCATGGAGCATTGCGATGACAAGGGCCATGGCGAAATGTGAAGACAGGTGTCATGGGGCATTGTGATGAGAGTGGTCATCTAGAAGTGTGAAGAAAGATATCATGGAGCACTGGGATGAAATGGGCCATGGAGCATTGTGATGACAGGGGTCATTGGGCATTGTGATGACACGGCCATGGAACATTATGATGACAAGAATTCTGGAGTATTGTGATAAAAAGGTCATGGACCATTGTGATTAGAGTGGTCAAGGAGCATTCTGATGACAACGTCATGGAGCATTGTGATGACAATGGTCATTGAGCATTGTGATGACAGTGGTCATGAAGCATTGTGATGAATGTGGTCATGGATCATTGTGATGACAAGTGTCGTGGAGCATTGTGATGACAGGGGTCATAGAGCATTGTGATGACACGGTTATGGAATATTGTGAAGCCCAGAATTCTGTAGCACTGTGATGAAAATGGAATGGAGCATTGTGATTACAGGGGTCATGGAGCATTGTGAAGACAATTGTTCTAGAACATTGTGAAGACAGGGGTCAGGGGGCATAGTGATGAAAGGGGCCATGGAGCATTGTGATGACAGGCGTCATGGGACAATGTGTTGACAGTGGTCATGGAGCATTGTTAGAAAGGGAACATGGAGCAATTTGATTTCAGGGGCCATGAAAAATTGTGAATACATAGGCCATGGAGTATTCAGATGAATGTGGTCAAGGATCATTGTGACAAAAAGTGTCCTAGAATATTGTGATGACACAGTTCATGGAGCATTGCGATGACAAGGGCCATGGCGAAATGTGAAGACAGGTGTCATGGGGCATTGTGAAGACAGTGGTCATCTAGAATTGTGAAGAAAGATATCATGGAGAACTGGGATGACAGGGGCCATGGAGCATTGTGATGACAGGGGTCATGGGGCATGGTGATGACACGGCCATGGAACATTATGATGGCAAGAATTCTGGAGCATTGTGATAAAAAGGGCATGGACCATTGTGATTAGAGGGGCCAAGGAGCATTCTGATGACAACGGCATGGAGCATTGTGATGACAAGGGTCATCGAGCATTGTGATGACAGTGGTCATGAAGCATTGTGATGAATGGGGTCATGGATCTTTGTGATGACAGGTGTCGTGGAGCATTGTGATGACAGGGGTCATAGAGCATTGTGATGACACGGTTATGGAATATTGTGAAGACCAGTAATCTGTAGCACAGTGATGAAAATGGAATGGAGCATTGTGATTACAGGGGTCATGGAGAAATGTGATGACAATTGTTCTAGAAAATTGTGAAGACAGGGTTCATGGAGCATAGTGATGAAAGGGGCCATGGAGCATTGTGATGACAGGCGTCATGGGACATTGTGTTGACAGTGGTCATGGAGAATTGTTAGAAAGGGAACATGGAGCAATTTGATTTCAGGGGCCATGAAAAATTGTGAATACATAGGCCATGGAGTATTCAGATGAATGTGGTCAAGGATCATTGTGATGAAAAGTGTCCTGGAATATCGTGATGACACGGTTCATGGAGCATTGCGATGACAAGGGCCATGGCGAAATGTGAAGACAGGTGTCATGGGGCATTGTGATGACAGTGGTCATCTAGAATTGTGAAGAAAGATATCATGGAGCACTGGGATGACAGGGGCCATGGAGCATTGTGATGACAGGCGTCATGGGGCATTGTGATGACACGGCCATGGAACATTATGATGACAAGAATTCTGGAACATTGTGATAAAAAGGGCATGGACCATTGTGATTAGAGGGGCCAAGGAGCATTCTGATGACAACGGCATGGAGCATTGTGATGACCAGTGTCATCGAGCATTGTGATGACAGTGGTCATGAAGCATTGTGATGAATGTGGTCATGGATCATTGTGATGACAAGTGTCGTGGATCATTGTGATGACAGGGGTCATAGAGCATTGTGATGACACGGTTATGGAATATTGTGAAGACCAGGAATCTGTAGCACAGTGATGAAAATGGAATGGAGCATTGTGATTACAGGGGTCATGGAGCATTGTGATGACAATTGTTCTAGAACATTGTGAAGACAGGGATCATGGAGCATAGTGATAAAAGGGGCCATGGAGCATTGTGATGACAGGTGTCATGGGACAATGTATTTACAATGGTCATGGAGAATTGTTAGAAAGGGAACATGGAGCAATTTGATTTCAGGGGCCATGAAAAATTGCGAATACATACGCCATGGAGTATTCAGATGAATGTGGTCAAGGATCATTGTGACGAAAAGTGTCCTGGAAAATTGTGATGACACGGTTCATGGAGCATTGCGATGACAAGGGCCATGGCGAAATGTGAAGACAGGTGGCATGGGGCATTGTGATGACAGTGGTCATCTAGAATTGTGAAGAATGATATCATGGAGCACTGGGATGACAGGGGCCATGGAGCATTGTGATGACAGGGGTCATGGGGCATTGTGATGACACGGCCATGGAACATTATTATGACAAGAATTCTGGAGCATTGTGATAAAAAGTCATGGACCATTGTGATTAGATGGGCCAAGGAGCATTCTGATGACAACGGCATGGAGCATTGTGACGACAATTGTTCTAGAACATTGTGAAGACAGGGGTCATAGAGCATTGTGAGGACACGGTTATGGAATATTGTGATGACCAGAATTCTGTAGCACAGTGATGAAAAGGGAATGGTGCATTGTGAGTACAGGGGTCATGGAGCATTGTGATGAAAATTGTTTAGAACATTGTGAAGACAGGGATCATGGAGCATAGTGATGAAAGGGGCCATGGAGCATTGTGATGACAGGCTTATGGGACATTGTGTTGATAGTGGTCATGGAGCATTGTTAGAAAGGGAACATGGAGCAATTTAATTTCAGGGGTCATGAAAAATTGTGAATACATAGGCCATGGAGTATTCAGATGAATGTTGTCATGGATCATTGTGATGACAAGTGTCGTGGAGCATTGTGATGACAGGGGTCATAGAGCATTGTGATGACACGGTTATGGAATATTGTGATGACCAGAATTCTGTAGCACTGTGATGAAAAGGGAATGGAGCATTGTGATTACAGGGGTCATGGAGCATTGTGATGATAATTGTTCTAGAACATTGTGAAGACAGGGATCATGGAGCACAGTGATGAATGGGGCCATGGAGCATTGTGATGACAGGCGTCATGGGAAAATGTGTTGTCAGTGGTCATGGAGCATTGTTAGAAAGGGAACATGGAGCAATTTGATTTCAGGGGCCATGAAAAATTGTGAATACATCGGCCATGGAGTATTCAGATGAATGTGGTCAAGGATCATTGTGACAAAATTGTCCTGGAATATTGTGATGACACGGTTCATGGAGCATTGCGATGAAAAGGGCCATGGCGAAATGTGATGAGAGTGGTCCTCTAGAATTGTGAAGAAAGATATCATGGAGCCCTGGGATGACAGGGGCCATGGAGCATTGTGATGACAGGGGTCATGGGGCATTGTGATGACACGGCCATGGAACATTATGATGACAAGAATTCTGGAGCATTGTGATAAAAAGGGCATGGACCATTGTGATTAGAGGGGTCAAGGAGCATTCTGATGACAACGGCATGGAGCATTGTGATGACCAGTGTCATCGAGCATTTTGATGACAGTGGTCATGAAGCATTGTGATGAATGTCGTCATGGATCATTGTGATGACAAGTGTCGTGGAGCATTGTGATGACAGGGGTCATAGAGCATTGTGATGACACGGTTATGGAATATTGTGATGACCAGAATTCTGTAGCACTGTGATGAAAAGGGAAAGGAGCATTGTGAGTACAGGGGTCATGGAGCATTGTGATGACAATTGTTCTAGAACATTGTGAAGACAGGGATCATGGAGCATAGTGATGAATGGGGACATGGAGCATTGTGATGACAGGCGTCATGGGACAATGTGTTGACAGTTGTCATGGAGCATTTTTAGAAAGGGAACATGGAGCAATTTGATTTCAGGGGCCATGAAAAATTGTGAATACATAGGCCATGGAGTATTCAGATGAATGTGGTCAAGGATCATTGTGACAAAAAGTGTCCTGGAATATTGTGATGACACGGTTCATGGAGCATTGCGATGACAAGGGCCATGGCGAAATGTGAAGACAGGTGTCATGGGGCATTGTGATGACAGTGGTCATCTAGAATTGTGAAGAAAGATATCATGGAGCACTGGGATGACAGGGGCCATGGAGCATTGTGATGACAGGCGTCATGGGGCATTGTGATGACACGGCCATGGAACATTATGATGACAAGAATTCTGGAACATTGTGATAAAAAGGGCATGGACCATTGTGATTAGAGGGGCCAAGGAGCATTCTGATGACAACGGCATGGAGCATTGTGATGATCAGGGTCATCGAGCATTGTGATGACAGTGGTCATGAAGCATTGTGATGAATGTGGTCATGGATCATTGTGATGACAAGTGTCGTGGATCATTGTAATGACAGGGGTCATAGAGCATTTTGATGACACGGTTATGGAATATTGTGAAGACCAGAAATCTGTAGCACAGTGATGAAAATGGAATGGAGCATTGTGATTACAGGGGTCATGGAGCATTGTGATGACAATTGTTCTAGAACATTGTGAAGACAGGGATCATGGAGCATAGTGATAAAAGGGGCCATGGAGCATTGTGATGACAGGTGTCATGGGACAATGTATTTACAATGGTCATGGAGCATTCTTAGAAAGGGAACATGGAGCAATTTGATTTCAGGGGCCATGAAAAATTGTGAATACATAGGCCATGGAGTATTCAGATGAATATGGTCAAGGATCATTGTGACGACAAGTGTCCTGGAATATTGTAATGACACGGTTCATGGAGCATTGCGATGACAAGGGCCATGGCGAAATGTGAAGACAGGTGTCATGGGGCATTGTGATGACAGTGGTCATCTAGAATTGTGAAGAAAGATATCATGGAGCACTGGGATGACAGGGGCCATGGAGCATTGTGATGACAGGGGTCATGGAGCATTGTGATGACACGGCCATGGAACATTATTATGACAAGAATTCTGGAGCATTGTGATAAAAAGTCATGGACCATTGTGATTAGATGGGCCAAGGAGCATTCTGATGACAACGGCATGGAGCATTGTGACGACACTTGTTCTAGAACATTGTGAAGACAGGGGTCATAGAGCATTGTGAGGACACGGTTATGGAATATTGTGATGACCAGAATTCTGTAGCACTGTGATGAAAAGGGAATGGAGCATTGTGATTACAGGGGTCATGGAGCATTATGATGACAATTGTTCTAGAACATTGCGATGACAGGGATCATGGAGCATAGTGATGAAAGGGGCCATGGAGCATTGTGATGACAGGCGTCATGGGACATTGTGTTGACAGTTGTCATGGAGCATTGTTAGAAAGGGAACATGGAGCAATTTCATTTCAGGGGCCATGAAAAATTGTGAATACATAGGCCAAAGAGTATTCAGATGAATGTGGTCAAGGACCATTGTGACGAAAAGTGTCCTGGAATATTGTGATGACACGGTTCATGGAGCATTGCGATGACAAGGGCCATGGCGAAATGTGAAGACAGGTGTCATGGGGCATTGTGATGAGAGTGGTCATCTAGAATTGTGAAGAAAGATATCATGGAGCACTGGGATGAAAGGGGCCATGGAGCATTGTGATGACAGGGGTCATGGGGCATTGTGATGACACGGCCATGGAACATTATGATGACAAGAATTCTGGAGTATTGTGATAAAAAGGTCATGGACCATTGTGATTAGAGTGGTCAAGGAGCATTCTGATGACAACGGCATTGAGCATTGTGATGACAAGGGTCATCGAGCATTGTGATGACAGTGGTCATGGAGCATTGTGATGAATGTGGTTATGCATCATTGTGATGACAAGTGTCGTGGAGCATTGTGATGACAGGGGTCATAGAGCATTGTGATGACAGTGGTCATGAAGCATTGTGATGAATGTGGTCATGGATCATTGTGATGACAAGTGTCGTGGAGCATTGTGATGACAGGGGTCATAGAGCATTGTGAGGACACGGTTATGGAATATTGTGATGACCAGAATTCTGTAGCACTGTGATGCAAAGGGAATGGACCATTGTGATTACAGGGGTCATGGAGCATTGCGATGACAATTGTTCTAGAACATTGTGAAGACAGGGATCATGGAGCATAGTGATAAAAGGGGCCATGGAGCATTGTGATGACAGGCGTCCTGGGACAATGTGTTGACAGTGGTCATGGAGCATTGTTAGAAAGGGAACATGGAGCAATTTGATTTCAGGGGCCATGAAAAGTTGTGAATACATAGGCCATGGAGTATTCAGATGAATATGGTCAAGGATCATTGTGACGACAAGTGTACTGGAATATTGAAATGACACGGTTCATGGAGCATTGCGATGACAAGGGCCATGGCGAAATGTGAAGACAGGTGTCATGGGGCATTGTGAAGACAGTGGTCATCTATAATTATGAAGAAAGATATCATGGCGCACTGGGATGACAGGGGCCATGGAGCAATGTGATGACAGGGGTCATGGGGCATTGTGATGACACGGCCATGGAACATTATGATGTCAAGAATTCTGGAGCATTGTGATAAAAAGGGCATGGACCATTGTGATTAGAGGGGCCAAGGAGCATTCTGATGACAACGGCATGGAGCATTGTGATGACAAGGGTCATCGAGCATTGTGATGACAGTGGTCATGAAGCATTGTGATGAATACGGTCATGGATCATTGTGATGACAAGTGTCGTGGAGCATTGTGATGACAGGGGTCATAGAGCATTGTGATGACACGGTTATGGAATATTGTGATCACCAGAATTCTGTAGCACTGTGATGAAAAGGGAATGGAGCATTGTGATTACAGGGGTCATGGAGCATTGTGATGACCATTGTTCTAGAACATTGTGATGACAGGGGTAATGGAGCATAGTGATGAAAGGGGCCATGGAGCATTGTGATGACAGGCGTCATGGGACAATGTGTTGACAGTTGTCATGGAGCATTGTTAGAAAGGGAACATGGAGCAATTTGATTTCAGGGGCCATGAAAAATTGTGAATACATAGGCCATGGAGTATTCAGATGAATGTGGTCAAGGATCATTGTGACGAAAAGTGTCCTGGAATATTGTGATGACACGTTTCATGGAGCATTGCGATAACAAGAGCCATGGCGAAATGTGAAGACAGGTGTCATGGGGCATTGTGATGACAGTGGTCATCTAGAATTGTGAAGAAAGATATCATGGAGCACTGGGATGACAGGGGCCAGGGAGCATTGTGATGACAGGGGTCATGGGGCATTGTGATGACACGGCCATGGAACATTATGATGACAAGAATTCTGGAGCATTGTGATAAAAAGGGCATGGACCATTGTGATTAGAGGGGCCAAGGAGCATTCTGATGACAACGGCATGGAGCATTGTGATGACAAGGGTCATCGAACATTGTGATGACAGTGGTCATGAAGCATTGTGATGAATGTGGTCATGGATCATTGTGATGACAAGTGTCGTGGAGCATTGTGATGACAGGGGTCATAGAGCATTGTGATGACACGGTTATGGAATATTGTGATGACCAGAATTCTGTAGCACTGTGATGAAAAGGGAATGGAGCATTGTGAGTACAGGGGTCATGGAGCATTGTGATGACAATTGTTCTAGAACATTGTGAAGACAGGGATCATGGAGCATAGTGATGAAAGGGGCCATGGAGCATTGTGATGACAGGCGTCATGGGACAATGTGTTGACAGTTGTCATAGAGCATTGTTAGAAAGGGAACATGGAGCAATTTGATTTCAGGGGCCATGAAAAATTGTGAATACATAGGCCATGGAGTATTCAGATGAATATGGTCAAGGATCATTGTGACGACAAGTGTACTGGAATATTGTGATGACACGGTTCATGGAGCATTGCGATGACAAGGGACATGGCGAAATGTGAAGACAGGTGTCATGGGGCATTGTGATGACAGTGGTCATCTAGAATTGTGAAGAAAGATATCATGGAGCACTGGGATGACAGGGGCCATGGAGCATTGTGATGACAGGCGTCATGGGGCATTGTGATGACACGGCCATGGAACATTATGATGTCAAGAATTCTGGAGCTTTGTGATAAAAAGGGCATGGACCATTGTGATTAGAGGGGCCAAGGAGCATTCTGATGACAACGGCATGGAGCATTGTGATGACCAGGGTCATCGAGCATTGTGATGACAGTGGTCATGAAGCATTGTGATGAATATGGTCATGGATCATTGTGATGACAAGTGTCGTGGAGCATTGTGATGACAGGGGTCATAGTGCATTGTGATGACACGGTTATGGAATATTGTGATGACCAGAATTCTGTAGCACTGAGATGAAAAGGGAATGGAGCATTGTGATTACAGGGGTCATGGAGCATTGTGATGACAATTGTTCTAGAACATTGTGAAGACAGGGATCATGGAGCATAGTGATGAAAGGGGCCATGGAGCATTGTGATGACAGGCGTCATGGGACAATGTGTTGACAGTGGTCTTGGATCATTGTTAGAAAGGGAACATGGAGCAATTTGATTTCAGGGGCCATGAAAAATTGTGAATACATAGGCCATGGAGTATTCAGATGAATGTGGTCAAGGATCATTGTGATGAAAAGTGTCCTGGAATATTGTGATGACACAGTTCATGGAGCATTGCGATGACAAGGGCCATGGCGAAATGTGAAGACAGGTGTCATGGGACATTGTGATGACAGTGGTCATCTAGAATTGTGAAGAAAGATATCATGGAGCACTGGGATGACAGGGGCCATGGAACATTGTGATGACAGGGGTCATGGGGCATTGTGATGACACGGCCATGGAACATTATGATGACAAGAATTCTGGAGCATTGTGATAAAAAGGGCATGGACCATTGTGATAAGAGGGGCCAAGGAGCATTCTGATGACAACGGCATGGAGCATTGTGATGACCAGGGTCATCGAGCATTGTGATGACAGTGGTCATGAAGCATTGTGATGAATGTGTTCATGGATCATTGTGATGACAAGTGTCGTGAAGCATTGTGATGACAGGGGTCATAGAACATTGTGATGACACGGTTATGGAATATTGTGATGACCAGAATTCTGTAGCACTGTGATGAAAAGGGAATGGAGCATTGTGATTACAGGGGTCATGGAGCATTGTGATGACAATTGTTCTAGAACATTGTGAAGACAGGGATCATGGAGCATAGTGATGAAAGGGGCCATGGAGCATTGTGATGACAGGCGTCCTGGGACAATGTGTTGACAGTGGTCATGGAGCATTGTTAGAAAGGGAACATGGAGCAATTTGATTTCAGGGGCCATGAAAAGTTGTGAATACATAGGCCATGGAGTATTCAGATGAATATGGTCAAGGATCCTTGTGACGACAAGTGTAATGGAATATTGTAATGACACGGTTCATGGAGCATTGCGATGACAAGGGCCATGGCGAAATGTGAAGACAGGTGTCATGGGGCATTGTGAAGACAGTGGTCATCTATAATTATGAAGAAAGATATCATGGTGCACTGGGATGACAGGGGCCATGGAGCATTGTGATGACAGGCGTCATGGGACAATGTGTTGACAGTGGTCTTGAATCATTGTTAGAAAGGGAACATGGAGCAATTTGATTTCAGGGGATATGAAAAATTGTGAATACATAGGCCATGGAGGATTCAGATGAATGTGGGCAAGGATCATTGTGATGAAAATTGTCCTGGAATATTGTGATGACACGGTTCATGGCGCATTGCGATGACAAGGGCCATGGCGAAATGTGAAGACAGTTGTCATGGGGCATTGTGATGACACGGCCATGGAACATTAGGATGACAAGAAATCTGGAGCATTGTGATAAAAAGGGCATGGACCATTGTGATTGGAGGGGCCAAGGAGCATTCTGATGACAACGGCATGGAGCATTGTGATGACAAGGGTCATCGAGCATTGTGATGACAGTGGTCATGAAGCATTGTGATGAATGTGGTCATGGATCATTGTGATGACAAGTGTCGTGTAGCATTGTGATGACAGGGGTCATAGAGCATTGTGATGACACGGTTATTGAATATTGTGATGACCAGAATTCTGTAGCACTGTGATGAAAAGGGAAAGGAGCATTGTGATTACAGGGGTCATGGAGCATCGTGATGACAATTGTTTAGAACATTGTGAAGACAGGGATCATGGAGCATAGTGATGAAAGGGGCCATGGAGCATTGTGATGACAGGCGTCATGGGACAATGTGTTGACAGTGGTCATGGAGCATTGTTAGAAAGGGAACATGGAGCAATTTGATTTCAGGGGATATGAAAAATTGTGAATACATAGGCCATGGAGTATTCAGATGAATGTGGGCAAGGATCATTGTGACGACAAGTGTCCTGGAATATTGTGATGACACGGTTCATGGAGCATTGCGATGACAAGGGCCATGGCGAAATGTGAAGACAGTTGTCATGGGGCTTTGTGATGACAGTGGTCATCTAGAATTGTGAAGAAAGATATCATGGAGCAGTGGGATGACGGGGGCCATGGAGCATTGTGATGACAGGGGTTATGGGGCATTGTGATGACACGGACATGGAACATTATGATGACAAGAATTCTGGAGCATTGTGATAAATAGGGCATGGACCATTGTGATTAGAGGGGCCAAGGAGCATTCTGATGACAACGGCATGGAGCATTTTGATGACAAGTTTCATCGAGCATTGTGATGATAGTGGTCATGAAGCATTGTGATGAATGTGGTCATGGATCATTGTGATGACAAGTGTCGTGGAGCATTGTGATGACAGGTCTCATAGAGCATTTTGATGACACGGTTATGGAATATTGTGATGACCAGAATTCTGTAGCACTGTGATGAAAAGGGAATGGAGCATTGTGATTACAGGGGTCATGGAGCATTGTGATGACAATTGTTCTAGAACATTGCGATGACAGGGATCATGGAGCATAGTGATGAAAGGGGCCATGGAGCATTGTGATGACAGGCGTCATGGGACATTGTGTTGACAGTGGTCTTGGAGCATTGTTAGAAAGGGAACATGGAGCAATTTGATTTCAGGGGATATGAAAAATTGTGAATACATAGGCCATGGAGTATTCAGATGAATGTGGGCAAGGATCATTGTGACGACAAGTGTCCTGGCATATTGTGATGACACGGTTCATGGAGCATTGCGATGACAAGGGCCATGGCGAAATGTGAAGACAGTTGTCATGGGGCTTTGTGATGACAGTGGTCATCTAGAATTGTGAAGAAAGATATCATGGAGCAGTGGGATGACGGGGGCCATGGAGCATTGTGATGACAGGGGTTATGGGGCATTGTGATGACACGGACATGGAACATTATGATGACAAGAATTCTGGAGCATTGTGATAAATAGGGCATGGACCATTGTGATTAGAGGGGCCAAGGAGCATTCTGATGACAACGGCATGGAGCATTGTGATGACCAGGGTCATCGAGCATTGTGATGACAGTGGTCATGAAGCATTGTGATGAATGTGGTCATGGATCATTGTGATGACAAGTGTCGTGGAGCATTGTGATGACAGGGGTCATAGAGCATTGTGATGACACGGTTATGGAATATTGTGATGACCAGAATTCTGTAGCACTGTGATGAAAAGGGAATGGAGCATTGTGATTACAGGGGTCATGGAGCATTGTGATGACAATTGTTCTAAAACATTGTGAAGACAGGGATCATGGAGCATAGTGATGAAAGGGGCCATGGAGCATTGTGATGACAGGCGTCATGGGACAATGTGTTGACAGTGGTCTTGAATCATTGTTAGAAAGGGAACATGGAGCAATTTGATTTCAGGGGCCATGAAAAATTGTGAATACATAGGCCATGGATTATTCAGATGAATGTGGTCAAGGATCATTGTGATGAAAAGTGTCCTGGAATATTATGATGACACGGTTCATGGAGCATTGCGATGACAAGGGCCATGGCGAAATGTGAAGACAGGTGTCATGGGACTTTGTGATGACAGTGGTCATCTAGAATTGTGAAGAAAGATATCATGGAGCACTGGGATGACAGGGGCCATGGAGCATTGTGATGACAGGGGTCATGGGGCATTGTGATGACACGGCCATGGAACATTACGATGACAAGAATTCTGGAGCATTGTGATAAAAAGGGCATGGACCACTGTGATTAGAGGGGCCAAGGAGCATTCTGATGACAACGGCATGGAGCATTTTGATGACAAGTTTCATCGAGCATTGTGATGATATTGGTCATGAAGCATTGTGATGAATGTGGTCATGGATCGTTGTGATGAAAAGTGTCGTGGAGCATTGTGATGACAGGTCTCATAGAGCATTTTGATGACACGGTTATGGAATATTGTGATGACCAGAATTCTGTAGCACTGTGATGAAAAGGGAATGGAGCATTGTGATTACAGGGGTCATGGAGCATTGTGATGACAATTGTTCTAGAACATTGCGATGACAGGGATCATGGAGCATAGTGATGAAAGGGGCCATGGAGCATTGTGATGACAGGCGTCATGGGATATTGTGTTGACAGTGGTCTTGGAGCATTGTTAGAAAGGGAACATGGAGCAATTTGATTTCAGGTGCCATGAACAATTGTGAATACATAGGCCATGGAGTATTCAGATGAATGTGGTCAAGGATCATTGTGAAGAAAAGTGTACTGGAATATTGTGATGACACGGTTCATGGAACATTGCGATGACAAGGGCCATGGCGAAATGTGAAGACAGGTGTCATGGGGCATTGTGATGACAGTGGTCATCTAGAATTGTGAAGAAAGATATCATGGAGCACTGGGATGACAGGGGCCATGGAGCATTGTGATGACATGGGTCATGGGGCATTGTGATGACACGGCCATGGAACATTATGATGACAAGAATTCTGGAGCATTGTGATAAATAGGGCATGGACCATTGTGATTAGAAGGGCCAAGGAGCATTCTGATGACAACGGCATGGAGCATTGTGATGACAATGTTCATCGAGCATTGTGATGACAGTGGTCATGAATCATTGTGATGAATGTGGTCATGGATCATTGTGATGACAAGAGTCGTGGAGCACTGTGATGACAGGGGTCATAGAGCATTGTGATGACACGGTTATGGAATATTGTGATGACCAGAATTCTGTAGCACTGAGATGAAAAGGGAATGGAGCATTGTGATGACAGGCGTCATGGGACAATGTGTTGACAGTGGTCTTGGATCACTGTTAGAAAGGGAACATGGAGCAATTTGATTTCAGGGGCCATGAAAAATTGTGAATACATAGGCCATGGAGTATTCAGATGAATGTGGTCAAGGATCATTGTGATGAAAAGTGTCCTGGAATATTGTGAGGACACGGTTCATGGAGCATTGCGATGACAAGGGCCATGGCGAAATGTGAAGACAGGTGTCATGGGGCATTGTGATGACAGTGGTCATCTAGAATTGTGAAGAAAGATATCATGGAGCACTTGGATGACAGGGGCCATGGAACATTGTGATGACAGGGGTCATGGGGCATTGTGATGACACCGCCATGGAACATTATGTTGACAAGAATTCTGGAGCATTGTGATAAAATGGGCATGGACCATTGTGATTAGAGGGGCCAAGGAGCATTCTGATGACAACGGCATGGAGCATTGTGATGACAGGGGTCATCGAGCATTGTGATGACAGTGGTCATGAAGCATTGTGATGAATGTGGTCATGGATCATTGTGATGACAAGTGTCGTGGAGCATTGTGATGACAGGGGTCATAGAGCATTGTGATGACACGGTTATGGAATATTGTGATGACCAGAATTCTGTAGCACTGTGATGAAAATGGAATGGAGCATTGTGATTACAGGGGTCATGGAGCATTGTGATGACCATTGTTCTAGAACATTGTGACGACAGGGATCATGGAGCATAGTGATGAAATGGGCCATGGGGCATTGTGATGACAGGCGTCATGGGACATTGTGTTGACAGTGGTCATGGAGAATTGTTAGAAAGGGAACATGGAGCAATTTGATTTCAGGGGCCATGAAAAATTGTGAATACATAGGCCATGGAGTATTCAGATGAATGTGGTCAAGGATCATTGTGAATACAAGTGTCCCGGAATATTGTGATGACACGGTTCATGGAGCATTGCGATGACAAGGGCCATGGCGAAATGTGATGACAGGTGTCATGGGGCATTGTGATGACAGTGGTCATCTAGAATTGTGAAGAAAGATATCATGGAGCACTGGGATGACAGGGGCCATGGAGCATTGTGATGACAGGGGTCATGGGGCATTGTGATGACACGCTATGGAACATTATGATGTCAAGAATTCTGGAGCATTGTGATAAAAAGGGCATGGACCATTGTGATTAGAGGGGCCAAGGAGCATTCTGATGACAACGGCATGGAGCATTGTGATGACAAGGGTCATCGAGCATTGTGATGACAGTGGTCATGAAGCATTGTGATGAATGTGTTCATGGATCATTGTGATGACAAGTGTCGTGGATCATTGTGATGACAGGGGTCATAGAGCATTGTGATGACACGGTTATGGAATATTGTGATGACCAGAATTCTGTAGCACTGTGATGAAAAGGGAATGGAGCATTGTGATTACAGGGGTCATGGAGCATTGTGATGACCATTGTTCTAGAACATTGTGATGACAGGGATCATGGAGCATAGTGATGAAAGGGGCCATGGAGCATTGTGATGACAGGCGTCATGGGACAATGTGTTGACAGTGGTCATGGAGAATTGTTAGAAAGGGAACATGGAGCAATTTGATTTCAGGGGCCATGAAAAATTGTGAATACATAGGCCATGGAGTATTCAGATGAATGTGGTCAAGGATCATTGTGACTACAAGTGTCCTGGAATATTGTGATGACACGGTTCATGGAGCATTGCGATGACAAGGGCCATGGCGAAATGTGAAGACAGGTGTCATGGGGCATTGTGATGACAGTGGTCATCTAGAATTGCGAAGAAAGATATCATGGAGCACTGGGATGACAGGGGCCATGGAGTATTGTGATGACAGGGGTCATGGGGCATTCTGATGACACGGCCATGGAACATTATGATGACAAGAATTATGGAGCATTGTGATAAAAAGGGCATGGACCATTGTGATTAGAGGGGCCAAGGAGCATTCTGATGACAACGGCATGGAGCATTGTGATGACCAGGGTCATCGAGCATTGTGATGACAGTGGTCATGAAGCATTGTGATGAATGTGGTCATGGATCATTGTGATGACAAGTGTCGTGGATCATTGTGATGACAGGGGTCATAGAGCATTGTGATGACACGGTTATGGAATATTGTGATGACCAGAATTCTGTAGCACTGAGATGAAAAGGGAATGGAGCATTGTGATTACAGGGGTCATGGAGCATTGTGATGACAATTGTTCTAGAACATTGTGAAGACAGGGATCATGGATCATAGTGATGAAAAGGGCCATGGAGCATTGTGATGACAGGCGTCATGGTACAATGTGTTGACAGTGGTCTTGGATCATTGTTAGAAAGGGAACATGGAGCAATTTGATTTCAGGGGCCATGAAAAATTGTGAATACATAGGCCATGGAGTATTCAGATGAATGTGGTCAAGGATCATTGTGATGAAAAGTGTCCTGGAATATTGTGATGACACGGTTCATGGAGCATTGCAATGACAAGGGCGATGGCGAAATGTGAAGACAGGTGTCATGGGACATTGTGATGACAGTGGTCATCTAGAATTGTGAAGAAAGATATCATGGAGCACTGGGATGAGAGGGGCCATGGAGCATTGTGATTACAGGCGTCATGGGGCATTGTGATGACACGGCCATGGAACATTATGATGAGAAAATTCTGGAACATTGTGATAAAAAGGGCATGGACCATTGTGATTAGAGGGGCCAAGGAGCATTCTGATGACAACGGCATGGAGCATTGTGATGACCAGGGTCATCGAGCATTGTGATGACAGTGGTCATGAAGCATTTTGATGAATGTGGTCATGGATCATTGTGATGACAAATGTCGTGGAGCATTGTGATGACAGGGGTCATAGAGCATTATGATGACACGGTTATGGAATATTGTGATGACCAGAATTCTGTAGCACTGTGATGAAAAGGGAATGGAGCATTGTGATTACAGGGGTCATGGAGCATTGTGATGACAATTGTTCTAGAACATTGCGATGACAGGGATCATGGAGCATAGTGATGAAAGGGGCCATGGAGCATTGTGATGACAGGCGTCATGGGACATTGTGTTGACAGTGGTCTTGGAGCATTGTTAGAAAGGGAACATGGAGCAATTTGATTTCAGGGGATATGAAAAATTGTGAATACATAGGCCATGGAGTATTCAGATGAATGTGGGCAAGGATCATTGTGACGACAAGTGTCCTGGCATATTGTGATGACACGGTTCATGGAGCATTGCGATGACAAGGGCCATGGCGAAATGTGAAGACAGTTGTCATGGGGCTTTGTGATGACAGTGGTCATCTAGAATTGTGAAGAAAGATATCATGGAGCAGTGGGATGACGGGGGCCATGGAGCATTGTGATGACAGGGGTTATGGGGCATTGTGATGACACGGACATGGAACATTATGATGACAAGAATTCTGGAGCATTGTGATAAATAGGGCATGGACCATTGTGATTAGAGGGGCCAAGGAGCATTCTGATGACAACGGCATGGAGCATTGTGATGACAATGTTCATCGAGCATTGTGATGACAGTGGTCATGAAGCATTGTGATGAATGTGGTCATGGATCATTGTGATGACAAGAGTCGTGGAGCATTGTGATGACAGGGGTCATAGAGCATTGTGATGACACGGTTATGGAATATTGTGATGACCAGAATTCTGTAGCACTGAGATGAAAAGGGAATGGAGCATTGTGATGACAGGCGTCATGGGACAATGTGTTGACAGTGGTCTTGGATCACTGTTAGAAAGGGAACATGGAGCAATTTGATTTCAGGGGCCATGAAAAATTGTGAATACATAGGCCATGGAGTATTCAGATGAATGTGGTCAAGGATCATTGTGATGAAAAGTGTCCTGGAATATTGTGAGGACACGGTTCATGGAGCATTGCGAATACAAGGGCCATGGCGAAATGTGAAGACAGGTGTCATGGGGCATTGTGATGACAGTGGTCATCTAGAATTGTGAAGAAAGATATCATGGAGCACTTGGATGACAGGGGCCATGGAACATTGTGATGACAGGGGTCATGGGGCATTGTGATGACACCGCCATGGAACATTATGTTGACAAGAATTCTGGAGCATTGTGATAAAATGGGCATGGACCATTGTGATTAGAGGGGCCAAGGAGCATTCTGATGACAACGGCATGGAGCATTGTGATGACAGTGGTCATGAAGCATTGTGATGAATGTGGTCATGGATCATTGTGATGACAAGTGTCGTGGAGAATTGTGATGACAGGGGTCACAGAGCATTGTGATGACACGGTTATGGAATATTGTGATGACCAGAATTCTGTAGCACTGTGATGAAAATGGAATGGAGCATTGTGATTACAGGGGTCATGGAGCATTGTGATGACCATTGTTCTAGAACATTGTGACGACAGGGATCATGGAGCATAGTGATGAAAGGGGCCATGGGGCATTGTGATGACAGGCGTCATCGGACATTGTGTTGACAGTGGTCATGGAGAATTGTTAGAAAGGGAACATGGAGCAATTTGATTTCAGGGGCCATGAAAAATTGTGAATACATAGGCCATGGAGTATTCAGATGAATGTGGTCAAGGATCATTGTGACAAAAAGTGTCCTGGAATATTGTGATGACACGGTTCATGGAGCATTGCGATGAAAAGGGCCATGGCGAAATGTGATGAGAGTGGTCATCTAGAATTGTGAAGTAAGATATCATGGAGCCCTGGCATGATAGGGGCCATGGAGCATTGTGATGACAGGGGTCATGGGGCATTGTGATGACACGGCAATGGAACATTATGATGACAACAATTCTGGAGCATTGTGATAAAAAGGGCATGGACCATTGTGATTAGAGGGGTCAAGGAGCATTCTGATGACAACGGCATGGAGCATTGTGAAGACCAGGGTCATCGAGCATTGTGATGACAGTGGTCATGAAGCATTGTGATGAATGTGGTCATGGATCATTGTGATGACAAGTGTCGTGGAGCATTGTGATGAAAGGGTTCATAGAGCATTGTGATGACACGGTTATGGAGTATTGTGATGACCAGAATTCTGTAGCACTGTGATGAAAAGGGAATGGAGCATTGTGATTACAGTGGTCATGGAGCATTGTGATGACAATTGTTTTAGAACATTGTGAAGACAGGGATCATGGAGCATAGTGATGAAAGGGGCCATGGAGCATTGTGATGACAGGCGTCATGGGACAATGTGTTGACAGTGGTCATGGAGCATTGTTAGAAAGGGAACATGGAGCAATTTGATTTCAGGGGATATGAAAAATTGTGAATACATAGGCCATGGAGTATTCAGATGAATGTGGGCAAGGATCATTGTGACGACAAGTGTCCTGGAATATTGTGATGACACGGTTCATGGAGCATTGCGATGACAAGGGCCATGGCGAAATGTGAAGACAGTTGTCATGGGGCTTTGTGATGACAATGGTCATCTAGAATTGTGAAGAAAGATATCATGGAGCAGTGGGATGACGGGGGCCATTGAGCATTGTGATGACAGGGGTTATGGGGCATTGTGATGACACGGACATGGAACATTATGATGACAAGAATTCTGGAGCATTGTGATAAATAGGGCATGGACCATTGTGATTAGAGGGGCCAAGGAGCATTCTGATGACAACGGCATGGAGCATTTTGATGACAAGTTTCATCGAGCATTGTGATGATAGTGGTCATGAAGCATTGTGATGAATGTGGTCATGGATCATTGTGATGACAAGTGTCGTGGAGCATAGTGATGACAGGTCTCATAGAGCATTTTGATGACACGGTTATGGAATATTGTGATGACCAGAATTCTGTAGCACTGTGATGAAAAGGGAATGGAGCATTGTGATTACAGGGGTCATGGAGCATTGTGATGACAATTGTTCTACAACATTTCGATGACAGGGATCATGGAGCATAGTGATGAAAGGGGCCATGGAGCATTGTGATGACAGGCGTCATGGGACATTGTGTTGACAGTGGTCTTGGAGCATTGTTAGAAAGGGAACATGGAGCAATTTGATTTCAGGGGATATGAAAAATTGTGAATACATAGGCCATGGAGTATTCAGATGAATGTGGGCAAGGATCATTGTGACGACAAGTGTCCTGGCATATTGTGATGACACGGTTCATGGAGCATTGCGATGACAAGGGCCATGGCGAAATGTGAAGACAGTTGTCATGGGGCTTTGTGATGACAGTGGTCATCTAGAATTGTGAAGAAAGATATCATGGAGCAGTGGGATGACGGGGGCCATGGAGCATTGTGATAACAGGGGTTATGGGGCATTGTGATGACACGGACATGGAACATTATGATGACAAGAATTCTGGAGCATTGTGATAAATAGGGCATGGACCATTGTGATTAGAGGGGCCAAGGAGCATTCTGATGACAACGGCATGGAGCATTGTGATGACCAGGGTCATCGAGCATTGTGATGACAGTGGTCATGAAGCATTGTGATGAATGTGGTCATGGATCATTGTGATGAGAAGTGTCGTGGAGCATTGTGATGACAGGGGTCATAGAGCATTGTGATGACACGGTTATGGAATATTGTGATGACCAGAATTCTGTAGCACTGTGATGAAAAGGGAATGGAGCATTGTGATTACAGGGGTCATGGAGCATTGTGATGACAATTGTTCTAAAACATTGTGAAGACAGGGATCATGGAGCATAGTGATGAAAGGGGCCATGGAGCATTGTGATAACAGGCGTCATGGGATATTGTGTTGACAGTGGTCTTGGAGCATTGTTAGAAAGGGAACATGGAGCAATTTGATTTCAGGGGCCATGAACAATTGTGAATACATAGGCCATGGAGTATTCAGATGAATGTGGTCAAGGATCATTGTGACAAAAAGCGTCCTGGAATATTGTGATGACACGGTTCATGGAACATTGCGATGACAAGGGCCATGGGGAAATGTGAAGACAGGTGTCATGGGGCATTGTGATGACAGTGCTCATCTAGAATTGTGAAGAAAGATATCATGGAGCACTGGGATGACAGGGGCCATGGAGCATTGTGATGACATGGGTCATGGGGCATTGTGATGACACGGCCATGGAATATTATGATGACAAGAATTCTGGAGCATTGTGATAAATAGGGCATGGACCATTGTGATTAGAAGGGCCAAGGAGCATTCTGATGACAACGGCATGGAGCATTGTGATGACAATATTCATCGAGCATTGTGATGACAGTGGTCATGAAGCATTGTGATGAATGTGGTCATGGATCATTGTGATGACAAGAGTCGTGGAGCATTGTGATGACAGGGGTCATAGAGCATTGTGATGACACGGTTATGGAATATTGTGATGACAAGAATTCTGTAGCACTGAGATGAAAAGGGAATGGAGCATTGTGATGACAGTCGTCATGGGACAATGTGTTGACAGTGGTCTTGGATCACTGTTAGAAAGGGAACATGGAGCAATTTGATTTCAGGGGCGATGAAAAATTGTGAATACATAGGCCATGGAGTATTGAGATGAATGTGGTCAAGGATCATTGTGACAAAAAGTGTCCTGGAATATTGTGATGACACGGTTCATGGAGCATTGCGATGACAAAGGCCATGGCGAAATGTGAAGACAGGTGTCATGGGGCATTGTGATGACAGTGGTCATCTAGAATTGTGAAGAAAGATATCATGAAGCACTGGGATGACAGGGGCCATGGAGCATTGTGATGACAGGCGTCATGGGGCATTGTGATGACACGGCCATGGAACATTATGATGACAAGAATTCTGGAACATTGTGATAAAAAGGGCATGGACCATTGTGATTAGAGGGGCCAAGGAGCATTCTGATGACAACGGCATGGAGCATTGTGATGACCAGGGTCATCGAGCATTGTGATGACAGTGGTCATGAAGCATTGTGATGAATGTGGTCATGGATCATTGTGATGACAAGTGTCGTGGAGCATTGTGATGACAGGGGTCATAGAGCATTGTGATGACACGGTTATGGAATATTGTGATGACCAGAATTCTGTAGCACTGTGATGAAAAGGGAATGGAGCATTGTGAGTACAGGGGTCATGGAGCATTGTGATGACAATTGTTCTAGAACATTGTGAAGACAGGGATCATGGAGCATAGTGATGAAAGGGGCCATGGAGCATTGTGATGACAGGCATCATGGGACAATGTGTTGACAGTTCTCATGGAGCATTGTTAGAAAGGGAACATGGAGCAATTTGATTTCAGGGGCCATGAAAAATTGTGAATACATAGGCCATGGAGTATTCAGATGAATGTGGTCAAGGATCATTGTGACGAAAATTGTCCTGGAATATTGTGATGACACGTTTCATGGAGCATTGCGATGATAAGAGCCATGGAGAAATGTGAAGACAGGTGTCATGGGGCATTGTGATGACAGTGGTCATCTAGAATTGTGAAGAAAGATATCATGGAGCACTGGGATGACAGGGGCCAGGGAACATTGTGATGACAGGGGTCATGGGGCATTGTGATGACACGGCCATGGAACATTATGATGACAAGAATTCTGGAGCATTGTGATAAAAAGGGCATGGACCATTGTGATTAGAGGGGCCAAGGAGCATTCTGATGACAACGGCATGGAGCATTGTGATGACCAGTGTCATCGAGCATTGTGATGACAGTGGTCATGAAGCATTGTGATGAATGTGGTCATGGATCATTGTGATGACAAGTGTCCTGGAGCATTGTGATGACAGGGGTCATAGAGCATTGTGAGGACACGGCTATGGAATATTGTGATGACCAGAATTCTGTAGCCCTGTGATGAAAATGGAATGGAGCATTGTGAGTACAGGGGTCATGGAGCATTGTGATGACAATTGTTCTAGAACATTGTGAAGACAGGGATCATGGAGCATAGTGATGAAAGGGGCCATGGAGCATTGTGATGACAGGCGTCATGGGACAATGTGTTGACAGTTGTCATAGAGCATTGTTAGAAAGTGAACATGGAGCAATTTGATTTCAGGGGCCATGAAAAATTGTGAATACATAGGCCATGGAGTATTCAGATGAATGTGGTCAAGGATCATTGTGACTACAAGTGTCCTGGAATATTGTGATGACACGGTTCATGGAGCATTGCGATGACAAGGGCCATGGCGAAATGTGAAGACAGGTGTCAGGGGGCATTGTGATGACAGTGGTCATCTAGAATTGTGAAGAAAGATATCATGGAGCACTGGGATGACAGGGGCCATGGAGCATTGTGATGACAGGGGTCATGGGGCATTCTGATGACACGGCCATGGAACATTATGATGACAAGAATTCTGGAACATTGTGATAAAAAGGGCATGGACCATTGTGATTAGAGGGGCCAAGGAGCATTCTGATGACAACGGCATGGAGCATTGTGATGACCAGGGTCATCGAGCATTGTGATGACAGTGGTCATGAAGCATTGTGATGAATGTGGTCATGGATCATTGTGATGACAAGTGTCGTGGAGCATTGTGATGACAGGGGTCATAGAGCATTGTGATGACACGGTTATGGAATATTGTGATGACCAGAATTCTGTAGCACTGTGATGAAAAGGGAATGGAGCATTGTGAGTACAGGGGTCATGGAGCATTGTGATGACAATTGTTCTAGATCATTGTGAAGACAGGGATCATGGAGCATAGTGATGAAAGGGGACATGGAGCATTGTGATGACAGGCGTCATGGGACAATGTGTTGACAGTTGTCATGGAGTATTGTTAGAAAGGGAACATGGAGCAATTTGATTTCAGGGGCCAGGAAAAATTGTGAATACATAGGCCATGGAGTATTCAGATGAATGTGGTCAAGGATCATTGTGACAAAAAGTTTACTGGAATATTGTGATGACACGGTTCATGGAGCATTGCAATGACAAGGGCCATGGCGAAATGTGAAGACAGGTGTCATGGGGCATTGTGATGACAGTGGTCATCTAGAATTGTGAAGAAAGATATCATGGAGCACTGGGATGACAGGGGCCATGGAGCATTGTGATGACATGGGTCATGGGGCATTGTGATGACAGTGGTCATCTAGAATTGTGAAGAAAGATATCATGGAGCACTGGGATGACAGGGGCCAGGGAACATTGTGATGACAGGGGTCATGGGGCATTGTGATGACACGGCCATGGAACATTATAATGACAAGAATTCTGGAGCATTGTGATAAAAAGGGCATGGACCATTGTGATTAGAGGGGCCAAGGAGCATTCTGATGACAACGGCATGGAGCATTGTGATGACCAGGGTCATCGAGCATTGTGATGACAGTGGTCATGAAGCATTGTGATGAATGTGTTCATGGATCATTGTGATGACAAGTGTCGTGGAGCATTGTGATGACAGGGGTCATAGAGCATTGTGAGGACACGGCTATGGAATATTGTGATGACCAGAATTCTGTAGCCCTGTGATGAAAAGGGAATGGAGCATTGTGAGTACAGGGGTCATGGAGCATTGTGATGACAATTGTTCTAGAACATTGTGAAGACAGGGATCATGGAGCATAGTGATGAAAGGGGCCATGGAGCATTGTGATGACAGGCGTCATGGGACAATGTGTTGACAGTTGTCATAGAGCATTTTTAGAAAGTGAACATGGAGCAATTTGATTTCAGGGGCCATGAAAAATTGTGAATACATAGGCCATGGAGTATTCAGATGAATGTGGTCAAGGATCATTGTGACTACAAGTGTCCTGGAATATTGTGATGACACGGTTCATGGAGCATTGCGATGAAAAGGGCCATGGCGAAATGTGAAGACAGGTGTCATGGGGCATTGTGATGACAGTGGTCATCTAGAATTGTGAAGAAAGATATCATGGAGCACTGGGATGACAGGGGCCTGCAGCATTGTGATGACAGGGGTCATGGGGCATTCTGATGACACGGCCATGGAACATTATGATGACAAGAATTCTGGAACATTGTGATAAATTGGGCATGGACCATTGTGATTAGAGGGGCCAAGGAGCATTCTGATGACAACGGCATGGAACATTGTGATGACCAGTGTCATCGAGCATTGTGATGACAGTGGTCATGAAGCATTGTGATGAATGTGGTCATGGATCATTGTGATGACAAGTGTCGTGGAGCATTGTGATGACAGGGGTCATAGAGCATTGTGATGACACGGTTATGGAATATGGTGATAACCAGAATTCTGTAGCACTGTGATGAAAAGGGAATGGAGCATTGTGAGTACAGGGGTCATGGAGCATTGTGATGACAATTGTTCTAGAACATTGTGAAGACAGGGATCATGGAGCATAGTGATGAAAGGGGACATGGAGCATTGTGATGACAGGCGTCATGGGACAATGTGTTGACAGTTGTCATGGAGCATTGTTAGAAAGGGAACATGGAGCAATTTGATTTCAGGGGCCAGGAAAAATTGTGAATACATAGGCCATGGAGTATTCAGATGAATGTGGTCAAGGATCATTGTGACAAAAAGTTTACTGGAATATTGTGATGACACGGTTCATGGAGCATTGCAATGACAAGGGCCATGGCGAAATGTGAAGACAGGTGTCATGGGGCATTGTGATGACAGTGGTCATCTAGAATTGTGAAGAAAGATATCTTGGAGCACTGGGATGACAGGGGCCAGGGAACATTGTGATGACAGGGGTCATGGGGCATTGTGATGACACGGCCATGGAACATTATGATGACAAGAATTCTGGAGCATTGTGATAAAAAGGGCATGGACCATTGTGATTAGAGGGGCCAAGGAGCATTCTGATGACAACGGCATGGAGCATTGTGATGACCAGGGTCATCGAGCATTGTGATGACAGTGGTCATGAAGCATTGTGATGAATGTGGTCATGGATCATTGTGATGACAAGTGTCCTGGAGCATTGTGATGACAGGGGTCATAGAGCATTGTGAGGACAGGGGTCATAGAGCATTGTGAGGACACGGCTATGGAATATTGTGATGACCAGAATTCTGTAGCCCTGTGATGAAAAGGGAATGGAGCATTGTGAGTACAGGGGTCATGGAGCATTGTGATGACAATTGTTCTAGAACATTGTGAAGACAGGGATCATGGAGCATAGTGATGAAAGGGGCCATGGAGCATTGTGATGACAGGCGTCATGGCACAATGTGTTGACAGTTGTCATAGAGCATTGTTAGAAAGTGAACATGGAGCAATTTGATTTCAGGGGCCATGAAAAATTGTGAATACATAGGCCATGGAGTATTCAGATGAATGTGGTCAAGGATCATTGTGACTACAAGTGTCCTGGAATATTGTGATGACACGGTTCATGGAGCATTGCGATGACAAGGGCCATGGCGAAATGTGAAGACAGGTGTCATGGGGCATTGTGATGACAGTGGTCATCTAGAATTGTGAAGAAAGATATCATGGAGCACTGGGATGACAGGGGCCATGGAGCATTGTGATGACAGGGGTCATGGGGCATTCTGATGACACGGCCATGGAACATTATGATGACAAGAATTCTGGAACATTGTGATAAAAAGGGCATGGACCATTGTGATTAGAGGGGCCAAGGAGCATTCTGATGACAACGGCATGGAGCATTGTGATGACCAGGGTCATCGAGCATTGTGATGACAGTGGTCATGAAGCATTGTGATGAATGTGGTCATGGATCATTGTGATGACAAGTGTCGTGGAGCATTGTGATGACAGGGGTCATAGAGCATTGTGATGACACGGTTATGGAATATTGTGATGACCAGAATTCTGTAGCACTGTGATGAAAAGGGAATGGAGCATTGTGAGTACAGGGGTCATGGAGCATTGTGATGACAATTGTTCTAGAACATTGTGAAGACAGGGATCATGGAGCATAGTGATGAAAGGGGACATGGAGCATTGTGATGACAGGCGTCATGGGACAATGTGTTGACAGTTGTCATGGAGCATTGTTAGAAAGGGAACATGGAGCAATTTGATTTCAGGGGCCCGGAAAAATTGTGAATACATAGGCCATGGAGTATTCAGATGAATGTGGTCAAGGATCATTGTGACAAAAAGTTTACTGGAATATTGTGATGACACGGTTCATGGAGCATTGCAATGACAAGGGCCATGGCGAAATGTGAAGACAGGTGTCATGGGGCATTGTGATGACAGTGGTCATCTAGAATTGTGAAGAAAGATATCATGGAGCACTGGGATGACAGGGGCCATGGAGCATTGTGATGACATGGGTCATGGGGCATTGTGATGACAGTGGTCATCTAGAATTGTGAAGAAAGATATCATGGAGCACTGGGATGACAGGGGCTATGGAGCATTGTGATGACATGGGTCATGGGCATTCTGATGACACCGCCATGGAACATTATGATGACAAGAATTCTGGAGCATTGTGATAAAAAGGTCATGGACCATTGTGATTAGAGGGGCCAAGGAGCATTCTGATGACAACAGCATGGAGCATTGTGATGACAAGGGTCATCGAGCATTGTGATGAGAGTGGTCATGAGGCATTGTGATGAATGTGGTCATGGATCATTGTGATGACAAGTGTCGTGGAGCATTGTGATGACAGGGGTCATAGAGCATTGTGATGACACGGTTATGGAATATTGTGATGACCAGAATTCTGTAGCACTGAGATGAAAAGGGAATGGAGCATTGTGAGTACAGGGGTCATGGAGCATTGTGATGACAATTGTTCTAGAACATTGTGAAGACAGGGATCATGGAGCATAGTGATGAAAGGGGCCATGGAGCATTGTGATGACAGGTGTCATGGGACAATGTATTGACAATGGTCATGGAGCATTGTTAGAAAGGGAACATGGAGCAATTTGATTTCAGGGGCCATGAAAAATTGTGAATACATAGGCCATGGAGTATTCAGATGAATGTGGTCAAGGATCATTGTGACGACAAGTGTCCTGGAATATTGTGATGACACGGTTCATGGAGCATTGCGATGACAAGAGCCATGGCGAAATGTGAAGACAGGTGTCATGGGGCATTGTGATGACAGTGGTCATCTAGAATTGTGAAGAAAGATATCATGGAGCACTGGGATGACAGGGGCAATGAAGCATTGTGATGACAGGCGTCTTGGGGCATTGTGATGACACGGCCATGGAACATTATGATGACAAGAATTCTGGAGCATTGTGATAAAAAGGGCATGGACCATTGTGATTAGAGGGGCCAAGGAGCATTCTGATGACAACGACATGTTGCATTGTGATGACCAGTGTCATCGAGCATTGTGATGACAGTGGTCATGAAGCATTGTGATGAATGTGGTCATGGATCATTTGATGACAAGTGTCGTGGAGCATTGTGATGACAGGGGTCATAGAGCATTGTGATGACACGTTTATGGAATATTGTGATGACCAGAATTCTGTAGCACTGCGATGAAAAGGGAATGGAGCATTGTGAGTACAGGGGTCATGGAGCATTGTGATGACAATTGTTCTAGAACATTGTGAAGACGGGGATCATGGAGCATAGTGATGAAAGGGGCCAAGGAGCATTGTGATGACAGGCGTCATGGGACAATGTGTTGACAGTGGTCTTGGATCATTGTTAGAAACGGAACATGGAGCAATTTGATTTCAGGGGCCATGAAAAATTGTGAATACATAGGCCATGGAGTATTCAGATGAATGTGGTCAAGGATCATTGTGATGAAAAGTGTCCTGGAATATTGTGATGACACGGTTCATGGAGCATTGCGATGACAAGGGCCATGGCGAAATGTGAAGACAGGTGTCATGGGACATTGTGATTGCAGTGGTCATCTAGAATTGTGAAGAAAGATATCATGGAGCACTGGGATGACAGGGGCCATGGAGCATTGTGATGACAGGGGTCATGGGGCATTGTGATGACACGGCCATGGAACATTATGATGACAAGAATTCTGGAACATTGTGATAAAAAGGGCATGGACCATTGTGATTAGAGGGGCCAAGGAGCATTCTGATGACAACGGCATGGAGCATTGTGATGACCAGGGTCATCGAGCATTGTGATGATAGTGGTCATGAAGCATTGTGATGAATGTGGTCATGGATCATTGTGATGACAAGTGTCGTGGAGCATTGTGATGACAGGGGTCATAGAGCAATGTGATGACACGGTTATGGAATATTGTGATGACCAGAATTCTGTAGCACTGTGATGAAAAGGGAAAGGAGCATTGTGAGTACAGGGGTCAGGAGCATTGTGATGACAATTGTTCTAGAACATTGTGAAGACAGGGATCATGGAGCATAGTGATGAAAGGGGACATGGAGCATTGTGATGACAGGCGTCATGGGACAATGTGTTGACAGTTGTCATGGAGCATTGTTAGAAAGGGAACATGGAGCAATTTGATTTCAGGGGCCACGAAAAATTGTGAATACATAGGCCATGGAGTATTCAGATGAATGTGGTCAAGGATCATTGTGACTACAAGTGTCCTGGAATATTGTGATGACACGGTTCATGGAGCATTGCGATGACAAGGGCCATGGCGAAATGTGAAGACAGGTGTCATGGGGCTTTGTGATGACAGTGGTCATCTAGAATTGTGAAGAAAGATATCATGGAGCACTGGGATGACAGGGGCCATGGAGCATTGTGATGACAGGCGTCATGGGGCATTGTGATGACACGGCCATGGAACATTATGATGACAAGAATTCTGGAACATTGTGATAAAAAGGGCATGGACCATTGTGATTAGAGGGGCCAAGGAGCATTCTGATGACAACGGCATGGAGCATTGTGATGACCAGGGTCATCGAGCATTGTGATGACATTGGTCATGAAGCATTGTGATGAATGTGGTCATGGATCATTGTGATGACAAGTGTCGTGGAGCATTGTGATGACAGGGGTCATAGAGCATTGTGATGACACGGTTATGGAATATTGTGATGACCAGAATTCTGTAGCACTGTGATGAAAAGGGAATGGAGCATTGTGATTACAGGGGTCATGGAGCATTGTGATGACAATTGTTCTACAACATTTCGATGACAGGGATCATGGAGCATAGTGATGAAAGGGGCCATGGAGCATTGTGATGACAGGCGTCATGGGATATTGTGTTGACAGTGGTCTTGGAGCATTGTTAGAAAGGGAACATGGAGCAATTTGATTTCAGGGGCCATGAACAATTGTGAATACATAGGCCATGGAGTATTCAGATGAATGTGGTCAAGGATCATTGTGAAGAAAAGTGTACTGGAATATTGTGATGACACGGTTCATGGAACATTGCGATGACAAGGGCCATGGCGAAATGTGAAGACAGGTGTCATGGGGCATTGTGATGACAGTGGTCATCTAGAATTGTGAAGAAAGATATCATGGAGCACTGGGATGACAGGGGCCATGGAGCATTGTGATGACATGGGTCATGGGGCATTGTGATGACACGGCCATGGAACATTATGATGACAAGAATTCTGGAGCATTGTGATAAATAGGGCATGGACCATTGTGATTAGAAGGGCCAAGGAGCATTCTGATGACAACAGCATGGAGCATTGTGATGACAATGTTCATCGAGCATTGTGATGACAATGGTCATGAAGCATTGTGATGAATGTGGTCATGGATCATTGTGATGACAAGAGTCGTGGAGCATTGTGATGACAGGGGTCATAGAGCATTGTGATGAAACGGTTATGGAATATTGTGATGACCAGAATTCTGTAGCACTGAGATGAAAAGGGAATGGAGCATTGTGATGACAGGCGTCATGGGACAATGTGTTGACAGTGGTCTTGGATCACTGTTAGAAAGGGAACATGGAGCAATTTGATTTCAGGGGCCATGAAAAATTGTGAATACATAGGCCATGGAATATTCAGATGAATGTGGTCAAGGATCATTGTGATGAAAAGTGTCCTGGAATATTGTGAGGACACGGTTCATGGAGCATTGCGATGACAAGGGCCATGGCGAAATGTGAAGACAGGTGTCATGGGGCATTGTGATGACAGTGGTCATCTAGAATTGTGAAGAAAGATATCATGGAGCACTTGGATGACAGGGGCCATGGAACATTGTGATGACAGGGGTCATGGCGCATTGTGATGACACCGCCATGGAACATTATGTTGACAAGAATTCTGGAGCATTGTGATAAAATGGGCATGGACCATTGTGATTAGAGGGGCCAAGGAGCATTCTGATGACAACGGCATGGAGCATTGTGATGACAGGGGTCATCGAGCATTGTGATGACAGTGGTCATGAAGCATTGTGATGAATGTGGTCATGGATCATTGTGATGACAAGTGTCGTGGAGCATTGTGATGACAGGGGTCATAGAGCATTGTGATGACACGGTTATGGAATATTTTGATGACCAGTATTCTGTAGCACTGTGATGAAAATGGAATGGAGCATTGTGATTACAGGGGTCATGGAGCATTGTGATGACAATTGTTCTAGAACATTGTGACGACAGGGATCATGGAGCATAGTGATGAAAGGGGCCATGGGGCATTGTGATGACAGGCGTCATGGGACATTGTGTTGACAGTGATCATGGAGAATTGTTAGAAAGGGAACATGGAGCAATTTGATTTCAGGGGCCATGAAAAATTGTGAATACATAGGCCATGGAGTATTCAGATGAATGTGTTCAAGGATCATTGTGACGAAAAGTGTCCTGGAATATTGTGATGACACGGTTCATGGAACATTGCGATGACAAGGGCCATGGCGAAATGTGAAGACAGGTGTCATGGGGCATTGTGATGACAGTGGTCATCTAGAATTGTGAAGAAAGATATCATGGAGCACTGGGATGACAGGGGCCATGGAGCATTGTGATGACAGGGGTCATGAGGCATTGTGATGTCACGGCCTTGGAACATTATGATGACAAGTATTCTGGAGCATTGTGATAAAAAGAGCATGGAGCATTGTGATTAGAGGGGCCAAGGAGCATTCTGATGACAACGGCATGGAGCATTGTGATGACCATGGTCATCGAGCATTGTGATGACAGTGGTCATGAAGCATTGTGATGAATGTGGTCATGGATCATTGTGATGACAAGTGTCGTGGAGCATTGTGATGACAGGGGTCATAGAGCATTGTGATGACACGGTTATGGAATATTGTGATGACCAGAATTCTGTAGCACTGTGATGAAAAGGGAATGGAGCATTGTGATTACAGGGGCCATGGAGCATTGTGATGACAGGCGTCATGGGACAATGTGTTGACAGTGGTCTTGAATCATTGTTAGAAAGGGAACATGGAGCAATTTGATTTCAGGGGATATGAAAAATTGTGAATACATAGGCCATGGAGTATTCAGATGAATGTGGGCAAGGATCATTGTGATGAAAATTGTCCTGGAATATTGTGATGACACGGTTCATGGCGCATTGCGATGACAAGGACCATGGCGAAATGTGAAGACAGTTGTCATGGGGCATTGTGATGACACGGCCATGGAACATTATGATGACAAGAAATCTGGAGCATTGTGATAAAAAGGGCATGGACCATTGTGATTGGAGGGGCCAAGGAGCATTCTGATGACAACGGCATGGAGCATTGTGATGACAAGGGTCATCGAGCATTGTGATGACAGTGGTCATGAAGCATTGTGATGAATGTGGTCATGGATCATTGTGATGACAAGTGTCGTGGAGCATTGTGATGACAGGGGTCATAGAGCATTGTGATGACACGGTTATTGAATATTGTGATGACCAGAATTCTGTAGCACTGTGATGAAAAGGGAAAGGAGCATTGTGATTACAGGGGTCATGGAGCATCGTGATGACAATTGTTTAGAACATTGTGAAGACAGGGATCATGGAGCATAGTGATGAAAGGGGCCATGGAGCATTGTGATGACAGGCGTCATGGGACAATGTGTTGACAGTGGTCATGGAGCATTGTTAGAAAGGGAACATGGAGCAATTTGATTTCAGGGGATATGAAAAATTGTGAATACATAGGCCATGGAGTATTCAGATGAATGTGGGCAAGGATCATTGTGACGACAAGTGTCCTGGAATATTCTGATGACACGGTTCATGGAGCATTGCGATGACAAGGGCCATGGCGAAATGTGAAGACAGTTGTCATGGGGCTTTGTGATGACAGTGGTCATCTTGAATTGTGAAGAAAGATATCATGGAGCAGTGGGATGACGGGGGCCATGGAGCATTGTGATGACAGGGGTTATGGGGCACTGTGATGACACGGACATGGAACATTATGATGACAAGAATTCTGGAGCATTGTGATAAATAGGGCATGGACCATTGTGATTAGAGGGGCCAAGGAGCATTCTGATGACAACGGCATGGAGCATTTTGATGACAAGTTTCATCGAGCATTGTGATGATAGTGGTCATGAAGCATTGTGATGAATGTGGTCATGGATCATTGTGATGACAAGTGTCGTGGAGCATTGTGATGACAGGGATCATAGAGCATTTTGATGACACGGTTATGGAATATTGTGATGACCAGAACTCTGTAGCACTGTGATGAAAAGGGAATGGAGCATTGTGATTACAGGGGTCATGGAGCATTGTGATGACAATTGTTCTAAAACATTGTGAAGACAGGGATCATGGAGCATAGTGATGAAAGGGGCCATGGAGCATTGTGATGACAGGAGTCATGGGACAATGTGTTGACAGTGGTCTTGAATCATTGTTAGAAAGGGAACATGGAGCAATTTGATTTCAGGGGCCATGAAAAATTGTGAATACATAGGCCATGGAGTATTCAGATGAATGTGGTCAAGGATCATTGTGATGAAAAGTGTCCTGGAATATTATGATGACACGGTTCATGGAGCATTTCGATGACAAGGGCCATGGCGAAATGTGAAGACAGGTGTCATGGGACTTTGTGATGACAGTGGTCATCTAGAATTGTGAAGAAAGATATCATGGAGCACTGGGATGACAGGGGCCATGGAGCATTGTGATGACAGGGGTCATGGGGCATTGTGATGACACGGCCATGGAACATTATGATGACAAGAATTCTGGAGCATTGTGATAAAAAGGGCATGGACCACTGTGATTAGAGGGGCCAAGGAGCATTCTGATGACAACGGCATGGAGCATTTTGATGACAAG
This sequence comes from Eschrichtius robustus, assembly GCF_028021215.1. Taxonomy (NCBI): domain Eukaryota; kingdom Metazoa; phylum Chordata; class Mammalia; order Artiodactyla; family Eschrichtiidae; genus Eschrichtius; species Eschrichtius robustus. Next base: position 3,605,334 of record NW_027175249.1, on the reverse strand, counting down.
TTTCATCGAGCATTGTGATGATAGTGGTCATGAAGCATTGTGATGAATGTGGTCATGGATCGTTGTGATGAAAAGTGTCGTGGAGCATTGTGATGACAGGTCTCATAGAGCATTTTGATGACACGGTTATGGAATATTGTGATGACCAGAATTCTGTAGCACTGTGATGAAAAGGGAATGGAGCATTGTGATTACAGGGGTCATGGAGCATTGTGATGACAATTGTTCTAGAACATTGCGATGACAGGGATCATGGAGCATAGTGATGAAAGGGGCCATGGAGCATTGTGATGACAGGCGTCATGGGATATTGTGTTGACAGTGGTCTTGGAGCATTGTTAGAAAGGGAACATGGAGCAATTTGATTTCAGGGGCCATGAACAATTGTGAATACATAGGCCATGGAGTATTCAGATGAATGTGGTCAAGGATCATTGTGAAGAAAAGTGTACTGGAATATTGTGATGACACGGTTCATGGAACATTACGATGACAAGGGCCATGGCGAAATGTGAAGACAGGTGTCATGGGTCATTGTGATGACAGTGGTCATCTAGAATTGTGAAGAAAGATATCATGGAGCACTGGGATGACAGGGGCCATGGAGCATTGTGATGACATGGGTCATGGGGCATTGTGATGACACGGCCATGGAACATTATGATGACAAGAATTCTGGAGCATTGTGATAAATAGGGCATGGACCATTGTGATTAGAGGGGCCAAGGAGCATTCTGATGACAACGACATGTTGCATTGTGATGACCAGTGTCATCGAGCATTGTGATGACAGTGGTCATGAAGCATTGTGATGAATGTGGTCATGGATCATTTGATGACAAGTGTCGTGGAGCATTGTGATGACAGGGGTCATAGAGCATTGTGATGACACGTTTATGGAATATTGTGATGACCAGAATTCTGTAGCACTGCGATGAAAAGGGAATGGAGCATTGTGAGTACAGGGGTCATGGAGCATTGTGATGACAATTGTTCTAGAACATTGTGAAGACAGGGATCATGGAGCATAGTGATGAAAGGGGCCATGGAGCATTGTGATGACAGGCGTCATGGGACAATGTGTTGACAGTGGTCTTGGATCATTGTTAGAAACGGAACATGGAGCAATTTGATTTCAGGGGCCATGAAAAATTGTGAATACATAGGCCATGGAGTATTCAGATGAATGTGGTCAAGGATCATTGTGATGAAAAGTGTCCTGGAATATTGTGATGACACGGTTCATGGAGCATTGCGATGACAAGGGCCATGGCGAAATGTGAAGACAGGTGTCATGGGACATTGTGATTGCAGTGGTCATCTAGAATTGTGAAGAAAGATATCATGGAGCACTGGGATGACAGGGGCCATGGAGCATTGTGATGACAGGCGTCATGGGGCATTGTGATGACACGGCCATGGAACATTATGATGACAAGAATTCTGGAACATTGTGATAAAAAGGGCATGGACCATTGTGATTAGAGGGGCCAAGGAGCATTCTGATGACAACGGCATGGAGCATTGTCATGACCAGGGTCATCGAGCATTGTGATGATAGTGGTCATGAAGCATTGTGATGAATGTGGTCATGGATCATTGTGATGACAAGTGTCGTGGAGCATTGTGATGACAGGGGTCATAGAGCAATGTGATGACACGGTTATGGAATATTGTGATGACCAGAATTCTGTAGCACTGTGATGAAAAGGGAAAGGAGCATTGTGAGTACAGGGGTCAGGAGCATTGTGATGACAATTGTTCTAGAACATTGTGAAGACAGGGATCATGGAGCATAGTGATGAAAGGGGACATGGAGCATTGTGATGACAGGCGTCATGGGACAATGTGTTGACAGTTGTCATGGAGCATTGTTAGAAAGGGAACATGGAGCAATTTGATTTCAGGGGCCACGAAAAATTGTGAATACATAGGCCATGGAGTATTCAGATGAATGTGGTCAAGGATCATTGTGACTACAAGTGTCCTCGAATATTGTGATGACACGGTTCATGGAGCATTGCGATGACAAGGGCCATGGCGAAATGTGAAGACAGGTGTCATGGGGCATTGTGATGACAGTGGTCATCTAGAATTGTGAAGAAAGATATCATGGAGCACTGGGATGACAGGGGCCATGGAGCATTGTGATGACAGGCGTCATGGGGCATTGTGATGACACGGCCATGGAACATTATGATGACAAGAATTCTGGAACATTGTGATAAAAAGGGCATGGACCATTGTGATTAGAGGGGCCAAGGAGCATTCTGATGACAACGGCATGGAGCATTGTGATGACCAGGGTCATCGAGCATTGTGATGACATTGGTCATGAAGCATTGTGATGAATGTGGTCATGGATCATTGTGATGACAAGTGTCGTGGAGCATTGTGATGACAGGGGTCATAGAGCATTGTGATGACACGGTTATGGAATATTGTGATGACCAGAATTCTGTAGCACTGTGATGAAAAGGGAATGGAGCATTGTGATTACAGGGGTCATGGAGCATTGAGATGACAATTGTTCTACAACATTGCGATGACAGGGATCATGGAGCATAGTGATGAAAGGGGCCATGGAGCATTGTGATGACAGGCGTCATGGGATATTGTGTTGACAGTGGTCTTGGAGCATTGTTAGAAAGGGAACATGGAGCAATTTGATTTCAGGGGCCATGAACAATTGTGAATACATAGGCCATGGAGTATTCAGATGAATGTGGTCAAGGATCATTGTGAAGAAAAGTGTACTGGAATATTGTGATGACACGGTTCATGGAACATTGCGATGACAAGGGCCATGGCGAAATGTGAAGACAGGTGTCATGGGGCATTGTGATGACAGTGGTCATCTAGAATTGTGAAGAAAGATATCATGGAGCACTGGGATGACAGGGGTCATGGAGCATTGTGATGACATGGGTCATGGGGCATTGTGATGACACGGCCATGGAACATTATGATGACAAGAATTCTGGAGCATTGTGATAAATAGGGCATGGACCATTGTGATTAGAAGGGCCAAGGAGCATTCTGATGACAACAGCATGGAGCATTGTGATGACAATGTTCATCGAGCATTGTGATGACAATGGTCATGAAGCATTGTGATGAATGTGGTCATGGATCATTGTGATGACAAGAGTCGTGGAGCATTGTGATGACAGGGGTCATAGAGCATTGTGATGAAACGGTTATGGAATATTGTGATGACCAGAATTCTGTAGCACTGAGATGAAAAGGGAATGGAGCATTGTGATGACAGGCGTCATGGGACAATGTGTTGACAGTGGTCTTGGATCACTGTTAGAAAGGGAACATGGAGCAATTTGATTTCAGGGGCCATGAAAAATTGTGAATACATAGGCCATGGAGTATTCAGATGAATGTGGTCAAGGATCATTGTGATGAAAAGTGTCCTGGAATATTGTGAGGACACGGTTCATGGAGCATTGCGATGACAAGGGCCATGGCGAAATGTGAAGACAGGTGTCATGGGGCATTGTGATGACAGTGGTCATCTAGAATTGTGAAGAAAGATATCATGGAGCACTTGGATGACAGGGGCCATGGAACATTGTGATGACAGGGGTCATGGCGCATTGTGATGACACCGCCATGGAACATTATGTTGACAAGAATTCTGGAGCATTGTGATAAAATGGGCATGGACCATTGTGATTAGAGGGGCCAAGGAGCATTCTGATGACAACGGCATGGAGCATTGTGATGACCAGGGTCATCGAGCATTGTGATGACAGTGGTCATGAAGCATTGTGATGAATGTTGTCATGGATCATTGTGATGACAAGTGTCGTGGAGCATTGTGATGACAGGGGTCATAGAGCATTGTGATGACACGGTTATGGAATATTGTGATGACCAGAATTCTGTAGCACTGTGATGAAAAGGGAATGGAGCATTGTGATTACAGGGGCCATGGAGCATTGTGATGACAGGCGTCATGGGACAATGTGTTGACAGTGGTCTTGAATCATTGTTAGAAAGGGAACATGGAGCAATTTGATTTCAGGGGCCATGAAAAATTGTGAATACATAGGCCATGGAGTATTCAGATGAATGTGGTCAAGGATCATTGTGATGAAAAGTGTCCTGGAATATTATGATGACACGGTTCATGGAGCATTGCGATGACAAGGGCCATGGCGAAATGTGAAGACAGGTGTCATGGGACTTTGTGATGACAGTGGTCATCTAGAATTGTGAAGAAAGATATCATGGAGCACTGGGATGACAGGGGCCATGGAGCATTGTGATGACAGGGGTCATGGGGCATTGTGATGACACGGCCATGGAACATTATGATGACAAGAATTCTGGAGCATTGTGATAAAAAGGGCATGGACCACTGTGATTAGAGGGGCCAAGGAGCATTCTGATGACAACGGCATGGAGCATTTTGATGACAAGTTTCATCGAGCATTGTGATGATAGTGGTCATGAAGCATTGTGATGAATGTGGTCATGGATCGTTGTGATGAAAAGTGTCGTGGAGCATTGTGATGACAGGTCTCATAGAGCATTTTGATGACACGGTTATGGAATATTGTAATGACCAGAATTCTGTAGCACTGTGATGAAAAGGGAATGGAGCATTGTGATTACAGGGGTCATGGAGCATTGTGATGACAATTTTTCTAGAACATTGCGATGACAGGGATCATGGAGCATAGTGATGAAAGAGGCCATGGAGCATTGTGATGACAGGCGTCATGGGATATTGTGTTGACAGTGGTCTTGGAGCATTGTTAGAAAGGGAACATGGAGCAATTTGATTTCAGGGGCCATGAACAATTGTGAATACATAGGCCATGGAGTATTCAGATGAATGTGGTCAAGGATCATTGTGAAGAAAAGTGTACTGGAATATTGTGATGACACGGTTCATGGAACATTGCGATGACAAGGGCCTTGGCGAAATGTGAAGACAGGTGTCATGGGTCATTGTGATGACAGTGGTCATCTAGAATTGTGAAGAAAGATATCATGGAGCACTGGGATGACAGGGGCCATGGAGCATTGTGATGACATGGGTCATGGGGCATTGTGATGACACGGCCATGGAACATTATGATGACAAGAATTCTGGAGCATTGTGATAAATAGGGCATGGACCATTGTGATTAGAAGGGCCAAGGAGCATTCTGATGACAATGGCATGGAGCATTGTGATGACAATATTCATCGAGCATTGTGATGACAGTGGTCATGAAGCATTGTGATGAATGTGGTCATGGATCATTGTGATGACAAGAGTCGTGGACCATTGTGATGACAGGGGTCATAGAGCATTGTGATGACACGGTTATGGAATATTGTGATGACCAGAATTCTGTAGCACTGAGATGAAAAGGGAATAGAGCATTGTGATGACAGGAGTCATGGGACAATGTGTTGACAGTGGTCTTGGATCACTGTTAGAAAGGGAACATGGAGCAATTTGAATTCAGGGGCCATGAAAAATTGTGAATACATAGGCCATGGAGTATTCAGATGAATGTGCTCAAGGATCATTGTGATGAAAAGTGTCCTGGAATATTGTGAGGACACGGTTCATGGAGCATTGCGATGACAAGGGCCATGGCGAAATATGAAGACAGGTGTCATGGGGCATTGTGATGACAGTGGTCATCTAGAATTGTGAAGAAAGATATCATGGAGCACTTGGATGACAGGGGCCATGGAACATTGTGATGACAGGGGTCATGGGGCATTGTGATGACACCGCCATGGAACATTATGTTGACAAGAATTCTGGAGCATTGTGATAAAATGGGCATGGACCATTGTGATTAGAGGGGCCAAGGAGCATTCTGATGACAACGGCATGGAGCATTGTGATGACAGGGGTCATCGAGCATTGTGATGACAGTGGTCATGAAGCATTGTGATGAATGTGGTCATGGATCATTGTGATGACAAGTGTCGTGGAGCATTGTGATGACAGGGGTCATAGAGCATTGTGATGACACGGTTATGGAATATTGTGATGACCAGAATTCTGTAGCACTGTGATGAAAATGGAATGGAGCATTGTGATTACAGGGGTCATGGAGCATTGTGATGACCATTGTTCTAGAACATTGTGACGACAGGGATCATGGAGCATAGTGATGAAAGGGGCCATGGGGCATTGTGATGACAGGCGTCATGGGACATTGTGTTGACAGTGGTCATGGAGAATTGTTAGAAAGGGAACATGGAGCAATTTGATTTCAGGGGCCATGAAAAATTGTGAATACATAGGCCATGGAGTATTCAGATGAATGTGGTCAAGGATCATTGTGAATACAAGTGTCCCGGAATATTGTGATGACACGGTTCATGGAGCATTGCGATGACAAGGGCCATGGCGAAATGTGATGACAGGTGTCATGGGGCATTGTGATGACAGTGGTCATCTAGAATTGTGAAGAAAGATATCATGGAGCACTGGGATGACAGGGGCCATGGAGCATTGTGATGACATGGGTCATGGGGCATTGTGATGACACGGCCATGGAACATTATGATGTCAAGAATTCTGGAGCATTGTGATAAAAAGAGCATGGACCATTGTGATTAGAGGGGCCAAGGAGCATTCTGATGACAACGGCATGGAGCATTGTGATGACCAGGGTCATCGAGCATTGTGATGACAGTGGTCATGAAGCATTGTGATGAATGTGTTCATGGATCATTGTGATGACAAGTGTCGTGGAGCATTGTGATGACAGGGGTCATAGAGCAATGTGATGACACGGTTATGGAATATTGTGATGACCAGAATTCTGTAGCACTGTGATGAAAAGGGAATGGAGCATTGTGAGTACAGGGGTCATGGAGCATTGTGATGACAATTGTTCTAGAACATTGTGAAGACAGGGATCATGGAGCATAGTGATGAAAGGGGACATGGAGCATTGTGATGACAGGCGTCATGGGACAATGTGTTGACAGTTGTCATGGAGCATTGTTAGAAAGTGAACATGGAGCAATTTGATTTCAGGGGCCATGAAAAATTGTGAATACATAGGCCATGGAGTATTCAGATGAATGTGGTCAAGGATCATTGTGACGAAAATTGTCCTGGAATATTGTGATGACACGTTTCATGGAGCATTGCGATGATAAGAGCCATGGAGAAATGTGAAGACAGGTGTCATGGGGCATTGTGATGACAGTGGTCATCTAGAATTGTGAAGAAAGATATCATGGAGCACTGGGATGACAGGGGCCAGGGAACATTGTGATGACAGGGGTAATGGGGCATTGTGATGACACGGCCATGGAACATTATGATGACAAGAATTCTGGAGCATTGTGATAAAAAGGGCATGGACCATTGTGATTAGAGGGGCCAAGGAGCATTCTGATGACAACGGCATGGAGCATTGTGATGACCAGTGTCATCGAGCATTGTGATGACAGTGGTCATGAAGCATTGTGATGAATGTGGTCATGGATCATTGTGATGACAAGTGTCGTGGAGCATTGTGATGACAGGGGTCATAGAGCATTGTGAGGACACGGCTATGGAATATTGTGATGACCAGAATTCTGTAGCCCTGTGATGAAAATGGAATGGAGCATTGTGAGTACAGGGGTCATGGAGCATTGTGATGACAATTGTTCTAGAACATTGTGAAGACAGGGATCATGGAGCATAGTGATGAAAGGGGCCATGGAGCATTGTGATGACAGGCGTCATGGGACAATGTGTTGACAGTTGTCATAGAGCATTGTTAGAAAGTGAACATGGAGCAATTTGATTTCAGGGGCCATGAAAAATTGTGAATACATAGGCCATGGAGTATTCAGATGAATGTGGTCAAGGATCATTGTGACTACAAGTGTCCTGGAATATTGTGATGACACGGTTCATGGAGCATTGCGATGACAAGGGCCATGGCGAAATGTGAAGACAGGTGTCATGGGGCATTGTGATGACAGTGGTCATCTAGAATTGTGAAGAAAGATATCATGGAGCACTGGGATGACAGGGGCCATGGAGCATTGTGATGACAGGGGTCATGGGGCATTCTGATGACACGGCCATGGAACATTATGATGACAAGAATTCTGGAACATTGTGATAAAAAGGGCATGGACCATTGTGATTAGAGGGGCCAAGGAGCATTCTGATGACAACGGCATGGAGCATTGTGATGACCAGGGTCATCGAGCATTGTGATGACAGTGGTCATGAAGCATTGTGATGAATGTGGTCATGGATCATTGTGATGACAAGTGTCGTGGAGCATTGTGATGACAGGGGTCATAGAGCATTGTGATGACACGGTTATGGAATATTGTGATGACCAGAATTCTGTAGCACTGTGATGAAAAGGGAATGGAGCATTGTGAGTACAGGGGTCATGGAGAATTGTGATGACAATTGTTCTAGATCATTGTGAAGACAGGGATCATGGAGCATAGTGATGAAAGGGGACATGGAGCATTGTGATGACAGGCGTCATGGGACAATGTGTTGACAGTTGTCATGGAGTATTGTTAGAAAGGGAACATGGAGCAATTTGATTTCAGGGGCCAGGAAAAATTGTGAATACATAGGCAATGGAGTATTCAGATGAATGTGGTCAAGGATCATTGTGACAAAAAGTTTACTGGAATATTGTGATGACACGGTTCATGGAGCATTGCAATGACAAGGGCCATGGCGAAATGTGAAGACAGGTGTCATGGGGCATTGTGATGACAGTGGTCATCTAGAATTGTGAAGAAAGATATCATGGAGCACTTGGATGACAGGGGCCATGGAGCATTGTGATGACATGGGTCATGGGGCATTGTGATGACAGTGGTCATCTAGAATTGTGAAGAAAGATATCATGGAGCACTGGGATGACAGGGGCCAGGGAACATTGTGATGACAGGGGTCATGGGGCATTGTGATGACACGGCCATGGAACATTATAATGACAAGAATTCTGGAGCATTGTGATAAAAAGGGCATGGACCATTGTGATTAGAGGGGCCAAGGAGCATTCTGATGACAACGGCATGGAGCATTGTGATGACCAGGGTCATCGAGCATTGTGATGACAGTGGTCATGAAGCATTGTGATGAATGTGTTCATGGATCATTGTGATGACAAGTGTCGTGGAGCATTGTGATGACAGGGGTCATAGAGCATTGTGAGGACACGGCTATGGAATATTGTGATGACCAGAATTCTGTAGCCCTGTGATGAAAAGGGAATGGAGCATTGTGAGTACAGGGGTCATGGAGCATTGTGATGACAATTGTTCTAGAACATTGTGAAGACAGGGATCATGGAGCATAGTGATGAAAGGGGCCATGGAGCATTGTGATGACAGGCGTCATGGGACAATGTGTTGACAGTTGTCATAGAGCATTGTTAGAAAGTGAACATGGAGCAATTTGATTTCAGGGGCCATGAAAAATTGTGAATACATAGGCCATGGAGTATTCAGATGAATGTGGTCAAGGATCATTGTGACTACAAGTGTCCTGGAATATTGTGATGACACGGTTCATGGAGCATTGCGATGACAAGGGCCATGGCGAAATGTGAAGACAGGTGTCATGGGGCATTGTGATGACAGTGGTCATCTAGAATTGTGAAGAAAGATATCATGGAGCACTGGGATGACAGGGGCCTGCAGCATTGTGATGACAGGGGTCATGGGGCATTCTGATGACACGGCCATGGAACATTATGAGGACAAGAATTCTGGAACATTGTGATAAATTGGGCATGGACCATTGTGATTAGAGGGGCCAAGGAGCATTCTGATGACAACGGCATGTAACATTGTGATGACCAGTGTCATCGAGCATTGTGATGACAGTGGTCATGAAGCATTGTGATGAATGTGGTCATGGATCATTGTGATGACAAGTGTCGTGGAGCATTGTGATGACAGGGGTCATAGAGCATTGTGATGACACGGTTATGGAATATTGTGATGACCAGAATTCTGTAGCACTGTGATGAAAAGGGAATGGAGCATTGTGAGTACAGGGGTCATGGAGCATTGTGATGACAATTGTTCTAGAACATTGTGAAGACAGGGATCATGGAGCCTAGTGATGAAAGGGGACATGGAGCATTGTGATGACAGGCGTCATGGGACAATGTGTTGACAGTTGTCATGGAGCATTGTTAGAAAGGGAACATGGAGCAATTTGATTTCAGGGGCCAGGAAAAATTGTGAATACATAGGCCATGGAGTATTCAGATGAATGTGGTCAAGGATCATTGTGACAAAAATTTACTGGAATATTGTGATGACACGGTTCATGGAGCATTGCAATGACAAGGGCCATGGCGAAATGTGAAGACAGGTGTCATGGGGCATTGTGATGACAGTGGTCATCTAGAATTGTGAAGAAAGATATCATGGAGCACTGGGATGACAGGGGCCAGGGAACATTGTGATGACAGGGGTCATGGGGCATTGTGATGACACGGCCATGGAACATTATGATGACAAGAATTCTGGAGCATTGTGATAAAAAGGGCATGGACCATTGTGATTAGAGGGGCCAAGGAGCATTTTGATGACAACGGCATGGAGCATTGTGATGACCAGGGTCATCGAGCATTGTGATGACAGTGGTCATGAAGCATTGTGATGAATGTGGTCATGGATCATTGTGATGACAAGTGTCGTGGAGCATTGTGATGACAGGGGTCATAGAGCATTGTGAGGACACGGCTATGGAATATTGTGATGACCAGAATTCTGTAGCCCTGTGATGAAAAGGGAATGGAGCATTGTGAGTACAGGGGTCATGGAGCATTGTGATGACAATTGTTCTAGAACATTGTGAAGACAGGGATCATGGAGCATAGTGATGAAAGGGGCCATGGAGCATTGTGATGACAGGCGTCATGGGACAATGTGTTGACAGTTGTCATAGAGCATTGTTAGAAAGTGAACATGGAGCAATTTGATTTCAGGGGCCATGAAAAATTGTGAATACATAGGCCATGGAGTATTCAGATGAATGTGGTCAAGGATCATTGTGACTACAAGTGTCCTGGAATATTGTGATGACACGGTTCATGGAGCATTGCGATGACAAGGGCCATGGCGAAATGTGAAGACAGGTGTCATGGGGCATTGTGATGACAGTGGTCATCTAGAATTGTGAAGAAAGATATCATGGAGCACTGGGATGACAGGGGCCTGGAGCATTGTGATGACAGGGGTCATGGGGCATTCTGATGACACGGCCATTGAACATTATGATGACAAGTATTCTGGAACATTGTGATAAATAGGGCATGGACCATTGTGATTAGAGGGGCCAAGGAGCATTCTGATGACAACGGCATGGAACATTGTGATGACCAGTGTCATCGAGCATTGTGATGACAGTGGTCATGAAGCATTGTGATGAATGTGGTCATGGATCATTGTGATGACAAGTGTCGTGGAGCATTGTGATGACAGGGGTCATAGAGCATTGTGATGACACGGTTATGGAATATTGTGATGACCAGAATTCTGTAGCACTGTGATGAAAAGGGAATGGAGCATTGTGAGTACAGGGGTCATGGAGCATTGTGATGACAATTTTTCTAGAACATTGTGAAGACAGGGATCATGGAGCATAGTGATGAAAGGGGACATGGAGCATTGTGATGACAGGCGTCATGGGACAATGTGTTGACAGTTGTCATGGAGCATTGTTAGAAAGGGAACATGGAGCAATTTGATTTCAGGGGCCAGGAAAAATTGTGAATACATAGGCCATGGAGTATTCAGATGAATGTGGTCAAGGATCATTGTGACAAAAAGTTTACTGGAATATTGTGATGACACGGTTCATGGAGCATTGCAATGACAAGGGCCATGGCGAAATGTGAAGACAGGTGTCATGGGGCATTGTGATGACAGTGGTCATCTAGAATTGTGAAGAAAGATATCATGGAGCACTGGGATGACAGGGGCCAGGGAACATTGTGATGACAGGGGTCATGGGGCATTGTGATGACACGGCCATGGAACATTATGATGACAAGAATTCTGGAGCATTGTGATAAAAAGGGCATGGACCATTGTGATTAGAGGGGCCAAGGAGCATTCTGATGACAACGGCATGGAGCATTGTGATGACCAGGGTCATCGAGCATTGTGATGACAGTGGTCATGAAGCATTGTGATGAATGTGGTCATGGATCATTGTGATGACAAGTGTCGTGGAGCATTGTGATGACAGGGGTCATAGAGCATTGTGAGGACACGGCTATGGAATATTGTGATGACCAGAATTCTGTAGCCCTGTGATGAAAAGGGAATGGAGCATTGTGAGTACAGGGGTCATGGAGCATTGTGATGACAATTGTTCTAGAACATTGTGAAGACAGGGATCATGGAGCATAGTGATGAAAGGGGCCATGGAGCATTGTGATGACAGGCGTCATGGGACAATGTGTTGACAGTTGTCATAGAGCATTGTTAGAATGTGAACATGGAGCAATTTGATTTCAGGGGCCATGAAAAATTGTGAATACATAGGCCATGGAGTATTCAGATGAATGTGGTCAAGGATCATTGTGACTACAACTGTCCTGGAATATTGTGATGACACGGTTCATGGAGCATTGCGATGACAAGGGCCATGGCGAAATGTGAAGACAGGTGTCATGGGGCATTGTGATGACAGTTGTCATCTAGAATTGTGAAGAAAGATATCATGGAGCACTGGGATGACAGGGGCCATGGAGCATTGTGATGACAGGGGTCATGGGGCATTCTGATGACACGGCCATGGAACATTATGATGACAAGAATTCTGGAACATTGTGATAAAAAGGGCATGGACCATTGTGATTAGAGGGGCCAAGGAGCATTCTGATGACAACGGCATGGAGCATTGTGATGACCAGGGTCATCGAGCATTGTGATGACAGTGGTCATGAAGCATTGTGATGAATGTGGTCATGGATCATTGTGATGACAAGTGTCGTGGAGCATTGTGATGACAGGGGTCATAGAGCATTGTGATGACACGGTTATGGAATATTGTGATGACCAGAATTCTGTAGCACTGTGATGAAAAGGGAATGGAGCATTGTGAGTACAGGGGTCATGGAGCATTGTGATGACAATTGTTCTAGAACATTGTGAAGACAGGGATCATGGAGCATAGTGATGAAAGGGGACATGGAGCATTGTGATGACAGGCGTCATGGGACAATGTGTTGACAGTTGTCATGGAGCATTGTTAGAAAGGGAACATGGAGCAATTTGATTTCAGGGGCCAGGAAAAATTGTGAATACATAGGCCATGGAGTATTCAGATGAATGTGGTCAAGGATCATTGTGACAAAAAGTTTACTGGAATATTGTGATGACACGGTTCATGGAGCATTGCAATGACAAGGGCCATGGCGAAATGTGAAGACAGGTGTCATGGGGCATTGTGATGACAGTGGTCATCTAGAATTGTGAAGAAAGATATCATGGAGCACTGGGATGACAGGGGCCATGGAGCATTGTGATGACATGGGTCATGGGGCATTGTGATGACAGTGGTCATCTAGAATTGTGAAGAAAGATATCATGGAGCACTGGGATGACAGGGGCTATGGAGCATTGTGATGACATGGGTCATGGGCATTCTGATGACACCGCCATGGAACATTATGATGACAAGAATTCTGGAGCATTGTGATAAAAAGGTCATGGACCATTGTGATTAGAGGGGCCAAGGAGCATTCTGATGACAACAGCATGGAGCATTGTGATGACAAGGGTCATCGAGCATTGTGATGAGAGTGGTCATGAGGCATTGTGATGAATGTGGTCATGGATCATTGTGATGACAAGTGTCGTGGAGCATTGTGATGACAGGGGTCATAGAGCATTGTGATGACACGGTTATGGAATATTGTGATGACCAGAATTCTGTAGCACTGAGATGAAAAGGGAATGGAGCATTGTGAGTACAGGGGTCATGGAGCATTGTGATGACAATTGTTCTAGAACATTGTGAAGACAGGGATCATGGAGCATAGTGATGAAAGGGGCCATGGAGCATTGTGATGACAGGTGTCATGGGACAATGTATTGACAATGGTCATGGAGCATTGTTAGAAAGGGAACATGGAGCAATTTGATTTCAGGGGCCATGAAAAATTGTGAATACATAGGCCATGGAGTATTCAGATGAATGTGGTCAAGGATCATTGTGACGACAAGTGTCCTGGAATATTGTGATGACACGGTTCATGGAGCATTGCGATGACAAGAGCCATGGCGAAATGTGAAGACAGGTGTCATGGGGCATTGTGATGACAGTGGTCATCTAGAATTGTGAAGAAAGATATCATGGAGCACTGGGATGACAGGGGCAATGAAGCATTGTGATGACAGGCCTCTTGGGGCATTGTGATGACACGGCCATGGAACATTATGATGACAAGAATTCTGGAGCATTGTGATAAAAAGGGCATGGACCATTGTGATTAGAGGGGCCAAGGAGCATTCTGATGACAACGACATGTTGCATTGTGATGACCAGTGTCATCGAGCATTGTGATGACAGTGGTCATGAAGCATTGTGATGAATGTGGTCATGGATCATTTGATGACAAGTGTCGTGGAGCATTGTGATGACAGGGGTCATAGAGCATTGTGATGACACGTTTATGGAATATTGTGATGACCAGAATTCTGTAGCACTGCGATGAAAAGGGAATGGAGCATTGTGAGTACAGGGGTCATGGAGCATTGTGATGACAATTGTTCTAGAACATTGTGAAGACGGGGATCATGGAGCATAGTGATGAAAGGGGCCAAGGAGCATTGTGATGACAGGCGTCATGGGACAATGTGTTGACAGTGGTCTTGGATCATTGTTAGAAACGGAACATGGAGCAATTTGATTTCAGGGGCCATGAAAAATTGTGAATACATAGGCCATGGAGTATTCAGATGAATGTGGTCAAGGATCATTGTGATGAAAAGTGTCCTGGAATATTGTGATGACACGGTTCATGGAGCATTGCGATGACAAGGGCCATGGCGAAATGTGAAGACAGGTGTCATGGGACATTGTGATTGCAGTGGTCATCTAGAATTGTGAAGAAAGATATCATGGAGCACTGGGATGACAGGGGCCATGGAGCATTGTGATGACAGGCGTCATGGGGCATTGTGATGACACGGCCATGGAACATTATGATGACAAGAATTCTGGAACATTGTGATAAAAAGGGCATGGACCATTGTGATTAGAGGGGCCAAGGAGCATTCTGATGACAACGGCATGGAGCATTGTGATGACCAGGGTCATCGAGCATTGTGATGATAGTGGTCATGAAGCATTGTGATGAATGTGGTCATGGATCATTGTGATGACAAGTGTCGTGGAGCATTGTGATGACAGGGGTCATAGAGCAATGTGATGACACGGTTATGGAATAATGTGATGACCAGAATTCTGTAGCACTGTGATGAAAAGGGAATGGAGCATTGTGAGTACAGGGGTCATGGAGCATTGTGATGACAATTGTTCTAGAACATTGTGAAGACAGGGATCATGGAGCATAGTGATGAAAGGGGACATGGAGCATTGTGATGACAGGCGTCATGGGACAATGTGTTGACAGTTGTCATGGAGCATTGTTAGAAAGGGAACATGGAGCAATTTGATTTCAGGGGCCAGGAAAAATTGTGAATACATAGGCCATGGAGTATTCAGATGAATGTGGTCAAGGATCATTGTGACAAAAAGTTTACTGGAATATTGTGATGACACGGTTCATGGAGCATTGCAATGACAAGGGCCATGGCGAAATGTGAAGACAGGTGTCATGGGGCATTGTGATGACAGTGGTCATCTAGAATTGTGAAGAAAGATATCATGGAGCACTGGGATGACAGGGGCCATGGAGCATTGTGATGACATGGGTCATGGGGCATTGTGATGACAGTGGTCATCTAGAATTGTGAAGAAAGATATCATGGAGCACTGGGATGACAGGGGCTATGGAGCATTGTGATGACATGGGTCATGGGCATTCTGATGACACCGCCATGGAACATTATGATGACAAGAATTCTGGAGCATTGTGATAAAAAGGTCATGGACCATTGTGATTAGAGGGGCCAAGGAGCATTCTGATGACAACAGCATGGAGCATTGTGATGACAAGGGTCATCGAGCATTGTGATGAGAGTGGTCATGAGGCATTGTGATGAATGTGGTCATGGATCATTGTGATGACAAGTGTCGTGGAGCATTGTGATGACAGGGGTCATAGAGCATTGTGATGACACGGTTATGGAATATTGTGATGACCAGAATTCTGTAGCACTGAGATGAAAAGGGAATGGAGCATTGTGAGTACAGGGGTCATGGAGCATTGTGATGACAATTGTTCTAGAACATTGTGAAGACAGGGATCATGGAGCATAGTGATGAAAGGGGCCATGGAGCATTGTGATGACAGGTGTCATGGGACAATGTATTGACAATGGTCATGGAGCATTGTTAGAAAGGGAACATGGAGCAATTTGATTTCAGGGGCCATGAAAAATTGTGAATACATAGGCCATGGAGTATTCAGATGAATGTGGTCAAGGATCATTGTGACGACAAGTGTCCTGGAATATTGTGATGACACGGTTCATGGAGCATTGCGATGACAAGAGCCATGGCGAAATGTGAAGACAGGTGTCATGGGGCATTGTGATGACAGTGGTCATCTAGAATTGTGAAGAAAGATATCATGGAGCACTGGGATGACAGGGGCAATGAAGCATTGTGATGACAGGCCTCTTGGGGCATTGTGATGACACGGCCATGGAACATTATGATGACAAGAATTCTGGAGCATTGTGATAAAAAGGGCATGGACCATTGTGATTAGAGGGGCCAAGGAGCATTCTGATGACAACGACATGTTGCATTGTGATGACCAGTGTCATCGAGCATTGTGATGACAGTGGTCATGAAGCATTGTGATGAATGTGGTCATGGATCATTTGATGACAAGTGTCGTGGAGCATTGTGATGACAGGGGTCATAGAGCATTGTGATGACACGTTTATGGAATATTGTGATGACCAGAATTCTGTAGCACTGCGATGAAAAGGGAATGGAGCATTGTGAGTACAGGGGTCATGGAGCATTGTGATGACAATTGTTCTAGAACATTGTGAAGACGGGGATCATGGAGCATAGTGATGAAAGGGGCCAAGGAGCATTGTGATGACAGGCGTCATGGGACAATGTGTTGACAGTGGTCTTGGATCATTGTTAGAAACGGAACATGGAGCAATTTGATTTCAGGGGCCATGAAAAATTGTGAATACATAGGCCATGGAGTATTCAGATGAATGTGGTCAAGGATCATTGTGATGAAAAGTGTCCTGGAATATTGTGATGACACGGTTCATGGAGCATTGCGATGACAAGGGCCATGGCGAAATGTGAAGACAGGTGTCATGGGACATTGTGATTGCAGTGGTCATCTAGAATTGTGAAGAAAGATATCATGGAGCACTGGGATGACAGGGGCCATGGAGCATTGTGATGACAGGCGTCATGGGGCATTGTGATGACACGGCCATGGAACATTATGATGACAAGAATTCTGGAACATTGTGATAAAAAGGGCATGGACCATTGTGATTAGAGGGGCCAAGGAGCATTCTGATGACAACGGCATGGAGCATTGTGATGACCAGGGTCATCGAGCATTGTGATGATAGTGGTCATGAAGCATTGTGATGAATGTGGTCATGGATCATTGTGATGACAAGTGTCGTGGAGCATTGTGATGACAGGGGTCATAGAGCAATGTGATGACACGGTTATGGAATAATGTGATGACCAGAATTCTGTAGCACTGTGATGAAAAGGGAAAGGAGCATTGTGAGTACAGGGGTCAGGAGCATTGTGATGACAATTGTTCTAGAACATTGTGAAGACAGGGATCATGGAGCATAGTGATGAAAGGGGACATGGAGCATTGTGATGACAGGCGTCATGGGACAATGTGTTGACAGTTGTCATGGAGCATTGTTAGAAAGGGAACATGGAGCAATTTGATTTCAGGGGCCACGAAAAATTGTGAATACATAGGCCATGGAGTATTCAGATGAATGTGGTCAAGGATCATTGTGACTACAAGTGTCCTGGAATATTGTGATGACACGGTTCATGGAGCATTGCGATGACAAGGGCCATGGCGAAATGTGAAGACAGGTGTCATGGGGCATTGTGATGACAGTGGTCATCTAGAATTGTGAAGAAAGATATCATGGAGCACTGGGATGACAGGGGCCATGGAGCATTGTGATGACAGGCGTCATGGGGCATTGTGATGACACGGCCATGGAACATTATGATGACAAGAATTCTGGAACATTGTGATAAAAAGGGCATGGACCATTGTGATTAGAGGGGCCAAGGAGCATTCTGATGACAACGGCATGGAGCATTGTGATGACCAGGGTCATCGAGCATTGTGATGACATTGGTCATGAAGCATTGTGATGAATGTGGTCATGGATCATTGTGATGACAAGTGTCGTGGAGCATTGTGATGACAGGGGTCATAGAGCATTGTGATGACACGGTTATGGAATATTGTGATGACCAGAATTCTGTAGCACTGTGATGAAAAGGGAATGGAGCATTGTGATTACAGGGGTCATGGAGCATTGTGATGACAATTGTTCTACAACATTTCGATGACAGGGATCATGGAGCATAGTGATGAAAGGGGCCATGGAGCATTGTGATGACAGGCGTCATGGGATATTGTGTTGACAGTGGTCTTGGAGCATTGTTAGAAAGGGAACATGGAGCAATTTGATTTCAGGGGCCATGAACAATTGTGAATACATAGGCCATGGAGTATTCAGATGAATGTGGTCAAGGATCATTGTGAAGAAAAGTGTACTGGAATATTGTGATGACACGGTTCATGGAACATTGCGATGACAAGGGCCATGGCGAAATGTGAAGACAGGTGTCATGGGGCATTGTGATGACAGTGGTCATCTAGAATTGTGAAGAAAGATATCATGGAGCACTGGGATGACAGGGGCCATGGAGCATTGTGATGACATGGGTCATGGGGCATTGTGATGACACGGCCATGGAACATTATGATGACAAGAATTCTGGAGCATTGTGATAAATAGGGCATGGACCATTGTGATTAGAAGGGCCAAGGAGCATTCTGATGACAACAGCATGGAGCATTGTGATGACAATGTTCATCGAGCATTGTGATGACAATGGTCATGAAGCATTGTGATGAATGTGGTCATGGATCATTGTGATGACAAGAGTCGTGGAGCATTGTGATGACAGGGGTCATAGAGCATTGTGATGAAACGGTTATGGAATATTGTGATGACCAGAATTCTGTAGCACTGAGATGAAAAGGGAATGGAGCATTGTGATGACAGGCGTCATGGGACAATGTGTTGACAGTGGTCTTGGATCACTGTTAGAAAGGGAACATGGAGCAATTTGATTTCAGGGGCCATGAAAAATTGTGAATACATAGGCCATGGAATATTCAGATGAATGTGGTCAAGGATCATTGTGATGAAAAGTGTCCTGGAATATTGTGAGGACACGGTTCATGGAGCATTGCGATGACAAGGGCCATGGCGAAATGTGAAGACAGGTGTCATGGGGCATTGTGATGACAGTGGTCATCTAGAATTGTGAAGAAAGATATCATGGAGCACTTGGATGACAGGGGCCATGGAACATTGTGATGACAGGGGTCATGGCGCATTGTGATGACACCGCCATGGAACATTATGTTGACAAGAATTCTGGAGCATTGTGATAAAATGGGCATGGACCATTGTGATTAGAGGGGCCAAGGAGCATTCTGATGACAACGGCATGGAGCATTGTGATGACAGGGGTCATCGAGCATTGTGATGACAGTGGTCATGAAGCATTGTGATGAATGTGGTCATGGATCATTGTGATGACAAGTGTCGTGGAGCATTGTGATGACAGGGGTCATAGAGCATTGTGATGACACGGTTATGGAATATTTTGATGACCAGAATTCTGTAGCACTGTGATGAAAATGGAATGGAGCATTGTGATTACAGGGGTCATGGAGCATTGTGATGACCATTGTTCTAGAACATTGTGACGACAGGGATCATGGAGCATAGTGATGAAGGGGGCCATGGGGCATTGTGATGACAGGCGTCATGGGACATTGTGTTGACAGTGGTCATGGAGAATTGTTAGAAAGGGAACATGGAGCAATTTGATTTCAGGGGCCATGAAAAATTGTGAATACATAGGCCATGGAGTATTCAGATGAATGTGTTCAAGGATCATTGTGACGAAAAGTGTCCTGGAATATTGTGATGACACGGTTCATGGAACATTGCGATGACAAGGGCCATGGCGAAATGTGAAGACAGGTGTCATGGGGCATTGTGATGACAGTGGTCATCTAGAATTGTGAAGAAAGATATCATGGAGCACTGGGATGACAGGGGCCATGGAGCATTGTGATGACAGGGGTCATGAGGCATTGTGATGTCACGGCCTTGGAACATTATGATGACAAGTATTCTGGAGCATTGTGATAAAAAGAGCATGGAGCATTGTGATTAGAGGGGCCAAGGAGCATTCTGATGACAACGGCATGGAGCATTGTGATGACCAGTGTCATCGAGCATTGTGATGACAGTGGTCATGAAGCATTGTGATGAATGTGGTCATGGATCATTGTGATGACAAGTGTCGTGGAGCATTGTGATGACAGGGGTCATAGAGCATTGTGATGACACGGTTATGGAATATTGTGATGACCAGAATTCTGTAGCACTGTGATGAAAAGGGAATGGAGCATTGTGATTACAGGGGCCATGGAGCATTGTGATGACAGGCGTCATGGGACAATGTGTTGACAGTGGTCTTGAATCATTGTTAGAAAGGGAACATGGAGCAATTTGATTTCAGGGGATATGAAAAATTGTGAATACATAGGCCATGGAGTATTCAGATGAATGTGGGCAAGGATCATTGTGATGAAAATTGTCCTGGAATATTGTGATGACACGGTTCATGGCGCATTGCGATGACAAGGACCATGGCGAAATGTGAAGACAGTTGTCATGGGGCATTGTGATGACACGGCCATGGAACATTATGATGACAAGAAATCTGGAGCATTGTGATAAAAAGGGCATGGACCATTGTGATTGGAGGGGCCAAGGAGCATTCTGATGACAACGGCATGGAGCATTGTGATGACAAGGGTCATCGAGCATTGTGATGACAGTGGTCATGAAGCATTGTGATGAATGTGGTCATGGATCATTGTGATGACAAGTGTCGTGGAGCATTGTGATGACAGGGGTCATAGAGCATTGTGATGACACGGTTATTGAATATTGTGATGACCAGAATTCTGTAGCACTGTGATGAAAAGGGAAAGGAGCATTGTGATTACAGGGGTCATGGAGCATCGTGATGACAATTGTTTAGAACATTGTGAAGACAGGGATCATGGAGCATAGTGATGAAAGGGGCCATGGAGCATTGTGATGACAGGCGTCATGGGACAATGTGTTGACAGTGGTCATGGAGCATTGTTAGAAAGGGAACATGGAGCAATTTGATTTCAGGGGATATGAAAAATTGTGAATACATAGGCCATGGAGTATTCAGATGAATGTGGGCAAGGATCATTGTGACGACAAGTGTCCTGGAATATTCTGATGACACGGTTCATGGAGCATTGCGATGACAAGGGCCATGGTGAAATGTGAAGACAGTTGTCATGGGGCTTTGTGATGACAGTGGTCATCTTGAATTGTGAAGAAAGATATCATGGAGCAGTGGGATGACGGGGGCCATGGAGCATTGTGATGACAGGGGTTATGGGGCACTGTGATGACACGGACATGGAACATTATGATGACAAGAATTCTGGAGCATTGTGATAAAAAGGGCATGGACCACTGTGATTAGAGGGGCCAAGGAGCATTCTGATGACAACGGCATGGAGCATTGTCATGACCAGGGTCATCGAGCATTGTGATGATAGTGGTCATGAAGCATTGTGATGAATGTGGTCATGGATCATTGTGATGACAAGTGTCGTGGAGCATTGTGATGACAGGGGTCATAGAGCATTGTGATGACACGGTTATGGAATATTGTGATGAGCAGAATTCTGTAGCACTGTGATGAATAGGGAATGGAGCATTGTGATTACAGGGGTCATGGAGCATTGTGATGACAATTGTTCCAGAACATTGTGAAGACAGGGATCATGGAGCCTAGTGATGAAAGGGCCATGGAGCATTGTGATGACAGGCGTCATGGGACAATGTGTTGAAGGTGGTCATGGAGCATTGTTAGAAAGGGAACATGGAGCAATTTGATTTCAGGGGCCATGAAAAATTGTGAATACATAGGCCATGGAGTATTCAGATGAATGTGGTCATGAATCATTGTGATGACAAGTGTCGTGGAGCATTGTGATGATAGGGGTCATAGAGCATTGTGATGACACGGTTATGGAATATTGTGATGACCAGAATTCTGTAGCACTGTGATGAAAAGGGAAAGGAGCATTGTGAGTACAGGGGTCAGGAGCATTGTGATGACAATTGTTCTAGAACATTGTGAAGACAGGGATCATGGAGCATAGTGATGAAAGGGGACATGGAGCATTGTGATGACAGGCGTCATGGGACAATGTGTTGACAGTTGTCATGGAGCATTGTTAGAAAGGGAACATGGAGCAATTTGATTTCAGGGGCCACGAAAAATTGTGAATACATAGGCCATGGAGTATTCAGATGAATGTGTTCTAGGATCATTGTGACTACAAGTGTCCTGGAATATTGTGATGACACGGTTCATGGAGCATTGCGATGACAAGGGCCATGGCGAAATGTGAAGACAGGTGTCATGGGGCATTGTGATGACAGTGGTCATCTAGAATTGTGAAGAAAGATATCATGGAGCACTGGGATGACAGGGGCCATGGAGCATTGTGATGACAGGCGTCATGGGGCATTGTGATGACACGGCCATGGAACATTATGATGACAAGAATTCTGGAACATTGTGATAAAAAGGGCATGGACCATTGTGATTAGAGGGGCCAAGGAGCATTCTGATGACAACGGCATGGAGCATTGTGATGACCAGGGTCATCGAGCATTGTGATGACATTGGTCATGAAGCATTGTGATGAATGTGGTCATGGATCATTGTGATGACAAGTGTCGTGGAGCATTGTGATGACAGGGGTCATAGAGCATTGTGATGACACGGTTATGGAATATTGTGATGACCAGAATTCTGTAGCACTGTGATGAAAAGGGAATGGAGCATTGTGATTACAGGGGTCATGGAGCATTGTGATGACAATTGTTCTACAACATTGCGATGACAGGGATCATGGAGCATAGTGATGAAAGGGGCCATGGAGCATTGTGATGACAGGCGTCATGGGATATTGTGTTGACAGTGGTCTTGGAGCATTGTTAGAAAGGGAACATGGAGCAATTTGATTTCAGGGGCCATGAACAATTGTGAATACATAGGCCATGGAGTATTCAGATGAATGTGGTCAAGGATCATTGTGAAGAAAATTGTACTGGAATATTGTGATGACACGGTTCATGGAACATTGCGATGACAAGGGCCATGGCGAAATGTGAAGACAGGTGTCATGGGTCATTGTGATGACAGTGGTCATCTAGAATTGTGAAGAAAGATATCATGGAGCACTGGGATGACAGGGGTCATGGAGCATTGTGATGACATGGGTCATGGATCATTGTGATGACAAGAGTCGTGGAGCATTGTGATGACAGGGGTCATAGAGCATTGTGATGAAACGGTTATGGAATATTGTGATGACCAGAATTCTGTAGCACTGAGATGAAAAGGGAATGGAGCATTGTGATGACAGGCGTCATGGGACAATGTGTTGACAGTGGTCTTGGATCACTGTTAGAAAGGGAACATGGAGCAATTTGATTTCAGGGGCCATGAAAAATTGTGAATACATAGGCCATGGAGTATTCAGATGAATGTGGTCAAGGATCATTGTGATGAAAAGTGTCCTGGAATATTGTGAGGACACGGTTCATGGAGCATTGCGATGACAAGGGCCATGGCGAAATGTGAATACAGGTGTCATGGGGCATTGTGATGACAGTGGTCATCTAGAATTGTGAAGAAAGATATCATGGAGCACTTGGATGACAGGGGCCATGGAACATTGTGATGACAGGGGTCATGGCGCATTGTGATGACACCGCCATGGAACATTATGTTGACAAGAATTCTGGAGCATTGTGAAAAAATGGGCATGGACCATTGTGATTAGAGGGGCCAAGGAGCATTCTGATGACAACGGCATGGAGCATTGTGATGACAGGGGTCATCGAGCATTGTGATGACAGTGGTCATGAAGCATTGTGATGAATGTGGTCATGGATCATTGTGATGACAAGTGTCGTGGAGCATTGTGATGACAGGGGTCATAGAGCATTGTGATGACACGGTTATGGAATATTTTGATGACCAGAATTCTGTAGCACTGTGATGAAAATGGAATGGAGCATTGTGATTACAGGGGTCATGGAGCATTGTGATGACCATTGTTCTAGAACATTGTGACGACAGGGATCATGGAGCATAGTGATGAAAGGGGCCATGGGGCATTGTGATGACAGGCGTCATGGGACATTGTGTTGACAGTGGTCATGGAGAATTGTTGGAAAGGGAACATGGAGCAATTTGATTTCAGGGGCCATGAAAAATTGTGAATACATAGGCCATGGAGTATTCAGATGAATGTGTTCAAGGATCATTGTGACGAAAAGTGTCCTGGAATATTGTGATGACACGGTTCATGGAACATTGCGATGACAAGGGCCATGGCGAAATGTGAAGACAGGTGTCATGGGGCATTGTGATGACAGTGGTCATCTAGAATTGTGAAGAAAGATATCATGGAGCACTGGGATGACAGGGGCCATGGAGCATTGTGATGACAGGGGTCATGAGGCATTGTGATGTCACGGCCTTGGAACATTATGATGACAAGTATTCTGGAGCATTGTGATAAAAAGAGCATGGAGCATTGTGATTAGAGGGGCCAAGGAGCATTCTGATGACAACGGCATGGAGCATTGTGATGACCAGGGTCATCGAGCATTGTGATGACAGTGGTCATGAAGCATTGTGATGAATGTGGTCATGGATCATTGTGATGACAAGTGTCGTGGAGCATTGTGATGACAGGGGTCATAGAGCATTGTGATGACACGGTTATGGAATATTGTGATGACCAGAATTCTGTAGCACTGTGATGAAAAGGGAATGGAGCATTGTGATTACAGGGGCCATGGAGCATTGTGATGACAGGCGTCATGGGACAATGTGTTGACAGTGGTCTTGAATCATTGTTAGAAAGGGAACATGGAGCAATTTGATTTCAGGGGCCATGAAAAATTGTGAATACATAGGCCATGGAGTATTCAGATGAATGTGGTCAAGGATCATTGTGATGAAAAGTGTCCTGGAATATTATGATGACACGGTTCATGGAGCATTGCGATGACAAGGGCCATGGCGAAATGTGAAGACAGGTGTCATGGGACTTTGTGATGACAGTGGTCATCTAGAATTGTGAAGAAAGATATCATGGAGCACTGGGATGACAGGGGCCATGGAGCATTGTGATGACAGGGGTCATGGGGCATTGTGATGACACGGCCATGGAACATTATGATGACAAGAATTCTGGAGCATTGTGATAAAAAGGGCATGGACCACTGTGATTAGAGGGGCCAAGGAGCATTCTGATGACAACGGCATGGAGCATTGTGATGACCAGGGTCATCGAGCATTGTGATGACATTGGTCATGAAGCATTGTGATGAATGTGGTCATGGATCATTGTGATGACAAGTGTCGTGGAGCATTGTGATGACAGGGGTCATAGAGCATTGTGATGACACGGTTATGGAATATTGTGATGACCAGAATTCTGTAGCACTGTGATGAAAAGGGAATGGAGCATTGTGATTACAGGGGTCATGGAGCATTGTGATGACAATTGTTCTACAACATTGCGATGACAGGGATCATGGAGCATAGTGATGAAAGGGGCCATGGAGCATTGTGATGACAGGCGTCATGGGATATTGTGTTGACAGTGGTCTTGGAGCATTGTTAGAAAGGGAACATGGAGCAATTTGATTTCAGGGGCCATGAACAATTGTGAATACATAGGCCATGGAGTATTCAGATGAATGTGGTCAAGGATCATTGTGAAGAAAAGTGTACTGGAATATTGTGATGACACGGTTCATGGAACATTGCGATGACAAGGGCCATGGCGAAATGTGAAGACAGGTGTCATGGGTCATTGTGATGACAGTGGTCATCTAGAATTGTGAAGAAAGATATCATGGAGCACTGGGATGACAGGGGTCATGGAGCATTGTGATGACATGGGTCATGGGGCATTGTGATGACACGGCCATGGAACATTATGATGACAAGAATTCTGGAGCATTGTGATAAATAGGGCATGGACCATTGTGATTAGAAGGGCCAAGGAGCATTCTGATGACAACAGCATGGAGCATTGTGATGACAATGTTCATCGAGCATTGTGATGACAATGGTCATGAAGCATTGTGATGAATGTGGTCATGGATCATTGTGATGACAAGAGTCGTGGAGCATTGTGATGACAGGGGTCATAGAGCATTGTGATGAAACGGTTATGGAATATTGTGATGACCAGAATTCTGTAGCACTGAGATGAAAAGGGAATGGAGCATTGTGATGACAGGCGTCATGGGACAATGTGTTGACAGTGGTCTTGGATCACTGTTAGAAAGGGAACATGGAGCAATTTGATTTCAGGGGCCATGAAAAATTGTGAATACATAGGCCATGGAGTATTCAGATGAATGTGGTCAAGGATCATTGTGATGAAAAGTGACCTGGAATATTGTGAGGACACGGTTCATGGAGCATTGCGATGACAAGGGCCATGGCGAAATGTGAAGACAGGTGTCATGGGGCATTGTGATGACAGTGGTCATCTAGAATTGTGAAGAAAGATATCATGGAGCACTTGGATGACAGGGGCCATGGAACATTGTGATGACAGGGGTCATGGCGCATTGTGATGACACCGCCATGGAACATTATGTTGACAAGAATTCTGGAGCATTGTGATAAAATGGGCATGGACCATTGTGATTAGAGGGGCCAAGGAGCATTCTGATGACAACGGCATGGAGCATTGTGATGACAGGGGTCATCGAGCATTGTGATGACAGTGGTCATGAAGCATTGTGATGAATGTGGTCATGGATCATTGTGATGACAAGTGTCGTGGAGCATTGTGATGACAGGGGTCATAGAGCATTGTGATGACACGGTTATGGAATATTTTGATGACCAGAATTCTGTAGCACTGTGATGAAAATGGAATGGAGCATTGTGATTACAGGGGTCATGGAGCATTGTGATGACCATTGTTCTAGAACATTGTGACGACAGGGATCATGGAGCATAGTGATGAAAGGGGCCATGGGGCATTGTGATGACAGGCGTCATGGGACATTGTGTTGACAGTGGTCATGGAGAATTGTTGGAAAGGGAACATGGAGCAATTTGATTTCAGGGGCCATGAAAAATTGTGAATACATAGGCCATGGAGTATTCAGATGAATGTGTTCAAGGATCATTGTGACGAAAAGTGTCCTGGAATATTGTGATGACACGGTTCATGGAACATTGCGATGACAAGGGCCATGGCGAAATGTGAAGACAGGTGTCATGGGGCATTGTGATGACAGTGGTCATCTAGAATTGTGAAGAAAGATATCATGGAGCACTGGGATGACAGGGGCCATGGAGCATTGTGATGACATGGGTCATGAGGCATTGTGATGTCACGGCCTTGGAACATTATGATGACAAGTATTCTGGAGCATTGTGATAAAAAGAGCATGGAGCATTGTGATTAGAGGGGCCAAGGAGCATTCTGATGACAACGGCATGGAGCATTGTGATGACCAGGGTCATCGAGCATTGTGATGACAGTGGTCATGAAGCATTGTGATGAATGTGGTCATGGATCATTGTGATGACAAGTGTCGTGGAGCATTGTGATGACAGGGGTCATAGAGCATTGTGATGACACGGTTATGGAATATTGTGATGACCAGAATTCTGTAGCACTGTGATGAAAAGGGAATGGAGCATTGTGATTACAGGGGCCATGGAGCATTGTGATGACAGGCGTCATGGGACAATGTGTTGACAGTGGTCTTGAATCATTGTTAGAAAGGGAACATGGAGCAATTTGATTTCAGGGGCCATGAAAAATTGTGAATACATAGGCCATGGAGTATTCAGATGAATGTGGTCAAGGATCATTGTGATGAAAAGTGTCCTGGAATATTATGATGACACGGTTCATGGAGCATTGCGATGACAAGGGCCATGGCGAAATGTGAAGACAGGTGTCATGGGACTTTGTGATGACAGTGGTCATCTAGAATTGTGAAGAAAGATATCATGGAGCACTGGGATGACAGGGGCCATGGAGCATTGTGATGACAGGGGTCATGGGGCATTGTGATGACACGGCCATGGAACATTATGATGACAAGAATTCTGGAGCATTGTGATAAAAAGGGCATGGACCACTGTGATTAGAGGGGCCAAGGAGCATTCTGATGACAACGGCATGGAGCATTTTGATGACAAGTTTCATCGAGCATTGTGATGATAGTGGTCATGAAGCATTGTGATGAATGTGGTCATGGATCGTTGTGATGAAAAGTGTCGTGGAGCATTGTGATGACAGGTCTCATAGAGCATTTTGATGACACGGTTATGGAATATTGTGATGACCAGAATTCTGTAGCACTGTGATGAAAAGGGAATGGAGCATTGTGATTACAGGGGTCATGGAGCATTGTGATGACAATTGTTCTAGAACATTGCGATGACAGGGATCATGGAGCATAGTGATGAAAGAGGCCATGGAGCATTGTGATGACACGCGTCATGGGATATTGTGTTGACAGTGGTCTTGGAGCATTGTTAGAAAGGGAACATGGAGCAATTTGATTTCAGGGGCCATGAACAATTGTGAATACATAGGCCATGGAGTATTCAGATGAATGTGGTCAAGGATCATTGTGAAGAAAAGTGTACTGGAATATTGTGATGACACGGTTCATGGAACATTGCGATGACAAGGGCCATGGCGAAATGTGAAGACAGGTGTCATGGGTCATTGTGATGACAGTGGTCATCTAGAATTGTGAAGAAAGATATCATGGAGCACTGGGATGACAGGGGCCATGGAGCATTGTGATGACATGGGTCATGGGGCATTGTGATGACACGGCCATGGAACATTATGATGACAAGAATTCTGGAGCATTGTGATAAATAGGGCATGGACCATTGTGATTAGAAGGGCCAAGGAGCATTCTGATGACAATGGCATGGAGCATTGTGATGACAATGTTCATCGTGCATTGTGATGACAGTGGTCATGAAGCATTGTGATGAATGTGGTCATGGATCATTGTGATGACAAGAGTCGTGGACCATTGTGATGACAGGGGTCATAGAGCATTGTGATGACACGGTTATGGAATATTGTGATGACCAGAATTCTGTAGCACTGAGATGAAAAGGGAATGGAGCATTGTGATGACAGGAGTCATGGGACAATGTGTTGACAGTGGTCTTGGATCACTGTTAGAAAGGGAACATGGAGCAATTTGATTTCAGGGGCCATGAAAAATTGTGAATACATAGGCCATGGAGTATTCAGATGAATGTGCTCAAGGATCATTGTGATGAAAAGTGTCCTGGAATATTGTGAGGACACGGTTCATGGAGCATTGCGATGACAAGGGCCATGGCGAAATATGAAGACAGGTGTCATGGGGCATTGTGATGACAGTGGTCATCTAGAATTGTGAAGAAAGATATCATGGAGCACTTAGATGACAGGGGCCATGGAACATTGTGATGACAGGGGTCATGGGGCATTGTGATGACACCGCCATGGAACATTATGTTGACAAGAATTCTGGAGCATTGTGATAAAATGGGCATGGACCATTGTGATTAGAGGGGCCAAGGAGCATTCTGATGACAACGGCATGGAGCATTGTGATGACAGGGGTCATCGAGCATTGTGATGACAGTGGTCATGAAGCATTGTGATGAATGTGGTCATGGATCATTGTGATGACAAGTGTCGTGGAGCATTGTGATGACAGGGGTCATAGAGCATTGTGATGAGACGGTTATGGAATATTGTGATGACCAGAATTCTGTAGCACTGTGATGAAAATGGAATGGAGCATTGTGATTACAGGGGTCATGGAGCATTGTGATGACCATTGTTCTAGAACATTGTGACGACAGGGATCATGGAGCATAGTGATGAAAGGGGCCATGGGGCATTGTGATGACAGGCGTCATGGGACATTGTGTTGACAGTGGTCATGGAGAATTGTTAGAAAGGGAACATGGAGCAATTTGATTTCAGGGGCCATGAAAAATTGTGAATACATAGGCCATGGAGTATTCAGATGAATGTGGTCAAGGATCATTGTGAATACAAGTGTCCCGGAATATTGTGATGACACGGTTCATGGAGCATTGCGATGACAAGGGCCATGGCGAAATGTGATGACAGGTGTCATGGGGCATTGTGATGACAGTGGTCATCTAGAATTGTGAAGAAAGATATCATGGAGCACTGGGATGACAGGGGCCATGGAGCATTGTGATGACATGGGTCATGGGGCATTGTGATGACACGGCCATGGAACATTATGATGTCAAGAATTCTGGAGCATTGTGATAAAAAGGGCATGGACCATTGTGATTAGAGGGGCCAAGGAGCATTCTGATGACAACGGCATGGAGCATTGTGATGACCAGGGTCATCGAGCATTGTGATGACAGTGGTCATGAAGCATTTTGATGAAAGTGTTCATGGATCATTGTGATGACAAGTGTCGTGGAGCATTGTGATGACAGGGGTCATAGAGCATTGTGAGGACACGGCTATGGAATATTGTGATGACCAGAATTCTGTAGCCCTGTGATGAAAAGGGAATGGAGCATTGTGAGTACAGGGGTCATGGAGCATTGTGATGACAATTGTTCTAGAACATTGTGAAGACAGGGATCATGGAGCATAGTGATGAAAGGGGCCATGGAGCATTGTGATGACAGGCGTCATGGGACAATGTGTTGACAGTTGTCATAGAGCATTGTTAGAAAGTGAACATGGAGCAATTTGATTTCAGGGGCCATGAAAAATTGTGAATACATAGGCCATGGAGTATTCAGTTGAATGTGGTCAAGGATCATTGTGACTACAAGTGTCCTGGAATATTGTGATGACACGGTTCATGGAGCATTGCGATGACAAGGGCCATGGCGAAATGTGAAGACAGGTGTCATGGGGCATTGTGATGACAGTGGTCATCTAGAATTGTGAAGAAAGATATCATGGAGCACTGGGATGACAGGGGCCATGGAGCATTGTGATGACAGGGGTAATGGGGCATTCTGATGACACGGCCATGGAACATTATGATGACAAGAATTCTGGAACATTGTGATAAATAGGGCATGGACCATTGTGATTAGAGGGGCCAAGGAGCATTCTGATGACAACGGCATGGAACATTGTGATGACCAGTGTCATCGAGCATTGTGATGACAGTGGTCATGAAGCATTGTGATGAATGTGGTCATGGATCATTGTGATGACAAGTGTCGTGGAGCATTGTGATGACAGGGGTCATAGAGCATTGTGATGACACGGTTATGGAATATTGTGATGACCAGAATTCTGTAGCACTGTGATGAAAAGGGAATGGAGCATTGTGAGTACAGGGGTCATGGAGCATTGTGATGACAATTGTTCTAGAACATTGTGAAGACAGGGATCATGGAGCATAGTGATGAAAGGGGACATGGAGCATTGTGATGACAGGCGTCATGGGACAATGTGTTGACAGTTGTCATGGAGCATTGTTAGAAAGGGAACATGGAGCAATTTGATTTCAGGGGCCAGGAAAAATTGTGAATACATAGGCCATGGAGTATTCAGATGAATGTGGTCAAGGATCATTGTGACAAAAAGTTTACTGGAATATTGTGATGACACGGTTCATGGAGCATTGCAATGACAAGGGCCATGGCGAAATGTGAAGACAGGTGTCATGGGGCATTGTGATGACAGTGGTCATCTAGAATTGTGAAGAAAGATATCATGGAGCACTGGGATGACAGGGGCCATGGAGCATTGTGATGACATGGGTCATGGGGTATTGTGATGACAGTGGTCATCTAGAATTGTGAAGAAAGATATCATGGAGCACTGGGATGACAGGGGCTATGGAGCATTGTGATGACATGGGTCATGGGCATTCTGATGACACCGCCATGGAACATTATGATGACAAGAATTCTGGAGCATTGTGATAAAAAGGTCATGGACCATTGTGATTAGAGGGGCCAAGGAGCATTCTGATGACAACAGCATGGAGCATTGTGATGACAAGGGTCATCGAGCATTGTGATGAGAGTGGTCATGAGGCATTGTGATGAATGTGGTCATGGATCATTGTGATGACAAGTGTCGTGGAGCATTGTGATGACAGGGGTCATAGAGCATTGTGATGACACGGTTATGGAATATTGTGATGACCAGAATTCTGTAGCACTGAGATGAAAAGGGAATGGAGCATTGTGAGTACAGGGGTCATGGAGCATTGTGATGACAATTGTTCTAGAACATTGTGAAGACAGGGATCATGGAGCATAGTGATGAAAGGGGCCATGGAGCATTGTGATGACAGGTGTCATGGGACAATGTATTGACAATGGTCATGGAGCATTGTTAGAAAGGGAACATGGAGCAATTTGATTTCAGGGGCCATGAAAAATTGTGAATACATAGGCCATGGAGTATTCAGATGAATGTGGTCAAGGATCATTGTGACGACAAGTGTCCTGGAATATTGTGATGACACGGTTCATGGAGCATTGCGATGACAAGAGCCATGGCGAAATGTGAAGACAGGTGTCATGGGGCATTGTGATGACAGTGGTCATCTAGAATTGTGAAGAAAGATATCATGGAGCACTGGGATGACAGGGGCAATGAATCATTGTGATGACAGGCGTCTTGGGGCATTGTGATGACACGGCCATGGAACATTATGATGACAAGAATTCTGGAGCATTGTGATAAAAAGGGCATGGACCATTGTGATTAGAGGGGCCAAGGAGCATTCTGATGACAACGACATGTTGCATTGTGATGACCAGTGTCATCGAGCATTGTGATGACAGTGGTCATGAAGCATTGTGATGAATGTGGTCATGGATCATTTGATGACAAGTGTCGTGGAGCATTGTGATGACAGGGGTCATAGAGCATTGTGATGACACGTTTATGGAATATTGTGATGACCAGAATTCTGTAGCACTGCGATGAAAAGGGAATGGAGCATTGTGAGTACAGGGGTCATGGAGCATTGTGATGACAATTGTTCTAGAACATTGTGAAGACGGGGATCATGGAGCATAGTGATGAAAGGGGCCAAGGAGCATTGTGATGACAGGCGTCATGGGACAATGTGTTGACAGTGGTCTTGGATCATTGTTAGAAACGGAACATGGAGCAATTTGATTTCAGGGGCCATGAAAAATTGTGAATACATAGGCCATGGAGTATTCAGATGAATGTGGTCAAGGATCATTGTGATGAAAAGTGTCCTGGAATATTGTGATGACACGGTTCATGGAGCATTGCGATGACAAGGGCCATGGCGAAATGTGAAGACAGGTGTCATGGGACATTGTGATTGCAGTGGTCATCTAGAATTGTGAAGAAAGATATCATGGAGCACTGGGATGACAGGGGCCATGGAGCATTGTGATGACAGGGGTCATGGGGCATTGTGATGACACGGCCATGGAACATTATGATGACAAAAATTCTGGAACATTGTGATAAAAAGGGCATGGACCATTGTGATTAGAGGGGCCAAGGAGCATTCTGATGACAACGGCATGGAGCATTGTGATGACCAGGGTCATCGAGCATTGTGATGATAGTGGTCATGAAGCATTGTGATGAATGTGGTCATGGATCATTGTGATGACAAGTGTCGTGGAGCATTGTGATGACAGGGGTCATAGAGCAATGTGATGACACGGTTATGGAATATTGTGATGACCAGAATTCTGTAGCACTGTGATGAAAAGGGAAAGGAGCATTGTGAGTACAGGGGTCAGGAGCATTGTGATGACAATTGTTCTAGAACATTGTGAAGACAGGGATCATGGAGCATAGTGATGAAAGGGGACATGGAGCATTGTGATGACAGGCGTCATGGGACAATGTGTTGACAGTTGTCATGGAGCATTGTTAGAAAGGGAACATGGAGCAATTTGATTTCAGGGGCCACGAAAAATTGTGAATACATAGGCCATGGAGTATTCAGATGAATGTGGTCAAGGATCATTGTGACTACAAGTGTCCTGGAATATTGTGATGACACGGTTCATGGAGCATTGCGATGACAAGGGCCATGGCGAAATGTGAAGACAGGTGTCATGGGGCATTGTGATGACAGTGGTCATCTAGAATTGTGAAGAAAGATATCATGGAGCACTGGGATGACAGGGGCCATGGAGCATTGTGATGACAGGCGTCATGGGGCATTGTGATGACACGGCCATGGAACATTATGATGACAAGAATTCTGGAACATTGTGATAAAAAGAGCATGGACCATTGTGATTAGAGGGGCCAAGGAGCATTCTGATGACAACGGCATGGAGCATTGTGATGACCAGGGTCATCGAGCATTGTGATGACATTGGTCATGAAGCATTGTGATGAATGTGGTCATGGATCATTGTGATGACAAGTGTCGTGGAGCATTGTGATGACAGGGGTCATAGAGCATTGTGATGACAATTGTTCTACAACATTTCGATGACAGGGATCATGGAGCATAGTGATGAAAGGGGCCATGGAGCATTGTGATGACAATTGTTCTACAACATTTCGATGACAGGGATCATGGAGCATAGTGATGAAAGGGGCCATGGAGCATTGTGATGACAGGCGTCATGGGATATTGTGTTGACAGTGGTCTTGGAGCATTGTTAGAAAGGGAACATGGAGCAATTTGATTTCAGGGGCCATGAACAATTGTGAATACATAGGCCATGGAGTATTCAGATGAATGTGGTCAAGGATCATTGTGAAGAAAAGTGTACTGGAATATTGTGATGACACGGTTCATGGAACATTGCGATGACAAGGGCCATGGCGAAATGTGAAGACAGGTGTCATGGGGCATTGTGATGACAGTGGTCATCTAGAATTGTGAAGAAAGATATCATGGAGCACTGGGATGACAGGGGCCATGGAGCATTGTGATGACATGGGTCATGGGGCATTGTGATGACACGGCCATGGAACATTATGATGATAAGAATTCTGGAGCATTGTGATAAATAGGGCATGGACCATTGTGATTAGAAGGGCCAAGGAGCATTCTGATGACAACAGCATGGAGCATTGTGATGACAATGTTCATCGAGCATTGTGATGACAATGGTCATGAAGCATTGTGATGAATGTGGTCATGGATCATTGTGATGACAAGAGTCGTGGAGCATTGTGATGACAGGGGTCATAGAGCATTGTGATGAAACGGTTATGGAATATTGTGATGACCAGAATTCTGTAGCACTGAGATGAAAAGGGAATGGAGCATTGTGATGACAGGCGTCATGGGACAATGTGTTGACAGTGGTCTTGGATCACTGTTAGAAAGGGAACATGGAGCAATTTGATTTCAGGGGCCATGAAAAATTGTGAATACATAGGCCATGGAATATTCAGATGAATGTGGTCAAGGATCATTGTGATGAAAAGTGTCCTGGAATATTGTGAGGACACGGTTCATGGAGCATTGCGATGACAAGGGCCATGGCGAAATGTGAAGACAGGTGTCATGGGGCATTGTGATGACAGTGGTCATCTAGAATTGTGAAGAAAGATATCATGGAGCACTTGGATGACAGGGGCCATGGAACATTGTGATGACAGGGGTCATGGCGCATTGTGATGACACCGCCATGGAACATTATGTTGACAAGAATTCTGGAGCATTGTGATAAAATGGGCATGGACCATTGTGATTAGAGGGGCCAAGGAGCATTCTGATGACAACGGCATGGAGCATTGTGATGACAGGGGTCATCGAGCATTGTGATGACAGTGGTCATGAAGCATTGTGATGAATGTGGTCATGGATCATTGTGATGACAAGTGTCGTGGAGCATTGTGATGACAGGGGTCATGGAGCATTGTGATGACACGGTTATGGAATATTTTGATGACCAGAATTCTGTAGCACTGTGATGAAAATGGAATGGAGCATTGTGATTACAGGGGTCATGGAGCATTGTGATGACCATTGTTCTAGAACATTGTGACGACAGGGATCATGGAGCATAGTGATGAAAGGGGCCATGGGGCATTGTGATGACAGGCGTCATGGGACATTGTGTTGACAGTGGTCATGGAGAATTGTTAGAAAGGGAACATGGAGCAATTTGATTTCAGGGGCCATGAAAAATTGTGAATACATAGGCCATGGAGTATTCAGATGAATGTGTTCAAGGATCATTGTGACGAAAAGTGTCCTGGAATATTGTGATGACACGGTTCATGGAACATTGCGATGACAAGGGCCATGGCGAAATGTGAAGACAGGTGTCATGGGGCATTGTGATGACAGTGGTCATCTAGAATTGTGAAGAAAGATATCATGGAGCACTGGGATGACAGGGGCCATGGAGCATTGTGATGACAGGGGTCATGAGGCATTGTGATGTCACGGCCTTGGAACATTATGATGACAAGTATTCTGGAGCATTGTGATAAAAAGAGCATGGAGCATTGTGATTAGAGGGGCCAAGGAGCATTCTGATGACAACGGCATGGAGCATTGTGATGACCAGGGTCATCGAGCATTGTGATGACAGTGGTCATGAAGCATTGTGATGAATGTGGTCATGGATCATTGTGATGACAAGTGTCGTGGAGCATTGTGATGACAGGGGTCATAGAGCATTGTGATGACACGGTTATGGAATATTGTGATGACCAGAATTCTGTAGCACTGTGATGAAAAGGGAATGGAGCATTGTGATTACAGGGGCCATGGAGCATTGTGATGACAGGCGTCATGGGACAATGTGTTGACAGTGGTCTTGAATCATTGTTAGAAAGGGAACATGGAGCAATTTGATTTCAGGGGATATGAAAAATTGTGAATACATAGGCCATGGAGTATTCAGATGAATGTGGGCAAGGATCATTGTGATGAAAATTGTCCTGGAATATTGTGATGACACGGTTCATGGCGCATTGCGATGACAAGGACCATGGCGAAATGTGAAGACAGTTGTCATGGGGCATTGTGATGACACGGCAATGGAACATTATGATGACAAGAAATCTGGAGCATTGTGATAAAAAGGGCATGGACCATTGTGATTGGAGGGGCCAAGGAGCATTCTTATGACAACGGCATGGAGCATTGTGATGACAAGGGTCATCGAGCATTGTGATGACAGTGGTCATGAAGCATTGTGATGAATGTGGTCATGGATCATTGTGATGACAAGTGTCGTGGAGCATTGTGATGACAGGGGTCATAGAGCATTGTGATGACACGGTTATTGAATATTGTGATGACCAGAATTCTGTAGCACTGTGATGAAAAGGGAAAGGAGCATTGTGATTACAGGGGTCATGGAGCATCGTGATGACAATTGTTTAGAACATTGTGAAGACAGGGATCATGGAGCATAGTGATGAAAGGGGCCATGGAGCATTGTGATGACAGGCGTCATGGGACAATGTGTTGACAGTGGTCATGGAGCATTGTTAGAAAGGGAACATGGAGCAATTTGATTTCAGGGGATATGAAAAATTGTGAATACATAGGCCATGGAGTATTCAGATGAATGTGGGCAAGGATCATTGTGACGACAAGTGTCCTGGAATATTCTGATGACACGGTTCATGGAGCATTGCGATGACAAGGGCCATGGCGAAATGTGAAGACAGTTGTCATGGGGCTTTGTGATGACAGTGGTCATCTTGAATTGTGAAGAAAGATATCATGGAGCAGTGGGATGACGGGGGCCATGGAGCATTGTGATGACAGGGGTTATGGGGCACTGTGATGACACGGACATGGAACATTATGATGACAAGAATTCTGGAGCATTGTGATAAATAGGGCATGGACCATTGTGATTAGAGGGGCCAAGGAGCATTCTGATGACAACGGCATGGAGCATTTTGATGACAAGTTTCATCGAGCATTGTGATGATAGTGGTCATGAAGCATTGTGATGAATGTGGTCATGGATCATTGTGATGACAAGTGTCGTGGAGCATTGTGATGACAGGTCTCATAGAGCATTTTGATGACACGGTTATGGAATATTGTGATGACCAGAATTCTGTAGCACTGTGATGAAAAGGGAATGGAGCATTGTGATTACAGGGGTCATGGAGCATTGTGATGACAATTGTTCTAAAACATTGTGAAGACAGGGATCATGGAGCATAGTGATGAAAGGGGCCATGGAGCATTGTGATGACAGGAGTCATGGGACAATGTGTTGACAGTGGTCTTGAATCATTGTTAGAAAGGGAACATGGAGCAATTTGATTTCAGGGGCCATGAAAAATTGTGAATACATAGGCCATGGAGTATTCAGATGAATGTGGTCAAGGATCATTGTGATGAAAAGTGTCCTGGAATATTATGATGACACGGTTCATGGAGCATTTCGATGACAAGGGCCATGGCGAAATGTGAAGACAGGTGTCATGGGACTTTGTGATGACAGTGGTCATCTAGAATTGTGAAGAAAGATATCATGGAGCACTGGGATGACAGGGGCCATGGAGCATTGTGATGACAGGGGTCATGGGGCATTGTGATGACACGGCCATGGAACATTATGATGACAAGAATTCTGGAGCATTGTGATAAAAAGGGCATGGACCACTGTGATTAGAGGGGCCAAGGAGCATTCTGATGACAACGGCATGGAGCATTTTGATGACAAGTTTCATCGAGCATTGTGATGATAGTGGTCATGAAGCATTGTGATGAATGTGGTCATGGATCGTTGTGATGAAAAGTGTCGTGGAGCATTGTGATGACAGGTCTCATAGAGCATTTTGATGACACTGTTATGGAATATTGTGATGACCAGAATTCTGTAGCACTGTGATGAAAAGGGAATGGAGCATTGTGATTACAGGGGTCATGGAGCATTGTGATGACAATTGTTCTAGAACATTGCGATGACAGGGATCATGGAGCATAGTGATGAAAGGGGCCATGGAGCATTGTGATGACAGGCGTCATGGGATATTGTGTTGACAGTGGTCTTGGAGCATTGTTAGAAAGGGAACATGGAGCAATTTGATTTCAGGGGCCATGAACAATTGTGAATACATAGGCCATGGAGTATTCAGATGAATGTGGTCAAGGATCATTGTGAAGAAAAGTGTACTGGAATATTGTGATGACACGGTTCATGGAACATTGCGATGACAAGGGCCATGGCGAAATGTGAAGACAGGTGTCATGGGTCATTGTGATGACAGTGGTCATCTAGAATTGTGAAGAAAGATATCATGGAGCACTGGGATGACAGGGGCCATGGAGCATTGTGATGACATGGGTCATGGGGCATTGTGATGACACGGCCATGGAACATTATGATGACAAGAATTCTGGAGCATTGTGATAAATAGGGCATGGACCATTGTGATTAGAGGGGCCAAGGAGCATTCTGATGACAACGACATGTTGCATTGTGATGACCAGTGTCATCGAGCATTGTGATGACAGTGGTCATGAAGCATTGTGATGAATGTGGTCATGGATCATTTGATGACAAGTGTCGTGGAGCATTGTGATGACAGGGGTCATAGAGCATTGTGATGACACGTTTATGGAATATTGTGATGACCAGAATTCTGTAGCACTGCGATGAAAAGGGAATGGAGCATTGTGAGTACAGGGGTCATGGAGCATTGTGATGACAATTGTTCTAGAACATTGTGAAGACAGGGATCATGGAGCATAGTGATGAAAGGGGCCATGGAGCATTGTGATGACAGGCGTCATGGGACAATGTGTTGACAGTGGTCTTGGATCATTGTTAGAAACGGAACATGGAGCAATTTGATTTCAGGGGCCATGAAAAATTGTGAATACATAGGCCATGGAGTATTCAGATGAATGTGGTCAAGGATCATTGTGATGAAAAGTGTCCTGGAATATTGTGATGACACGGTTCATGGAGCATTGCGATGACAAGGGCCATGGCGAAATGTGAAGACAGGTGTCATGGGACATTGTGATTGCAGTGGTCATCTAGAATTGTGAAGAAAGATATCATGGAGCACTGGGGTGACAGGGGCCATGGAGCATTGTGATGACAGGCGTCATGGGGCATTGTGATGACACGGCCATGGAACATTATGATGACAAGAATTCTGGAACATTGTGATAAAAAGGGCATGGACCATTGTGATTAGAGGGGCCAAGGAGCATTCTGATGACAACGGCATGGAGCATTGTCATGACCAGGGTCATCGAGCATTGTGATGATAGTGGTCATGAAGCATTGTGATGAATGTGGTCATGGATCATTGTGATGACAAGTGTCGTGGAGCATTGTGATGACAGGGGTCATAGAGCAATGTGATGACACGGTTATGGAATATTGTGATGACCAGAATTCTGTAGCACTGTGATGAAAAAGGAAAGGAGCATTGTGAGTACAGGGGCCATGGAGCATTGTGATGACAGGCGTCATGGGACAATGTGTTGACAGTGGTCTTGAATCATTGTTAGAAAGGGAACATGGAGCAATTTGATTTCAGGGGATATGAAAAATTGTGAATACATAGGCCATGGAGTATTCAGATGAATGTGGGCAAGGATCATTGTGATGAAAATTGTCCTGGAATATTGTGATGACACGGTTCATGGCGCATTGCGATGACAAGGACCATGGCGAAATGTGAAGACAGTTGTCATGGGGCATTGTGATGACACGGCCATGGAACATTATGATGACAAGAAATCTGGAGCATTGTGATAAAAAGGGCATGGACCATTGTGATTGGAGGGGCCAAGGAGCATTCTTATGACAACGGCATGGAGCATTGTGATGACAAGGGTCATCGAGCATTGTGATGACAGTGGTCATGAAGCATTGTGATGAATGTGGTCATGGATCATTGTGATGACAAGTGTCGTGGAGCATTGTGATGACAGGGGTCATAGAGCATTGTGATGACACGGTTATTGAATATTGTGATGACCAGAATTCTGTAGCACTGTGATGAAAAGGGAAAGGAGCATTGTGATTACAGGGGTCATGGAGCATCGTGATGACAATTGTTTAGAACATTGTGAAGACAGGGATCATGGAGCATAGTGATGAAAGGGGACATGGAGCATTGTGATGACAGGCGTCATGG
The DNA here is from genome assembly GCF_028021215.1 of Eschrichtius robustus. Taxonomy (NCBI): domain Eukaryota; kingdom Metazoa; phylum Chordata; class Mammalia; order Artiodactyla; family Eschrichtiidae; genus Eschrichtius; species Eschrichtius robustus. The sequence continues at coordinate 3,563,650 of NW_027175249.1, read as the reverse complement.
GACAATGTGTTGACAGTTGTCATGGAGCATTGTTAGAAAGGGAACATGGAGCAATTTGATTTCAGGGGCCACGAAAAATTGTGAATACATAGGCCATGGAGTATTCAGATGAATGTGGTCAAGGATCATTGTGACTACAAGTGTCCTGGAATATTGTGATGACACGGTTCATGGAGCATTGCGATGACAAGGGCCATGGCGAAATGTGAAGACAGGTGTCATGGGGCATTGTGATGACAGTGGTCATCTAGAATTGTGAAGAAAGATATCATGGAGCACTGGGATGACAGGGGCCATGGAGCATTGTGATGACAGGCGTCATGGGGCATTGTGATGACACGGCCATGGAACATTATGATGACAAGAATTCTGGAACATTGTGATAAAAAGGGCATGGACCATTGTGATTAGAGGGGCCAAGGAGCATTCTGATGACAACGGCATGGAGCATTGTGATGACCAGGGTCATCGAGCATTGTGATGATATTGGTCATGAAGCATTGTGATGAATGTGGTCATGGATCATTGTGATGACAAGTGTCGTGGAGCATTGTGATGACAGGGGTCATAGAGCATTGTGATGACACGGTTATGGAATATTGTGATGACCAGAATTCTGTAGCACTGTGATGAAAAGGGAATGGAGCATTGTGATTACAGGGGTCATGGAGCATTGTGATGACAATTGTTCTACAACATTGCGATGACAGGGATCATGGAGCATAGTGATGAAAGGGGCCATGGAGCATTGTGATGACAGGCGTCATGGGATATTGTGTTGACAGTGGTCTTGGAGCATTGTTAGAAAGGGAACATGGAGCAATTTGATTTCAGGGGCCATGAACAATTGTGAATACATAGGCCATGGAGTATTCAGATGAATGTGGTCAAGGATCATTGTGAAGAAAAGTGTACTGGAATATTGTGATGACACGGTTCATGGAACATTGCGATGACAAGGGCCATGGCGAAATGTGAAGACAGGTGTCATGGGGCATTGTGATGACAGTGGTCATCTAGAATTGTGAAGAAAGATATCATGGAGCACTGGGATGACAGGGGTCATGGAGCATTGTGATGACATGGGTCATGGGGCATTGTGATGACACGGCCATGGAACATTATGATGACAAGAATTCTGGAGCATTGTGATAAATAGGGCATGGACCATTGTGATTAGAAGGGCCAAGGAGCATTCTGATGACAACAGCATGGAGCATTGTGATGACAATGTTCATCGAGCATTGTGATGACAATGGTCATGAAGCATTGTGATGAATGTGGTCATGGATCATTGTGATGACAAGAGTCGTGGAGCATTGTGATGACAGGGGTCATAGAGCATTGTGATGAAACGGTTATGGAATATTGTGATGACCAGAATTCTGTAGCACTGAGATGAAAAGGGAATGGAGCATTGTGATGACAGGCGTCATGGGACAATGTGTTGACAGTGGTCTTGGATCACTGTTAGAAAGGGAACATGGAGCAATTAGATTTCAGGGGCCATGAAAAATTGTGAATACATAGGCCATGGAGTATTCAGATGAATGTGGTCAAGGATCATTGTGATGAAAAGTGTCCTGGAATATTGTGAGGACACGGTTCATGGAGCATTGCGATGACAAGGGCCATGGCGAAATGTGAAGACAGGTGTCATGGGGCATTGTGATGACAGTGGTCATCTAGAATTGTGAAGAAAGATATCATGGAGCACTTGGATGACAGGGGCCATGGAACATTGTGATGACAGGGGTCATGGCGCATTGTGATGACACCGCCATGGAACATTATGTTGACAAGAATTCTGGAGCATTGTGATAAAATGGGCATGGACCATTGTGATTAGAGGGGCCAAGGAGCATTCTGATGACAACGGCATGGAGCATTGTGATGACAGGGGTCATCGAGCATTGTGATGACAGTGGTCATGAAGCATTGTGATGAATGTGGTCATGGATCATTGTGATGACAAGTGTCGTGGAGCATTGTGATGACAGGGGTCATGGAGCATTGTGATGACACGGTTATGGAATATTTTGATGACCAGAATTCTGTAGCACTGTGATGAAAATGGAATGGAGCATTGTGATTACAGGGGTCATGGAGCATTGTGATGACCATTGTTCTAGAACATTGTGACGACAGGGATCATGGAGCATAGTGATGAAAGGGGCCATGGGGCATTGTGATGACAGGCGTCATGGGACATTGTGTTGACAGTGGTCATGGAGAATTGTTAGAAAGGGAACATGGAGCAATTTGATTTCAGGGGCCATGAAAAATTGTGAATACATAGGCCATGGAGTATTCAGATGAATGTGTTCAAGGATCATTGTGACGAAAAGTGTCCTGGAATATTGTGATGACACGGTTCATGGAACATTGCGATGACAAGGGCCATGGCGAAATGTGAAGACAGGTGTCATGGGGCATTGTGATGACAGTGGTCATCTAGAATTGTGAAGAAAGATATCATGGAGCACTGGGATGACAGGGGCCATGGAGCATTGTGATGACAGGGGTCATGAGGCATTGTGATGTCACGGCCTTGGAACATTATGATGACAAGTATTCTGGAGCATTGTGATAAAAAGAGCATGGAGCATTGTGATTAGAGGGGCCAAGGAGCATTCTGATGACAACGGCATGGAGCATTGTGATGACCAGGGTCATCGAGCATTGTGATGACAGTGGTCATGAAGCATTGTGATGAATGTGGTCATGGATCATTGTGATGACAAGTGTCGTGGAGCATTGTGATGACAGGGGTCATAGAGCATTGTGATGACACGGTTATGGAATATTGTGATGACCAGAATTCTGTAGCACTGTGATGAAAAGGGAATGGAGCATTGTGATTACAGGGGCCATGGAGCATTGTGATGACAGGCGTCATGGGACAATGTGTTGACAGTGGTCTTGAATCATTGTTAGAAAGGGAACATGGAGCAATTTGATTTCAGGGGATATGAAAAATTGTGAATACATAGGCCATGGAGTATTCAGATGAATGTGGGCAAGGATCATTGTGATGAAAATTGTCCTGGAATATTGTGATGACACGGTTCATGGCGCATTGCGATGACAAGGACCATGGCGAAATGTGAAGACAGTTGTCATGGGGCATTGTGATGACACGGCCATGGAACATTATGATGACAAGAAATCTGGAGCATTGTGATAAAAAGGGCATGGACCATTGTGATTGGAGGGGCCAAGGAGCATTCTTATGACAACGGCATGGAGCATTGTGATGACAAGGGTCATCGAGCATTGTGATGACAGTGGTCATGAAGCATTGTGATGAATGTGGTCATGGATCATTGTGATGACAAGTGTCGTGGAGCATTGTGATGACAGGGGTCATAGAGCATTGTGATGACACGGTTATTGAATATTGTGATGACCAGAATTCTGTAGCACTGTGATGAAAAGGGAAAGGAGCATTGTGATTACAGGGGTCATGGAGCATCGTGATGACAATTGTTTAGAACATTGTGAAGACAGGGATCATGGAGCATAGTGATGAAAGGGGACATGGAGCATTGTGATGACAGGCGTCATGGGACAATGTGTTGACAGTTGTCATGGAGCATTGTTAGAAAGGGAACATGGAGCAATTTGATTTCAGGGGCCACGAAAAATTGTGAATACATAGGCCATGGAGTATTCAGATGAATGTGGTCAAGGATCATTGTGACTACAAGTGTCCTGGAATATTGTGATGACACGGTTCATGGAGCATTGCGATGACAAGGGCCATGGCGAAATGTGAAGACAGGTGTCATGGGGCATTGTGATGACAGTGGTCATCTAGAATTGTGAAGAAAGATATCATGGAGCACTGGGATGACAGGGGCCATGGAGCATTGTGATGACAGGCGTCATGGGGCATTGTGATGACACGGCCATGGAACATTATGATGACAAGAATTCTGGAACATTGTGATAAAAAGGGCATGGACCATTGTGATTAGAGGGGCCAAGGAGCATTCTGATGACAACGGCATGGAGCATTGTGATGACCAGGGTCATCGAGCATTGTGATGATATTGGTCATGAAGCATTGTGATGAATGTGGTCATGGATCATTGTGATGACAAGTGTCGTGGAGCATTGTGATGACAGGGGTCATAGAGCATTGTGATGACACGGTTATGGAATATTGTGATGACCAGAATTCTGTAGCACTGTGATGAAAAGGGAATGGAGCATTGTGATTACAGGGGTCATGGAGCATTGTGATGACAATTGTTCTACAACATTGCGATGACAGGGATCATGGAGCATAGTGATGAAAGGGGCCATGGAGCATTGTGATGACAGGCGTCATGGGATATTGTGTTGACAGTGGTCTTGGAGCATTGTTAGAAAGGGAACATGGAGCAATTTGATTTCAGGGGCCATGAACAATTGTGAATACATAGGCCATGGAGTATTCAGATGAATGTGGTCAAGGATCATTGTGAAGAAAAGTGTACTGGAATATTGTGATGACACGGTTCATGGAACATTGCGATGACAAGGGCCATGGCGAAATGTGAAGACAGGTGTCATGGGGCATTGTGATGACAGTGGTCATCTAGAATTGTGAAGAAAGATATCATGGAGCACTGGGATGACAGGGGTCATGGAGCATTGTGATGACATGGGTCATGGGGCATTGTGATGACACGGCCATGGAACATTATGATGACAAGAATTCTGGAGCATTGTGATAAATAGGGCATGGACCATTGTGATTAGAAGGGCCAAGGAGCATTCTGATGACAACAGCATGGAGCATTGTGATGACAATGTTCATCGAGCATTGTGATGACAATGGTCATGAAGCATTGTGATGAATGTGGTCATGGATCATTGTGATGACAAGAGTCGTGGAGCATTGTGATGACAGGGGTCATAGAGCATTGTGATGAAACGGTTATGGAATATTGTGATGACCAGAATTCTGTAGCACTGAGATGAAAAGGGAATGGAGCATTGTGATGACAGGCGTCATGGGACAATGTGTTGACAGTGGTCTTGGATCACTGTTAGAAAGGGAACATGGAGCAATTTGATTTCAGGGGCCATGAAAAATTGTGAATACATAGGCCATGGAGTATTCAGATGAATGTGGTCAAGGATCATTGTGATGAAAAGTGTCCTGGAATATTGTGAGGACACGGTTCATGGAGCATTGCGATGACAAGGGCCATGGCGAAATGTGAAGACAGGTGTCATGGGGCATTGTGATGACAGTGGTCATCTAGAATTGTGAAGAAAGATATCATGGAGCACTTGGATGACAGGGGCCATGGAACATTGTGATGACAGGGGTCATGGCGCATTGTGATGACACCGCCATGGAACATTATGTTGACAAGAATTCTGGAGCATTGTGATAAAATGGGCATGGACCATTGTGATTAGAGGGGCCAAGGAGCATTCTGATGACAACGGCATGGAGCATTGTGATGACAGGGGTCATCGAGCATTGTGATGACAGTGGTCATGAAGCATTGTGATGAATGTGGTCATGGATCATTGTGATGACAAGTGTCGTGGAGCATTGTGATGACAGGGGTCATGGAGCATTGTGATGACACGGTTATGGAATATTTTGATGACCAGAATTCTGTAGCACTGTGATGAAAATGGAATGGAGCATTGTGATTACAGGGGTCATGGAGCATTGTGATGACCATTGTTCTAGAACATTGTGACGACAGGGATCATGGAGCATAGTGATGAAAGGGGCCATGGGGCATTGTGATGACAGGCGTCATGGGACATTGTGTTGACAGTGGTCATGGAGAATTGTTAGAAAGGGAACATGGAGCAATTTGATTTCAGGGGCCATGAAAAATTGTGAATACATAGGCCATGGAGTATTCAGATGAATGTGTTCAAGGATCATTGTGACGAAAAGTGTCCTGGAATATTGTGATGACACGGTTCATGGAACATTGCGATGACAAGGGCCATGGCGAAATGTGAAGACAGGTGTCATGGGGCATTGTGATGACAGTGGTCATCTAGAATTGTGAAGAAAGATATCATGGAGCACTGGGATGACAGGGGCCATGGAGCATTGTGATGACAGGGGTCATGAGGCATTGTGATGTCACGGCCTTGGAACATTATGATGACAAGTATTCTGGAGCATTGTGATAAAAAGAGCATGGAGCATTGTGATTAGAGGGGCCAAGGAGCATTCTGATGACAACGGCATGGAGCATTGTGATGACCAGGGTCATCGAGCATTGTGATGACAGTGGTCATGAAGCATTGTGATGAATGTGGTCATGGATCATTGTGATGACAAGTGTCGTGGAGCATTGTGATGACAGGGGTCATAGAGCATTGTGATGACACGGTTATGGAATATTGTGATGACCAGAATTCTGTAGCACTGTGATGAAAAGGGAATGGAGCATTGTGATTACAGGGGCCATGGAGCATTGTGATGACAGGCGTCATGGGACAATGTGTTGACAGTGGTCTTGAATCATTGTTAGAAAGGGAACATGGAGCAATTTGATTTCAGGGGATATGAAAAATTGTGAATACATAGGCCATGGAGTATTCAGATGAATGTGGGCAAGGATCATTGTGATGAAAATTGTCCTGGAATATTGTGATGACACGGTTCATGGCGCATTGCGATGACAAGGACCATGGCGAAATGTGAAGACAGTTGTCATGGGGCATTGTGATGACACGGCCATGGAACATTATGATGACAAGAAATCTGGAGCATTGTGATAAAAAGGGCATGGACCATTGTGATTGGAGGGGCCAAGGAGCATTCTTATGACAACGGCATGGAGCATTGTGATGACAAGGGTCATCGAGCATTGTGATGACAGTGGTCATGAAGCATTGTGATGAATGTGGTCATGGATCATTGTGATGACAAGTGTCGTGGAGCATTGTGATGACAGGGGTCATAGAGCATTGTGATGACACGGTTATTGAATATTGTGATGACCAGAATTCTGTAGCACTGTGATGAAAAGGGAAAGGAGCATTGTGATTACAGGGGTCATGGAGCATCGTGATGACAATTGTTTAGAACATTGTGAAGACAGGGATCATGGAGCATAGTGATGAAAGGGGACATGGAGCATTGTGATGACAGGCGTCATGGGACAATGTGTTGACAGTTGTCATGGAGCATTGTTAGAAAGGGAACATGGAGCAATTTGATTTCAGGGGCCACGAAAAATTGTGAATACATAGGCCATGGAGTATTCAGATGAATGTGGTCAAGGATCATTGTGACTACAAGTGTCCTGGAATATTGTGATGACACGGTTCATGGAGCATTGCGATGACAAGGGCCATGGCGAAATGTGAAGACAGGTGTCATGGGGCATTGTGATGACAGTGGTCATCTAGAATTGTGAAGAAAGATATCATGGAGCACTGGGATGACAGGGGCCATGGAGCATTGTGATGACAGGCGTCATGGGGCATTGTGATGACACGGCCATGGAACATTATGATGACAAGAATTCTGGAACATTGTGATAAAAAGGGCATGGACCATTGTGATTAGAGGGGCCAAGGAGCATTCTGATGACAACGGCATGGAGCATTGTGATGACCAGGGTCATCGAGCATTGTGATGATATTGGTCATGAAGCATTGTGATGAATGTGGTCATGGATCATTGTGATGACAAGTGTCGTGGAGCATTGTGATGACAGGGGTCATAGAGCATTGTGATGACACGGTTATGGAATATTGTGATGACCAGAATTCTGTAGCACTGTGATGAAAAGGGAATGGAGCATTGTGATTACAGGGGTCATGGAGCATTGTGATGACAATTGTTCTACAACATTGCGATGACAGGGATCATGGAGCATAGTGATGAAAGGGGCCATGGAGCATTGTGATGACAGGCGTCATGGGATATTGTGTTGACAGTGGTCTTGGAGCATTGTTAGAAAGGGAACATGGAGCAATTTGATTTCAGGGGCCATGAACAATTGTGAATACATAGGCCATGGAGTATTCAGATGAATGTGGTCAAGGATCATTGTGAAGAAAAGTGTACTGGAATATTGTGATGACACGGTTCATGGAACATTGCGATGACAAGGGCCATGGCGAAATGTGAAGACAGGTGTCATGGGGCATTGTGATGACAGTGGTCATCTAGAATTGTGAAGAAAGATATCATGGAGCACTGGGATGACAGGGGTCATGGAGCATTGTGATGACATGGGTCATGGGGCATTGTGATGACACGGCCATGGAACATTATGATGACAAGAATTCTGGAGCATTGTGATAAATAGGGCATGGACCATTGTGATTAGAAGGGCCAAGGAGCATTCTGATGACAACAGCATGGAGCATTGTGATGACAATGTTCATCGAGCATTGTGATGACAATGGTCATGAAGCATTGTGATGAATGTGGTCATGGATCATTGTGATGACAAGAGTCGTGGAGCATTGTGATGACAGGGGTCATAGAGCATTGTGATGAAACGGTTATGGAATATTGTGATGACCAGAATTCTGTAGCACTGAGATGAAAAGGGAATGGAGCATTGTGATGACAGGCGTCATGGGACAATGTGTTGACAGTGGTCTTGGATCACTGTTAGAAAGGGAACATGGAGCAATTAGATTTCAGGGGCCATGAAAAATTGTGAATACATAGGCCATGGAGTATTCAGATGAATGTGGTCAAGGATCATTGTGATGAAAAGTGTCCTGGAATATTGTGAGGACACGGTTCATGGAGCATTGCGATGACAAGGGCTATGGCGAAATGTGAAGACAGGTGTCATGGGGCATTGTGATGACAGTGGTCATCTAGAATTGTGAAGAAAGATATCATGGAGCACTTGGATGACAGGGGCCATGGAACATTGTGATGACAGGGGTCATGGCGCATTGTGATGACACCGCCATGGAACATTATGTTGACAAGAATTCTGGAGCATTGTGATAAAATGGGCATGGACCATTGTGATTAGAGGGGCCAAGGAGCATTCTGATGACAACGGCATGGAGCATTGTGATGACAGGGGTCATCGAGCATTGTGATGACAGTGGTCATGAAGCATTGTGATGAATGTGGTCATGGATCATTGTGATGACAAGTGTCGTGGAGCATTGTGATGACAGGGGTCATGGAGCATTGTGATGACACGGTTATGGAATATTTTGATGACCAGAATTCTGTAGCACTGTGATGAAAATGGAATGGAGCATTGTGATTACAGGGGTCATGGAGCATTGTGATGACCATTGTTCTAGAACATTGTGACGACAGGGATCATGGAGCATAGTGATGAAAGGGGCCATGGGGCATTGTGATGACAGGCGTCATGGGACATTGTGTTGACAGTGGTCATGGAGAATTGTTAGAAAGGGAACATGGAGCAATTTGATTTCAGGGGCCATGAAAAATTGTGAATACATAGGCCATGGAGTATTCAGATGAATGTGTTCAAGGATCATTGTGACGAAAAGTGTCCTGGAATATTGTGATGACACGGTTCATGGAACATTGCGATGACAAGGGCCATGGCGAAATGTGAAGACAGGTGTCATGGGGCATTGTGATGACAGTGGTCATCTAGAATTGTGAAGAAAGATATCATGGAGCACTGGGATGACAGGGGCCATGGAGCATTGTGATGACAGGGGTCATGAGGCATTGTGATGTCACGGCCTTGGAACATTATGATGACAAGTATTCTGGAGCATTGTGATAAAAAGAGCATGGAGCATTGTGATTAGAGGGGCCAAGGAGCATTCTGATGACAACGGCATGGAGCATTGTGATGACCAGGGTCATCGAGCATTGTGATGACAGTGGTCATGAAGCATTGTGATGAATGTGGTCATGGATCATTGTGATGACAAGTGTCGTGGAGCATTGTGATGACAGGGGTCATAGAGCATTGTGATGACACGGTTATGGAATATTGTGATGACCAGAATTCTGTAGCACTGTGATGAAAAGGGAATGGAGCATTGTGATTACAGGGGCCATGGAGCATTGTGATGACAGGCGTCATGGGACAATGTGTTGACAGTGGTCTTGAATCATTGTTAGAAAGGGAACATGGAGCAATTTGATTTCAGGGGATATGAAAAATTGTGAATACATAGGCCATGGAGTATTCAGATGAATGTGGGCAAGGATCATTGTGATGAAAATTGTCCTGGAATATTGTGATGACACGGTTCATGGCGCATTGCGATGACAAGGACCATGGCGAAATGTGAAGACAGTTGTCATGGGGCATTGTGATGACACGGCCATGGAACATTATGATGACAAGAAATCTGGAGCATTGTGATAAAAAGGGCATGGACCATTGTGATTGGAGGGGCCAAGGAGCATTCTTATGACAACGGCATGGAGCATTGTGATGACAAGGGTCATCGAGCATTGTGATGACAGTGGTCATGAAGCATTGTGATGAATGTGGTCATGGATCATTGTGATGACAAGTGTCGTGGAGCATTGTGATGACAGGGGTCATAGAGCATTGTGATGACACGGTTATTGAATATTGTGATGACCAGAATTCTGTAGCACTGTGATGAAAAGGGAAAGGAGCATTGTGATTACAGGGGTCATGGAGCATCGTGATGACAATTGTTTAGAACATTGTGAAGACAGGGATCATGGAGCATAGTGATGAAAGGGGACATGGAGCATTGTGATGACAGGCGTCATGGGACAATGTGTTGACAGTTGTCATGGAGCATTGTTAGAAAGGGAACATGGAGCAATTTGATTTCAGGGGCCACGAAAAATTGTGAATACATAGGCCATGGAGTATTCAGATGAATGTGGTCAAGGATCATTGTGACTACAAGTGTCCTGGAATATTGTGATGACACGGTTCATGGAGCATTGCGATGACAAGGGCCATGGCGAAATGTGAAGACAGGTGTCATGGGGCATTGTGATGACAGTGGTCATCTAGAATTGTGAAGAAAGATATCATGGAGCACTGGGATGACAGGGGCCATGGAGCATTGTGATGACAGGCGTCATGGGGCATTGTGATGACACGGCCATGGAACATTATGATGACAAGAATTCTGGAACATTGTGATAAAAAGGGCATGGACCATTGTGATTAGAGGGGCCAAGGAGCATTCTGATGACAACGGCATGGAGCATTGTGATGACCAGGGTCATCGAGCATTGTGATGATATTGGTCATGAAGCATTGTGATGAATGTGGTCATGGATCATTGTGATGACAAGTGTCGTGGAGCATTGTGATGACAGGGGTCATAGAGCATTGTGATGACACGGTTATGGAATATTGTGATGACCAGAATTCTGTAGCACTGTGATGAAAAGGGAATGGAGCATTGTGATTACAGGGGTCATGGAGCATTGTGATGACAATTGTTCTACAACATTGCGATGACAGGGATCATGGAGCATAGTGATGAAAGGGGCCATGGAGCATTGTGATGACAGGCGTCATGGGATATTGTGTTGACAGTGGTCTTGGAGCATTGTTAGAAAGGGAACATGGAGCAATTTGATTTCAGGGGCCATGAACAATTGTGAATACATAGGCCATGGAGTATTCAGATGAATGTGGTCAAGGATCATTGTGAAGAAAAGTGTACTGGAATATTGTGATGACACGGTTCATGGAACATTGCGATGACAAGGGCCATGGCGAAATGTGAAGACAGGTGTCATGGGGCATTGTGATGACAGTGGTCATCTAGAATTGTGAAGAAAGATATCATGGAGCACTGGGATGACAGGGGTCATGGAGCATTGTGATGACATGGGTCATGGGGCATTGTGATGACACGGCCATGGAACATTATGATGACAAGAATTCTGGAGCATTGTGATAAATAGGGCATGGACCATTGTGATTAGAAGGGCCAAGGAGCATTCTGACGACAACAGCATGGAGCATTGTGATGACAATGTTCATCGAGCATTGTGATGACAATGGTCATGAAGCATTGTGATGAATGTGGTCATGGATCATTGTGATGACAAGAGTCGTGGAGCATTGTGATGACAGGGGTCATAGAGCATTGTGATGAAACGGTTATGGAATATTGTGATGACCAGAATTCTGTAGCACTGAGATGAAAAGGGAATGGAGCATTGTGATGACAGGCGTCATGGGACAATGTGTTGACAGTGGTCTTGGATCACTGTTAGAAAGGGAACATGGAGCAATTTGATTTCAGGGGCCATGAAAAATTGTGAATACATAGGCCATGGAGTATTCAGATGAATGTGGTCAAGGATCATTGTGATGAAAAGTGTCCTGGAATATTGTGAGGACACGGTTCATGGAGCATTGCGATGACAAGGGCCATGGCGAAATGTGAAGACAGGTGTCATGGGGCATTGTGATGACAGTGGTCATCTAGAATTGTGAAGAAAGATATCATGGAGCACTTGGATGACAGGGGCCATGGAACATTGTGATGACAGGGGTCATGGCGCATTGTGATGACACCGCCATGGAACATTATGTTGACAAGAATTCTGGAGCATTGTGATAAAATGGGCATGGACCATTGTGATTAGAGGGGCCAAGGAGCATTCTGATGACAACGGCATGGAGCATTGTGATGACAGGGGTCATCGAGCATTGTGATGACAGTGGTCATGAAGCATTGTGATGAATGTGGTCATGGATCATTGTGATGACAAGTGTCGTGGAGCATTGTGATGACAGGGGTCATGGAGCATTGTGATGACACGGTTATGGAATATTTTGATGACCAGAATTCTGTAGCACTGTGATGAAAATGGAATGGAGCATTGTGATTACAGGGGTCATGGAGCATTGTGATGACCATTGTTCTAGAACATTGTGACGACAGGGATCATGGAGCATAGTGATGAAAGGGGCCATGGGGCATTGTGATGACAGGCGTCATGGGACATTGTGTTGACAGTGGTCATGGAGAATTGTTAGAAAGGGAACATGGAGCAATTTGATTTCAGGGGCCATGAAAAATTGTGAATACATAGGCCATGGAGTATTCAGATGAATGTGTTCAAGGATCATTGTGACGAAAAGTGTCCTGGAATATTGTGATGACACGGTTCATGGAACATTGCGATGACAAGGGCCATGGCGAAATGTGAAGACAGGTGTCATGGGGCATTGTGATGACAGTGGTCATCTAGAATTGTGAAGAAAGATATCATGGAGCACTGGGATGACAGGGGCCATGGAGCATTGTGATGACAGGGGTCATGAGGCATTGTGATGTCACGGCCTTGGAACATTATGATGACAAGTATTCTGGAGCATTGTGATAAAAAGAGCATGGAGCATTGTGATTAGAGGGGCCAAGGAGCATTCTGATGACAACGGCATGGAGCATTGTGATGACCAGGGTCATCGAGCATTGTGATGACAGTGGTCATGAAGCATTGTGATGAATGTGGTCATGGATCATTGTGATGACAAGTGTCGTGGAGCATTGTGATGACAGGGGTCATAGAGCATTGTGATGACACGGTTATGGAATATTGTGATGACCAGAATTCTGTAGCACTGTGATGAAAAGGGAATGGAGCATTGTGATTACAGGGGCCATGGAGCATTGTGATGACAGGCGTCATGGGACAATGTGTTGACAGTGGTCTTGAATCATTGTTAGAAAGGGAACATGGAGCAATTTGATTTCAGGGGATATGAAAAATTGTGAATACATAGGCCATGGAGTATTCAGATGAATGTGGGCAAGGATCATTGTGATGAAAATTGTCCTGGAATATTGTGATGACACGGTTCATGGCGCATTGCGATGACAAGGACCATGGCGAAATGTGAAGACAGTTGTCATGGGGCATTGTGATGACACGGCCATGGAACATTATGATGACAAGAAATCTGGAGCATTGTGATAAAAAGGGCATGGACCATTGTGATTGGAGGGGCCAAGGAGCATTCTTATGACAACGGCATGGAGCATTGTGATGACAAGGGTCATCGAGCATTGTGATGACAGTGGTCATGAAGCATTGTGATGAATGTGGTCATGGATCATTGTGATGACAAGTGTCGTGGAGCATTGTGATGACAGGGGTCATAGAGCATTGTGATGACACGGTTATTGAATATTGTGATGACCAGAATTCTGTAGCACTGTGATGAAAAGGGAAAGGAGCATTGTGATTACAGGGGTCATGGAGCATCGTGATGACAATTGTTTAGAACATTGTGAAGACAGGGATCATGGAGCATAGTGATGAAAGGGGACATGGAGCATTGTGATGACAGGCGTCATGGGACAATGTGTTGACAGTTGTCATGGAGCATTGTTAGAAAGGGAACATGGAGCAATTTGATTTCAGGGGCCACGAAAAATTGTGAATACATAGGCCATGGAGTATTCAGATGAATGTGGTCAAGGATCATTGTGACTACAAGTGTCCTGGAATATTGTGATGACACGGTTCATGGAGCATTGCGATGACAAGGGCCATGGCGAAATGTGAAGACAGGTGTCATGGGGCATTGTGATGACAGTGGTCATCTAGAATTGTGAAGAAAGATATCATGGAGCACTGGGATGACAGGGGCCATGGAGCATTGTGATGACAGGCGTCATGGGGCATTGTGATGACACGGCCATGGAACATTATGATGACAAGAATTCTGGAACATTGTGATAAAAAGGGCATGGACCATTGTGATTAGAGGGGCCAAGGAGCATTCTGATGACAACGGCATGGAGCATTGTGATGACCAGGGTCATCGAGCATTGTGATGATATTGGTCATGAAGCATTGTGATGAATGTGGTCATGGATCATTGTGATGACAAGTGTCGTGGAGCATTGTGATGACAGGGGTCATAGAGCATTGTGATGACACGGTTATGGAATATTGTGATGACCAGAATTCTGTAGCACTGTGATGAAAAGGGAATGGAGCATTGTGATTACAGGGGTCATGGAGCATTGTGATGACAATTGTTCTACAACATTGCGATGACAGGGATCATGGAGCATAGTGATGAAAGGGGCCATGGAGCATTGTGATGACAGGCGTCATGGGATATTGTGTTGACAGTGGTCTTGGAGCATTGTTAGAAAGGGAACATGGAGCAATTTGATTTCAGGGGCCATGAACAATTGTGAATACATAGGCCATGGAGTATTCAGATGAATGTGGTCAAGGATCATTGTGAAGAAAAGTGTACTGGAATATTGTGATGACACGGTTCATGGAACATTGCGATGACAAGGGCCATGGCGAAATGTGAAGACAGGTGTCATGGGGCATTGTGATGACAGTGGTCATCTAGAATTGTGAAGAAAGATATCATGGAGCACTGGGATGACAGGGGTCATGGAGCATTGTGATGACATGGGTCATGGGGCATTGTGATGACACGGCCATGGAACATTATGATGACAAGAATTCTGGAGCATTGTGATAAATAGGGCATGGACCATTGTGATTAGAAGGGCCAAGGAGCATTCTGATGACAACAGCATGGAGCATTGTGATGACAATGTTCATCGAGCATTGTGATGACAATGGTCATGAAGCATTGTGATGAATGTGGTCATGGATCATTGTGATGACAAGAGTCGTGGAGCATTGTGATGACAGGGGTCATAGAGCATTGTGATGAAACGGTTATGGAATATTGTGATGACCAGAATTCTGTAGCACTGAGATGAAAAGGGAATGGAGCATTGTGATGACAGGCGTCATGGGACAATGTGTTGACAGTGGTCTTGGATCACTGTTAGAAAGGGAACATGGAGCAATTTGATTTCAGGGGCCATGAAAAATTGTGAATACATAGGCCATGGAGTATTCAGATGAATGTGGTCAAGGATCATTGTGATGAAAAGTGTCCTGGAATATTGTGAGGACACGGTTCATGGAGCATTGCGATGACAAGGGCCATGGCGAAATGTGAAGACAGGTGTCATGGGGCATTGTGATGACAGTGGTCATCTAGAATTGTGAAGAAAGATATCATGGAGCACTTGGATGACAGGGGCCATGGAACATTGTGATGACAGGGGTCATGGCGCATTGTGATGACACCGCCATGGAACATTATGTTGACAAGAATTCTGGAGCATTGTGATAAAATGGGCATGGACCATTGTGATTAGAGGGGCCAAGGAGCATTCTGATGACAACGGCATGGAGCATTGTGATGACAGGGGTCATCGAGCATTGTGATGACAGTGGTCATGAAGCATTGTGATGAATGTGGTCATGGATCATTGTGATGACAAGTGTCGTGGAGCATTGTGATGACAGGGGTCATGGAGCATTGTGATGACACGGTTATGGAATATTTTGATGACCAGAATTCTGTAGCACTGTGATGAAAATGGAATGGAGCATTGTGATTACAGGGGTCATGGAGCATTGTGATGACCATTGTTCTAGAACATTGTGACGACAGGGATCATGGAGCATAGTGATGAAAGGGGCCATGGGGCATTGTGATGACAGGCGTCATGGGACATTGTGTTGACAGTGGTCATGGAGAATTGTTAGAAAGGGAACATGGAGCAATTTGATTTCAGGGGCCATGAAAAATTGTGAATACATAGGCCATGGAGTATTCAGATGAATGTGTTCAAGGATCATTGTGACGAAAAGTGTCCTGGAATATTGTGATGACACGGTTCATGGAACATTGCGATGACAAGGGCCATGGCGAAATGTGAAGACAGGTGTCATGGGGCATTGTGATGACAGTGGTCATCTAGAATTGTGAAGAAAGATATCATGGAGCACTGGGATGACAGGGGCCATGGAGCATTGTGATGACAGGGGTCATGAGGCATTGTGATGTCACGGCCTTGGAACATTATGATGACAAGTATTCTGGAGCATTGTGATAAAAAGAGCATGGAGCATTGTGATTAGAGGGGCCAAGGAGCATTCTGATGACAACGGCATGGAGCATTGTGATGACCAGGGTCATCGAGCATTGTGATGACAGTGGTCATGAAGCATTGTGATGAATGTGGTCATGGATCATTGTGATGACAAGTGTCGTGGAGCATTGTGATGACAGGGGTCATAGAGCATTGTGATGACACGGTTATGGAATATTGTGATGACCAGAATTCTGTAGCACTGTGATGAAAAGGGAATGGAGCATTGTGATTACAGGGGCCATGGAGCATTGTGATGACAGGCGTCATGGGACAATGTGTTGACAGTGGTCTTGAATCATTGTTAGAAAGGGAACATGGAGCAATTTGATTTCAGGGGATATGAAAAATTGTGAATACATAGGCCATGGAGTATTCAGATGAATGTGGGCAAGGATCATTGTGATGAAAATTGTCCTGGAATATTGTGATGACACGGTTCATGGCGCATTGCGATGACAAGGACCATGGCGAAATGTGAAGACAGTTGTCATGGGGCATTGTGATGACACGGCCATGGAACATTATGATGACAAGAAATCTGGAGCATTGTGATAAAAAGGGCATGGACCATTGTGATTGGAGGGGCCAAGGAGCATTCTTATGACAACGGCATGGAGCATTGTGATGACAAGGGTCATCGAGCATTGTGATGACAGTGGTCATGAAGCATTGTGATGAATGTGGTCATGGATCATTGTGATGACAAGTGTCGTGGAGCATTGTGATGACAGGGGTCATAGAGCATTGTGATGACACGGTTATTGAATATTGTGATGACCAGAATTCTGTAGCACTGTGATGAAAAGGGAAAGGAGCATTGTGATTACAGGGGTCATGGAGCATCGTGATGACAATTGTTTAGAACATTGTGAAGACAGGGATCATGGAGCATAGTGATGAAAGGGGACATGGAGCATTGTGATGACAGGCGTCATGGGACAATGTGTTGACAGTTGTCATGGAGCATTGTTAGAAAGGGAACATGGAGCAATTTGATTTCAGGGGCCACGAAAAATTGTGAATACATAGGCCATGGAGTATTCAGATGAATGTGGTCAAGGATCATTGTGACTACAAGTGTCCTGGAATATTGTGATGACACGGTTCATGGAGCATTGCGATGACAAGGGCCATGGCGAAATGTGAAGACAGGTGTCATGGGGCATTGTGATGACAGTGGTCATCTAGAATTGTGAAGAAAGATATCATGGAGCACTGGGATGACAGGGGCCATGGAGCATTGTGATGACAGGCGTCATGGGGCATTGTGATGACACGGCCATGGAACATTATGATGACAAGAATTCTGGAACATTGTGATAAAAAGGGCATGGACCATTGTGATTAGAGGGGCCAAGGAGCATTCTGATGACAACGGCATGGAGCATTGTGATGACCAGGGTCATCGAGCATTGTGATGATATTGGTCATGAAGCATTGTGATGAATGTGGTCATGGATCATTGTGATGACAAGTGTCGTGGAGCATTGTGATGACAGGGGTCATAGAGCATTGTGATGACACGGTTATGGAATATTGTGATGACCAGAATTCTGTAGCACTGTGATGAAAAGGGAATGGAGCATTGTGATTACAGGGGTCATGGAGCATTGTGATGACAATTGTTCTACAACATTGCGATGACAGGGATCATGGAGCATAGTGATGAAAGGGGCCATGGAGCATTGTGATGACAGGCGTCATGGGATATTGTGTTGACAGTGGTCTTGGAGCATTGTTAGAAAGGGAACATGGAGCAATTTGATTTCAGGGGCCATGAACAATTGTGAATACATAGGCCATGGAGTATTCAGATGAATGTGGTCAAGGATCATTGTGAAGAAAAGTGTACTGGAATATTGTGATGACACGGTTCATGGAACATTGCGATGACTAGGGCCATGGCGAAATGTGAAGACAGGTGTCATGGGGCATTGTGATGACAGTGGTCATCTAGAATTGTGAAGAAAGATATCATGGAGCACTGGGATGACAGGGGTCATGGAGCATTGTGATGACATGGGTCATGGGGCATTGTGATGACACGGCCATGGAACATTATGATGACAAGAATTCTGGAGCATTGTGATAAATAGGGCATGGACCATTGTGATTAGAAGGGCCAAGGAGCATTCTGATGACAACAGCATGGAGCATTGTGATGACAATGTTCATCGAGCATTGTGATGACAATGGTCATGAAGCATTGTGATGAATGTGGTCATGGATCATTGTGATGACAAGAGTCGTGGAGCATTGTGATGACAGGGGTCATAGAGCATTGTGATGAAACGGTTATGGAATATTGTGATGACCAGAATTCTGTAGCACTGAGATGAAAAGGGAATGGAGCATTGTGATGACAGGCGTCATGGGACAATGTGTTGACAGTGGTCTTGGATCACTGTTAGAAAGGGAACATGGAGCAATTTGATTTCAGGGGCCATGAAAAATTGTGAATACATAGGCCATGGAGTATTCAGATGAATGTGGTCAAGGATCATTGTGATGAAAAGTGTCCTGGAATATTGTGAGGACACGGTTCATGGAGCATTGCGATGACAAGGGCCATGGCGAAATGTGAAGACAGGTGTCATGGGGCATTGTGATGACAGTGGTCATCTAGAATTGTGAAGAAAGATATCATGGAGCACTTGGATGACAGGGGCCATGGAACATTGTGATGACAGGGGTCATGGCGCATTGTGATGACACCGCCATGGAACATTATGTTGACAAGAATTCTGGAGCATTGTGATAAAATGGGCATGGACCATTGTGATTAGAGGGGCCAAGGAGCATTCTGATGACAACGGCATGGAGCATTGTGATGACAGGGGTCATCGAGCATTGTGATGACAGTGGTCATGAAGCATTGTGATGAATGTGGTCATGGATCATTGTGATGACAAGTGTCGTGGAGCATTGTGATGACAGGGGTCATGGAGCATTGTGATGACACGGTTATGGAATATTTTGATGACCAGAATTCTGTAGCACTGTGATGAAAATGGAATGGAGCATTGTGATTACAGGGGTCATGGAGCATTGTGATGACCATTGTTCTAGAACATTGTGACGACAGGGATCATGGAGCATAGTGATGAAAGGGGCCATGGGGCATTGTGATGACAGGCGTCATGGGACATTGTGTTGACAGTGGTCATGGAGAATTGTTAGAAAGGGAACATGGAGCAATTTGATTTCAGGGGCCATGAAAAATTGTGAATACATAGGCCATGGAGTATTCAGATGAATGTGTTCAAGGATCATTGTGACGAAAAGTGTCCTGGAATATTGTGATGACACGGTTCATGGAACATTGCGATGACAAGGGCCATGGCGAAATGTGAAGACAGGTGTCATGGGGCATTGTGATGACAGTGGTCATCTAGAATTGTGAAGAAAGATATCATGGAGCACTGGGATGACAGGGGCCATGGAGCATTGTGATGACAGGGGTCATGAGGCATTGTGATGTCACGGCCTTGGAACATTATGATGACAAGTATTCTGGAGCATTGTGATAAAAAGAGCATGGAGCATTGTGATTAGAGGGGCCAAGGAGCATTCTGATGACAACGGCATGGAGCATTGTGATGACCAGGGTCATCGAGCATTGTGATGACAGTGGTCATGAAGCATTGTGATGAATGTGGTCATGGATCATTGTGATGACAAGTGTCGTGGAGCATTGTGATGACAGGGGTCATAGAGCATTGTGATGACACGGTTATGGAATATTGTGATGACCAGAATTCTGTAGCACTGTGATGAAAAGGGAATGGAGCATTGTGATTACAGGGGCCATGGAGCATTGTGATGACAGGCGTCATGGGACAATGTGTTGACAGTGGTCTTGAATCATTGTTAGAAAGGGAACATGGAGCAATTTGATTTCAGGGGATATGAAAAATTGTGAATACATAGGCCATGGAGTATTCAGATGAATGTGGGCAAGGATCATTGTGATGAAAATTGTCCTGGAATATTGTGATGACACGGTTCATGGCGCATTGCGATGACAAGGACCATGGCGAAATGTGAAGACAGTTGTCATGGGGCATTGTGATGACACGGCCATGGAACATTATGATGACAAGAAATCTGGAGCATTGTGATAAAAAGGGCATGGACCATTGTGATTGGAGGGGCCAAGTAGCATTCTTATGACAACGGCATGGAGCATTGTGATGACAAGGGTCATCGAGCATTGTGATGACAGTGGTCATGAAGCATTGTGATGAATGTGGTCATGGATCATTGTGATGACAAGTGTCGTGGAGCATTGTGATGACAGGGGTCATAGAGCATTGTGATGACACGGTTATTGAATATTGTGATGACCAGAATTCTGTAGCACTGTGATGAAAAGGGAAAGGAGCATTGTGATTACAGGGGTCATGGAGCATCGTGATGACAATTGTTTAGAACATTGTGAAGACAGGGATCATGGAGCATAGTGATGAAAGGGGCCATGGAGCATTGTGATGACAGGCGTCATGGGACAATGTGTTGACAGTGGTCATGGAGCATTGTTAGAAAGGGAACATGGAGCAATTTGATTTCAGGGGATATGAAAAATTGTGAATACATAGGCCATGGAGTATTCAGATGAATGTGGGCAAGGATCATTGTGACGACAAGTGTCCTGGAATATTCTGATGACACGGTTCATGGAGCATTGCGATGACAAGGGCCATGGCGAAATGTGAAGACAGTTGTCATGGGGCTTTGTGATGACAGTGGTCATCTTGAATTGTGAAGAAAGATATCATGGAGCAGTGGGATGACGGGGGCCATGGAGCATTGTGATGACAGGGGTTATGGGGCACTGTGATGACACGGACATGGAACATTATGATGACAAGAATTCTGGAGCATTGTGATAAATAGGGCATGGACCATTGTGATTAGAGGGGCCAAGGAGCATTCTGATGACAACGGCATGGAGCATTTTGATGACAAGTTTCATCGAGCATTGTGATGATAGTGGTCATGAAGCATTGTGATGAATGTGGTCATGGATCATTGTGATGACAAGTGTCGTGGAGCATTGTGATGACAGGTCTCATAGAGCATTTTGATGACACGGTTATGGAATATTGTGATGACCAGAATTCTGTAGCACTGTGATGAAAAGGGAATGGAGCATTGTGATTACAGGGGTCATGGAGCATTGTGATGACAATTGTTCTAAAACATTGTGAAGACAGGGATCATGGAGCATAGTGATGAAAGGGGCCATGGAGCATTGTGATGACAGGAGTCATGGGACAATGTGTTGACAGTGGTCTTGAATCATTGTTAGAAAGGGAACATGGAGCAATTTGATTTCAGGGGCCATGAAAAATTGTGAATACATAGGCCATGGAGTATTCAGATGAATGTGGTCAAGGATCATTGTGATGAAAAGTGTCCTGGAATATTATGATGACACGGTTCATGGAGCATTTCGATGACAAGGGCCATGGCGAAATGTGAAGACAGGTGTCATGGGACTTTGTGATGACAGTGGTCATCTAGAATTGTGAAGAAAGATATCATGGAGCACTGGGATGACAGGGGCCATGGAGCATTGTGATGACAGGGGTCATGGGGCATTGTGATGACACGGCCATGGAACATTATGATGACAAGAATTCTGGAGCATTGTGATAAAAAGGGCATGGACCACTGTGATTAGAGGGGCCAAGGAGCATTCTGATGACAACGGCATGGAGCATTTTGATGACAAGTTTCATCGAGCATTGTGATGATAGTGGTCATGAAGCATTGTGATGAATGTGGTCATGGATCGTTGTGATGAAAAGTGTCGTGGAGCATTGTGATGACAGGTCTCATAGAGCATTTTGATGACACTGTTATGGAATATTGTGATGACCAGAATTCTGTAGCACTGTGATGAAAAGGGAATGGAGCATTGTGATTACAGGGGTCATGGAGCATTGTGATGACAATTGTTCTAGAACATTGCGATGACAGGGATCATGGAGCATAGTGATGAAAGGGGCCATGGAGCATTGTGATGACAGGCGTCATGGGATATTGTGTTGACAGTGGTCTTGGAGCATTGTTAGAAAGGGAACATGGAGCAATTTGATTTCAGGGGCCATGAACAATTGTGAATACATAGGCCATGGAGTATTCAGATGAATGTGGTCAAGGATCATTGTGAAGAAAAGTGTACTGGAATATTGTGATGACACGGTTCATGGAACATTGCGATGACAAGGGCCATGGCGAAATGTGAAGACAGGTGTCATGGGTCATTGTGATGACAGTGGTCATCTAGAATTGTGAAGAAAGATATCATGGAGCACTGGGATGACAGGGGCCATGGAGCATTGTGATGACATGGGTCATGGGGCATTGTGATGACACGGCCATGGAACATTATGATGACAAGAATTCTGGAGCATTGTGATAAATAGGGCATGGACCATTGTGATTAGAGGGGCCAAGGAGCATTCTGATGACAACGACATGTTGCATTGTGATGACCAGTGTCATCGAGCATTGTGATGACAGTGGTCATGAAGCATTGTGATGAATGTGGTCATGGATCATTTGATGACAAGTGTCGTGGAGCATTGTGATGACAGGGGTCATAGAGCATTGTGATGACACGTTTATGGAATATTGTGATGACCAGAATTCTGTAGCACTGCGATGAAAAGGGAATGGAGCATTGTGAGTACAGGGGTCATGGAGCATTGTGATGACAATTGTTCTAGAACATTGTGAAGACAGGGATCATGGAGCATAGTGATGAAAGGGGCCATGGAGCATTGTGATGACAGGCGTCATGGGACAATGTGTTGACAGTGGTCTTGGATCATTGTTAGAAACGGAACATGGAGCAATTTGATTTCAGGGGCCATGAAAAATTGTGAATACATAGGCCATGGAGTATTCAGATGAATGTGGTCAAGGATCATTGTGATGAAAAGTGTCCTGGAATATTGTGATGACACGGTTCATGGAGCATTGCGATGACAAGGGCCATGGCGAAATGTGAAGACAGGTGTCATGGGACATTGTGATTGCAGTGGTCATCTAGAATTGTGAAGAAAGATATCATGGAGCACTGGGATGACAGGGGCCATGGAGCATTGTGATGACAGGCGTCATGGGGCATTGTGATGACACGGCCATGGAACATTATGATGACAAGAATTCTGGAACATTGTGATAAAAAGGGCATGGACCATTGTGATTAGAGGGGCCAAGGAGCATTCTGATGACAACGGCATGGAGCATTGTCATGACCAGGGTCATCGAGCATTGTGATGATAGTGGTCATGAAGCATTGTGATGAATGTGGTCATGGATCATTGTGATGACAAGTGTCGTGGAGCATTGTGATGACAGGGGTCATAGAGCAATGTGATGACACGGTTATGGAATATTGTGATGACCAGAATTCTGTAGCACTGTGATGAAAAAGGAAAGGAGCATTGTGAGTACAGGGGTCAGGAGCATTGTGATGACAATTGTTCTAGAACATTGTGAAGACAGGGATCATGGAGCATAGTGATGAAAGGGGACATGGAGCATTGTGATGACAGGCGTCATGGGACAATGTGTTGACAGTTGTCATGGAGCATTGTTAGAAAGGGAACATGGAGCAATTTGATTTCAGGGGCCACGAAAAATTGTGAATACATAGGCCATGGAGTATTCAGATGAATGTGGTCAAGGATCATTGTGACTACAAGTGTCCTGGAATATTGTGATGACACGGTTCATGGAGCATTGCGATGACAAGGGCCATGGCGAAATGTGAAGACAGGTGTCATGGGGCATTGTGATGACAGTGGTCATCTAGAATTGTGAAGAAAGATATCATGGAGCACTGGGATGACAGGGGCCATGGAGCATTGTGATGACAGGCGTCATGGGGCATTGTGATGACACGGCCATGGAACATTATGATGACAAGAATTCTGGAACATTGTGATAAAAAGGGCATGGACCATTGTGATTAGAGGGGCCAAGGAGCATTCTGATGACAACGGCATGGAGCATTGTGATGACCAGGGTCATCGAGCATTGTGATGATATTGGTCATGAAGCATTGTGATGAATGTGGTCATGGATCATTGTGATGACAAGTGTCGTGGAGCATTGTGATGACAGGGGTCATAGAGCATTGTGATGACACGGTTATGGAATATTGTGATGACCAGAATTCTGTAGCACTGTGATGAAAAGGGAATGGAGCATTGTGATTACAGGGGTCATGGAGCATTGTGATGACAATTGTTCTACAACATTGCGATGACAGGGATCATGGAGCATAGTGATGAAAGGGGCCATGGAGCATTGTGATGACAGGCGTCATGGGATATTGTGTTGACAGTGGTCTTGGAGCATTGTTAGAAAGGGAACATGGAGCAATTTGATTTCAGGGGCCATGAACAATTGTGAATACATAGGCCATGGAGTATTCAGATGAATGTGGTCAAGGATCATTGTGAAGAAAAGTGTACTGGAATATTGTGATGACACGGTTCATGGAACATTGCGATGACAAGGGCCATGGCGAAATGTGAAGACAGGTGTCATGGGGCATTGTGATGACAGTGGTCATCTAGAATTGTGAAGAAAGATATCATGGAGCACTGGGATGACAGGGGTCATGGAGCATTGTGATGACATGGGTCATGGGGCATTGTGATGACACGGCCATGGAACATTATGATGACAAGAATTCTGGAGCATTGTGATAAATAGGGCATGGACCATTGTGATTAGAAGGGCCAAGGAGCATTCTGATGACAACAGCATGGAGCATTGTGATGACAATGTTCATCGAGCATTGTGATGACAATGGTCATGAAGCATTGTGATGAATGTGGTCATGGATCATTGTGATGACAAGAGTCGTGGAGCATTGTGATGACAGGGGTCATAGAGCATTGTGATGAAACGGTTATGGAATATTGTGATGACCAGAATTCTGTAGCACTGAGATGAAAAGGGAATGGAGCATTGTGATGACAGGCGTCATGGGACAATGTGTTGACAGTGGTCTTGGATCACTGTTAGAAAGGGAACATGGAGCAATTTGATTTCAGGGGCCATGAAAAATTGTGAATACATAGGCCATGGAGTATTCAGATGAATGTGGTCAAGGATCATTGTGATGAAAAGTGTCCTGGAATATTGTGAGGACACGGTTCATGGAGCATTGCGATGACAAGGGCCATGGCGAAATGTGAAGACAGGTGTCATGGGGCATTGTGATGACAGTGGTCATCTAGAATTGTGAAGAAAGATATCATGGAGCACTTGGATGACAGGGGCCATGGAACATTGTGATGACAGGGGTCATGGCGCATTGTGATGACACCGCCATGGAACATTATGTTGACAAGAATTCTGGAGCATTGTGATAAAATGGGCATGGACCATTGTGATTAGAGGGGCCAAGGAGCATTCTGATGACAACGGCATGGAGCATTGTGATGACAGGGGTCATCGAGCATTGTGATGACAGTGGTCATGAAGCATTGTGATGAATGTGGTCATGGATCATTGTGATGACAAGTGTCGTGGAGCATTGTGATGACAGGGGTCATAGAGCATTGTGATGACACGGTTATGGAATATTTTGATGACCAGAATTCTGTAGCACTGTGATGAAAATGGAATGGAGCATTGTGATTACAGGGGTCATGGAGCATTGTGATGACCATTGTTCTAGAACATTGTGACGACAGGGATCATGGAGCATAGTGATGAAAGGGGCCATGGGGCATTGTGATGACAGGCGTCATGGGACATTGTGTTGACAGTGGTCATGGAGAATTGTTAGAAAGGGAACATGGAGCAATTTGATTTCAGGGGCCATGAAAAATTGTGAATACATAGGCCATGGAGTATTCAGATGAATGTGTTCAAGGATCATTGTGACGAAAAGTGTCCTGGAATATTGTGATGACACGGTTCATGGAACATTGCGATGACAAGGGCCATGGCGAAATGTGAAGACAGGTGTCATGGGGCATTGTGATGACAGTGGTCATCTAGAATTGTGAAGAAAGATATCATGGAGCACTGGGATGACAGGGGCCATGGAGCATTGTGATGACAGTGGTCATGAGGCATTGTGATGTCACGGCCTTGGAACATTATGATGACAAATATTCTGGAGCATTGTGATAAAAAGAGCATGGAGCATTGTGATTAGAGGGGCCAAGGAGCATTCTGATGACAACGGCATGGAGCATTGTGATGACCAGGGTCATCGAGCATTGTGATGACAGTGGTCATGAAGCATTGTGATGAATGTGGTCATGGATCATTGTGATGACAAGTGTCGTGGAGCATTGTGATGACAGGGGTCATAGAGCATTGTGATGACACGGTTATGGAATATTGTGATGACCAGAATTCTGTAGCACTGTGATGAAAAGGGAATGGAGCATTGTGATTACAGGGGCCATGGAGCATTGTGATGACAGGCGTCATGGGACAATGTGTTGACAGTGGTCTTGAATCATTGTTAGAAAGGGAACATGGAGCAATTTGATTTCAGGGGCCATGAAAAATTGTGAATACATAGGCCATGGAGTATTCAGATGAATGTGGTCAAGGATCATTGTGATGAAAAGTGTCCTGGAATATTATGATGACACGGTTCATGGAGCATTGCGATGACAAGGGCCATGGCGAAATGTGAAGACAGGTGTCATGGGACTTTGTGATGACAGTGGTCATCTAGAATTGTGAAGAAAGATATCATGGAGCACTGGGATGACAGGGGCCATGGAGCATTGTGATGACAGGGGTCATGGGGCATTGTGATGACACGGCCATGGAACATTATGATGACAAGAATTCTGGAGCATTGTGATAAAAAGGGCATGGACCACTGTGATTAGAGGGGCCAAGGAGCATTCTGATGACAACGGCATGGAGCATTTTGATGACAAGTTTCATCGAGCATTGTGATGATAGTGGTCATGAAGCATTGTGATGAATGTGGTCATGGATCGTTGTGATGAAAAGTGTCGTGGAGCATTGTGATGACAGGTCTCATAGAGCATTTTGATGACACGGTTATGGAATATTGTGATGACCAGAATTCTGTAGCACTGTGATGAAAAGGGAATGGAGCATTGTGATTACAGGGGTCATGGAGCATTGTGATGACAATTGTTCTAGAACATTGCGATGACAGGGATCATGGAGCATAGTGATGAAAGAGGCCATGGAGCATTGTGATGACAGGCGTCATGGGATATTGTGTTGACAGTGGTCTTGGAGCATTGTTAGAAAGGGAACATGGAGCAATTTGATTTCAGGGGCCATGAACAATTGTGAATACATAGGCCATGGAGTATTCAGATGAATGTGGTCAAGGATCATTGTGAAGAAAAGTGTACTGGAATATTGTGATGACACGGTTCATGGAACATTGCGATGACAAGGGCCATGGCGAAATGTGAAGACAGGTGTCATGGGTCATTGTGATGACAGCGGTCATCTAGAATTGTGAAGAAAGATATCATGGAGCACTGGGATGACAGGGGCCATGGAGCATTGTGATGACATGGGTCATGGGTCATTGTGATGACACGGCCATGGAACATTATGATGACAAGAATTCTGGAGCATTGTGATAAATAGGGCATGGACCATTGTGATTAGAAGGGCCAAGGAGCATTCTGATGACAATGGCATGGAGCATTGTGATGACAATGTTCATCGAGCATTGTGATGACAGTGGTCATGAAGCATTGTGATGAATGTGGTCATGGATCATTGTGATGACAAGAGTCGTGGACCATTGTGATGACAGGGGTCATAGAGCATTGTGATGACACGGTTATGGAATATTGTGATGAACAGAATTCTGTAGCACTGAGATGAAAAGGGAATGGAGCATTGTGATGACAGGAGTCATGGGACAATGTGTTGACAGTGGTCTTGGATCACTGTTAGAAAGGGAACATGGAGCAATTTGATTTCAGGGGCCATGAAAAATTGTGAATACATAGGCCATGGAGTATTCAGATGAATGTGCTCAAGGATCATTGTGATGAAAAGTGTCCTGGAATATTGTGAGGACACGGTTCATGGAGCATTGCGATGACAAGGGCCATGGCGAAATATGAAGACAGGTGTCATGGGGCATTGTGATGACAGTGGTCATCTAGAATTGTGAAGAAAGATATCATGGAGCACTTGGATGACAGGGGCCATGGAACATTGTGATGACAGGGGTCATGGGGCATTGTGATGACACCGCCATGGAACATTATGTTGACAAGAATTCTGGAGCATTGTGATAAAATGGGCATGGACCATTGTGATTAGAGGGGCCAAGGAGCATTCTGATGACAACGGCATGGAGCATTGTGATGACAGGGGTCATCGAGCATTGTGATGACAGTGGTCATGAAGCATTGTGATGAATGTGGTCATGGATCATTGTGATGACAAGTGTCGTGGAGCATTGTGATGACAGGGGTCATAGAGCATTGTGATGACACGGTTATGGTATATTGTGATGACCAGAATTCTGTAGCACTGTGATGAAAATGGAATGGAGCATTGTGATTACAGGGGTCATGGAGCATTGTGATGACCATTGTTCTAGAACATTGTGACGACAGGGATCATGGAGCATAGTGATGAAAGGGGCCATGGAGCATTGTGATGACAGGCGTCATGGGACATTGTGTTGACAGTGGTCATGGAGAATTGTTAGAAAGGGAACATGGAGCAATTTGATTTCAGGGGCCATGAAAAATTGTGAATACATAGGCCATGGAGTATTCAGATGAATGTGGTCAAGGATCATTGTGAATACAAGTGTCCCGGAATATTGTGATGACACGGTTCATGGAGCATTGCGATGACAAGGGCCATGGCGAAATGTGATGACAGGTGTCATGGGGCATTGTGATGACAGTGGTCATCTAGAATTGTGAAGAAAGATATCATGGAGCACTGGGATGACAGGGGCCATGGAGCATTGTGATGACATGGGTCATGGGGCATTGTGATGACACGGCCATGGAACATTATGATGTCAAGAATTCTGGAGCATTGTGATAAAAAGGGCATGGACCATTGTGATTAGAGGGGCCAAGGAGCATTCTGATGACAACGGCATGGAGCATTGTGATGACCAGGGTCATCGAGCATTGTGATGACAGTGGTCATGAAGCATTGTGATGAATGTGTTCATGGATCATTGTGATGACAAGTGTCGTGGAGCATTGTGATGACAGGGGTCATAGAGCATTGTGAGGACACGGCTATGGAATATTGTGATGACCAGAATTCTGTAGCCCTGTGATGAAAAGGGAATGGAGCATTGTGAGTACAGGGGTCATGGAGCATTGTGATGACAATTGTTCTAGAACATTGTGAAGACAGGGATCATGGAGCATAGTGATGAAAGGGGCCATGGAGCATTGTGATGACAGGCGTCATGGGACAATGTGTTGACAGTTGTCATAGAGCATTGTTAGAAAGTGAACATGGAGCAATTTGATTTCAGGGGCCATGAAAAATTGTGAATACATAGGCCATGGAGTATTCAGTTGAATGTGGTCAAGGATCATTGTGACTACAAGTGTCCTGGAATATTGTGATGACACGGTTCATGGAGCATTGCGATGACAAGGGCCATGGCGAAATGTGAAGACAGGTGTCATGGGGCATTGTGATGACAGTGGTCATTTAGAATTGTGAAGAAAGATATCATGGAGCACTGGGATGACAGGGGCCATGGAGCATTGTGATGACAGGGGTAATGGGGCATTCTGATGACACGGCCATGGAACATTATGATGACAAGAATTCTGGAACATTGTGATAAATAGGGCATGGACCATTGTGATTAGAGGGGCCAAGGAGCATTCTGATGACAACGGCATGGAACATTGTGATGACCAGTGTCATCGAGCATTGTGATGACAGTGGTCATGAAGCATTGTGATGAATGTGGTCATGGATCATTGTGATGACAAGTGTCGTGGAGCATTGTGATGACAGGGGTCATAGAGCATTGTGATGACACGGTTATGGAATATTGTGATGACCAGAATTGTGTAGCACTGTGATGAAAAGGGAATGGAGCATTGTGAGTACAGGGGTCATGGAGCATTGTGATGACAATTGTTCTAGAACATTGTGAAGACAGGGATCATGGAGCATAGTGATGAAAGGGGACATGGAGCATTGTGATGACAGGCGTCATGGGACAATGTGTTGACAGTTGTCATGGAGCATTGTTAGAAAGGGAACATGGAGCAATTTGATTTCAGGGGCCAGGAAAAATTGTGAATACATAGGCCATGGAGTATTCAGATGAATGTGGTCAAGGATCATTGTGACAAAAAGTTTACTGGAATATTGTGATGACACGGTTCATGGAGCATTGCAATGACAAGGGCCATGGCGAAATGTGAAGACAGGTGTCATGGGGCATTGTGATGACAGTGGTCATCTAGAATTGTGAAGAAAGATATCATGGAGCACTGGGATGACAGGGGCCAGGGAACATTGTGATGACAGGGGTCATGGGGCATTGTGATGACACGGCCATGGAACATTATGATGACAAGAATTCTGGAGCATTGTGATAAAAAGGGCATGGACCATTGTGATTAGAGGGGCCAAGGAGCATTCTGATGACAACGGCATGGAGCTTTGTGATGACCAGGGTCATCGAGCATTGTGATGACAGTGGTCATGAAGCATTGTGATGAATGTGTTCATGGATCCTTGTGATGACAAGTGTCGTGGAGCATTGTGATGACAGGGGTCATAGAGCATTGTGAGGACACGGCTATGGAATATTGTGATGACCAGAATTCTGTAGCCCTGTGATGAAAAGGGAATGGAGCATTGTGAGTACAGGGGTCATGGAGCATTGTGATGACAATTGTTCTAGAACATTGTGAAGACAGGGATCATGGAGCATAGTGATGAAAGGTGCCATGGAGCATTGTGATGACAGGCGTCATGGGACAATGTGTTGACAGTTGTCATAGAGCATTGTTAGAAAGTGAACATGGAGCAATTTGATTTCAGGGGCCATGAAAAATTGTGAATACATAGGCCATGGAGTATTCAGATGAATGTGGTCAAGGATCATTGTGACTACAAGTGTCCTGGAATATTGTGATGACACGGTTCATGGAGCATTGTGATGACAAGGGCCATGGCGAAATGTGAAGACAGGTGTCATGGGGCATTGTGATGACAGTGGTCATCTAGAATTGTGAAGAAAGATATCATGGAGCACTGGGATGACAGGGGCCATGGAGCATTGTGATGACAGGGGTCATGGGGCATTCTGATGACACGGCCATGGAACATTATGATGACAAGAATTCTGGAACATTGTGATAAAAAGGGCATGGACCATTGTGATTAGAGGGGCCAAGGAGCATTCTGATGACAACGGCATGGAGCATTGTGATGACCAGGGTCATCGAGCATTGTGATGACAGTGGTCATGAAGCATTGTGATGAATGTGGTCATGGATCATTGTGATGACAAGTGTCGTGGAGCATTGTGATGACAGGGGTCATAGAGCATTGTGATGACACGGTTATGGAATATTGTGATGACCAGAATTCTGTAGCACTGTGATGAAAAGGGAATGGAGCATTGTGAGTACAGGGGTCATGGAGCATTGTGATGACAATTGTTATAGAACATTGTGAAGACAGGGATCATGGAGCATAGTGATGAAAGGGGACATGGAGCATTGTGATGACAGGCGTCATGGGACAATGTGTTGACAGTTGTCATGGAGCATTGTTAGAAAGGGAACATGGAGCAATTTGATTTCAGGGGCCAGGAAAAATTGTGAATACATAGGCCATGGAGTATTCAGATGAATGTGGTCAAGGATCATTGTGACAAAAAGTTTACTGGAATATTGTGATGACACGGTTCATGGAGCATTGCAATGACAAGGGCCATGGCGAAATGTGAAGACAGGTGTCATGGGGCATTGTGATGACAGTGGTCATCTAGAATTGTGAAGAAAGATATCATGGAGCACTGGGATGACAGGGGCCATGGAGCATTGTGATGACATGGGTCATGGGTCATTGTGATGACAGTGGTCATCTAGAATTGTGAAGAAAGATATCATGGAGCACTGGGATGACAGGGGCTATGGAGCATTGTGATGACATGGGTCATGGGGCATTGTGATGACACCGCCATGGAACATTATGATGACAAGAATTCTGGAGCATTGTGATAAAAAGGTCATGGACCATTGTGATTAGAGGGGCCAAGGAGCATTCTGATGACAACAGCATGGAGCATTGTGATGACAAGGGTCATCGAGCATTGTGATGAGAGTGGTCATGAGGCATTGTGATGAATGTGGTCATGGATCATTGTGATGACAAGTGTCGTGGAGCATTGTGATGACAGGGGTCATAGAGCATTGTGATGACACGGTTATGGAATATTGTGATGACCAGAATTCTGTAGCACTGAGATGAAAAGGGAATGGAGCATTGTGAGTACAGGGGTCATGGAGCATTGTGATGACAATTGTTCTAGAACATTGTGAAGACAGGGATCATGGAGCATAGTGATGAAAGGGGCCGTGGAGCATTGTGATGACAGGTGTCATGGGACAATGTATTGACAATGGTCATGGAGCATTGTTAGAAAGGGAACATGGAGCAATTTGATTTCAGGGGCCATGAAAAATTGTGAATACATAGGCCATGGAGTATTCAGATGAATGTGGTCAAGGATCATTGTGACGACAAGTGTCCTGGAATATTGTGATGACACGGTTCATGGAGCATTGCGATGACAAGAGCAATGGCGAAATGTGAAGACAGGTGTCATGGGGCATTGTGATGACAGTGGTCATCTAGAATTGTGAAGAAAGATATCATGGAGCACTGGGATGACAGGGGCAATGAAGCATTGTGATGACAGGCGTCTTGGGGCATTGTGATGACACGGCCATGGAACATTATGATGACAAGAATTCTGGAGCATTGTGATAAAAAGGGCATGGACCATTGTGATTAGAGGGGCCAAGGAGCATTCTGATGACAACGACATGTTGCATTGTGATGACCAGTGTCATCGAGCATTGTGATGACAGTGGTCATGAAGCATTGTGATGAATGTGGTCATGGATCATTTGATGACAAGTGTCGTGGAGCATTGTGATGACAGGGGTCATAGAGCATTGTGATGAAACGTTTATGGAATATTGTGATGACCAGAATTCTGTAGCACTGCGATGAAAAGGGAATGGAGTATTGTGAGTACAGGGGTCATGGAGCATTGTGATGACAATTGTTCTAGAACATTGTGAAGACAGGGATCATGGAGCATAGTGATGAAAGGGGCCATGGAGCATTGTGATGACAGGCGTCATGGGACAATGTGTTGACAGTGGTCTTGGATCATTGTTAGAAACGGAACATGGAGCAATTTGATTTCAGGGGCCATGAAAAATTGTGAATACATAGGCCATGGAGTATTCAGATGAATGTGGTCAAGGATCATTGTGATGAAAAGTGTCCTGGAATATTGTGATGACACGGTTCATGGAGCATTGCGATGACAAGGGCCATGGCGAAATGTGAAGACAGGTGTCATGGTACATTGTGATTGCAGTGGTCATCTAGAATTGTGAAGAAAGATATCATGGAGCACTGGGATGACAGGGGCCATGGAGCATTGTGATGACAGGCGTCATGGGGCATTGTGATGACACGGCCATGGAACAATATGATGACAAGAATTCTGGAACATTGTGATAAAAAGGGCATGGACCATTGTGATTAGAGGGGCCAAGGAGCATTCTGATGACAACGGCATGGAGCATTGTGATGACCAGGGTCATCGAGCATTGTGATGATAGTGGTCATGAAGCATTGTGATGAATGTGGTCATGGATCATTGTGATGACAAGTGTCGTGGAGCATTGTGATGACAGGGGTCATAGGGCAATGTGATGACACGGTTATGGAATATTGTGATGACCAGAATTCTGTAGCACTGTGATGAAAAGGGAAAGGAGCATTGTGAGTACAGGGGTCAGGAGCATTGTGATGATAATTGTTCTAGAACATTGTGAAGACAGGGATCATGGAGCATAGTGATGAAAGGGGACATGGAGCATTGTGATGACAGGCGTCATGGGACAATGTGTTGACAGTTGTCATGGAGCATTGTTAGAAAGGGAACATGGAGCAATTTGATTTCAGGGGCCATGAAAAATTGTGAATACATAGGCCATGGAGTATTCAGATGAATGTGGTCAAGGATCATTGTGACAAAAAGTGTCCTGGAATATTGTGATGACACGGTTCATGGAGCATTGCGATGACAAGGGCCATGGCGAAATGTGAAGACAGGTGTCATGGGGCATTGTGATGACAGTGGTCATCTAGAATTGTGAAGAAAGATATCATGGAGCACTGGGATGACGGGGGCCATGGAGCATTGTGATGACAGGGGTTATGGGACATTGTGATGACACGGACATGGAACATTATGATGACAAGAATTCTGGAGCATTGTGATAAATAGGGCATGGACCATTGTGATTAGAGTGGCCAAGGAGCATTCTGATGACAACGGCATGGAGCATTTTGATGACAAGTTTCATCGAGCATTGTGATGATAGTGGTCATGAAGCATTGTGATGAATGTGGTCATGGATCATTGTGATGACAAGTGTCGTGGAGCATTGTGATGACAGGTCTCATAGAGCATTTTGATGACACGGTTATGGAATATTGTGATGACCAGAATTCTGTAGCACTGTGATGAAAAGGGAATGGAGCATTGTGATTACAGTGGTCATGGAGCATTGTGATGACAATTGTTCTAAAACATTGTGAAAACAGGGATCATGGAGCATAGTGATGAAAGGGGCCATGGAGCATTGTGATGACAGGCGTCATGGGACAATATGTTGACAGTGGTCTTGAATCATTGTTAGAAAGGGAACATGGAGCAATTTGATTTCAGGGGCCATGAAAAATTGTGAATACATAGGCCATGGAGTATTCAGATGAATGTGGTCAAGGATCATTGTGATGAAAAGTGTCCTGGAATATTATGATGACACGGTTCATGGAGCATTGCGATGACAAGGGCCATGGCGAAATGTGAAGACAGGTGTCATGGGACTTTGTGATGACAGTGGTCATCTAGAATTGTGAAGAAAGATATCATGGAGCACTGGGATGACAGGGGCCATGGAGCATTGTGATGACAGGGGTCATGGGGCATTGTGATGACACGGCCATGGAACATTATGATGACAAGAATTCTGGAGCTTTGTGATAAAAAGGGCATGGACCACTGTGATTAGAGGGGCCAAGGAGCATTCTGATGACAACGGCATGGAGCATTTTGATGACAAGTTTCATCGAGCATTGTGATGATAGTGGTCATGAAGCATTGTGATGAATGTGGTCATGGATCGTTGTGATGAAAAGTGTCGTGGAGCATTGTGATGACAGGTCTCATAGAGCATTTTGATGACACGGTTATGGAATATTGTGATGACCAGAATTCTGTAGCACTGTGATGAAAAGGGAATGGAGCATTGTGATTACAGGGGTCATGGAGCATTATGATGACAATTGTTCTAGAACATTGCGATGACAGGGATCATGGAGCATAGTGATGAAAGGGGCCATGGAGCATTGTGATGACAGGCGTCATGGGATATTGTGTTGACAGTGGTCTTGGAGCATTGTTAGAAAGGGAACATGGAGCAATTTGATTTCAGGGGCCATGCACAATTGTGAATACATAGGCCATGGAGTATTCAGATGAATGTGGTCAAGGATAATTGTGAAGAAAAGTGTACTGGAATATTGTGATGACACGGTTCATGGAACATTGCGATGACAAGGGCCATGGCGAAATGTGAAGACAGGTGTCATGGGTCATTGTGATGACAGTGGTCATCTAGAATTGTGAAGAAAGATATCATGGAGCACTGGGATGACAGGGGCCATGGAGCATTGTGATGACATGGGTCATGGGGCATTGTGATGACACGGCCATGGAACATTATGATGACAAGAATTCTGGAGCATTGTGATAAATAGGGCATGGACCATTGTGATTAGAAGGGCCAAGGAGCATTCTGATGACAACGGCATGGAGCATTGTGATGACAATGTTCATCGAGCATTGTGATGACAGTGGTCATGAAGCATTGTGATGAATGTGGTCATGGATCATTGTGATGACAAGAGTCGTGGACCATTGTGATGACAGGGGTCATAGAGCATTGTGATGACACGGTTATGGAATATTGTGATGACCAGAATTCTGTAGCACTGAGATGAAAAGGGAATGGAGCATTGTGATGACAGGAGTCATGGGACAATGTGTTGACAGTGGTCTTGGATCACTGTTAGAAAGGGAACATGGAGCAATTTGATTTCAGGGGCCATGAAAAATTGTGAATACATAGGCCATGGAGTATTCAGATGAATGTGCTCAAGGATCATTGTGATGAAAAGTGTCCTGGAATATTGTGAGGACACGGTTCATGGAGCATTGCGATGACAAGGGCCATGGCGAAATGTGAAGACAGGTGTCATGGGGCATTGTGATGACAGTGGTCATCTAGAATTGTGAAGAAAGATATCATGGAGCACTTGGATGACAGGGGCCATGGAACATTGTGATGACAGGGGTCATGGGGCATTGTGATGACACCGCCATGGAACATTATGTTGACAAGAATTCTGGAGCATTGTGATAAAATGGGCATGGACCATTGTGATTAGAGGGGCCAAGGAGCATTCTGATGACAACGGCATGGAGCATTGTGATGACAGGGGTCATCGAGCATTGTGATGACAGTGGTCATGAAGCATTGTGATGAATGTGGTCATGGATCATTGTGATGACAAGTGTCGTGGAGCATTGTGATGACAGGGGTCATAGAGCATTGTGATGACACGGTTGTGGAATATTTTGATGACCAGAATTCTGTAGCACTGTGATGAAAATGGAATGGAGCATTGTGATTACAGGGGTCATGGAGCATTGTGATGACCATTGTTCTACAACATTGTGACGACAGGGATCATGGAGCATAGTGATGAAAGGGGCCATGGGGCATTGTGATGACAGGCGTCATGGGACATTGTGTTGACAGTGGTCATGGAGAATTGTTAGAAAGGGAACATGGAGCAATTTGATTTCAGGGGCCATGAAAAATTGTGAATACATAGGCCATGGAGTATTCAGATGAATGTGGTCAAGGATCATTGTGAATACAAGTGTCCCGGAATATTGTGATGACACGGTTCATGGAGCATTGCGATGACAAGGGCCATGGCGAAATGTGATGACAGGTGTCATGGGGCATTGTGATGACAGTGGTCATCTAGAATTGTGAAGAAAGATATCATGGAGCACTGGGATGACAGGGGCCATGGAGCATTGTGATGACAGGGGTCATGGGGCATTGTGATGACACGGCCATGGAACATTATGATGTCAAGAATTCTGGAGCATTGTGATAAAAAGGGCATGGACCATTGTGATTAGAGGGGCCAAGGAGCATTCTGATGACAACGGCATGGAGCATTGTGATGACAAGGGTCATCGAGCATTGTGATGAGAGTGGTCATGAAGCATTGTGATGAATGTGTTCATGGATCATTGTGATGACAAGTGTCGTGGAGCATTGTGATGACAGGGGTCATAGAGCATTGTGATGACACGGTTATGGAATATTGTGATGACCAGAATTCTGTAGCACTGTGATGAAAAGGGAATGGAGCATTGTGATTACAGGGGTCATGGAGCATTGTGATGAC
The DNA here is from genome assembly GCF_028021215.1 of Eschrichtius robustus. Classification (NCBI taxonomy): domain Eukaryota; kingdom Metazoa; phylum Chordata; class Mammalia; order Artiodactyla; family Eschrichtiidae; genus Eschrichtius; species Eschrichtius robustus. Next base: position 3,524,914 of record NW_027175249.1, on the reverse strand, counting down.
AATTGTTCTAAAACATTGTGAAAACAGGGATCATGGAGCATAGTGATGAAAGGGGCCATGGAGCATTGTGATGACAGGCGTCATGGGACAATATGTTGACAGTGGTCTTGAATCATTGTTAGAAAGGGAACATGGAGCAATTTGATTTCAGGGGCCATGAAAAATTGTGAATACATAGGCCATGGAGTATTCAGATGAATGTGGTCAAGGATCATTGTGATGAAAAGTGTCCTGGAATATTATGATGACACGGTTCATGGAGCATTGCGATGACAAGGGCCATGGCGAAATGTGAAGACAGGTGTCATGGGACTTTGTGATGACAGTGGTCATCTAGAATTGTGAAGAAAGATATCATGGAGCACTGGGATGACAGGGGCCATGGAGCATTGTGATGACAGGGGTCATGGGGCATTGTGATGACACGGCCATGGAACATTATGATGACAAGAATTCTGGAGCATTGTGATAAAAAGGGCATGGACCACTGTGATTAGAGGGGCCAAGGAGCATTCTGATGACAACGGCATGGAGCATTTTGATGACAAGTTTCATCGAGCATTGTGATGATAGTGGTCATGAAGCATTGTGATGAATGTGGTCATGGATCGTTGTGATGAAAAGTGTCGTGGAGCATTGTGATGACAGGTCTCATAGAGCATTTTGATGACACGGTTATGGAATATTGTGATGACCAGAATTCTGTAGCACTGTGATGAAAAGGGAATGGAGCATTGTGATTACAGGGGTCATGGAGCATTATGATGACAATTGTTCTAGAACATTGCGATGACAGGGATCATGGAGCATAGTGATGAAAGGGGCCATGGAGCATTGTGATGACAGGCGTCATGGGATATTGTGTTGACAGTGGTCTTGGAGCATTGTTAGAAAGGGAACATGGAGCAATTTGATTTCAGGGGCCATGCACAATTGTGAATACATAGGCCATGGAGTATTCAGATGAATGTGGTCAAGGATAATTGTGAAGAAAAGTGTACTGGAATATTGTGATGACACGGTTCATGGAACATTGCGATGACAAGGGCCATGGCGAAATGTGAAGACAGGTGTCATGGGTCATTGTGATGACAGTGGTCATCTAGAATTGTGAAGAAAGATATCATGGAGCACTGGGATGACAGGGGCCATGGAGCATTGTGATGACATGGGTCATGGGGCATTGTGATGACACGGCCATGGAACATTATGATGACAAGAATTCTGGAGCATTGTGATAAATAGGGCATGGACCATTGTGATTAGAAGGGCCAAGGAGCATTCTGATGACAACGGCATGGAGCATTGTGATGACAATGTTCATCGAGCATTGTGATGACAGTGGTCATGAAGCATTGTGATGAATGTGGTCATGGATCATTGTGATGACAAGAGTCGTGGACCATTGTGATGACAGGGGTCATAGAGCATTGTGATGACACGGTTATGGAATATTGTGATGACCAGAATTCTGTAGCACTGAGATGAAAAGGGAATGGAGCATTGTGATGACAGGAGTCATGGGACAATGTGTTGACAGTGGTCTTGGATCACTGTTAGAAAGGGAACATGGAGCAATTTGATTTCAGGGGCCATGAAAAATTGTGAATACATAGGCCATGGAGTATTCAGATGAATGTGCTCAAGGATCATTGTGATGAAAAGTGTCCTGGAATATTGTGAGGACACGGTTCATGGAGCATTGCGATGACAAGGGCCATGGCGAAATGTGAAGACAGGTGTCATGGGGCATTGTGATGACAGTGGTCATCTAGAATTGTGAAGAAAGATATCATGGAGCACTTGGATGACAGGGGCCATGGAACATTGTGATGACAGGGGTCATGGGGCATTGTGATGACACCGCCATGGAACATTATGTTGACAAGAATTCTGGAGCATTGTGATAAAATGGGCATGGACCATTGTGATTAGAGGGGCCAAGGAGCATTCTGATGACAACGGCATGGAGCATTGTGATGACAGGGGTCATCGAGCATTGTGATGACAGTGGTCATGAAGCATTGTGATGAATGTGGTCATGGATCATTGTGATGACAAGTGTCGTGGAGCATTGTGATGACAGGGGTCATAGAGCATTGTGATGACACGGTTGTGGAATATTTTGATGACCAGAATTCTGTAGCACTGTGATGAAAATGGAATGGAGCATTGTGATTACAGGGGTCATGGAGCATTGTGATGACCATTGTTCTACAACATTGTGACGACAGGGATCATGGAGCATAGTGATGAAAGGGGCCATGGGGCATTGTGATGACAGGCGTCATGGGACATTGTGTTGACAGTGGTCATGGAGAATTGTTAGAAAGGGAACATGGAGCAATTTGATTTCAGGGGCCATGAAAAATTGTGAATACATAGGCCATGGAGTATTCAGATGAATGTGGTCAAGGATCATTGTGAATACAAGTGTCCCGGAATATTGTGATGACACGGTTCATGGAGCATTGCGATGACAAGGGCCATGGCGAAATGTGATGACAGGTGTCATGGGGCATTGTGATGACAGTGGTCATCTAGAATTGTGAAGAAAGATATCATGGAGCACTGGGATGACAGGGGCCATGGAGCATTGTGATGACAGGGGTCATGGGGCATTGTGATGACACGGCCATGGAACATTATGATGTCAAGAATTCTGGAGCATTGTGATAAAAAGGGCATGGACCATTGTGATTAGAGGGGCCAAGGAGCATTCTGATGACAACGGCATGGAGCATTGTGATGACAAGGGTCATCGAGCATTGTGATGACAGTGGTCATGAAGCATTGTGATGAATGTGTTCATGGATCATTGTGATGACAAGTGTCGTGGAGCATTGTGATGACAGGGGTCATAGAGCATTGTGATGACACGGTTATGGAATATTGTGATGACCAGAATTCTGTAGCACTGTGATGAAAAGGGAATGGAGCATTGTGATTACAGGGGTCATGGAGCATTGTGATGACCATTGTTCTAGAACATTGTGATGACAGGGATCACGGAGCATAGTGATGAAAGGGGCCATGGAGCATTGTGATGATAGGCGTCATGGGACAATGTGTTGACAGTGGTCATGGAGAATTGTTAGAAAGGGAACATGGAGCAATTTGATTTCAGGGGCCATGAAAAATTGTGAATACATAGGCCATGGAGTATTCAGATGAATGTGGTCAAGGATAATTGTGACTACAAGTGTCGTGGAATATTGTGATGACACGGTTCATGGAGCATTGCGATGACAAGGGCCATGGCGAAATGTGAAGACAGGTGTCATGGGGCATTGTGATGACAGTGGTCATCTAGAATTGCGAAGAAAGATATCATGGAGCACTGGGATGACAGGGGCCATGGAGCATTGTGATGACAGGGGTCATGGGGCATTCTGATGACAAGGCCATGGAACATTATGATGACAAGAATTCTGGAGCATTGTGATAAAAAGGGCATGGACCATTGTGATTAGAGGGGCCAAGGAGCATTCTGATGAGAACGGCATGGAGCATTGTGATGACCAGGGTCATCGAGCATTGTGATGACAGTGGTCATGAAGCATTGTGATGAATGTGGTCATGGATCATTGTGATGACAAGTGTCGTGGAGCATTGTGATGACAGGGGTCATAGAGCATTGTGATGAAACGGTTATGGTATATTGTGATGACCAGAATTCTGTAGCACTGTGATGAAAAGGGAATGGAGCATTGTGTGTACAGTGGTCATGGAGCATTGTGATGACAATTGTTCTAGAACATTGTGAAGACAGGGATCATGGAGCATAGTGATGAAAGGGGACATGGAGCATTGTGATGACAGGCGTCAAGGGACAATGTGTTGACAGTTGTCATGGAGCATTGTTAGAAAGGGAACATGGAGCCATTTGATTTCAGGGGCCATGAAAAATTGTGAATACATAAGCCATGGAGTATTCAGATGAATGTGGTCAAGGATCATTGTGACCAAAAGTGTCCTGGAATATTGTGATGACACGGTTCATGGAGCATTGCGATGACAAGGGACATGGCGAAATGTGAAGACAGGTGTCATGGGGCATTGTGATGACAGTGGTCATCTAGAATTGTGAAGAAAGATATCATGGAGCACTGGGATGACAGGGGCCATGGTGCATTGTGATTACAGGCGTCATGGGGCATTGTGATGACACGGCCATGGAACATTATGATGAGAAGAATTCTGGAACATTGTGATAAAAAGGGCATGGACCATTGTGATTAGAGGGGCCAAGGAGCATTCTGATGACAACGGCATGGAGCATTGTGATGACCAGGGTCATCGAGCATTGTGATGACAGTGGTCATGAAGCATTGTGATGAATGTGGTCATGGATCATTGTGATGACAAGTGTCGTGGAGCATTGTGATGACAGGGGTCATAGAGCATTGTGATGACACGGTTATGGAATATTGTGATGACCAGAATTCTGTAGCACTGTGATGAAAAGGGAATGGAGCATTGTGATTACAGGGGTCATGGAGCATTGTGATGACAATTGTTCTAGAACATTGCGATGACAGTGATCATGGAGCATAGTGATGAAAGGGGCCATGGAGCATTGTGATGACAGGCGTCATGGGACATTGTGTTGACAGTGGTCTTGGAGCATTGTTAGAAAGGGAACATGGAGCAATTTGATTTCAGGGGATATGAAAAATTGTGAATACATAGGCCATGGAGTATTCAGATGAATGTGGGCAAGGATCATTGTGACGACAAGTGTCCTGGCATATTGTGATGACACGGTTCATGGAGCATTGCGACGACAAGGGCCATGGCGAAATGTGAAGACAGTTGTCATGGGGCTTTGTGATGACAGTGGTCATCTAGAATTGTGAAGAAAGATATCATGGAGCAGTGGGATGACGGGGGCCATGGAGCATTGTGATGACAGGGGTTATGGGGCATTGTGATGACACGGACATGGAACATTATGATGACAAGAATTCTGGAGCATTGTGATAAATAGGGCATGGACCATTGTGATTAGAGGGGCCAAGGAGCATTCTGATGACAACGGCATGGAGCATTGTGATGACAATGTTCATCGAGCATTGTAATGACAGTGGTCATGAAGCATTGTGATGAATGTGGTCATGGATCATTGTGATGACAAGAGTCGTGGAGCATTGTGATGACAGGGGTCATAGAGCATTGTGATGACACGGTTATGGAATATTGTGATGACCAGAATTCTGTAGCACTGAGATAAAAAGGGAATGGAGCATTGTGATGACAGGCGTCATGGGACAATGTGTTGACAGTGGTCTTGGATCACTGTTAGAAAGGGAACATGGAGCAATTTGATTTCAGGGGCCATGAAAAATTGTGAATACATAGGCCATGGAGTATTCAGATGAATGTGCTCAAGGATCATTGTGATGAAAAGTGTCCTGGAATATTGTGAGGACACGGTTCATGGAGCATTGCGATGACAAGGGCCATGGCGAAATGTGAAGACAGGTGTCATGGGGCATTGTGATGACAGTGGTCATCTAGAATTGTGAAGAAAGATATCATGGAGCACTTGGATGACAGGGGCCATGGAACATTGTGATGACAGGGGTCATGGGGCATTGTGATGACACCGCCATGGAACATTATGTTGACAAGAATTCTGGAGCATTGTGATAAAATGGGCATGGACCATTGTGATTAGAGGGGCCAAGGAGCATTCTGATGACAACGGCATGGAGCATTGTGATGACAGGGGTCATCGAGCATTGTGACGACAGGGATCATGGAGCATAGTGATGAAAGGGGCCATGGGGCATTGTGATGACAGGCGTCATGGGACATTGTGTTGACAGTGGTCATGGAGAATTGTTAGAAAGGGAACATGGAGCAATTTGATTTCAGGGGCCATGAAAAATTGTGAATACATAGGCCATGGAGTATTCAGATGAATGTGGTCAAGGATCATTGTGACGACAAGTGTCCTGGAATATTGTGATGACACGGTTCATGGAGCATTGCGATGAAAAGGGCCATGGCAAAATGTGATGAGAGTGGTCATCTAGAATTGTGAAGAAAGATATCATGGAGCCCTGGGATGATAGGGGCCATGGAGCATTGTGATGAAAGGGGTCATGGGGCATTGTGATGACACGGCCATGGAACATTATGATGACAAGAATTCTGGAGCATTGTGATAAAAAGGGCATGGACCATTGTGATTAGAGGGGTCAAGGAGCATTCTGATGACAACGGCATGGAGCATTGTGATGACCAGGGTCATCGAGCATTGTGATGACAGTGGTCATGAAGCATTGTGATGAATGTGGTCATGGATCATTGTGATGACAAGTGTCGTGGAGCATTGTGATGACAGGGTTCATAGTGCATTGTGATGACACGGTTATGGAGTATTGTGATGACCAGAATTCTGTAGCACTGTGATGAAAAGAGAATGGAGCATTGTGATTACAGGGGTCATGGAGCATCGTGATGACAATTGTTCTAGAACATTGCGATGACAGGGATCATGGAGCATAGTGATGAAAGGGGCCATGGAGCATTGTGATGACAGGCGTCATGGGACATTGTGTTGACAGTGGTCTTGGAGCATTGTTAGAAAGGGAACATGGAGCAATTTGATTTCAGGGGATATGAAAAATTGTGAATACATAGGCCATGGAGTATTCAGATGAATGTGGGCAAGGATCATTGTGACGACAAGTGTCCTGGCATATTCTGATGACACGGTTCATGGAGCATTGCGATGACAAGGGCCATGGCGAAATGTGAAGACAGTTGTCATGGGGCTTTGTGATGACAGTGGTCATCTAGAATTGTGAAGAAAGATATCATGGAGCAGTGGGATGACGGGGGCCATGGAGCATCGTGATGACAGGGGTTATGGGGCACTGTGATGACACGGACATGGAACATTATGATGACAAGAATTCTGGAGCATTGTGATAAATAGGGCATGGACCATTGTGATTAGAGGGGCCAAGGAGCATTCTGATGACAACGGCATGGAGCATTGTGATGACCAGGGTCATCGAGCATTGTGATGACAGTGGTCATGAAGCATTGTGATGAATGTGGTCATGGATCATTGTGATGACAAGAGTCGTGGAGCATTGTGATGACAGGGGTCATAGAGCATTGTGATGACACGGTTATGGAATATTGTGATGACCAGAATTCTGTAGCACTGAGATGAAAAGGGAATGGAGCATTGTGATTACAGGGGTCATGGAGCATTGTGATGACAATTGTTCTAAAACATTGTGAAGACAGGGATCATGGAGCATAGTGATGAAAGGGGCCATGGAGCATTGTGATGACAGGCGTCATGGGACAATGTGTTGACAGTGGTCTTGAATCATTGTTAGAAAGGGAACATGGAGCAATTTGATTTCAGGGGCCATGAAAAATTGTGAATACATAGGCCATGGAGTATTCAGATGAATGTGGTCAAGGATCATTGTGATGAAAAGTGTCCTGGAATATTATGATGACACGGTTCATGGAGCATTGCGATGACAAGGGCCATGGCGAAATGTGAAGACAGGTGTCATGGGACTTTGTGATGACAGTGGTCATCTAGAATTGTGAAGAAAGATATCATGGAGCACTGGGATGACAGGGGCCATGGAGCATTGTGATGACAGGGGTCATGGGGCATTGTGATGACACGGCCATGGAACATTATGATGACAAGAATTCTGGAGCATTGTGATAAAAAGGGCATGGACCACTGTGATTAGAGGGGCCAAGGAGCATTCTGATGACAACGGCATGGAGCATTTTGATGACAAGTTTCATCGAGCATTGTGATGATAGTGGTCATGAAGCATTGTGATGAATGTGGTCATGGATCGTTGTGATGAAAAGTGTCGTGGAGCATTGTGATGACAGGTCTCATAGAGCATTTTGATGACACGGTTATGGAATATTGTGATGACCAGAATTCTGTAGCACTGTGATGAAAAGGGAATGGAGCATTGTGATTACAGGGGTCATGGAGCATTGTGATGACAATTGTTCTAGAACATTGCGATGACAGGGATCATGGAGCATAGTGATGAAAGAGGCCATGGAGCATTGTGATGACAGGCGTCATGGGATATTGTGTTGACAGTGGTCTTGGAGCATTGTTAGAAAGGGAACATGGAGCAATTTGATTTCAGGGGCCATGAACAATTGTGAATACATAGGCCATGGAGTATTCAGATGAATGTGGTCAAGGATCATTGTGAAGAAAAGCGTACTGGAATATTGTGATGACACGGTTCATGGAACATTGCGATGACAAGGGCCATGGCGAAATGTGAAGACAGGTGTCATGGGTCATTGTGATGACAGTGGTCATCTAGAATTGTGAAGAAAGATATCATGGAGCACTGGGATGACAGGGGCCATGGAGCATTGTGATGACATGGGTCATGGGGCATTGTGATGACACGGCCATGGAACATTATGATGACAAGAATTCTGGAGCATTGTGATAAATAGGGCATGGACGATTGTGAATAGAAGGGCCAAGGAGCATTCTGATGACAACGGCATGGAGCATTGTGATGACAATGTTAATCGAGCATTGTGATGACAGTGGTCATGAAGCATTGTGATGAATGTGGTCATGGATCATTGTGATGACAAGAGTCGTGGACCATTGTGATGACAGGGGTCATAGAGCATTGTGATGACACGGTTATGGAATATTGTGATGACCAGAATTCTGTAGCACTGAGATGAAAAGGGAATGGAGCATTGTGATGACAGGAGTCATGGGACAATGTGTTGACAGTGGTCTTGGATCACTGTTAGAAAGGGAACATGGAGCAATTTGATTTCAGGGGCCATGAAAAATTGTGAATACATAGGCCATGGAGTATTCAGATGAATGTGCTCAAGGATCATTGTGATGAAAAGTGTCCTGGAATATTGTGAGGACACGGTTCATGGAGCATTGCGATGACAAGGGCCATGGCGAAATATGAAGACAGGTGTCATGGGGCATTGTGATGACAGTGGTCATCTAGAATTGTGAAGAAAGATATCATGGAGCACTTGGATGACAGGGGCCATGGAACATTGTGATGACAGGGGTCATGGGGCATTGTGATGACACCGCCATGGAACATTATGTTGACAAGAATTCTGGAGCATTGTGATAAAATGGGCATGGACCATTGTGATTAGAGGGGCCAAGGAGCATTCTGATGACAACGGCATGGAGCATTGTGATGACAGGGGTCATCGAGCATTGTGATGACAGTGGTCATGAAGCATTGTGATGAATGTGGTCATGGATCATTGTGATGACAAGTGTCGTGGAGCATTGTGATGACAGGGGTCATAGAGCATTGTGATGACACGGTTATGGAATATTGTGATGACCAGAATTCTGTAGCACTGTGATGAAAATGGAATGGAGCATTGTGATTACAGGGGTCATGGAGCATTGTGATGACCATTGTTCTAGAACATTGTGACGACAGGGATCATGGAGCATAGTGATGAAAGGGGCCATGGGGCATTGTGATGACAGGCGTCATGGGACATTGTGTTGACAGTGGTCATGGAGAATTGTTAGAAAGGGAACATGGAGCAATTTGATTTCAGGGGCCATGAAAAATTGTGAATACATAGGACATGGAGTATTCAGATGAATGTGGTCAAGGATCATTGTGAATACAAGTGTCCCGGAATATTGTGATGACACGGTTCATGGAGCATTGCGATGACAAGGGCCATGGCGAAATGTGATGACAGGTGTCATGGGGCATTGTGATGACAGTGGTCATCTAGAATTGTGAAGAAAGATATCATGGAGCACTGGGATGACAGGGGCCATGGAGCATTGTGATGACATGGGTCAAGGGGCATTGTGATGACACGGCCATGGAACATTATGATGTCAAGAATTCTGGAGCATTGTGATAAAAAGGGCATGGACCATTGTGATTAGAGGGGCCAAGGAGCATTCTGATGACAACGGCATGGAGCATTGTGATGACCAGGGTCATCGAGCATTGTGATGACAGTGGTCATGAAGCATTGTGATGAATGTGTTCATGGATCATTGTGATGACAAGTGTCGTGGAGCATTGTGATGACAGGGGTCATAGAGCATTGTGAGGACACGGCTATGGAATATTGTGATGACCAGAATTCTGTAGCCCTGTGATGAAAAGGGAATGGAGCATTGTGAGTACAGGGGTCATGGAGCATTGTGATGACAATTGTTCTAGAACATTGTGAAGACAGGGATCATGGAGCATAGTGATGAAAGGGGCCATGGAGCATTGTGATGACAGGCGTCATGGGACAATGTGTTGACAGTTGTCATAGAGCATTGTTAGAAAGTGAACATGGAGCAACTTGATTTCAGGGGCCATGAAAAATTGTGAATACATAGGCCATGGAGTATTCAGTTGAATGTGGTCAAGGATCATTGTGACTACAAGTGTCCTGGAATATTGTGATGACACGGTTCATGGAGCATTGCGATGACAAGGGCCATGGCGAAATGTGAAGGCAGGTGTCATGGGGCATTGTGATGACAGTGGTCATCTAGAATTGTGAAGAAAGATATCATGGAGCACTGGGATGACAGGGGCCATGGAGCATTGTGATGACAGGGGTCATGGGGCATTCTGATGACACGGCCATGGAACATTATGATGACAAGAATTCTGGAACATTGTGATAAATAGGGCATGGACCATTGTGATTAGAGGGGCCAAGGAGCATTCTGATGACAACGGCATGGAACATTGTGATGACCAGTGTCATCGAGCATTGTGATGACAGTGGTCATGAAGCATTGTGATGAATGTGGTCATGGATCATTGTGATGACAAGTGTCGTGGAGCATTGTGATGACAGGGGTCATAGAGCATTGTGATGACACGGTTATGGAATATTGTGATGACCAGAATTGTGTAGCACTGTGATGAAAAGGGAATGGAGCATTGTGAGTACAGGGGTCATGGAGCATTGTGATGACAATTGTTCTAGAACATTGTGAAGACAGGGATCATGGAGCATAGTGATGAAAGGGGACATGGAGCATTGTGATGACAGGCGTCATGGGACAATGTGTTGACAGTTGTCATGGAGCATTGTTAGAAAGGGAACATGGAGCAATTTGATTTCAGGGGCCAGGAAAAATTGTGAATACATAGGCCATGGAGTATTCAGATGAATGTGGTCAAGGATCATTGTGACAAAAAGTTTACTGGAATATTGTGATGACACGGTTCATGGAGCATTGCAATGACAAGGGCCATGGCGAAATGTGAAGACAGGTGTCATGGGGCATTGTGATGACAGTGGTCATCTAGAATTGTGAAGAAAGATATCATGGAGCACTGGGATGACAGGGGCCAGGGAACATTGTGATGACAGGGGTCATGGGGCATTGTGATGACACGGCCATGGAACATTATGATGACAAGTATTCTGGAGCATTGTGATAAAAAGGGCATGGACCATTGTGATTAGAGGGGCCAAGGAGCATTCTGATGACCACGGCATGGAGCATTGTGATGACCAGGGTCATCGAGCATTGTGATGACAGTGGTCATGAAGCATTGTGATGAATGTGTTCATGGATCATTGTGATGACAAGTGTCGTGGAGCATTGTGATGACAGGGGTCATAGAGCATTGTGAGGACACGGCTATGGAATATTGTGATGACCAGAATTCTGTAGCCCTGTGATGAAAAGGGAATGGAGCATTGTGAGTACAGGGGTCATGGAGCATTGTGATGACAATTGTTCTAGAACATTGTGAAGACAGGGATCATGGAGCATAGTGATGAAAGGGGCCATGGAGCATTGTGATGACAGGCGTCATGGGACAATGTGTTGACAGTTGTCATAGAGCATTGTTAGAAAGTGAACATGGAGCAATTTGATTTCAGGGGCCATGAAAAATTGTGAATACATAGGCCATGGAGTATTCAGATGAATGTGGTCAAGGATCATTGTGACTACAAGTGTCCTGGAATATTGTGATGACACGGTTCATGGAGCATTGCGATGACAAGGGCCATGGCGAAATGTGAAGGCAGGTGTCATGGGGCATTGTGATGACAGTGGTCATCTAGAATTGTGAAGAAAGATATCATGGAGCACTGGGATGACAGGGGCCATGGAGCATTGTGATGACAGGGGTCATGGGGCATTCTGATGACACGGCCATGGAACATTATGATGACAAGAATTCTGGAACATTGTGATAAAAAGGGCATGGACCATTGTGATTAGAGGGGCCAAGGAGCATTCTGATGACAACGGCATGGAGCATTGTGATGACCAGGGTCATCGAGCATTGTGATGACAGTGGTCATGAAGCATTGTGATGAATGTGGTCATGGATCATTGTGATGACAAGTGTCGTGGAGCATTGTGATGACAGGGGTCATAGAGCATTGTGATGACACGGTTATGGAATATTGTGATGACCAGAATTCTGTAGCACTGTGATGAAAAGGGAATGGAGCATTGTGAGTACAGGGGTCATGGAGCATTTTGATGACAATTGTTCTAGAACATTGTGAAGACAGGGATCATGGAGCATAGTGATGAAAGGGGACATGGAGCATTGTGATGACAGGCGTCATGGGACAATGTGTTGACAGTTGTCATGGAGCATTGTTAGAAAGGGAACATGGAGCAATTTGATTTCAGGGGCCAGGAAAAATTGTGAATACATAGGCCATGGAGTATTCAGATGAATGTGGTCAAGGATCATTGTGACAAAAAGTTTACTGGAATATTGTGATGACACGGTTCATGGAGCATTGCAATGACAAGGGCCATGGCGAAATGTGAAGACAGGTGTCATGGGGCATTGTGATGACAGTGGTCATCTAGAATTGTGAAGAAAGATATCATGGAGCACTGGGATGACAGGGGCCATGGAGCATTGTGATGACATGGGTCATGGGGCATTGTGATGACAGTGGTCATCTAGAATTGTGAAGAAAGATATCATGGAGCACTGGGATGACAGGGGCTATGGAGCATTGTGATGACATGGGTCATGGGGCATTGTGATGACACCGCCATGGAACATTATGATGACAAGAATTCTGGAGCATTGTGATAAAAAGGTCATGGACCATTGTGATTAGAGGGGCCAAGGAGCATTCTGATGACAACAGCATGGAGCATTGTGATGACAAGGGTCATCGAGCATTGTGATGAGAGTGGTCATGAGGCATTGTGATGAATGTGGTCATGGATCATTGTGATGACAAGTGTCGTGGAGCTTTGTGATGACAGGGGTCATAGAGCATTGTGATGACACGGTTATGGAATATTGTGATGACCAGAATTCTGTAGCACTGAGATGAAAAGGGAATGGAGCATTGTGAGTACAGGAGTCATGGAGCATTGTGATGACAATTGTTCTAGAACATTGTGAAGACAGGGATCATGGAGCATAGTGATGAAAGGGGCCATGGAGCATTGTGATGACAGGTGTCATGGGACAATGTATTGACAATGGTCATGGAGCATTGTTAGAAAGGGAACATGGAGCAATTTGATTTCAGGGGCCATGAAAAATTGTGAATACATAGGCCATGGAGTATTCAGATGAATGTGGTCAAGGATCACTGTGACGACAAGTGTCCTGGAATATTGTGATGACACGGTTCATGGAGCATTGCGATGACAAGAGCCATGGCGAAATGTGAAGACAGGTGTCATGGGGCATTGTGATGACAGTGGTCATCTAGAATTGTGAAGAAAGATATCATGGAGCACTGGGATGACAGGGGCAATGAAGCATTGTGATGACAGGCGTCTTGGGGCATTGTGATGACACGGCCATGGAACATTATGATGACAAGAATTCTGGAGCATTGTGATAAAAAGGGCATGGACCATTGTGATTAGAGGGGCCAAGGAGCATTCTGATGACAACGACATGTTGCATTGTGATGACCAGTGTCATCGAGCATTGTGATGACAGTGGTCATGAAGCATTGTGATGAATGTGGTCATGGATCATTTGATGACAAGTGTCGTGGAGCATTGTGATGACAGGGGTCATAGAGCATTGTGATGACACGTTTATGGAATATTGTGATGACCAGAATTCTGTAGCACTGCGATGAAAAGGGAATGGAGCATTGTGAGTACAGGGGTCATGGAGCATTGTGATGACAATTGTTCTAGAACATTGTGAAGACAGGGATCATGGAGCATAGTGATGAAAGGGGCCATGGAGCATTGTGATGACAGGCGTCATGGGACAATGTGTTGACAGTGGTCTTGGATCATTGTTAGAAACGGAACATGGAGCAATTTGATTTCAGGGGCCATGAAAAATTGTGAATACATAGGCCATGGAGTATTCAGATGAATGTGGTCAAGGATCATTGTGATGAAAAGTGTCCTGGAATATTGTGATGACACGGTTCATGGAGCATTGCGATGACAAGGGCCATGGCGAAATGTGAAGACAGGTGTCATGGGACATTGTGATTGCAGTGGTCATCTAGAATTGTGAAGAAAGATATCATGGAGCACTGGGATGACAGGGGCCATGGAGCATTGTGATGACAGGCGTCATGGGGCATTGTGATGACACGGCCATGGAACATTATGATGACAAGAATTCTGGAACATTGTGATAAAAAGGGCATGGACCATTGTGATTAGAGGGGCCAAGGAGCATTCTGATGACAACGGCATGGAGCATTGTGATGACCAGGGTCATCGAGCATTGTGATGATAGTGGTCATGAAGCATTGTGATGAATGTGGTCATGGATCATTGTGATGACAAGTGTCGTGGAGCATTGTGATGACAGGGGTCATAGGGCAATGTGATGACACGGTTATGGAATATTGTGATGACCAGAATTCTGTAGCACTGTGATGAAAAGGGAAAGGAGCATTGTGAGTACAGGGGTCAGGAGCATTGTGATGACAATTGTTCTAGAACATTGTGAAGACAGGGATCATGGAGCATAGTGATGAAAGGGGACATGGAGCATTGTGATGACAGGCGTCATGGGACAATGTGTTGACAGTTGTCATGGAGCATTGTTAGAAAGGGAACATGGAGCAATTTGATTTCAGGGGCCATGAAAAATTGTGAATACATAGGCCATGGAGTATTCAGATGAATGTGGTCAAGGATCATTGTGACAAAAAGTGTCCTGGAATATTGTGATGACACGGTTCATGGAGCATTGCGATGACAAGGGCCATGGCGAAATGTGAAGACAGGTGTCATGGGGCATTGTGATGACAGTGGTCATCTAGAATTGTGAAGAAAGATATCATGGAGCACTGGGATGACAGGGGCCATGGAGCATTGTGATGACAGGCGTCATGGGGCATTGTGATGACACGGCCATGGAACATTATGATGACAAGAATTCTGGAACATTGTGATAAAAAGGGCATGGACCATTGTGATTAGAGGGGCCAAGGAGCATTCTGATGACAACGGCATGGAGCATTGTGATGACCAGGGTCATCGAGCATTGTGATGACATTGGTCATGAAGCATTGTGATGAATGTGGTCATGGATCATTGTGATGACAAGTGTCGTGGAGCATTGTGATGACAGGGGTCATAGAGCATTGTGATGACACGGTTATGGAATATTGTGATGAGCAGAATTCTGTAGCACTGTGATGAAAAGGGAATGGAGCATTGTGATTACAGGGGTCATGGAGCATTGTGATGACAATTGTTCTAGAACATTGCGATGACAGGGATCATGGAGCATAGTGATGAAAGGGGCCATGGAGCATTGTGATGACAGGCGTCATGGGATATTGTGTTGATAGTGGTCTTGGAGCATTGTTAAAAAGGGAACATGGAGCAATTTGATTTCAGGGGCCATGAACAATTGTGAATACATAGGCCATGGAGTATTCAGATGAATGTGGTCAAGGATCATTGTGAAGAAAAGTGTACTGGAATATTGTGATGACACGGTTCATGGAACATTGCGATGACAAGGGCCATGGCGAAATGTGAAGACAGGTGTCATGGGGCATTGTGATGACAGTGGTCATCTAGAATTGTGAAGACAGATATCATGGAGCACTGGGATGACAGGGGCCATGGAGCAATGTGATGACATGGGTCATGGGGCATTGTGATGACACGGCCATGGAACATTATGATGACAAGAATTCTGGAGCATTGTGATAAATAGGGCATGGACCATTGTGATTAGAAGGGCCAAGGAGCATTCTGATGACAACGGCATGGAGCATTGTGATGACAATGTTCATCGAGCATTGTGATGACAATGGTCATGAAGCATTGTGATGAATGTGGTCATGGATCATTGTGATGACAAGAGTCTTGGAGCATTGTGATAACAGGGGTCATAGAGCATTGTGATGACACGGTTATGGAATATTGTGATGACCAGAATTCTGTAGCACTGAGATGAAAAGGGAATGGAGCATTGTGATGACAGGCGTCATGGGACAATGTGTTGACAGTGGTCTTGGATCACTGTTAGAAAGGGAACATGGAGCAATTTGATTTCAGGGGCCATGAAAAATTGTGAATACATAGGCCATGGAGTATTCAGATGAATGTGGTCAAGGATCATTGTGATGAAAAGTGTCCTGGAATATTGTGAGGACACGGTTCATGGAGCATTGCGATGACAAGGGCCATGGCGAAATGTGAAGACAGGTGTCATGGGGCATTGTGATGACAGTGGTCATCTAGAATTGTGAAGAAAGATATCATGGAGCACTTGGATGACAGGGGCCATGGAACATTGTGATGACAGGGGCCATGGCGCATTGTGATGACACCGCCATGGAACATTATGTTGACAAGAATTCTGGAGCATTGTGATAAAATGGGCATGGACCATTGTGATTAGAGGGGCCAAGGAGCATTCTGATGACAACGGCATGGAGCATTGTGATGACAGGGGTCATCGAGCATTGTGATGACAGTGGTCATGAAGCATTGTGATGAATGTGGTCATGGATCATTGTGATGACAAGTGTCGTGGAGCATTGTGATGACAGGTGTCATAGAGCATTGTGATGACACGGTTATGGAATATTTTGATGACCAGAATTCTGTAGCACTGTGATGAAAATGGAATGGAGCATTGTGATTACAGGGGTCATGGAGCATTGTGATGACCATTGTTGTAGAACATTGTGACGACAGGGATCATGGAGCATAGTGATGAAAGGGGCCATGGGGCATTGTGATGACAGGCGTCATGGGACATTGTGTTGACAGTGGTCATGGAGAATTGTTAGAAAGGGAACATGGAGCAATTTGATTTCAGGGGCCATGAAAAATTGTGAATACATAGGCCATGGAGTATTCAGATGAATGTGTTCAAGGATCATTGTGACGAAAAGTGTCCTGGAATATTGTGATGACACGGTTCATGGAACATTGCGATGACAAGGGCCATGGCGAAATGTGAAGACAGGTGTCATGGGGCATTGTGATGACAGTGGTCATCTAGAATTGTGAAGAAATATATCATGGAGCACTGGGATGACAGGGGCCATGGAGCATTGTGATGACAGGGGTCATGAGGCATTGTGATGACACGGCCTTGGAACATTATGATGACAAGTATTCTGGAGCATTGTGATAAAAAGAGCATGGAGCATTGTGATTAGAGGGGCCAAGGAGCATTCTGATGACAACGGCATGGAGCATTGTGATGACCAGGGTCATCGAGCATTGTGATGACAGTGGTCATGAAGCATTGTGATGAATGTGGTCATGGATCATTGTGATGACAAGTGTCGTGGAGCATTGTGATGACAGGGGTCATAGAGCATTGTGATGACACGGTTATGGAATATTGTGATGACCAGAATTCTGTAGCACTGTGATGAAAAGGGAATGGAGCATTGTGATTACAGGGGTCATGGAGCATTGTGATGACAATTGTTCTAGAACATTGTGAAGACAGGGATCATGGAGCATTGTGATGAAAGGGGCCATGGAGCATTGTGATGACAGGTGTCATGGGACAATGTGTTGACAGTGGTCTTGAATCATTGTTAGAAAGGGAACATGGAGCAATTTGATTTCAGGGGATATGAAAAATTGTGAATACATAGGCCATGGAGTATTCAGATGAATGTGGGCAAGGATCATTGTGATGAAAATTGTCCTGGAATATTGTGATGACACGGTTCATGGCGCATTGCGATGACAAGGGCCATGGCGAAATGTGAAGACAGTTGTCATGGGGCATTGTGATGACACGGCCATGGAACATTATGATGACAAGAATTCTGGAGCATTGTGATAAAAAGGGCATGGACCATTGTGATTAGAGGGGCCAAGGAGCATTCTGATGACCACGGCATGGAGCATTGTGATGACCAGGGTCATCGAGCATTGTGATGACAGTGGTCATGAAGCATTGTGATGAATGTGTTCATGGATCATTGTGATGACAAGTGTCGTGGAGCATTGTGATGACAGGGGTCATAGAGCATTGTGAGGACACGGCTATGGAATATTGTGATGACCAGAATTCTGTAGCCCTGTGATGAAAAGGGAATGGAGCATTGTGAGTACAGGGGTCATGGAGCATTGTGATGACAATTGTTCTAGAACATTGTGAAGACAGGGATCATGGAGCATAGTGATGAAAGGGGCCATGGAGCATTGTGATGACAGGCGTCATGGGACAATGTGTTGACAGTTGTCATAGAGCATTGTTAGAAAGTGAACATGGAGCAATTTGATTTCAGGGGCCATGAAAAATTGTGAATACATAGGCCATGGAGTATTCAGATGAATGTGGTCAAGGATCATTGTGACTACAAGTGTCCTGGAATATTGTGATGACACGGTTCATGGAGCATTGCGATGACAAGGGCCATGGCGAAATGTGAAGGCAGGTGTCATGGGGCATTGTGATGACAGTGGTCATCTAGAATTGTGAAGAAAGATATCATGGAGCACTGGGATGACAGGGGCCATGGAGCATTGTGATGACAGGGGTCATGGGGCATTCTGATGACACGGCCATGGAACATTATGATGACAAGAATTCTGGAACATTGTGATAAAAAGGGCATGGACCATTGTGATTAGAGGGGCCAAGGAGCATTCTGATGACAACGGCATGGAGCATTGTGATGACCAGGGTCATCGAGCATTGTGATGACAGTGGTCATGAAGCATTGTGATGAATGTGGTCATGGATCATTGTGATGACAAGTGTCGTGGAGCATTGTGATGACAGGGGTCATAGAGCATTGTGATGACACGGTTATGGAATATTGTGATGACCAGAATTCTGTAGCACTGTGATGAAAAGGGAATGGAGCATTGTGAGTACAGGGGTCATGGAGCATTTTGATGACAATTGTTCTAGAACATTGTGAAGACAGGGATCATGGAGCATAGTGATGAAAGGGGACATGGAGCATTGTGATGACAGGCGTCATGGGACAATGTGTTGACAGTTGTCATGGAGCATTGTTAGAAAGGGAACATGGAGCAATTTGATTTCAGGGGCCAGGAAAAATTGTGAATACATAGGCCATGGAGTATTCAGATGAATGTGGTCAAGGATCATTGTGACAAAAAGTTTACTGGAATATTGTGATGACACGGTTCATGGAGCATTGCAATGACAAGGGCCATGGCGAAATGTGAAGACAGGTGTCATGGGGCATTGTGATGACAGTGGTCATCTAGAATTGTGAAGAAAGATATCATGGAGCACTGGGATGACAGGGGCCATGGAGCATTGTGATGACATGGGTCATGGGGCATTGTGATGACAGTGGTCATCTAGAATTGTGAAGAAAGATATCATGGAGCACTGGGATGACAGGGGCTATGGAGCATTGTGATGACATGGGTCATGGGGCATTGTGATGACACCGCCATGGAACATTATGATGACAAGAATTCTGGAGCATTGTGATAAAAAGGTCATGGACCATTGTGATTAGAGGGGCCAAGGAGCATTCTGATGACAACAGCATGGAGCATTGTGATGACAAGGGTCATCGAGCATTGTGATGAGAGTGGTCATGAGGCATTGTGATGAATGTGGTCATGGATCATTGTGATGACAAGTGTCGTGGAGCTTTGTGATGACAGGGGTCATAGAGCATTGTGATGACACGGTTATGGAATATTGTGATGACCAGAATTCTGTAGCACTGAGATGAAAAGGGAATGGAGCATTGTGAGTACAGGAGTCATGGAGCATTGTGATGACAATTGTTCTAGAACATTGTGAAGACAGGGATCATGGAGCATAGTGATGAAAGGGGCCATGGAGCATTGTGATGACAGGTGTCATGGGACAATGTATTGACAATGGTCATGGAGCATTGTTAGAAAGGGAACATGGAGCAATTTGATTTCAGGGGCCATGAAAAATTGTGAATACATAGGCCATGGAGTATTCAGATGAATGTGGTCAAGGATCACTGTGACGACAAGTGTCCTGGAATATTGTGATGACACGGTTCATGGAGCATTGCGATGACAAGAGCCATGGCGAAATGTGAAGACAGGTGTCATGGGGCATTGTGATGACAGTGGTCATCTAGAATTGTGAAGAAAGATATCATGGAGCACTGGGATGACAGGGGCAATGAAGCATTGTGATGACAGGCGTCTTGGGGCATTGTGATGACACGGCCATGGAACATTATGATGACAAGAATTCTGGAGCATTGTGATAAAAAGGGCATGGACCATTGTGATTAGAGGGGCCAAGGAGCATTCTGATGACAACGACATGTTGCATTGTGATGACCAGTGTCATCGAGCATTGTGATGACAGTGGTCATGAAGCATTGTGATGAATGTGGTCATGGATCATTTGATGACAAGTGTCGTGGAGCATTGTGATGACAGGGGTCATAGAGCATTGTGATGACACGTTTATGGAATATTGTGATGACCAGAATTCTGTAGCACTGCGATGAAAAGGGAATGGAGCATTGTGAGTACAGGGGTCATGGAGCATTGTGATGACAATTGTTCTAGAACATTGTGAAGACAGGGATCATGGAGCATAGTGATGAAAGGGGCCATGGAGCATTGTGATGACAGGCGTCATGGGACAATGTGTTGACAGTGGTCTTGGATCATTGTTAGAAACGGAACATGGAGCAATTTGATTTCAGGGGCCATGAAAAATTGTGAATACATAGGCCATGGAGTATTCAGATGAATGTGGTCAAGGATCATTGTGATGAAAAGTGTCCTGGAATATTGTGATGACACGGTTCATGGAGCATTGCGATGACAAGGGCCATGGCGAAATGTGAAGACAGGTGTCATGGGACATTGTGATTGCAGTGGTCATCTAGAATTGTGAAGAAAGATATCATGGAGCACTGGGATGACAGGGGCCATGGAGCATTGTGATGACAGGCGTCATGGGGCATTGTGATGACACGGCCATGGAACATTATGATGACAAGAATTCTGGAACATTGTGATAAAAAGGGCATGGACCATTGTGATTAGAGGGGCCAAGGAGCATTCTGATGACAACGGCATGGAGCATTGTGATGACCAGGGTCATCGAGCATTGTGATGATAGTGGTCATGAAGCATTGTGATGAATGTGGTCATGGATCATTGTGATGACAAGTGTCGTGGAGCATTGTGATGACAGGGGTCATAGGGCAATGTGATGACACGGTTATGGAATATTGTGATGACCAGAATTCTGTAGCACTGTGATGAAAAGGGAAAGGAGCATTGTGAGTACAGGGGTCAGGAGCATTGTGATGACAATTGTTCTAGAACATTGTGAAGACAGGGATCATGGAGCATAGTGATGAAAGGGGACATGGAGCATTGTGATGACAGGCGTCATGGGACAATGTGTTGACAGTTGTCATGGAGCATTGTTAGAAAGGGAACATGGAGCAATTTGATTTCAGGGGCCATGAAAAATTGTGAATACATAGGCCATGGAGTATTCAGATGAATGTGGTCAAGGATCATTGTGACAAAAAGTGTCCTGGAATATTGTGATGACACGGTTCATGGAGCATTGCGATGACAAGGGCCATGGCGAAATGTGAAGACAGGTGTCATGGGGCATTGTGATGACAGTGGTCATCTAGAATTGTGAAGAAAGATATCATGGAGCACTGGGATGACAGGTTCCATGGAGCATTGTGATGACAGGCGTCATGGGGCATTGTGATGACACGGCCATGGAACATTATGATGACAAGAATTCTGGAACATTGTGATAAAAAGGGCATGGACCATTGTGATTAGAGGGGCCAAGGAGCATTCTGATGACAACGGCATGGAGCATTGTGATGACCAGGGTCATCGAGCATTGTGATGACATTGGTCATGAAGCATTGTGATGAATGTGGTCATGGATCATTGTGATGACAAGTGTCGTGGAGCATTGTGATGACAGGGGTCATAGAGCATTGTGATGACACGGTTATGGAATATTGTGATGAGCAGAATTCTGTAGCACTGTGATGAAAAGGGAATGGAGCATTGTGATTACAGGGGTCATGGAGCATTGTGATGACAATTGTTCTAGAACATTGCGATGACAGGGATCATGGAGCATAGTGATGAAAGGGGCCATGGAGCATTGTGATGACAGGCGTCATGGGATATTGTGTTGATAGTGGTCTTGGAGCATTGTTAAAAAGGGAACATGGAGCAATTTGATTTCAGGGGCCATGAACAATTGTGAATACATAGGCCATGGAGTATTCAGATGAATGTGGTCAAGGATCATTGTGAAGAAAAGTGTACTGGAATATTGTGATGACACGGTTCATGGAACATTGCGATGACAAGGGCCATGGCGAAATGTGAAGACAGGTGTCATGGGGCATTGTGATGACAGTGGTCATCTAGAATTGTGAAGAAAGATATCATGGAGCACTGGGATGACAGGGGCCATGGAGCAATGTGATGACATGGGTCATGGGGCATTGTGATGACACGGCCATGGAACATTATGATGACAAGAATTCTGGAGCATTGTGATAAATAGGGCATGGACCATTGTGATTAGAAGGGCCAAGGAGCATTCTGATGACAACGGCATGGAGCATTGTGATGACAATGTTCATCGAGCATTGTGATGACAATGGTCATGAAGCATTGTGATGAATGTGGTCATGGATCATTGTGATGACAAGAGTCTTGGAGCATTGTGATAACAGGGGTCATAGAGCATTGTGATGACACGGTTATGGAATATTGTGATGACCAGAATTCTGTAGCACTGAGATGAAAAGGGAATGGAGCATTGTGATGACAGGCGTCATGGGACAATGTGTTGACAGTGGTCTTGGATCACTGTTAGAAAGGGAACATGGAGCAATTTGATTTCAGGGGCCATGAAAAATTGTGAATACATAGGCCATGGAGTATTCAGATGAATGTGGTCAAGGATCATTGTGATGAAAAGTGTCCTGGAATATTGTGAGGACACGGTTCATGGAGCATTGCGATGACAAGGGCCATGGCGAAATGTGAAGACAGGTGTCATGGGGCATTGTGATGACAGTGGTCATCTAGAATTGTGAAGAAAGATATCATGGAGCACTTGGATGACAGGGGCCATGGAACATTGTGATGACAGGGGCCATGGCGCATTGTGATGACACCGCCATGGAACATTATGTTGACAAGAATTCTGGAGCATTGTGATAAAATGGGCATGGACCATTGTGATTAGAGGGGCCAAGGAGCATTCTGATGACAACGGCATGGAGCATTGTGATGACAGGGGTCATCGAGCATTGTGATGACAGTGGTCATGAAGCATTGTGATGAATGTGGTCATGGATCATTGTGATGACAAGTGTCGTGGAGCATTGTGATGACAGGGGTCATAGAGCATTGTGATGACACGGTTATGGAATATTTTGATGACCAGAATTCTGTAGCACTGTGATGAAAATGGAATGGAGCATTGTGATTACAGGGGTCATGGAGCATTGTGATGACCATTGTTGTAGAACATTGTGACGACAGGGATCATGGAGCATAGTGATGAAAGGGGCCATGGGGCATTGTGATGACAGGCGTCATGGGACATTGTGTTGACAGTGGTCATGGAGAATTGTTAGAAAGGGAACATGGAGCAATTTGATTTCAGGGGCCATGAAAAATTGTGAATACATAGGCCATGGAGTATTCAGATGAATGTGTTCAAGGATCATTGTGACGAAAAGTGTCCTGGAATATTGTGATGACACGGTTCATGGAACATTGCGATGACAAGGGCCATGGCGAAATGTGAAGACAGGTGTCATGGGGCATTGTGATGACAGTGGTCATCTAGAATTGTGAAGAAATATATCATGGAGCACTGGGATGACAGGGGCCATGGAGCATTGTGATGACAGGGGTCATGAGGCATTGTGATGACACGGCCTTGGAACATTATGATGACAAGTATTCTGGAGCATTGTGATAAAAAGAGCATGGAGCATTGTGATTAGAGGGGCCAAGGAGCATTCTGATGACAACGGCATGGAGCATTGTGATGACCAGGGTCATCGAGCATTGTGATGACAGTGGTCATGAAGCATTGTGATGAATGTGGTCATGGATCATTGTGATGACAAGTGTCGTGGAGCATTGTGATGACAGGGGTCATAGAGCATTGTGATGACACGGTTATGGAATATTGTGATGACCAGAATTCTGTAGCACTGTGATGAAAAGGGAATGGAGCATTGTGATTACAGGGGTCATGGAGCATTGTGATGACAATTGTTCTAGAACATTGTGAAGACAGGGATCATGGAGCATTGTGATGAAAGGGGCCATGGAGCATTGTGATGACAGGTGTCATGGGACAATGTGTTGACAGTGGTCTTGAATCATTGTTAGAAAGGGAACATGGAGCAATTTGATTTCAGGGGATATGAAAAATTGTGAATACATAGGCCATGGAGTATTCAGATGAATGTGGGCAAGGATCATTGTGATGAAAATTGTCCTGGAATATTGTGATGACACGGTTCATGGCGCATTGCGATGACAAGGGCCATGGCGAAATGTGAAGACAGTTGTCATGGGGCATTGTGATGACACGGCCATGGAACATTATGATGACAAGAATTCTGGAGCATTGTGATAAAAAGGGCATGGACCATTGTGATTAGAGGGGCCAAGGAGCATTCTGATGACCACGGCATGGAGCATTGTGATGACCAGGGTCATCGAGCATTGTGATGACAGTGGTCATGAAGCATTGTGATGAATGTGTTCATGGATCATTGTGATGACAAGTGTCGTGGAGCATTGTGATGACAGGGGTCATAGAGCATTGTGAGGACACGGCTATGGAATATTGTGATGACCAGAATTCTGTAGCCCTGTGATGAAAAGGGAATGGAGCATTGTGAGTACAGGGGTCATGGAGCATTGTGATGACAATTGTTCTAGAACATTGTGAAGACAGGGATCATGGAGCATAGTGATGAAAGGGGCCATGGAGCATTGTGATGACAGGCGTCATGGGACAATGTGTTGACAGTTGTCATAGAGCATTGTTAGAAAGTGAACATGGAGCAATTTGATTTCAGGGGCCATGAAAAATTGTGAATACATAGGCCATGGAGTATTCAGATGAATGTGGTCAAGGATCATTGTGACTACAAGTGTCCTGGAATATTGTGATGACACGGTTCATGGAGCATTGCGATGACAAGGGCCATGGCGAAATGTGAAGGCAGGTGTCATGGGGCATTGTGATGACAGTGGTCATCTAGAATTGTGAAGAAAGATATCATGGAGCACTGGGATGACAGGGGCCATGGAGCATTGTGATGACAGGGCTCATGGGGCATTCTGATGACACGGCCATGGAACATTATGATGACAAGAATTCTGGAACATTGTGATAAAAAGGGCATGGACCATTGTGATTAGAGGGGCCAAGGAGCATTCTGATGACAACGGCATGGAGCATTGTGATGACCAGGGTCATCGAGCATTGTGATGACAGTGGTCATGAAGCATTGTGATGAATGTGGTCATGGATCATTGTGATGACAAGTGTCGTGGAGCATTGTGATGACAGGGGTCATAGAGCATTGTGATGACACGGTTATGGAATATTGTGATGACCAGAATTCTGTAGCACTGTGATGAAAAGGGAATGGAGCATTGTGAGTACAGGGGTCATGGAGCATTTTGATGACAATTGTTCTAGAACATTGTGAAGACAGGGATCATGGAGCATAGTGATGAAAGGGGACATGGAGCATTGTGATGACAGGCGTCATGGGACAATGTGTTGACAGTTGTCATGGAGCATTGTTAGAAAGGGAACATGGAGCAATTTGATTTCAGGGGCCAGGAAAAATTGTGAATACATAGGCCATGGAGTATTCAGATGAATGTGGTCAAGGATCATTGTGACAAAAAGTTTACTGGAATATTGTGATGACACGGTTCATGGAGCATTGCAATGACAAGGGCCATGGCGAAATGTGAAGACAGGTGTCATGGGGCATTGTGATGACAGTGGTCATCTAGAATTGTGAAGAAAGATATCATGGAGCACTGGGATGACAGGGGCCATGGAGCATTGTGATGACATGGGTCATGGGGCATTGTGATGACAGTGGTCATCTAGAATTGTGAAGAAAGATATCATGGAGCACTGGGATGACAGGGGCTATGGAGCATTGTGATGACATGGGTCATGGGGCATTGTGATGACACCGCCATGGAACATTATGATGACAAGAATTCTGGAGCATTGTGATAAAAAGGTCATGGACCATTGTGATTAGAGGGGCCAAGGAGCATTCTGATGACAACAGCATGGAGCATTGTGATGACAAGGGTCATCGAGCATTGTGATGAGAGTGGTCATGAGGCATTGTGATGAATGTGGTCATGGATCATTGTGATGACAAGTGTCGTGGAGCTTTGTGATGACAGGGGTCATAGAGCATTGTGATGACACGGTTATGGAATATTGTGATGACCAGAATTCTGTAGCACTGAGATGAAAAGGGAATGGAGCATTGTGAGTACAGGAGTCATGGAGCATTGTGATGACAATTGTTCTAGAACATTGTGAAGACAGGGATCATGGAGCATAGTGATGAAAGGGGCCATGGAGCATTGTGATGACAGGTGTCATGGGACAATGTATTGACAATGGTCATGGAGCATTGTTAGAAAGGGAACATGGAGCAATTTGATTTCAGGGGCCATGAAAAATTGTGAATACATAGGCCATGGAGTATTCAGATGAATGTGGTCAAGGATCACTGTGACGACAAGTGTCCTGGAATATTGTGATGACACGGTTCATGGAGCATTGCGATGACAAGAGCCATGGCGAAATGTGAAGACAGGTGTCATGGGGCATTGTGATGACAGTGGTCATCTAGAATTGTGAAGAAAGATATCATGGAGCACTGGGATGACAGGGGCAATGAAGCATTGTGATGACAGGCGTCTTGGGGCATTGTGATGACACGGCCATGGAACATTATGATGACAAGAATTCTGGAGCATTGTGATAAAAAGGGCATGGACCATTGTGATTAGAGGGGCCAAGGAGCATTCTGATGACAACGACATGTTGCATTGTGATGACCAGTGTCATCGAGCATTGTGATGACAGTGGTCATGAAGCATTGTGATGAATGTGGTCATGGATCATTTGATGACAAGTGTCGTGGAGCATTGTGATGACAGGGGTCATAGAGCATTGTGATGACACGTTTATGGAATATTGTGATGACCAGAATTCTGTAGCACTGCGATGAAAAGGGAATGGAGCATTGTGAGTACAGGGGTCATGGAGCATTGTGATGACAATTGTTCTAGAACATTGTGAAGACAGGGATCATGGAGCATAGTGATGAAAGGGGCCATGGAGCATTGTGATGACAGGCGTCATGGGACAATGTGTTGACAGTGGTCTTGGATCATTGTTAGAAACGGAACATGGAGCAATTTGATTTCAGGGGCCATGAAAAATTGTGAATACATAGGCCATGGAGTATTCAGATGAATGTGGTCAAGGATCATTGTGATGAAAAGTGTCCTGGAATATTGTGATGACACGGTTCATGGAGCATTGCGATGACAAGGGCCATGGCGAAATGTGAAGACAGGTGTCATGGGACATTGTGATTGCAGTGGTCATCTAGAATTGTGAAGAAAGATATCATGGAGCACTGGGATGACAGGGGCCATGGAGCATTGTGATGACAGGCGTCATGGGGCATTGTGATGACACGGCCATGGAACATTATGATGACAAGAATTCTGGAACATTGTGATAAAAAGGGCATGGACCATTGTGATTAGAGGGGCCAAGGAGCATTCTGATGACAACGGCATGGAGCATTGTGATGACCAGGGTCATCGAGCATTGTGATGATAGTGGTCATGAAGCATTGTGATGAATGTGGTCATGGATCATTGTGATGACAAGTGTCGTGGAGCATTGTGATGACAGGGGTCATAGGGCAATGTGATGACACGGTTATGGAATATTGTGATGACCAGAATTCTGTAGCACTGTGATGAAAAGGGAAAGGAGCATTGTGAGTACAGGGGTCAGGAGCATTGTGATGACAATTGTTCTAGAACATTGTGAAGACAGGGATCATGGAGCATAGTGATGAAAGGGGACATGGAGCATTGTGATGACAGGCGTCATGGGACAATGTGTTGACAGTTGTCATGGAGCATTGTTAGAAAGGGAACATGGAGCAATTTGATTTCAGGGGCCATGAAAAATTGTGAATACATAGGCCATGGAGTATTCAGATGAATGTGGTCAAGGATCATTGTGACAAAAAGTGTCCTGGAATATTGTGATGACACGGTTCATGGAGCATTGCGATGACAAGGGCCATGGCGAAATGTGAAGACAGGTGTCATGGGGCATTGTGATGACAGTGGTCATCTAGAATTGTGAAGAAAGATATCATGGAGCACTGGGATGACAGGTTCCATGGAGCATTGTGATGACAGGCGTCATGGGGCATTGTGATGACACGGCCATGGAACATTATGATGACAAGAATTCTGGAACATTGTGATAAAAAGGGCATGGACCATTGTGATTAGAGGGGCCAAGGAGCATTCTGATGACAACGGCATGGAGCATTGTGATGACCAGGGTCATCGAGCATTGTGATGACATTGGTCATGAAGCATTGTGATGAATGTGGTCATGGATCATTGTGATGACAAGTGTCGTGGAGCATTGTGATGACAGGGGTCATAGAGCATTGTGATGACACGGTTATGGAATATTGTGATGAGCAGAATTCTGTAGCACTGTGATGAAAAGGGAATGGAGCATTGTGATTACAGGGGTCATGGAGCATTGTGATGACAATTGTTCTAGAACATTGCGATGACAGGGATCATGGAGCATAGTGATGAAAGGGGCCATGGAGCATTGTGATGACAGGCGTCATGGGATATTGTGTTGATAGTGGTCTTGGAGCATTGTTAAAAAGGGAACATGGAGCAATTTGATTTCAGGGGCCATGAACAATTGTGAATACATAGGCCATGGAGTATTCAGATGAATGTGGTCAAGGATCATTGTGAAGAAAAGTGTACTGGAATATTGTGATGACACGGTTCATGGAACATTGCGATGACAAGGGCCATGGCGAAATGTGAAGACAGGTGTCATGGGGCATTGTGATGACAGTGGTCATCTAGAATTGTGAAGAAAGATATCATGGAGCACTGGGATGACAGGGGCCATGGAGCAATGTGATGACATGGGTCATGGGGCATTGTGATGACACGGCCATGGAACATTATGATGACAAGAATTCTGGAGCATTGTGATAAATAGGGCATGGACCATTGTGATTAGAAGGGCCAAGGAGCATTCTGATGACAACGGCATGGAGCATTGTGATGACAATGTTCATCGAGCATTGTGATGACAATGGTCATGAAGCATTGTGATGAATGTGGTCATGGATCATTGTGATGACAAGAGTCTTGGAGCATTGTGATAACAGGGGTCATAGAGCATTGTGATGACACGGTTATGGAATATTGTGATGACCAGAATTCTGTAGCACTGAGATGAAAAGGGAATGGAGCATTGTGATGACAGGCGTCATGGGACAATGTGTTGACAGTGGTCTTGGATCACTGTTAGAAACGGAACATGGAGCAATTTGATTTCAGGGGCCATGAAAAATTGTGAATACATAGGCCATGGAGTATTCAGATGAATGTGGTCAAGGATCATTGTGATGAAAAGTGTCCTGGAATATTGTGAGGACACGGTTCATGGAGCATTGCGATGACAAGGGCCATGGCGAAATGTGAAGACAGGTGTCATGGGGCATTGTGATGACAGTGGTCATCTAGAATTGTGAAGAAAGATATCATGGAGCACTTGGATGACAGGGGCCATGGAACATTGTGATGACAGGGGTCATGGCGCATTGTGATGACACCGCCATGGAACATTATGTTGACAAGAATTCTGGAGCATTGTGATAAAATGGGCATGGACCATTGTGATTAGAGGGGCCAAGGAGCATTCTGATGACAACGGCATGGAGCATTGTGATGACAGGGGTCATCGAGCATTGTGATGACAGTGGTCATGAAGCATTGTGATGAATGTGGTCATGGATCATTGTGATGACAAGTGTCGTGGAGCATTGTGATGACAGGGGTCATAGAGCATTGTGATGACACGGTTATGGAATATTTTGATGACCAGAATTCTGTAGCACTGTGATGAAAATGGAATGGAGCATTGTGATTACAGGGGTCATGGAGCATTGTGATGACCATTGTTGTAGAACATTGTGACGACAGGGATCATGGAGCATAGTGATGAAAGGGGCCATGGGGCATTGTGATGACAGGCGTCATGGGACATTGTGTTGACAGTGGTCATGGAGAATTGTTAGAAAGGGAACATGGAGCAATTTGATTTCAGGGGCCATGAAAAATTGTGAATACATAGGCCATGGAGTATTCAGATGAATGTGTTCAAGGATCATTGTGACGAAAAGTGTCCTGGAATATTGTGATGACACGGTTCATGGAACATTGCGATGACAAGGGCCATGGCGAAATGTGAAGACAGGTGTCATGGGGCATTGTGATGACAGTGGTCATCTAGAATTGTGAAGAAATATATCATGGAGCACTGGGATGACAGGGGCCATGGAGCATTGTGATGACAGGGGTCATGAGGCATTGTGATGACACGGCCTTGGAACATTATGATGACAAGTATTCTGGAGCATTGTGATAAAAAGAGCATGGAGCATTGTGATTAGAGGGGCCAAGGAGCATTCTGATGACAACGGCATGGAGCATTGTGATGACCAGGGTCATCGAGCATTGTGATGACAGTGGTCATGAAGCATTGTGATGAATGTGGTCATGGATCATTGTGATGACAAGTGTCGTGGAGCATTGTGATGACAGGGGTCATAGAGCATTGTGATGACACGGTTATGGAATATTGTGATGACCAGAATTCTGTAGCACTGTGATGAAAAGGGAATGGAGCATTGTGATTACAGGGGTCATGGAGCATTGTGATGACAATTGTTCTAGAACATTGTGAAGACAGGGATCATGGAGCATTGTGATGAAAGGGGCCATGGAGCATTGTGATGACAGGTGTCATGGGACAATGTGTTGACAGTGGTCTTGAATCATTGTTAGAAAGGGAACATGGAGCAATTTGATTTCAGGGGATATGAAAAATTGTGAATACATAGGCCATGGAGTATTCAGATGAATGTGGGCAAGGATCATTGTGATGAAAATTGTCCTGGAATATTGTGATGACACGGTTCATGGCGCATTGCGATGACAAGGGCCATGGCGAAATGTGAAGACAGTTGTCATGGGGCATTGTGATGACACGGCCATGGAACATTATGATGACAAGAAATCTGGAGCATTGTGATAAAAAGGGCATGGACCATTGTGATTGGAGGGGCCAAGGAGCATTCTGATGACAACGGCATGGAGCATTGTGATGACAAGGGTCATCGAGCATTGTGATGACAGT
Source organism: Eschrichtius robustus (assembly GCF_028021215.1). NCBI lineage: Eukaryota > Metazoa > Chordata > Mammalia > Artiodactyla > Eschrichtiidae > Eschrichtius > Eschrichtius robustus. The sequence continues at coordinate 3,492,896 of NW_027175249.1, read as the reverse complement.
GGTCATGAAGCATTGTGAAGAATGTGGTCATGGAACATTGTGATGACAAGTGTCGTGGAGCATTGTGATGACAGGGGTCATAGAGCATTGTGATGACACGGTTATTGAATATTGTGATGACCAGAATTCTGTAGCACTGTGATGAAAATGGAAAGGAGCATTGTGATTACAGGGGTCATGGAGCATCGTGATGACAATTGTTTAGAACATTGTGAAGACAGGGATCATGGAGCATAGTGATGAAAGGGGCCATGGAGCATTGTGATGACAGGCGTCATGGGACAATGTGTTGACAGTGGTCATGGAGCATTGTTAGAAAGGGAACATGGAGCAATTTGATTTCAGGGGATATGAAAAATTGTGAATACATAGGCCATGGAGTATTCAGATGAATGTGGGCAAGGATCATTGTGACGACAAGTGTCCTGGAATATTGTGATGACACGGTTCATGGAGCATTGCGATGACAAGGGCCATGGCGAAATGTGAAGACAGTTGTCATGGGGCTTTGTGATGACAGTGGTCATCTAGAATTGTGAAGAAAGATATCATGGAGCAGTGGGATGACGGGGGCCATGGAGCATTGTGATGACAGGGGTTATGGGACATTGTGATGACACGGACATGGAACATTATGATGACAAGAATTCTGGAGCATTGTGATAAATAGGGCATGGACCATTGTGATTAGAGGGGCCAAGGAGCATTCTGATGACAACGGCATGGAGCATTTTGTTGACAAGTTTCATCGAGCATTGTGATGATAGTGGTCATGAAGCATTGTGATGAATGTGGTCATGGATCATTGTGATGACAAGTGTCGTGGAGCATTGTGATGACAGGTCTCATAGAGCATTTTGATGACACGGTTATGGAATATTGTGATGACCAGAATTCTGTAGCACTGTGATGAAAAGGGAATGGAGCATTGTGATTACAGGGGTCATGGAGCATTGTGATGACAATTGTTCTAAAACATTGTGAAAACAGGGATCATGGAGCATAGTGATGAAAGGGGCCATGGAGCATTGTGATGACAGGCGTCATGGGACAATGTGTTGACAGTGGTCTTGAATCATTGTTAGAAAGGGAACATGGAGCAATTTGATTTCAGGGGCCATGAAAAATTGTGAATACATAGGCCATGGAGTATTCAGATGAATGTGGTCAAGGATCATTGTGATGAAAAGTGTCCTGGAATATTATGATGACACGGTTCATGGAGCATTGCGATGACAAGGGCCATGGCGAAATGTGAAGACAGGTGTCATGGGACTTTGTGATGACAGTGGTCATCTAGAATTGTGAAGAAAGATATCATGGAGCACTGGGATGACAGGGGCCATGGAGCATTGTGATGACAGGGGTCATGGGGCATTGTGATGACACGGCCATGGAACATTATGATGACAAGAATTCTGGAGCATTGTGATAAAAAGGGCATGGACCACTGTGATTAGAGGGGCCAAGGAGCATTCTGATGACAACGGCATGGAGCATTTTGATGACAAGTTTCATCGAGCATTGTGATGATAGTGGTCATGAAGCATTGTGATGAATGTGGTCATGGATCGTTGTGATGAAAAGTGTCGTGGAGCATTGTGATGACAGGTCTCATAGAGCATTTTGATGACACGGTTATGGAATATTGTGATGACCAGAATTCTGTAGCACTGTGATGAAAAGGGAATGGAGCATTGTGATTACAGGGGTCATGGAGCATTATGATGACAATTGTTCTAGAACATTGCGATGACAGGGATCATGGAGCATAGTGATGAAAGGGGCCATGGAGCATTGTGATGACAGGCGTCATGGGATATTGTGTTGACAGTGGTCTTGGAGCATTGTTAGAAAGGGAACATGGAGCAATTTGATTTCAGGGGCCATGAACAATTGTGAATACATAGGCCATGGAGTATTCAGATGAATGTGGTCAAGGATCATTGTGAAGAAAAGTGTACTGGAATATTGTGATGACACGGTTCATGGAACATTGCGATGACAAGGGCCATGGCGAAATGTGAAGACAGGTGTCATGGGTCATTGTGATGACAGTGGTCATCTAGAATTGTGAAGAAAGATATCATGGAGCACTGGGATGACAGGGGCCATGGAGCATTGTGATGACATGGGTCATGGGGCATTGTGATGACACGGCCATGGAACATTATGATGACAAGAATTCTGGAGCATTGTGATAAATAGGGCATGGACCATTGTGATTAGAAGGGCCAAGGAGCATTCTGATGACAACGGCATGGAGCATTGTGATGACAATGTTCATCGAGCATTGTGATGACAGTGGTCATGAAGCATTGTGATGAATGTGGTCATGGATCATTGTGATGACAAGAGTCGTGGACCATTGTGATGACAGGGGTCATAGAGCATTGTGATGACACGGTTATGGAATATTGTGATGACCAGAATTCTGTAGCACTGAGATGAAAAGGGAATGGAGCATTGTGATGACAGGAGTCATGGGACAATGTGTTGACAGTGGTCTTGGATCACTGTTAGAAAGGGAACATGGAGCAATTTGATTTCAGGGGCCATGAAAAATTGTGAATACATAGGCCATGGAGTATTCAGATGAATGTGCTCAAGGATCATTGTGATGAAAAGTGTCCTGGAATATTGTGAGGACACGGTTCATGGAGCATTGCGATGACAAGGGCCATGGCGAAATGTGAAGACAGGTGTCATGGGGCATTGTGATGACAGTGGTCATCTAGAATTGTGAAGAAAGATATCATGGAGCACTTGGATGACAAGGGCCATGGAACATTGTGATGACAGGGGTCATGGGGCATTGTGATGACACCGCCATGGAACATTATGTTGACAAGAATTCTGGAGCATTGTGATAAAATGGGCATGGACCATTGTGATTAGAGGGGCCAAGGAGCATTCTGATGACAACGGCATGGAGCATTGTGATGACAGGGGTCATCGAGCATTGTGATGACAGTGGTCATGAAGCATTGTGATGAATGTGGTCATGGATCATTGTGATGACAAGTGTCGTGGAGCATTGTGATGACAGGGGTCATAGAGCATTGTGATGACACGGTTGTGGAATATTTTGATGACCAGAATTCTGTAGCACTGTGATTGAAATGGAATGGAGCATTGTGATTACAGGGGTCATGGAGCATTGTGATGACCATTGTTCTACAACATTGTGACGACAGGGATCATGGAGCATAGTGATGAAAGGGGCCATGGGGCATTGTGATGACAGGCGTCATGGGACATTGTGTTGACAGTGGTCATGGAGAATTGTTAGAAAGGGAACATGGAGCAATTTGATTTCAGGGGCCATGAAAAATTGTGAATACATAGGCCATGGAGTATTCAGATGAATGTGGTCAAGGATCATTGTGAATACAAGTGTCCCGGAATATTGTGATGACACGGTTCATGGAGCATTGCGATGACAAGGGCCATGGCGAAATGTGATGACAGGTGTCATGGGGCATTGTGATGACAGTGGTCATCTAGAATTGTGAAGAAAGATATCATGGAGCACTGGGATGACAGGGGCCATGGAGCATTGTGATGACAGGGGTCATGGGGCATTGTGATGACACGGCCATGGAACATTATGATGTCAAGAATTCTGGAGCATTGTGATAAAAAGGGCATGGACCATTGTGATTAGAGGGGCCAAGGAGCATTCTGATGACAACGGCATGGAGCATTGTGATGACAAGGGTCATCGAGCATTGTGATGAGAGTGGTCATGAAGCATTGTGATGAATGTGTTCATGGATCATTGTGATGACAAGTGTCGTGGAGCATTGTGATGACAGGGGTCATAGAGCATTGTGATGACACGGTTATGGAATATTGTGATGACCAGAATTCTGTAGCACTGTGATGAAAAGGGAATGGAGCATTGTGATTACAGGGGTCATGGAGCATTGTGATGACCATTGTTCTAGAACATTGTGATGACAGGGATCACGGAGCATAGTGATGAAAGGGGCCATGGAGCATTGTGATGATAGGCGTCATGGGACAATGTGTTGACAGTGGTCATGGAGAATTGTTAGAAAGGGAACATGGAGCAATTTGATTTCAGGGGCCATGAAAAATTGTGAATACATAGGCCATGGAGTATTCAGATGAATGTGGTCAAGGATAATTGTGACTACAAGTGTCCTGGAATATTGTGATGACACGGTTCATGGAGCATTGCGATGACAAGGGCCATGGCGAAATGTGAAGACAGGTGTCATGGGGCATTGTGATGACAGTGGTCATCTAGAATTGCGAAGAAAGATATCATGGAGCACTGGGATGACAGGGGCCATGGAGCATTGTGATGACAGGGGTCATGGGGCATTCTGATGACACGGCCATGGAACATTATGATGACAAGAATTCTGGAGCATTGTGATAAAAAGGGCATGGACCATTGTGATTAGAGGGGCCAAGGAGCATTCTGATGAGAACGGCATGGAGCATTGTGATGACCAGGGTCATCGAGCATTGTGATGACAGTGGTCATGAAGCATTGTGATGAATGTGGTCATGGATCATTGTGATGACAAGTGTCGTGGAGCATTGTGATGACAGGGGTCATAGAGCATTGTGATGACACGGTTATGGTATATTGTGATGACCAGAATTCTGTAGCACTGTGATGAAAAGGGAATGGAGCATTGTGAGTACAGTGGTCATGGAGCATTGTGATGACAATTGTTCTAGTACATTGTGAAGACAGGGATCATGGAGCATAGTGATGAAAGGGGACATGGAGCATTGTGATGACAGGCGTCAAGGGACAATGTGTTGACAGTTGTCATGGAGCATTGTTAGAAAGGGAACATGGAGCCATTTGATTTCAGGGGCCATGAAAAATTGTGAATACATAAGCCATGGAGTATTCAGATGAATGTGGTCAAGGATCATTGTGACCAAAAGTGTCCTGGAATATTGTGATGACACGGTTCATGGAGCATTGCGATGACAAGGGACATGGCGAAATGTGAAGACAGGTGTCATGGGGCATTGTGATGACAGTGGTCATCTAGAATTGTGAAGAAAGATATCATGGAGCACTGGGATGACAGGGGCCATGGAGCATTGTGATTACAGGCGTCATGGGGCATTGTGATGACACGGCCATGGAACATTATGATGAGAAGAATTCTGGAACATTGTGATAAAAAGGGCATGGACCATTGTGATTAGAGGGGCCAAGGAGCATTCTGATGACAACGGCATGGAGCATTGTGATGACCAGGGTCATCGAGCATTGTGATGACAGTGGTCATGAAGCATTGTGATGAATGTGGTCATGGATCATTGTGATGACAAGTGTCGTGGAGCATTGTGATGACAGGGGTCATAGAGCATTGTGATGACACGGTTATGGAATATTGTGATGACCAGAATTCTGTAGCACTGTGATGAAAAGGGAATGGAGCATTGTGATTACAGGGGTCATGGAGCATTGTGATGACAATTGTTCTAGAACATTGCGATGACAGGGATCATGGAGCATAGTGATGAAAGGGGCCATGGAGCATTGTGATGACAGGCGTCATGGGACATTGTGTTGACAGTGGTCTTGGAGCATTGTTAGAAAGGGAACATGGAGCAATTTGATTTCAGGGGATATGAAAAATTGTGAATACATAGGCCATGGAGTATTCAGATGAATGTGGGCAAGGATCATTGTGATGAAAAGTGTCCTGGAATATTATGATGACACGGTTCATGGAGCATTGCGATGACAAGGGCCATGGCGAAATGTGAAGACAGGTGTCATGGGACTTTGTGATGACAGTGGTCATCTAGAATTGTGAAGAAAGATATCATGGAGCACTGGGATGACAGGGGCCATGGAGCATTGTGATGACAGGGGTCATGGGGCATTGTGATGACACGGCCATGGAACATTATGATGACAAGAATTCTGGAGCATTGTGATAAAAAGGGCATGGACCACTGTGATTAGAGGGGCCAAGGAGCATTCTGATGACAACGGCATGGAGCATTTTGATGACAAGTTTCATCGAGCATTGTGATGATAGTGGTCATGAAGCATTGTGATGAATGTGGTCATGGATCGTTGTGATGAAAAGTGTCGTGGAGCATTGTGATGACAGGTCTCATAGAGCATTTTGATGACACGGTTATGGAATATTGTGATGACCAGAATTCTGTAGCACTGTGATGAAAAGGGAATGGAGCATTGTGATTACAGGGGTCATGGAGCATTATGATGACAATTGTTCTAGAACATTGCGATGACAGGGATCATGGAGCATAGTGATGAAAGGGGCCATGGAGCATTGTGATGACAGGCGTCATGGGATATTGTGTTGACAGTGGTCTTGGAGCATTGTTAGAAAGGGAACATGGAGCAATTTGATTTCAGGGGCCATGAACAATTGTGAATACATAGGCCATGGAGTATTCAGATGAATGTGGTCAAGGATCATTGTGAAGAAAAGTGTACTGGAATATTGTGATGACACGGTTCATGGAACATTGCGATGACAAGGGCCATGGCGAAATGTGAAGACAGGTGTCATGGGTCATTGTGATGACAGTGGTCATCTAGAATTGTGAAGAAAGATATCATGGAGCACTGGGATGACAGGGGCCATGGAGCATTGTGATGACATGGGTCATGGGGCATTGTGATGACACGGCCATGGAACATTATGATGACAAGAATTCTGGAGCATTGTGATAAATAGGGCATGGACCATTGTGATTAGAAGGGCCAAGGAGCATTCTGATGACAACGGCATGGAGCATTGTGATGACAATGTTCATCGAGCATTGTGATGACAGTGGTCATGAAGCATTGTGATGAATGTGGTCATGGATCATTGTGATGACAAGAGTCGTGGACCATTGTGATGACAGGGGTCATAGAGCATTGTGATGACACGGTTATGGAATATTGTGATGACCAGAATTCTGTAGCACTGAGATGAAAAGGGAATGGAGCATTGTGATGACAGGAGTCATGGGACAATGTGTTGACAGTGGTCTTGGATCACTGTTAGAAAGGGAACATGGAGCAATTTGATTTCAGGGGCCATGAAAAATTGTGAATACATAGGCCATGGAGTATTCAGATGAATGTGCTCAAGGATCATTGTGATGAAAAGTGTCCTGGAATATTGTGAGGACACGGTTCATGGAGCATTGCGATGACAAGGGCCATGGCGAAATGTGAAGACAGGTGTCATGGGGCATTGTGATGACAGTGGTCATCTAGAATTGTGAAGAAAGATATCATGGAGCACTTGGATGACAGGGGCCATGGAACATTGTGATGACAGGGGTCATGGGGCATTGTGATGACACCGCCATGGAACATTATGTTGACAAGAATTCTGGAGCATTGTGATAAAATGGGCATGGACCATTGTGATTAGAGGGGCCAAGGAGCATTCTGATGACAACGGCATGGAGCATTGTGATGACAGGGGTCATCGAGCATTGTGATGACAGTGGTCATGAAGCATTGTGATGAATGTGGTCATGGATCATTGTGATGACAAGTGTCGTGGAGCATTGTGATGACAGGGGTCATAGAGCATTGTGATGACACGGTTGTGGAATATTTTGATGACCAGAATTCTGTAGCACTGTGATGAAAATGGAATGGAGCATTGTGATTACAGGGGTCATGGAGCATTGTGATGACCATTGTTCTACAACATTGTGACGACAGGGATCATGGAGCATAGTGATGAAAGGGGCCATGGGGCATTGTGATGACAGGCGTCATGGGACATTGTGTTGACAGTGGTCATGGAGAATTGTTAGAAAGGGAACATGGAGCAATTTGATTTCAGGGGCCATGAAAAATTGTGAATACATAGGCCATGGAGTATTCAGATGAATGTGGTCAAGGATCATTGTGAATACAAGTGTCCCGGAATATTGTGATGACACGGTTCATGGAGCATTGCGATGACAAGGGCCATGGCGAAATGTGATGACAGGTGTCATGGGGCATTGTGATGACAGTGGTCATCTAGAATTGTGAAGAAAGATATCATGGAGCACTGGGATGACAGGGGCCATGGAGCATTGTGATGACAGGGGTCATGGGGCATTGTGATGACACGGCCATGGAACATTATGATGTCAAGAATTCTGGAGCATTGTGATAAAAAGGGCATGGACCATTGTGATTAGAGGGGCCAAGGAGCATTCTGATGACAACGGCATGGAGCATTGTGATGACAAGGGTCATCGAGCATTGTGATGAGAGTGGTCATGAAGCATTGTGATGAATGTGTTCATGGATCATTGTGATGACAAGTGTCGTGGATCATTGTGATGACAGGGGTCATAGAGCATTGTGATGACACGGTTATGGAATATTGTGATGACCAGAATTCTGTAGCACTGTGATGAAAAGGGAATGGAGCATTGTGATTACAGGGGTCATGGAGCATTGTGATGACCATTGTTCTAGAACATTGTGATGACAGGGATTACGGAGCATAGTGATGAAAGGGGCCATGGAGCATTGTGATGATAGGCGTCATGGGACAATGAGTTGACAGTGGTCATGGAGAATAGTTAGAAAGGGAACATGGAGCAATTTGATTTCAGTGGCCATGAAAAATTTTGAATACATAGGCCATGGAGTATTCAGATGAATGTGGTCAAGGATAATTGTGACTACAAGTGTCCTGGAATATTGTGATGACACGGTTCATGGAGCATTGCGATGACAAGGGCCATGGCGAAATGTGAAGACAGGTGTCATGGGGCATTGTGATGACAGTGGTCATCTAGAATTGCGAAGAAAGATATCATGGAGCACTGGGATGACAGGGGCCATGGAGCATTGTGATGACAGGGGTCATGGGGCATTCTGATGACACGGCCATGGAACATTATGATGACAAGAATTCTGGAGCATTGTGATAAAAAGGGCATGGACCATTGTGATTAGAGGGGCCAAGGAGCATTCTGATGAGAACGGCATGGAGCATTGTGATGACCAGGGTCATCGAGCATTGTGATGACTGTGGTCATGAAGCATTGTGATGAATGTGGTCATGGATCATTGTGATGACAAGTGTCGTGGAGCATTGTGATGACAGGGGTCATAGAGCATTGTGATGACACGGTTATGGTATATTGTGATGACCAGAATTCTGTAGCACTGTGATGAAAAGGGAATGGAGCATTGTGAGTACAGTGGTCATGGAGCATTGTGATGACAATTGTTCTAGAACATTGTGAAGACAGGGATCATGGAGCATAGTGATGAAAGGGGACATGGAGCATTGTGATGACAGGCGTCAAGGGACAATGTGTTGACAGTTGTCATGGAGCATTGTTAGAAAGGGAACATGGAGCCATTTGATTTCAGGGGCCATGAAAAATTGTGAATACATAAGCCATGGAGTATTCAGATGAATGTGGTCAAGGATCATTGTGACCAAAAGTGTCCTGGAATATTGTGATGACACGGTTCATGGAGCATTGCGATGACAAGGGACATGGCGAAATGAGAAGACAGGTGTCATGGGGCATTGTGATGACAGTGGTCATCTAGAATTGTGAAGAAAGATATCATGGAGCACTGGGATGACAGGGGCCATGGAGCATTGTGATTACAGGCGTCATGGGGCATTGTGATGACACGGCCATGGAACATTATGATGAGAAGAATTCTGGAACATTGTGATAAAAAGGGCATGGACCATTGTGATTAGAGGGGCCAAGGAGCATTCTGATGACAACGGCATGGAGCATTGTGATGACCAGGGTCATCGAGCATTGTGATGACAGTGGTCATGAAGCATTGTGATGAATGTGGTCATGGATCATTGTGATGACAAGTGTCGTGGAGCATTGTGATGACAGGGGTCATAGAGCATTGTGATGACACGGTTATGGAATATTGTGATGACCAGAATTCTGTAGCACTGTGATGAAAAGGGAATGGAGCATTGTGATTACAGGGGTCATGGAGCATTGTGATGACAATTGTTCTAGAACATTGCGATGACAGGGATCATGGAGCATAGTGATGAAAGGGGCCATGGAGCATTGTGATGACAGGCGTCATGGGACATTGTGTTGACAGTGGTCTTGGAGCATTGTTAGAAAGGGAACATGGAGCAATTTGATTTCAGGGGATATGAAAAATTGTGAATACATAGGCCATGGAGTATTCAGATGAATGTGGGCAAGGATCATTGTGACGACAAGTGTCCTGGCATATTGTGATGACACGGTTCATGGAGCATTGCGACGACAAGGGCCATGGCGAAATGTGAAGACAGTTGTCATGGGGCTTTGTGATGACAGTGGTCATCTAGAATTGTGAAGAAAGATATCATGGAGCAGTGGGATGACGGGGGCCATGGAGCATTGTGATGACAGGGGTTATGGGGCATTGTGATGACACGGACATGGAACATTATGATGACAAGAATTCTGGAGCATTGTGATAAATAGGGCATGGACCATTGTGATTAGAGGGGCCAAGGAGCATTCTGATGACAACGGCATGGAGCATTGTGATGACAATGTTCATCGAGCATTGTAATGACAGTGGTCATGAAGCATTGTGATGAATGTGGTCATGGATCATTGTGATGACAAGAGTCGTGGAGCATTGTGATGACAGGGGTCATAGAGCATTGTGATGACACGGTTATGGAATATTGTGATGACCAGAATTCTGTAGCACTGAGATAAAAAGGGAATGGAGCATTGTGATGACAGGCGTCATGGGACAATGTGTTGACAGTGGTCTTGGATCACTGTTAGAAAGGGAACATGGAGCAATTTGATTTCAGGGGCCATGAAAAATTGTGAATACATAGGCCATGGAGTATTCAGATGAATGTGCTCAAGGATCATTGTGATGAAATGTGTCCTGGAATATTGTGAGGACACGGTTCATGGAGCATTGCGATGACAAGGGCCATGGCGAAATGTGAAGACAGGTGTCATGGGGCATTGTGATGACAGTGGTCATCTAGAATTGTGAAGAAAGATATCATGGAGCACTTGGATGACAGGGGCCATGGAACATTGTGATGACAGGGGTCATGGGGCATTGTGATGACACCGCCATGGAACATTATGTTGACAAGAATTCTGGAGCATTGTGATAAAATGGGCATGGACCATTGTGATTAGAGGGGCCAAGGAGCATTCTGATGACAACGGCATGGAGCATTGTGATGACAGGGGTCATCGAGCATTGTGACGACAGGGATCATGGAGCATAGTGATGAAAGGGGCCATGGGGCATTGTGATGACAGGCGTCATGGGACATTGTGTTGACAGTGGTCATGGAGAATTGTTAGAAAGGGAACATGGAGCAATTTGATTTCAGGGGCCATGAAAAATTGTGAATACATAGGCCATGGAGTATTCAGATGAATGTGGTCAAGGATCATTGTGACGACATGTGTCCTGGAATATTGTGATGACACGGTTCATGGAGCATTGCGATGAAAAGGGCCATGGCGAAATGTGATGAGAGTGGTCATCTAGAATTGTGAAGAAAGATATCATGGAGCCCTGGGATGATAGGGGCCATGGAGCATTGTGATGAAAGGGGTCATGGGGCATTGTGATGACACGGCAATGGAACATTATGATGACAAGAATTCTGGAGCATTGTGATAAAAAGGGCATGGACCATTGTGATTAGAGGGGTCAAGGAGCATTCTGATGACAACGGCATGGAGCATTGTGATGACCAGGGTCATCGAGCATTGTGATGACAGTGGTCATGAAGCATTGTGATGAATGTGGTCATGGATCATTGTGATGACAAGTGTCGTGGAGCATTGTGATGACAGGGTTCATAGTGCATTGTGATGACACGGTTATGGAGTATTGTGATGACCAGAATTCTGTAGCACTGTGATGAAAAGGGAATGGAGCATTGTGATTACAGTGGTCATGGAGCATTGTGATGACAATTGTTTTAGAATATTGTGAAGACAGGGATCATGGAGCATAGTGATGAAAGGGGCCATGGAGCATTGTGATGACAGGCGTCATGGGACAATGTGTTGACAGTGGTCATGGAGCATTGTTAGAAAGGGAACATGGAGCAATTTGATTTCAGGGGATATGAAAAATTGTGAATACATAGGCCATGGAGTATTCAGATGAATGTGGGCAAGGATCATTGTGACGACAAGTGTCCTGGAATATTGTGATGACACGGTTCATGGAGCATTGCGATGACAAGGGCCATGGCGAAATGTGAAGACAGTTGTCATGGGGCTTTGTGATGACAGTGGTCATCTAGAATTGTGAAGAAAGATATCATGGAGCAGTGGGATGACGGGGGCCATGGAGCATTGTGATGACAGGGGTTATGGGGCATTGTGATGACACGGACATGGAACATTATGATGACAAGAATTCTGGAGCATTGTGATAAATAGGGCATGAACCATTGTGATTAGAGGGGCCAAGGAGCTTTCTGATGACAACGGCATGGAGCATTTTGATGACAAGTTTCATCGAGCATTGTGATGATAGTGGTCATGAAGCATTGTGATGAATGTGGTCATGGATCATTGTGATGACAAGTGTCGTGGAGCATTGTGATGACAGGTCTCATAGAGTATTTTGATGACACGGTTATGGAATATTGTGATGACCAGAATTCTGTAGCACTGTGATGAAAAGAGAATGGAGCATTGTGATTACAGGGGTCATGGAGCATTGTGATGACAATTGTTCTAGAACATTGCGATGACAGGGATCATGGAGCATAGTGATGAAAGGGGCCATGGAGCATTGTGATGACAGGCGTCATGGGACATTGTGTTGACAGTGGTCTTGGAGCATTGTTAGAAAGGGAACATGGAGCAATTTGATTTCAGGGGATATGAAAAATTGTGAATACATAGGCCATGGAGTATTCAGATGAATGTGGGCAAGGATCATTGTGACGACAAGTGTCCTGGCATATTGTGATGACACGGTTCATGGAGCATTGTGATGACAAGGGCCATGGCGAAATGTGAAGACAGTTGTCATGGGGCTTTGTGATGACAGTGGTCATCTAGAATTGTGAAGAAAGATATCATGGAGCAGTGGGATGACGGGGGCCATGGAGCATTGTGATGACAGGGGTTATGGGGCATTGTGATGACACGGACATGGAACATTATGATGACAAGAATTCTGGAGCATTGTGATAAATAGGGCATGGACCATTGTGATTAGAGGGGCCAAGGAGCATTCTGATGACAACGGCATGGAGCATTGTGATGACCAGGGTCATCGAGCATTGTGATGACAGTGGTCATGAAGCATTGTGATGAATGTGGTCATGGATCATTGTGATGACAAGAGTCGTGGAGCATTGTGATGACAGGGGTCATAGAGCATTGTGATGACACGGTTATGGAATATTGTGATGACCAGAATTCTGTAGCACTGAGATGAAAAGGGAATGGAGCATTGTGATGACAGGCGTCATGGGACAATGTGTTGACAGTGGTCTTGGATCACTGTTAGAAACGGAACATGGAGCAATTTCATTTCAGGGGCCATGAAAAATTGTGAATACATAGGCCATGGAGTATTCAGATGAATGTGGTCAAGGATCATTGTGACAAAAAGTGTCCTGGAATATTGTGATGACACGGTTCATGGAGCATTGCGATGACAAGGGCCATGGCGAAATGTGAAGACAGGTGTCATGGGGCATTGTGATGACAGTGGTCATCTAGAATTGTGAAGAAAGATATCATGAAGCACTGGGATGACAGGGGCCATGGAGCATTGTGATGACAGGCGTCATGGGGCATTGTGATGACACGGCCATGGAACATTATGATGACAAGAATTCTGGAACATTGTGATAAAACGGGCATGGACCATTGTGATTAGAGGGGCCAAGGAGCATTCTGATGAGAACGGCATGGAGCATTGTGATGACCAGGGTCATCGAGCATTGTGATGACAGTGGTCATGAAGCATTGTGATGAATGTGGTCATGGATCATTGTGATGACAAGTGTCGTGGAGCATTGTGATGACAGGGGTCATAGAGCATTGTGAGGACACGGCTATAGAATATTGTGATGACCAGAATTCTGTAGCCCTGTGATGAAAAGGGAATGGAGCATTGTGAGTACAGGGGTCATGGAGCATTGTGATGACAATTGTTCTAGAACATTGTGAAGACAGGGATCATGGAGCATAGTGATAAAAGGGGACATGGAGCATTGTGATGACAGGCTTCATGGGACAATGTGTTGACAGTTGTCATAGAGCATTGTTAGAAAGTGAACATGGAGCAATTTGCTTTCAGGGGCCATGAAAAATTGTGAATACATAGGCCATGGAGTATTCAGATGAATGTGGTCAAGGATCATTGTGACTACAAGTGTCCTGGAATATTGTGATGACACGGTTCATGGAGCATTGCGATGACAAGGGCCATGGCGAAATGTGAAGACAGGTGTCATGGGGCATTGTGATGACAGTGGTCATCTAGAATTGTGAAGAAAGATATCATGGAGCACTGGGATGACAGGGGCCATGGAGCATTGTGATGACAGCGGTCATGGGGCATTCTGATGACACGGCCATGGAACATTATGATGACAAGAATTCTGGAACATTGTGATAAAAAGGGCATGGACCATTGTGATTAGAGGGGCCAAGGAGCATTCTGATGACAACGGCATGGAGCATTGTGATGACCAGGGTCATCGAGCATTGTGATGACAGTGGTCATGAAGCATTGTGATGAATGTGGTCATGGATCATTGTGATGACAAGTGTCGTGGAGCATTGTGATGACAGGGGTCATAGAGCATTGTGATGACACGGTTATGGAATATTGTGATGACCAGAATTCTGTAGCACTGTGATGAAAAGGGAATGGAGCATTGTGAGTACAGGGGTCATGGAGCATTGTGATGACAATTGTTCTAGAACATTGTGAAGACAGGGATCATGGAGCATAGTGATGAAAGGGGACATGGAGCATTGTGATGACAGGCGTCATGGGACAATGTGTTGACAGTTGTCATGGAGCATTGTTAGAAAGGGAACATGGAGCAATTTGATTTCAGGGGCCAGGAAAAATTGTGAATACATAGGCCATGGAGTATTCAGATGAATGTGGTCAAGGATCATTGTGACAAAAAGTTTACTGGAATATTGTGATGACACGGTTCATGGAGCATTGCAATGACAAGGGCCATGGCGAAATGTGAAGACAGGTGTCATGGGGCATTGTGATGACAGTGGTCATCTAGAATTGTGAAGAAAGATATCATGGAGCACTGGGATGACAGGGGCCATGGAGCATTGTGATGACATGGGTCATGGGGCATTGTGATGACAGTGGTCATCTAGAATTGTTCAGAAAGATATCATGGAGCACTGGGATGACAGGGGCTATGGAGCATTGTGATGACATGGGTCATGGGGCATTGTGATGACACCGCCATGGAACATTATGATGACAAGAATTCTGGAGCATTGTGATAAAAAGGTCATGGACCATTGTGATTAGAGGGGCCAAGGAGCATTGTGATGACAACAGCATGGAGCATTGTGATGACAAGGGTCATCGAGCATTGTGATGACAGTGGTCATGAAGCATTGTGATGAATGTGGTCATGGATCATTGTGATGACAAGTGTCGTGGAGCATTGTGATGACAGGGGTCATAGAGCATTGTGATGACACGGTTATGGAATATTGTGATGACCAGAATTTTGTAGCACTGAGATGAAAAGGGAATGGAGCATTGTGAGTACAGGGGTCATGGAGCATTGTGATGACAATTGTTCTAGAACATTGTGAAGACAGGGATCATGGAGCATAGTGATGAAAGGGGCCATGGAGCATTGTGATGACAGGCGTCATGGGACAATTTGTTGACAGTGTCATGGAGCATTGTTAGAAAGGGAACATGGAGCAATTTGATTTCAGGGGCCATGAAAAATTGTGAATACATAGGCCATGGAGTATTCAGATGAATGTGGTCAAGGATCATTGTGACGACAAGTGTCCTGGAATATTGTGATGACCCGGTTCATGGAGCATTGCGATGACAAGAGCCATGGCGAAATGTGAAGACAGGTGTCATGGGGCATTGTGATGACAGTGGTCATCTAGAATTGTGAAGAAAGATATCATGGAGCAGTGGGATGACGGGGGCCATGGAGCATTGTGATGACAGGGGTTATGGGACATTGTGATGACACGGACATGGAACATTATGATGACAAGAATTCTGGAGCATTGTGATAAATAGGGCATGGACCATTGTGATTAGAGGGGCCAAGGAGCATTCTGATGACAACGGCATGGAGCATTTTGATGACAAGTTTCATCGAGCATTGTGATGATAGTGGTCATGAAGCATTGTGATGAATGTGGTCATGGATCATTGTGATGACAAGTGTCGTGGAGCATTGTGATGACAGGTCTCATAGAGCATTTTGATGACACGGTTATGGAATATTGTGATGACCAGAATTCTGTAGCACTGTGATGAAAAGGGAATGGAGCATTGTGATTACAGGGGTCATGGAGCATTGTGATGACAATTGTTCTAAAACATTGTGAAAACAGGGATCATGGAGCATAGTGATGAAAGGGGCCATGGAGCATTGTGATGACAGGCGTCATGGGACAATGTGTTGACAGTGGTCTTGAATCATTGTTAGAAAGGGAACATGGAGCAATTTGATTTCAGGGGCCATGAAAAATTGTGAATACATAGGCCATGGAGTATTCAGATGAATGTGGTCAAGGATCATTGTGACGAAAAGTGTCCTGGAATATTGTGATGACACGGTTCATGGAGCATTGCGATGACAAGGGCCATGGCGAAATGTGAAGACAGGTGTCATGGGACTTTGTGATGACAGTGGTCATCTAGAATTGTGAAGAAAGATATCATGGAGCACTGGGATGACAGGGGCCATGGAGCATTGTGATGACAGGGGTCATGGGGCATTGTGATGACACGGCCATGGAACATTATGATGACAAGAATTCTGGAGCATTGTGATAAAAAGGGCATGGACCACTGTGATTAGAGGGGCCAAGGAGCTTTCTGATGACAACGGCATGGAGCATTTTGATGACAAGTTTCATCGAGCATTGTGATGATAGTGGTCATGAAGCATTGTGATGAATGTGGTCATGGATCGTTGTGATGAAAAGTGTCGTGGAGCATTGTGATGACAGGTCTCATAGAGCATTTTGATGACACGGTTATGGAATATTGTGATGACCAGAATTCTGTAGCACTGTGATGAAAAGGGAATGGAGCATTGTGATTACAGGGGTCATGGAGCATTATGATGACAATTGTTCTAGAACATTGCGATGACAGGGATCATGGAGCACAGTGATGAAAGGGGCCATGGAGCATTGTGATGACAGGCGTCATGGGATATTGTGTTGACAGTGGTCTTGGAGCATTGTTAGAAAGGGAACATGGAGCAATTTGATTTCAGGGGCCATGAACAATTGTGAATACATAGGCCATGGAGTATTCAGATGAATGTGGTCAAGGATCATTGTGAAGAAAAGTGTCCCGGAATATTGTGATGACACGGTTCATGGAGCATTGCGATGACAAGGGCCATGGCGAAATGTGATGACAGGTGTCATGGGGCATTGTGATGACAGTGGTCATCTAGAATTGTGAAGAAAGATATCATGGAGCACTGGGATGACAGGGGCCATGGAGCATTGTGATGACAGGGGTCATGGGGCATTGTGATGACACGGCCATGGAACATTATGATGTCAAGAATTCTGGAGCATTGTGATAAAAAGGGCATGGACCATTGTGATTAGAGGGGCCAAGGAGCATTCTGATGACAACGGCATGGAGCATTGTGATGACAAGGGTCATCGAGCATTGTGATGAGAGTGGTCATGAAGCATTGTGATGAATGTGTTCATGGATCATTGTGATGACAAGTGTCGTGGAGCATTGTGATGACAGGGGTCATAGAGCATTGTGATGACACGGTTATGGAATATTGTGATGACCAGAATTCTGTAGCACTGTGATGAAAAGGGAATGGAGCATTGTGATTACAGGGGTCATGGAGCATTGTGATGACCATTGTTCTAGAACATTGTGATGACAGGGATCACGGAGCATAGTGATGAAAGGGGCCATGGAGCATTGTGATGATAGGCGTCATGGGACAATGTGTTGACAGTGGTCATGGAGAATTGTTAGAAAGGGAACATGGAGCAATTTGATTTCAGGGGCCATGAAAAATTGTGAATACATAGGCCATGGAGTATTCAGATGAATGTGGTCAAGGATAATTGTGACTACAAGTGTCCTGGAATATTGTGATGACACGGTTCATGGAGCATTGCGATGACAAGGGCCATGGCGAAATGTGAAGACAGGTGTCATGGGGCATTGTGATGACAGTGGTCATCTAGAATTGCGAAGAAAGATATCATGGAGCACTGGGATGACAGGGGCCATGGAGCATTGTGATGACAGGGGTCATGGGGCATTCTGATGACACGGCCATGGAACATTATGATGACAAGAATTCTGGAGCATTGTGATAAAAAGGGCATGGACCATTGTGATTAGAGGGGCCAAGGAGCATTCTGATGAGAACGGCATGGAGCATTGTGATGACCAGGGTCATCGAGCATTGTGATGACAGTGGTCATGAAGCATTGTGATGAATGTGGTCATGGATCATTGTGATGACAAGTGTCGTGGAGCATTGTGATGACAGGGGTCATAGAGCATTGTGATGACACGGTTATGGTATATTGTGATGACCAGAATTCTGTAGCACTGTGATGAAAAGGGAATGGAGCATTGTGAGTACAGTGGTCATGGAGCATTGTGATGACAATTGTTCTAGAACATTGTGAAGACAGGGATCATGGAGCATAGTGATGAAAGGGGACATGGAGCATTGTGATGACAGGCGTCAAGGGACAATGTGTTGACAGTTGTCATGGAGCATTGTTAGAAAGGGAACATGGAGCCATTTGATTTCAGGGGCCATGAAAAATTGTGAATACATAAGCCATGGAGTATTCAGATGAATGTGGTCAAGGATCATTGTGACCAAAAGTGTCCTGGAATATTGTGATGACACGGTTCATGGAGCATTGCGATGACAAGGGACATGGCGAAATGTGAAGACAGGTGTCATGGGGCATTGTGATGACAGTGGTCATCTAGAATTGTGAAGAAAGATATCATGGAGCACTGGGATGACAGGGGCCATGGAGCATTGTGATTACAGGCGTCATGGGGCATTGTGATGACACGGCCATGGAACATTATGATGAGAAGAATTCTGGAACATTGTGATAAAAAGGGCATGGACCATTGTGATTAGAGGGGCCAAGGAGCATTCTGATGACAACGGCATGGAGCATTGTGATGACCAGGGTCATCGAGCATTGTGATGACAGTGGTCATGAAGCATTGTGATGAATGTGGTCATGGATCATTGTGATGACAAGTGTCGTGGAGCATTGTGATGACAGGGGTCATAGAGCATTGTGATGACACGGTTATGGAATATTGTGATGACCAGAATTCTGTAGCACTGTGATGAAAAGGGAATGGAGCATTGTGATTACAGGGGTCATGGAGCATTGTGATGACAATTGTTCTAGAACATTGCGATGACAGGGATCATGGAGCATAGTGATGAAAGGGGCTATGGAGCATTGTGATGACAGGCTTCATGGGACATTGTGTTGACAGTGGTCTTGGAGCATTGTTAGAAAGGGAACATGGAGCAATTTGATTTCAGGGGATATGAAAAATTGTGAATACATAGGCCATGGAGTATTCAGATGAATGTGGGCAAGGATCATTGTGACGACAAGTGTCCTGGCATATTGTGATGACACGGTTCATGGAGCATTGCGACGACAAGGGCCATGGCGAAATGTGAAGACAGTTGTCATGGGGCTTTGTGATGACAGTGGTCATCTAGAATTGTGAAGAAAGATATCATGGAGCAGTGGGATGACGGGGGCCATGGAGCATTGTGATGACAGGGGTTATGGGACATTGTGATGACACGGACATGGAACATTATGATGACAAGAATTCTGGAGCATTGTGATAAATAGGGCATGGACCATTGTGATTAGAGGGGCCAAGGAGCATTCTGATGACAACGGCATGGAGCATTTTGATGACAAGTTTCATCGAGCATTGTGATGATAGTGGTCATGAAGCATTGTGATGAATGTGGTCATGGATCATTGTGATGACAAGTGTCGTGGAGCATTGTGATGACAGGTCTCATAGAGCATTTTGATGACACGGTTATGGAATATTGTGATGACCAGAATTCTGTAGCACTGTGATGAAAAGGGAATGGAGCATTGTGATTACAGGGGTCATGAGGCATTGTGATGACACGGCCTTGGAACATTATGATGACAAGTATTCTGGAGCATTGTGATAAAAAGAGCATGGAGCATTGTGATTAGAGGGGCCAAGGAGCATTCTGATGACAACGGCATGGAGCATTGTGATGACCAGGGTCATCGAGCATTGTGATGACAGTGGTCATGAAGCATTGTGATGAATGTGGTCATGGATCATTGTGATGACAAGTGTCGTGGAGCATTGTGATGACAGGGGTCATAGAGCATTGTGATGACACGGTTATGGAATATTGTGATGACCAGAATTCTGTAGCACTGTGATGAAAAGGGAATGGAGCATTGTGATTACAGGGGTCATGGAGCATTGTGATGACAATTGTTCTAGAACATTGTGAAGACAGGGATCATGGAGCATTGTGATGAAAGGGGCCATGGAGCATTGTGATGACAGGCGTCATGGGACAATGTGTTGACAGTGGTCTTGAATCATTGTTAGAAAGGGAACATGGAGCAATTTGATTT
The DNA here is from genome assembly GCF_028021215.1 of Eschrichtius robustus. Taxonomy (NCBI): domain Eukaryota; kingdom Metazoa; phylum Chordata; class Mammalia; order Artiodactyla; family Eschrichtiidae; genus Eschrichtius; species Eschrichtius robustus. The sequence goes on along the minus strand of NW_027175249.1, from coordinate 3,471,995 downwards.
CAGGGGATATGAAAAATTGTGAATACATAGGCCATGGAGTATTCAGATGAATGTGGGCAAGGATCATTGTGATGAAAATTGTCCTGGAATATTGTGATGACACGGTTCATGGCGCATTGCGATGACAAGGGCCATGGCGAAATGTGAAGACAGTTGTCATGGGGCATTGTGATGACACGGCCATGGAACATTATGATGACAAGAAATCTGGAGCATTGTGATAAAAAGGGCATGGACCATTGTGATTGGAGGGGCCAAGGAGCATTCTGATGACAACGGCATGGAGCATTGTGATGACAAGGGTCATCGAGCATTGTGATGACAGTGGTCATGAAGCATTGTGATGAATGTGGTCATGGAACATTGTGATGACAAGTGTCGTGGAGCATTGTGATGACAGGGGTCATAGAGCATTGTGATGACACGGTTATTGAATATTGTGATGACCAGAATTCTGTAGCACTGTGATGAAAATGGAAAGGAGCATTGTGATTACAGGGGTCATGGAGCATCGTGATGACAATTGTTTAGAACATTGTGAAGACAGGGATCATGGAGCATAGTGATGAAAGGGGCCATGGAGCATTGTGATGACAGGCGTCATGGGACAATGTGTTGACAGTGGTCATGGAGCATTGTTAGAAAGGGAACATGGAGCAATTTGATTTCAGGGGATATGAAAAATTGTGAATACATAGGCCATGGAGTATTCAGATGAATGTGGGCAAGGATCATTGTGACGACAAGTGTCCTGGAATATTGTGATGACACGGTTCATGGAGCATTGCGATGACAAGGGCCATGGCGAAATGTGAAGACAGTTGTCATGGGGCTTTGTGATGACAGTGGTCATCTAGAATTGTGAAGAAAGATATCATGGAGCAGTGGGATGACGGGGGCCATGGAGCATTGTGATGACAGGGGTTATGGGACATTGTGATGACACGGACATGGAACATTATGATGACAAGTATTCTGGAGCATTGTGATAAAAAGAGCATGGAGCATTGTGATTAGAGGGGCCAAGGAGCATTCTGATGACAACGGCATGGGGCATTGTGATGACCAGGGTCATCGAGCATTGTGATGACAGTGGTCATGAAGCATTGTGATGAATGTGGTCATGGATCATTGTGATGACAAGTGTCGTGGAGCATTGTGATGACAGGGGTCATAGAGCATTGTGATGACACGGTTATGGAATATTGTGATGACCAGAATTCTGTAGCACTGTGATGAAAAGGGAATGGAGCATTGTGATTACAGGGGTCATGGAGCATTGTGATGACAATTGTTCTAGAACATTGTGAAGACAGGGATCATGGAGCATTGTGATGAAAGGGGCCATGGAGCATTGTGATGACAGGCGTCATGGGACAATGTGTTGACAGTGGTCTTGAATCATTGTTAGAAAGGGAACATGGAGCAATTTGATTTCAGGGGATATGAAAAATTGTGAATACATAGGCCATGGAGTATTCAGATGAATGTGGGCAAGGATCATTGTGATGAAAATTGTCCTGGAATATTGTGATGACACGGTTCATGGCGCATTGCGATGACAAGGGCCATGGCGAAATGTGAAGACAGTTGTCATGGGGCATTGTGATGACACGGCCATGGAACATTATGATGACAAGAAATCTGGAGCATTGTGATAAAAAGGGCATGGACCATTGTGATTGGAGGGGCCAAGGAGCATTCTGATGACAACGGCATGGAGCATTGTGATGACAAGGGTCATCGAGCATTGTGATGACAGTGGTCATGAAGCATTGTGATGAATTTGGTCATGGAACATTGTGATGACAAGTGTCGTGGAGCATTGTGATGACAGGGGTCATAGAGCATTGTGATGACACGGTTATTGAATATTGTGATGACCAGAATTCTGTAGCACTGTGATGAAAATGGAAAGGAGCATTGTGATTACAGGGGTCATGGAGCATCGTGATGACAATTGTTTAGAACATTGTGAAGACAGGGATCATGGAGCATAGTGATGAAAGGGGCCATGGAGCATTGTGATGACAGGCGTCATGGGACAATGTGTTGACAGTGGTCATGGAGCATTGTTAGAAAGGGAACATGGAGCAATTTGATTTCAGGGGATATGAAAAATTGTGAATACATAGGCCATGGAGTATTCAGATGAATGTGGGCAAGGATCATTGTGACGACAAGTGTCCTGGAATATTGTGATGACACGGTTCATGGAGCATTGCGATGACAAGGGCCATGGCGAAATGTGAAGACAGTTGTCATGGGGCTTTGTGATGACAGTGGTCATCTAGAATTGTGAAGAAAGATATCATGGAGCAGTGGGATGACGGGGGCCATGGAGCATTGTGATGACAGGGGTTATGGGACATTGTGATGACACGGACATGGAACATTATGATGACAAGAATTCTGGAGCATTGTGATAAATAGGGCATGGACCATTGTGATTAGAGGGGCCAAGGAGCATTCTGATGACAACGGCATGGAGCATTTTGATGACAAGTTTCATCGAGCATTGTGATGATAGTGGTCATGAAGCATTGTGATGAATGTGGTCATGGATCATTGTGATGACAAGTGTCGTGGAGCATTGTGATGACAGGTCTCATAGAGCATTTTGATGACACGGTTATGGAATATTGTGATGACCAGAATTCTGTAGCACTGTGATGAAAAGGGAATGGAGCATTGTGATTACAGGGGTCATGAGGCATTGTGATGACACGGCCTTGGAACATTATGATGACAAGTATTCTGGAGCATTGTGATAAAAAGAGCATGGAGCATTGTGATTAGAGGGGCCAAGGAGCATTCTGATGACAACGGCATGGAGCATTGTGATGACCAGGGTCATCGAGCATTGTGATGACAGTGGTCATGAAGCATTGTGATGAATGTGGTCATGGATCATTGTGATGACAAGTGTCGTGGAGCATTGTGATGACAGGGGTCATAGAGCATTGTGATGACACGGTTATGGAATATTGTGATGACCAGAATTCTGTAGCACTGTGATGAAAAGGGAATGGAGCATTGTGATTACAGGGGTCATGGAGCATTGTGATGACAATTGTTCTAGAACATTGTGAAGACAGGGATCATGGAGCATTGTGATGAAAGGGGCCATGGAGCATTGTGATGACAGGCGTCATGGGACAATGTGTTGACAGTGGTCTTGAATCATTGTTAGAAAGGGAACATGGAGCAATTTGATTTCAGGGGATATGAAAAATTGTGAATACATAGGCCATGGAGTATTCAGATGAATGTGGGCAAGGATCATTGTGATGAAAATTGTCCTGGAATATTGTGATGACACGGTTCATGGCGCATTGCGATGACAAGGGCCATGGCGAAATGTGAAGACAGTTGTCATGGGGCATTGTGATGACACGGCCATGGAACATTATGATGACAAGAAATCTGGAGCATTGTGATAAAAAGGGCATGGACCATTGTGATTGGAGGGGCCAAGGAGCATTCTGATGACAACGGCATGGAGCATTGTGATGACAAGGGTCATCGAGCATTGTGATGACAGTGGTCATGAAGCATTGTGATGAATGTGGTCATGGAACATTGTGATGACAAGTGTCGTGGAGCATTGTGATGACAGGGGTCATAGAGCATTGTGATGACACGGTTATTGAATATTGTGATGACCAGAATTCTGTAGCACTGTGATGAAAATGGAAAGGAGCATTGTGATTACAGGGGTCATGGAGCATCGTGATGACAATTGTTTAGAACATTGTGAAGACAGGGATCATGGAGCATAGTGATGAAAGGGGCCATGGAGCATTGTGATGACAGGCGTCATGGGACAATGTGTTGACAGTGGTCATGGAGCATTGTTAGAAAGGGAACATGGAGCAATTTGATTTCAGGGGATATGAAAAATTGTGAATACATAGGCCATGGAGTATTCAGATGAATGTGGGCAAGGATCATTGTGACGACAAGTGTCCTGGAATATTGTGATGACACGGTTCATGGAGCATTGCGATGACAAGGGCCATGGCGAAATGTGAAGACAGTTGTCATGGGGCTTTGTGATGACAGTGGTCATCTAGAATTGTGAAGAAAGATATCATGGAGCAGTGGGATGACGGGGGCCATGGAGCATTGTGATGACAGGGGTTATGGGACATTGTGATGACACGGACATGGAACATTATGATGACAAGTATTCTGGAGCATTGTGATAAAAAGAGCATGGAGCATTGTGATTAGAGGGGCCAAGGAGCATTCTGATGACAACGGCATGGAGCATTGTGATGACCAGGGTCATCGAGCATTGTGATGACAGTGGTCATGAAGCATTGTGATGAATGTGGTCATGGATCATTGTGATGACAAGTGTCGTGGAGCATTGTGATGACAGGGGTCATAGAGCATTGTGATGACACGGTTATGGAATATTGTGATGACCAGAATTCTGTAGCACTGTGATGAAAAGGGAATGGAGCATTGTGATTACAGGGGTCATGGAGCATTGTGATGACAATTGTTCTAGAACATTGTGAAGACAGGGATCATGGAGCATTGTGATGAAAGGGGCCATGGAGCATTGTGATGACAGGCGTCATGGGACAATGTGTTGACAGTGGTCTTGAATCATTGTTAGAAAGGGAACATGGAGCAATTTGATTTCAGGGGATATGAAAAATTGTGAATACATAGGCCATGGAGTATTCAGATGAATGTGGGCAAGGATCATTGTGATGAAAATTGTCCTGGAATATTGTGATGACACGGTTCATGGCGCATTGCGATGACAAGGGCCATGGCGAAATGTGAAGACAGTTGTCATGGGGCATTGTGATGACACGGCCATGGAACATTATGATGACAAGAAATCTGGAGCATTGTGATAAAAAGGGCATGGACCATTGTGATTGGAGGGGCCAAGGAGCATTCTGATGACAACGGCATGGAGCATTGTGATGACAAGGGTCATCGAGCATTGTGATGACAGTGGTCATGAAGCATTGTGATGAATTTGGTCATGGAACATTGTGATGACAAGTGTCGTGGAGCATTGTGATGACAGGGGTCATAGAGCATTGTGATGACACGGTTATTGAATATTGTGATGACCAGAATTCTGTAGCACTGTGATGAAAATGGAAAGGAGCATTGTGATTACAGGGGTCATGGAGCATCGTGATGACAATTGTTTAGAACATTGTGAAGACAGGGATCATGGAGCATAGTGATGAAAGGGGCCATGGAGCATTGTGATGACAGGCGTCATGGGACAATGTGTTGACAGTGGTCATGGAGCATTGTTAGAAAGGGAACATGGAGCAATTTGATTTCAGGGGATATGAAAAATTGTGAATACATAGGCCATGGAGTATTCAGATGAATGTGGGCAAGGATCATTGTGACGACAAGTGTCCTGGAATATTGTGATGACACGGTTCATGGAGCATTGCGATGACAAGGGCCATGGCGAAATGTGAAGACAGTTGTCATGGGGCTTTGTGATGACAGTGGTCATCTAGAATTGTGAAGAAAGATATCATGGAGCAGTGGGATGACGGGGGCCATGGAGCATTGTGATGACAGGGGTTATGGGACATTGTGATGACACGGACATGGAACATTATGATGACAAGAATTCTGGAGCATTGTGATAAATAGGGCATGGACCATTGTGATTAGAGGGGCCAAGGAGCATTCTGATGACAACGGCATGGAGCATTTTGATGACAAGTTTCATCGAGCATTGTGATGATAGTGGTCATGAAGCATTGTGATGAATGTGGTCATGGATCATTGTGATGACAAGTGTCGTGGAGCATTGTGATGACAGGTCTCATAGAGCATTTTGATGACACGGTTATGGAATATTGTGATGACCAGAATTCTGTAGCACTGTGATGAAAAGGGAATGGAGCATTGTGATTACAGGGATCATGGAGCATTGTGATGACAATTGTTCTAAAACATTGTGAAAACAGGGATCATGGAGCATAGTGATGAAAGGGGCCATGGAGCATTGTGATGACAGGCGTCATGGGACAATGTGTTGACAGTGGTCTTGAATCATTGTTAGAAAGGGAACATGGAGCAATTTGATTTCAGGGGCCATGAAAAATTGTGAATACATAGGCCATGGAGTATTCAGATGAATGTGGTCAAGGATCATTGTGATGAAAAGTGTCCTGGAATATTATGATGACACGGTTCATGGAGCATTGCGATGACAAGGGCCATGGCGAAATGTGAAGACAGGTGTCATGGGACTTTGTGATGACAGTGGTCATCTAGAATTGTGAAGAAAGATATCATGGAGCACTGGGATGACAGGGGCCATGGAGCATTGTGATGACAGGGGTCATGGGGCATTGTGATGACACGGCCATGGAACATTATGATGACAAGAATTCTGGAGCATTGTGATAAAAAGGGCATGGACCACTGTGATTAGAGGGGCCAAGGAGCATTCTGATGACAACGGCATGGAGCATGTTGATGACAAGTTTCATCGAGCATTGTGATGATAGTGGTCATGAAGCATTGTGATGAATGTGGTCATGGATCGTTGTGATGAAAAGTGTCGTGGAGCATTGTGATGACAGGTCTCATAGAGCATTTTGATGACACGGTTATGGAATATTGTGATGACCAGAATTCTGTAGCACTGTGATGAAAAGGGAATGGAGCATTGTGATTACAGGGGTCATGGAGCATTATGATGACAATTGTTCTAGAACATTGCGATGACAGGGATCATGGAGCATAGTGATGAAAGGGGCCATGGAGCATTGTGATGACAGGCGTCATGGGATATTGTGTTGACAGTGGTCTTGGAGCATTGTTAGAAAGGGAACATGGAGCAATTTGATTTCAGGGGCCATGAACAATTGTGAATACATAGGCCATGGAGTATTCAGATGAATGTGGTCAAGGATCATTGTGAAGAAAAGTGTACTGGAATATTGTGATGACACGGTTCATGGAACATTGCGATGACAAGGGCCATGGCGAAATGTGAAGACAGGTGTCATGGGTCATTGTGATGACAGTGGTCATCTAGAATTGTGAAGAAAGATATCATGGAGCACTGGGATGACAGGGGCCATGGAGCATTGTGATGACATGGGTCATGGGGCATTGTGATGACACGGCCATGGAACATTATGATGACAAGAATTCTGGAGCATTGTGATAAATAGGGCATGGACCATTGTGATTAGAAGGGCCAAGGAGCATTCTGATGACAACGGCATGGAGCATTGTGATGACAATGTTCATCGAGCATTGTGATGACAGTGGTCATGAAGCATTGTGATGAATGTGGTCATGGATCATTGTGATGACAAGAGTCGTGGACCATTGTGATGACAGGGGTCATAGAGCATTGTGATGACACGGTTATGGAATATTGTGATGACCAGAATTCTGTAGCACTGAGATGAAAAGGGAATGGAGCATTGTGATGACAGGAGTCATGGGACAATGTGTTGACAGTGGTCTTGGATCACTGTTAGAAAGGGAACATGGAGCAATTTGATTTCAGGGGCCATGAAAAATTGTGAATACATAGGCCATGGAGTATTCAGATGAATGTGCTCAAGGATCATTGTGATGAAAAGTGTCCTGGAATATTGTGAGGACACGGTTCATGGAGCATTGCGATGACAAGGGCCATGGCGAAATGTGAAGACAGGTGTCATGGGGCATTGTGATGACAGTGGTCATCTAGAATTGTGAAGAAAGATATCATGGAGCACTTGGATGACAGGGGCCATGGAACATTGTGATGACAGGGGTCATGGGGCATTGTGATGACACCGCCATGGAACATTATGTTGACAAGAATTCTGGAGCATTGTGATAAAATGGGCATGGACCATTGTGATTAGAGGGGCCAAGGAGCATTCTGATGACAACGGCATGGAGCATTGTGATGACAGGGGTCATCGAGCATTGTGATGACAGTGGTCATGAAGCATTGTGATGAATGTGGTCATGGATCATTGTGATGACAAGTGTCGTGGAGCATTGTGATGACAGGGGTCATAGAGCATTGTGATGACACGGTTGTGGAATATTTTGATGACCAGAATTCTGTAGCACTGTGATGAAAATGGAATGGATCATTGTGATTACAGGGGTCATGGAGCATTGTGATGACCATTGTTCTACAACATTGTGACGACAGGGATCATGGAGCATAGTGATGAAAGGGGCCATGGGGCATTGTGATGACAGGCGTCATGGGACATTGTGTTGACAGTGGTCATGGAGAATTGTTAGAAAGGGAACATGGAGCAATTTGATTTCAGGGGCCATGAAAAATTGTGAATACATAGGCCATGGAGTATTCAGATGAATGTGGTCAAGGATCATTGTGAATACAAGTGTCCCGGAATATTGTGATGACACGGTTCATGGAGCATTGCGATGACAAGGGCCATGGCGAAATGTGAAGACAGGTGTCATGGGGCATTGTGATGACAGTGGTCATCTAGAATTGTGAAGAAAGATATCATGGAGCACTGGGATGACAGGGGCCATGGAGCATTGTGATGACAGGGGTCATGGGGCATTGTGATGACACGGCCATGGAACATTATGATGTCAAGAATTCTGGAGCATTGTGATAAAAAGGGCATGGACCATTGTGATTAGAGGGGCCAAGGAGCATTCTGATGACAACGGCATGGAGCATTGTGATGACAAGGGTCATCGAGCATTGTGATGAGAGTGGTCATGAAGCATTGTGATGAATGTGTTCATGGATCATTGTGATGACAAGTGTCGTGGAGCATTGTGATGACAGGGGTCATAGAGCATTGTGATGACACGGTTATGGAATATTGTGATGACCAGAATTCTGTAGCACTGTGATGAAAAGGGAATGGAGCATTGTGATTACAGGGGTCATGGAGCATTGTGATGACCATTGTTCTAGAACATTGTGATGACAGGGATCACGGAGCATAGTGATGAAAGGGGCCATGGAGCATTGTGATGATAGGCGTCATGGGACAATGTGTTGACAGTGGTCATGGAGAATTGTTAGAAAGGGAACATGGAGCAATTTGATTTCAGGGGCCATGAAAAATTGTGAATACATAGGCCATGGAGTATTCAGATGAATGTGGTCAAGGATAATTGTGACTACAAGTGTCCTGGAATATTGTGATGACACGGTTCATGGAGCATTGCGATGACAAGGGCCATGGCGAAATGTGAAGACAGGTGTCATGGGGCATTGTGATGACAGTGGTCATCTAGAATTGCGAAGAAAGATATCATGGAGCACTGGGATGACAGGGGCCATGGAGCATTGTGATGACAGGGGTCATGGGGCATTCTGATGACACGGCCATGGAACATTATGATGACAAGAATTCTGGAGCATTGTGATAAAAAGGGCATGGACCATTGTGATTAGAGGGGCCAAGGAGCATTCTGATGAGAACGGCATGGAGCATTGTGATGACCAGGGTCATCGAGCATTGTGATGACAGTGGTCATGAAGCATTGTGATGAATGTGGTCATGGATCATTGTGATGACAAGTGTCGTGGAGCATTGTGATGACAGGGGTCATAGAGCATTGTGATGACACGGTTATGGTATATTGTGATGACCAGAATTCTGTAGCACTGTGATGAAAAGGGAATGGAGCATTGTGAGTACAGTGGTCATGGAGCATTGTGATGACAATTGTTCTAGAACATTGTGAAGACAGGGATCATGGAGCATAGTGATGAAAGGGGACATGGAGCATTGTGATGACAGGCGTCAAGGGACAATGTGTTGACAGTTGTCATGGAGCATTGTTAGAAAGGGAACATGGAGCCATTTGATTTCAGGGGCCATGAAAAATTGTGAATACATAAGCCATGGAGTATTCAGATGAATGTGGTCAAGGATCATTGTGACCAAAAGTGTCCTGGAATATTGTGATGACACGGTTCATGGAGCATTGCGATGACAAGGGACATGGCGAAATGTGAACACAGGTGTCATGGGGCATTGTGATGACAGTGGTCATCTAGAATTGTGAAGAAAGATATCATGGAGCACTGGGATGACAGGGGCCATGGAGCATTGTGATTACAGGCGTCATGGGGCATTGTGATGACACGGCCATGGAACATTATGATGAGAAGAATTCTGGAACATTGTGATAAAAAGGGCATGGACCATTGTGATTAGAGGGGCCAAGGAGCATTCTGATGACAACGGCATGGAGCATTGTGATGACCAGGGTCATCGAGCATTGTGATGACAGTGGTCATGAAGCATTGTGATGAATGTGGTCATGGATCATTGTGATGACAAGTGTCGTGGAGCATTGTGATGACAGGGGTCATAGAGCATTGTGATGACACGGTTATGGAATATTGTGATGACCAGAATTCTGTAGCACTGTGATGAAAAGGGAATGGAGCATTGTGATTACAGGGGTCATGGAGCATTGTGATGACAATTGTTCTAGAACATTGCGATGACAGGGATCATGGAGCATAGTGATGAAAGGGGCCATGGAGCATTGTGATGACAGGCGTCATGGGACATTGTGTTGACAGTGGTCTTGGAGCATTGTTAGAAAGGGAACATGGAGCAATTTGATTTCAGGGGATATGAAAAATTGTGAATACATAGGCCATGGAGTATTCAGATGAATGTGGGCAAGGATCATTGTGACGACAAGTGTCCTGGCATATTGTGATGACACGGTTCATGGAGCATTGCGACGACAAGGGCCATGGCGAAATGTGAAGACAGTTGTCATGGGGCTTTGTGATGACAGTGGTCATCTAGAATTGTGAAGAAAGATATCATGGAGCAGTGGGATGACAGGGGCCATGGAGCATTGTGATGACAGGGGTTATGGGGCATTGTGATGACACGGACATGGAACATTATGATGACAAGAATTCTGGAGCATTGTGATAAATAGGGCATGGACCATTGTGATTAGAGGGGCCAAGGAGCATTCTGATGACAACGGCATGGAGCATTGTGATGACCAGGGTCATCGAGCATTGTAATGACAGTGGTCATGAAGCATTGTGATGAATGTGGTCATGGATCATTGTGATGACAAGAGTCGTGGAGCATTGTGATGACAGGGGTCATAGAGCATTGTGATGACACGGTTATGGAATATTGTGATGACCAGAATTCTGTAGCACTGAGATAAAAAGGGAATGGAGCATTGTGATGACAGGCGTCATGGGACAATGTGTTGACAGTGGTCTTGGATCACTGTTAGAAAGGGAACATGGAGCAATTTGATTTCAGGGGCCATGAAAAATTGTGAATACATAGGCCATGGAGTATTCAGATGAATGTGCTCAAGGATCATTGTGATGAAAAGTGTCCTGGAATATTGTGAGGACACGGTTCATGGAGCATTGCGATGACAAGGGCCATGGCGAAATGTGAAGACAGGTGTCATGGGGCATTGTGATGACAGTGGTCATCTAGAATTGTGAAGAAAGATATCATGGAGCACTTGGATGACAGGGGCCATGGAACATTGTGATGACAGGGGTCATGGGGCATTGTGATGACACCGCCATGGAACATTATGTTGACAAGAATTCTGGAGCATTGTGATAAAATGGGCATGGACCATTGTGATTAGAGGGGCCAAGGAGCATTCTGATGACAACGGCATGGAGCATTGTGATGACAGGGGTCATCGCGCATTGTGACGACAGGGATCATGGAGCATAGTGATGAAAGGGGCCATGGGGCATTGTGATGACAGGCGTCATGGGACATTGTGTTGACAGTGGTCATGGAGAATTGTTAGAAAGGGAACATGGAGCAATTTGATTTCAGGGGCCATGAAAAATTGTGAATACATAGGCCATGGAGTATTCAGATGAATGTGGTCAAGGATCATTGTGACGACAAGTGTCCTGGAATATTGTGATGACACGGTTCATGGAGCATTGCGATGAAAAGGGCCATGGCGAAATGTGATGAGAGTGGTCATCTAGAATTGTGAAGAAAGATATCATGGAGCCCTGGGATGATAGGGGCCATGGAGCATTGTGATGAAAGGGGTCATGGGGCATTGTGATGACACGGCAATGGAACATTATGATGACAAGAATTCTGGAGCATTGTGATAAAAAGGGCATGGACCATTGTGATTAGAGGGGTCAAGGAGCATTCTGATGACAACGGCATGGAGCATTGTGATGACCAGTGTCATCGAGCATTGTGATGACAGTGGTCATGAAGCATTGTGATGAATGTGGTCATGGATCATTGTGATGACAAGTGTCGTGGAGCATTGTGATGACAGGGGTCATAGAGCATTTTGATGACACGGTTATGGAATATTGTGATGACCAGAATTCTGTAGCACTGTGATGAAAAGGGAATGGAGCATTGTGAGTACAGGGGTCATGGAGCATTGTGATGACAATTGTTCTAGAACATTGTGAAGACAGGGATCATGGAGCATAGTGATGAAAGGGGCCATGGAGCATTGTGATGACAGGCGTCATGGGACAATGTGTTGACAGTTCTCATGGAGCATTGTTAGAAAGGGAACATGGAGCAATTTGATTTCAGGGGCCATGAAAAATTGTGAATACATAGGCCATGGAGTATTCAGATGAATGTGGTCAAGGATCATTGTGACGAAAAGTGTCCTGGAATATTGTTATGACACGTTTCATGGAGCATTGCGATGACAAGAGCCATGGCGAAATGTGAAGACAGGTGTCATGGGGCATTGTGATGACAGTGGTCATCTAGAATTGTGAAGAAAGATATCATGGAGCACTGGGATGACAGGGGCCAGGGAACATTGTGATGACAGGTGTCATGGGGCATTGTGATGACACGGCCATGGAACATTATGATGACAAGAATTCTGGAGCATTGTGATAAAAAGGGCATGGACCATTGTGATTAGAGGGGCCAAGGAGCATTCTGATGAGAACGGCATGGAGCATTGTGATGACCAGGGTCATCGAGCATTGTGATGACAGTGGTCATGAAGCATTGTGATGAATGTGGTCATGGATCATTGTGATGACAAGTGTCGTGGAGCATTGTGATGACAGGGGTCATAGAGCATTGTGAGGACACGGCTATAGAATATTGTGATGACCAGAATTCTGTAGCCCTGTGATGAAAAGGGAATGGAGCATTGTGAGTACAGGGGTCATGGAGCATTGTGATGACAATTGTTCTAGAACATTGTGAAGACAGGGATCATGGAGCATAGTGATAAAAGGGGACATGGAGCATTGTGATGACAGGCTTCATGGGACAATGTGTTGACAGTTGTCATAGAGCATTGTTAGAAAGTGAACATGGAGCAATTTGCTTTCAGGGGCCATGAAAAATTGTGAATACATAGGCCATGGAGTATTCAGATGAATGTGGTCAAGGATCATTGTGACTACAAGTGTCCTGGAATATTGTGATGACACGGTTCATGGAGCATTGCGATGACAAGGGCCATGGCGAAATGTGAAGACAGGTGTCATGGGGCATTGTGATGACAGTGGTCATCTAGAATTGTGAAGAAAGATATCATGGAGCACTGGGATGACAGGGGCCATGGAGCATTGTGATGACAGCGGTCATGGGGCATTCTGATGACACGGCCTTGGAACATTATGATGACAAGAATTCTGGAACATTGTGATAAAAAGGGCATGGACCATTGTGATTAGAGGGGCCAAGGAGCATTCTGATGACAACGGCATGGAGCATTGTGATGACCAGGGTCATCGAGCATTGTGATGACAGTGGTCATGAAGCATTGTGATGAATGTGGTCATGGATCATTGTGATGACAAGTGTCGTGGAGCATTGTGATGACAGGGGTCATAGAGCATTGTGATGACACGGTTATGGAATATTGTGATGACCAGAATTCTGTAGCACTGTGATGAAAAGGGAATGGAGCATTGTGAGTACAGGGGTCATGGAGCATTGTGATGACAATTGTTCTAGAACATTGTGAAGACAGGGATCATGGAGCATAGTGATGAAAGGGGACATGGAGCATTGTGATGACAGGCGTCATGGGACAATGTGTTGACAGTTGTCATGGAGCATTGTTAGAAAGGGAACATGGAGCAATTTGATTTCAGGGGCCAGGAAAAATTGTGAATACATAGGCCATGGAGTATTCAGATGAATGTGGTCAAGGATCATTGTGACAAAAAGTTTACTGGAATATTGTGATGACACGGTTCATGGAGCATTGCAATGACAAGGGCCATGGCGAAATGTGAAGACAGGTGTCATGGGGCATTGTGATGACAGTGGTCATCTAGAATTGTGAAGAAAGATATCATGGAGCACTGGGATGACAGGGGCCATGGAGCACTTTGATGACATGGGTCATGGGGCATTGTGATGACAGTGGTCATCTAGAATTGTTCAGAAAGATATCATGGAGCACTGGGATGACAGGGGCTATGGAGCATTGTGATGACATGGGTCATGGGGCATTGTGATGACACCGCCATGGAACATTATGATGACAAGAATTCTGGAGCATTGTGATAAAAAGGTCATGGACCATTGTGATTAGAGGGGCCAAGGAGCATTCTGATGACAACAGCATGGAGCATTGTGATGACAAGGGTCATCGAGCATTGTGATGACAGTGGTCATGAAGCATTGTGATGAATGTGGTCATGGATCATTGTGATGACAAGTGTCGTGGAGCATTGTGATGACAGGGGTCATAGAGCATTGTGATGACACGGTTATGGAATATTGTGATGACCAGAATTTTGTAGCACTGAGATGAAAAGGGAATGGAGCATTGTGAGTACAGGGGTCATGGAGCATTGTGATGACAATTGTTCTAGAACATTGTGAAGACAGGGATCATGGAGCATAGTGATGAAAGGGGCCATGGAGCATTGTGATGACAGGCGTCATGGGACAATTTGTTGACAGTGTCATGGAGCATTGTTAGAAAGGGAACATGGAGCAATTTGATTTCAGGGGCCATGAAAAATTGTGAATACATAGGCCATGGAGTATTCAGATGAATGTGGTCAAGGATCATTGTGACGAAAAGTGTCCTGGAATATTGTGAGGACACGGTTCATGGAGCATTGCGATGACAAGGGCCATGGCGAAATGTGAAGACAGGTGTCATGGGGCATTGTGATGACAGTGGTGATCTAGAATTGTGAAGAAAGATATCATGGAGCAGTGGGATGACGGGGGCCATGGAGCATTGTGATGACAGGGGTTATGGGACATTGTGATGACACGGACATGGAACATTATGATGACAAGAATTCTGGAGCATTGTGATAAATAGGGCATGGACCATTGTGATTAGAGGGGCCAAGGAGCATTCTGATGACAATGGCATGGAGCATTTTGATGACAAGTTTCATCGAGCATTGTGATGATAGTGGTCATGAAGCATTGTGATGAATGTGGTCATGGATCATTGTGATGACAAGTGTCGTGGAGCATTGTGATGACAGGTCTCATAGAGCATTTTGATGACACGGTTATGGAATATTGTGATGACCAGAATTCTGTAGCACTGAGATGAAAAGGGAATGGAGCATTGTGATGACAGGAGTCATGGGACAATGTGTTGACAGTGGTCTTGGATCACTGTTAGAAAGGGAACATGGAGCAATTTGATTTCAGGGGCCATGAAAAATTGTGAATACATAGGCCATGGAGTATTCAGATGAATGTGCTCAAGGATCATTGTGATGAAAAGTGTCCTGGAATATTGTGAGGATACGGTTCATGGAGCATTGCGATGACAAGGGCCATGGCGAAATGTGAAGACAGGTGTCATGGGGCATTGTGATGACAGTGGTCATCTAGAATTGTGAAGAAAGATATCATGGAGCACTTGGATGACAGGGGCCATGGAACATTGTGATGACAGGGGTCATGGGGCATTGTGATGACACCGCCATGGAACATTATGTTGACAAGAATTCTGGAGCATTGTGATAAAATGGGCATGGACCATTGTGATTAGAGGGGCCAAGGAGCATTCTGATGACAACGGCATGGAGCATTGTGATGACAGGGGTCATCGAGCATTGTGATGACAGTGGTCATGAAGCATTGTGATGAATGTGGTCATGGATCATTGTGATGACAAGTGTCGTGGAGCATTGTGATGACAGGGGTCATAGAGCATTGTGATGACACGGTTGTGGAATATTTTGATGACCAGATTTCTGTAGCACTGTGATGAAAATGGAATGGAGCATTGTGATTACAGGGGTCATGGAGCATTGTGATGACCATTGTTCTACAACATTGTGACGACAGGGATCATGGAGCATAGTGATGAAAGGGGCCATGGGGCATTGTGATGACAGGCGTCATGGGACATTTTGTTGACAGTGGTCATGGAGAATTGTTAGAAAGGGAACATGGAGCAATTTGATTTCAGGGGCCATGAAAAATTGTGAATACATAGGCCATGGAGTATTCAGATGAATGTGGTCAAGGATCATTGTGAATACAAGTGTCCCGGAATATTGTGATGACACGGTTCATGGAGCATTGCGATGACAAGGGCCATGGCGAAATATGATGACAGGTGTCATGGGGCATTGTGATGACAGTGGTCATCTAGAATTGTGAAGAAAGATATCATGGAGCACTGGGATGACAGGGGCCATGGAGCATTGTGATGACAGGGGTCATGGGGCATTGTGATGACACGGCCATGGAACATTATGATGTCAAGAATTCTGGAGCATTGTGATAAAAAGGGCATGGACCATTGTGATTAGAGGGGCCAAGGAGCATTCTGATGACAACGGCATGGAGCATTGTGATGACAAGTGTCATCGAGCATTGTGATGAGAGTGGTCATGAAGCATTGTGATGAATGTGTTCATGGATCATTGTGATGACAAGTGTCGTGGAGCATTGTGATGACAGGGGTCATAGAGCATTGTGATGACACGGTTATGGAATATTGTGATGACCAGAATTCTGTAGCACTGTGATGAAAAGGGAATGGAGCATTGTGATTACAGGGGTCATGGAGCATTGTGATGACCATTGTTCTAGAACATTGTGATGACAGGGATCACGGAGCATAGTGATGAAAGGGGCCATGGAGCATTGTGATGATAGGCGTCATGGGACAATGTGTTGACAGTGGTCATGGAGAATTGTTAGAAAGGGAACATGGAGCAATTTGATTTCAGGGGCCATGAAAAATTGTGAATACATAGGCCATGGAGTATTCAGATGAATGTGGTCAAGGATAATTGTGACTACAAGTGTCCTGGAATATTGTGATGACACGGTTCATGGAGCATTGCGATGACAAGGGCCATGGCGAAATGTGAAGACAGGTGTCATGGGGCATTGTGATGACAGTGGTCATCTAGAATTGCGAAGAAAGATATCATGGAGCACTGGGATGACAGGGGCCATGGAGCATTGTGATGACAGGGGTCATGGGGCATTCTGATGACACGGCCATGGAACATTATGATGACAAGAATTCTGGAGCATTGTGATAAAAAGGGCATGGACCATTGTGATTAGAGGGGCCAAGGAGCATTCTGATGAGAACGGCATGGAGCATTGTGATGACCAGGGTCATCGAGCATTGTGATGACAGTGGTCATGAAGCATTGTGATGAATGTGGTCATGGATCATTGTGATGACAAGTGTCGTGGAGCATTGTGATGACAGGGGTCATAGAGCATTGTGATGACACGGTTATGGTATATTGTGATGACCAGAATTCTGTAGCACTGTGATGAAAAGGGAATGGAGCATTGTGAGTACAGTGGTCATGGAGCATTGTGATGACAATTGTTCTAGAACATTGTGAAGACAGGGATCATGGAGCATAGTGATGAAAGGGGACATGGAGCATTGTGATGACAGGCGTCAAGGGACAATGTGTTGACAGTTGTCATGGAGCATTGTTAGAAAGGGAACATGGAGCCATTTGATTTCAGGGGCCATGAAAAATTGTGAATACATAAGCCATGGAGTATTCAGATGAATGTGGTCAAGGATCATTGTGACCAAAAGTGTCCTGGAATATTGTGATGACACGGTTCATGGAGCATTGCGATGACAAGGGACATGGCGAAATGTGAAGACAGGTGTCATGGGGCATTGTGATGACAGTGGTCATCTAGAATTGTGAAGAAAGATATCATGGAGCACTGGGATGACAGGGGCCATGGAGCATTGTGATTACAGGCGTCATGGGGCATTGTGATGACACGGCCATGGAACATTATGATGAGAAGAATTCTGGAACATTGTGATAAAAAGGGCATGGACCATTGTGATTAGAGGGGCCAAGGAGCATTCTGATGACAACGGCATGGAGCATTGTGATGACCAGGGTCATCGAGCATTGTGATGACAGTGGTCATGAAGCATTGTGATGAATGTGGTCATGGATCATTGTGATGACAAGTGTCGTGGAGCATTGTGATGACAGGGGTCATAGAGCATTGTGATGACACGGTTATGGAATATTGTGATGACCAGAATTCTGTAGCACTGTGATGAAAAGGGAATGGAGCATTGTGATTACAGGGGTCATGGAGCATTGTGATGACAATTGTTCTAGAACATTGCGATGACAGGGATCATGGAGCATAGTGATGAAAGGGGCCATGGAGCATTGTGATGACAGGCGTCATGGGACATTGTGTTGACAGTGGTCTTGGAGCATTGTTAGAAAGGGAACATGGAGCAATTTGATTTCAGGGGATATGAAAAATTGTGAATACATAGGCCATGGAGTATTCAGATGAATGTGGGCAAGGATCATTGTGACGACAAGTGTCCTGGCATATTGTGATGACACGGTTCATGGAGCATTGCGACGACAAGGGCCATGGCGAAATGTGAAGACAGTTGTCATGGGGCTTTGTGATGACAGTGGTCATCTAGAATTGTGAAGAAAGATATCATGGAGCAGTGGGATGACGGGGGCCATGGAGCATTGTGATGACAGGGGTTATGGGGCATTGTGATGACACGGACATGGAACATTATGATGACAAGAATTCTGGAGCATTGTGATAAATAGGGCATGGACCATTGTGATTAGAGGGGCCAAGGAGCATTCTGATGACAACGGCATGGAGCATTGTGATGACAATGTTCATCGAGCATTGTAATGACAGTGGTCATGAAGCATTGTGATGAATGTGGTCATGGATCATTGTGATGACAAGAGTCGTGGAGCATTGTGATGACAGGGGTCATAGAGCATTGTGATGACACGGTTATGGAATATTGTGATGACCAGAATTCTGTAGCACTGAGATAAAAAGGGAATGGAGCATTGTGATGACAGGCGTCATGGGACAATGTGTTGACAGTGGTCTTGGATCACTGTTAGAAAGGGAACATGGAGCAATTTGATTTCAGGGGCCATGAAAAATTGTGAATACATAGGCCATGGAGTATTCAGATGAATGTGCTCAAGGATCATTGTGATGAAAAGTGTCCTGGAATATTGTGAGGACACGGTTCATGGAGCATTGCGATGACAAGGGCCATGGCGAAATGTGAAGACAGGTGTCATGGGGCATTGTGATGACAGTGGTCATCTAGAATTGTGAAGAAAGATATCATGGAGCACTTGGATGACAGGGGCCATGGAACATTGTGATGACAGGGGTCATGGGGCATTGTGATGACACCGCCATGGAACATTATGTTGACAAGAATTCTGGAGCATTGTGATAAAATGGGCATGGACCATTGTGATTAGAGGGGCCAAGGAGCATTCTGATGACAACGGCATGGAGCATTGTGATGACAGGGGTCATCGAGCATTGTGACGACAGGGATCATGGAGCATAGTGATGAAAGGGGCCATGGGGCATTGTGATGACAGGCGTCATGGGACATTGTGTTGACAGTGGTCATGGAGAATTGTTAGAAAGGGAACATGGAGCAATTTGATTTCAGGGGCCATGAAAAATTGTGAATACATAGGCCATGGAGTATTCAGATGAATGTGGTCAAGGATCATTGTGACGACAAGTGTCCTGGAATATTGTGATGACACGGTTCATGGAGCATTGCGATGAAAAGGGCCATGGCGAAATGTGATGAGAGTGGTCATCTAGAATTGTGAAGAAAGATATCATGGAGCCCTGGGATGATAGGGGCCATGGAGCATTGTGATGAAAGGGGTCATGGGGCATTGTGATGACACGGCAATGGAACATTATGATGACAAGAATTCTGGAGCATTGTGATAAAAAGGGCATGGACCATTGTCATTAGAGGGGTCAAGGAGCATTCTGATGACAACGGCATGGAGCATTGTGATGACCAGGGTCATCGAGCATTGTGATGACAGTGGTCATGAAGCATTGTGATGAATGTGGTCATGGATCATTGTGATGACAAGTGTCGTGGAGCATTGTGATGACAGGGTTCATAGTGCATTGTGATGACACGGTTATGGAGTATTGTGATGACCAGAATTCTGTAGCACTGTGATGAAAAGGGAATGGAGCATTGTGATTACAGTGGTCATGGAGCATTGTGATGACAATTGTTTTAGAATATTGTGAAGACAGGGATCATGGAGCATAGTGATGAAAGGGGCCATGGAGCATTGTGATGACAGGCGTCATGGGACAATGTGTTGACAGTGGTCATGGAGCATTGTTAGAAAGGGAACATGGAGCAATTTGATTTCAGGGGATATGAAAAATTGTGAATACATAGGCCATGGAGTATTCAGATGAATGTGGGCAAGGATCATTGTGACGACAAGTGTCCTGGAATATTGTGATGACACGGTTCATGGAGCATTGCGATGACAAGGGCCATGGCGAAATGTGAAGACAGTTGTCATGGGGCTTTGTGATGACAGTGGTCATCTAGAATTGTGAAGAAAGATATCATGGAGCAGTGGGATGACGGGGGCCATGGAGCATTGTGATGACAGGGGTTATGGGGCATTGTGATGACACGGACATGGAACATTATGATGACAAGAATTCTGGAGCATTGTGATAAATAGGGCATGGACCATTGTGATTAGAGGGGCCAAGGAGCATTCTGATGACAACGGCATGGAGCATTTTGTTGACAAGTTTCATCGAGCATTGTGATGATAGTGGTCATGAAGCATTGTGATGAATGTGGTCATGGATCATTGTGATGACAAGTGTCGTGGAGCATTGTGATGACAGGTCTCATAGAGTATTTTGATGACACGGTTATGGAATATTGTGATGACCAGAATTCTGTAGCACTGTGATGAAAAGAGAATGGAGCATTGTGATTACAGGGGTCATGGAGCATTGTGATGACAATTGTTCTAGAACATTGCGATGACAGGGATCATGGAGCATAGTGATGAAAGGGGCCATGGAGCATTGTGATGACAGGCGTCATGGGACATTGTGTTGACAGTGGTCTTGGAGCATTGTTAGAAAGGGAACATGGAGCAATTTGATTTCAGGGGATATGAAAAATTGTGAATACATAGGCCATGGAGTATTCAGATGAATGTGGGCAAGGATCATTGTGACGACAAGTGTCCTGGCATATTGTGATGACACGGTTCATGGAGCATTGTGATGACAAGGGCCATGGCGAAATGTGAAGACAGTTGTCATGGGGCTTTGTGATGACAGTGGTCATCTAGAATTGTGAAGAAAGATATCATGGAGCAGTGGGATGACGGGGGCCATGGAGCATTGTGATGACAGGGGTTATGGGGCATTGTGATGACACGGACATGGAACATTATGATGACAAGAATTCTGGAGCATTGTGATAAATAGGGCATGGACCATTGTGATTAGAGGGGCCAAGGAGCATTCTGATGACAACGGCATGGAGCATTGTGATGACCAGGGTCATCGAGCATTGTGATGACAGTGGTCATGAAGCATTGTGATGAATGTGGACATGGATCATTGTGATGACAAGAGTCGTGGAGCATTGTGATGACAGGGGTCATAGAGCATTGTGATGACACGGTTATGGAATATTGTGATGACCAGAATTCTGTAGCACTGAGATGAAAAGGGAATGGAGCATTGTGATGACAGGCGTCATGGGACAATGTGTTGACAGTGGTCTTGGATCACTGTTAGAAACGGAACATGGAGCAATTTGATTTCAGGGGCCATGAAAAATTGTGAATACATAGGCCATGGAGTATTCAGATGAATGTGGTCAAGGATCATTGTGACAAAAAGTGTCCTGGAATATTGTGATGACACGGTTCATGGAGCATTGCGATGACAAGGGCCATGGCGAAATGTGAAGACAGGTGTCATGGGGCATTGTGATGACAGTGGTCATCTAGAATTGTGAAGAAAGATATCATGAAGCACTGGGATGACAGGGGCCATGGAGCATTGTGATGACAGGCGTCATGGGGCATTGTGATGACACGGCCATGGAACATTATGATGACAAGAATTCTGGAACATTGTGATAAAAAGGGCATGGACCATTGTGATTAGAGGGGCCAAGGAGCATTCTGATGACAACGGCATGGAGCATTGTGATGACCAGTGTCATCGAGCATTGTGATGACAGTGGTCATGAAGCATTGTGATGAATGTGGTCATGGATCATTGTGATGACAAGTGTCGTGGAGCATTGTGATGACAGGGGTCATAGAGCATTTTGATGACACGGTTATGGAATATTGTGATGACCAGAATTCTGTAGCACTGTGATGAAAAGGGAATGGAGCATTGTGAGTACAGGGGTCATGGAGCATTGTGATGACAATTGTTCTAGAACATTGTGAAGACAGGGATCATGGAGCATAGTGATGAAAGGGGCCATGGAGCATTGTGATGACAGGCGTCATGGGACAATGTGTTGACAGTTCTCATGGAGCATTGTTAGAAAGGGAACATGGAGCAATTTGATTTCAGGGGCCATGAAAAATTGTGAATACATAGGCCATGGAGTATTCAGATGAATGTGGTCAAGGATCATTGTGACGAAAAGTGTCCTGGAATATTGTTATGACACGTTTCATGGAGCATTGCGATGACAAGAGCCATGGCGAAATGTGAAGACAGGTGTCATGGGGCATTGTGATGACAGTGGTCATCTAGAATTGTGAAGAAAGATATCATGGAGCACTGGGATGACAGGGGCCAGGGAACATTGTGATGACAGGGGTCATGGGGCATTGTGATGACACGGCCATGGAACATTATGATGACAAGAATTCTGGAGCATTGTGATAAAAAGGGCATGGACCATTGTGATTAGAGGGGCCAAGGAGCATTCTGATGAGAACGGCATGGAGCATTGTGATGACCAGGGTCATCGAGCATTGTGATGACAGTGGTCATGAAGCATTGTGATGAATGTGGTCATGGATCATTGTGATGACAAGTGTCGTGGAGCATTGTGATGACAGGGGTCATAGAGCATTGTGAGGACACGACTATAGAATATTGTGATGACCAGAATTCTGTAGCCCTGTGATGAAAAGGGAATGGAGCATTGTGAGTACAGGGGTCATGGAGCATTGTGATGACAATTGTTCTAGAACATTGTGAAGACAGGGATCATGGAGCATAGTGATAAAAGGGGACATGGAGCATTGTGATGACAGGCTTCATGGGACAATGTGTTGACAGTTGTCATAGAGCATTGTTAGAAAGTGAACATGGAGCAATTTGCTTTCAGGGGCCATGAAAAATTGTGAATACATAGGCCATGGAGTATTCAGATGAATGTGGTCAAGGATCATTGTGACTACAAGTGTCCTGGAATATTGTGATGACACGGTTCATGGAGCATTGCGATGACAAGGGCCATGGCGAAATGTGAAGACAGGTGTCATGGGGCATTGTGATGACAGTGGTCATCTAGAATTGTGAAGAAAGATATCATGGAGCACTGGGATGACAGGGGCCATGGAGCATTGTGATGACAGCGGTCATGGGGCATTCTGATGACACGGCCATGGAACATTATGATGACAAGAATTCTGGAACATTGTGATAAAAAGGGCATGGACCATTGTGATTAGAGGGGCCAAGGAGCATTCTGATGACAACGGCATGGAGCATTGTGATGACCAGGGTCATCGAGCATTGTGATGACAGGGGTCATAGAGCATTGTGATGACACGGTTATGGAATATTGTGATGACCAGAATTCTGTAGCACTGTGATGAAAAGGGAATGGAGCATTGTGAGTACAGGGGTCATGGAGCATTGTGATGAAAATTGTTCTAGAACATTGTGAAGACAGGGATCATGGAGCATAGTGATGAAAGGGGACATGGAGCATTGTGATGACAGGCGTCATGGGACAATGTGTTGACAGTTGTCATGGAGCATTGTTAGAAAGGGAACATGGAGCAATTTGATTTCAGGGGCCAGGAAAAATTGTGAATACATAGGCCATGGAGTATTCAGATGAATGTGGTCAAGGATCATTGTGACAAAAAGTTTACTGGAATATTGTGATGACACGGTTCATGGAGCATTGCAATGACAAGGGCCATGGCGAAATGTGAAGACAGGTGTCATGGGGCATTGTGATGACAGTGGTCATCTAGAATTGTGAAGAAAGATATCATGGAGCACTGGGATGACAGGGGCCATGGAGCATTGTGATGACATGGGTCATGGGGCATTGTGATGACAGTGGTCATCTAGAATTGTTCAGAAAGATATCTTGGAGCACTGGGATGACAGGGGCTATGGAGCATTGTGATGACATGGGTCATGGGGCATTGTGATGACACCGCCATGGAACATTATGATGACAAGAATTCTGGAGCATTGTGATAAAAAGGTCATGGACCATTGTGATTAGAGGGGCCAAGGAGCATTCTGATGACAACAGCATGGAGCATTGTGATGACAAGGGTCATCGAGCATTGTGATGACAGTGGTCATGAAGCATTGTGATGAATGTGGTCATGGATCATTGTGATGACAAGTGTCGTGGAGCATTGTGATGACAGGGGTCATAGAGCATTGTGATGACACGGTTATGGAATATTGTGATGACCAGAATTTTGTAGCACTGAGATGAAAAGGGAATGGAGCATTGTGAGTACAGGGCTCATGGAGCATTGTGATGACAATTGTTCTAGAACATTGTGAAGACAGGGATCATGGAGCATAGTGATGAAAGGGGCCATGGAGCATTGTGATGACAGGCGTCATGGGACAATTTGTTGACAGTGTCATGGAGCATTGTTAGAAAGGGAACATGGAGCAATTTGATTTCAGGGGCCATGAAAAATTGTGAATACATAGGCCATGGAGTATTCAGATGAATGTGGTCAAGGATCATTGTGACGACAAGTGTCCTGGAATATTGTGATGACACGGTTCATGGAGCATTGCGATGACAAGAGCCATGGCGAAATGTGAAGACAGGTGTCATGGGGCATTGTGATGACAGTGGTCATCTAGAATTGTGAAGAAAGATATCATGGAGCACTGGGATGACAGGGGCAATGAAGCATTGTGATGACAGGCGTCTTGGGGCATTGTGATGACACGGCCATGGAACATTATGATGACAAGAATTCTGGAGCATTGTGATAAAAAGGGCATGGACCATTGTGATTAGAGGGGCCAAGGAGCATTCTGATGACAACGACATGTTGCATTGTGATGACCAGTGTCATCGAGCATTGTGATGACAGTGGTCATGAAGCATTGTGATGAATGTGGTCATGGATCATTTGATGACAAGTGTCGTGGAGCATTGTGATGACAGGGGTCATAGAGCATTGTGATGACACGTTTATGGAATATTGTGATGACCAGAATTCTGTAGCACTGCGATGAAAAGGGAATGGAGCATTGTGAGTACAGGGGTCATGGAGCATTGTGATGACAATTGTTCTAGAACATTGTGAAGACAGGGATCATGGAGCATAGTGATGAAAGGGGACATGGAGCATTGTGATGACAGGAGTCATGGGACAATGTGTTGACAGTTGTCATGGAGCATTGTTAGAAAGGGAACATGGAGCAATTTGATTTCAGGGGCCATGAAAAATTGTGAATACATAGGCCATGGAGTATTCAGATGAATGTGGTCAAGGATCATTGTGACAAAAAGTGTCCTGGAATATTGTGATGACACGGTTCATGGAGCATTGCAATGACAAGGGCCGTGACGAAATGTGAAGACAGGTGTCATGGGGCATTGTGATGACAGTGGTCATCTAGAATTGTGAAGAAAGATATCATGGAGCACTGGGATGACAGGGGCCATGGAGCATTGTGATGAAAGGCGTCTTGGGGCATTGTGATGACACGGCCATGGAACATTATGATGACAAGAATTCTGGAACATTGTGATAAAAAGGGCATGGACCATTGTGATTAGAGGGGCCAAGGAGCATTCTGATGACAACGGCATGGAGCATTGTGATGACCAGGGTCATCGAGCATTGTGATGATAGTGGTCATGAGGCATTGTGATGAATGTGGTCATGGATCATTGTGATGAAAAGTGTCGTGGAGCATTGTTATGACAGGGGTCATAGAGCATTGTGATGACACGGTTATGGAATATTGTGATGACCAGAATTCTGTAGCACTGTGATGAAAAGGGAAAGGAGCATTGTGAGTACAGGGGTCATGGAGCATTGTGATGACAATTGTTCTAGAACATTGTGAAGACAGGGATCATGGAGCATAGTGATGAAAGGGGACATGGAGCATTGTGATGACAGGCGTCATGGGACAATGTGTTGACAGTTGTCATGGAGCATTGTTAGAAAGGGAACATGGAGCAATTTGATTTCAGGGGCCATGAAAAATTGTGAATACATAGGCCATGGAGTATTCAGATGAATGTGGTCAAGGATCATTGTGACAAAAAGTGTCCTGGAATATTGTGATGACACGGTTCATGGAGCATTGCGATGACAAGGGCCATGGCGAAATGTGAAGACAGGTGTCATGGGGCATTGTGATGACAGTGGTCATCTAGAATTGTGAAGAAAGATATCATGGAGCACTGGGATGACAGGGGCCATGGAGCATTGTGATGACAGGCGTCATGGGGCATTGTGATGACACGGCCATGGAACATTATGATGACAAGAATTCTGGAACATTGTGATAAAAAGGGCATGGACCATTGTGATTAGAGGGGCCAAGGAGCATTCTGATGACAACGGCATGGAGCATTGTAATGACCAGGGTCATCGAGCATTGTGATGACAGTGGTCATGAAGCATTGTGATGAATGTGGTCATGGATCATTGTGATGACAAGTGTCGTGGATCATTGTGATGACAGGGGTCATCGAGCATTGTGATGACACGGTTATGGAATATTGTGAAGACCAGAAATCTGTAGCACAGTGATGAAAATGGAATGGAGCATTGTGATTACAGGGGTCATGGAGCATTGTGATGACAATTGTTCTAGAACATTGTGAAGACAGGGATCATGGAGCATAGTGATAAAAGGGGCCATGGAGCATTGTGATGACAGGTGTCATGGGACAATGTATTTACAATGGTCATGGAGCATTGTTAGAAAGGGAACATGGAGCAATTTGATTTCAGGGGCCATGAAAAATTGTGAATACATAGGCCATGGAGTATTCAGATGAATATGGTCAAGGATCATTGTGACGACAAGTGTCCTGGAATATTGTAATGACACGGTTCATGGAGCATTGCGATGACAAGGGCCATGGCGAAATGTGAAGACAGGTGTCATGGGGCATTGTGAAGACAGTGGTCATCTATAATTGTGAAGAAAGATATCATGGCGCACTGGGATGACAGGGGCCATGGAGCATTGTGATGACAGTGGTCATGGGGCATTGTGATGACACGGCCATGGAACATTATGATGTCAAGAATTCTGGAGCATTGTGATAAAAAGGGCATGGACCATTGTGATAAAGGGGCCAAGGAGCATTCTGATGACAACGGCATGGAGCATTGTGATGACAAGGGTCATCGAGCATTGTGATGACAGTGGTCATGAAGCATTGTGATGAATGTGGTCATGGATCATTGTGATGACAAGTGTCGTGGAGCATTGTGATGACAGGGGTCATAGAGCATTGTGATGACACGGTTATGGAATATTGTGATGACCAGAATTCTGTAGCACTGTGATGAAAAGGGAATGGAGCATTGTGATTACAGGGGTCATGGAGCATTGTGATGACCATTGTTCTAGAACATTGTGATGACAGGGATCATGGAGCATAGTGATGAAAGGGGCCATGGAGCATTGTGATGACAGGCGTCATGGGACATTGTGTTGACAGTGGTCATGGAGAATTGTTAGAAAGGGAACATGGAGCAATTTGATTTCAGGGGCCATGAAAAATTGCGAATACATACGCCATGGAGTATTCAGATGAATGTGGTCAAGGATCATTGTGACGAAAAGTGTCCTGGAAAATTGTGATGACACGGTTCATGGAGCATTGCGATGACAAGGGCCATGGCAAAATGTGAAGACAGGTGGCATGGGGCATTGTGATGACAGTGGTCATCTAGAATTGTGAAGAAAGATATCATGGAGCACTGGGATGACAGGGGCCATGGAGCATTGTGATGACAGGGGTCATGGGGCATTGTGATGACACGGCCATGGAACATTATTATGACAAGAATTCTGGAGCATTGTGATAAAAAGTCATGGACCATTGTGATTAGATGGGCCAAGGAGCATTCTGATGACAACGGCATGGAGCATTGTGACGACAATTGTTCTAGAACATTGTGAAGACAGGGGTCATAGAGCATTGTGAGGACACGTTTATGGAATATTGTGATGACCAGAATTCTGTAGCACAGTGATGAAAAGGGAATGGAGCATTGTGAGTACAGGGGTCATGGAGCATTGTGATGACAATTGTTCTAGAACATTGTGAAGACAGGGATCATGGAGCATAGTGATGAAAGGGGACATGGAGCATTGTGATGACAGGCGTCATGGGACAATGTGTTGACAGTGGTCATGGAGCATTGTTAGAAAGGGAATATGGAGCAATTTGATTTCAGGGGCCATGAAAAATTGTGAATACATAGGCCATGGAGTATTCAGATGAATGTGGTCAAGGATCATTGTGACGACAAGTGTCCTGGAATATTGTGATGACACGGTTCATGGAGCATTGCGATGACAAGGGCCATGGAGAAATGTGAAGACAGGTGTCATGGGGCTTTGTGATGACAGTGGTCATCTAGAATTGTGAAGAAAGATATCATGGAGCACTGGGATGACAGGGGCCATGGAGCATTGTGATGACAGGGGTCATGGGGCATTGTGATGACACGGCCATGGAACATTATGATGACAATAATTCTGGAGCATTGTGATAAAAAGGGCATGGAACATTGTGATTAGAGGGGCCAAGGAGCATTCTGATGACAACGGCATGGAGCATTGTGATGACAAGGGTCATCGAGCATTGTGATGACAGTGGTCATGAAGCATTGTGATGAATGTGGTTATGGATCATTGTGATGACAAGTGTCGTGGATCATTGTGATGACAGGGGTCATAGAGCATTGTGATGACACGGTTATGGAATATTGTGATGACCAGAATTCTGTAGCACTGTGATGAAAAGGGAATGGAGCATTGTGATTACAGGGGTCAGGGAGCATTGTGATGAAAATTGTTTAGAACATTGTGAAGACAGGGATCATGGAGCATAGTGATGAAAGGGGCCATGGAGCATTGTGATGACAGGCTTATGGGACATTGTGTTGATAGTGGTCATGGAGCATTGTTAGAAAGGGAACATGGAGCAATTTAATTTCAGGGGTCATGAAAAATTGTGAATACATAGGCCATGGAGTATTCAGATGAATGTGGTCATGGATCATTGTGATGACAAGTGTCGTGGAGCATTGTGATGACAGGGGTCATAGAGCATTGTGATGACACGGTTATGGAATATTGTGATGACCAGAATTCTGTAGCACTGTGATGAAAAGGGAATGGAGCATTGTGATTACAGGGGTCATGGAGCATTGTGATGACAATTGTTCTAGAACATTGTGAAGACAGGGATCATGGAGCACAGTGATGAATGGGGCCATGGAGCATTGTGATGACAGGCGTCATGGGACAATGTGTTGTCAGTGGTCATGGAGCATTGTTAGAAAGGGAACATGGAGCAATTTGATTTCAGGGGCCATGAAAAATTGTGAATACATCGGCCATGGAGTATTCAGATGAATGTGGTCAAGGATCATTGTGACAAAATTATCCTGGAATATTGTGATGACACGGTTCATGGAGCATTGCGATGAAAAGGGCCATGGCGAAATGTGATGAGAGTGGTCCTCTAGAATTGTGAAGAAAGATATCATGGAGCCCTGGGATGACAGGGGCCATGGAGCATTGTGATGACAGGGGTCATGGGGCATTGTGATGACACGGCCATGGAACATTATGATGACAAGAATTCTGGAGCATTGTGATAAAAAGGGCATGGACCATTGTGATTAGAGGGGTCAAGGAGCATTCTGATGACAACGGCATGGAGCATTGTGATGACCAGTGTCATCGAGCATTTTGATGACAGTGGTCATGAAGCATTGTGATGAATGTCGTCATGGATCATTGTGATGACAAGTGTCGTGGAGCATTGTGATGACAGGGGTCATAGAGCATTGTGGTGACACGGTTATGGAATATTGTGATGACCAGAATTCTGTAGCACTGTGATGAAAAGGGAAAGGAGCATTGTGAGTACAGGGGTCATGGAGCATTGTGATGACAATTGTTCTAGAACATTGTGAAGACAGGGATCATGGAGCATAGTGATGAAAGGGGCCATGGAGCATTGTGATGACAGGCGTCATGGGACAATGTGTTGACAGTGGTCATGGAGCATTGTTAGAAAGGGAACATGGAGCAATTTGATTTCAGGGGCCATGAACAATTGTGAATACATAGGCCATGGAGTATTCAGATGAATGTGGTCAAGGATCATTGTGACGACAAGTGTCCTGGAATATTGTGATGACACGGTTCATGGAGCATTGCGATGACAAGGGCCATGGCGAAATGTGAAGACAGGTGTCATGGGGCATTGTGATGACAGTGGTCATCTAGAATTGTGAAGAAAGATATCATGGAGCACTGGGATGACAGGGGCCATGGAGCATTGTGATGACAGGCGTCATGGGGCATTGTGATGACACGGCCATGGAACATTATGATGACAAGAATTCTGGAACATTGTGATAAAAAGGGCATGGACCATTGTGATTAGAGGGGCCAAGGAGCATTCTGATGACAACGGCATGGAGCATTGTGATGACCAGGGTCATCGAGCATTGTGATGACAGTGGTCATGAAGCATTGTGATGAATGTGGTCATGGATCATTGTGATGACAAGTGTCGTGGATCATTTTAATGACAGGGGTCATAGAGCATTTTGATGACACGGTTATGGAATATTGTGAAGACCAGAAATCTGTAGCACAGTGATGAAAATGGAATGGAGCATTGTGATTACAGGGGTCATGGAGCATTGTGATGACAATTGTTCTAGAACATTGTGAAGACAGGGATCATGGAGCATAGTGATAAAAGGGGCCATGGAGCATTGTGATGACAGGTGTCATGGGACAATGTATTTACAATGGTCATGGAGCATTCTTAGAAAGGGAACATGGAGCAATTTGATTTCAGGGGCCATGAAAAATTGTGAATACATAGGCCATGGAGTATTCAGATGAATATGGTCAAGGATCATTGTGACGACAAGTGTCCTGGAATATTGTAATGACACGGTTCATGGAGCATTGCGATGACAAGGGCCATGGCGAAATGTGAAGACAGGTGTCATGGGGCATTGTGATGACAGTGGTCATCTAGAATTGTGAAGAAAGATATCATGGAGCACTGGGATGACAGGGGCCATGGAGCATTGTGATGACAGGGGTCATGGAGCATTGTGATGACACGGCCATGGAACATTATTATGACAAGAATTCTGGAGCATTGTGATAAAAAGTCATGGACCATTGTGATTAGATGGGCCAAGGAGCATTCTGATGACAACGGCATGGAGCATTGTGACGACACTTGTTCTAGAACATTGTGAAGACAGGGGTCATAGAGCATTGTGAGGACACGGTTATGGAATATTGTGATGACCAGAATTCTGTAGCACAGTGATGAAAAGGGAATGGAGCATTGTGAGTACAGGGGTCATGGAGCATTGTGATGACAATTGTTCTAGAACATTGTGAAGACAGGGATCATGGAGCATAGTGATGAATGGGGCCATGGAGCATTGTGATGACAGGCGTCATGGGACAATGTGTTGACAGTGGTCATGGAGCATTGTTAGAAGGGGAATATGGAGCAATTTGATTTCAGGGGCCATGAAAAATTGTGAATACATAGGCCATGGAGTATTCAGATGAATGTGGTCAAGGATCATTGTGACGACAAGTGTCCTGGAATATTGTGATGACACGGTTCATGGAGCATTGCGATGACAAGGGCCATGGCGAAATGTGAAGACAGGTGTCATGGGGCATTGTGAAGACAGTGGTCATCTATAATTATGAAGAAAGATATCATGGCACACTGGGATGACAGGGGCCATGGAGCATTGTGATGACAGGCTTATGGGACATTGTGTTGATAGTGTTCATGGAGCATTGTTAGAAAGGGAACATGGAGCAATTTAATTTCAGGGGTCATGAAAAATTGTGAATACATAGGCCATGGAGTATTCAGATGAATGTGGTCATGTATCATTGTGATGACAAGTGTCGTGGAGCATTGTGATGACAGGGGTCATAGAGCATTGTGATGACACGGTTATGGAATATTGTGATGACCAGAATTCTGTAGCACTGTGATGAAAAGGGAATGGAGCATTGTGATTACAGGGGTCATGGAGTATTGTGATGACAATTGTTCTAGAACATTGTGAAGACAGGGATCATGGAGCACAGTGATGAATGGGGCCATGGAGCATTGTGATGACAGGCGTCATGGGACAATGTGTTGTCAGTGGTCATGGAGCATTGTTAGAAAGGGAACATGGAGCAATTTGATTTCAGGGGCCATGAAAAATTGTGAATACATCGGCCATGGAGTATTCAGATGAATGTGGTCAAGGATCATTGTGACAAAAAGTGTCCTGGAATATTGTGATGACACGGTTCATGGAGCATTGCGATGAAAAGGGCCATGGCGAAATGTGATGAGAGTGGTCCTCTAGAATTGTGAAGAAAGATATCATGGAGCCCTGGGATGACAGGGGCCATGGAGCATTGTGATGACAGGGGTCATGGGGCATTGTGATGACACGGCCATGGAACATTATGATGACAAGTATTCTGGAGCATTGTGATAAAAAGGGCATGGACCATTGTGATTAGAGGGGTCAAGGAGCATTCTGATGACAACGGCATGGAGCATTGTGATGACCAGGGTCATCGAGCATTGTGATGACAGTGGTCATGAAGCATTGTGATGAATGTCGTCATGGATCATTGTGATGACAAGTGTCGTGGAACATTGTGATGACAGGGGTCATAGAGCACTGTGATGACACGGTTATGGAGTATTGTGATGACCAGAATTCTGTAGCACTGTGATGAAAAGGGAATGGAGCATTGTGATTACAGTGGTCATGGAGCATTGTGATGACAATTGTTCTAGAACATTGTGAAGACAGGGATCATGGAGCATAGTGATGAAAGGGGCCATGGAGCATTGTGATGACAGGCGTCATGGGACAATGTGTTGAAAGTGGTCATGGAGCATTGTTAGAAAGGGAACATGGAGCAATTTGAATTCAGGGGCCATGAAAAATTGTGAATACATAGGCCATGGAGTATTCAGATGCATGTGGTCAAGGATCATTGTGACGACAAGTGTCCTGGAATATTGTGATGACACGGTTCATGGAGCATTGCGATGACAAGGGCTATGGCGAAATGTGAAGACAGGTGTCATGGGGCATTGTGATGACAGGGGGCATGGGGCATTGTGATGACACGGCCATGGAACATTATGATGACAAGAATTCTGGAGCATTGTGATAAAAAGGGCATGGACGTTTGTGATTAGAGGGGTCAAGGAGCATTCTGATGACAATGGCATGGAGCATTGTGATGACCAGGGTCATCGAATATTGTGATGACAGTGGTCATGAAGCATTGTGATGAATGTGCTCATGGATCATTGTGATGACAAGTGTCGTGGAGCATTGTGATGACAGGTGTCATGGGACAATGTGTTGACAATGGTCAAGGAGCATTGTTAGAAATGGAACATGGAGCAATTTAATTTCAGGGGCCATGAAAAATTGTGAATACATAGGCCAAAGGGTATTCAGATGAATGTGGTCAAGGATCATTGTGACGAAAAGTGTACTGGAATATTGTGATGACACGGTTCATGGAGCATTGCGATGACAAGGGCCATGGCGAAATGTGAAGACAGGTGTCATGGGGCATTGTGATGACAGTGGTCATCTAGAATTGTGAAGAAAGATATCATGGAGCACTGAGATGACAGGGGCCATGGAGCATTGTGATGACAGGGGTCATGGGGCATTGTGATGACACGGCCATGGAACATTATGATGACAAGAATTCTGGAGCATTGTGATAAAAAGGGCATGGACCATTGTGATTAGAGGGGCCAAGGAGCATTCTGATGACAACGGCATGGAGCATTGTGATGACAAGGCTCATCGAGCATTGTGATGACAGTGGTCATGAAGCATTGTGATGAATGGGGTCATGGATCATTGTGATGAAAAGTGTCGTGGAGCATTGTGATGACAGGTGTCATAGAGCATTGTGATGACACGGTTATGGAATATTGTGAAGACCAGAATTCTGTAGCACTGTGATGAAAAGGGAATGGAGCATTGTGATTACAGGGGTCATGGAGCATTGTGAAGACAATTTTTCTAGAACATTGTGAAGACAGGGATCAGGGGGCATAGTGATGAAAGGGGCCATGGAGCATTGTGATGACAGGCGTCATGGGACATTGTGTTGACAGTTGTCATGGAGCATTGTTAGAAAGGGAACATGGAGCAATTTGATTTCAGGGGCCATGAAAAATTGTGAATACATAGGCCATGGAATATTCAGATGAATGTGGTCAAGGATCATTGTGACGAAAAGTGTCCTGGAATATTGTGATAACACGGTTCATGGAGCATTGCGATGACAAGGGCCATGGCGAAATGTGAAGACAGGTGTCATGGGGCATTGTGAAGACAGTGGTCATCTAGAATTGTGAAGAAAGATATCATGGAGCACTGGGATGACTGGGGCCATGGAGCATTGTGATGACAGGGGTCATGGGGCATTGTGATGACACGGCCATGGAACATTATGATGGCAAGAATTCTGGAGCATTGTGATAAAAAGGGCATGGACCATTGTGATTAGAGGGGTCAAGGAGCATTCTGATGACAACGTCATGGAGCATTGTGATGACAAGTGTCATCGAGCATTGTGATGACAGTGGTCATGAAGCATTGTGATGAATGGGGTCATGGATCATTGTGATGACAAGTGTCGTGGAGCATTGTGATGACAGGGGACATAGAGCATTGTGATGACAGGGTTATGGAATATTGTGAAGACCAGAAATCTGTAGCACAGTGATGAAAATGGAATGGAGCATTGTGATTACAGGGGTCATGGAGAAATGTGATGAAAATTGTTCTAGAAAATTGTGAAGACAGGGATCATGGAGCATAGTGATGAAAGGGGCCATGGAGCATTGTGATGACAGGCGTCATGGGACAATGTGTTGACAGTGGTCATTGAGCATTGTTAGAAAGGGAACATGGAGCAATTTGATTTCAGGGGCCATGAAAAATTGTGAATACATAGGCCATGGATTATTCAGATGAATGTGGTCAAGGATCATTGTGAAAAAAAGTGTCCTGGAATATTGTGATGACACGGTTCATGGAGCATTGCGATGACAAGGGCCATGGCGAAATGTGAAGACAGGTGTCATGGAGCATTGTGATGACAGTGGTCATCTAGAATTGTGAAGAAAGGTATCATGGAGCACTGGGATGACAGGGGCCATGGAGCATTGTGATGACAGGGGTCATGGGGCATTGTGATGACACGGCCATGGAACATTATGATGACAAGAATTCTGGAGCATTGTGATAAAAAGGGCATGGACCATTGTGATTAGAGGGGCCAAGGATCATTCTGATGACAACGGCATGGAGCATTGTGATGAAAAGGGTCATCGAGCATTGTGATGACAGTGGTCATGAAGCATTGTGATGAATGTGGTCATGGATCATTGTGATGACAAGTGTCGTGGAGCATTGTGATGACAGGGGTCATAGAGCATTGTGATGACACGTTTATGGAGTATTGTGATGACCAGAATTCTGTAGCACTGTGATGAAAAGGGAATGGAGCATTGTGATCACAGGGGTCATGGAGCATTTTGATGAATGTGGTCATGGATCATTGTGATGAAAAGTGTAGTGGAGCATTGTGATGACAGGTGTCATAGAGCATTGTGATGACACGGTTATGGAATATTGTGAAGACCAGAATTCTGTAGCACTGTGATGAAAAAGGAATGGAGAATTGTGATTACAGGGGCCATGGAGCATTGTGATGACAGGTGTCATGGGACAATGTGTTGACAATGGTCAAGGAGCATTGTTAGAAAGGGAACATGGAGCAATTTCATTTCAGGGGCCATGAAAAATTGTGAATACATAGGCCAAAGAGTATTCAGATGAATGTGGTCAAGGACCATTGTGACAAAAAGTGTCCTGGAATATTGTGATGACACGGTTCATGGAGCATTGCGATGACAAGGGCCATGGCGAAATGTGAAGACAGGTGTCATGGGGCATTGTGTTGAGAGTGGTCATCTAGAATTGTGAAGAAAGATATCATGGAGCACTGGGATGAAAGGGGCCATGGAGCATTGTGATGACAGGGGTCATGGGGCATTGTGATGACACGGCCATGGAACATTATGATGACAAGAATTCTGGAGTATTGTGATAAAAAGGTCATGGACCATTGTGATTAGAGTGGTCAAGGAGCATTCTGATGACAACGTCATGGAGCATTGTGATGACAAGGGTCATTGAGCATTGTGATGACAGTGGTCATGAAGCATTGTGATGAATGTGGTCATGGATCATTGTGATGACAAGTGTCGTGGAGCATTGTGATGACAGGGGTCATAGAGCATTGTGATGACACGGTTATGGAATATTGTGAAGCCCAGAATTCTGTAGCACTGTGATGAAAAGGGAATGGAGCATTGTGATTACAGGGGTCATGGAGCATTGTGAAGACAATTGTTCTAGAACATTGTGAAGACAGGGATCAGGGGGCATAGTGATGAAAGGGGCCATGGAGCATTGTGATGACAGGCGTCATGGGACAATGTGTTGACAGTGGTCATGGAGCATTGTTAGAAAGGGAACATGGAGCAATTTGATTTCAGGGGCCATGAAAAATTGTGAATACATAGGCCATGGAGTATTCAGATGAATGTGGTCAAGGATCATTGTGACAAAAAGTGTCCTAGAATATTGTGATGACACAGTTCATGGAGCATTGCGATGACAAGGGCCATGGCGAAATGTGAAGACAGGTGTCATGGGGCATTGTGAAGACAGTGGTCATCTAGAATTGTGAAGAAAGATATCATGGAGCCCTGGGATGACAGGGGCCATGGAGCATTGTGATGACAGGGGTCATGGGGCATGGTGATGACACGGCCATGGAACATTATGATGGCAAGTATTCTGGAGCATTGTGATAAAAAGGGCATGGACCATTGTGATTAGAGGGGTCAAGGAGCATTCTGATGACAACGTCATGGAGCATTGTGATGACAAGGGTCATCGAGCATTGTGATGACAGTGGTCATGAAGCATTGTGATGAATGGGGTCATGGATCTTTGTGATGACAAGTGTCGTGGAGCATTGTGATGACAGGGGTCATAGAGCATTGTGATGACACGGTTATGGAATATTGTGAAGACCAGTAATCTGTAGCACAGTGATGAAAATGGAATGGAGCATTGTGATTACAGGGGTCATGGAGAAATGTGATGACAATTGTTCTAGAAAATTGTGAAGACAGGGATCATGGAGCATAGTGATGAAAGGGGCCATGGAGCATTGTGATGACAGGCGTCATGGGACATTGTGTTGACAGTGGTCATGGAGAATTGTTAGAAAGGGAACATGGAGCAATTTGATTTCAGGGGCCATGAAAAATTGTGAATACATAGGCCATGGAGTATTCAGATGAATGTGGTCAAGGATCATTGTGACGAAAAGTGTCCTGGAATATTGTGATGACACGGTTCACGGAGCATTGCGATGACAAGGGCCATGGCGAAATGTGAAGACAGGTGTCATGGGGCATTGTGATGACAGTGGTCATCTAGAATTGTGAAGAAAGGTATCATGGAGCACTGGGATGACAGGGGCCATGGAGCATTGTGATGACAGGGGTCATGGGGCATTGTGATGACACGGCCATGGAACATTATGATGACAAGAATTCTGGAGCATTGTGATAAAAAGGGCATGGACCATTGTGATTAGAGGGGCCAAGGAGCATTCTGATGACAACGGCATGGAGCATTGTGATGACAAGGGTCATCGAGCATTGTGATGACAGTGGTCATGAAGCACTGTGATGAATGGGGTCATGGATCATTGTGATGACAAGTGTCGTGGAGCATTGTGATCACAGGGGTCATAGAGCATTGTGATGACACGGTTATGGAATATTGTGAAGACCAGAAATCTGTAGCACAGTGACGAAAATGGAATGGAGCATTGTGATTACAGGGGTCATGGAGAATTGTGATGACAATTGTTCTACAAAATTGTGATGACAGGGATCATGGAGCATAGTGATGAAAGGGGCCATGGAGCATTGTGATGACAGGCGTCATGGGACATTGTGTTGACAGTGGTCATGGAGAATTGTTAGAAAGGGAACATGGAGCAATTTGATTTCAGGGGCCATGAAAAATTGCGAATACATACGCCATGGAGTATTCAGATGAATGTGGTCAAGGATCATTGTGACGAAAAGTGTCCTGGAAAATTGTGATGACACGGTTCATGGAGCATTGCGATGACAAGGGCCATGGCAAAATGTGAAGACAGGTGGCATGGGGCATTGTGATGACAGTGGTCATCTAGAATTGTGAAGAAAGATATCATGGAGCACTGGGATGACAGGGGCCATGGAGCATTGTGATGACAGGGGTCATGGGGCATTGTGATGACACGGCCATGGAACATTATTATGACAAGAATTCTGGAGCATTGTGATAAAAAGTCATGGACCATTGTGATTAGATGGGCCAAGGAGCATTCTGATGACAACGGCATGGAGCATTGTGACGACAATTGTTCTAGAACATTGTGAAGACAGGGGTCATAGAGCATTGTGAGGACACGTTTATGGAATATTGTTATGACCAGAATTCTGTAGCACAGTGATGAAAAGGGAATGGAGCATTGTGAGTACAGGGGTCATGGAGCATTGTGATGACAATTGTTCTAGAACATTGTGAAGACAGGGATCATGGAGCATAGTGATGAAATGGGACATGGAGCATTGTGATGACAGGCGTCATGGGACAATGTGTTGACAGTGGTCATGGAGCATTGTTAGAAAGGGAATATGGAGCAATTTGATTTCAGGGGCCATGAAAAATTGTGAATACATAGGCCATGGAGTATTCAGATGAATGTGGTCAAGGATCATTGTGACGACAAGTGTCCTGGAATATTGTGATGACACGGTTCATGGAGCATTGCGATGACAAGGGCCATGGAGAAATGTGAAGACAGGTGTCATGGGGCTTTGTGATGACAGTGGTCATCTAGAATTGTGAAGAAAGATATCATGGAGCACTGGGATGACAGGGGCCATGGAGCATTGTGATGACAGGGGTCATGGGGCATTGTGATGACACGGCCATGGAACATTATGATGACAATAATTCTGGAGCATTGTGATAAAAAGGGCATGGAACATTGTGATTAGAGGGGCCAAGGAGCATTCTGATGACAACGGCATGGAGCATTGTGATGACAAGGGTCATCGAGCATTGTGATGACAGTGGTCATGAAGCATTGTGATGAATGTGGTTATGGATCATTGTGATGACAAGTGTCGTGGATCATTGTGATGACAGGGGTCATAGAGCATTGTGATGACACGGTTATGGAATATTGTGATGACCAGAATTCTGTAGCACTGTGATGAAAAGGGAATGGAGCATTGTGATTACAGGGGTCAGGGAGCATTGTGATGAAAATTGTTTAGAACATTGTGAAGACAGGGATCATGGAGCATAGTGATGAAAGGGGCCATGGAGCATTGTGATGACAGGCTTATGGGACATTGTGTTGATAGTGGTCATGGAGCATTGTTAGAAAGGGAACATGGAGCAATTTAATTTCAGGGGTCATGAAAAATTGTGAATACATAGGCCATGGAGTATTCAGATGAATGTGGTCATGGATCATTGTGATGACAAGTGTCGTGGAGCATTGTGATGACAGGGGTCATAGAGCATTGTGATGACACGGTTATGGAATACTGTGATGACCAGAATTCTGTAGCACTGTGATGAAAAGGGAATGGAGCATTGTGATTACAGGGGTCATGGAGCATTGTGATGACAATTGTTCTAGAACATTGTGAAGACAGGGATCATGGAGCACAGTGATGAATGGGGCCATGGAGCATTGTGATGACAGGCGTCATGGGACAATGTGTTGTCAGTGGTCATGGAGCATTGTTAGAAAGGGAACATGGAGCAATTTGATTTCAGGGGCCATGAAAAATTGTGAATACATCGGCCATGGAGTATTCAGATGAATGTGGTCAAGGATCATTGTGACAAAATTATCCTGGAATATTGTGATGACACGGTTCATGGAGCATTGCGATGAAAAGGGCCATGGCGAAATGTGATGAGAGTGGTCCTCTAGAATTGTGAAGAAAGATATCATGGAGCCCTGGGATGACAGGGGCCATGGAGCATTGTGATGACAGGGGTCATGGGGCATTGTGATGACACGGCCATGGAACATTATGATGACAAGAATTCTGGAGCATTGTGATAAAAAGGGCATGGACCATTGTGATTAGAGGGGTCAAGGAGCATTCTGATGACAACGGCATGGAGCATTGTGATGACCAGTGTCATCGAGCATTTTGATGACAGTGGTCATGAAGCATTGTGATGAATGTCGTCATGGATCATTGTGATGACAAGTGTCGTGGAGCATTGTGATGACAGGGGTCATAGAGCATTGTGGTGACACGGTTATGGAATATTGTGATGACCAGAATTCTGTAGCACTGTGATGAAAAGGGAAAGGAGCATTGTGAGTAGAGGGGTCATGGAGCATTGTGATGACAATTGTTCTAGAACATTGTGAAGACAGGGATCATGGAGCATAGTGATGAAAGGGGCCATGGAGCATTGTGATGACAGGCGTCATGGGACAATGTGTTGACAGTGGTCATGGAGCATTGTTAGAAAGGGAACATGGAGCAATTTGATTTCAGGGGCCATGAACAATTGTGAATACATAGGCCATGGAGTATTCAGATGAATGTGGTCAAGGATCATTGTGACGACAAGTGTCCTGGAATATTGTGATGACACGGTTCATGGAGCATTGCGATGACAAGGGCCATGGCGAAATGTGAAGACAGGTGTCATGGGGCATTGTGATGACAGTGGTCATCTAGAATTGTGAAGAAAGATATCATGGAGCACTGGGATGACAGGGGCCATGGAGCATTGTGATGACAGGCGTCATGGGGCATTGTGATGACACGGCCATGGAACATTATGATGACAAGAATTCTGGAACATTGTGATAAAAAGTGCATGGACCATTGTGATTAGAGGGGCCAAGGAGCATTCTGATGACAACGGCATGGAGCATTGTGATGACCAGGGTCATCGAGCATTGTGATGACAGTGGTCATGAAGCATTGTGATGAATGTGGTCATGGATCATTGTGATGACAAGTGTCGTGGATCATTTTAATGACAGGGGTCATAGAGCATTTTGATGACACGGTTATGGAATATTTTGAAGACCAGAAATCTGTAGCACAGTGATGAAAATGGAATGGAGCATTGTGATTACAGGGGTCATGGAGCATTGTGATGACAATTGTTCTAGAACATTGTGAAGAAAGGGATCATGGAGCATAGTGATAAAAGGGGCCATGGAGCATTGTTATGACAGGTGTCATGGGACAATGTATTTACAATGGTCATGGAGCATTCTTAGAAAGGGAACATGGAGCAATTTGATTTCAGGGGCCATGAACAATTGTGAATACATAGGCCATGGAGTATTCAGATGAATATGGTCAAGGATCATTGTGACGACAAGTGTCCTGGAATATTGTAATGACACGGTTCATGGAGCATTGCGATGACAAGGGCCATGGCGAAATGTGAAGACAGGTGTCATGGGGCATTGTGATGACAGTGGTCATCTAGAATTGTGAAGAAAGATATCATGGAGCACTGGGATGACAGGGGCCATGGAGCATTGTGATGACAGGGGTCATGGAGCATTGTGATGACACGGCCATGGAACATTATTATGACAAGAATTCTGGAGCATTGTGATAAAAAGTCATGGACCATTGTGATTAGATGGGCCAAGGAGCATTCTGATGACAACGGCATGGAGCATTGTGACGACACTTGTTCTAGAACATTGTGAAGACATGGGTCATAGAGCATTGTGAGGACACGGTTATGGAATATTGTGATGACCAGAATTCTGTAGCACAGTGATGAAAAGGGAATGGAGCATTGTGAGTACAGGGGTCATGGAGCATTGTGATGACAATTGTTCTAGAACATTGTGAAGACAGGGATCATGGAGCATAGTGATGAATGGGGCCATGGAGCATTGTGATGACAGGCGTCATGGGACAATGTGTTGACAGTGGTCATGGAGCATTGTTAGAAGGGGAATATGGAGCAATTTGATTTCAGGGGCCATGAAAAATTGTGAATACATAGGCCATGGAGTATTCAGATGAATGTGGTCAAGGATCATTGTGACGACAAGTGTCCTGGAATATTGTGATGACACGGTTCATGGAGCATTGCGATGACAAGGGCCATGGAGAAATGTGAAGACAGGTGTCATGGGGCTTTGTGATGACAGTGGTCATCTAGAATTGTGAAGAAAGATATCATGGAGCACTGGGATGACAGGGGCCATGGAGCATTGTGATGACAGGGGTCATGGGGCATTGTGATGACACGGCCATGGAACATTATGATGACAATAATTCTGGAGCATTGTGATAAAAAGGGCATGGAACATTGTGATTAGAGGGGCCAAGGAGCATTCTGATGACAACGGCATGGAGCATTGTGATGACAAGGGTCATCGAGCATTGTGATGACAGTGGTCATGAAGCATTGTGATGAATGTGGTTATGGATCATTGTGATGACAAGTGTCGTGGATCATTGTGATGACAGGGGTCATAGAGCATTGTGATTACACGGTTATGGAATATTGTGATGACCAGAATTCTGTAGCACTGTGATGAAAAGGGAATGGAGCATTGTGATTAAAGGGGTCATGGAGCATTGTGATGAAAATTGTTTAGAACATTGTGAAGACAGGGATCATGGAGCATAGTGATGAAAGGGGCCATGGAGCATTGTGATGACAGGCTTATGGGACATTGTGTTGATAGTGGTCATGGAGCATTGTTAGAAAGGGAACATGGAGCAATTTAATTTCAGGGGTCATGAAAAATTGTGAATACATAGGCCATGGAGTATTCAGATGAATGTGGTCATGTATCATTGTGATGACAAGTGTCGTGGAGCATTGTGATGACAGGGGTCATAGAGCATTGTGATGACACGGTTATGGAATATTGTGATGACCAGAATTCTGTAGCACTGTGATGAAAAGGGAATGGAGCATTGTGATTACAGGGGTCATGGAGTATTGTGATGACAATTGTTCTAGAACATTGTGAAGACAGGGATCATGGAGCACAGTGATGAATGGGGCCATGGAGCATTGTGATGACAGGCGTCATGGGACAATGTGTTGTCAGTGGTCATGGAGCATTGTTAGAAAGGGAACATGGAGCAATTTGATTTCAGGGGCCATGAAAAATTGTGAATACATCGGCCATGGAGTATTCAGATGAATGTGGTCAAGGATCATTGTGACAAAAAGTGTCCTGGAATATTGTGATGACACGGTTCATGGAGCATTGCGATGAAAAGGGCCATGGCGAAATGTGATGAGAGTGGTCCTCTAGAATTGTGAAGAAAGATATCATGGAGCCCTGGGATGACAGGGGCCATGGAGCATTGTGATGACAGGGGTCATGGGGCATTGTGATGACACGGCCATGGAACATTATGATGACAAGTATTCTGGAGCATTGTGATAAAAAGGGCATGGACCATTGTGATTAGAGGGGTCAAGGAGCATTCTGATGACAACGGCATGGAGCATTGTGATGACCAGGGTCATCGAGCATTGTGATGACTGTGGTCATGAAGCATTGTGATGAATGTCGTCATGGATCATTGTGATGACAAGTGTCGTGGAGCATTGTGATGACAGGGGTCATAGAGCATTGTGATGACACGGTTATGGAATATTGTGATGACCAGAATTCTGTAGCACTGTGATGAAAAGGGAAAGGAGCATTGTGAGTACAGGGGTCATGGAGCATTGTGATGACAATT
The DNA here is from genome assembly GCF_028021215.1 of Eschrichtius robustus. NCBI lineage: Eukaryota > Metazoa > Chordata > Mammalia > Artiodactyla > Eschrichtiidae > Eschrichtius > Eschrichtius robustus. The sequence continues at coordinate 3,427,247 of NW_027175249.1, read as the reverse complement.
GTTCTAGAACATTGTGAAGACAGGGATCATGGAGCATAGTGATGAAAGGGGACATGGAGCATTGTGATGACAGGCGTCATGGGACAATGTGTTGACAGTTGTCATGGAGCATTTTTAGAAAGGGAACATGGAGCAATTTGATTTCAGGGGCCATGAAAAATTGTGAATACATAGGCCATGGTGTATTCAGATGAATGTGGTCAAGGATCATTGTGACGACAAGTGTCCTGGAATATTGTGATGACACGGTTCATGGAGCATTGCGATGACAAGGGTCATGGCGAAAAGTGAAGACAGGTGTCATGGGGCATTGTGATGACAGTGGTCATCTAGAATTGTGAAGAAAGATATCATGGAGCACTGGGATGACAGGGGCCATGGAGCATTGTGATGACAGGCGTCATGGGGCATTGTGATGACACGGCCATGGAACATTATGATGACAAGAATTCTGGAACATTATGATAAAAAGGGCATGGACCATTGTGATTAGAGGGGCCAAGGAGCATTCTGATGACAACGGCATGGAGCATTGTGATGATCAGGGTCATCGAGCATTGTGATGACAGTGGTCATGAAGCATTGTGATGAATGTGGTCATGGATCATTGTGATGACAAGTGTCGTGGATCATTTTAATGACAGGGGTCATAGAGCATTTTGATGACACGGTTATGGAATATTGTGAAGACCAGAAATCTGTAGCACAGTGATGAAAATGGAATGGAGCATTGTGATTACAGGGGTCATGGAGCATTGTGATGACAATTGTTCTAGAACATTGTGAAGACAGGGATCATGGAGCATAGTGATAAAAGGGGCCATGGAGCATTGTGATGACAGGTGTCATGGGACAATGTATTTACAATGGTCATGGAGCATTCTTAGAAAAGGAACATGGAGCAATTTGATTTCAGGGGCCATGAAAAATTGTGAATACATAGGCCATGGAGTATTCAGATGAATATGGTCAAGGATCATTGTGACGACAAGTGTCCTGGAATATTGTAATGACACGGTTCATGGAGCATTGCGATGACAAGGGCCATGGCGAAATGTGAAGACAGGTGTCATGGGGCATTGTGATGACAGTGGTCATCTAGAATTGTGAAGAAAGATATCATGGAGCACTGGGATGACAGGGGCCATGGAGCATTGTGATGACAGGGGTCATGGAGCATTGTGATGACACGGCCATGGAACATTATTATGACAAGAATTCTGGAGCATTGTGATAAAAAGTCATGGACCATTGTGATTAGATGGGCCAAGGAGCATTCTGATGACAACGGCATGGAGCATTGTGACGACACTTGTTCTAGAACATTGTGAAGACAGGGGTCATAGAGCATTGTGAGGACACGGTTATGGAATATTGTGATGACCAGAATTCTGTAGCACAGTGATGAAAAGGGAATGGAGCATTGTGAGTACAGGGGTCATGGAGCATTGTGATGACAATTGTTCTAGAACATTGTGAAGACAGGGATCATGGAGCATAGTGATGAATGGGTCCATGGAGCATTGTGATGACAGGCGTCATGGGACAATGTGTTGACAGTGGTCATGCAGCATTGTTAGAAAGGGAATATGGAGCAATTTGATTTCAGGGGCCATGATAAATTGTGAATACATAGGCCATGGAGTATTCAGATGAATGTGGTCAAGGATCATTGTGACGACAAGTGTCCTGGAATATTGTGATGACACGGTTCATGGAGCATTGCGATGACAAGGGCCATGGAGAAATGTGAAGACAGGTGTCATGGGGCATTGTGAAGACAGTGGTCATCTATAATTATGAAGAAAGATATCATGGCACACTGGGATGACAGGGGCCATGGAGCATTGTGATGACAGGCTTATGGGACATTGTGTTGATAGTGTTCATGGAGCATTGTTAGAAAGGGAACATGGAGCAATTTAATTTCAGGGGTCATGAAAAATTGTGAATACATAGGCCATGGAGTATTCAGATGAATGTGGTCATGTATCATTGTGATGACAAGTGTCGTGGAGCATTGTGATGACAGGGGTCATAGAGCATTGTGATGACACGGTTATGGAATATTGTGATGACCAGAATTCTGTAGCACTGTGATGAAAAGGGAATGGAGCATTGTGATTACAGGGGTCATGGAGTATTGTGATGACAATTGTTCTAGAACATTGTGAAGACAGGGATCATGGAGCACAGTGATGAATGGGGCCATGGAGCATTGTGATGACAGGCGTCATGGGACAATGTGTTGTCAGTGGTCATGGAGCATTGTTAGAAAGGGAACATGGAGCAATTTGATTTCAGGGGCCATGAAAAATTGTGAATACATCGGCCATGGAGTATTCAGATGAATGTGGTCAAGGATCATTGTGACAAAAAGTGTCCTGGAATATTGTGATGACACGGTTCATGGAGCATTGCGATGAAAAGGGCCATGGCGAAATGTGATGAGAGTGGTCCTCTAGAATTGTGAAGAAAGATATCATGGAGCCCTGGGATGACAGGGGCCATGGAGCATTGTGATGACAGGGGTCATGGGGCATTGTGATGACACGGCCATGGAACATTATGATGACAAGTATTCTGGAGCATTGTGATAAAAAGGGCATGGACCATTGTGATTAGAGGGGTCAAGGAGCATTCTGATGACAACGGCATGGAGCATTGTGATGACCAGGGTCATCGAGCATTGTGATGACAGTGGTCATGAAGCATTGTGATGAATGTCGTCATGGATCATTGTGATGACAAGTGTCGTGGAACATTGTGATGACAGGGGTCATAGAGCACTGTGATGACACGGTTATGGAGTATTGTGATGACCAGAATTCTGTAGCACTGTGATGAAAAGGGAATGGAGCATTGTGATTACAGTGGTCATGGAGCATTGTGATGACAATTGTTCTAGAACATTGTGAAGACAGGGATCATGGAGCATAGTGATGAAAGGGGCCATGGAGCATTGTGATGACAGGCGTCATGGGACAATGTGTTGAAAGTGGTCATGGAGCATTGTTAGAAAGGGAACATGGAGCAATTTGAATTCAGGGGCCATGAAAAATTGTGAATACATAGGCCATGGAGTATTCAGATGAATGTGGTCAAGGATCATTGTGACGACAAGTGTCCTGGAATATTGTGATGACACGGTTCATGGAGCATTGCGATGACAAGGGCTATGGCGAAATGTGAAGACAGGTGTCATGGGGCATTGTGATGACAGGGGGCATGGGGCATTGTGATGACACGGCCATGGAACATTATGATGACAAGAATTCTGGAGCATTGTGATAAAAAGGGCATGGACGTTTGTGATTAGAGGGGTCAAGGAGCATTCTGATGACAATGGCATGGAGCATTGTGATGACCAGGGTCATCGAATATTGTGATGACAGTGGTCATGAAGCATTGTGATGAATGTGCTCATGGATCATTGTGATGACAAGTGTCGTGGAGCATTGTGATGACAGGTGTCATGGGACAATATGTTGACAATGGTCAAGGAGCATTGTTAGAAATGGAACATGGAGCAATTTAATTTCAGGGGCCATGAAAAATTGTGAATACATAGGCCAAAGGGTATTCAGATGAATGTGGTCAAGGATCATTGTGACGAAAAGTGTACTGGAATATTGTGATGACACGGTTCATGGAGCATTGCGATGACAAGGGCCATGGCGAAATGTGAAGACAGGTGTCATGGGGCATTGTGATGACAGTGGTCATCTAGAATTGTGAAGAAAGATATCATGGAGCACTGAGATGACAGGGGCCATGGAGCATTGTGATGACAGGGGTCATGGGGCATTGTGATGACACGGCCATGGAACATTATGATGACAAGAATTCTGGAGCATTGTGATAAAAAGGGCATGGACCATTGTGATTAGAGGGGCCAAGGAGCATTCTGATGACAACGGCATGGAGCATTGTGATGACAAGGCTCATCGAGCATTGTGATGACAGTGGTCATGAAGCATTGTGATGAATGGGGTCATGGATCATTGTGATGAAAAGTGTCGTGGAGCATTGTGATGACAGGTGTCATAGAGCATTGTGATGACACGGTTATGGAATATTGTGAAGACCAGAATTCTGTAGCACTGTGATGAAAAGGGAATGGAGCATTGTGATTACAGGGGTCATGGAGCATTGTGAAGACAATTTTTCTAGAACATTGTGAAGACAGGGATCAGGGGGCATAGTGATGAAAGGGGCCATGGAGCATTGTGATGACAGGCGTCATGGGACATTGTGTTGACAGTTGTCATGGAGCATTGTTAGAAAGGGAACATGGAGCAATTTGATTTCAGGGGCCATGAAAAATTGTGAATACATAGGCCATGGAATATTCAGATGAATGTGGTCAAGGATCATTGTGACGAAAAGTGTCCTGGAATATTGTGATAACACGGTTCATGGAGCATTGCGATGACAAGGGCCATGGCGAAATGTGAAGACAGGTGTCATGGGGCATTGTGATGACAGTGGTCATCTAGAATTGTGAAGAAAGATATCATGGAGCACTGGGATGACAGGGGCCATGGAGCATTGTGATGACAGGGGTCATGGGGCTTTGTGATGACACGGCCATGGAACATTATGATGGCAAGAATTCTGGAGCATTGTGATAAAAAGGGCATGGACCATTGTGATTAGAGGGGTCAAGGAGCATTCTGATGACAACGTCATGGAGCATTGTGATGACAAGTGTCATCGAGCATTGTGATGACAGTGGTCATGGAGCATTTTGATGAATGTGGTCATGGATCATTGTGATGAAAAGTGTAGTGGAGCATTGTGATGACAGGTGTCATAGAGCATTGTGATGACACGGTTATGGAATATTGTGAAGACCAGAATTCTGTAGCACTGTGATGAAAAAGGAATGGAGAATTGTGATTACAGGGGCCATGGAGCATTGTGATGACAGGTGTCATGGGACAATGTGTTGACAATGGTCAAGGAGCATTGTTAGAAAGGGAACATGGAGCAATTTCATTTCAGGGGCCATGAAAAATTGTGAATACATAGGCCAAAGAGTATTCAGATGAATGTGGTCAAGGACCATTGTGACAAAAAGTGTCCTGGAATATTGTGATGACACGGTTCATGGAGCATTGCGATGACAGGGGTCATGGGGCATTGTGATGACACGGCCATGGAACATTATGATGACAAGAATTCTGGAGTATTGTGATAAAAAGGTCATGGACCATTGTGATTAGAGTGGTCAAGGAGCATTCTGATGACAACGTCATGGAGCATTGTGATGACAAGGGTCATTGAGCATTGTGATGACAGTGGTCATGAAGCATTGTGATGAATGTGGTCATGGATCATTGTGATGACAAGTGTCGTGGAGCATTGTGATGACAGGGGTCATAGAGCATTGTGATGACACGGTTATGGAATATTGTGAAGCCCAGAATTCTGTAGCACTGTGATGAAAAGGGAATGGAGCATTGTGATTACAGGGGTCATGGAGCATTGTGAAGACAATTGTTCTAGAACATTGTGAAGACAGGGATCAGGGGGCATAGTGATGAAAGGGGCCATGGAGCATTGTGATGACAGGCGTCATGGGACAATGTGTTGACAGTGGTCATGGAGCATTGTTAGAAAGGGAACATGGAGCAATTTGATTTCAGGGGCCATGAAAAATTGTGAATACATAGGCCATGGAGTATTCAGATGAATGTGGTCAAGGATCATTGTGACAAAAAGTGTCCTAGAATATTGTGATGACACAGTTCATGGAGCATTGCGATGACAAGGGCCATGGCGAAATGTGAAGACAGGTGTCATGGGGCATTGTGAAGACAGTGGTCATCTAGAATTGTGAAGAAAGATATCATGGAGCACTGGGATGACAGGGGCCATGGAGCATTGTGATGACAGGGGTCATGGGGCATGGTGATGACACGGCCATGGAACATTATGATGGCAAGTATTCTGGAGCATTGTGATAAAAAGGGCATGGACCATTGTGATTAGAGGGGTCAAGGAGCATTCTGATGACAACGTCATGGAGCATTGTGATGACAAGGGTCATCGAGCATTGTGATGACAGTGGTCATGAAGCATTGTGATGAATGGGGTCATGGATCTTTGTGATGACAAGTGTCGTGGAGCATTGTGATGACAGGGGTCATAGAGCATTGTGATGACACGGTTATGGAATATTGTGAAGACCAGTAATCTGTAGCACAGTGATGAAAATGGAATGGAGCATTGTGATTACAGGGGTCATGGAGAAATGTGATGACAATTGTTCTAGAAAATTGTGAAGACAGGGATCATGGAGCATAGTGATGAAAGGGGCCATGGAGCATTGTGATGACAGGCGTCATGGGACATTGTGTTGACAGTGGTCATGGAGAATTGTTAGAAAGGGAACATGGAGCAATTTGATTTCAGGGGCCATGAAAAATTGTGAATACATAGGCCATGGAGTATTCAGATGAATGTGGTCAAGGATCATTGTGACGAAAAGTGTCCTGGAATATTGTGATGACACGGTTCACGGAGCATTGCGATGACAAGGGCCATGGCGAAATGTGAAGACAGGTGTCATGGGGCATTGTGATGACAGTGGTCATCTAGAATTGTGAAGAAAGGTATCATGGAGCACTGGGATGACAGGGGCCATGGAGCATTGTGATGACAGGGGTCATGGGGCATTGTGATGACACGGCCATGGAACATTATGATGACAAGAATTCTGGAGCATTGTGATGAAAAGGGCATGGACCATTGTGATTAGAGGGGCCAAGGAGCATTCTGATGACAACGGCATGGAGCATTGTGATGACAAGGGTCATCGAGCATTGTGATGACAGTGGTCATGAAGCATTGTGATGAATGGGGTCATGGATCATTGTGATGACAAGTGTCGTGGAGCATTGTGATCTCAGGGGTCATAGAGCATTGTGATGACACGGTTATGGAATATTGTGAAGACCAGAAATCTGTAGCACAGTGACGAAAATGGAATGGAGCATTGTGATTACAGGGGTCATGGAGAATTGTGATGACAATTGTTCTACAAAATTGTGATGACAGGGATCATGGAGCATAGTGATGAAAGGGGCCATGGAGCATTGTGATGACAGGCGTCATGGGACAATGTGTTGACAGTGGTCATTGAGCATTGTTAGAAAGGGAACATGGAGCAAATTGATTTCAGGGGCCATGAAAAATTGTGAATACATAGGCCATGGATTATTCAGATGAATGTGGTCAAGGATCATTGTGACAAAAAGTGTCCTGGATTATTGTGATGACACGGTTCATGGAGCATTGCGATGACAAGGGCCATGGCGAAATGTGAAGACAGGTGTCATGGGGCATTGTGATGACAGTGGTCATCTAGAATTGTGAAGAAAGATATCATGGAGCACTGGGATGACAGGTGCCATGGAGCATTGTGATGACAGGGGTCATGGGGCATTGTGATGACACGGCCATGGAACATTATGATGACAATAATTCTGGAGCATTGTGATAAAAAGGGCATGGACCATTGTGATTAGAGGGGCCAAGGAGCATTCTGATGACAACGACATGGAGCATTGTGATGACAAGGGTCATCGAGCATTGTGATGACAGTGGTCATGGAGCATTGTGATGAATGTGGTTATGCATCATTGTGATGACTAGTGTCGTGGAGCATTGTGATGACAGGGGTCATAGAGCATTGTGATGACACGGTTATGGAATTTTGTGATGACCAGAATTCTGTAGCACTGTGATGAAAAGGGAATGCAGCATTGTGATTACAGGGGTCATGGAGCATTGTGATGACAATTGTTTAGATCATTGTGAAGACAGGGATCATGGAGCATAGTGATGAAAGGGGCAGTGGAGCATTGTGTTGACAGGCGTCATAGGACATTGTGTTGACAGTGGTAATGGAGCATTTTTAGAAAGAGAACATGGAGCAATTTGATTTCAGGGGCCATGAAAAAATGTGAATACATAGGCCATGGAGTATTCAGATGAATGTGGTCAAGGATCATTGTGACGACAAGTGTCCTGGAATATTGTGATGACACGGTTCATGGAGCATTGCGATGACAAGGGCCATGGCGAAATGTGAAGACAGGTGTCATGGGGCATTGTGATGACAGTGGTCATCTACAATTGTGAAGAAAGATATCATGGAGCACTGAGATGACAGGGGCCATGGAGCATTGTGATGACAGGGGTCATGGGGCATTGTGATGACACGGCCATGGAACATTATGATGACAAGAATTCTGCAGCATTGTGATAAAAAGGGCATGGACCATTGTGATTAGAGGGGCCAAGGAGCATTCTGATGACAACGGCATGGAGCATTGTGATGACAAGGGTCATCGAGCATTGTGATGACAGTGGTCATGAAGCATTGTGATGAATGTCGTCATGGATCATTGTGATGACAAGTGTCGTGGAGCATTGTGATGACAGGGGTCATAGAGCATTGTGATGACACGGTTATGGAATATTGTGATGACCAAAATTCTGTAGCACTGTGATGAAAAGGGATAGGAGCATTGTGAGTACAGGGGACATGGAGCATTGTGATGACAATTGTTCTAGAACATTGTGAAGACAGGGATCATGGAGCATAGTGATGAAAGGGGACATGGAGCATTGTGATGACAGGCGTCATGGGACAATGTGTTGACAGTTGTCATGGAGCATTTTTAGAAAGGGAACATGGAGCAATTTGATTTCAGGGGCTATGAAAAATTGTGAATACATAGGCCATGGAGTATTCAGATGAATGTGGTCAAGGATCATTGTGACGACAAGTGTCCTGGAATATTGTGATGACACGGTTCATGGAGCATTGCGATGACAAGGGCCATGGCGAAATGTGAAGACAGGTGTCATAGGGCATTGTGATGACAGTGGTCATCTAGAATTGTGAAGAAAGATATCATGGAGCACTGGGATGACAGGGGCCATGGAGCATTGTGATGACAGGCGTCATGGGGCATTGTGATGACACGGCCATGGAACATTATGATGACAAGAATTCTGGAACATTGTGATAAAAAGGGCATGGACCATTGTGATTAGAGGGGCCAAGGAGCATTCTGATGACAACGGCATGGAGCATTGTGATGACCAGGGTCATCGAGCATTGTGATGACAGTGGTCATGAAGCATTGTGATGAATGTGGTCATGGATCATTGTGATGACAAGTGTCGTGGATCATTTTAATGACAGGGGTCATAGAGCATTTTGATGACACGGTTATGGAATATTGTGAAGACCAGAAATCTGTAGCACAGTGATGAAAATGGAATGGAGCATTGTGATTACAGGGGTCATGGAGCATTGTGATGACAATTGTTCTAGAACATTGTGAAGACAGGGATCATGGAGCATAGTGATAAAAGGGGCCATGGAGCATTGTGATGACAGGTGTCATGGGACAATGTATTTACAATGGTCATGGAGCATTCTTAGAAAGGGAACATGGAGCAATTTGATTTCAGGGGCCATGAAAAATTGTGAATACATAGGCCATGGAGTATTCAGATGAATATGGTCAAGGATCATTGTGACGACAAGTGTCCTGAAATATTGTAATGACACGGTTCATGGAGCATTGCGATGACAAGGGCCATGGCGAAATGTGAAGACAGGTGTCATAGGGCATTGTGATGACAGTGGTCATCTAGAATTGTGAAGAAAGATATCATGGAGCACTGGGATGACAGGGGCCATGGAGCATTGTGATGACAGGGGTCATGGAGCATTGTGATGACACGGCCATGGAACATTATTATGACAAGAATTCTGGAGCATTGTGATAAAAAGTCATGGACCATTGTGATTAGATGGGCCAAGGAGCATTCTGATGACAACGGCATGGAGCATTGTGACGACACTTGTTCTAGAACATTGTGAAGACAGGGGTCATAGAGCATTGTGAGGACACGGTTATGGAATATTGTGATGACCAGAATTCTGTAGCACAGTGATGAAAAGGGAATGGAGCATTGTGAGTACAGGGGTCATGGAGCATTGTGATGACAATTGTTCTAGAACATTGTGAAGACAGGGATCATGGAGCATAGTGATGAATGGGGCCATGGAGCATTGTGATGACAGGCGTCATGGGACAATGTGTTGACAGTGGTCATGGAGCATTGTTAGAAAGGGAATATGGAGCAATTTGATTTCAGGGGCCATGATAAATTGTGAATACATAGGCCATGGAGTATTCAGATGAATGTGGTCAAGGATCATTGTGACGACAAGTGTCCTGGAATATTGTGATGACACGGTTCATGGAGCATTGCGATGACAAGGGCCATGGAGAAATGTGAAGACAGGTGTCATGGGGCTTTGTGATGACAGTGGTCATCTAGAATTGTGAAGATAGATATCATGGAGCACTGGGATGACAGGGGCCATGGAGCATTGTGATGATAGGGGTCATGGGGCATTGTGATGACACGGCCATATAACATTATGATGGCAAGTATTCTGGAGAATTGTGATAAAAAGGGCATGGACCATTGTGATTAGAGGGGCCAAGGAGCATTCTGATGACAACGGCATGGAGCATTGTGATGACAAGGGTCATCGAGCATTGTGATGACAGTGGTCATGAAGCATTGTGATGAATGTGGTTATGGATCATTGTGATGACAAGTGTCGTGGATCATTGTGATGACAGGGGTCATAGAGCATTGTGATGACACGGTTATGGAATATTGTGATGACCAGAATTCTGTAGCACTGTGATGAAAAGGGAATGGAGCATTGTGATTACAGGGGTCATGGAGCATTGTGATGAAAATTGTTTAGAACATTGTGAAGACAGGGATCATGGAGCATAGTGATGAAAGGGGCCATGGAGCATTGTGATGACAGGCTTATGGGACATTGTGTTGATAGTGGTCATGGAGCATTGTTAGAAAGGGAATATGGAGCAATTTAATTTCAGGGGTCATGAAAAATTGTGAATACATAGGCCATGGAGTATTCAGATGAATGTGGTCATGTATCATTGTGATGACAAGTGTCGTGGAGCATTGTGATGACAGGGGTCATAGAGCATTGTGATGACACGGTTATGGAATATTGTGATGACCAGAATTCTGTAGCACTGTGATGAAAAGGGAATGGAGCATTGTGATTACAGGGGTCATGGAGTATTGTGATGACAATTGTTCTAGAACATTGTGAAGACAGGGATCATGGAGCACAGTGATGAATGGGGCCATGGAGCATTGTGATGACAGGCGTCATGGGACAATGTGTTGTCAGTGGTCATGGAGCATTGTTAGAAAGGGAACATGGAGCAATTTGATTTCAGGGGCCATGAAAAATTGTGAATACATAGGCCATGGAGTATTCAGATGAATGTGGTCAAGGATCATTGTGACGAAAAGTGTCCTGGAATATTGTGATGACACGGTTCACGGAGCATTGCGATGACAAGGGCCATGGCGAAATGTGATGAGAGTGGTCCTCTAGAATTGTGAAGAAAGATATCATGGAGCCCTGGGATGACAGGGGCCATGGAGCATTGTGATGACAGGGGTCATGGGGCATTGTGATGACACGGCCATGGAACATTATGATGACAAGTATTCTGGAGCATTGTGATAAAAAGGGCATGGACCATTGTGATTAGAGGGGTCAAGGAGCATTCTGATGACAACGGCATGGAGCATTGTGATGACCAGTGTCATCGAGCATTGTGATGACAGTGGTCATGAAGCATTGTGATGAATGTCGTCATGGATCATTGTGATGACAAGTGTCGTGGAGCATTGTGATGACAGGGGTCATAGAGCATTGTGATGACACGGTTATGGAGTATTGTGATGACCAGAATTCTGTAGCACTGTGAGGAAAAGGGAATGGAGCATTGTGATTACAGTGGTCATGGAGCATTGTGATGACAATTGTTCTAGAACATTGTGAAGACATGGATCATGGAGCATAGTGATGAAAGGGGCCATGGAGCATTGTGATGACAGGCGTCATGGGACAATGTGTTGAAAGTGGTCATGGAGCATTGTTAGAAAGGGAACATGGAGCAATTTGAATTCAGGGGCCATGAAAAATTGTGAATACATAGGCCATGGAGTATTCAGATGAATGTGGTCAAGGATCATTGTGACGACAAGTGTCCTGGAATATTGTGATGACACGGTTCATGGAGCATTGCGATGACAAGGGCCATGGAGAAATGTGAAGACAGGTGTCATGGGGCTTTGTGATGACAGTGGTCATCTAGAATTGTGAAGAAAGATATCATGGAGCACTGGGATGACAGGGGCCATGGAGCATTGTGATGACAGGGGTCATGGGGCATTGTGATGACACGGCCATGGAACATTATGATGACAATAATTCTGGAGCATTGTGATAAAAAGGGCATGGAACATTGTGATTAGAGGGGCCAAGGAGCATTCTGATGACAACGGCATGGAGCATTGTGATGACAAGGGTCATCGAGCATTGTGATGACAGTGGTCATGAAGCATTGTGATGAATGTGGTTATGGATCATTGTGATGACAAGTGTCGTGGATCATTGTGATGACAGGGGTCATAGAGCATTGTGATGACACGGTTATGGAATATTGTGATGACCAGAATTCTGTAGCACTGTGATGAAAAGGGAATGGAGCATTGTGATTACAGGGGTCAGGGAGCATTGTGATGAAAATTGTTTAGAACATTGTGAAGACAGGGATCATGGAGCATAGTGATGAAAGGGGCCATGGAGAATTGTGATGACAGGCTTATGGGACATTGTGTTGATAGTGGTCATGGAGCATTGTTAGAAAGGGAACATGGAGCAATTTAATTTCAGGGGTCATGAAAAATTGTGAATACATAGGCCATGGAGTATTCAGATGAATGTGGTCATGGATCATTGTGATGACAAGTGTCGTGGAGCATTGTGATGACAGGGGTCATAGAGCATTGTGATGACACGGTTATGGAATATTGTGATGACCAGAATTCTGTAGCACTGTGATGAAAAGGGAATGGAGCATTGTGATTACAGGGGTCATGGAGCATTGTGATGACAATTGTTCTAGAACATTGTGAAGACAGGGATCATGGAGCACAGTGATGAATGGGGCCATGGAGCATTGTGATGACAGGCGTCATGGGACAATGTGTTGTCAGTGGTCATGGAGCATTGTTAGAAAGGGAACATGGAGCAATTTGATTTCAGGGGCCATGAAAAATTGTGAATACATCGGCCATGGAGTATTCAGATGAATGTGGTCAAGGATCATTGTGACAAAATTATCCTGGAATATTGTGATGACACGGTTCATGGAGCATTGCGATGAAAAGGGCCATGGCGAAATGTGATGAGAGTGGTCCTCTAGAATTGTGAAGAAAGATATCATGGAGCCCTGGGATGACAGGGGCCATGGAGCATTGTGATGACAGGGGTCATGGGGCATTGTGATGACACGGCCATGGAACATTATGATGACAAGAATTCTGGAGCATTGTGATAAAAAGGGCATGGACCATTGTGATTAGAGGGGTCAAGGAGCATTCTGATGACAACGGCATGGAGCATTGTGATGACCAGTGTCATCGAGCATTTTGATGACAGTGGTCATGAAGCATTGTGATGAATGTCGTCATGGATCATTGTGATGACAAGTGTCGTGGAGCATTGTGATGACAGGGGTCATAGAGCATTGTGGTGACACGGTTATGGAATATTGTGATGACCAGAATTCTGTAGCACTGTGATGAAAAGGGAAAGGAGCATTGTGAGTACAGGGGTCATGGAGCATTGTGATGACAATTGTTCTAGAACATTGTGAAGACAGGGATCATGGAGCATAGTGATGAAAGGGGCCATGGAGCATTGTGATGACAGGCGTCATGGGACAATGTGTTGACAGTGGTCATGGAGCATTGTTAGAAAGGGAACATGGAGCAATTTGATTTCAGGGGCCATGAACAATTGTGAATACATAGGCCATGGAGTATTCAGATGAATGTGGTCAAGGATCATTGTGACGACAAGTGTCCTGGAATATTGTGATGACACGGTTCATGGAGCATTGCGATGACAAGGGCCATGGCGAAATGTGAAGACAGGTGTCATGGGGCATTGTGATGACAGTGGTCATCTAGAATTGTGAAGAAAGATATCATGGAGCACTGGGATGACAGGGGCCATGGAGCATTGTGATGACAGGCGTCATGGGGCATTGTGATGACACGGCCATGGAACATTATGATGACAAGAATTCTGGAACATTGTGATAAAAAGGGCATGGACCATTGTGATTAGAGGGGCCAAGGAGCATTCTGATGACAACGGCATGGAGCATTGTGATGACCAGGGTCATCGAGCATTGTGATGACAGTGGTCATGAAGCATTGTGATGAATGTGGTCATGGATCATTGTGATGACAAGTGTCGTGGATCATTTTAATGACAGGGGTCATAGAGCATTTTGATGACACGGTTATGGAATACTGTGAAGACCAGAAATCTGTAGCACAGTGATGAAAATGGAATGGAGCATTGTGATTACAGGGGTCATGGAGCATTGTGATGACAATTGTTCTAGAACATTGTGAAGACAGGGATCATGGAGCATAGTGATAAAAGGGGCCATGGAGCATTGTTATGACAGGTGTCATGGGACAATGTATTTACAATGGTCATGGAGCATTCTTAGAAAGGGAACATGGAGCAATTTGATTTCAGGGGCCATGAAAAATTGTGAATACATAGGCCATGGAGTATTCAGATGAATATGGTCAAGGATCATTGTGACGACAAGTGTCCTGGAATATTGTAATGACACGGTTCATGGAGCATTGCGATGACAAGGGCCATGGCGAAATGTGAAGACAGGTGTCATGGGGCATTGTGATGACAGTGGTCATCTAGAATTGTGAAGAAAGATATCATGGAGCACTGGGATGACAGGGGCCATGGAGCATTGTGATGACAGGGGTCATGGAGCATTGTGATGACACGGCCATGGAACATTATTATGACAAGAATTCTGGAGCATTGTGATAAAAAGTCATGGACCATTGTGATTAGATGGGCCAAGGAGCATTCTGATGACAACGGCATGGAGCATTGTGA
Organism: Eschrichtius robustus; assembly: GCF_028021215.1. NCBI lineage: Eukaryota > Metazoa > Chordata > Mammalia > Artiodactyla > Eschrichtiidae > Eschrichtius > Eschrichtius robustus. The sequence goes on along the minus strand of NW_027175249.1, from coordinate 3,412,135 downwards.
CGACACTTGTTCTAGAACATTGTGAAGACAGGGGTCATAGAGCATTGTGAGGACACGGTTATGGAATATTGTGATGACCAGAATTCTGTAGCACAGTGATGAAAAGGGAATGGAGCATTGTGAGTACAGGGGTCATGGAGCATTGTGATGACAATTGTTCTAGAACATTGTGAAGACAGGGATCATGGAGCATAGTGATGAATGGGGCCATGGAGCATTGTGATGACAGGCGTCATGGGACAATGTGTTGACAGTGGTCATGGAGCATTGTTAGAAGGGGAATATGGAGCAATTTGATTTCAGGGGCCATGAAAAATTGTGAATACATAGGCCATGGAGTATTCAGATGAATGTGGTCAAGGATCATTGTGACGACAAGTGTCCTGGAATATTGTGATGACACGGTTCATGGAGCATTGCGATGACAAGGGCCATGGAGAAATGTGAAGACAGGTGTCATGGGGCTTTGTGATGACAGTGGTCATCTAGAATTGTGAAGAAAGATATCATGGAGCACTGGGATGACAGGGGCCATGGAGCATTGTGATGACAGGGGTCATGGGGCATTGTGATGACACGGCCATGGAACATTATGATGACAATAATTCTGGAGCATTGTGATAAAAAGGGCATGGACCATTGTGATTAGAGGGGCCAAGGAGCATTCTGATGACAACGGCATGGAGCATTGTGATGACAAGGGTCATCGAGCATTGTGATGACAGTGGTCATGAAGCATTGTGATGAATGTGGTTATGGATCATTGTGATGACAAGTGTCGTGGATCATTGTGATGACAGGGGTCATAGAGCATTGTGATTACACGGTTATGGAATATTGTGATGACCAGAATTCTGTAGCACTGTGATGAAAAGGGAATGGAGCATTGTGATTAAAGGGGTCATGGAGCATTGTGATGAAAATTGTTTAGAACATTGTGAAGACAGGGATCATGGAGCATAGTGATGAAAGGGGCCATGGAGCATTGTGATGACAGGCTTATGGGACATTGTGTTGATAGTGGTCATGGAGCATTGTTAGAAAGGGAACATGGAGCAATTTAATTTCAGGGGTCATGAAAAATTGTGAATACATAGGCCATGGAGTATTCAGATGAATGTGGTCATGTATCATTGTGATGACAAGTGTCGTGGAGCATTGTGATGACAGGGGTCATAGAGCATTGTGATGACACGGTTATGGAATATTGTGATGACCAGAATTCTGTAGCACTGTGATGAAAAGGGAATGGAGCATTGTGATTACAGGGGTCATGGAGTATTGTGATGACAATTGTTCTAGAACATTGTGAAGACAGGGATCATGGAGCACAGTGATGAATGGGGCCATGGAGCATTGTGATGACAGGCGTCATGGGACAATGTGTTGTCAGTGGTCATGGAGCATTGTTAGAAAGGGAACATGGAGCAATTTGATTTCAGGGGCCATGAAAAATTGTGAATACATCGGCCATGGAGTATTCAGATGAATGTGGTCAAGGATCATTGTGACAAAAAGTGTCCTGGAATATTGTGATGACACGGTTCATGGAGCATTGCGATGAAAAGGGCCATGGCGAAATGTGATGAGAGTGGTCCTCTAGAATTGTGAAGAAAGATATCATGGAGCCCTGGGATGACAGGGGCCATGGAGCATTGTGATGACAGGGGTCATGGGGCATTGTGATGACACGGCCATGGAACATTATGATGACAAGAATTCTGGAGCATTGTGATAAAAAGGGCATGGACGTTTGTGATTAGAGGGGTCAAGGAGCATTCTGATGACAATGGCATGGAGCATTGTGATGACCAGGGTCATCGATTATTGTGATGACAGTGGTCATGAAGCATTGTGATGAATGTGCTCATGGATCATTGTGATGACAAGTGTCGTGGAGCATTGTGATGACAGGTGTCATGGGACAATGTGTTGACAATGGTCAAGGAGCATTGTTAGAAATGGAACATGGAGCAATTTAATTTCAGGGGCCATGAAAAATTGTGAATACATAGGCCAAAGTGTATTCAGATGAATGTGGTCAAGGATCATTGTGACGAAAAGTGTACTGGAATATTGTGATGACACGGTTCATGGAGCATTGCGATGACAAGGGCCATGGCGAAATGTGAAGACAGGTGTCATGGGGCATTGTGATGACAGTGGTCATCTAGAATTGTGAAGAAAGATATCATGGAGCACTGAGATGACAGGGGCCATGGAGCATTGTGATGACAGGGGTCATGGGGCATTGTGATGACACGGCCATGGAACATTATGATGACAAGAATTCTGGAGCATTGTGATAAAAAGGGCATGGACCATAGTGATTAGAGGGGCCAAGGAGCATTCTGATGACAACGGCATGGAGCATTGTGATGACAAGGCTCATCGAGCATTGTGATGACAGTGGTCATGAAGCATTGTGATGAATGGGGTCATGGATCATTGTGATGAAAAGTGTCGTGGAGCATTGTAATGACAGGTGTCATAGAGCATTGTGATGACACGGTTATGGAATATTGTGAAGACCAGAATTCTGTAGCACTGTGATGAAAAGGGAATGGAGCATTGTGATTACAGGGGTCATGGAGCATTGTGAAGACAATTTTTCTAGAACATTGTGAAGACAGGGATCAGGGGGCATAGTGATGAAAGGGGCCATGGAGCATTGTGATGACAGGCGTCATGGGACATTGTGTTGACAGTTGTCATGGAGCATTGTTAGAAAGGGAACATGGAGCAATTTGATTTCAGGGGCCATGAAAAATTGTGAATACATAGGCCATGGAATATTCAGATGAATGTGGTCAAGGATCATTGTGACGAAAAGTGTCCTGGAATATTGTGATAACACGGTTCATGGAGCATTGCGATGACAAGGGCCATGGCGAAATGTGAAGACAGGTGTCATGGGGCATTGTGAAGACAGTGGTCATCTAGAATTGTGAAGAAAGATATCATGGAGCACTGGGATGACTGGGGCCATGGAGCATTGTGATGACAGGGGTCATGGGGCATTGTGATGACACGGCCATGGAACATTATGATGGCAAGAATTCTGGAGCATTGTGATAAAAAGGGCATGGACCATTGTGATTAGAGGGGTCAAGGAGCATTCTGATGACAACGTCATGGAGCATTGTGATGACAAGTGTCATCGAGCATTGTGATGACAGTGGTCATGAAGCATTGTGATGAATGGGGTCATGGATCATTGTGATGACAAGTGTCGTGGAGCATTGTGATGACAGGGGACATAGAGCATTGTGATGACAGGGTTATGGAATATTGTGAAGACCAGAAATCTGTAGCACAGTGATGAAAATGGAATGGAGCATTGTGATTACAGGGGTCATGGAGAAATGTGATGAAAATTGTTCTAGAAAATTGTGAAGACAGGGATCATGGAGCATAGTGATGAAAGGGGCCATGGAGCATTGTGATGACAGGCGTCATGGGACAATGTGTTGACAGTGGTCATTGAGCATTGTTAGAAAGGGAACATGGAGCAATTTGATTTCAGGGGCCATGAAAAATTGTGAATACATAGGCCATGGATTATTCAGATGAATGTGGTCAAGGATCATTGTGACAAAAAGTGTCCTGGAATATTGTGATGACACGGTTCATGGAGCATTGCGATGACAAGGGCCATGGCGAAATGTGAAGACAGGTGTCATGGAGCATTGTGATGACAGTGGTCATCTAGAATTGTGAAGAAAGGTATCATGGAGCACTGGGATGACAGGGGCCATGGAGCATTGTGATGACAGGGGTCATGGGGCATTGTGATGACACGGCCATGGAACATTATGATGACAAGAATTCTGGAGCATTGTGATAAAAAGGGCATGGACCATTGTGATTAGAGGGGCCAAGGATCATTCTGATGACAACGGCATGGAGCATTGTGATGAAAAGGGTCATCGAGCATTGTGATGACAGTGGCCATGAAGCATTGTGATGAATGTGGTCATGGATCATTGTGATGACAAGTGTCGTGGAGCATTGTGATGACAGGGGTCATAGAGCATTGTGATGACACGTTTATGGAGTATTGTGATGACCAGAATTCTGTAGCACTGTGATGAAAAGGGAATGGAGCATTGTGATCACAGGGGTCATGGAGCATTTTGATGAATGTGGTCATGGATCATTGTGATGAAAAGTGTAGTGGAGCATTGTGATGACAGGTGTCATAGAGCATTGTGATGACACGGTTATGGAATATTGTGAAGACCAGAATTCTGTAGCACTGTGATGAAAACGGAATGGAGAATTGTGATTACAGGGGCCATGGAGCATTGTGATGACAGGTGTCATGGGACAATGTGTTGACAATGGTCAAGGAGCATTGTTAGAAAGGGAACATGGAGCAATTTCATTTCAGGGGCCATGAAAAATTGTGAATACATAGGCCAAAGAGTATTCAGATGAATGTGGTCAAGGACCATTGTGACAAAAAGTGTCCTGGAATATTGTGATGACACGGTTCATGGAGCATTGCGATGACAAGGGCCATGGCGAAATGTGAAGACAGGTGTCATGGGGCATTGTGATGAGAGTGGTCATCTAGAATTGTGAAGAAAGATATCATGGAGCACTGGGATGAAAGGGGCCATGGAGCATTGTGATGACAGGGGTCATGGGGCATTGTGATGACACGGCCATGGAACATTATGATGACAAGAATTCTGGAGTATTGTGATAAAAAGGTCATGGACCATTGTGATTAGAGTGGTCAAGGAGCATTCTGATGACAACGTCATGGAGCATTGTGATGACAAGGGTCATTGAGCATTGTGATGACAGTGGTCATGAAGCATTGTGATGAATGTGGTCATGGATCATTGTGATGACAAGTGTCGTGGAGCATTGTGATGACAGGGGTCATAGAGCATTGTGATGACACGGTTATGGAATATTGTGAAGCCCAGAATTCTGTAGCACTGTGATGAAAAGGGAATGGAGCATTGTGATTACAGGGGTCATGGAGCATTGTGAAGACAATTGTTCTAGAACATTGTGAAGACAGGGATCAGGGGGCATAGTGATGAAAGTGGCCATGGAGCATTGTGATGACAGGCGTCATGGGACAATGTGTTGACAGTGGTCATGGAGCATTGTTAGAAAGGGAACATGGAGCAATTTGATTTCAGGGGCCATGAAAAATTGTGAATACATAGGCCATGGAGTATTCAGATGAATGTGGTCAAGGATCATTGTGACAAAAAGTGTCCTAGAATATTGTGATGACACAGTTCATGGAGCATTGCGATGACAAGGGCCATGGCGAAATGTGAAGACAGGTGTCATGGGGCATTGTGAAGACAGTGGTCATCTAGAATTGTGAAGAAAGATATCATGGAGCACTGGGATGACAGGGGCCATGGAGCATTGTGATGACAGGGGTCATGGGGCATGGTGATGACACGGCCATGGAACATTATGATGGCAAGTATTCTGGAGCATTGTGATAAAAAGGGCATGGACCATTGTGATTAGAGGGGTCAAGGAGCATTCTGATGACAACGTCATGGAGCATTGTGATGACAAGGGTCATCGAGCATTGTGATGACAGTGGTCATGAAGCATTGTGATGAATGGGGTCATGGATCTTTGTGATGACAAGTGTCGTGGAGCATTGTGATGACAGGGGTCATAGAGCATTGTGATGACACGGTTATGGAATATTGTGAAGACCAGTAATCTGTAGCACAGTGATGAAAATGGAATGGAGCATTGTGATTACAGGGGTCATGGAGAAATGTGATGACAATTGTTCTAGAAAATTGTGAAGACAGGGATCATGGAGCATAGTGATGAAAGGGGCCATGGAGCATTGTGATGACAGGCGTCATGGGACATTGTGTTGACAGTGGTCATGGAGAATTGTTAGAAAGGGAACATGGAGCAATTTGATTTCAGGGGCCATGAAAAATTGTGAATACATAGGCCATGGAGTATTCAGATGAATGTGGTCAAGGATCATTGTGACGAAAAGTGTCCTGGAATATTGTGATGACACGGTTCACGGAGCATTGCGATGACAAGGGCCATGGCGAAATGTGAAGACAGGTGTCATGGGGCATTGTGATGACAGTGGTCATCTAGAATTGTGAAGAAAGGTATCATGGAGCACTGGGATGACAGGGGCCATGGAGCATTGTGATGAAAGGGGTCATGGGGCATTGTGATGACACGGCCATGGAACATTATGATGACAAGAATTCTGGAGCATTGTGATGAAAAGGGCATGGACCATTGTGATTAGAGGGGCCAAGGAGCATTCTGATGACAACGGCATGGAGCATTGTGATGACAAGGGTCATCGAGCATTGTGATGACAGTGGTCATGAAGCATTGTGATGAATGGGGTCATGGATCATTGTGATGACAAGTGTCGTGGAGCATTGTGATCTCAGGGGTCATAGAGCATTGTGATGACACGGTTATGGAATATTGTGAAGACCAGAAATCTGTAGCACAGTGACGAAAATGGAATGGAGCATTGTGATTACAGGGGTCATGGAGAATTGTGATGACAATTGTTCTACAAAATTGTGATGACAGGGATCATGGAGCATAGTGATGAAAGGGGCCATGGAGCATTGTGATGACAGGCGTCATGGGACAATGTGTTGACAGTGGTCATTGAGCATTGTTAGAAAGGGAACATGGAGCAAATTGATTTCAGGGGCCATGAAAAATTGTGAATACATAGGCCATGGATTATTCAGATGAATGTGGTCAAGGATCATTGTGACAAAAAGTGTCCTGGATTATTGTGATGACACGGTTCATGGAGCATTGCGATGACAAGGGCCATGGCGAAATGTGAAGACAGGTGTCATGGGGCATTGTGATGACAGTGGTCATCTAGAATTGTGAAGAAAGATATCATGGAGCACTGGGATGACAGGTGCCATGGAGCATTGTGATGACAGGGGTCATGGGGCATTGTGATGACACGGCCATGGAACATTATGATGACAATAATTCTGGAGCATTGTGATAAAAAGGGCATGGACCATTGTGATTAGAGGGGCCAAGGAGCATTCTGATGACAACGACATGGAGCATTGTGATGACAAGGGTCATCGAGCATTGTGATGACAGTGGTCATGGAGCATTGTGATGAATGTGGTTATGCATCATTGTGATGACTAGTGTCGTGGAGCATTGTGATGACAGGGGTCATAGAGCATTGTGATGACACGGTTATGGAATTTTGTGATGACCAGAATTCTGTAGCACTGTGATGAAAAGGGAATGCAGCATTGTGATTACAGGGGTCATGGAGCATTGTGATGACAATTGTTTAGATCATTGTGAAGACAGGGATCATGGAGCATAGTGATGAAAGGGGCAGTGGAGCATTGTGTTGACAGGCGTCATAGGACATTGTGTTGACAGTGGTAATGGAGCATTTTTAGAAAGAGAACATGGAGCAATTTGATTTCAGGGGCCATGAAAAAATGTGAATACATAGGCCATGGAGTATTCAGATGAATGTGGTCAAGGATCATTGTGACGACAAGTGTCCTGGAATATTGTGATGACACGGTTCATGGAGCATTGCGATGACAAGGGCCATGGCGAAATGTGAAGACAGGTGTCATGGGGCATTGTGATGACAGTGGTCATCTAGAATTGTGAAGAAAGATATCATGGAGCACTGAGATGACAGGGGCCATGGAGCATTGTGATGACAGGGGTCATGGGGCATTGTGATGACACGGCCATGGAACATTATGATGACAAGAATTCTGCAGCATTGTGATAAAAAGGGCATGGACCATTGTGATTAGAGGGGCCAAGGAGCATTCTGATGACAACGGCATGGAGCATTGTGATGACAAGGCTCATCGAGCATTGTGATGACAGTGGTCATGAAGCATTGTGATGAATGGGGTCATGGATCATTGTGATGAAAAGTGTCGTGGAGCATTGTGATGACAGGTGTCATAGAGCATTGTGATGACACGGTTATGGAATATTGTGAAGACCAGAATTCTGTAGCACTGTGATGAAAAGGGGATGGAGCATTGTGATTACAGGGGTCATGGAGCATTGTGAAGACAATTGTTCTAGAATATTGTGAAGACAGGGATCAGGGGGCATAGTGATGAAAGGGGCCATGGAGCATTGTGATGACAGGCGTCATGGGACATTGTGTTGACAGTTGTCATGGAGCATTGTTAGAAAGGGAACATGGAGCAATTTGATTTCAGGGGCCATGAAAAATTGTGAATACATAGGCCATGGAATATTCAGATGAATGTGGTCAAGGATCATTGTGACGAAAAGTGTCCTGGAATATTGTGATAACACGGTTAATGGAGCATTGCGATGACAAGGGCCATGGCAAAATGTGAAGACAGGTGTCATGGGGCATTGTGAAGACAGTGGTCATCTAGAATTGTGAAGAAAGATATCATGGAGCACTGGGATGACAGGGGCCATGGAGCATTGTGATGACAGGGGTCATGGGGCATTGTGATGACACGGCCATGGAACATTATGATGGCAAGAATTCTGGAGCATTGTGATAAAAAGGGCATGGACCATTGTGATTAGAGGGGTCAAGGAGCATTCTGATGACAACGTCATGGAGCATTGTGATGACAAGGGTCATCGAGCATTGTGATGACAGTGGTCATGAAGCATTGTGATGAATGTCGTCATGGATCATTGTGATGACAAGTGTCGTGGAGCATTGTGATGACAGGGGTCATAGAGCATTGTGATGACACGGTTATGGAATATTGTGATGACCAAAATTCTGTAGCACTGTGATGAAAAGGGATAGGAGCATTGTGAGTACAGGGGTCATGGAGCATTGTGATGACAATTGTTCTAGAACATTGTGAAGACAGGGATCATGGAGCATAGTGATGAAAGGGGACATGGAGCATTGTGATGACAGGCGTCATGGGACAATGTGTTGACAGTTGTCATGGAGCATTTTTAGAAAGGGAACATGGAGCAATTTGATTTCAGGGGCTATGAAAAATTGTGAATACATAGGCCATGGAGTATTCAGATGAATGTGGTCAAGGATCATTGTGACGACAAGTGTCCTGGAATATTGTGATGACACGGTTCATGGAGCATTGCGATGACAAGGGCCATGGCGAAATGTGAAGACAGGTGTCATAGGGCATTGTGATGACAGTGGTCATCTAGAATTGTGAAGAAAGATATCATGGAGCACTGGGATGACAGGGGCCATGGAGCATTGTGATGACAGGCGTCATGGGGCATTGTGATGACACGGCCATGGAACATTATGATGACAAGAATTCTGGAACATTGTGATAAAAAGGGCATGGACCATTGTGATTAGAGGGGCCAAGGAGCATTCTGATGACAACGGCATGGAGCATTGTGATGACCAGGGTCATCGAGCATTGTGATGACAGTGGTCATGAAGCATTGTGATGAATGTGGTCATGGATCATTGTGATGACAAGTGTCGTGGATCATTTTAATGACAGGGGTCATAGAGCATTTTGATGACACGGTTATGGAATATTGTGAAGACCAGAAATCTGTAGCACAGTGATGAAAATGGAATGGAGCATTGTGATTACAGGGGTCATGGAGCATTGTGATGACAATTGTTCTAGAACATTGTGAAGACAGGGATCATGGAGCATAGTGATAAAAGGGGCCATGGAGCATTGTGATGACAGGTGTCATGGGACAATGTATTTACAATGGTCATGGAGCATTCTTAGAAAGGGAACATGGAGCAATTTGATTTCAGGGGCCATGAAAAATTGTGAATACATAGGCCATGGAGTATTCAGATGAATATGGTCAAGGATCATTGTGACGACAAGTGTCCTGAAATATTGTAATGACACGGTTCATGGAGCATTGCGATGACAAGGGCCATGGCGAAATGTGAAGACAGGTGTCATAGGGCATTGTGATGACAGTGGTCATCTAGAATTGTGAAGAAAGATATCATGGAGCACTGGGATGACAGGGGCCATGGAGCATTGTGATGACAGGGGTCATGGAGCATTGTGATGACACGGCCATGGAACATTATTATGACAAGAATTCTGGAGCATTGTGATAAAAAGTCATGGACCATTGTGATTAGATGGGCCAAGGAGCATTCTGATGACAACGGCATGGAGCATTGTGACGACACTTGTTCTAGAACATTGTGAAGACAGGGGTCATAGAGCATTGTGAGGACACGGTTATGGAATATTGTGATGACCAGAATTCTGTAGCACAGTGATGAAAAGGGAATGGAGCATTGTGAGTACAGGGGTCATGGAGCATTGTGATGACAATTGTTCTAGAACATTGTGAAGACAGGGATCATGGAGCATAGTGATGAATGGGGCCATGGAGCATTGTGATGACAGGCGTCATGGGACAATGTGTTGACAGTGGTCATGGAGCATTGTTAGAAAGGGAATATGGAGCAATTTGATTTCAGGGGCCATGATAAATTGTGAATACATAGGCCATGGAGTATTCAGATGAATGTGGTCAAGGATCATTGTGACGACAAGTGTCCTGGAATATTGTGATGACACGGTTCATGGAGCATTGCGATGACAAGGGCCATGGAGAAATGTGAAGACAGGTGTCATGGGGCTTTGTGATGACAGTGGTCATCTAGAATTGTGAAGATAGATACAATGGAGCACTGGGATGACAGGGGCCATGGAGCATTGTGATGATAGGGGTCATGGGGCATTGTGATGACACGGCCATATAACATTATGATGGCAAGTATTCTGGAGCATTGTGATAAAAAGGGCATGGACCATTGTGATTAGAGGGGCCAAGGAGCATTCTGATGACAACGGCATGGAGCATTGTGATGACAAGGGTCATCGAGCATTGTGATGACAGTGGTCATGAAGCATTGTGATGAATGTGGTTATGGATCATTGTGATGACAAGTGTCGTGGATCATTGTGATGACAGGGGTCATAGAGCATTGTGATGACACGGTTATGGAATATTGTGATGACCAGAATTCTGTAGCACTGTGATGAAAAGGGAATGGAGCATTGTGATTACAGGGGTCATGGAGCATTGTGATGAAAATTGTTTAGAACATTGTGAAGACAGGGATCATGGAGCATAGTGATGAAAGGGGCCATGGAGCATTGTGATGACAGGCTTATGGGACATTGTGTTGATAGTGGTCATGGAGCATTGTTAGAAAGGGAATATGGAGCAATTTAATTTCAGGGGTCATGAAAAATTGTGAATACATAGGCCATGGAGTATTCAGATGAATGTGGTCATGTATCATTGTGATGACAAGTGTCGTGGAGCATTGTGATGACAGGGGTCATAGAGCATTGTGATGACACGGTTATGGAATATTGTGATGACCAGAATTCTGTAGCACTGTGATGAAAAGGGAATGGAGCATTGTGATTACAGGGGTCATGGAGTATTGTGATGACAATTGTTCTAGAACATTGTGAAGACAGGGATCATGGAGCACAGTGATGAATGGGGCCATGGAGCATTGTGATGACAGGCGTCATGGGACAATGTGTTGTCAGTGGTCATGGAGCATTGTTAGAAAGGGAACATGGAGCAATTTGATTTCAGGGGCCATGAAAAATTGTGAATACATAGGCCATGGAGTATTCAGATGAATGTGGTCAAGGATCATTGTGACGAAAAGTGTCCTGGAATATTGTGATGACACGGTTCACGGAGCATTGCGATGACAAGGGCCATGGCGAAATGTGATGAGAGTGGTCCTCTAGAATTGTGAAGAAAGATATCATGGAGCCCTGGGATGACAGGGGCCATGGAGCATTGTGATGACAGGGGTCATGGGGCATTGTGATGACACGGCCATGGAACATTATGATGACAAGTATTCTGGAGCATTGTGATAAAAAGGGCATGGACCATTGTGATTAGAGGGGTCAAGGAGCATTCTGATGACAACGGCATGGAGCATTGTGATGACCAGTGTCATCGAGCATTGTGATGACAGTGGTCATGAAGCATTGTGATGAATGTCGTCATGGATCATTGTGATGACAAGTGTCGTGGAGCATTGTGATGACAGGGGTCATAGAGCATTGTGATGACACGGTTATGGAGTATTGTGATGACCAGAATTCTGTAGCACTGTGAGGAAAAGGGAATGGAGCATTGTGATTAAAGTGGTCATGGAGCATTGTGATGACAATTGTTCTAGAACATTGTGAAGACATGGATCATGGAGCATAGTGATGAAAGGGGCCATGGAGCATTGTGATGACAGGCGTCATGGGACAATGTGTTGAAAGTGGTCATGGAGCATTGTTAGAAAGGGAACATGGAGCAATTTGAATTCAGGGGCCATGAAAAATTGTGAATACATAGGCCATGGAGTATTCAGATGAATGTGGTCAAGGATCATTGTGACGACAAGTGTCCTGGAATATTGTGATGACACGGTTCATGGAGCATTGCGATGACAAGGGCCATGGCGAAATGTGAAGACAGGTGTCATGGGGCATTGTGATGACAGTGGTCATCTACAATTGTGAAGAAAGATATCATGGAGCACTGAGATGACAGGGGCCATGGAGCATTGTGATGACAGGGGTCATGGGGCATTGTGATGACACGGCCATGGAACATTATGATGACAAGAATTCTGCAGCATTGTGATAAAAAGGGCATGGACCATTGTGATTAGAGGGGCCAAGGAGCATTCTGATGACAACGGCATGGAGCATTGTGATGACAAGGCTCATCGAGCATTGTGATGACAGTGGTAATGAAGCATTGTGATGAATGGGGTCATGGATCATTGTGATGAAAAGTGTCGTGGAGCATTGTGATGACAGGTGTCATAGAGCATTGTGATGACACGGTTATGGAATATTGTGAAGACCAGAATTCTGTAGCACTGTGATGAAAAGGGAATGGAGCATTGTGATTACAGGGGTCATGGAGCATTGTGAAGACAATTGTTCTAGAATATTGTGAAGACAGGGATCAGGGGGCATAGTGATGAAAGGGGCCATGGAGCATTGTGATGACAGGCGTCATGGGACATTGTGTTGACAGTTGTCATGGAGCATTGTTAGAAAGGGAACATGGAGCAATTTGATTTCAGGGGCCATGAAAAATTGTGAATACATAGGCCATGGAATATTCAGATGAATGTGGTCAAGGATCATTGTGACGAAAAGTGTCCTGGAATATTGTGATAACACGGTTAATGGAGCATTGCGATGACAAGGGCCATGGCAAAATGTGAAGACAGGTGTCATGGGGCATTGTGAAGACAGTGGTCATCTAGAATTGTGAAGAAAGATATCATGGAGCACTGGGATGACAGGGGCCATGGAGCATTGTGATGACAGGGGTCATGGGGCATTGTGATGACACGGCCATGGAACATTATGATGGCAAGAATTCTGGAGCATTGTGATAAAAAGGGCATGGACCATTGTGATTAGAGGGGTCAAGGAGCATTCTGATGACAACGTCATGGAGCATTGTGATGACAAGGGTCATCGAGCATTGTGATGACAGTGGTCATGAAGCATTGTGATGAATGTCGTCATGGATCATTGTGATGACAAGTGTCGTGGAGCATTGTGATGACAGGGGTCATAGAGCATTGTGATGACACGGTTATGGAATATTGTGATGACCAAAATTCTGTAGCACTGTGATGAAAAGGGATAGGAGCATTGTGAGTACAGGGGACATGGAGCATTGTGATGACAATTGTTCTAGAACATTGTGAAGACAGGGATCATGGAGCATAGTGATGAAAGGGGACATGGAGCATTGTGATGACAGGCGTCATGGGACAATGTGTTGACAGTTGTCATGGAGCATTTTTAGAAAGGGAACATGGAGCAATTTGATTTCAGGGGCTATGAAAAATTGTGAATACATAGGCCATGGAGTATTCAGATGAATGTGGTCAAGGATCATTGTGACGACAAGTGTCCTGGAATATTGTGATGACACGGTTCATGGAGCATTGCGATGACAAGGGCCATGGCGAAATGTGAAGACAGGTGTCATAGGGCATTGTGATGACAGTGGTCATCTAGAATTGTGAAGAAAGATATCATGGAGCACTGGGATGACAGGGGCCATGGAGCATTGTGATGACAGGCGTCATGGGGCATTGTGATGACACGGCCATGGAACATTATGATGACAAGAATTCTGGAACATTGTGATAAAAAGGGCATGGACCATTGTGATTAGAGGGGCCAAGGAGCATTCTGATGACAACGGCATGGAGCATTGTGATGACCAGGGTCATCGAGCATTGTGATGACAGTGGTCATGAAGCATTGTGATGAATGTGGTCATGGATCATTGTGATGACAAGTGTCGTGGATCATTTTAATGACAGGGGTCATAGAGCATTTTGATGACACGGTTATGGAATATTGTGAAGACCAGAAATCTGTAGCACAGTGATGAAAATGGAATGGAGCATTGTGATTACAGGGGTCATGGAGCATTGTGATGACAATTGTTCTAGAACATTGTGAAGACAGGGATCATGGAGCATAGTGATAAAAGGGGCCATGGAGCATTGTGATGACAGGTGTCATGGGACAATGTATTTACAATGGTCATGGAGCATTCTTAGAAAGGGAACATGGAGCAATTTGATTTCAGGGGCCATGAAAAATTGTGAATACATAGGCCATGGAGTATTCAGATGAATATGGTCAAGGATCATTGTGACGACAAGTGTCCTGAAATATTGTAATGACACGGTTCATGGAGCATTGCGATGACAAGGGCCATGGCGAAATGTGAAGACAGGTGTCATAGGGCATTGTGATGACAGTGGTCATCTAGAATTGTGAAGAAAGATATCATGGAGCACTGGGATGACAGGGGCCATGGAGCATTGTGATGACAGGGGTCATGGAGCATTGTGATGACACGGCCATGGAACATTATTATGACAAGAATTCTGGAGCATTGTGATAAAAAGTCATGGACCATTGTGATTAGATGGGCCAAGGAGCATTCTGATGACAACGGCATGGAGCATTGTGACGACACTTGTTCTAGAACATTGTGAAGACAGGGGTCATAGAGCATTGTGAGGACACGGTTATGGAATATTGTGATGACCAGAATTCTGTAGCACAGTGATGAAAAGGGAATGGAGCATTGTGAGTACAGGGGTCATGGAGCATTGTGATGACAATTGTTCTAGAACATTGTGAAGACAGGGATCATGGAGCATAGTGATGAATGGGGCCATGGAGCATTGTGATGACAGGCGTCATGGGACAATGTGTTGACAGTGGTCATGGAGCATTGTTAGAAAGGGAATATGGAGCAATTTGATTTCAGGGGCCATGATAAATTGTGAATACATAGGCCATGGAGTATTCAGATGAATGTGGTCAAGGATCATTGTGACGACAAGTGTCCTGGAATATTGTGATGACACGGTTCATGGAGCATTGCGATGACAAGGGCCATGGAGAAATGTGAAGACAGGTGTCATGGGGCTTTGTGATGACAGTGGTCATCTAGAATTGTGAAGATAGATATCATGGAGCACTGGGATGACAGGGGCCATGGAGCATTGTGATGATAGGGGTCATGGGGCATTGTGATGACACGGCCATATAACATTATGATGGCAAGTATTCTGGAGCATTGTGATAAAAAGGGCATGGACCATTGTGATTAGAGGGGCCAAGGAGCATTCTGATGACAACGGCATGGAGCATTGTGATGACAAGGGTCATCGAGCATTGTGATGACAGTGGTCATGAAGCATTGTGATGAATGTGGTTATGGATCATTGTGATGACAAGTGTCGTGGATCATTGTGATGACAGGGGTCATAGAGCATTGTGATGACACGGTTATGGAATATTGTGATGACCAGAATTCTGTAGCACTGTGATGAAAAGGGAATGGAGCATTGTGATTACAGGGGTCATGGAGCATTGTGATGAAAATTGTTTAGAACATTGTGAAGACAGGGATCATGGAGCATAGTGATGAAAGGGGCCATGGAGCATTGTGATGACAGGCTTATGGGACATTGTGTTGATAGTGGTCATGGAGCATTGTTAGAAAGGGAATATGGAGCAATTTAATTTCAGGGGTCATGAAAAATTGTGAATACATAGGCCATGGAGTATTCAGATGAATGTGGTCATGTATCATTGTGATGACAAGTGTCGTGGAGCATTGTGATGACAGGGGTCATAGAGCATTGTGATGACACGGTTATGGAATATTGTGATGACCAGAATTCTGTAGCACTGTGATGAAAAGGGAATGGAGCATTGTGATTACAGGGGTCATGGAGTATTGTGATGACAATTGTTCTAGAACATTGTGAAGACAGGGATCATGGAGCACAGTGATGAATGGGGCCATGGAGCATTGTGATGACAGGCGTCATGGGACAATGTGTTGTCAGTGGTCATGGAGCATTGTTAGAAAGGGAACATGGAGCAATTTGATTTCAGGGGCCATGAAAAATTGTGAATACATAGGCCATGGAGTATTCAGATGAATGTGGTCAAGGATCATTGTGACGAAAAGTGTCCTGGAATATTGTGATGACACGGTTCACGGAGCATTGCGATGACAAGGGCCATGGCGAAATGTGATGAGAGTGGTCCTCTAGAATTGTGAAGAAAGATATCATGGAGCCCTGGGATGACAGGGGCCATGGAGCATTGTGATGACAGGGGTCATGGGGCATTGTGATGACACGGCCATGGAACATTATGATGACAAGTATTCTGGAGCATTGTGATAAAAAGGGCATGGACCATTGTGATTAGAGGGGTCAAGGAGCATTCTGATGACAACGGCATGGAGCATTGTGATGACCAGTGTCATCGAGCATTGTGATGACAGTGGTCATGAAGCATTGTGATGAATGTCGTCATGGATCATTGTGATGACAAGTGTCGTGGAGCATTGTGATGACAGGGGTCATAGAGCATTGTGATGACACGGTTATGGAGTATTGTGATGACCAGAATTCTGTAGCACTGTGAGGAAAAGGGAATGGAACATTGTGATTACAGTGGTCATGGAGCATTGTGATGACAATTGTTCTAGAACATTGTGAAGACATGGATCATGGAGCATAGTGATGAAAGGGGCCATGGAGCATTGTGATGACAGGCGTCATGGGACAATGTGTTGAAAGTGGTCATGGAGCATTGTTAGAAAGGGAACATGGAGCAATTTGAATTCAGGGGCCATGAAAAATTGTGAATACATAGGCCATGGAGTATTCAGATGAATGTGGTCAAGGATCATTGTGACGACAAGTGTCGTGGAATATTGTGATGACACGGTTCATGGAGCATTGCGATGACAAGGGCCATGGAGAAATGTGAAGACAGGTGTCATGGGGCTTTGTGATGACAGTGGTCATCTAGAATTGTGAAGAAAGATATCATGGAGCACTGGGATGACAGGGGCCATGGAGCATTGTGATGACAGGGGTCATGGGGCATTGTGATGACACGGCCATGGAACATTATGATGACAATAATTCTGGACCATTGTGATAAAAAGGGCATGGAACATTGTGATTAGAGGGGCCAAGGAGCATTCTGATGACAACGGCATGGAGCATTGTGATGACAAGGGTCATCGAGCATTGTGATGACAGTGGTCATGAAGCATTGTGATGAATGTGGTTATGGATCATTGTGATGACAAGTGTCGTGGATCATTGTGATGACAGGGGTCATAGAGCATTGTGATGACACGGTTATGGAATATTGTGATGACCAGAATTCTGTAGCACTGTGATGAAAAGGGAATGGAGCATTGTGATTACAGGGGTCAGGGAGCATTGTGATGAAAATTGTTTAGAACATTGTGAAGACAGGGATCATGGAGCATAGTGATGAAAGGGGCCATGGAGAATTGTGATGACAGGCTTATGGGACATTGTGTTGATAGTGGTCATGGAGCATTGTTAGAAAGGGAACATGGAGCAATTTAATTTCAGGGGTCATGAAAAATTGTGAATACATAGGCCATGGAGTATTCAGATGAATGTGGTCATGGATCATTGTGATGACAAGTGTCGTGGAGCATTGTGATGACAGGGGTCATAGAGCATTGTGATGACACGGTTATGGAATATTGTGATGACCAGAATTCTGTAGCACTGTGATGAAAAGGGAATGGAGCATTGTGATTACAGGGGTCATGGAGCATTGTGATGACAATTGTTCTAGAACATTGTGAAGACAGGGATCATGGAGCACAGTGATGAATGGGGCCATGGAGCATTGTGATGACAGGCGTCATGGGACAATGTGTTGTCAGTGGTCATGGAGCATTGTTAGAAAGGGAACATGGAGCAATTTGATTTCAGGGGCCATGAAAAATTGTGAATACATCGGCCATGGAGTATTCAGATGAATGTGGTCAAGGATCATTGTGACAAAATTATCCTGGAATATTGTGATGACACGGTTCATGGAGCATTGCGATGAAAAGGGCCATGGCGAAATGTGATGAGAGTGGTCCTCTAGAATTGTGAAGAAAGATATCATGGAGCCCTGGGATGACAGGGGCCATGGAGCATTGTGATGACAGGGGTCATGGGGCATTGTGATGACACGGCCATGGAACATTATGATGACAAGAATTCTGGAGCATTGTGATAAAAAGGGCATGGACCATTGTGATTAGAGGGGTCAAGGAGCATTCTGATGACAACGGCATGGAGCATTGTGATGACCAGTGTCATCGAGCATTTTGATGACAGTGGTCATGAAGCATTGTGATGAATGTCGTCATGGATCATTGTGATGACAAGTGTCGTGGAGCATTGTGATGACAGGGGTCATAGAGCATTGTGGTGACACGGTTATGGAATATTGTGATGACCAGAATTCTGTAGCACTGTGATGAAAAGGGAAAGGAGCATTGTGAGTACAGGGGTCATGGAGCATTGTGATGACAATTGTTCTAGAACATTGTGAAGACAGGGATCATGGAGCATAGTGATGAAAGGGGCCATGGAGCATTGTGATGACAGGCGTCATGGGACAATGTGTTGACAGTGGTCATGGAGCATTGTTAGAAAGGGAACATGGAGCAATTTGATTTCAGGGGCCATGAACAATTGTGAATACATAGGCCATGGAGTATTCAGATGAATGTGGTCAAGGATCATTGTGACGACAAGTGTCCTGGAATATTGTGATGACACGGTTCATGGAGCATTGCGATGACAAGGGCCATGGCGAAATGTGAAGACAGGTGTCATGGGGCATTGTGATGACAGTGGTCATCTAGAATTGTGAAGAAAGATATCATGGAGCACTGGGATGACAGGGGCCATGGAGCATTGTGATGACAGGCGTCATGGGGCATTGTGATGACACGGCCATGGAACATTATGATGACAAGAATTCTGGAACATTGTGATAAAAAGGGCATGGACCATTGTGATTAGAGGGGCCAAGGAGCATTCTGATGACAACGGCATGGAGCATTGTGATGAGCAGGGTCATCGAGCATTGTGATGACAGTGGTCATGAAGCATTGTGATGAATGTGGTCATGGATCATTGTGATGACAAGTGTCGTGGATCATTTTAATGACAGGGGTCATAGAGCATTTTGATGACACGGTTATGGAATACTGTGAAGACCAGAAATCTGTAGCACAGTGATGAAAATGGAATGGAGCATTGTGATTACAGGGGTCATGGAGCATTGTGATGACAATTGTTCTAGAACATTGTGAAGACAGGGATCATGGAGCATAGTGATAAAAGGGGCCATGGAGCATTGTTATGACAGGTGTCATGGGACAATGTATTTACAATGGTCATGGAGCATTCTTAGAAAGGGAACATGGAGCAATTTGATTTCAGGGGCCATGAAAAATTGTGAATACATAGGCCATGGAGTATTCAGATGAATATGGTCAAGGATCATTGTGACGACAAGTGTCCTGGAATATTGTAATGACACGGTTCATGGAGCATTGCGATGACAAGGGCCATGGCGAAATGTGAAGACAGGTGTCATGGGGCATTGTGATGACAGTGGTCATCTAGAATTGTGAAGAAAGATATCATGGAGCACTGGGATGACAGGGGCCATGGAGCATTGTGATGACAGGGGTCATGGAGCATTGTGATGACACGGCCATGGAACATTATTATGACAAGAATTCTGGAGCATTGTGATAAAAAGTCATGGACCATTGTGATTAGATGGGCCAAGGAGCATTCTGATGACAACGGCATGGAGCATTGTGACGACACTTGTTCTAGAACATTGTGAAGACAGGGGTCATAGAGCATTGTGAGGACACGGTTATGGAATATTGTGATGACCAGAATTCTGTAGCACAGTGATGAAAAGGGAATGGAGCATTGTGAGTACAGGGGTCATGGAGCATTGTGATGACAATTGTTCTAGAACATTGTGAAGACAGGGATCATGGAGCATAGTGATGAATGGGGCCATGGAGCATTGTGATGACAGGCGTCATGGGACAATGTGTTGACAGTGGTCATGGAGCATTGTTAGAAGGGGAATATGGAGCAATTTGATTTCAGGGGCCATGAAAAATTGTGAATACATAGGCCATGGAGTATTCAGATGAATGTGGTCAAGGATCATTGTGACGACAAGTGTCCTGGAATATTGTGATGACACGGTTCATGGAGCATTGCGATGACAAGGGCCATGGAGAAATGTGAAGACAGGTGTCATGGGGCTTTGTGATGACAGTGGTCATCTAGAATTGTGAAGAAAGATATCATGGAGCACTGGGATGACAGGGGCCATGGAGCATTGTGATGACAGGGGTCATGGGGCATTGTGATGACACGGCCATGGAACATTATGATGACAATAATTCTGGAGCATTGTGATAAAAAGGGCATGGACCATTGTGATTAGAGGGGCCAAGGAGCATTCTGATGACAACGGCATGGAGCATTGTGATGACAAGGGTCATCGAGCATTGTGATGACAGTGGTCATGAAGCATTGTGATGAATGTGGTTATGGATCATTGTGATGACAAGTGTCGTGGATCATTGTGATGACAGGGGTCATAGAGCATTGTGATTACACGGTTATGGAATATTGTGATGACCAGAATTCTGTAGCACTGTGATGAAAAGGGAATGGAGCATTGTGATTAAAGGGGTCATGGAGCATTGTGATGAAAATTGTTTAGAACATTGTGAAGACAGGGATCATGGAGCATAGTGATGAAAGGGGCCATGGAGCATTGTGATGACAGGCTTATGGGACATTGTGTTGATAGTGGTCATGGAGCATTGTTAGAAAGGGAACATGGAGCAATTTAATTTCAGGGGTCATGAAAAATTGTGAATACATAGGCCATGGAGTATTCAGATGAATGTGGTCATGTATCATTGTGATGACAAGTGTCGTGGAGCATTGTGATGACAGGGGTCATAGAGCATTGTGATGACACGGTTATGGAATATTGTGATGACCAGAATTCTGTAGCACTGTGATGAAAAGGGAATGGAGCATTGTGATTACAGGGGTCATGGAGTATTGTGATGACAATTGTTCTTGAACATTGTGAAGACAGGGATCATGGAGCACAGTGATGAATGGGGCCATGGAGCATTGTGATGACAGGCGTCATGGGACAATGTGTTGTCAGTGGTCATGGAGCATTGTTAGAAAGGGAACATGGAGCAATTTGATTTCAGGGGCCATGAAAAATTGTGAATACATCGGCCATGGAGTATTCAGATGAATGTGGTCAAGGATCATTGTGACAAAAAGTGTCCTGGAATATTGTGATGACACGGTTCATGGAGCATTGCGATGAAAAGGGCCATGGCGAAATGTGATGAGAGTGGTCCTCTAGAATTGTGAAGAAAGATATCATGGAGCCCTGGGATGACAGGGGCCATGGAGCATTGTGATGACAGGGGTCATGGGGCATTGTGATGACACGGCCATGGAACATTATGATGACAAGAATTCTGGAGCATTGTGATAAAAAGGGCATGGACGTTTGTGATTAGAGGGGTCAAGGAGCATTCTGATGACAATGGCATGGAGCATTGTGATGACCAGGGTCATCGATTATTGTGATGACAGTGGTCATGAAGCATTGTGATGAATGTGCTCATGGATCATTGTGATGACAAGTGTCGTGGAGCATTGTGATGACAGGTGTCATGGGACAATGTGTTGACAATGGTCAAGGAGCATTGTTAGAAATGGAACATGGAGCAATTTAATTTCAGGGGCCATGAAAAATTGTGAATACATAGGCCAAAGGGTATTCAGATGAATGTGGTCAAGGATCATTGTGACGAAAAGTGTACTGGAATATTGTGATGACACGGTTCATGGAGCATTGCGATGACAAGGGCCATGGCGAAATGTGAAGACAGGTGTCATGGGGCATTGTGATGACAGTGGTCATCTAGAATTGTGAAGAAAGATATCATGGAGCACTGAGATGACAGGGGCCATGGAGCATTGTGATGACAGGGGTCATGGGGCATTGTGATGACACGGCCATGGAACATTATGATGACAAGAATTCTGGAGCATTGTGATAAAAAGGGCATGGACCATAGTGATTAGAGGGGCCAAGGAGCATTCTGATGACAACGGCATGGAGCATTGTGATGACAAGGCTCATCGAGCATTGTGATGACAGTGGTCATGAAGCATTGTGATGAATGGGGTCATGGATCATTGTGATGAAAAGTGTCGTGGAGCATTGTAATGACAGGTGTCATAGAGCATTGTGATGACACGGTTATGGAATATTGTGAAGACCAGAATTCTGTAGCACTGTGATGAAAAGGGAATGGAGCATTGTGATTACTGGGGTCATGGAGCATTGTGAAGACAATTTTTCTAGAACATTGTGAAGACAGGGATCAGGGGGCATAGTGATGAAAGGGGCCATGGAGCATTGTGATGACAGGCGTCATGGGACATTGTGTTGACAGTTGTCATGGAGCATTGTTAGAAAGGGAACATGGAGCAATTTGATTTCAGGGGCCATGAAAAATTGTGAATACATAGGCCATGGAATATTCAGATGAATGTGGTCAAGGATCATTGTGACGAAAAGTGTCCTGGAATATTGTGATAACACGGTTCATGGAGCATTGCGATGACAAGGGCCATGGCGAAATGTGAAGACAGGTGTCATGGGGCATTGTGAAGACAGTGGTCATCTAGAATTGTGAAGAAAGATATCATGGAGCACTGGGATGACTGGGGCCATGGAGCATTGTGATGACAGGGGTCATGGGGCATTGTGATGACACGGCCATGGAACATTATGATGGCAAGAATTCTGGAGCATTGTGATAAAAAGGGCATGGACCATTGTGATTAG
Source organism: Eschrichtius robustus (assembly GCF_028021215.1). NCBI lineage: Eukaryota > Metazoa > Chordata > Mammalia > Artiodactyla > Eschrichtiidae > Eschrichtius > Eschrichtius robustus. The sequence goes on along the minus strand of NW_027175249.1, from coordinate 3,388,757 downwards.
AGGGGTCAAGGAGCATTCTGATGACAACGTCATGGAGCATTGTGATGACAAGTGTCATCGAGCATTGTGATGACAGTGGTCATGAAGCATTGTGATGAATGGGGTCATGGATCATTGTGATGACAAGTGTCGTGGAGCATTGTGATGACAGGGGACATAGAGCATTGTGATGACAGGGTTATGGAATATTGTGAAGACCAGAAATCTGTAGCACAGTGATGAAAATGGAATGGAGCATTGTGATTACAGGGGTCATGGAGAAATGTGATGAAAATTGTTCTAGAAAATTGTGAAGACAGGGATCATGGAGCATAGTGATGAAAGGGGCCATGGAGCATTGTGATGACAGGCGTCATGGGACAATGTGTTGACAGTGGTCATTGAGCATTGTTAGAAAGGGAACATGGAGCAATTTGATTTCAGGGGCCATGAAAAATTGTGAATACATAGGCCATGGATTATTCAGATGAATGTGGTCAAGGATCATTGTGACAAAAAGTGTCCTGGAATATTGTGATGACACGGTTCATGGAGCATTGCGATGACAAGGGCCATGGCGAAATGTGAAGACAGGTGTCATGGAGCATTGTGATGACAGTGGTCATCTAGAATTGTGAAGAAAGGTATCATGGAGCACTGGGATGACAGGGGCCATGGAGCATTGTGATGACAGGGGTCATGGGGCATTGTGATGACACGGCCATGGAACATTATGATGACAAGAATTCTGGAGCATTGTGATAAAAAGGGCATGGACCATTGTGATTAGAGGGGCCAAGGATCATTCTGATGACAACGGCATGGAGCATTGTGATGAAAAGGGTCATCGAGCATTGTGATGACAGTGGCCATGAAGCATTGTGATGAATGTGGTCATGGATCATTGTGATGACAAGTGTCGTGGAGCATTGTGATGACAGGTGTCATAGAGCATTGTGATGACACGTTTATGGAGTATTGTGATGACCAGAATTCTGTAGCACTGTGATGAAAAGGGAATGGAGCATTGTGATCACAGGGGTCATGGAGCATTTTGATGAATGTGGTCATGGATCATTGTGATGAAAAGTGTCGTGGAGCATTGTGATGACAGGGGTCATAGAGCATTGTGATGACACGGTTATGGAATATTGTGAAGCCCAGAATTCTGTAGCACTGTGATGAAAAGGGAATGGAGCATTGTGATTACAGGGGCCATGGAGCATTGTGAAGACAATTGTTCTAGAACATTGTGAAGACAGGGATCAGGGGGCATAGTGATGAAAGTGGCCATGGAGCATTGTGATGACAGGCGTCATGGGACAATGTGTTGACAGTGGTCATGGAGCATTGTTAGAAAGGGAACATGGAGCAATTTGATTTCAGGGGCCATGAAAAATTGTGAATACATAGGCCATGGAGTATTCAGATGAATGTGGTCAAGGATCATTGTGACAAAAAGTGTCCTAGAATATTGTGATGACACAGTTCATGGAGCATTGCGATGACAAGGGCCATGGCGAAATGTGAAGACAGGTGTCATGGGGCATTGTGAAGACAGTGGTCATCTAGAATTGTGAAGAAAGATATCATGGAGCACTGGGATGACAGGGGCCATGGAGCATTGTGATGACAGGGGTCATGGGGCATGGTGATGACACGGCCATGGAACATTATGATGGCAAGTATTCTGGAGCATTGTGATAAAAAGGGCATGGACCATTGTGATTAGAGGGGTCAAGGAGCATTCTGATGACAACGTCATGGAGCATTGTGATGACAAGGGTCATCGAGCATTGTGATGACAGTGGTCATGAAGCATTGTGATGAATGGGGTCATGGATCTTTGTGATGACAAGTGTCGTGGAGCATTGTGATGACAGGGGTCATAGAGCATTGTGATGACACGGTTATGGAATATTGTGAAGACCAGTAATCTGTAGCACAGTGATGAAAATGGAATGGAGCATTGTGATTACAGGGGTCATGGAGAAATGTGATGACAATTGTTCTAGAAAATTGTGAAGACAGGGATCATGGAGCATAGTGATGAAAGGGGCCATGGAGCATTGTGATGACAGGCGTCATGGGACATTGTGTTGACAGTGGTCATGGAGAATTGTTAGAAAGGGAACATGGAGCAATTTGATTTCAGGGGCCATGAAAAATTGTGAATACATAGGCCATGGAGTATTCAGATGAATGTGGTCAAGGATCATTGTGACGAAAAGTGTCCTGGAATATTGTGATGACACGGTTCACGGAGCATTGCGATGACAAGGGCCATGGCGAAATGTGAAGACAGGTGTCATGGGGCATTGTGATGACAGTGGTCATCTAGAATTGTGAAGAAAGGTATCATGGAGCACTGGGATGACAGGGGCCATGGAGCATTGTGATGAAAGGGGTCATGGGGCATTGTGATGACACGGCCATGGAACATTATGATGACAAGAATTCTGGAGCATTGTGATGAAAAGGGCATGGACCATTGTGATTAGAGGGGCCAAGGAGCATTCTGATGACAACGGCATGGAGCATTGTGATGACAAGGGTCATCGAGCATTGTGATGACAGTGGTCATGAAGCATTGTGATGAATGGGGTCATGGATCATTGTGATGACAAGTGTCGTGGAGCATTGTGATCTCAGGGGTCATAGAGCATTGTGATGACACGGTTATGGAATATTGTGAAGACCAGAAATCTGTAGCACAGTGACGAAAATGGAATGGAGCATTGTGATTACAGGGGTCATGGAGAATTGTGATGACAATTGTTCTACAAAATTGTGATGACAGGGATCATGGAGCATAGTGATGAAAGGGGCCATGGAGCATTGTGATGACAGGCGTCATGGGACAATGTGTTGACAGTGGTCATTGAGCATTGTTAGAAAGGGAACATGGAGCAAATTGATTTCAGGGGCCATGAAAAATTGTGAATACATAGGCCATGGATTATTCAGATGAATGTGGTCAAGGATCATTGTGACAAAAAGTGTCCTGGATTATTGTGATGACACGGTTCATGGAGCATTGCGATGACAAGGGCCATGGCGAAATGTGAAGACAGGTGTCATGGGGCATTGTGATGACAGTGGTCATCTAGAATTGTGAAGAAAGATATCATGGAGCACTGGGATGACAGGTGCCATGGAGCATTGTGATGACAGGGGTCATGGGGCATTGTGATGACACGGCCATGGAACATTATGATGACAATAATTCTGGAGCATTGTGATAAAAAGGGCATGGACCATTGTGATTAGAGGGGCCAAGGAGCATTCTGATGACAACGACATGGAGCATTGTGATGACAAGGGTCATCGAGCATTGTGATGACAGTGGTCATGGAGCATTGTGATGAATGTGGTTATGCATCATTGTGATGACTAGTGTCGTGGAGCATTGTGATGACAGGGGTCATAGAGCATTGTGATGACACGGTTATGGAATTTTGTGATGACCAGAATTCTGTAGCACTGTGATGAAAAGGGAATGCAGCATTGTGATTACAGGGGTCATGGAGCATTGTGATGACAATTGTTTAGATCATTGTGAAGACAGGGATCATGGAGCATAGTGATGAAAGGGGCAGTGGAGCATTGTGTTGACAGGCGTCATAGGACATTGTGTTGACAGTGGTAATGGAGCATTTTTAGAAAGAGAACATGGAGCAATTTGATTTCAGGGGCCATGAAAAAATGTGAATACATAGGCCATGGAGTATTCAGATGAATGTGGTCAAGGATCATTGTGACGACAAGTGTCCTGGAATATTGTGATGACACGGTTCATGGAGCATTGCGATGACAAGGGCCATGGCGAAATGTGAAGACAGGTGTCATGGGGCATTGTGATGACAGTGGTCATCTAGAATTGTGAAGAAAGATATCATGGAGCACTGAGATGACAGGGGCCATGGAGCATTGTGATGACAGGGGTCATGGGGCATTGTGATGACACGGCCATGGAACATTATGATGACAAGAATTCTGCAGCATTGTGATAAAAAGGGCATGGACCATTGTGATTAGAGGGGCCAAGGAGCATTCTGATGACAACGGCATGGAGCATTGTGATGACAAGGCTCATCGAGCATTGTGATGACAGTGGTCATGAAGCATTGTGATGAATGGGGTCATGGATCATTGTGATGAAAAGTGTCGTGGAGCATTGTGATGACAGGTGTCATAGAGCATTGTGATGACACGGTTATGGAATATTGTGAAGACCAGAATTCTGTAGCACTGTGATGAAAAGGGGATGGAGCATTGTGATTACAGGGGTCATGGAGCATTGTGAAGACAATTGTTCTAGAATATTGTGAAGACAGGGATCAGGGGGCATAGTGATGAAAGGGGCCATGGAGCATTGTGATGACAGGCGTCATGGGACATTGTGTTGACAGTTGTCATGGAGCATTGTTAGAAAGGGAACATGGAGCAATTTGATTTCAGGGGCCATGAAAAATTGTGAATACATAGGCCATGGAATATTCAGATGAATGTGGTCAAGGATCATTGTGACGAAAAGTGTCCTGGAATATTGTGATAACACGGTTAATGGAGCATTGCGATGACAAGGGCCATGGCAAAATGTGAAGACAGGTGTCATGGGGCATTGTGAAGACAGTGGTCATCTAGAATTGTGAAGAAAGATATCATGGAGCACTGGGATGACAGGGGCCATGGAGCATTGTGATGACAGGGGTCATGGGGCATTGTGATGACACGGCCATGGAACATTATGATGGCAAGAATTCTGGAGCATTGTGATAAAAAGGGCATGGACCATTGTGATTAGAGGGGTCAAGGAGCATTCTGATGACAACGTCATGGAGCATTGTGATGACAAGGGTCATCGAGCATTGTGATGACAGTGGTCATGAAGCATTGTGATGAATGTCGTCATGGATCATTGTGATGACAAGTGTCGTGGAGCATTGTGATGACAGGGGTCATAGAGCATTGTGATGACACGGTTATGGAATATTGTGATGACCAAAATTCTGTAGCACTGTGATGAAAAGGGATAGGAGCATTGTGAGTACAGGGGTCATGGAGCATTGTGATGACAATTGTTCTAGAACATTGTGAAGACAGGGATCATGGAGCATAGTGATGAAAGGGGACATGGAGCATTGTGATGACAGGCGTCATGGGACAATGTGTTGACAGTTGTCATGGAGCATTTTTAGAAAGGGAACATGGAGCAATTTGATTTCAGGGGCTATGAAAAATTGTGAATACATAGGCCATGGAGTATTCAGATGAATGTGGTCAAGGATCATTGTGACGACAAGTGTCCTGGAATATTGTGATGACACGGTTCATGGAGCATTGCGATGACAAGGGCCATGGCGAAATGTGAAGACAGGTGTCATAGGGCATTGTGATGACAGTGGTCATCTAGAATTGTGAAGAAAGATATCATGGAGCACTGGGATGACAGGGGCCATGGAGCATTGTGATGACAGGCGTCATGGGGCATTGTGATGACACGGCCATGGAACATTATGATGACAAGAATTCTGGAACATTGTGATAAAAAGGGCATGGACCATTGTGATTAGAGGGGCCAAGGAGCATTCTGATGACAACGGCATGGAGCATTGTGATGACCAGGGTCATCGAGCATTGTGATGACAGTGGTCATGAAGCATTGTGATGAATGTGGTCATGGATCATTGTGATGACAAGTGTCGTGGATCATTTTAATGACAGGGGTCATAGAGCATTTTGATGACACGGTTATGGAATATTGTGAAGACCAGAAATCTGTAGCACAGTGATGAAAATGGAATGGAGCATTGTGATTACAGGGGTCATGGAGCATTGTGATGACAATTGTTCTAGAACATTGTGAAGACAGGGATCATGGAGCATAGTGATAAAAGGGGCCATGGAGCATTGTGATGACAGGTGTCATGGGACAATGTATTTACAATGGTCATGGAGCATTCTTAGAAAGGGAACATGGAGCAATTTGATTTCAGGGGCCATGAAAAATTGTGAATACATAGGCCATGGAGTATTCAGATGAATATGGTCAAGGATCATTGTGACGACAAGTGTCCTGAAATATTGTAATGACACGGTTCATGGAGCATTGCGATGACAAGGGCCATGGCGAAATGTGAAGACAGGTGTCATAGGGCATTGTGATGACAGTGGTCATCTAGAATTGTGAAGAAAGATATCATGGAGCACTGGGATGACAGGGGCCATGGAGCATTGTGATGACAGGGGTCATGGAGCATTGTGATGACACGGCCATGGAACATTATTATGACAAGAATTCTGGAGCATTGTGATAAAAAGTCATGGACCATTGTGATTAGATGGGCCAAGGAGCATTCTGATGACAACGGCATGGAGCATTGTGACGACACTTGTTCTAGAACATTGTGAAGACAGGGGTCATAGAGCATTGTGAGGACACGGTTATGGAATATTGTGATGACCAGAATTCTGTAGCACAGTGATGAAAAGGGAATGGAGCATTGTGAGTACAGGGGTCATGGAGCATTGTGATGACAATTGTTCTAGAACATTGTGAAGACAGGGATCATGGAGCATAGTGATGAATGGGGCCATGGAGCATTGTGATGACAGGCGTCATGGGACAATGTGTTGACAGTGGTCATGGAGCATTGTTAGAAAGGGAATATGGAGCAATTTGATTTCAGGGGCCATGATAAATTGTGAATACATAGGCCATGGAGTATTCAGATGAATGTGGTCAAGGATCATTGTGACGACAAGTGTCCTGGAATATTGTGATGACACGGTTCATGGAGCATTGCGATGACAAGGGCCATGGAGAAATGTGAAGACAGGTGTCATGGGGCTTTGTGATGACAGTGGTCATCTAGAATTGTGAAGATAGATACAATGGAGCACTGGGATGACAGGGGCCATGGAGCATTGTGATGATAGGGGTCATGGGGCATTGTGATGACACGGCCATATAACATTATGATGGCAAGTATTCTGGAGCATTGTGATAAAAAGGGCATGGACCATTGTGATTAGAGGGGCCAAGGAGCATTCTGATGACAACGGCATGGAGCATTGTGATGACAAGGGTCATCGAGCATTGTGATGACAGTGGTCATGAAGCATTGTGATGAATGTGGTTATGGATCATTGTGATGACAAGTGTCGTGGATCATTGTGATGACAGGGGTCATAGAGCATTGTGATGACACGGTTATGGAATATTGTGATGACCAGAATTCTGTAGCACTGTGATGAAAAGGGAATGGAGCATTGTGATTACAGGGGTCATGGAGCATTGTGATGAAAATTGTTTAGAACATTGTGAAGACAGGGATCATGGAGCATAGTGATGAAAGGGGCCATGGAGCATTGTGATGACAGGCTTATGGGACATTGTGTTGATAGTGGTCATGGAGCATTGTTAGAAAGGGAATATGGAGCAATTTAATTTCAGGGGTCATGAAAAATTGTGAATACATAGGCCATGGAGTATTCAGATGAATGTGGTCATGTATCATTGTGATGACAAGTGTCGTGGAGCATTGTGATGACAGGGGTCATAGAGCATTGTGATGACACGGTTATGGAATATTGTGATGACCAGAATTCTGTAGCACTGTGATGAAAAGGGAATGGAGCATTGTGATTACAGGGGTCATGGAGTATTGTGATGACAATTGTTCTAGAACATTGTGAAGACAGGGATCATGGAGCACAGTGATGAATGGGGCCATGGAGCATTGTGATGACAGGCGTCATGGGACAATGTGTTGTCAGTGGTCATGGAGCATTGTTAGAAAGGGAACATGGAGCAATTTGATTTCAGGGGCCATGAAAAATTGTGAATACATAGGCCATGGAGTATTCAGATGAATGTGGTCAAGGATCATTGTGACGAAAAGTGTCCTGGAATATTGTGATGACACGGTTCACGGAGCATTGCGATGACAAGGGCCATGGCGAAATGTGATGAGAGTGGTCCTCTAGAATTGTGAAGAAAGATATCATGGAGCCCTGGGATGACAGGGGCCATGGAGCATTGTGATGACAGGGGTCATGGGGCATTGTGATGACACGGCCATGGAACATTATGATGACAAGTATTCTGGAGCATTGTGATAAAAAGGGCATGGACCATTGTGATTAGAGGGGTCAAGGAGCATTCTGATGACAACGGCATGGAGCATTGTGATGACCAGTGTCATCGAGCATTGTGATGACAGTGGTCATGAAGCATTGTGATGAATGTCGTCATGGATCATTGTGATGACAAGTGTCGTGGAGCATTGTGATGACAGGGGTCATAGAGCATTGTGATGACACGGTTATGGAGTATTGTGATGACCAGAATTCTGTAGCACTGTGAGGAAAAGGGAATGGAGCATTGTGATTAAAGTGGTCATGGAGCATTGTGATGACAATTGTTCTAGAACATTGTGAAGACATGGATCATGGAGCATAGTGATGAAAGGGGCCATGGAGCATTGTGATGACAGGCGTCATGGGACAATGTGTTGAAAGTGGTCATGGAGCATTGTTAGAAAGGGAACATGGAGCAATTTGAATTCAGGGGCCATGAAAAATTGTGAATACATAGGCCATGGAGTATTCAGATGAATGTGGTCAAGGATCATTGTGACGACAAGTGTCCTGGAATATTGTGATGACACGGTTCATGGAGCATTGCGATGACAAGGGCCATGGCGAAATGTGAAGACAGGTGTCATGGGGCATTGTGATGACAGTGGTCATCTACAATTGTGAAGAAAGATATCATGGAGCACTGAGATGACAGGGGCCATGGAGCATTGTGATGACAGGGGTCATGGGGCATTGTGATGACACGGCCATGGAACATTATGATGACAAGAATTCTGCAGCATTGTGATAAAAAGGGCATGGACCATTGTGATTAGAGGGGCCAAGGAGCATTCTGATGACAACGGCATGGAGCATTGTGATGACAAGGCTCATCGAGCATTGTGATGACAGTGGTAATGAAGCATTGTGATGAATGGGGTCATGGATCATTGTGATGAAAAGTGTCGTGGAGCATTGTGATGACAGGTGTCATAGAGCATTGTGATGACACGGTTATGGAATATTGTGAAGACCAGAATTCTGTAGCACTGTGATGAAAAGGGAATGGAGCATTGTGATTACAGGGGTCATGGAGCATTGTGAAGACAATTGTTCTAGAATATTGTGAAGACAGGGATCAGGGGGCATAGTGATGAAAGGGGCCATGGAGCATTGTGATGACAGGCGTCATGGGACATTGTGTTGACAGTTGTCATGGAGCATTGTTAGAAAGGGAACATGGAGCAATTTGATTTCAGGGGCCATGAAAAATTGTGAATACATAGGCCATGGAATATTCAGATGAATGTGGTCAAGGATCATTGTGACGAAAAGTGTCCTGGAATATTGTGATAACACGGTTAATGGAGCATTGCGATGACAAGGGCCATGGCAAAATGTGAAGACAGGTGTCATGGGGCATTGTGAAGACAGTGGTCATCTAGAATTGTGAAGAAAGATATCATGGAGCACTGGGATGACAGGGGCCATGGAGCATTGTGATGACAGGGGTCATGGGGCATTGTGATGACACGGCCATGGAACATTATGATGGCAAGAATTCTGGAGCATTGTGATAAAAAGGGCATGGACCATTGTGATTAGAGGGGTCAAGGAGCATTCTGATGACAACGTCATGGAGCATTGTGATGACAAGGGTCATCGAGCATTGTGATGACAGTGGTCATGAAGCATTGTGATGAATGTCGTCATGGATCATTGTGATGACAAGTGTCGTGGAGCATTGTGATGACAGGGGTCATAGAGCATTGTGATGACACGGTTATGGAATATTGTGATGACCAAAATTCTGTAGCACTGTGATGAAAAGGGATAGGAGCATTGTGAGTACAGGGGACATGGAGCATTGTGATGACAATTGTTCTAGAACATTGTGAAGACAGGGATCATGGAGCATAGTGATGAAAGGGGACATGGAGCATTGTGATGACAGGCGTCATGGGACAATGTGTTGACAGTTGTCATGGAGCATTTTTAGAAAGGGAACATGGAGCAATTTGATTTCAGGGGCTATGAAAAATTGTGAATACATAGGCCATGGAGTATTCAGATGAATGTGGTCAAGGATCATTGTGACGACAAGTGTCCTGGAATATTGTGATGACACGGTTCATGGAGCATTGCGATGACAAGGGCCATGGCGAAATGTGAAGACAGGTGTCATAGGGCATTGTGATGACAGTGGTCATCTAGAATTGTGAAGAAAGATATCATGGAGCACTGGGATGACAGGGGCCATGGAGCATTGTGATGACAGGCGTCATGGGGCATTGTGATGACACGGCCATGGAACATTATGATGACAAGAATTCTGGAACATTGTGATAAAAAGGGCATGGACCATTGTGATTAGAGGGGCCAAGGAGCATTCTGATGACAACGGCATGGAGCATTGTGATGACCAGGGTCATCGAGCATTGTGATGACAGTGGTCATGAAGCATTGTGATGAATGTGGTCATGGATCATTGTGATGACAAGTGTCGTGGAGCATTGTGATGACAGGGGTCATAGAGCATTGTGATGACACGTTTATGGAGTATTGTGATGACCAGAATTCTGTAGCACTGTGATGAAAAGGGAATGGAGCATTGTGATTACAGGGGTCATGGAGCATTTTGATGAATGTGGTCATGGATCATTGTGATGAAAAGTGTAGTGGAGCATTGTGATGACAGGTGTCATAGAGCATTGTGATGACACGGTTATGGAATATTGTGAAGACCAGAATTCTGTAGCACTGTGATGAAAAAGGAATGGAGAATTGTGATTACAGGGGCCATGGAGCATTGTGATGACAGGTGTCATGGGACAATGTGTTGACAATGGTCAAGGAGCATTGTTAGAAAGGGAACATGGAGCAATTTCATTTCAGGGGCCATGAAAAATTGTGAATACATAGGCCAAAGAGTATTCAGATGAATGTGGTCAAGGACCATTGTGACAAAAAGTGTCCTGGAATATTGTGATGACACGGTTCATGGAGCATTGCGATGACAAGGGCCATGGCGAAATGTGAAGACAGGTGTCATGGGGCATTGTGATGAGAGTGGTCATCTAGAATTGTGAAGAAAGATATCATGGAGCACTGGGATGAAAGGGGCCATGGAGCATTGTGATGACAGGGGTCATGGGGCATTGTGATGACACGGCCATGGAACATTATGATGACAAGAATTCTGGAGTATTGTGATAAAAAGGTCATGGACCATTGTGAATAGAGTGGTCAAGGAGCATTCTGATGACAACGTCATGGAGCATTGTGATGACAAGGGTCATTGAGCATTGTGATGACAGTGGTCATGAAGCATTGTGATGAATGTGGTCATGGATCATTGTGATGACAAGTGTCGTGGAGCATTGTGATGACAGGGGTCATAGAGCATTGTGATGACACGGTTATGGAATATTGTGAAGCCCAGAATTCTGTAGCACTGTGATGAAAAGGGAATGGAGCATTGTGATTACAGGGGTCATGGAGCATTGTGAAGACAATTGTTCTAGAACATTGTGAAGACAGGGATCAGGGGGCATAGTGATGAAAGGGGCCATGGAGCATTGTGATGACAGGCGTCATGGGACAATGTGTTGACAGTGGTCATGGAGCATTGTTAGAAAGGGAACATGGAGCAATTTGATTTCAGGGGCCATGAAAAATTGTGAATACATAGGCCATGGAGTATTCAGATGAATGTGGTCAAGGATCATTGTGACAAAAAGTGTCCTAGAATATTGTGATGACACAGTTCATGGAGCATTGCGATGACAAGGGCCATGGCGAAATGTGAAGACAGGTGTCATGGGGCATTGTGAAGACAGTGGTCATCTAGAATTGTGAAGAAAGATATCATGGAGCACTGGGATGACAGGGGCCATGGAGCATTGTGATGACAGGGGTCATGGGGCATGGTGATGACACGGCCATGGAACATTATGATGGCAAGAATTCTGGAGCATTGTGATAAAAAGGGCATGGACCATTGTGATTAGAGGGGTCAAGGAGCATTCTGATGACAACGTCATGGAGCATTGTGATGACAAGGGTCATCGAGCATTGTGATGACAGTGGTCATGAAGCATTGTGATGAATGGGGTCATGGATCTTTGTGATGACAAGTGTCGTGGAGCATTGTGATGACAGGGGTCATAGAGCATTGTGATGACACGGTTATGGAATATTGTGAAGACCAGTAATCTGTAGCACAGTGATGAAAATGGAATGGAGCATTGTGATTACAGGGGTCATGGAGAAATGTGATGACAATTGTTCTAGAAAATTGTGAAGACAGGGATCATGGAGCATAGTGATGAAAGGGGCCATGGAGCATTGTGATGACAGGCGTCATGGGACATTGTGTTGACAGTGGTCATGGAGAATTGTTAGAAAGGGAACATGGAGCAATTTGATTTCAGGGGCCATGAAAAATTGTGAATACATAGGCCATGGAGTATTCAGATGAATGTGGTCAAGGATCATTGTGACGAAAAGTGTCCTGGAATATTGTGATGACACGGTTCACGGAGCATTGCGATGACAAGGGCCATGGCGAAATGTGAAGACAGGTGTCATGGGGCATTGTGATGACAGTGGTCATCTAGAATTGTGAAGAAAGGTATCATGGAGCACTGGGATGACAGGGGCCATGGAGCATTGTGATGACAGGGGTCATGGGGCATTGTGATGACACGGCCATGGAACATTATGATGACAAGAATTCTGGAGCATTGTGATAAAAAGGGCATGGACCATTGTGATTAGAGGGGCCAAGGAGCATTCTGATAACAACGGCATGGAGCATTGTGATGACAAGGGTCATCGAGCATTGTGATGACAGTGGTCATGAAGCATTGTGATGAATGGGGTCATGGATCATTGTGATGACAAGTGTCGTGGAGCATTGTGATCACAGGGGTCATAGAGCATTGTGATGACACGGTTATGGAATATTGTGAAGACCAGAAATCTGTAGCACAGTGACGAAAATGGAATGGAGCATTGTGATTACAGGGGTCATGGAGAATTGTGATGACAATTGTTCTACAAAATTGTGATGACAGGGATCATGGAGCATAGTGATGAAAGGGGCCATGGAGCATTGTGATGACAGGCGTCATGGGACAATGTGTTGACAGTGGTCATTGAGCATTGTTAGAAAGGGAACATGGAGCAAATTGATTTCAGGGGCCATGAAAAATTGTGAATACATAGGCCATGGATTATTCAGATGAATGTGGTCAAGGATCATTGTGACAAAAAGTGTCCTGGATTATTGTGATGACACGGTTCATGGAGCATTGCGATGACAAGGGCCATGGCGAAATGTGAAGACAGGTGTCATGGGGCATTGTGATGACAGTGGTCATCTAGAATTGTGAAGAAAGATATCATGGAGCACTGGGATGACAGGTGCCATGGAGCATTGTGATGACAGGGTCATGGGGCATTGTGATGACACGGCCATGGAACATTATGATGACAATAATTCTGGAGCATTGTGATAAAAAGGGCATGGACCATTGTGATTAGAGGGGCCAAGGAGCATTCTGATGACAACGACATGGAGCATTGTGATGACAAGGGTCATCGAGCATTGTGATGACAGTGGTCATGGAGCATTGTGATGAATGTGGTTATGCATCATTGTGATGACTAGTGTCGTGGAGCATTGTGATGACAGGGGTCATAGAGCATTGTGATGACACGGTTATGGAATTTTGTGATGACCAGAATTCTGTAGCACTGTGATGAAAAGGGAATGCAGCATTGTGATTACAGGGGTCATGGAGCATTGTGATGACAATTGTTTAGATCATTGTGAAGACAGGGATCATGGAGCATAGTGATGAAAGGGGCAGTGGAGCATTGTGTTGACAGGCGTCATAGGACATTGTGTTGACAGTGGTAATGGAGCATTGTTAGAAAGAGAACATGGAGCAATTTGATTTCAGGGGCCATGAAAAAATGTGAATACATAGGCCATGGAGTATTCAGATGAATGTGGTCAAGGATCATTGTGACGACAAGTGTCCTGGAATATTGTGATGACACGGTTCATGGAGCATTGCGATGACAAGGGCCATGGCGAAATGTGAAGACAGGTGTCATGGGGCATTGTGATGACAGTGGTCATCTAGAATTGTGAAGAAAGATATCATGGAGCACTGAGATGACAGGGGCCATGGAGCATTGTGATGACAGGGGTCATGGGGCATTGTGATGACACGGCCATGGAACATTATGATGACAAGAATTCTGCAGCATTGTGATAAAAAGGGCATGGACCATTGTGATTAGAGGGGCCAAGGAGCATTCTGATGACAACGGCATGGAGCATTGTGATGACAAGGCTCATCGAGCATTGTGATGACAGTGGTCATGAAGCATTGTGATGAATGGGGTCATGGATCATTGTGATGAAAAGTGTCGTGGAGCATTGTGATGACAGGTGTCATAGAGCATTGTGATGACACGGTTATGGAATATTGTGAAGACCAGAATTCTGTAGCACTGTGATGAAAAGGGATAGGAGCATTGTGAGTACAGGGGTCATGGAGCATTGTGATGACAATTGTTCTAGAACATTGTGAAGACAGGGATCATGGAGCATAGTGATGAAAGGGGACATGGAGCATTGTGATGACAGGCGTCATGGGACAATGTGTTGACAGTTGTCATGGAGCATTTTTAGAAAGGGAACATGGAGCAATTTGATTTCAGGGGCCATGAAAAATTGTGAATACATAGGCCATGGAGTATTCAGATGAATGTGGTCAAGGATCATTGTGACGACAAGTGTCCTGGAATATTGTGATGACACGGTTCATGGAGCATTGCGATGACAAGGGCCATGGCGAAATGTGAAGACAGGTGTCATGGGGCATTGTGATGACAGTGGTCATCTAGAATTGTGAAGAAAGATATCATGGAGCACTGCGATGACAGGGGCCATGGAGCATTGTGATGACAGGCGTCATGGGGCATTGTGATGACACGGCCATGGAACATTATGATGACAAGAATTCTGGAACATTGTGTTAAAAAGGGCATGGACCATTGTGATTAGAGGGGCCAAGGAGCATTCTGATGACAACGGCATGGAGCATTGTGATGACCAGGGACATCGAGCATTGTGATGACAGTGGTCATGAAGCATTGTGATGAATGTGGTCATGGATCATTGTGATGACAAGTGTCGTGGATCATTTTAATGACAGGGGTCATAGAGCATTTTGATGACACGGTTATGGAATATTGTGATGACCAGAATTCTGTAGCACAGTGATGAAAAGGGAATGGAGCATTGTGAGTACAGGGGTCATGGAGCATTGTGATGACAATTGTTCTAGAACATTGTGAAGACAGGGATCATGGAGCATAGTGATGAATGGGGCCATGGAGCATTGTGATGACAGGCGTCATGGGACAATGTGTTGACAGTGGTCATGGAGCATTGTTAGAAAGGGAATATGGAGCAATTTGATTTCAGGGGCCATGATAAATTGTGAATACATAGGCCATGGAGTATTCAGATGAATGTGGTCAAGGATCATTGTGACGACAAGTGTCCTGGAATATTGTGATGACACGGTTCATGGAGCATTGCGATGACAAGGGCCATGGAGAAATGTGAAGACAGGTGTCATGGGGCTTTGTGATGACAGTGGTCATCTAGAATTGTGAAGAAAGATATCATGGAGCACTGGGATGACAGGGGCCATGGAGCATTGTGATGACAGGGGTCATGGGGCATTGTGATGACACGGCCATGGAACATTATGATGACAATAATTCTGGAGCATTGTGATAAAAAGGGCATGGACCATTGTGATTAGAGGGGCCAAGGAGCATTCTGATGACAACGGCATGGAGCATTGTGATGACAAGGGTCATCGAGCATTGTGATGACAGTGGTCATGAAGCATTGTGATGAATGTGGTTATGGATCATTGTGATGACAAGTGTCGTGGATCATTGTGATGACAGGGGTCATAGAGCATTGTGATGACACGGTTATGGAATATTGTGATGACCAGAATTCTGTAGCACTGTGATGAAAAGGGAATGGAGCATTGTGATTACAGGGGTCATGGAGCATTGTGATGAAAATTGTTTAGAACATTGTGAAGACAGGGATCATGGAGCATAGTGATGAAAGGGGCCATGGAGCATTGTGATGACAGGCTTATGGGACATTGTGTTGATAGTGGTCATGGAGCATTGTTAGAAAGGGAATATGGAGCAATTTAATTTCAGGGGTCATGAAAAATTGTGAATACATAGGCCATGGAGTATTCAGATGAATGTGGTCATGTATCATTGTGATGACAAGTGTCGTGGAGCATTGTGATGACAGGGGTCATAGAGCATTGTGATGACACGGTTATGGAATATTGTGATGACCAGAATTCTGTAGCACTGTGATGAAAAGGGAATGGAGCATTGTGATTACAGGGGTCATGGAGTATTGTGATGACAATTGTTCTAGAACATTGTGAAGACAGGGATCATGGAGCACAGTGATGAATGGGGCCATGGAGCATTGTGATGACAGGCGTCATGGGACAATGTGTTGTCAGTGGTCATGGAGCATTGTTAGAAAGGGAACATGGAGCAATTTGATTTCAGGGGCCATGAAAAATTGTGAATACATCGGCCATGGAGTATTCAGATGAATGTGGTCAAGGATCATTGTGACAAAAAGTGTCCTGGAATATTGTGATGACACGGTTCATGGAGCATTGCGATGAAAAGTGCCATGGCGAAATGTGATGAGAGTGGTCCTCTAGAATTGTGAAGAATGATATCATGGAGCCCTGGGATGACAGGGGCCATGGAGCATTGTGATGACAGGGGTCATGGGGCATTGTGATGACACGGCCATGGAACATTATGATGACAAGTATTCTGGAGCATTGTGATAAAAAGGGCATGGACCATTGTGATTAGAGGGGTCAAGGAGCATTCTGATGACAACGGCATGGAGCATTGTGATGACCAGGGTCATCGAGCATTGTGATGACAGTGGTCATGAAGCATTGTGATGAATGTCGTCATGGATCATTGTGATGACAAGTGTCGTGGAGCATTGTGAAGACAGGGGTCATAGAGCATTGTGATGACACGGTTATGGAGTATTGTGATGACCAGAATTCTGTAGCACTGTGATGAAAAGGGAATGGAGCATTGTGATTACAGTGGTCATGGAGCATTGTGATGACAATTGTTCTAGAACATTGTGAAGACAGGGATCATGGAGCATAGTGATGAAAGGGGCCATGGAGCATTGTGATGACAGGCGTCATGGGACAATGTGTTGAAAGTTGTCATGGAGCATTGTTAGAAAGGGAACATGGAGCAATTTGAATTCAGGGGCCATGAAAAATTGTGAATACATAGGCCATGGAGTATTCAGATGAATGTGGTCAAGGATCATTGTGACGACAAGTGTCCTGGAATATTGTGATGACACGGTTCATGGAGCATTGCGATGACAAGGGTCATGGCGAAATGTGAAGACAGGTGTCATGGGGCATTGTGATGACAGGGGTCATGGGGCATTGTGATGACACGGCCATGGAACATTATGATGACAAGAATTCTGGAGCATTGTGATAAAAAGGGCATGGACGTTTGTGATTAGAGGGGTCAAGGAGCATTCTGATGACAATGGCATGGAGCATTGTGATGACCAGGGTCATCGAATATTGTGATGACAGTGGTCATGAAGCATTGTGATGAATGTGGTCATGGATCATTGTGATGACAAGTGTCGTGGAGCATTGTGATGACAGGTGTCATGGGACAATGTGTTGACAATGGTCAAGGAGCATTGTTAGAAATGGAACATGGAGCAATTTAATTTCAGGGGCCATGAAAAATTGTGAATACATAGGCCAAAGGGTATTCAGATGAATGTGGTCAAGGATCATTGTGACGAAAAGTGTACTGGAATATTGTGATGACACGGTTCATGGAGCATTGCGATGACAAGGGCCATGGCGAAATGTGAAGACAGGTGTCATGGGGCATTGTGATGACAGTGGTCATCTAGAATTGTGAAGAAAGATATCATGGAGCACTGAGATGACAGGGGCCATGGAGCATTGTGATGACAGGGGTCATGGGTTATTGTGATGACACGGCCATGGAACATTATGATGACAAGAATTCTGGAGCATTGTGATAAAAAGGGCATGGACCATTGTGATTAGAGGGGCCAAGGAGCATTCTGATGACAACGGCATGGAGCATTGTGATGACAAGGCTTATCGAGCATTGTGATGACAGTGGTCATGAAGCATTGTGATGAATGGGGTCATGGATCATTGTGATGAAAAGTGTCGTGGAGCATTGTGATGACAGGTGTCATAGAGCATTGTGATGACACGGTTATGGAATATTGTGAAGACCAGAATTCTGTAGCACTGTGATGAAAAGGGAATGGAGCATTGTGATTACAGGGGTCATGGAGCATTGTGAAGACAATTTTTCTAGAACATTGTGAAGACAGGGATCATGGAGCATAGTTATGAAAGGGGCCATGGAGCATTGTGATGACAGGCGTCATGGGACATTGTGTTGACAGTTGTCATGGAGCATTGTTAGAAAGGGAAAATGGAGCAATTTGATTTCAGGGGCCATGAAAAATTGTGAATACATAGGCCATGGAATATTCAGATGAATGTGGTCAAGGATCATTGTGACGAAAAGTGTCCTGGAATATTGTGATAACACGGTTCATGGAGCATTGCGATGACAAGGGCCATGGCGAAATGTGAAGACAGGTGTCATGGGGCATTGTGAAGACAGTGGTCATCTAGAATTGTGAAGAAAGATATCATGGAGCACTGGGATGACAGGGGCCATGGAGCATTGTGATGACAGGGGTCATGGGGCATTGTGATGACACGGCCATGGAACATTATGATGGCAAGAATTCTGGAGCATTGTGATAAAAAGGGCATGGACCATTGTGATTAGAGGGGTCAAGGAGCATTCTGATGACAACGTCATGGAGCATTGTGATGACAAGTGTCATCGAGCATTGTGATGACAGTGGTCATGAAGCATTGTGATGAATGGGGTCATGGATCATTGTGATGACAAGTGTCGTGGAGCATTGTGATGACAGGGGTCATAGAGCATTGTGATGACAGGGTTATGGAATATTGTGAAGACCAGAAATCTGTAGCACAGTGATGAAAATGGAATGGAGCATTGTGATTACAGGGGTCATGGAGAAATGTGATGAAAATTGTTCTAGAAAATTGTGAAGACAGGGATCATGGAGCATAGTGATGAAAGGGGCCATGGAGCATTGTGATGACAGGCGTCATGGGACAATGTGTTGACAGTGGTCATTGAGCATTGTTAGAAAGGGAACATGGAGCAATTTGATTTCAGGGGCCATGAAAAATTGTGAATACATAGGCCATGGATTATTCAGATGAATGTGGTCAAGGATCATTGTGACAAAAAGTGTCCTGGAATATTGTGATGACACGGTTCATGGAGCATTGCGATGACAAGGGCCATGGCGAAATGTGAAGACAGGTGTCATGGAGCATTGTGATGACAGTGGTCATCTAGAATTGTGAAGAAAGGTATCATGGAGCACTGGGATGACAGGGGCCATGGAGCATTGTGATGACAGGGGTCATGGGGCATTGTGATGAAAAGGGTCATCGAGCATTGTGATGACAGTGGTCATGAAGCATTGTGATGAATGTGGTCATGGATCATTGTGATGACAAGTGTCGTGGAGCATTGTGATGACAGGGGTCATAGAGCATTGTGATGACACGTTTATGGAGTATTGTGATGACCAGAATTCTGTAGCACTGTGATGAAAAGGGAATGGAGCATTGTGATTACAGGGGTCATGGAGCATTTTGATGAATGTGGTCATGGATCATTGTGATGAAAAGTGTAGTGGAGCATTGTGATGACAGGTGTCATAGAGCATTGTGATGACACGGTTATGGAATATTGTGAAGACCAGAATTCTGTAGCACTGTGATGAAAAAGGAATGGAGAATTGTGATTACAGGGGTCATGGAGCATTGTGATGACAATTGTTCTAGAACATTGTGAAGACAGGGGTCATGGAGCATAGTGATGAAAGGGGCCATGGAGCATTGTGATGACAGGTGTCATGGGACAATGTGTTGACAATGGTCAAGGAGCATTGTTAGAAAGGGAACATGGAGCAATTTCATTTCAGGGGCCATGAAAAATTGTGAATACATAGGCCAAAGAGTATTCAGATGAATGTGGTCAAGGACCATTGTGACAAAAAGTGTCCTGGAATATTGTGATGACACGGTTCATGGAGCATTGCGATGACAAGGGCCATGGCGAAATGTGAAGACAGGTGTCATGGGGCATTGTGATGAGAGTGGTCATCTAGAATTGTGAAGAAAGATATCATGGAGCACTGGGATGAAAGTGGCCATGGAGCATTGTGATGACATGGGTCATGGGGCATTGTGATGACACGGCCATGGAACATTATGATGACAAGAATTCTGGAGTATTGTGATAAAAAGGTCATGGACCATTGTGATTAGAGTGGTCAAGGAGCATTCTGATGACAACGTCATGGAGCATTGTGATGACAAGGGTCATTGAGCATTGTGATGACAGTGGTCATGAAGCATTGTGATGAATGTGGTCATGGATCATTGTGATGACAAGTGTCGTGGATCATTGTGATGACAGGGGTCATAGAGCATTGTGATGACACGGTTATGGAATATTGTGAAGCCCAGAATTCTGTAGCACTGTGATGAAAAGGGAATGGAGCATTGTGATTACAGGGGTCATGGAGCATTGTGAAGACAATTGTTCTAGAACATTGTGAAGACAGGGATCAGGGGGCATAGTGATGAAAGGGGCCATGGAGCATTGTGATGACAGGCGTCATGGGACAATGTGTTGACAGTGGTCATGGAGCATTGTTACAAAGGGAACATGGAGCAATTTGATTTCAGGGGCCATGAAAAATTGTGAATACATAGGCCATGGAGTATTCAGATGAATGTGGTCAAGGATCATTGTGACAAAAAGTGTCCTAGAATATTGTGATGACACAGTTCATGGAGAATTGCGATGACAAGGGCCATGGTGAAATGTGAAGACAGGTGTCATGGGGCATTGTGAAGACAGTGGTCATCTAGAATTGTGAAGAAAGATATCATGGAGCACTGGGATGACAGGGGCCATGGAGCATTGTGATGACAGGGGTCATGGGGCATGGTGATGACACGGCCATGGAACATTATGATGGCAAGAATTCTGGAGCATTGTGATAAAAAGGGCATGGACCATTGTGATTAGAGGGGCCAAGGAGCATTCTGATGACAACGGCATGGAGCATTGTGATGACAAGGGTCATCGAGCATTGTGATGACAGTGGTCATGAAGCATTGTGATGAATGGGGTCATGGATCATTGTGATGACAAGTGTCGTGTAGCATTGTGATCACAGGGGTCATAGAGCATTGTGATGACACGGTTATGGAATATTGTGAAGACCAGAAATCTGTAGCACAGTGACGAAAATGGAATGGAGCATTGTGATTACAGGGGTCATGGAGAATTGTGATGACAATTGTTCTACAAAATTGTGATGACAGGGATCATGGAGCATAGTGATGAAAGGGGCCATGGAGCATTGTGATGACAGGCGTCATGGGACAATGTGTTGACAGTGGTCATTGAGCATTGTTAGAAAGGGAACATGGAGCAAATTGATTTCAGGGGCCATGAAAAATTGTGAATACATAGGCCATGGATTATTCAGATGAATGTGGTCAAGGATCATTGTGACAAAAAGTGTCCTGGATTATTGTGATGACACGGTTCATGGAGCATTGCGATGACAAGGGCCATGGCGAAATGTGAAGACAGGTGTCATGGGGCATTGTGATGACAGTGGTCATCTAGAATTGTGAAGAAAGATATCATGGAGCACTGGGATGACAGGTGCCATGGAGCATTGTGATGACAGGGGTCATGGGGCATTGTGATGACACGGCCATGGAACATTATGATGACAATAATTCTGGAGCATTGTGATAAAAAGGGCATGGACCATTGTGAATAGAGGGGCCAAGGAGCATTCTGATGACAACGACATCGAGCATTGTGATGACAAGGGTCATCGAGCATTGTGATGACAGTGGTCATGGAGCATTGTGATGAATGTGGTTATGCATCATTTTGATGACTAGTGTCGTGGAGCATTGTGATGACAGGGGTCATAGAGCATTGTGATGACACGGTTATGGAATTTTGTGATGACCAGAATTCTGTAGCACTGTGATGAAAAGGGAATGCAGCATTGTGATTACAGGGGTCATGGAGCATTGTGATGACAATTGTTTAGATCATTGTGAAGACAGGGATCATGGAGCATAGTGATGAAAGGGGCAGTGGAGCATTGTGTTGACAGGCGTCATGGGACATTGTGTTGACAGTGGTAATGGAGCATTGTTAGAAAGAGAACATGGAGCAATTTGATTTCAGGGGCCATGAAAAAATGTGAATACATAGGCCATGGAGTATTCAGATGAATGTGGTCAAGGATCATTGTGACGACAAGTGTCCTGGAATATTGTGATGACTCTGTTCATGGAGCATTGCGATGACAAGGGCCATGGCGAAATGTGAAGACAGGTGTCATGGGGCATTGTGATGACAGTGGTCATCTAGAATTGTGAAGAAAGATATCATGGAGCACTGAGATGACAGGGGCCATGGAGCATTGTGATGACAGGGGTCATGGGGCATTGTGATGACACGGCCATGGAACATTATGATGACAAGAATTCTGCAGCATTGTGATAAAAAGGGCATGGACCATTGTGATTAGAGGGGCCATGGAGCATTGTGATGACAAGGCTCATCGAGCATTGTGATGACAGTGGTCATGAAGCATTGTGATGAATGGGGTCATGGATCATTGTGATGAAAAGTGTCGTGGAGCATTGTGATGACAGGTGTCATAGAGCATTGTGATGACACGGTTATGGAATATTGTGAAGACCAGAATTCTGTAGCACTGTGATGAAAAGGGAATGGAGCATTGTGATTACAGGGGTCATGGAGCATTGTGAAGACAATTGTTCTAGAACATTGTGAAGACAGGGATCAGGGGGCATAGTGATGAAAGGGGCCATGGAGCATTGTGATGACAGGCGTCATGGGACATTGTGTTGACAGTTGTCATGGAGCATTGTTAGAAAGGGAATATTGAGCAATTTGATTTCAGGGGCCATGAAAAATTGTGAATACATAGGCCATGGAATATTCAGATGAATGTGGTCAAGGATCATTGTGACAAAAAGTGTCCTGGAATATTGTGATGACACGGTTCATGGAGCATTGCGATGACAAGGGCCATGGCGAAATATGAAGACAGGTGTCATGGAGCATTGTGATGACAGTTGTCATCTAGAATTGTGAAGAAAGGTATCATGGAGCACTGGGATGACAGGGGCCATGGAGCATTGTGATGACAGGGGTCATGGGGCATTGTGATGACACGGCCATGGAACATTATGATGACAAGAATTCTGGAGCATTGTGATAAAAAGGGCATGGACCATTGTGATTAGAGGGGCCAAGGAGCATTCTGATGACAACGGCATGGAGCATTGTGATGAAAAGGGTCATCGAGCATTGTGATGACAGTGGTCATGAAGCATTGTGATGAATGTGGTCATGGATCATTGTGATGACAAGTGTCGTGGAGCATTGTGATGACAGGGGTCATAGAGCATTGTGATGACACGTTTATGGAGTATTGTGATGACCAGAATTCTGTAGCACTGTGATGAAAAGGGAATGGAGCATTGTGATTACAGGGGTCATGGAGCATTTTGATGAATGTGGTCATGGATCATTGTGATGAAAAGTGTAGTGGAGCATTGTGATGACAGGGGTCATAGAGCATTGTGATGACACGGTTATGGAATATTGTGAAGACCAGAATTCTGTAGCACTGTGATGAAAAAGGAATGGAGAATTGTGATTACAGGGGTCATGGAGCATTGTGATGACAATTGTTCTAGAACATTGTGAAGACAGGGGTCATGGAGCATAGTGATGAAAGGGGCCATGGAGCATTGTGATGACAGGTGTCATGGGACAATGTGTTGACAATGGTCAAGGAGCATTGTTAGAAAGGGAACATGGAGCAATTTCATTTCAGGGGCCATGAAAAATTGTGAATACATAGGCCAAAGAGTATTCAGATGAATGTGGTCAAGGACCATTGTGACAAAAAGTGTCCTGGAATATTGTGATGACACGGTTCATGGAGCATTGCGATGACAAGGGCCATGGCGAAATGTGAAGACAGGTGTCATGGGGCATTGTGATGACAGTGGTCATCTAGAATTGTGAAGAAAGTTATCATGGAGCACTGGGATGACAGGGGCCATGGAGCATTGTGATGACAGGGGTCATGGGGCATGGTGATGACACGGCCATGGAACATTATGATGACAATAATTCTGGAGCATTGTGATAAAAAGGGCATGGACCATTGTGATTAGAGGGGCCAAGGAGCATTCTGATGACAACGGCATGGAGCATTGTGATGACAAGGCTCATCGAGCATTGTGATGACAGTGGTCATGAAGCATTGTGATGAATGGGGTCATGGATCATTGGGATGAAAAGTGTCGTGGAGCATTGTGATGACAGGTGTCATAGAGAATTGTGATGACACGGTTATGGAATATTGTGAAGATCAGAATTCTGTAGCACTGTGATGAAAACGGAATGGAGCATTGTGATTACAGGGGTCATGGAGCATTGTGATGACACGGTTATGGAATATTGTGATGACCAGAATTCTGTAGCACTGTGATGCAAAGGGAATGGAGCATTGTGATTACAGGGGTCATGGAGCATTGTGATGACAATTGTTCTAGAACATTGTGAAGACAGGGATCATGGAGCATAGTGATGAAAGGGGCCATGGAGCATTGTGATGACAGGCGTCATGGGACAATGTGTTGACAGTGGTCATGGAGCATTGTTAGAAAGGGAACATGGAGCAATTTGATTTCAGGGGCCATGAAAAAATGTGAATACATAGGCCATGGAGTATTCAGATGAATGTGGTCAAGGATCATTGTGACGACAAGTGTCCTGGAATATTGTGATGACACGGTTCATGGAGCATTGCGATGACAAGGGCCATGGCGAAATGTGAAGACAGGTGTCATGGGGCTTTGTGATGACAGTGGTCATCTAGAATTGTGAAGAAAGATATCATGGAGCAGTGGGATGACAGGTGCCATGGAGCATTGTGATGACAGGGGTCATGGGGCATTGTGATGACACGGCCATGGAACATTATGATGACAAGAATTCTGGAGCATTGTGATAAATAGGGCATGGACCATTGTGATTAGAGGGGCCAAGGAGCATTCTGATGATAACGGCATGGAGCATTGTGATGACAAGGGTCATCGAGCATTGTGATGACAGTGGTCATGAATCATTGTGATGAATGTGGTCATGGATCATTGTGATGACAAGTGTCGTGGAGCATTGTGATGACAGGGGTCATAGAGCATTCTGATGACACGGTTATGGAATATTGTGATGACCAGAATTCTGTAGCACTGTGATGAAAAGGGAATGGAGCATTGTGATTACAGGGGTCATGGAACATTGTGATGACAATTGTTCTAGAACATTGTGATGACAGGGATCATGGAGCATAGTGATGAAAGGGGCCATGGAGCATTGTAATGACAGGCGTCATGGGACATTGTGTTGACAGTGGTCATGGAGCATTGTTAGAAATGGAACATGGAGCAATTTGATTTCAGGGGCCATGAAAAATTGTGAATACATAGGCCATGGAGTATTCAGATGAATGTGGTCAAGGATCATTGTGACGAAAAGTGTCCTGGAATATTGTGATGACACGGTTCATGGAGCATTGCGATGACAAGGGCCATAGCGAAATGTGAAGACAGGTGTCATGGGGCATTGTGATGACAGTGGTGATCTAGAATTGTGAAGAAAGATATCATGGAGCACTGGGATGACAGGGGTCATGGGGCATTGTGATGACACGGCCATGGAACATTATGATGACAAGAATTCTGGAGCATTGTGATAAAAGGGCATGGACCATTGTGATTAGAGGGGCCAAGGAGCATTCTGATGACAACGGCATGGAGCATTGTGATGACAAGGGTCATCGAGCATTGTGATGACAGTGGTCATGAAGCATTGTGATGAATGTGGTCATGCATCATTGTGATGACAAGTGTCGTGGAGCATTGTGATGACAGGGGTCATAGAGCATTGTGATGACACGGTTATGGAATATTGTGATGACCAGAATTCTGTAGCACTGTGATGAAAAGGGAATGGAGCATTGTGATTACAGGGGCCATGGAGCATTGTGATGACAATTGTTTAGAACATTTTGAAGACAGGGATCATGGAGCATAGTGATGAAAGGGGCCATGGAGCATTGTGATGACAGGCGTCATGGGACAATGTGTTGACAGTGGTCATGGAGCATTGTTAGAAAGGGAACATGGAGCAATTTGATTTCAGGTGCCATGAAAAATTGTGAATACATAGGCCATGTAGTATTCAGTTGAATGTGGTCAAGGATCATTGTGATGACAAGTGTCCTGGAATATTGTGATGACACGGTTCATGGAGCATTGCGATGACAAGGGCCATGGCGAAATGTGCAGACAGGTGTCATGGGGCATTGTGATGACAGTGGTCATCTAGAATTGTGAAGAAAGATATCATGGAGCACTGGGATGACAGGGGCCATGGAGCATTGTGATGACAGGCGTCATGGGGCATTGTGATGACACGGCCATGGAACATTATGATGACAAGAATTCTGGAGCATTGTGATAAAAAGGGCATGGACCATTGTGATTAGAGGGGCCAAGGAGCATTCTGATGACAACAGCATGGAGCATTGTGATGACCAGGGTCATCGAGCATTGTGATGACAGTGGTCATGAAGCATTGTGATGAATGTGGTCATGGATCATTGTGATGACAAGTGTCGTGGAGCATTGTGATGACAGGGGTCATAGAGCATTGTGAGGACACGTTTATGGAGTATTGTGATGACCAGAATTCTGTAGCACTGTGATGAAAAGGGAATGGAGCATTGTGAGTACAGGGGTCATGGAGCATTGTGATGACAATTGTTCTAGAACATTGTGAAGACAGGGATCATGGAGCATAGTGATGAAAGGGGACATGGAGCATTGTGATGACAGGCGTCATGGGACATTGTGTTGACAGTGGTCATGGAGAATTGTTAGTAAGGGAACATGGAGCAATTTGATTTCAGGGGACATGAAAAATTGTGAATACATAGGCCATGGAGTATTCAGATGATTGTGGTCAAGGATCATTGTGACGAAAAGTGTCCTGGAATATTGTGATGACACGGTTCATGGAGCATTGTGATGACAAGGGCCATGGCGAAATGTGAAGACAGGTGTCATGGGGCATTGTGAAGACAATTGTCATCTAGAATTGTGAAGAAAGATATCATGGAGCACTGGGATGACAGGGGCCATGGAGCATTGTGATGACAGGCGTCATGGGGCATTGTGATGACACGGCCATGGAACATTATGATGACAAGAATTCTTGAGCATTGTGATAAAAAGGGCATGGACCATTGTGATTAGAGGGGCCAAGGAGCATTCTGATGACAACAGCATGGAGAATTGTGATGACCAGGGTCATCGAGCATTGTGATGACAGTGGTCATGAAGCATTGTGATGAATGTGGTCATGGATCATTGTGATGACAAGTGTCGTGGAGCATTGTGATGACAGGGGTCATAGAGCATTGTGAGGACACGGTTATGGAATATTGTGACGACCAGAATTCTGTAGCACTGTGATGAAAAGGGAATGGAGCATTGTGAGTACAGGGGTCATGGAGCATTGTGATGACAATTGTTCTAGAACATTGTGAAGACAGGGATCATGGAGCATAGTGATGAAAGGGGCCATGGAGCATTGAGATGACAGGCGTCATGGGACGTTGTGTTGACAGTGGTCATGGAGAATTGTTAGAAAGGGAACATGGAGCAATTTGTTTTAAGGGGACATGAAAAATTGTGAATACATAGGCCATTGAGTATTCAGATGATTGTGGTCAAGGATCATTGTGACGAAAAGTGTCCTGGAATATTGTGATGACACGGTTCATGGAGCATTGTGATGACAAGGGCCATGGCGAAATGTGAAGACAGGTGTCATGGGGCATTGTGAAGACAGTGGTCATCTAGAATTGTGAAGAAAGATATCATGGAGCACTGGGATGACAGGGGCCATGGAGCATTGTGATGACAGGGGTCATGGGGCATTGTGATGACACGGCCATGGAACATTATGATGACAAGAATTCTGGAGCATTGTGATAAAAAGGGCATGGACCATTGTGATTAGAGGGGCCAAGGAGCATTCTGATGACAACGGCATGGAGCATTGTGATGACAGGGGTCATCGAGCATTGTGACGACAGGGATCATGGAGCATAGTGATGAAAGGGGCCATGGGGCATTGTGATGACAGGCGTCATGGGACATTGTGTTGACAGTGGTCATGGAGAATTGTTAGAAAGGGAACATGGAGCAATTTGATTTCAGGGGCCATAAAAAATTGTGAATACATAGGCCATGGAGTATTCAGATGAATGTGGTCAAGGATCATTGTGACAAAATTTGTCCTGGAATATTGTGATGACACGGTTCATGGAGCATTGCGATGACAAGGGCCATGGCGAAATGTGAAGACAGGTGTCATGGGGCATTGTGATGACAGTGGTCATCTAGAATTGTGAAGAAAGATATCATGGAGCACTGGGATGAAAGGGGCCATGGAACATTGTGATGACAGGGGTCATGGGGCATTGTGATGACACGGCCATGGAACAATATGATGACAAGAATTCTGGAGTATTGTGATAAAAAGGTCAAGGACCATTGTGATTAGAGGGGCCAAGGAGCATTCTGATGACAACGGCATGGAGCATTGTGATGACAAGGCTCATCGAGCATTGTGATGACAGTGTTCATGAAGCATTGTGATGAATGGGGTCATGGATCATTGTGATGAAAAGTGTCGTGGAGCATTGTGATGACAGGGGTCATAGAGCATTGTGATGACACGGTTATGGAATATTGTGAAGACCAGAATTCTGTAGCACTGTGATGAAAAGGGAATGGAGCATTGTGATTACAGGGGTCATGGAGCACTGTGATGACAATTGTTCTAGAACATTGTGAAGACAGGGATCATGGAGCATAGTGATGATAGGGGCCATGGAGCATTTTGATGACAGGCGTCATGGGACATTGTGTTGACAGTGGTCATGGAGAATTGTTAGAAAGGGAACATGGAGCAATTTGATTTCAGGGGCCATGAAAAATTGTGAATACATAGGCCATGGAGTATTCAGATGAATGTGGTCAAGGATCATTGTGACGAAAAGTGTCCTGGAATATTGTGATGACACGGTTCATGGAGCATTGCGATGACAAGGGCCATGGCGAAATGTGAAGACAGGTGTCATGGGGCATTGTGAAGACAGTGGTCATCTAGAATTGTGAAGAAAGATATCATGGAGCACTGGGATGACAGGGGCCATGGAGCATTGTGATGACAGGGGTCATGGGGCATGGTGATGACACGGCCATGGAACATTATGATGACAAGAATTCTGGAGCATTGTGATAAAAAGGGCATGGACCATTGTGATTAGAGGGGCCAAGTAGCATTCTGATGACAACGTCATGGAGCATTGTGATGACAAGGGTCATCGAGCATTGTGATGACAGTGGTCATGAAGCATTGTGATGAATGGGGTCATTGATCATTGTGATGACAAGTGTCGTGGAGCATTGTGATGACAGGGGTCATAGAGCATTGTGATGACACGGTTATGGAATATTGTGAAGACCAGAAATCTGTAGCACAGTGATGAAAATGGAATGGAGCATTGTGATTACAGGGGTCATGGAGAATTGTGATGACAATTGTTCTAGAAAATTGTGATGACAGGGATCATGGAGCATAGTGATGAAAGGGGCCATGGAGCATTGTGATGACAGGCTTCATGGGACAATGTGTTGAAAGTGGTCATTGAGCATTGTTAGAAAGGGAACATGGAGCAAATTGATTTCAGGGGCCATGAAAAATTGTGAATACATATGCCATGGATTATTCAGATGAATGTGGTCAAGGATCATTGTGACAAAAAGTGTCCTGGAATATTGTGATGACACGGTTCATGGAGCATTGCGATGACAAGGGCCATGGCGAAATGTGAAGACAGGTGTCATGGGGCATTGTGATGACAGTGGTCATCTAGAATTGTGAAGAAAGATATCATGGAGCACTGGGATGACAGGGGCCATGGAGCATTGTGATGACAGGGGTCATGGGGCATGGTGATGACACGGCCATGGAACATTATGATGACAATAATTCTGGAGCATTGTGATAAAAAGGGCATGGACCATTGTGATTAGAGGGGCCAAGGAGCATTCTGATGACAACGGCATGGAGCATTGTGATGACAAGGGTCATCGAGCATTGTGATGACAGTGGTCATGGAGCATTGTGATGAATGTGGTTATGCATCATTGTGATGACTAGTGTCGTGGAGCATTGTGATGACAGGGGTCATAGAGCATTGTGATGACACGGTTATGGAATTTTGTGATGACCAGAATTCTGTAGCACTGTGATGAAAAGGGAATGCAGCATTGTGATTACAGGGGTCATGGAGCATTGTGATGACAATTGTTCTAGAACATTTTGATGACAGGGATCATGGAGCATAGTGATGAAAGGGGCCATGGAGCATTGTAATGACAGGCGTCATGGGACATTGTGTTGACTGTGGTCATGGAGCTTTGTTAGAAAGGGAACATGGAGCAATTTGATTTCAGGGGCCATGAAAAAATGTGAATACATAGGCCATGGAGTATTCAGATGAATGTGGTCAAGGATCATTGTGACGACAAGTGTCCTGGAATATTGTGATGACACGGTTCATGGAGCATTGCGATGACAAGGGCCATGGCGAAATGTGAAGACAGGTGTCATGGGGCTTTGTGATGACAGTGGTCATCTAGAATTGTGAAGAAAGATATCATGGAGCAATGGGATGACAGGGGCCATGGGGCATTGTGATGACAGGGGTCATGGGGCATTGTGATGACACGGCCATGGAACATTATGATGACAAGAATTCTGGAGCATTGTGATAAATAGGGCATGGGCCATTGTGATTAGAGGGGCCAAGGAGCATTCTGATGACAACGGCATGGAGCATTGTGATGACAAGGGTCATCGAGCATTGTGATGACACTGGTCATGAAGCATTGTGATGAATGTGGTCATGGATCATTGTGATGACAAGTGTCGTAGAGCATTGTGATGACAGGGGTCATAGAGCATTGTGATGACACGGTTATGGAATATTGTGATGACCAGAATTCTGTAGCACTGTGATGAAAAGGGAATGGAGCATTGTGATTACAGGGGTCATGGAGCACTGTGATGACAATTGTTTAGAACATTGTGAAGACTGGGATCATGGAGCATAGTGATGAAAGGCGCCATGGAGCATTGTGATGACAGGCGTCATGGGACAATGTGTTGACAGTGGTCATGGAGCATTGTTAGAAAGGGAACATGGAGCAATTTGATTTCAGGGGCCATGAAAAATTGTGAATACATAGGCCATGGAGTATTCAGATGAATGTGGTCAAGGATCATTGTGACGACAAGTGTCCTGGAATATTGTGATGACACAGTTCATGGAGCATTGCGATGACAAGGGCCATGGAGAAATGTGAATACAGGTGTCATGGGGCTTTGTGATGACAGTAGTCATCTAGAATTGTGAAGAAAGATATCATGGAGCACTGGGATGACAGGGGCCATGGAGCATTGTGATGACAGGGGTCATGGGGCATTGTGATGACACGGCCATGGAACATTATGATGACAATAATTCTGGAGCATTGTGATAAAAAGGGCATGGACCATTGTGATTAGAGGGGCCAAGGAGCATTCTGATGACAACGGCATGGAGCATTGTGACGACAATTGTTCTAGAACATTGTGAAGACAGGGATCATGGAGCATAGTGATGAAAGGGGCCATGGATCATTGTCATGACAGGCGTCATGGGACAATGTGTTGTCAGTGGTCATGGAGCATTGTTAGAAAGGGAATATGGAGCAATTTGATTTCAGGGGCCATGAAAAATTGTGAATACATAGGCCATGGAGTATTCATATGAATGTGGTCAATGATCATTGTGACAAAAAGTGTCCTGGAATATTGTGATGACACGGTTCATGGAGCATTGCGATGAAAAGGGCCATGGCGAAATGTGATGAGAGTGGTCATCTAGAATTGTGAAGAAAGATATCATGGAGCCCTGGGATGATAGGGGCCATGGAGCATTGTGATGACATGGGTCATGGGGCATTGTGATGACACGGCCATGGAACATTATGATGACAAGAATTCTGGAGCATTGTGATAAAAAGGGCATGGACCATTGTGATTAGAGGGGCCAAGGAGCATTCTGATGACAACGGCATGGAGCATTGTGATGAGAAGTGTCATCGAGCATTGTGATGACAGTGGTCATGAAGCATTGTGATGAATGTGGTCATGGATCATTGTGATGACAAGTGTCGTGGAGCATTGTGATGACAGGGGTCATAGAGCATTGTGATGACACGGTTATGGAATATTGTGATGACCAGAATTCTGTAGCACTGTGATGAAAAGGGAATGGAGCATTGTGATTACAGGGGTCATGGAGCATTGTGATGAAAATTGTTCTAGAACATTGTGATGACAGGGATCATGTAGCATAGTGATGAAAGGGGCCATGAAGCATTGTGATGACAGGCGTTATGGGGCATTGTGATGACACGGCCATGGAACAATATGATGACAAGAATTCTGGAGTATTGTGATAAAAAGGTCATGGAACATTGTGATTTGAGGGGCCAAGGAGCATTCTGATGACAACGGCATGGAGCATTGTGATGACAAGGCTCATCGAGCATTGTGATGACAGTGGTCATGAAGCATTGTGATGAATGGGGTCATGGATCATTTTGATGAAAAGTGTCGTGGAGCATTGTGATGACAGGGGTCATAGAGCATTGTGATGACACGGTTATGGAATATTGTGAAGACCAGAATTCTGTAGCACTGTGATGAAAAGGGAATGGAGCATTGTGATTACAGGGGTCATGGAGCACTGTGATGACAATTGTTCTAGAACATTGTGAAGACAGGGATCATGGAGCATAGTGATGATAGGGGCCATGGAGCATTTTGATGACAGGCGTCATGGGACATTGTGTTGACAGTGGTCATGGAGAATTGTTAGAAAGGGAACATGGAGCAATTTGATTTCAGGGGCCATGAAAAATTGTGAATACATAGGCCATGGAGTATTCAGATGAATGTGGTCAAGGATCATTGTGATGAAAAGTGTCCTGGAATATTGTGATGACTCGGTTCATGGAGCATTGCGATGACAAGGGCCATGGCGAAATGTGAAGACAGGTGTCATGGGGCATTGTGAAGACAGTGGTCATCTAGAATTGTGAAGAAAGATATCATGGAGCACTGGGATGACAGGGGCCATGGAGCATTGTGATGACAGGGGTCATGGGGCATTGTGATGACACGGCCATGGAACATTATGATGACAAGAATTCTGGAGCATTGTGATAAATAGGGCATGGGCCATTGTGATTAGAGGGGCCAAGGAGCATTCTGATGATAACGGCATGGAGCATTGTGATGACAAGGGTCATCGAGCATTGTGATGACAGTGGTCATGAAGCATTGTGATGAATGTGGTCATGGATCATTGTGATGACAAGTGTCGTGCAGCATTCTGATGACAGGGGTCATAGAGCATTGTGATGACATGGTTATGGAATTTTGTGATGACCAGATTTCTGTAGCACTGTGATGAAAATTGAATGGAGCATTGTGATTACAGGGGTCATGGAGCATTGTGATGACAATTGTTCTAGAACATTTTGATGACAGGGATCATGGAGCATAGGGATGAAAGGGGCCATGGAGCATTGTGATGACAGGCGTCATGGGACATTGTGTTGACTGTGGTCATGGACCATTGTTAGAAATGGAACATGGAGCAATTTGATTTCAGGGGCCATGAAAAATTGTGAATACATAGGCCATGGAGTATTCAGATGAATGTGGTCAAGGATCATTGTGACGAAAAGTGTCCTGGAATATTGTGATGACACGGTTCATGGAGCATTGCGATGAAAGGGCCATGGCGAAATGTGAAGACAGGTGTCATGGGGCATTGTGATGACAGTGGTGATCTAGAATTGTGAAGAAAGATATCATGGAGCACTGTGATGACAGGGGTCATGGGGCATTGTGATGACACGTCCATGGAACATTATGATGTCAAGAATTCTGGAGCATTGTGATAAAAATTGCATGGACCATTGTGATTAGAGGGGCCAAGGAGCATTCTGATGACAACGGCATGGAGCATTGTGATGACAAGGGTCATCGAGCATTGTGATAACACTGGTCATGAAGCATTGTGATGAATGTGGTCATGGATCATTGTGACGACAAGTGTCGTAGAGCATTGTGATGACAGGGGTCATAGAGCATTGTGATGACACGGTTATGGAATATTGTGAAGACCAGAATTCTGTAGCACTGTGATAAAAAGGGAATGGAGCATTGTGATTACAGGGGTCATGGAGCACTGTGATGACAATTGTTCTAGAACATTGTGAAGACAGGGATCATGGAGCATAGTGATGATAGGGGCCATGGAGCATTTTGATGACAGGCGTCATGGGACATTGTGTTGACAGTGGTCATGGAGAATTGTTAGAAAGGGAACATGGAGCAATTTGATTTCAGGGGCCATGAAAAATTGTGAATACATAGGCCATGGAGTATTCAGATGAATGTGGTCAAGGATCATTGTGATGAAAAGTGTCCTGGAATATTGTGATGACACGGTTCATGGAGCATTGCGATGACAAGGGCCATGGCGAAATGTGAAGACAGGTGTCATGGGGCATTGTGAAGACAGTGGTCATCTAGAATTGTGAAGAAAGATATCATGGAGCACTGGGATGACAGGGGCCATGGAGCATTGTGATGACAGGGGTCATGGGGCATTGTGATGACACGGCCATGGAACATTATGATGACAAGAATTCTGGAACATTGTGATAAAAAGGGCATGGACCATTGTGATTAGAGGGGCCAAGTAGCATTCTGATGACAACGTCATGGAGCATTGTGATGACAAGGGTCATCGAGCATTGTGATGACAGTGGTCATGAAGCATTGTGATGAATGGGGTCATGGATCATTGTGATGACAAGTGTCGTGGAGCATTGTGATGACAGGGGTCATAGAGCATTGTGATGACACGGTTATGGAATATTGTGAAGACCAGAAATCTGTAGCACAGTGATGAAAATGGAATGGAGCATTGTGATTACAGGGGTCATGGAGAATTGTGATGACAATTTTTCTAGAAAATTGTGATGACAGGGATCATGGAGCATAGTGATGAAAGGGGCCATGGAGCATTGTGATGACAGGCTTCATGGGACAATGTGTTGACAGTGGTCATTGAGCATTGTTAGAAAGGGAACATGGAGCAAATTGATTTCAGGGGCCATGAAAAATTGTGAATACATAGGCCATGGATTATTCAGATGAATGTGGTCAAGGATCATTGTGACAAAAAGTGTCCTGGAATATTGTGTTGACACGGTTCATGGAGCATTGCGATGACAAGGGCCATGGCGAAATGTGAAGACAGGTGTCATGGGGCATTGTGATGACAGTGGTCATCTAGAATTGTGAAGAAAGATATCATGGAGCACTGGGATGACAGGGGCCATGGAGCATTGTGATGACAGGGGTCATGGGGCATGGTGATGACACGGCCATGGAACATTATGATGACAATAATTCTGGAGCATTGTGATAAAAAGGGCATGGACCATTGTGATTAGAGGGGCCAAGGAGCATTCTGATGACAACGGCATGGAGCATTGTGATGACAAGGGTCATCGAGCATTGTGATGACAGTGGTCATGGAGCAATTTGATGAATGTGGTTATGCATCATTGTGATGACTAGTGTCGTGGAGCATTGTGATGACAGGGGTCATAGAGCATTGTGATGACACGGTTATGGAACTTTGTGATGACCAGAATTCTGTAGCACTGTGATGAAAAGGGAATGCAGCATTGTGATTACAGGGGTCATGGAGCATTGTGATGACAATTGTTTAGAACATTGTGAAGACAGGGATCATGGAGCATAGTGATGAAAGGAGCCATGGAGCATTGTGATGACAGGCGTCATGGGACAATGTGTTGACAGTGGTCATGGAGCTTTGTTAGAAAGGGAACATGGAGCAATTTGATTTCAGGGGACATGAAAAAATGTGAATACATAGGCCACGGAGTATTCAGATGAATGTGGTCAAGGATCATTGTGACGACAAGTGTCCTGGAATATTGTGATGACACGGTTCATGGAGCATTGCGATGACAAGGGCCATGGCGAAATGTGAAGACAGGTGTCATGGGGCTTTGTGATGACAGTGGTCATCTAGAATTGTGAAGAAAGATATCATGGAGCAATGGGATGACAGGGGCCATGGAGCATTGTGATGACAGGGGTCATGGGGCATTGTGATGACACGGCCATGGAACATTATGATGACAAGAATTCTGGAGCATTGTGATAAATAGGGCATGGACCATTGTGATTAGAGGGGCCAAGGAGCATTCTGATGATAACGGCATGGAGCATTGTGATGACAAGGGTCATCGAGCATTGTGATGACAGTGGTCATGAATCATTGTGATGAATGTGGTCATGGATCATTGTGATGACAAGTGTCGTGGAGCATTGTGATGACACGGCTCATAGAGCATTGTGATGACACGGTTATGGAATATTGTGATGACCAGAATTCTGTAGCACTGTGATGAAAAGGGAATGGAGCATTGTGATTACAGGGGTCATGGAGCATTGTGATGACAATTGTTGTAGAACATTTTGATGACAGGGATCATGGAGCATAGTGATGAAAGGGGCCATGGAGCATTGTAATGACAGGCGTCATGGGACATTGTGTTGACAGTGGTCATGGAGCATTGTTAGAAATGGAACATGGAGCAATTTGATTTCAGGGGCCATGAAAAATTGTGAATACATAGGCCATGGAGTATTCAGATGAATGTGGTCAAGGATCATTGTGACGAAAAGTGTCCTGGAATATTGTGATGACACGGTTCATGGAGCATTGCGATGACAAGGGCCATAGAGAAATGTGAAGACAGGTGTCATGGGGCATTGTGATGACAGTGGTGATCTAGAATTGTGAAGAAAGATATCATGGAGCACTGTGATGACAG
Organism: Eschrichtius robustus; assembly: GCF_028021215.1. Classification (NCBI taxonomy): domain Eukaryota; kingdom Metazoa; phylum Chordata; class Mammalia; order Artiodactyla; family Eschrichtiidae; genus Eschrichtius; species Eschrichtius robustus. The sequence continues at coordinate 3,351,141 of NW_027175249.1, read as the reverse complement.
GGGTCATGGGGCATTGTGATGACACGTCCATGGAACATTATGATGTCAAGAATTCTGGAGCATTGTGATAAAAATTGCATGGACCATTGTGATTAGAGGGGCCAAGGAGCATTCTGATGACAACGGCATGGAGCATTGTGATGACAAGGGTCATCGAGCATTGTGATGACACTGGTCATGAAGCATTGTGATGAATGTGGTCATGGATCATTGTGATGACAAGTGTCGTAGAGCATTGTGATGACAGGGGTCATAGAGCATTGTGATGACACGGTTATGGAATATTGTGATGACCAGAATTCTGTAGCACTGTGATGAAAAGGGAATGGAGCATTGTGATTACAGGGGTCATGGAGCACTGTGATGACAATTGTTTAGAACATTGTGAAGACTGGGATCATGGAGCATAGTGATGAAAGGCGCCATGGAGCATTGTGATGACAGGCGTCATGGGACAATGTGTTGACAGTGGTCATGGAGCATTGTTAGAAAGGGAACATGGAGCAATTTGATTTCAGGGGCCATGAAAAATTGTGAATACATAGGCCATGGAGTATTCAGATGAATGTGGTCAAGGATCATTGTGACGACAAGTGTCCTGGAATATTGTGATGACACAGTTCATGGAGCATTGCGATGACAAGGGCCATGGAGAAATGTGAATACAGGTGTCATGGGGCTTTGTGATGACAGTAGTCATCTAGAATTGTGAAGAAAGATATCATGGAGCACTGGGATGACAGGGGCCATGGAGCATTGTGATGACAGGGGTCATGGGGCATTGTGATGACACGGCCATGGACCATTATGATGACAGTAATTCTGGAGCATTGTGATAAAAAGGGCATGGACCATTGTGATTAGAGGGGCCAAGGAGCATTCTGATGACAACGGCATGGAGCATTGTGACGACAATTGTTCTAGAACATTGTGAAGACAGGGATCATGGAGCATAGTGATGAAAGGGGCCATGGATCATTGTGATGACAGGCGTCATGGGACAATGTGTTGTCAGTGGTCATGGAGCATTGTTAGAAAGGGAATATGGAGCAATTTGATTTCAGGGGCCATGAAAAATTGTGAATACATAGGCCATGGAGTATTCATATGAATGTGGTCAATGATCATTGTGACAAAAAGTGTCCTGGAATATTGTGATGACACGGTTCATGGAGCATTGCGATGAAAAGGGCCATGGCGAAATGTGATGAGAGTGGTCATCTAGAATTGTGAAGAAAGATATCATGGAGCCCTGGGATGATAGGGGCCATGGAGCATTGTGATGACATGGGTCATGGGGCATTGTGATGACACGGCCATGGAACATTATGATGACAAGAATTCTGGAGCATTGTGATAAAAAGGGCATGGACCATTGTGATTAGAGGGGCCAAGGAGCATTCTGATGACAACGGCATGGAGCATTGTGATGAGAAGTGTCATCGAGCATTGTGATGACAGTGGTCATGAAGCATTGTGATGAATGTGGTCATGATCATTGTGATGACAAGTGTCGTGGAGCATTGTGATGACAGGGGTCATAGAGCATTGTGATGACACGGTTATGGAATATTGTGATGACCAGAATTCTGTAGCACTGTGATGAAAAGGGAATGGAGCATTGTGATTACAGGGGTCATGGAGCATTGTGATGAAAATTGTTCTAGAACATTGTGATGACAGGGATCATGTAGCATAGTGATGAAAGGGGCCATGAAGCATTGTGATGACAGGCGTTATGGGGCATTGTGATGACACGGCCATGGAACAATATGATGACAAGAATTCTGGAGTATTGTGATAAAAAGGTCATGGAACATTGTGATTTGAGGGGCCAAGGAGCATTCTGATGACAACGGCATGGAGCATTGTGATGACAAGGCTCATCGAGCATTGTGATGACAGTGGTCATGAAGCATTGTGATGAATGGGGTCATGGATCATTTTGATGAAAAGTGTCGTGGAGCATTGTGATGACAGGGGTCATAGAGCATTGTGATGACACGGTTATGGAATATTGTGAAAACCAGAATTCTGTAGCACTGTGATGAAAAGGGAATGGAGCATTGTGATTACAGGGGTCATGGAGCACTGTGATGACAATTGTTCTAGAACATTGTGAAGACAGGGATCATGGAGCATAGTGATGATAGGGGCCATGGAGCATTTTGATGACAGGCGTCATGGGACATTGTGTTGACAGTGGTCATGGAGAATTGTTAGAAAGGGAACATGGAGCAATTTGATTTCAGGGGCCATGAAAAATTGTGAATACATAGGCCATGGAGTATTCAGATGAATGTGGTCAAGGATCATTGTGACGAAAAGTGTCCTGGAATATTGTGATGACACGGTTCATGGAGCATTGCGATGACAAGGGCCATGGCGAAATGTGAAGACAGGTGTCATGGGGCTTTGTGATGACAGTGGTCATCTAGAATTGTGAAGAAAGATATCATGGAGCAATGGGATGACAGGGGCCATGGAGCATTGTGATGACAGGGGTCATGGGACATTGTGATGACACGGCCATGGAACATTATGATGACAAGAATTCTGGAGCATTGTGATAAATAGGGCATGGACCATTGTGATTAGAGGGGCCAAGGAGCATTCTGATGATAACGGCATGGAGCATTGTGATGACAAGGGTCATCGAGCATTGTGATGACAGTGGTCATGAATCATTGTGATGAATGTGGTCATGGATCTTTGTGATGACAAGTGTCGTGGAGCATTGTGATGACACGGCTCATAGAGCATTGTGATGACACGGTTATGGAATACTGTGATGACCAGAATTCTGTAGCACTGTGATGAAAAGGGAATGGAGCATTGTGATTACAGGGGTCATGGAGCATTGTGATGACAATTGTTCTAGAACATTTTGATGACAGGGATCATGGAGCATAGTGATGAAAGGGGCCATGGAGCATTGTAATGACAGGCGTCATGGGACATTGTGTTGACTGTGGTCATGGAGCATTGTTAGAAATGGAACATGGAGCAATTTGATTTCAGGGGCCATGAAAAATTGTGAATACATAGGCCATGGAGTATTCAGATGAATGTGGTCAAGGATCATTGTGACGAAAAGTGTCCTGGAATATTGTGATGACACGGTTCATGGAGCATTGCGATGACAAGGGCCATAGCGAAATGTGAAGACAGGTGTCATGGGGCATTTTGATGACAGTGGTGATCTAGAATTGTGAAGAAAGATATCATGGAGCACTGTGATGACAGGGGTCATAGGGCATTGTGATGACACGTCCATGGAACATTATGATGTCAAGAATTCTGGAGCATTGTGATAAAAATTGCATGGACCATTGTGATTAGAGGGGCCAAGGAGCATTCTGATGACAACGGCATGGAGCATTGTGATGACAAGGGTCATCGAGCATTGTGATGACACTGGTCATGAAGCATTGTGATGAATGTGGTCATGGATCATTGTGATGACAAGTGTCGTAGAGCATTGTGATGACAGGGGTCATAGAGCATTGTGATGACACGGTTATGGAATATTGTGAAGACCAGAATTCTGTAGCACTGTGATGAAAAGGGAATGGAGCATTGTGATTACAGGGGTCATGGAGCACTGTGATGACAATTGTTCTAGAACATTGTGAAGACAGGGATCATGGAGCATAGTGATGATAGGGGCCATGGAGCATTTTGATGACAGGCGTCATGGGACATTGTGTTGACAGTGGTCATGGAGAATTGTTAGAAAGGGAACATGGAGCAATTTGATTTCAGGGGCCATGAAAAATTGTGAATACATAGGCCATGGAGTATTCAGATGAATGTGGTCAAGGATCATTGTGATGAAAAGTGTCCTGGAATATTGTGATGACACGGTTCATGGAGCATTGCGATGACAAGGGCCATGGCGAAATGTGAAGACAGGTGTCATGGGGCATTGTGAAGACAGTGGTCATCTAGAATTGTGAAGAAAGATATCATGGAGCACTGGGATGACAGGGGCCATGGAGCATTGTGATGACAGGGGTCATGGGGCATTGTGATGACACGGCCATGGAACATTATGATGACAAGAATTCTGGAACATTGTGATAAAAAGGGCATGGACCATTGTGATTAGAGGGGCCAAGTAGCATTCTGATGACAACGTCATGGAGCATTGTGATGACAAGGGTCATCGAGCATTGTGATGACAGTGGTCATGAAGCATTGTGATGAATGGGGTCATGGATCATTGTGATGACAAGTGTCGTGGAGCATTGTGATGACAGGGGTCATAGAGCATTGTGATGACACGGTTATGGAATATTGTGAAGACCAGAAATCTGTAGCACAGTGATGAAAATGGAATGGAGCATTGTGATTACAGGGGTCATGGAGAATTGTGATGACAATTGTTCTAGAAAATTGTGATGACAGGGATCATGGAGCATAGTGATGAAAGGGGCCATGGAGCATTTTGATGACAGGCTTCATGGGACAATGTGTTGACAGTGGTCATTGAGCATTGTTAGAAAGGGAACATGGAGCAAATTGATTTCAGGGGCCATGAAAAATTGTGAATACATAGGCCATGGATTATTCAGATGAATGTGGTCAAGGATCATTGTGACAAAAAGTGTCCTGGAATATTGTGATGACACGGTTCATGGAGCATTGCGATGACAAGGGCCATGGCGAAATGTGAAGACAGGTGTCATGGGGCATTGTGATGACAGTGGTCATCTAGAATTGTGAAGAAAGATATCATGGAGCACTGGGATGACAGGGGCCATGGAGCATTGTGATGACAGGGGTCATGGGGCATGGTGATGACACGGCCATGGAACATTATGATGACAATAATTCTGGAGCATTGTGATAAAAAGGGCATGGATCATTGTGATTAGAGGGGCCAAGGAGCATTCTGATGACAACGGCATGGAGCATTGTGATGACAAGGGTCATCGAGCATTGTGATGACACTGGTCATGGAGCATTGTGATGAATGTGGTTATGCATCATTGTGATGACTAGTGTCGTGGAGCATTGTGATGACTGGGGTCATAGAGCATTGTGATGACACGGTTATGGAATTTTGTGATGACCAGAATTCTGTAGCACTGTGATGAAAAGGGAATGCAGCATTGTGATTACAGGGGTCATGGAGCATTGTGATGACAATTGTTTAGAACATTGTGAAGACAGGGATCATGGAGCATAGTGATGAAAGGAGCCATGGAGCATTGTGATGACAGGCGTCATGGGACAATGTGTTGACAGTGGTCATGGAGCTTTGTTAGAAAGGGAACATGGAGCAATTTGATTTCAGGGGCCATGAAAAAATGTGAATACATAGGCCATGGAGTATTCAGATGAATGTGGTCAAGGATCATTGTGACGACAAGTGTCCTGGAATATTGTGATGACACGGTTCATGGAGCATTGCGATGACAAGGGCCATGGCAAAATGTGAAGACAGGTGTCATGGGGCTTTGTGATGACAGTGGTCATCTAGAATTGTGAAGAAAGATATCATGGAGCAATGGGATGACAGGGGCCATGGAGCATTGTGATGACAGGGGTCATGGGGCATTGTGATGACACGGCCATGGAACATTATGATGACAAGAATTCTGGAGCATTGTGATAAATAGGGCATGGACCATTGTGATTAGAGGGGCCAAGGAGCATTCTGATGATAACGGCATGGAGCATTGTGATGACAAGGGTCATCGAGCATTGTGCTGACAGTGGTCATGAATCATTGTGATGAATGTGGTCATGGATCATTGTGATGACAAGTGTCGTGGAGCATTGTGATGACACGGCTCATAGAGCATTGTGATGACACGGTTATGGAATATTGTGATGACCAGAATTCTGTAGCACTGTGATGAAAAGGGAATGGAGCATTGTGATTACAGGGGTCATGGAGCATTGTGATGACAATTGTTCTAGAACATTTTGATGACAGGGATCATGGAGCATAGTGATGAAAGGGGCCATGGAGCATTGTAATGACAGGCGTCATGGGACATTGTGTTGACAGTGGTCATGGAGCATTGTTAGAAATGGAACATGGAGCAATTTGGTTTCAGGGGCCATGAAAAATTGTGAATACATAGGCCATGGAGTATTCAGATGAATGTGGTCAAGGATCATTGTGACGAAAATTGTCCTGGAATATTGTGATGACACGGTTCATGGAGCATTGCGATGACAAGGGCCATAGAGAAATGTGAAGACAGGTGTCATGGGGCATTGTGATGACAGTGGTGATCTAGAATTGTGAAGAAAGATATCATGGAGCACTGTGATGACAGGGGTCATGGGGCATTGTGATGACACGTCCATGGAACATTATGATGTCAAGAATTCTGGAGCATTGTGATAAAAATTGCATGGACCATTGTGATTAGAGGGGCCAAGGAGCATTCTGATGACAACGGCATGGAGCATTGTGATGACAAGGGTCATCGAGCATTGTGATGACACTGGTCATGAAGCATTGTGATGAATGTGGTCATGGATCATTGTGATGACAAGTGTCGTAGAGCATTGTGATGACAGGGGTCATAGAGCATTGTGATGACACGGTTTTGGAATATTGTGATGACCAGAATTCTGTAGCACTGTGATGAAAAGGGAATGGAGCATTGTGATTACAGGGGTCATGGAGCACTGTGATGACAATTGTTTAGAACATTGTGAAGACTGGGATCATGGAGCATAGTGATGAAAGGGGCCATGGAGCATTGTGATGACAGGCGTCATGGGACAATGTGTTGACAGTGGTCATGGAGCATTGTTAGAAAGGGAACATGGAGCAATTTGATTTCAGGGGCCATGAAAAATTGTGAATACATAGGCCATGGAGTATTCAGATGAATGTGGTCAAGGATCATTGTGACGACAAGTGTCCTGGAATATTGTGATGACACAGTTCATGGAGCATTGCGATGACAAGGGCCATGGAGAAATGTGAATACAGGTGTCATGGGGCTTTGTGATGACAGTAGTCATCTAGAATTGTGAAGAAAGATATCATGGAGCACTGGGATGACAGGGGCCATGGAGCATTGTGATGACAGGGGTCATGGGGCATTGTGATGACACGGCCATGGAACATTATGATGACAATAATTCTGGAGCATTGTGATAAAAAGGGCATGGACCATTGTGATTAGAGGGGCCAAGGAGCATTCTGATGACAACGGCATGGAGCATTGTGACGACAATTGTTCTAGAACATTGTGAAGACAGGGATCATGGAGCATAGTGATGAACGGGGCCATGGATCATTGTGATGACAGGCGTCATGGGACAATGTGTTGTCAGTGGTCATGGAGCATTGTTAGAAAGGGAATATGGAGCAATTTGATTTCAGGGGCCATGAAAAATTGTGAATACATAGGCCATGGAGTATTCATATGAATGTGGTCAATGATCATTGTGACAAAAAGTGTCCTGGAATATTGTGATGACACGGTTCATGGAGCATTGCGATGAAAAGGGCCATGGCGAAATGTGATGAGAGTGGTCATCTAGAATTGTGAAGAAAGATATCATGGAGCCCTGGGATGATAGGGGCCATGGAGCATTGTGATGACATGGGTCATGGGGCATTGTGATGACACGGCCATGGAACATTATGATGACAAGAATTCTGGAGCATTGTGATAAAAAGGGCATGGACCATTGTGATTAGAGGGGCCAAGGAGCATTCTGATGACAACGGCATGGAGCATTGTGATGACAAGTGTCATCGAGCATTGTGATGACAGTGGTCATGAAGCATTGTGATGAATGTGGTCATGGATCATTGTGATGACAAGTGTCGTGGAGCATTGTGATGACAGGGGTCATAGAGCATTGTGATGACACGGTTATGGAATATTGTGATGACCAGAATTCTGTAGCACTGTGATGAAAAGGGAATGGAGCATTGTGATTACAGGGGTCATGGAGCATTGTGATGAAAATTGTTCTAGAACATTGTGATGACAGGGATCATGTAGCATAGTGATGAAAGGGGCCATGAAGCATTGTGATGACAGGCGTTATGGGGCATTGTGATGACACGGCCATGGAACATTATGATGACAAGAATTCTGGAGCATTGTGATAAAACGGGCATGGACCATTGTGATTAGAGTGGCGAAGGAGCATTCTGATGACAACGGCATGGAGCATTGTGATGACAAGTGTCATCGAGCATTGTGATGAGAGTGGTCATGAAGCATTGTGATGAATGTGGTCATGCATCATTGGGATGACATGTGTCGTGGAGCATTGTGATGACAGGGGTCATAGAGCATTTTGATGACACGGTTATGTAATATTGTGATGACCAGAATTCTGTAGCACTGTGATGAAAAGGGAATGGAGCATTGTGAGTACAGGGGTCATGGAGCTTTGTGATGACAATTGTTCTAGAACCTTGTGAAGACAGGGATCATGGAGCATAGTGATGAAAGGGGACATGGAGCATTGTGATGACAGGCGTCATGGGACATTGTGTTGACAGTTGTCATGGAGCATTGTTAGAAAGGGAACATGGAGCAATTTGATTTCAGTGGCCATGAAAAATTGTGAATACATAGGCCATGGAGTATTCAGATGAATGTGGTCAAGGATCATTGTGACAAAATTTGTCCTGGAATATTGTGATGACACGGTTCATGGAGCATTGCGATGACAAGGGCCATGGCGAAATGTGAAGACAGGTGTCATGGGGCATTGTGATGACTGTGGTCATCTAGAATTGTGAAGAAAGATATCATGGAGCACTGGGATGACAGGGGCCATGAAGCATTGTGATGACAGGGGTCTTGGGGCATTGTGATGACACGGCCATGGAACATTATGATGACAAGAAGTCTGGAGCATTGTGATAAAAAGGGCATGGACCATTGTGATTAGAGGGGCCAAGGAGCATTCTGATGACAACGGCATGGAGCATTGTGATGACAAGGGTCATCGAGCATTGTGATGACAGTGGTCATGAAGCATTGTGATGAATGTGGTCATGGATCATTGTGATGACAAGTGTCGTGGAGCATTGTGATGACAGGGGTCATAGAGCATTGTGATGACATGGTTATGGAATATTGTGAAGACCAGAATTCTGTAGCACTGTGATGAAAAAGGAATGGAGCATTGTGATTACAGGGGTCATGGAGCATTGTGATGACAATTGTTCTAGAACATTGTGAAGACAGGGGTCTTGGAGCATAGTGATGAAAGGGGCCATGGAGCATTGTGATGACAGGTGTCATGGGACAATGTGTTGAAAATGGTCAAGGAGCATTGTTAGAAAGTGAACATGGAGCAATTTCATTTCAGGGGCCATGAAAAATTGTGAATACATAGGCCATGGATTATTCAGATGAATGTGGTCAAGGATCATTGTGACGACAAGTGTCCTGGAATATTGTGATGACACGGTTCATGGAGCATTGCGATGACAAGGGCCATGGTGAAATGTGAAGACAGGTGTCATGGGGCTTTGTGATGACAGTGGTCATCTAGAATTGTGAAGAAAGATATCATGGAGCACTGGGATGACAGGGGCCATGGAACATTGTGATGACAGGCGTCATGGGGCATTGTGATGACACGGCCATGGAACATTATGATGACAAGAATTCTGGAGCATTGTGATAAATAAGGCATGGACCATTGTGATTAGAGGGGCCAAGGAGCATTCTGATGACAACGGCATGGAGCATTGTGATGACAAGGGTCATCGAGCATTGTGATGACAGTGGTCATGAAGCATTGTGATGAATGTGGTCATGGATCATTGTGATGACAAGTGTCGTGGAGCATTGTGATGACAGGGGTCATAGAGCATTGTGATGACACGGTTATGGAATAATGTGATGACCAGAATTCTGTAGCACTGTGATGAAAAGGGAATGGAGCATTGTGATTACAGGGGTCATGGAGCATTGTGATGAAAATTGTTCTAGAACATTGTGATGACAGGGATCATGTAGCATAGTGATGAAAAGGGCCATGAAGCATTGTGATGACAGGCGTTATGGGGCATTGTGATGACACGGCCAGGGAACATTATGATGACAAGAATTCTGGAGCATTGTGATAAAACGGGCATGGACCATTGTGATTAGAGGGGCCAAGGAGCATTCTGATGACAACGGCATGGAGCATTGTGACGACAATTGTTCTAGAACATTGTGAAGACAGGGATCATGGAGCATAGTGATGAAAGGGGCCATGGAGCATTGTGATGACAGGCGTCATGGGACAATGTGTTGTCAGTGGTCATGGAGCATTGTTAGAAAGGGAATATGGAGCAATTTGATTTCAGGGGCCATGAAAAATTGTGAATACATAGGCCATGGAGTATTCATATGAATGTGGTCAATGATCATTGTGACAAAAAGTGTCCTGGAATATTGTGATGACACGGTTCATGGAGCATTGCGATGAAAAGGGCCATGGAGAAATGTGATGAGAGTGGTCATCTAGAATTGTGAAGAAAGATATCATGGAGCCCTGGGATGATAGGGGCCATGGAGCAATGTGATGACATGGGTCATGGGGCATTGTGATGACACGGCCATGGAACATTATGATGACAAGAATTCTGGAGCATTGTGATAAAAAGGGCATGGACCATTGTGATTAGAGGGGCCAAGGAGCATTCTGATGACAACGGCATGGAGCATTGTGATGACAAGGTCATCGAGCATTGTGATGACAGTGGTCATGAAGCATTGTGATGAATGTGGTGATGGATCATTGTGATGGCAAGTGTCGTGGAGCATTGTGATGACAGGGGTCATAGAGCATTTTGATGACACGGTTATGTAATATGGTGATGACCAGAATTCTGTAGCACTGTGATGAAAATGGAATGGAGCATTGTGATTACATGTGTCATGGAGCATTGTGATGACAATTGTTCTAGAACATTGTGAAGACAGGGATCATGGAGCATAGTGATGAAAGGGGCCATGGAGCTTTGTGATGACAGGCGTCATGGGACAATGTGTTGACACTGTCATGGATCTTTGTTAGAAAGGGAACATGGGGCATTTTGATTTCAGGGGCCATGAAAAATTGTGAATACATAGGCCATGGAGTATTCAGATGAATGTGGTCAAGGATCATTGTGACGACAAGTGTCCTGGAATATTGTGATGACACGGTTCATGGAGCATTGCGATGACAAGGGCCATGGTGAAATGTGAAGACAGGTGTCATGGGGCTTTGTGATGACAGTGGTCATCTAGAATTGTGAAGAAAGATATCATGGAGCACTGGGATGACAGGGGCCATGGAACATTGTGATGACAGGGGTCATGGGGCATTGTGATGACACGGCCATGGAACATTATGATGACAAGAATTCTGGAGCATTGTGATAAATAAGGCATGGACCATTGTGATTAGAGGGGCCAAGGAGCATTCTGATGACAACGGCATGGAGCATTGTGATGACAAGGGTCATCGAGCATTGTGATGACAGTGGTCATGAAGCATTGTGATGAACGTGGTCATGGATCATTGTGATGACAAGTGTCGTGGAGCATTGTGATGACAGGGGTCATAGAGCATTGTGATAACACGGTTATGGAATATTGTGATGACCAGAATTCTGTAGCACTGTGATGAAAAGGGAATGGAGCATTGTGATTACAGGGGTCATGGAGCATTGTGATGAAAATTGTTCTAGAACATTGTGATGACAGGGATCATGTAGCATAGTGATGAAAGGGGCCATGAAGCATTGTGATGACAGGCGTTATGGGGCATTGTGATGACACGGCCATGGAACATTATGATGACAAGAATTCTGGAGCATTGTGATAAAACGGGCATGGACCATTGTGATTAGAGTGGCGAAGGAGCATTCTGATGACAACGGCATGGAGCATTGTGATGACAAGGGTCATCGAGCATTGTGAGGACAGTGGTCATGAAGCATTGTGATGAATGTGGTCATGCATCATTGGGATGACAAGTGTCGTGGAGCATTGTGATGACAGGGGTCATAGAGCATTTTGATAACACGGTTATGTAATATTGTGATGACCAGAATTCTGTAGCACTGTGATGAAAAGGGAATGGAGCATTGTGATTACAGGGGCCATGGAGCATTGTGATGACAATTGTTTAGAACATTGTGAAGACAGGGATCATGGAGCATAGTGATGAAAGGGGCCATGCAACATTGTGATGACAGGCGTCATGGGACAATGTGTTGACAGTGGTCAAGGAGCATTGTTAGAAAGGGAACATGGAGCAATTTGATTTCAGGGGCCAGGAAAAATTGTGAATACATAGGCCATGGAGTATTCAGTTGAATGTGGTCAAGGATCATTGTGACGACAAGTGTCCTGGAATATTGTGATGACACGATTCATGGAGCATTGCGATGACAAGGGCCATGGCGAAATGTGAAGACAGGTGTCATGGGGCATTTTGATGACAGTGGTCATCTAGAATTGTGAAGAAAGATATCATGGAGCACTGGGATGACAGGGGCCATGGAGCATTGTGATGACAGGCGTCATGGGGCATTGTGATGACACGGCCATTGAACATTATGATGACAAGAATTCTGGAGCATTGTGATAAAAAGGGCATGGACCATTGTGATTAGAGGGGCCAAGGAGTATTCTGATGACAACAGCATGGAGCATTGTGATGACCAGGGTCATCGAGCATTGTGATGACAGTGGTCATGAAGCATTGTGATGAATGTGGTCATGGATCATTGTGATGACAAGTGTCGTGGAGCATTGTGATGACAGGGGTCATAGAGCATTGTAAGGACACGGTTATGGAATATTGTGATGACCAGAATTCTGTAGCACTGTGATGAAAAGGGAATGGAGCATTGTGAGTACAGGGGTCATGGAGCTTTGTGATGACAATTGTTCTAGAACATTGTGAAGACAGGGATCATGGAGCATAGTGATGAAAGGGGACATGGAGCATTGTGATGACAGGCGTCATGGGACATTGTGTTGACAGTTGTCATGGAGCATTGTTAGAAAGGGAACATGGAGCAATTTGATTTCTGTGGCCATGAAAAATTGTGAATACATAGGCCATGGAGTATTCAGATGAATGTGGTCAAGGATCATTGTGACAAAATTTGTCCTGGAATATTGTGATGACACGGTTCATGGAGCATTGCGATGACAAGGGCCATGGCGAAATGTGAAGACAGGTGTCATGGGGCATTGTGATGACTGTGGTCATCTAGAATTGTGAAGAAAGATATCATGGAGCACTGGGATGACAGGGGCCATGAAGCATTGTGATGACAGGGGTCTTGGGGCATTGTGATGACACGGCCATGGAACATTATGATGACAAGAATTCTGGAGCATTGTGATAAAAAGGGCATGGACCATTGTGATTAGAGGGGCCAAGGAGCATTCTGATGACAACGGCATGGTGCATTGTGATGAACAGGGTCATCGAGCATTGTGATGACAGTGGTCATGAAGCATTGTGATGAATGTGGTCATGGATCATTGTGATGAAAAGTGTCGTGGAGCATTGTGATGATAGGGGTCATAGAGCATTGTGATGACACGGTTATGGAATATTGTGATGACCAGAATTCTGTAGCACTGTGATGCAAAGGGAATGGAGCATTGTGATTACAGGGGTCATGGAGCATTGTGATGACAATTGTTCTAGAACATTGTGAAGACAGGGATCATGGAGCATAGTGATGAAAGGGGCCATGGAGCATTGTGATGACAGGCGTCATGGGACAATGTGTTGACAGTGGTCATGGAGCATTGTTAGAAAGGGAACATGGAGCAATTTGATTTCAGGGGCCATGAAAAAATGTGAATACATAGGCCATGGAGTATTCAGATGAATGTGGTCAAGGATCATTGTGACGACAAGTGTCCTGGAATATTGTGATGACACGGTTCATGGAGCATTGCGATGACAAGGGCCATGGCGAAATGTGAAGACAGGTGTCATGGGGCTTTGTGATGACAGTGGTCATCTAGAATTGTGAAGAAAGATATCATGGAGCAATGGGATGACAGGGGCCATGGAGCATTGTGATGACAGGGGTCATGGGGCATTGTGATGACACGGCCATGGAACATTATGATGACAAGAATTCTGGAGCATTGTGATAAATAGGGCATGGACCATTGTGATTAGAGGGGCCAAGGAGCATTCTGATGATAACGGCATGGAGCATTGTGATGACAAGGGTCATCGAGCATTGTGATGACAGTGGTCATGAATCATTGTGATGAATGTGGTCATGGATCATTGTGATGACAAGTGTCGTGGAGCATTGTGATGACAGGGGTCATAGAGCCTTGTGATGACACGGTTTTGGAATATTGTGATGACCAGAATTCTGTAGCACTGTGATGAAAAGGGAATGGAGCATTGTGATTACAGGGGTCATGGAGCATTGTGATGACAATTGTTCTAGAACATTTTGATGACAGGGATCATGGAGCATAGTGATGAAAGGGGCCATGGAGCATTGTAATGACAGGCGTCATGGGACATTGTGTTGACAGTGGTCATGGAGCATTGTTAGAAATGGAACATGGAGCAATTTGATTTCAGGGGCCATGAAAAATTGTGAATACATAGGCCATGGAGTATTCAGATGAATGTGGTCAAGGATCATTGTGACGAAAAGTGTCCTAGAATATTGTGATGACACGGTTCATGGAGCATTGTGATGACAAGGGCCATAGCGAAATGTGAAGACAGGTGTCATGGGGCATTGTGATGACAGTGGTGATCTAGAATTGTGAAGAAAGATATCATGGAGCACTGTGATGACAGGGGTCATGGGGCATTGTGATGACACGTCCATGGAACATTATGATGTCAAGAATTCTGGAGCATTGTGATAAAAATTGCATGGACCATTGTGATTAGAGGGGCCAAGGAGTATTCTGATGACAACGGCATGGAGCATTGTGATGACAAGGGTCATCGAGCATTGTGATGACACTGGTCATGAAGCATTGTGATGAATGTGGTCATGGATCATTGTGATGACAAGTGTCGTGGAGCATTGTGATGACACGGCTCATAGAGCATTGTGATGACACGGTTATGGAATATTGTGATGACCAGAATTCTGTAGCACTGTGATGAAAAGGGAATGGAGCATTGTGATTACAGCGGTCATGGAGCATTGTGATGACAATTGTTCTAGAACATTTTGATGACAGGGATCATGGAGCATAGTGATGAAAGGGGCCATGGAGCATTGTAATGACAGGCGTCATGGGACATTGTGTTGACTGTGGTCATGGAGCATTGTTAGAAATGGAACATGGAGCAATTTGATTTCAGGGGCCATGAAAAATTGTGAATACATAGGCCATGGAGTATTCAGATGAATGTGGTCAAGGATCATTGTGATGAAAAGTGTCCTGGAATATTGTGATGACACGGTTCATGGAGCATTGCGATGACAAGGGCCATGGCGAAATGTGAAGACAGGTGTCATGGGGCATTGTGAAGACAGTGGTCATCTAGAATTGTGAAGAAAGATATCATGGAGCACTGGGATGACAGGGGCCATGGAGCATTGTGATGACAGGGGTCATGGGGCATTGTGATGACACGGCCATGGAACATTATGATGACAAGAATTCTGGAGCATTGTGATAAATAGGGCATGGACCATTGTGATTAGAGGGGCCAAGGAGCATTCTGATGATAACGGCATGGAGCATTGTGATGACAAGGGTCATCGAGCATTGTGATGACAGTGGTCATGAATCATTGTGATGAATGTGGTCATGGATCATTGTGATGACAAGTGTCGTGGAACATTGTGATGACACGGCTCATAGAGCATTGTGATGACACGGTTATGGAATATTGTGATGACCAGAATTCTGTAGCACTGTGATGAAAAGGGAATGGAGCATTGTGATTACAGGGGTCATGGAGCATTGTGATGACAATTGTTCTAGAACATTTTGATGACAGGGATCATGGAGCATAGTGATGAAAGGGGCCATGGAGCATTGTAATGACAGGCGTCATGGGACATTGTGTTGACAGTGGTCATGGAGCATTGTTAGAAATGGAACATGGAGCAATTTGATTTCAGGGGCCATGAAAAATTGTGAATAAATAGGCCATGGAGTATTCAGATGAATGTGGTCAAGGATCATTGTGACGAAAAGTGTCCTGGAATATTGTGATGACACGGTTCATGGAGCATTGCGATGACAAGGGCCATAGAGAAATGTGAAGACAGGTGTCATGGGGCATTGTGATGACAGTGGTGATCTAGAATTGTGAAGAAAGATATCATGGAGCACTGTGATGACAGGGGTCATGGGGCATTGTGATGACACGTCCATGGAACATTATGATGTCAAGAATTCTGGAGCATTGTGATAAAAATTGCATGGACCATTGTGATTAGAGGGGCCAAGGAGCATTCTGATGACAACGGCATGGAGCATTGTGATGACCAGGGTCATCGAGCATTGTGATGACACTGGTCATGAAGCATTGTGATGAATGTGGTCATGGATCATTGTGATGACAAGTGTCGTAGAGCATTGTGATGACAGGGGTCATAGAGCATTGTGATGACACGGTTATGGAATATTGTGATGACCAGAATTCTGTAGCACTGTGATGAAAAGGGAATGTAGCATTGTGATTACAGGGGTCATGGAGCACTGTGATGACAATTGTTTAGAACATTGTGAAGACTGGGATCATGGAGCATAGTGATGAAAGGGGCCATGGAGCATTGTGATGACAGGCGTCATGGGGCATTGTGATGACACGGCCATGGAACATTATGATGACAAGAATTCTGGAGCATTGTGATAAAAAGGGCATGGACCATTGTGATTAGAGGGGCCAAGGAGCATTCTGATGACAACGGCATGGTGCATTGTGATGAACAGGGTCATCGAGCATTGTGATGACAGTGGTCATGAAGCATTGTGATGAATGTGGTCATGGATCATTGTGATGAAAAGTGTCGTGGAGCATTGTGATGACAGGGGTCATAGAGCATTGTGATGACACGGTTATGGAATATTGTGATGACCAGAATTCTGTAGCACTGTGATGCAAAGGGAATGGAGCATTGTGATTACAGGGGTCATGGAGCATTGTGATGACAATTGTTCTAGAACATTGTGAAGACAGGGATCATGGAGCATAGTGATGAAAGGGGCCATGGAGCATTGTGATGACAGGCGTCATGGGACAATGTGTTGACAGTGGTCATGGAGCATTGTTAGAAAGGGAACATGGAGCAATTTGATTTCAGGGGCCATGAAAAAATGTGAATACATAGGCCATGGAGTATTCAGATGAATGTGGTCAAGGATCATTGTGACGACAAGTGTCCTGGAATATTGTGATGACACGGTTCATGGAGCATTGCGATGACAAGGGCCATGGCGAAATGTGAAGACAGGTGTCATGGGGCTTTGTGATGACAGTGGTCATCTAGAATTGTGAAGAAAGATATCATGGAGCAATGGGATGACAGGGGCCATGGAGCATTGTGATGACAGGGGTCATGGGGCATTGTGATGACACGGCCATGGAACATTATGATGACAAGAATTCTGGAGCATTGTGATAAATAGGGCATGGACCATTGTGATTAGAGGGGCCAAGGAGCATTCTGATGATAACGGCATGGAGCATTGTGATGACAAGGGTCATCGAGCATTGTGATGACAGTGGTCATGAATCATTGTGATGAATGTGGTCATGGATCATTGTGATGACAAGTGTCGTGGAGCATTGTGATGACAGGGGTCATAGAGCCTTGTGATGACACGGTTTTGGAATATTGTGATGACCAGAATTCTGTAGCACTGTGATGAAAAGGGAATGGATCATTGTGATTACAGGGGTCATGGAGCATTGTGATGACAATTGTTCTAGAACATTTTGATGACAGGGATCATGGAGCATAGTGATGAAAGGGGCCATGGAGCATTGTAATGACAGGCGTCATGGGACATTGTGTTGACAGTGGTCATGGAGCATTGTTAGAAATGGAACATGGAGCAATTTGATTTCAGGGGCCATGAAAAATTGTGAATACATAGGCCATGGAGTATTCAGATGAATGTGGTCAAGGATCATTGTGACGAAAAGTGTCCTAGAATATTGTGATGACACGGTTCATGGAGCATTGCGATGACAAGGGCCATAGCGAAATGTGAAGACAGGTGTCATGGGGCATTGTGATGACAGTGGTGATCTAGAATTGTGAAGAAAGATATCATGGAGCACTGTGATGACAGGGGTCATGGGGCATTGTGATGACACGTCCATGGAACATTATGATGTCAAGAATTCTGGAGCATTGTGATAAAAATTGCATGGACCATTGTGATTAGAGGGGCCAAGGAGCATTCTGATGACAACGGCATGGAGCATTGTGATGACAAGGGTCATCGAGCATTGTGATGACACTGGTCATGAAGCATTGTGATGAATGTGGTCATGGATCATTGTGATGACAAGTGTCGTAGAGCATTGTGATGACAGGGGTCATAGAGCATTGTGATGACACGGTTATGGAATATTGTGATGACCAGAATTCTGTAGCACTGTGATGAAAAGGGAATGGAGCATTGTGATTACAGGGGTCATGGAGCACTGTGATGACAATTGTTTAGAACATTGTGAAGACTGGGATCATGGAGCATAGTGATGAAAGGGGCCATGGAGCATTGTGATGACAGGCGTCATGGGACAATGTGTTGACAGTGGTCATGGAGCATTGTTAGAAAGGGAACATGGAGCAATTTGATTTCAGGGGCCATGAAAAATTGTGAATACATAGGCCATGGAGTATTCAGATGAATGTGGTCAAGGATCATTGTGACGACAAGTGTCCTGGAATATTGTGATGACACAGTTCATGGAGCATTGCGATGACAAGGGCCATGGAGAAATGTGAATACAGGTGTCATGGGGCTTTGTGATGACAGTGGTCATCTAGAATTGTGAAGAAAGATATCATGGAGCAATGGGATGACAGGGGCCATGGAGCATTGTGATGACAGGGGTCATGTGACATTGTGATGACACGGCCATGGAACATTATGATGACAAGAATTCTGGAACATTGTGATAAATAGGGCATGGACCATTGTGATTAGAGGGGCCAAGGAGCATTCTGATGATAACGGCATGGAGCATTGTGATGACAAGGGTCATCGAGCATTGTGATGACAGTGGTCATGAATCATTGTGATGAATGTGGTCATGGATCATTGTGATGACAAGTGTCGTGGAGCATTGTGATGACACGGCTCATAGAGCATTGTGATGACACTGTTATGGAATATTGTGATGACCAGAATTCTGTAGCACTGTGATGAAAAGGGAATGGAGCATTGTGATTACAGCGGTCATGGAGCATTGTGATGACAATTGTTCTAGAACATTTTGATGACAGGGATCATGGAGCATAGTGATGAAAGGGGCCATGGAGCATTGTAATGACAGGCGTCATGGGACATTGTGTTGACTGTGGTCATGGAGCATTGTTAGAAATGGAACATGGAGCAATTTGATTTCAGGGGCCATGAAAAATTGTGAATACATAGGCCATGGAGTATTCAGATGAATGTGGTCAAGGATCATTGTGACGAAAAGTGTCCTGGAATATTGTGATGACACGGTTCATGGAGCATTGCGATGACAAGGGCCATAGCGAAATGTGAAGACAGGTGTCATGGGGCATTGTGATGACAGTGGTGATCTAGAATTGTGAAGAAAGATATCATGGAGCACTGTGATGACAGGGGTCATGGGGCATTGTGATGACACGTCCATGGAACATTATGATGTCAAGAATTCTGGAGCATTGTGATAAAAATTGCATTGACCATTGTGATTAGAGGGGCCAAGGAGCATTCTGATGACAACGGCATGGAG
Source organism: Eschrichtius robustus (assembly GCF_028021215.1). NCBI lineage: Eukaryota > Metazoa > Chordata > Mammalia > Artiodactyla > Eschrichtiidae > Eschrichtius > Eschrichtius robustus. The sequence continues at coordinate 3,331,230 of NW_027175249.1, read as the reverse complement.
CATTGTGATGACAAGGGTCATCGAGCATTGTGATGACACTGGTCATGAAGCATTGTGATGAATGTGGTCATGGATCATTGTGATGACAAGTGTCGTAGAGCATTGTGATGACAGGGGTCATAGAGCATTGTGATGACACGGTTATGGAATATTGTGAAGACCAGAATTCTGTAGCACTGTGATGAAAAGGGAATGGAGCATTGTGATTACAGGGGTCATGGAGCACTGTGATGACAATTGTTCTAGAACATTGTGAAGACAGGGATCATGGAGCATAGTGATGATAGGGTCCATGGAGCATTTTGATGACAGGCGTCATGGGACATTGTGTTGACAGTGGTCATGGAGAATTGTTAGAAAGGGAACATGGAGCAATTTGATTTCAGGGGCCATGAAAAATTGTGAATACATAGGCCATGGAGTATTCAGATGAATGTGGTCAAGGATCATTGTGATGAAAAGTGTCCTGGAATATTGTGATGACACGGTTCATGGAGCATTGCGATGACAAGGGCCATGGCGAAATGTGAAGACAGGTGTCATGGGGCATTGTGAAGACAGTGGTCATCTAGAATTGTGAAGAAATATATCATGGAGCACTGGGATGACAGGGGCCATGGAGCATTGTGATGACAGGGGTCATGGGGCATTGTGATGACACGGCCATGGAACATTATGATGACAAGAATTCAGGAACATTGTGATAAAAAGGGCATGGACCATTGTGATTAGAGGGGCCAAGTAGCATTCTGATGACAACGTCATGGAGCATTGTGATGACAAGGGTCATCGAGCATTGTGATGACAGTGGTCATGAAGCATTGTGATGAATGGGGTCATGGATCATTGTGATGACAAGTGTCGTGGAGCATTGTGATGACAGGGGTCATAGAGCATTGTGATGACACGGTTATGGAATATTGTGAAGACCAGAAATCTGTAGCACAGTGATGAAAATGGAATGGAGCATTGTGATTACAGGGGTCATGGAGAATTGTGATGACAATTGTTCTAGAAAATTGTGATGACAGGGATCATGGAGCATAGTGATGAAAGGGGCCATGGAGCATTGTGATGACAGGCTTCATGGGACAATGTGTTGACAGTGGTCATTGAGCATTGTTAGAAAGGGAACATGGAGCAAATTGATTTCAGGGGCCATGAAAAATTGTGAATACATAGGCCATGGATTATTCAGATGAATGTGGTCAAGGATCATTGTGACAAAAAGTGTCCTGGAATATTGTGATGACACGGTTCATGGAGCATTGCGATGACAAGGGCCATGGCGAAATGTGAAGACAGGTGTCATGGGGCATTGTGATGACAGTGGTCATCTAGAATTGTGAAGAAAGATATCATGGAGCACTGGGATGACAGGGGCCATGGAGCATTGTGATGACAGGGGTCATGGGGCATGGAGATGACACGGCCATGGAACATTATGATGACAATAATTCTGGAGCATTGTGATAAAAAGGGCATGGACCATTGTGATTAGAGGGGCCAAGGAGCATTCTGATGACAACGGCATGGAGCATTGTGATGACAAGGGTCATCGAGCATTGTGATGACAGTGGTCATGGAGCATTGTGATGAATGTGGTTATGCATCATTGTGATGACTAGTGTCGTGGAGCATTGTGATGACAGGGGTCATAGAGCATTGTGATGACACGGTTATGGAATTTTGTGATGACCAGAATTCTGTAGCACTGTGATGAAAAGGGAATGCAGCATTGTGATTACAGGGGTCATGGAGCATTGTGATGACAATTGTTTAGAACATTGTGAAGACAGGGATCAAGGAGCATAGTGATGAAAGGAGCCATGGAGCATTGTGATGACAGGCGTCATGGGACAATGTGTTGACAGTGGTCATGGAGCTTTGTTAGAAAGGGAACATGGAGCAATTTGATTTCAGGGGCCATGAAAAAATGTGAATACATAGGCCATGGAGTATTCAGATGAATGTGGTCAAGGATCATTGTGACGACAAGTGTCCTGGAATATTGTGATGACACGGTTCATGGAGCATTGCGATGACAAGGGCCATGGCGAAATGTGAAGACAGGTGTCATGGGGCTTTGTGATGACAGTGGTCATCTAGAATTGTGAAGAAAGATATCATGGAGCAATGGGATGACAGGGGCCATGGAGCATTGTGATGACAGGGGTCATGGGGCATTGTGATGACACGGCCATGGAACATTATGATGACAAGAATTCTGGAGCATTGTGATGCAAAGGGAATGGAGCATTGTGATTACAGGGGTCATGGAGCATTGTGATGACAATTGTTCTAGAACATTGTGAAGACAGGGATCATGGAGCATAGTGATGAAAGGGGCCATGGAGCATTGTGATGATAGGCGTCATGGGACATTGTGTTGACAGTGGTCATGGAGCATTGTTAGAAATGGAACATGGAGCAATTTGATTTCAGGGGCCATGAAAAATTGTGAATAAATAGGCCATGGAGTATTCAGATGAATGTGGTCAAGGATCATTGTGACGAAAAGTGTCCTGGAATATTGTGATGACACGGTTCATGGAGCATTGCGATGACAAGGGCCATAGCGAAATGTGAAGACAGGTGTCATGGGGCATTGTGATGACAGTGGTGATCTAGAATTGTGAAGAAAGATATCATGGAGCACTGTGATGACAGGGGTCATGGGGCATTGTGATGACACGTCCATGGAACATTATGATGTCAAGAATTCTGGAGCATTGTGATAAAAATTGCATGGACCATTGTGATTAGAGGGGCCAAGGAGCATTCTGATGACAACGGCATGGAGCATTGTGATGACAAGGGTCATCGAGCATTGTGATGACACTGGTCATGAAGCATTGTGATGAATGTGGTCATGGATCATTGTGATGACAAGTGTCGTAGAGCATTGTGATGACAGGGGTCATAGAGCATTGTGATGACACGGTTATGGAATATTGTGATGACCAGAATTCTGTAGCACTGTGATGAAAAGGGAATGGAGCATTGTGATTACAGGGGTCATGGAGCACTGTGATGACAATTGTTTAGAACATTGTGAAGACTGGGATCATGGAGCATAGTGATGAAAGAGGCCATGGAGCATTGTGATGACAGGCGTCATGGGACAATGTGTTGACAGTGGTCATGGAGCATTGTTAGAAAGGGAACATGGAGCAATTTGATTTCAGGGGCCATGAAAAATTGTGAATACATAGGCCATGGAGTATTCAGATGAATGTGGTCAAGGATCATTGTGACGACAAGTGTCCTGGAATATTGTGATGACACAGTTCATGGAGCATTGCGATGACAAGGGCCATGGAGAAATGTGAATACAGGTGTCATGGGGCTTTGTGATGACAGTGGTCATCTAGAATTGTGAAGAAAGATATCATGGAGCAATGGGATGACAGGGGCCATGGAGCATTGTGATGACAGGGGTCATGGGACATTGTGATGACACGGCCATGGAACATTATGATGACAAGAATTCTGGAACATTGTGATAAATAGGGCATGGACCATTGTGATTAGAAGGGCCAAGGAGCATTCTGATGATAACGGCATGGAGCATTGTGATGACAAGGGTCATCGAGCATTGTGATGACAGTGGTCATGAATCATTGTGATGAATGTGGTCATGGATCATTGTGATGACAAGTGTCGTGGAGCATTGTGATGACACGGCTCATAGAGCATTGTGATGACACTGTTATGGAATATTGTGATGACCAGAATTCTGTAGCACTGTGATGAAAAGGGAATGGAGCATTGTGATTACAGCGGTCATGGAGCATTGTGATGACAATTGTTCTAGAACATTTTGATGACAGGGATCATGGAGCATAGTGATGAAAGGGGCCATGGAGCATTGTAATGACAGGCGTCATGGGACATTGTGTTGACTGTGGTCATGGAGCATTGTTAGAAATGGAACATGGAGCAATTTGATTTCAGGGGCCATGAAAAATTGTGAATACATAGGCCATGGAGTATTCAGATGAATGTGGTCAAGGATCATTGTGACGAAAAGTGTCCTGGAATATTGTGATGACACGGTTCATGGAGCATTGCGATGACAAGGGCCATAGCGAAATGTGAAGACAGGTGTCATGGGGCATTGTGATGACAGTGGTGATCTAGAATTGTGAAGAAAGATATCATGGAGCACTGTGATGACAGGGGTCATGGGGCATTGTGATGACACGTCCATGGAACATTATGATGTCAAGAATTCTGGAGCATTGTGATAAAAATTGCATTGACCATTGTGATTAGAGGGGCCAAGGAGCATTCTGATGACAACGGCATGGAGCATTGTGATGACAAGGGTCATCGAGCATTGTGATGACACTGGTCATGAAGCATTGTGATGAATGTGGTCATGGATCATTGTGATGACAAGTGTCGTAGAGCATTGTGATGACAGGGGTCATAGAGCATTGTGATGACACGGTTATGGAATATTGTGAAGACCAGAATTCTGTAGCACTGTGATGAAAAGGGAATGGAGCATTGTGATTACAGGGGTCATGGAGCACTGTGATGACAATTGTTCTAGAACATTGTGAAGACAGGGATCATGGAGCATAGTGATGATAGGGGCCATGGAGCATTTTGATGACAGGCGTCATGGGACATTGTGTTGACAGTGGTCATGGAGAATTGTTAGAAAGGGAACATGGAGCAATTTGATTTCAGGGGCCATGAAAAATTGTGAATACATAGGCCATGGAGTATTCAGATGAATGTGGTCAAGGATCATTGTGATGAAAAGTGTCCTGGAATATTGTGATGACACGGTTCATGGAGCATTGCGATGACAAGGGCCATGGCGAAATGTGAAGACAGGTGTCATGGGGCATTGTGAAGACAGTGGTCATCTAGAATTGTGAAGAAATATATCATGGAGCACTGGGATGACAGGGGCCATGGAGCATTGTGATGACAGGGGTCATGGGGCATTGTGATGACACGGCCATGGAACATTATGATGACAAGAATTCAGGAACATTGTGATAAAAAGGGCATGGACCATTGTGATTAGAGGGGCCAAGTAGCATTCTGATGACAACGTCATGGAGCATTGTGATGACAAGGGTCATCGAGCATTGTGATGACAGTGGTCATGAAGCATTGTGATGAATGGGGTCATGGATCATTGTGATGACAAGTGTCGTGGAGCATTGTGATGACAGGGGTCATAGAGCATTGTGATGACACGGTTATGGAATATTGTGAAGACCAGAAATCTGTAGCACAGTGATGAAAATGGAATGGAGCATTGTGATTACAGGGGTCATGGAGAATTGTGATGACAATTGTTCTAGAAAATTGTGATGACAGGGATCATGGAGCATAGTGATGAAAGGGGCCATGGAGCATTGTGATGACAGGCTTCATGGGACAATGTGTTGACAGTGGTCATTGAGCATTGTTAGAAAGGGAACATGGAGCAAATTGATTTCAGGGGCCATGAAAAATTGTGAATACATAGGCCATGGATTATTCGATGAATGTGGTCAAGGATCATTTTGACAAAAAGTGTCCTGGAATATTGTGATGACACGGTTCATGGAGCATTGCGATGACAAGGGCCATGGCGAAATGTGAAGACAGGTGTCATGGGGCATTGTGATGACAGTGGTCATCTAGAATTGTGAAGAAAGATATCATGGAGCACTGGGATGACAGGGGCCATGGAGCATTGTGATGACAGGGGTCATGGGGCATGGTGATGACACGGCCATGGAACATTATGATGACAATAATTCTGGAGCATTGTGATAAAAAGGGCATGGACCATTGTGATTAGAGGGGCCAAGGAGCATTCTGATGACAACGGCATGGAGCATTGTGATGACAAGGGTCATCGAGCATTGTGATGACAGTGGTCATGGAGCATTGTGATGAATGTGGTTATGCATCATTGTGATGACTAGTGTCGTGGAGCATTGTGATGACAGGGGTCATAGAGCATTGTGATGACACGGTTATGGAATTTTGTGATGACCAGAATTCTGTAGCACTGTGATGAAAAGGGAATGCAGCATTGTGATTACAGGGGTCATGGAGCATTGTGATGACAATTGTTTAGAACATTGTGAAGACAGGGATCAAGGAGCATAGTGATGAAAGGAGCCATGGAGCATTGTGATGACAGGCGTCATGGGACAATGTGTTGACAGTGGTCATGGAGCTTTGTTAGAAAGGGAACATGGAGCAATTTGATTTCAGGGGCCATGAAAAAATGTGAATACATAGGCCATGGAGTATTCAGATGAATGTGGTCAAGGATCATTGTGACGACAAGTGTCCTGGAATATTGTGATGACACGGTTCATGGAGCATTGCGATGACAAGGGCCATGGCGAAATGTGAAGACAGGTGTCATGGGGCTTTGTGATGACAGTGGTCATCTAGAATTGTGAAGAAAGATATCATGGAGCAATGGGATGACAGGGGCCATGGAGCATTGTGATGACAGGGGTCATGGGGCATTGTGATGACACGGCCATGGAACATTATGATGACAAGAATTCTGGAGCATTGTGATAAATAGGGCATGGACCATTGTGATTAGAGGGGCCAAGGAGCATTCTGATGATAACGGCATGGAGCATTGTGATGACAAGGGTCATCGAGCATTTTGATGACAGTGGTCATGAATCATTGTGATGAATGTGGTCATGGATCATTGTGATGACAAGTGTCGTGGAGCATTGTGATGACACGGCTCATAGAGCATTGTGATGACACGGTTATGGAATATTGTGATGACCAGAATTCTGTAGCACTGTGATGAAAAGGGAATGGAGCATTGTGATTAGAGGGGTCATGGAGCATTGTGATGACAATTGTTCTAGAACATTTTGATGACAGGGATCATGGAGCATAGTGATGAAAGGGGCCATGGAGCATTGTAATGACAGGCGTCATGGGACATTGTGTTGACAGTGGTCATGGAGCATTGTTAGAAATGGAACATGGAGCAATTTGATTTCAGGGGCCATGAAAAATTGTGAATAAATAGGCCATGGAGTATTCAGATGAATGTGGTCAAGGATCATTGTGACGAAAAGTGTCCTGGAATATTGTGATGACACGGTTCATGGAGCATTGCGATGACAAGGGCCATAGAGAAATGTGAAGACAGGTGTCATGGGGCATTGTGATGACAGTGGTGATCTAGAATTGTGAAGAAAGATATCATGGAGCACTGTGATGACAGGGGTCATGGGGCATTGTGATGACACGTCCATGGAACATTATGATGTCAAGAAATCTGGAGCATTGTGATAAAAATTGCATGGACCATTGTGATTAGAGGGGCCAAGGAGCATTCTGATGACAACGGCATGGAGCATTGTGATGACAAGGGTCATCGAGCATTGTGATGACACTGGTCATGAAGCATTGTGATGAATGTGGTCATGGATCATTGTGATGACAAGTGTCGTAGAGCATTGTGATGACAGGGGTCATAGAGCATTGTGATGACACGGTTATGGAATATTGTGATGACCAGAATTCTGTAGCACTGTGATGAAAAGGGAATGTAGCATTGTGATTACAGGGGTCATGGAGCACTGTGATGACAATTGTTTAGAACATTGTGAAGACTGGGATCATGGAGCATAGTGATGAAAGGGGCCATGGAGCATTGTGATGACAGGCGTCATGGGACAATGTGTTGACAGTGGTCATGGAGCATTGTTAGAAAGGGAACATGGAGCAATTTGATTTCAGGGGCCATGAAAAATTGTGAATACATAGGCCATGGAGTATTCAGATGAATGTGGTCAAGGATCATTGTGACGACAAGTGTCCTGGAATATTGTGATGACACGGTTCATGGAGCATTGCGATGACAAGGGCCATGGCGAAATGTGAAGACAGGTGTCATGGGGCATTGTGATGACTGTGGTCATCTAGAATTGTGAAGAAAGATATCATGGAGCACTGGGATGACAGGGGCCATGGAGCATTGTGATGACAGGGGTCTTGGGGCATTGTGATGACACGGCCATGGAACATTATGATGACAAGAATTCTGGAGCATTGTGATAAAAAGGGCATGGACCATTGTGATTAGAGGGGCCAAGGAGCATTCTGATGACAACGGCATGGTGCATTGTGATGACCAGGGTCATCGAGCATTGTGATGACAGTGGTCATGAAGCATTGTGATGAATGTGGTCATGGATCATTGTGATGAAAAGTGTCGTGGAGCATTGTGATGACAGGGGTCATAGAGCATTGTGATGACACGGTTATGGAATATTGTGATGACCAGAATTCTGTAGCACTGTGATGCAAAGGGAATGGAGCATTGTGATTACAGGGGTCATGGAGCATTGTGATGACAATTGTTCTAGAACATTGTGAAGACAGGGATCATGGAGCATAGTGATGAAAGGGGCCAGGAGCATTGTGATGACAGGCGTCATGGGACAATGTGTTGACAGTGGTCATGGAGCATTGTTAGAAAGGGAACATGGAGCAATTTGATTTCAGGGGCCATGAAAAAATGTGAATACATAGGCCATGGAGTATTCAGATGAATGTGGTCAAGGATCATTGTGACGACAAGTGTCCTGGAATATTGTGATGACACGGTTCATGGAGCATTGCGATGACAAGGGCCATGGCGAAATGTGAAGACAGGTGTCATGGGGCTTTGTGATGACAGTGGTCATCTAGAATTGTGAAGAAAGATATCATGGAGCAATGGGATGACAGGGGCCATGGAGCATTGTGATGACAGGGGTCATGGGGCATTTTGATGACACGGCCATGGAACATTATGATGACAAGAATTCTGGAGCATTGTGATAAATAGGGCATGGACCATTGTGATTAGAGGGGCCAAGGAGCATTCTGATGATAACGGCATGGAGCATTGTGATGACAAGGGTCATCGAGCATTGTGATGACAGTGGTCATGAATCATTGTGATGAATGTGGTCATGGATCATTGTGATGACAAGTGTCGTGGAGCATTGTGATGACAGGGGTCATAGAGCATTGTGATGACACGGTTTTGGAATATTGTGATGACCAGAATTCTGTAGCACTGTGATGAAAAGGGAATGGAGCATTGTGATTACAGGGGTCATGGAGCATTGTGATGACAATTGTTCTAGAACATTTTGATGACAGGGATCATGGAGCATAGTGATGAAAGGGGCCATGGAGCATTGTAATGACAGGCGTCATGGGACATTGTGTTGACAGTGGTCATGGAGCATTGTTAGAAATGGAACATGGAGCAATTTGATTTCAGGGGCGATGAAAAATTGTGAATACATAGGCCATGGAGTATTCAGATGAATGTGGTCAAGGATCATTGTGACGAAAAGTGTCCTAGAATATTGTGATGACACGGTTCATGGAGCATTGCGATGACAAGGGCCATAGCGAAATGTGAAGACAGGTGTCATGGGGCATTGTGATGACAGTGGTGATCTAGAATTGTGAAGAAAGATATCATGGAGCACTGTGATGACAGGGGTCATGGGGCATTGTGATGACACGTCCATGGAACATTATGATGTCAAGAATTCTGGAGCATTGTGATAAAAATTGCATGGACCATTGTGATTAGAGGGGCCAAGGAGCATTCTGATGACAACGGCATGGAGCATTGTGATGACAGTGGTCATGAAGCATTGTGATGAATGTGGTCATGGATCATTGTGATGACAAGTGTCGTGGAGCATTGTGATGACAGTGGTCATAGAGCATTGTGATGACACGGTTATGGAATATTGTGATGACCAGAATTCTGTAGCACTGTGATGAAAAGGTAATGGAGCATTGTGATTACAGGGGTCATGGAGCATTGTGATGACAATTGTTCTAGAACATTGTGATGACAGGGATCATGGAGCATAGTGATGAAAGGGGCCATGGAGCATTGTGATGACAGGCGTCATGGGACAATGTGTTGACAGTGGTCATGGAGCATTGTTAGAAAGGGAACATGGAGCAAAGTGATTTCAGGGGCCATGAAAATTTGTGAATACATAGGCCATGGAGTATTCAGATGAATGTGGTCAAGGATCATTGTGACAAAAAGTGTCCTGGAATATTGTGATGACACGGTTCATGGAGCATTGCGATGACAAGGGCCATGGCGAAATGTGAAGACAGGTGTCATGGGGCATTGTGATGACAGTGGTCCTCTATAATTGTGAAGAAAGATATCATGTAGCACTGGGATGACAGGGGTCATGGAGCATTGTGATGACAGGGGTCATGGGGCTTTGTGATGACACGGCCATGGAACATTATGATGACAAGAATTCTGGAGCATTGTGATAAAATGGGCATGGACCATTGTGATTAGAGGGGCCAAGGAGCATTCTGATGACAACGGCATGGAGCATTGTGATGACAAGGGTCATCGAGCATTGTGATGACAGTGGTCATGAAGCATTGTGATGAATGTGGTCATGGATCATTGTGATGACAAGTGTCGTGGAGCATTGTGATGTCAGGGGTCATAGAGTATTGTGATCACACGGTTATGGAATATTGTGATGACCAGAATTCTGTAGCACTGTGATGAAAAGGGAATGGAGCATTGTGATTACAGGGGTCATGGAGCTTTGTGATGACAATTGTTCTAGAACATTGTGAAGACAGGGATCATGGAGCATAGTGATGAAAGGGGCCATGGAGCATTGTGATGAAAGGCGTCATGGGACAATGTGTTGACAGTGGTCATGGAGCCTTGTTAGAAAGGGAACATGGAGCAATTTGATTTCAGGGGTCATGAAAAATTGTGAATACATAGGCCATGGAGTATTCAGATGAATGTGGTCAAGGATCATTGTGACAAAATGTGTCCTGGAATATTGTGATGACACGGTTCATGGAGCATTGCGATGACAAGGGCCATGGCGAAATGTGAAGACAGGTGTCATGGGGCAATGTGATGACAGTGGTCATCTAGAATTGTGAAGAAAGATATCATGGATCACAGGGATGACAGGGGCCATGGAGCACTGTGATGACAGGGGTCATGGGGCATTGTGATGACACGGCCATAGAACATTATGATGACAAGAATTCTGGAGCTTTGTGATAAAAAGGTCATGGACAATTGTGATTAGAGGGGCCAAGGAGCATTCTGATGACAATGGCATGGAGAATTGTGATGACAAGGGTAATCGAGCATTGTGATGACAGTGGTCATGAAGCATTGTGATGAATGTGGTCTTGGATCATTGTGAAGACAAGTGTCGTGGAGCATTGTGATGACAGGGGTCATAGAGCATTGTGATGACACGGTTATGGAATATTGTGATGACCAGCATTCTGTAGCACTGTGATGAAAAGGGAATGGAGCATTGTGATTACAGGGGTCATGTAGCATTGTGATGACAATTGTTCTAGAACATTGTGAAGACAGGGATCATGGAGCATAGTGATGATAGGGGCCATGGAGCATTGTGATGACAGGCGTCATGGGACATTGTGTTGACAGTGGTCATGGAGCATTGTTAGAAAGGGAACATGGAGCAATTAGATTTCAGGGGCCATGAAAAATTTTGAATACATAGGCCATGGAGTATTCAGATGAATGTGGTCAAGGATTATTGTGACGAAAAGTGTCCTGGAATATTGTGATGACAATGTTCATGGAGCATTGCGATGACAAGGGCCATGGCGAAATGTGAAGACAGGTGTCATGGGGCATTGTGATGACAGGGGTCATAGGGCATTGGGATGACACGGCCATGGAACATTATGATGACAATAATTTTGGAGCATTGTGATAAAAAGGGCATGGATCATTGTGATTAGATGGGCCAGGGAGTATTCTGATGACAATGGCATGGAGCATTGTGATGACAAGGGTCATCGAGCATTGAGATGACAGTGGTCATGAAGCATTTTGATGAATGTGGTCATGGATCATTGTGATGACAAGTGTCGTGGAGCATTGTGATGACAGGGGTCATAGAACATTGTGATGACACGGTTATGGAATATTGTGATGACCAGAATTCTGTAGCACTGTGATGAAAAGTGAATGGAGCATTTTGATTACAGGGGTCATGGAGCATTGTGATGACAATTGTTCTAGAACATTGTGAAGACAGGGATCATGGAGCATAGTGATGAAAGGGGCCATGGAGCATTGTGATGACAGGCGTCATGGGACAATGTGTTGACAGTGGTCATGGAGCCTTGTTAGAAAGGGAACATGGAGCAATTTGATTTCAGGGGTCATGAAAAATTGTGAATACATAGGCCATGGAGTATTCAGATGAATGTGGTCAAGGATCATTGTGACGAAAATTGTCCTGGAATATTGTGATGACACGGTTCATGGAGCATTGCGATGACAAGGGCCATGGCGAAATGTGAAGACAGGTGTCATGGGGCAATGTGATGACAGTGGTCATCTAGAATTGTGAAGAAAGATATCATGGATCACAGGGATGACAGGGGCCATGGAGCATTGTGATGACAGGGGTCATGGGGCATTGTGATGACACGGCCATGGAACATTATGATGACAAAAATTCTGGAGCATTGTGCTAAAAAGGGCATGGACCATTGTGATTAGAGGGGCCATGGAGCATTCTGATGACAACTGCATGGGGCATTTTGATGACAAGGGTCATCGTGCATTGTGATGACAGTGGTCATGAAGCATTGTGATGAATGTGGTCATGGATCATTGTGATGACAAGTGTCGTGGAGCATTGTGATGACAGGGGTCATAGAGCATTATGATGACATGGTTATGGAATATTGTGATGACCAGAATTCTGTAGCACTGTGATGAAAAGGGAATGGAGCATTGTGATTACAGGGGTCATGGAGCATTGTGATGACAATTGTTCTAGAACATTGTGAAGACAGGGATCATGGAGCATAGTGATGAAAGGTTCCATGGAGCATTTGATGACAGGCGTCATGGGACAATGTGTTGACAGTGGTCATGGAGCATTGTTAGAAAGGGAACATGGAGCAATTTGATTTCAGGGGCCATGAACAATTGTGAATACATAGGCCATGGAGTATTCAGATGAATGTGGTCAAGGATCATTGTGCCGAAAATTGTCCTGGAATATGGTGATGACACGGTTCATGGAGCATTGCGATGACAAGGGCCATGGCAAAATGTGAAGACAGGTGTCATGCGGCATTGTGATGACAGTGGTCATCTAGAATTGTGAAGAAAGATATCATGGAGCAATGGGATGACAGGTGCCATGGAGCATTGTGATGACAGGGGTCATGGGGCTTTGTGATGACACGGCCATGGAACATTATGATGACAAGAATTCTGGAGCATTGTGATAAAAAGGGCATGGACCATTGTGATTAGAGGGGCCAAGGAGCATGCTGAAGACAACGGCATGGAGCATTGTGATGACAAGTGTCATCGAGCATGGTGATGATAGTGGTCATGAAACATTGTGATGAATGTGGTCATGAATCATTGTGATAAAAAGGGCATAGACCATTGTGATTAGAGGGGCCAAGGAGCATTGTGATGACAACGGAATGGAGCATTGTGATGATAGGGGTCATCGAGCATTGTGATGACAGTGGTCATGAAGCATTGTGATGAATGTGGTCATGGATCATTGTGATGACAAGTGTCGTGGAGCATTGTGATGACAGTGGTCATAGAGCATTGTGATGACACGGTTATGGAATATTGTGATGACCAGAATTCTCTAGCACTGTGATGAAAAGGTAATGGAGCATTGTGATTACAGGGGTCATGGAGCATTGTGATGACAATTGTTCTAGAACATTGTGATGACAGGGATCATGGAGCATAGTGATGAAAGGGGCTATGGAGCATTGTGATGACAGGCGTCATGGGACAATGTGTTGACAGTGGTCATGGAGCATTGTTAGAAAGTGAACATGGAGCAAAGTGATTTCAGGGGCCATGAAAATTTGTGAATACATAGGCCATGGAGTATTCAGATGAATATGGTCAAGGATCATTGTGACAAAAAGTGTCCTGGAATATTGTGATGACACGGTTCATGGAGCATTGCGATGACAAGGGCCATGGCGAAATGTGAAGACAGGTGTCATGGGGCATTGTGATGACAGTGGTCCTCTATAATTGTGAAGAAAGATATCATGTAGCACTGGGATGACAGGGGTCATGGAGCATTGTGATGACAGGGGTCATGGGGCTTTGTGATGACACGACCATGGAACATTATGATGACAAGTATTCTGGAGCATTATGATAAAATGGGCATGGACCATTGTGATTAGAGGGGCCAAGGAGCAATGTGATGACAACGGCATGGAGCATTGTGATGACAAGGGTCATCGAGCATTGTGATGACAGTGGTCATGAAGCATTGTGATGAATGTGGTCATGCATCATTGTGATGGCAAGTGTCGTGGAGCATTGTGATGACAGGGGTCATAGAGCATTGTGATGACACGGTTATTGAATATTGTGATAACCAGAATTCTGTAGCACTGTGATGAAAAGGGAATGGAGCATTGTGATTACAGGGGTCATGGAGCATTGTGTTGACAATTGTTCTAGAACATTGTGATGACAGGGATCATGGAGCATAGTGATGATAGGGGCCATGGAGCATTGTGATGACAGGCGTCATGGGACATTGTGTTGACAGTGGTCATGGAGCCTTGTTAGAAAGGGAACATGGAGCAATTAGATTTCAGGGGCCATGAAAAATTTTGAATACATAGGCCATGGAGTATTTAGATGAATGTGGTCAAGGGTTATTGTGACGAAAAGTGTCCTGGAATATTGTGATGACAAGGTTCATGGAGCATTGCGATGACAAGGGCCATGGCGAAATGTGAAGACAGGTGTCATGGGGCATTGTGATGACAGGGGTCATGGGGCATTGTGATGACACGGCCATGGAACATTATGATGACAAGAATTCTGGAGCATTGTGATAAAAAGGGCATGGATCATTGTGATTAGAGGGGCCAGGGAGCATTCTGATGACAATGGCATGGAGCATTGTGATGACAAGCTTTATCGAGCATTGTGATGACAGTGGTCATGAAGCATTGTGATGAATGTGGTCATGGATCATTGTGATGACAAGTGTCGTAGAGCATTGTGATGACAGGGGTCATAGAGCATTGTGATAACACGGTTATGGAATATTGTGATGACCAGAATTCTGTAGCACTGTGATGAAAAGGTAATGGAGCATTGTGATTACAGGGGTCATGGAGCATTGTGATGACAATTGTTCTAGAACATTGTGATGACAGGGATCATGGAGCATAGTGATGATAGGGGCCATGGAGCATTGTGATGACAATTGTTCTAGAACATTGTGAAGACAGGGATCATGGAGCATAGTGATGAAAGGGGCCATGGAGCATTGTGATGAAAGGCGTCATGGGACAATGTGTTGACAGTGGTCATGGAGCCTTGTTAGAAAGGGAACATGGAGCAATTTGATTTCAGGGGTCATGAAAAATTGTGAATACATAGGCCATGGAGTATTCAGATGAATGTGGTCAAGGATCATTGTGACAAAATGTGTCCTGGAATATTGTGATGACACGGTTCATGGAGCATTGCGATGACAAGGGCCATGGCGAAATGTGAAGACAGGTGTCATGGGGCAATGTGATGACAGTGGTCATCTAGAATTGTGAAGAAAGATATCATGGATCACAGGGATGACAGGGGCCATGGAGCACTGTGATGACAGGGGTCATGGGGCATTGTGATGACACGGCCATAGAACATTATGATGACAAGAATTCTGGAGCATTGTGATAAAAAGGTCATGGACAATTGTGATTAGAGGGGCCAAGGAGCATTCTGATGACAATGGCATGGAGAATTGTGATGACAAGGGTAATCGAGCATTGTGATGACAGTGGTCATGAAGCATTGTGATGAATGTGGTCTTGGATCATTGTGAAGACAAGTGTCGTGGAGCATTGTGATGACAGGGGTCATAGAGCATTGTGATGACACGGTTATGGAATATTGTGATGACCAGCATTCTGTAGCACTGTGATGAAAAGGGAATGGAGCATTGTGATTACAGGGGTCATGTAGCATTGTGATGACAATTGTTCTAGAACATTGTGAAGACAGGGATCATGGAGCATAGTGATGATAGGGGCCATGGAGCATTGTGATGACAGGCGTCATGGGACATTGTGTTGACAGTGGTCATGGAGCATTGTTAGAAAGGGAACATGGAGCAATTAGATTTCAGGGGCCATGAAAAATTTTGAATACATAGGCCATGGAGTATTCAGATGAATGTGGTCAAGGATTATTGTGACGAAAAGTGTCCTGGAATATTGTGATGACAATGTTCATGGAGCATTGCGATGACAAGGGCCATGGCGAAATGTGAAGACAGGTGTCATGGGGCATTGTGATGACAGGGGTCATAGGGCATTGTGATGACACGGCCATGGAACATTATGATGACAATAATTTTGGAGCATTGTGATAAAAAGGGCATGGATCATTGTGATTAGATGGGCCAGGGAGTATTCTGATGACAATGGCATGGAGCATTGTGATGACAAGGGTCATCGAGCATTGAGATGACAGTGGTCATGAAGCATTTTGATGAATGTGGTCATGGATCATTGTGATGACAAGTGTCGTGGAGCATTGTGATGACAGGGGTCATAGAACATTGTGATGACACGGTTATGGAATATTGTGATGACCAGAATTCTGTAGCACTGTGATGAAAAGTGAATGGAGCATTTTGATTACAGGGGTCATGGAGCATTGTGATGACAATTGTTCTAGAACATTGTGAAGACAGGGATCATGGAGCATAGTGATGAAAGGGGCCATGGAGCATTGTGATGACAGGCGTCATGGGACAATGTGTTGACAGTGGTCATGGAGCCTTGTTAGAAAGGGAACATGGAGCAATTTGATTTCAGGGGTCATGAAAAATTGTGAATACATAGGCCATGGAGTATTCAGATGAATGTGGTCAAGGATCATTGTGACGAAAATTGTCCTGGAATATTGTGATGACACGGTTCATGGAGCATTGCGATGACAAGGGCCATGGCGAAATGTGAAGACAGGTGTCATGGGGCAATGTGATGACAGTGGTCATCTAGAATTGTGAAGAAAGATATCATGGATCACAGGGATGACAGGGGCCATGGAGCATTGTGATGACAGGGGTCATGGGGCATTGTGATGACACGGCCATGGAACATTATGATGACAAGAATTTTGGAGCATTGTGATAAAAAGGGCATGGACCATTGTGATTAGAGGGGCCATGGAGCATTCTGATGACAACGGCATGGAGCATTGTGATGACAAGTGTCATCGAGCATGGTGATGATAGTGGTCATGAAACATTGTGATGAATGTGGTCATGAATCATTGTGATAAAAAGGGCATAGACCATTGTGATTAGAGGGGCCAAGGAGCATTGTGATGACAACGGAATGGAGCATTGTGATGACAGGGGTCATCGAGCATTGTGATGACAGTGGTCATGAAGCATTGTGATGAATGTGGTCATGGATCATTGTGATGACAAGTGTCGTGGAGCATTGTGATGACAGTGGTCATAGAGCATTGTGATGACACGGTTATGGAATATTGTGATGACCAGAATTCTCTAGCACTGTGATGAAAAGGTAATGGAGCATTGTGATTACAGGGGTCATGGAGCATTGTGATGACAATTGTTCTAGAACATTGTGATGACAGGGATCATGGAGCATAGTGATGAAAGGGGCTATGGAGCATTGTGATGACAGGCGTCATGGGACAATGTGTTGACAGTGGTCATGGAGCATTGTTAGAAAGGGAACATGGAGCAAAGTGATTTCAGGGGCCATGAAAATTTGTGAATACATAGGCCAAGGAGTATTCAGATGAATGTGGTCAAGGATCATTGTGACAAAAAGTGTCCTGGAATATTGTGATGACACGGTTCATGGAGCATTGCGATGACAAGGGCCATGGCGAAATGTGAAGACAGGTGTCATGGGGCATTGTGATGACAGTGGTCCTCTATAATTGTGAAGAAAGATATCATGTAGCACTGGGATGACAGGGGTCATGGAGCATTGTGATGACAGGGGTCATGGGGCTTTGTGATGACACGGCCATGGAACATTATGATGACAAGAATTCTGGAGCATTGTGATAAAAAGGGCATGGACCATTGTGATTAGAGGGGCCAAGGAGCAATGTGATGACAACGGCATGGAGCATTGTGATGACAAGGGTCTTCGAGCATTGTGATGACAGTGGTCATGAAGCATTGTGATGAATGTGGTCAGGCATCATTGTGATGACAAGTGTCGTGGAGCATTGTGATGACAGGGGTCATAGAGCATTGTGATGACACGGTTATGGAATATTGTGATGACCAGAATTCTGTAGCACTGTGATGAAAAGGGAATGGAGCATTGTGATTACAGGGGTCATGGAGCATTGTGTTGACAATTGTTCTAGAACATTGTGATGACAGGGATCATGGAGCATAGTGATGATAGGGGCCATGGAGCATTGTGATGACAGGCGTCATGGGACATTGTGTTGACAGTGGTCATGGAGCCTTGTTAGAAAGGGAACATGGAGCAATTAGATTTCAGGGGCCATGAAAAATTTTGAATACATAGGCCATGGTGTATTTAGATGAATGTGGTCAAGGGTTATTGTGACGAAAAGTGTCCTGGAATATTGTGATGACAAGGTTCATGGAGCATTGCGATGACAAGGGCCATGGCGAAATGTGAAGACAGGTGTCATGGGGCATTGTGATGACAGGGGTCATGGGGCATTGTGATGACACGGCCATGGAACATTATGATGACAAGAATTCTGGAGCATTGTGATAAAAAGGGCATGGATCATAGTGATTAGAGGGGCCAGGGAGCATTCTGATGACAATGGCATGGAGCATTGTGATGACAAGCTTTATCGAGCATTGTGATGACAGTGGTCATGAAGCATTGTGATGAATGTGGTCATGGATCATTGTGATGACAAGTGTCGTAGAGCATTGTGATGACAGGGGTCATAGAGCATTGTGATAACACGGTTATGGAATATTGTGATGACCAGAATTATGTACCACAGTGATGAAAAGGGAATGGAGCATTGTGATTACAGGGGTCATGGAGCATTGTGATGACAATTGTTCTAGAACATTGTGAAGACAGGGATCATGGAGCATAGTGATGAAAGGGGCCATGGATCATTGTGATGACAGGCGTCATGGGACAATGTGTTGACAGTGGTCATGGAGCCTTGTTAGAAAGGGAACATGGAGCAATTTGATTTCAGGGGCCATGAACAATTGTGAATACATAGGCCATGGAGTATTCAGATGAATGTGGTCAAGGATCATTGTGACGAAAAGTGTCCTGGAATATGGTGATGACACGGTTCATGGAGCATTGCGATGACAAGGGCCATGGCGAAATGTGAAGACAGGTGTCATGCGGCATTGTGATGACAGTGGTCATCTAGAATTGTGAAGAAAGATATCATGGAGCACTGGGATGACAGGTGCCATGGAGCATTGTGATGACAGGGGTCATGGGGCTTTGTGATGACACGGCCATGGAACATTATGATGACAAGAATTCTGGAGCATTGTGATAAAAAGGGCATGGACCATTGTGATTAGAGGGGCCAAGGAGCATGCTGAAGACAACGGCATGGAGCATTGTGATGACAAGTGTCATCGAGCATGGTGATGATAGTGGTCATGAAGCATTGTGATGAATGTGGTCATGAATCATTGTGATAAAAAGGGCATAGACCTTTGTGATTAGAGGGGCCAAGGAGCATTGTGATGACAACGGAATGGAGCATTGTGATGACAGGGGTCATCGAGCATTGTGATGACAGTGGTCATGAAGCATTGTGATGAATGTGGTCATGGATCATTGTGATGACAAGTGTCGTGGAGCATTGTGATGACAGTGGTCATAGAGCATTGTGATGACACGGTTATGGAATATTGTGATGACCAGAATTCTGTAGCACTGTGATGAAAAGGTAATGGAGCATTGTGATTAAAGGGGTCATGGAGCATTGTGATGACAATTGTTCTAGAACATTGTGATGACAGGGATCATGGAGCATAGTGATGAAAGGGGCTATGGAGCATTGTGATGACAGGCGTCATGGGACAATGTGTTGACAGTGGTCATGGAGCATTGTTAGAAAGGGAACATGGAGCAAAGTGATTTCAGGGGCCATGAAAATTTGTGAATACATAGGCCATGGAGTATTCAGATGAATGTGGTCAAGGATCATTGTGACAAAAAGTTTCCTGGAATATTGTGATGACACGGTTCATGGAGCATTGCGATGACAAGGGCCATGGCGAAATGTGAAGACAGGTGTCATGGGGCAATGTGATGACAGTGGTCATCTAGAATTGTGAAGAAAGATATCATGGATCACAGGGATGACAGGGGCCATGGAGCATTGTGATGACAGGGGTCATGGGGCATTGTGATGACACGGCCATGGAACATTATGATGACAAAAATTCTGGAGCATTGTGATAAAAAGGGCATGGACCATTGTGATTAGAGGGGCCATGGAGCATTCTGATGACAACTGCATGGGGCAATTTGATGACAAGGGTCATCGTGCATTGTGATGACAGTGGTCATGAAGCATTGTGATGAATGTGGTCATGGATCATTGTGATGACAAGTGTCGTGGAGCATTGTGATGACAGTGGTCATAGAGCATTGTGATGACACGGTTATGGAATATTGTGATGACCAGAATTCTGTAGCACTGTGATGAAAAGGGAATGGAGCATTGTGATTACAGGGGTCATGGAGCATTGTGATGACAATTGTTCTAGAACATTGTGATGACAGGGATCATGGAGCATAGTGATGAAAGGGGCCATGGAGCATTGTGATGACAGGCGTCATGGGACAATGTGTTGACAGTGGTCATGGAGCATTGTTAGAAAGGGAACATGGAGCAAAGTGATTTCAGGAGCCATGAAAATTTGTGAATACATAGGCCATGGAGTATTCAGATGAATGTGGTCAAGGATCATTGTGACAAAAAGTGTCCTGGAATATTGTGATGACACGGTTCATGGAGCATTGCGATGACAAGGGCCATGGCGAAATGTGAAGACAGGTGTCATGGGGCATTGTGATGACAGTGGTCCTCTATAATTGTGAAGAAAGATATCATGTAGCACTGGGATGACAGGGGTCATGGAGCATTGTGATGACAGGGGTCATGGGGCTTTGTGATGACACGGCCATGGAACATTATGATGACAAGTATTCTGGAGCATTATGATAAAAGGGGCATGGACCATTGTGATTAGAGGGGCCAAGGAGCATTGTGATGACAACGGAATGGAGCATTGTGATGACAGGGGTCATCGAGCATTGTGATGACAGTGGTCATGAAGCATTGTGATGAATGTGGTCATGGATCATTGTGATGACAAGTGTCGTGGAGCATTGTGATGACAGTGGTCATAGAGCATTGTGATGACACGGTTATGGAATATTGTGATGACCAGAATTCTGTAGCACTGTGATGAAAAGGTAATGGAGCATTGTGATTACAGGGGTCATGGAGCATTGTGATGACAATTGTTCTAGAACATTGTGATGACAGGGATCATGGAGCATAGTGATGAAAGGGGCCATGGAGCATTGTGATGACAGGCGTCATGGGACAATGTGTTGACAGTGGTCATGGAGCATTGTTAGAAAGGGAACATGGAGCAAAGTGATTTCAGGGGCCATGAAAATTTGTGAATACATAGGCCATGGAGTATTCAGATGAATGTGGTCAAGGATCATTGTGACAAAAAGTGTCCTGGAATATTGTGATGACACGGTTCATGGAGCATTGCGATGACAAGGGCCATGGCGAAATGTGAAGACAGGTGTCATGGGGCATTGTGATGACAGTGGTCCTCTATAATTGTGAAGAAAGATATCATGTAGCACTGGGATGACAGGGGTCATGGAGCATTGTGATGACAGGGGTCATGGGGCTTTGTGATGACACGGCCATGGAACATTATGATGACAAGAATTCTGGAGCATTGTGATAAAATGGGCATGGACCATTGTGATTAGAGGGGCCAAGGAGCATTCTGATGACAACGGCATGGAGCATTGTGATGACAAGGGTAATCGAGCATTGTGATGACAGTGGTCATGAAGCATTGTGATGAATGTGGTCTTGGATCATTGTGAAGACAAGTGTCGTGGAGCATTGTGATGACAGGGGTCATAGAGCATTGTGATGAAACGGTTATGGAATATTGTGATGACCAGAATTCTGTAGCACTGTGATGAAAAGGGAATGGAGCATTGTGATTACAGGGGTCATGTAGCATTGTGATGACAATTGTTCTAGAACATTGTGAAGACAGGGATCATGGAGCATAGTGATGATAGGGGCCATGGAGCATTGTGATGACAGGCGTCATGGGACATTGTGTTGACAGTGGTCATGGAGCATTGTTAGAAAGAGAACATGGAGCAATTAGATTTCAGGGGCCATGAAAAAATTTGAATACATAGGCCATGGAGTATTCAGATGAATGTGGTCAAGGATTATTGTGACGAAAAGTGTCCTGGAATATTGTGATGACAATGTTCATGGAGCATTGCGATGACAAGGGCCATGGCGAAATGTGAAGACAGGTGTCATGGGGCATTGTGATGACACGGCCATGGAACATTATGATGACAATAATTCTGGAGCATTGTGATAAAAAGGGCATGGATCATTGTGATTAGATGGGGCAGGGAGTATTCTGATGACAATGGCATGGAGCATTGTGATGACAAGCTTTATCGAGCATTGAGATGACAGTGGTCATGAAGCATTTTGATGAATGTGGTCATGGATCATTGTGATGACAATTGTCGTGGAGCATTGTGATGACAGGGGTCATACAGCATTGTGATGACACGGTTATGGAATATTGTGATGACCAGAATTCTGTAGCACAGTGATGAAAAGGGAATGGAGCATTGTGATTACAGGAGTCATGGAGCATTGTGATGACAAATGTTCTAGAACATTGTGATGACAGGGATCATGGAGCATAGTGATGAAAGGGGCAATGGAGTTTTGTGTTGACAGGCGTCATGGGACATTGTGTTGACAGTGGACATGGAGCTTTGTTAGAAAGGGAACATGGAGCAATTTGATTTCAGGGGCCATGAAAAATTGCGAATACATACGCCATGGAGTATTCAGATGAATGTGGTCAAGGATCATTGTGACGACAAGTGTCCTGGAATATTGTGATGACACGGTTCATGGAGCATTGCGATAACAAGGGCCATGGCGAAATGTGAAGACAGGTGTCATGGGGCATTGTGATGACAGTGGTCATCTAGAATTCTGAAGAAAGATATCATGGAGCACTGGGATGACAGGGGCCATGGAGCAATGTGATGACAGGGGTCATGGGGCATTGTGATGACAGGGGTCATGGGGCATTGTGATGACACGGCCATGGAACATTATGATGACAAGAATTCTGGAGCATTGTGATAAAAAGGGCATGGATCATTGTGATTAGAGGGGCCAGGGAGCATTCTGATGACAATGGCATGGAGCATTGTGATGACAAGCTTTATCGAGCATTGTGATGACAGTGGTCATGAAGCATTGTGATGAATGTGGTCATGGATCATTGTGATGACAAGTGTCGTAGAGCATTGTGATGACAGGGGTCATAGAGCATTGTGATAACACGGTTATGAAATATTGTGATGACCAGAATTCTGTAGCACTGTGATGAAAAGTGAATGGAGCATTTTGATTACAGGGGTCATGGAGCATTGTGATGACAATTGTTCTAGAACATTGTGAAGACAGGGGTCATGGAGCATAGTGATGAAAGGGGCCATGGAGCATTGTGATGACAGGCGTCATGGGACAATGTGTTGACAGTGGTCATGGAGCCTTGTTAGAAAGGGAACATGGAGCAATTTGATTTCAGGGGTCATGAAAAATTGTGAATACATAGGCCATGGAGTATTCAGATGAATGTGGTCAAGGATCATTTTGACGAAAAGTGTCCTGGAATATTGTGATGACACGGTTCATGGAGCATTGCGATGACAAGGGCCATGGCGAAATGTGAAGACAGGTGTCATGGGGCAATGTGATGACAGTGGTCATCTAGAATTGTGAAGAAAGATATCATGGATCACAGGGATGAAAGGGGCCATGGAGCATTGTGATTACAGGGGTCATGGGGCATTGTGATGACACGGCCATGGAACATTATCATGACAAAAATTCTGGAGCATTGTGATAAAAAGGGCATGGACCATTGTGATTAGAGGGGCCATGGAGCATTCTGATGACAACTGCATGGGGCATTTTGATGACAAGTGTCATCGTGCATTGTGATGACAGTGGTCATGAAGCATTTTGATGAATGTGGTCATGGATCATTGTGATGACAAGTGTCGTGGAGCATTGTGATGACAGGGGTCATAGAGCATTATGATGACACGGTTATGGCATATTGTGATGACCAGAATTCTGTAGCACTGTGATGAAAAGGGAATGGAGCATTGTGATTACAGGGGTCATGGAGAATTGTGATGACAATTGTTCTAGAACATTGTGAAGACAGGGATCATGGAGCATAGTGATGAAAGGGGCCATGGAGCATTGTGATGACAGGCGTCATGGGACAATGTGTTGACAGTGGTCATGGAGCATTGTTAGAAAGGGAACATGGAGCAATTTGATTTCAGGGGCCATGAACAATTGTGAATACATAGGCCATGGAGTATTCAGATGAATGTGGTCAAGGATCATTGTGACGAAAAGTGTCCTGGAATATGGTGATGACACGGTTCATGGAGCATTGCGATGACAAGGGCCATGGCGAAATGTGAAGACAGGTGTCATGCGGCATTGTGATGACAGTGGTCATCTAGAATTGTGAAGAAAGATATCATGGAGCACTGGGATGACAGGTGCCATGGAGCATTGTGATGACAGGGGTCATGGGGCTTTCTGATGACACGGCCATGGAACATTATGATGACAAGAATTCTGGAGCATTGTGATAAAAAGGGCATGGACCATTGTGATTAGAGGGGCCAAGGAGCATGCTGAAGACAACGGCAGGGAGCATTGTGATGACAAGTGTCATCGAGCATGGTGATGATAGTGGTCATGAAGCATTGTGATGAATGTGGTCATGAATCATTGTTATAAAAAGGGCATAGACCATTGTGATTAGAGGGGCCAAGGAGCATTGTGATGACAACGGAATGGAGCATTGTGATGACAGGGGTCATCGAGCATTGTGATGACAGTGGTCATGAAGCATTGTGATGAATGTGGTCATGGATCATTGTGATGACAAGTGTCGTGGAGCATTGTGATGACAGTGGTCATAGAGCATTGTGATGACACGGTTATGGAATATTGTGATGACCAGAATTCTGTAGCACTGTGATGAAAAGGTAATGGAGCATTGTGATTACAGGGGTCATGGAGCATTGTGATGACAATTGTTCTAGAACATTGTGATGACAGGGATCATGGAGCATAGTGATGAAAGGGGCCATGGAGCATTGTGATGACAGGCGTCATGGGACAATGTGTTGACAGTGGTCATGGAGCATTGTTAGAAAGGGAACATGGAGCAAAGTGATTTCAGGGGCCATGAAAATTTGAGAATACATAGGCCATGGAGTATTCAGATGAATGTGGTCAAGGATCATTGTGACAAAAAGTGTCCTGGAATATTGTGATGACACGGTTCATGGAGCATTGCGATGACAAGGGCCATGGCGAAATGTGAAGACAGGTGTCATGGGGCATTGTGATTACAGTGGTCCTCTATAATTGTGAAGAAAGATATCATGTAGCACTGGGATGACAGGGGCCATGGAGCATTGTGATGACAGGGGTCACGGGGCTTTGTGATGACACGGCCATGGAACATTATGATGACAAGTATTCTGGAGCATTATGATAAAATGGGCATGGACCATTGTGATTAGAGGGGCCAAGGAGCAATGTGATGACAACGGCATGGAGCATTGTGATGACAAGGGTCATCGAGCATTGTGATGACAGTGGTCATGAAGCATTGTGATGAATGTGGTCTTGGATCATTGTGAAGACAAGTGTCGTGGAGCATTGTGATGACAGGGGTCATAGAGCATTGTGATGAAACGGTTATGGAATATTGTGATGACCAGAATTCTGTAGCACTGTGATGAAAAGGGAATGGAGCATTGTGATTACAGGGGTCATGTAGCATTGTGATGACAATTGTTCTAGAACATTGTGAAGACAGGGATCATGGAGCATAGTGATGATAGGGGCCATGGAGCATTGTGATGACAGGCGTCATGGGACATTGTGTTGACAGTGGTCATGGAGCATTGTTAGAAAGAGAACATGGAGCAATTAGATTTCAGGGGCCATGAAAAAATTTGAATACATAGGCCATGGAGTATTCAGATGAATGTGGTCAAGGATTATTGTGACGAAAAGTGTCCTGGAATATTGTGATGACAATGTTCATGGAGCATTGCGATGACAAGGGCCATGGCGAAATGTGAAGACAGGTGTCATGGGGCATTGTGATGACACGGCCATGGAACATTATGATGACAATAATTCTGGAGCATTGTGATAAAAAGGGCATGGATCATTGTGATTAGATGGGGCAGGGAGTATTCTGATGACAATGGCATGGAGCATTGTGATGACAAGCTTTATCGAGCATTGAGATGACAGTGGTCATGAAGCATTTTGATGAATGTGGTCATGGATCATTGTGATGACAATTGTCGTGGAGCATTGTGATGACAGGGGTCATACAGCATTGTGATGACACGGTTATGGAATATTGTGATGACCAGAATTCTGTAGCACAGTGATGAAAAGGGAATGGAGCATTGTGATTACAGGAGTCATGGAGCATTGTGATGACAAATGTTCTAGAACATTGTGATGACAGGGATCATGGAGCATAGTGATGAAAGGGGCAATGGAGTTTTGTGTTGACAGGCGTCATGGGACATTGTGTTGACAGTGGACATGGAGCTTTGTTAGAAAGGGAACATGGAGCAATTTGATTTCAGGGGCCATGAAAAATTGCGAATACATACGCCATGGAGTATTCAGATGAATGTGGTCAAGGATCATTGTGACGACAAGTGTCCTGGAATATTGTGATGACACGGTTCATGGAGCATTGCGATAACAAGGGCCATGGCGAAATGTGAAGACAGGTGTCATGGGGCATTGTGATGACAGTGGTCATCTAGAATTCTGAAGAAAGATATCATGGAGCACTGGGATGACAGGGGCCATGGAGCAATGTGATGACAGGGGTCATGGGGCATTGTGATGACAGGGGTCATGGGGCATTGTGATGACACGGCCATGGAACATTATGATGACAAGAATTCTGGAGCATTGTGATAAAAAGGGCATGGATCATTGTGATTAGAGGGGCCAGGGAGCATTCTGATGACAATGGCATGGAGCATTGTGATGACAAGCTTTATCGAGCATTGTGATGACAGTGGTCATGAAGCATTGTGATGAATGTGGTCATGGATCATTGTGATGACAAGTGTCGTAGAGCATTGTGATGACAGGGGTCATAGAGCATTGTGATAACACGGTTATGGAATATTGTGATGACCAGAATTCTGTAGCACTGTGATGAAAAGTGAATGGAGCATTTTGATTACAGGGGTCATGGAGCATTGTGATGACAATTGTTCTAGAACATTGTGAAGACAGGGGTCATGGAGCATAGTGATGAAAGGGGCCATGGAGCATTGTGATGACAGGCGTCATGGGACAATGTGTTGACAGTGGTCATGGAGCCTTGTTAGAAAGGGAACATGGAGCAATTTGATTTCAGGGGTCATGAAAAATTGTGAATACATAGGCCATGGAGTATTCAGATGAATGTGGTCAAGGATCATTTTGACGAAAAGTGTCCTGGAATATTGTGATGACACGGTTCATGGAGCATTGCGATGACAAGGGCCATGGCGAAATGTGAAGACAGGTGTCATGGGGCAATGTGATGACAGTGGTCATCTAGAATTGTGAAGAAAGATATCATGGATCACAGGGATGAAAGGGGCCATGGAGCATTGTGATTACAGGGGTCATGGGGCATTGTGATGACACGGCCATGGAACATTATCATGACAAAAATTCTGGAGCATTGTGATAAAAAGGGCATGGACCATTGTGATTAGAGGGGCCATGGAGCATTCTGATGACAACTGCATGGGGCATTTTGATGACAAGTGTCATCGTGCATTGTGATGACAGTGGTCATGAAGCATTTTGATGAATGTGGTCATGGATCATTGTGATGACAAGTGTCGTGGAGCATTGTGATGACAGGGGTCATAGAGCATTATGATGACACGGTTATGGCATATTGTGATGACCAGAATTCTGTAGCACTGTGATGAAAAGGGAATGGAGCATTGTGATTACAGGGGTCATGGAGAATTGTGATGACAATTGTTCTAGAACATTGTGAAGACAGGGATCATGGAGCATAGTGATGAAAGGGGCCATGGAGCATTGTGATGACAGGCGTCATGGGACAATGTGTTGACAGTGGTCATGGAGCATTGTTAGAAAGGGAACATGGAGCAATTTGATTTCAGGGGCCATGAACAATTGTGAATACATAGGCCATGGAGTATTCAGATGAATGTGGTCAAGGATCATTGTGACGAAAAGTGTCCTGGAATATGGTGATGACACGGTTCATGGAGCATTGCGATGACAAGGGCCATGGCGAAATGTGAAGACAGGTGTCATGCGGCATTGTGATGACAGTGGTCATCTAGAATTGTGAAGAAAGATATCATGGAGCACTGGGATGACAGGTGCCATGGAGCATTGTGATGACAGGGGTCATGGGGCTTTCTGATGACACGGCCATGGAACATTATGATGACAAGAATTCTGGAGCATTGTGATAAAAAGGGCATGGACCATTGTGATTAGAGGGGCCAAGGAGCATGCTGAAGACAACGGCAGGGAGCATTGTGATGACAAGTGTCATCGAGCATGGTGATGATAGTGGTCATGAAGCATTGTGATGAATGTGGTCATGAATCATTGTTATAAAAAGGGCATAGACCATTGTGATTAGAGGGGCCAAGGAGCATTGTGATGACAACGGAATGGAGCATTGTGATGACAGGGGTCATCGAGCATTGTGATGACAGTGGTCATGAAGCATTGTGATGAATGTGGTCATGGATCATTGTGATGACAAGTGTCGTGGAGCATTGTGATGACAGTGGTCATAGAGCATTGTGATGACACGGTTATGGAATATTGTGATGACCAGAATTCTGTAGCACTGTGATGAAAAGGTAATGGAGCATTGTGATTACAGGGGTCATGGAGCATTGTGATGACAATTGTTCTAGAACATTGTGATGACAGGGATCATGGAGCATAGTGATGAAAGGGGCCATGGAGCATTGTGATGACAGGCGTCATGGGACAATGTGTTGACAGTGGTCATGGAGCATTGTTAGAAAGGGAACATGGAGCAAAGTGATTTCAGGGGCCATGAAAATTTGAGAATACATAGGCCATGGAGTATTCAGATGAATGTGGTCAAGGATCATTGTGACAAAAAGTGTCCTGGAATATTGTGATGACACGGTTCATGGAGCATTGCGATGACAAGGGCCATGGCGAAATGTGAAGACAGGTGTCATGGGGCATTGTGATTACAGTGGTCCTCTATAATTGTGAAGAAAGATATCATGTAGCACTGGGATGACAGGGGCCATGGAGCATTGTGATGACAGGGGTCACGGGGCTTTGTGATGACACGGCCATGGAACATTATGATGACAAGTATTCTGGAGCATTATGATAAAATGGGCATGGACCATTGTGATTAGAGGGGCCAAGGAGCAATGTGATGACAACGGCATGGAGCATTGTGATGACAAGGGTCATCGAGCATTGTGATGACAGTGGTCATGAAGCATTGTGATGAATGTGGTCTTGGATCATTGTGAAGACAAGTGTCGTGGAGCATTGTGATGACAGGGGTCATAGAGCATTGTGATGAAACGGTTATGGAATATTGTGATGACCAGAATTCTGTAGCACTGTGATGAAAAGGGAATGGAGCATTGTGATTACAGGGGTCATGTAGCATTGTGATGACAATTGTTCTAGAACATTGTGAAGACAGGGATCATGGAGCATAGTGATGATAGGGGCCATGGAGCATTGTGATGACAGGCGTCATGGGACATTGTGTTGACAGTGGTCATGGAGCATTGTTAGAAAGAGAACATGGAGCAATTAGATTTCAGGGGCCATGAAAAAATTTGAATACATAGGCCATGGAGTATTCAGATGAATGTGGTCAAGGATTATTGTGACGAAAAGTGTCCTGGAATATTGTGATGACAATGTTCATGGAGCATTGCGATGACAAGGGCCATGGCGAAATGTGAAGACAGGTGTCATGGGGCATTGTGATGACACGGCCATGGAACATTATGATGACAATAATTCTGGAGCATTGTGATAAAAAGGGCATGGATCATTGTGATTAGATGGGGCAGGGAGTATTCTGATGACAATGGCATGGAGCATTGTGATGACAAGCTTTATCGAGCATTGAGATGACAGTGGTCATGAAGCATTTTGATGAATGTGGTCATGGATCATTGTGATGACAATTGTCGTGGAGCATTGTGATGACAGGGGTCATACAGCATTGTGATGACACGGTTATGGAATATTGTGATGACCAGAATTCTGTAGCACAGTGATGAAAAGGGAATGGAGCATTGTGATTACAGGAGTCATGGAGCATTGTGATGACAAATGTTCTAGAACATTGTGATGACAGGGATCATGGAGCATAGTGATGAAAGGGGCAATGGAGTTTTGTGTTGACAGGCGTCATGGGACATTGTGTTGACAGTGGACATGGAGCTTTGTTAGAAAGGGAACATGGAGCAATTTGATTTCAGGGGCCATGAAAAATTGCGAATACATACGCCATGGAGTATTCAGATGAATGTGGTCAAGGATCATTGTGACGACAAGTGTCCTGGAATATTGTGATGACACGGTTCATGGAGCATTGCGATAACAAGGGCCATGGCGAAATGTGAAGACAGGTGTCATGGGGCATTGTGATGACAGTGGTCATCTAGAATTCTGAAGAAAGATATCATGGAGCACTGGGATGACAGGGGCCATGGAGCAATGTGATGACAGGGGTCATGGGGCATTGTGATGACAGGGGTCATGGGGCATTGTGATGACACGGCCATGGAACATTATGATGACAAGAATTCTGGAGCATTGTGATAAAAAGGGCATGGATCATTGTGATTAGAGGGGCCAGGGAGCATTCTGATGACAATGGCATGGAGCATTGTGATGACAAGCTTTATCGAGCATTGTGATGACAGTGGTCATGAAGCATTGTGATGAATGTGGTCATGGATCATTGTGATGACAAGTGTCGTAGAGCATTGTGATGACAGGGGTCATAGAGCATTGTGATAACACGGTTATGGAATATTGTGATGACCAGAATTCTGTAGCACTGTGATGAAAAGTGAATGGAGCATTTTGATTACAGGGGTCATGGAGCATTGTGATGACAATTGTTCTAGAACATTGTGAAGACAGGGATCATGGAGCATAGTGATGAAAGGGGCCATGGAGCATTGTGATGACAGGCGTCATGGGACAATGTGTTGACAGTGGTCATGGAGCCTTGTTAGAAAGGGAACATGGAGCAATTTGATTTCAGGGGTCATGAAAAATTGTGAATACATAGGACATGGAGTATTCAGATGAATGTGGTCAAGGATCATTTTGACGAAAAGTGTCCTGGAATATTGTGATGACACGGTTCATGGAGCATTGCGATGACAAGGGCCATGGCGAAATGTGAAGACAGGTGTCATGGGGCAATGTGATGACAGTGGTCATCTAGAATTGTGAAGAAAGATATCATGGATCACAGGGATGAAAGGGGCCATGGAGCATTGTGATTACAGGGGTCATGGGGCATTGTGATGACACGACCATGGAACATTATCATGACAAAAATTCTGGAGCATTGTGATAAAAAGGGCATGGACCATTGTGATTAGAGGGGCCATGGAGCATTCTGATGACAACTGCATGGGGCATTTTGATGACAAGTGTCATCGTGCATTGTGATGACAGTGGTCATGAAGCATTTTGATGAATGTGGTCATGGATCATTGTGATGACAAGTGTCGTGGAGCATTGTGATGACAGGGGTCATAGAGCATTATGATGACACGGTTATGGCATATTGTGATGACCAGAATTCTGTAGCACTGTGATGAAAAGGGAATGGAGCATTGTGATTACAGGGGTCATGGAGAATTGTGATGACAATTGTTCTAGAACATTGTGAAGACAGGGATCATGGAGCATAGTGATGAAAGGGGCCATGGAGCATTGTGATGACAGGCGTCATGGGACAATGTGTTGACAGTGGTCATGGAGCATTGTTAGAAAGGGAACATGGAGCAATTTGATTTCAGGGGCCATGAACAATTGTGAATACATAGGCCATGGAGTATTCAGATGAATGTGGTCAAGGATCATTGTGACGAAAAGTGTCCTGGAATATGGTGATGACACGGTTCATGGAGCATTGCGATGACAAGGGCCATGGCGAAATGTGAAGACAGGTGTCATGCGGCATTGTGATGACAGTGGTCATCTAGAATTGTGAAGAAAGATATCATGGAGCACTGGGATGACAGGTGCCATGGAGCATTGTGATGACAGGGGTCATGGGGCTTTCTGATGACACGGCCATGGAACATTATGATGACAAGAATTCTGGAGCATTGTGATAAAAAGGGCATGGACCATTGTGATTAGAGGGGCCAAGGAGCATGCTGAAGACAACGGCAGGGAGCATTGTGATGACAAGTGTCATCGAGCATGGTGAAGATAGTGGTCATGAAGCATTGTGATGAATGTGGTCATGAATCATTGTTATAAAAAGGGCATAGACCATTGTGATTAGAGGGGCCAAGGAGCATTGTGATGACAACGGAATGGAGCATTGTGATGACAGGGGTCATCGAGCATTGTGATGACAGTGGTCATGAAGCATTGTGTTGAATGTGGTCATGGATCATTGTGATGACAAGTGTCGTGGAGCATTGTGATGACAGTGGTCATAGAGCATTGTGATGACACGGTTATGGAATATTGTGATGACCAGAATTCTGTAGCACTGTGATGAAAAGTTAATGGAGCATTGTGATTACAGGGGTCATGGAGCATTGTGATGACAATTGTTCTAGAACATTGTGATGACAGGGATCATGGAGCATAGTGATGAAAGGGGCCATGGAGCATTGTGATGACAGGCGTCATGGGACAATGTGTTGACAGTGGTCATGGATCATTGTTAGAAAGGGAACATGGAGCAAAGTGATTTCAGGGGCCATGAAAATTTGAGAATACATAGGCCATGGAGTATTCAGATGAATGTGGTCAAGGATCATTGTGACAAAAAGTGTCCTGGAATATTGTGATGACACGGTTCATGGAGCATTGCGATGACAAGGGCCATGGCGAAATGTGAAGACAGGTGTCATGGGGCATTGTGATTACAGTGGTCCTCTATAATTGTGAAGAAAGATATCATGTAGCACTGGGATGACAGGGGCCATGGAGCATTGTGATGACAGGGGTCACGGGGCTTTGTGATGACACGGCCATGGAACATTATGATGACAAGTATTCTGGAGCATTATGATAAAATGGGCATGGACCATTGTGATTAGAGGGGCCAAGGAGCA
The DNA here is from genome assembly GCF_028021215.1 of Eschrichtius robustus. NCBI lineage: Eukaryota > Metazoa > Chordata > Mammalia > Artiodactyla > Eschrichtiidae > Eschrichtius > Eschrichtius robustus. The sequence continues at coordinate 3,297,357 of NW_027175249.1, read as the reverse complement.
ATGTGATGACAACGGCATGGAGCATTGTGATGACAAGGGTCATCGAGCATTGTGATGACAGTGGTCATGAAGCATTGTGATGAATGTGGTCTTGGATCATTGTGAAGACAAGTGTCGTGGAGCATTGTGATGACAGGGGTCATAGAGCATTGTGATGAAACGGTTATGGAATATTGTGATGACCAGAATTCTGTAGCACTGTGATGAAAAGGGAATGGAGCATTGTGATTACAGGGGTCATGTAGCATTGTGATGACAATTGTTCTAGAACATTGTGAAGACAGGGATCATGGAGCATAGTGATGATAGGGGCCATGGAGCATTGTGATGACAGGCGTCATGGGACATTGTGTTGACAGTGGTCATGGAGCATTGTTAGAAATAGAACATGGAGCAATTAGATTTCAGGGGCCATGAAAAAATTTGAATACATAGGCCATGGAGTATTCAGATGAATGTGGTCAAGGATTATTGTGACGAAAAGTGTCCTGGAATATTGTGATGACAATGTTCATGGAGCATTGCGATGACAAGGGCCATGGCGAAATGTGAAGACAGGTGTCATGGGGCATTGTGATGACACGGCCATGGAACATTATGATGACAATAATTCTGGAGCATTGTGATAAAAAGGGCATGGATCATTGTGATTAGATGGGGCAGGGAGTATTCTGATGACAATGGCATGGAGCATTGTGATGACAAGCTTTATCGAGCATTGAGATGACAGTGGTCATGAAGCATTTTGATGAATGTGGTCATGGATCATTGTGATGACAATTGTCGTGGAGCATTGTGATGACAGGGGTCATACAGCATTGTGATGACACGGTTATGGAATATTGTGATGACCAGAATTCTGTAGCACAGTGATGAAAAGGGAATGGAGCATTGTGATTACAGGAGTCATGGAGCATTGTGATGACAAATGTTCTAGAACATTGTGATGACAGGGATCATGGAGCATAGTGATGAAAGGGGCAATGGAGTTTTGTGTTGACAGGCGTCATGGGACATTGTGTTGACAGTGGACATGGAGCTTTGTTAGAAAGGGAACATGGAGCAATTTGATTTCAGGGGCCATGAAAAATTGCGAATACATACGCCATGGAGTATTCAGATGAATGTGGTCAAGGATCATTGTGACGACAAGTGTCCTGGAATATTGTGATGACACGGTTCATGGAGCATTGCGATAACAAGGGCCATGGCGAAATGTGAAGACAGGTGTCATGGGGCATTGTGATGACAGTGGTCATCTAGAATTCTGAAGAAAGATATCATGGAGCACTGGGATGACAGGGGCCATGGAGCAATGTGATGACAGGGGTCATGGGGCATTGTGATGACAGGGGTCATGGGGCATTGTGATGACACGGCCATGGAACATTATGATGACAAGAATTCTGGAGCATTGTGATAAAAAGGGCATGGATCATTGTGATTAGAGGGGCCAGGGAGCATTCTGATGACAATGGCATGGAGCATTGTGATGACAAGCTTTATCGAGCATTGTGATGACAGTGGTCATGAAGCATTGTGATGAATGTGGTCATGGATCATTGTGATGACAAGTGTCGTAGAGCATTGTGATGACAGGGGTCATAGAGCATTGTGATAACACGGTTATGGAATATTGTGATGACCAGAATTCTGTAGCACTGTGATGAAAAGTGAATGGAGCATTTTGATTACAGGGGTCATGGAGCATTGTGATGACAATTGTTCTAGAACATTGTGAAGACAGGGATCATGGAGCATAGTGATGAAAGGGGCCATGGAGCATTGTGATGACAGGCGTCATGGGACAATGTGTTGACAGTGGTCATGGAGCCTTGTTAGAAAGGGAACATGGAGCAATTTGATTTCAGGGGTCATGAAAAATTGTGAATACATAGGCCATGGAGTATTCAGATGAATGTGGTCAAGGATCATTTTGACGAAAAGTGTCCTGGAATATTGTGATGACACGGTTCATGGAGCATTGCGATGACAAGGGCCATGGCGAAATGTGAAGACAGGTGTCATGGGGCAATGTGATGACAGTGGTCATCTAGAATTGTGAAGAAAGATATCATGGATCACAGGGATGAAAGGGGCCATGGAGCATTGTGATTACAGGGGTCATGGGGCATTGTGATGACACGGCCATGGAACATTATCATGACAAAAATTCTGGAGCATTGTGATAAAAAGGGCATGGACCATTGTGATTAGAGGGGCCATGGAGCATTCTGATGACAACTGCATGGGGCATTTTGATGACAAGTGTCATCGTGCATTGTGATGACAGTGGTCATGAAGCATTTTGATGAATGTGGTCATGGATCATTGTGATGACAAGTGTCGTGGAGCATTGTGATGACAGGGGTCATAGAGCATTATGATGACACGGTTATGGCATATTGTGATGACCAGAATTCTGTAGCACTGTGATGAAAAGGGAATGGAGCATTGTGATTACAGGGGTCATGGAGAATTGTGATGACAATTGTTCTAGAACATTGTGAAGACAGGGATCATGGAGCATAGTGATGAAAGGGGCCATGGAGCATTGTGATGACAGGCGTCATGGGACAATGTGTTGACAGTGGTCATGGAGCATTGTTAGAAAGGGAACATGGAGCAATTTGATTTCAGGGGCCATGAACAATTGTGAATACATAGGCCATGGAGTATTCAGATGAATGTGGTCAAGGATCATTGTGACGAAAAGTGTCCTGGAATATGGTGATGACACGGTTCATGGAGCATTGCGATGACAAGGGCCATGGCGAAATGTGAAGACAGGTGTCATGCGGCATTGTGATGACAGTGGTCATCTAGAATTGTGAAGAAAGATATCATGGAGCACTGGGATGACAGGTGCCATGGAGCATTGTGATGACAGGGGTCATGGGGCTTTCTGATGACACGGCCATGGAACATTATGATGACAAGAATTCTGGAGCATTGTGATAAAAAGGGCATGGACCATTGTGATTAGAGGGGCAAAGGAGCATGCTGAAGACAACGGCAGGGAGCATTGTGATGACAAGTGTCATCGAGCATGGTGATGATAGTGGTCATGAAGCATTGTGATGAATGTGGTCATGAATCATTGTTATAAAAAGGGCATAGACCATTGTGATTAGAGGGGCCAAGGAGCATTGTGATGACAACGGAATGGAGCATTGTGATGACAGGGGTCATCGAGCATTGTGATGACAGTGGTCATGAAGCATTGTGATGAATGTGGTCATGGATCATTGTGATGACAAGTGTCGTGGAGCATTGTGATGACAGTGGTCATAGAGCATTGTGATGACACGGTTATGGAATATTGTGATGACCAGAATTCTGTAGCACTGTGATGAAAAGGTAATGGAGCATTGTGATTACAGGGGTCATGGAGCATTGTGATGACAATTGTTCTAGAACATTGTGATGACAGGGATCATGGAGCATAGTGATGAAAGGGGCCATGGAGCATTGTGATGACAGGCGTCATGGGACAATGTGTTGACAGTGGTCATGGAGCATTGTTAGAAAGGGAACATGGAGCAAAGTGATTTCAGGGGCCATGAAAATTTGAGAATACATAGGCCATGGAGTATTCAGATGAATGTGGTCAAGGATCATTGTGACAAAAAGTGTCCTGGAATATTGTGATGACACGGTTCATGGAGCATTGCGATGACAAGGGCCATGGCGAAATGTGAAGACAGGTGTCATGGGGCATTGTGATTACAGTGGTCCTCTATAATTGTGAAGAAAGATATCATGTAGCACTGGGATGACAGGGGCCATGGAGCATTGTGATGACAGGGGTCACAGGGCTTTGTGATGACACGGCCATGGAACATTATGATGACAAGTATTCTGGAGCATTATGATAAAATGGGCATGGACCATTGTGATTAGAGGGGCCAAGGAGCAATGTGATGACAACGGCATGGAGCATTGTGATGACAAGGGTCATCGAGCATTGTGATGACAGTGGTCATGAAGCATTGTGATGAATGTGGTCATGCATAATTGTGATGACAAGTGTCGTGGAGCATTGTGATGACAGGGGTCATAGAGCATTGTGATGACACGGTTATGGAATATTGTGATGACCAGAATTCTGTAGCACTGTGATGAAAAGGGAATGGAGCATTGTGATTACAGGGGTCATGGAGCATTGTGTTGACAATTGTTCTAGAACATTGTGATGACAGGGATCATGGAGCATAGTGATGATAGGGGCCATGGAGCATTGTGATGACAGGCGTCATGGGACATTGTGTTGACAGTGGTCATGGAGCATTGTTAGAAAGGGAACATGGAGCAATTAGATTTCAGGGGCCATGAAAAATTTTGAATACATAGGCCATGGAGTATTTAGATGAATGTGGTCAAGGGTTATTGTGACGAAAAGTGTCCTGGAATATTGTGATGACAAGGTTCATGGAGCATTGCGATGAAAAGGGCCATGGCGAAATGTGAAGACAGGTGTCATGGGGCATTGTGATGACAGGGGTCATGGGGCATTGTGATGACACGGCCATGGAACATTATGATGACAAGAATTCTGGAGCATTGTGATAAAAAGGGCATGGATCATTGTGATTAGAGGGGCCAGGGAGCATTCTGATGACAATGGCATGGAGCATTGTGATGACAAGCTTTATCGAGCATTGTGATGACAGTGGTCATGAAGCATTGTGATGAATGTGGTCATGGATCATTGTGATGACAAGTGTCGTAGAGCATTGTGATGACAGGGGTCATAGAGCATTGTGATGACACGGTTATGGAATATTGTGATGACCAGAATTCTGTAGCACTGTGATGAAAAGTGAATGGAACATTTTGATTACAGGGGTCATGGAGCATTGTGATGACAATTGTTCTAGAACATTGTGAAGACAGGGATCATGGAGCATAGTGATGAAAGGGGCCATGGAGCATTGTGATGACAGGCGTCATGGGACAATGTGTTGACAGTGGTCATGGAGCCTTGTTAGAAAGGGAACATGGAGCAATTTGATTTCAGGGGTCATGAAAAATTGTGAATACATAGGCCATGGAGTATTCAGATGAATGTGGTCAAGGATCATTTTGACGAAAATTGTCCTGGAATATTGTGATGACACGGTTCATGGAGCATTGCGATGACAAGGGCCATGGCGAAATGTGAAGACAGGTGTCATGGGGCAATGTGATGACAGTGGTCATCTAGAATTGTGAAGAAAGATATCATGGATCACAGGGATGACAGGGGCCATGGAGCATTGTGATGACAGGGGTCATGGGGCATTGTGATGACACGGCCATGGAACATTATGATGACAAAAATTCTGGAGCATTGTGATAAAAAGGGCATGGACCATTGTGATTAGAGGGGCCATGGAGCATTCTGATGACAACTGCATGGGGCATTTTGATGACAAGGGTCATCGTGCATTGTGATGACAGTGGTCATGAAGCATTGTGATGAATGTGGTCATGGATCATTGTGATGACAAGTGTCGTGGAGCATTGTGATGACAGTGGTCATAGAGCATTGTGATGACACGGTTATGGAATATTGTGATGACCAGAATTCTGTAGCACTGTGATGAAAATGGAATGGAGCATTGTGATTACAGGGGTCATGGAGCATTGTGATGACAATTGTTCTAGAACATTTTGATGACAGGGATCATGGAGCATAGTGATGAAAGGGGCCATGGAGCATTGTGATGACAGGCGTCATGGGACAATGTGTTGACAGTGGTCATGGAGCATTGTTAGAAAGGGAACATGGAGCAAAGTGATTTCAGGGGCCATGAAAATTTGTGAATACATAGGCCATGGAGTATTCAGATGAATGTGGTCAAGGATCATTGTGACAAAAAGTGTCCTGGAATATTGTGATGACACGGTTCATGGAGCATTGTGATGACAAGGGCCATGGCGAAATGTGAAGACAGGTGTCATGGGGCATTGTGATGACAGTGGTCCTCTATAATTGTGAAGAAAGATATCATGTAGCACTGGGATGACAGGGGTCATGGAGCATTGTGATGACATGGGTCATGGGGCTTTGTGATGACACGGCCATGGAACATTATGATGACAAGTATTCTGGAGCATTATGATAAAATGGGAATGGACCATTGTGATTAGAGGGGCCAAGGAGCAATGTGATGACAACGGCATGGAGCATTGTGATGACAAGGGTCATCGAGCATTGTGATGACAGTGGTCATGAAGCATTGTGATGAATGTGGTCATGCATCATTGTGATGATAAGTGTCGTGGAGCATTGTGATGACAGGGGTCATAGAGCATTGTGATGACACGGTTATGGAATATTGTGATGACCAGAATTCTGTAGCACTGTGATGAAAAGGGAATGGAGCATTGTGATTACAGGGGTCATGGAGCATTGTGTTGACAATTGTTCTAGAACATTGTGATGACAGGGATCATGGAGCATAGTGATGATAGGGGCCATGGAGCATTGTGATGACAGGCGTCATGGGACATTGTGTTGACAGTGGTCATGGAGCATTGTTAGAAAGGGAACATGGAGCAATTAGATTTCAGGGGCCATGAAAATTTTTGAATACATAGGCCATGGAGTATTTAGATGAATGTGGTCAAGGGTTATTGTGACGAAAAGTGTCCTGGAATATTGTGATGACAAGGTTCATGGAGCATTGCGATGACAAGGGCCATGGCGAAATGTGAAGACAGGTGTCATGGGGCATTGTGATGACAGGGGTCATGGGGCATTGTGATGACACGGCCATGGAACATTATGATGACAAGAATTCTGGAGCATTGTGATAAAAAGGGCATGGATCATTGTGATTAGAGGGGCCAGGGAGCATTCTGATGACAATGGCATGGAGCATTGTGATGACAAGCTTTATCGAGCATTGTGATGACAGTGGTCATGAAGCATTGTGATGAATGTGGTCATGGATCATTGTGATGACAAGTGTCGTAGAGCATTGTGATGACAGGGGTCATAGAGCATTGTGATGACACGGTTATGGAATATTGTGATGACCAGAATTCTGTAGCACTGTGATGAAAAGTGAATGGAGCATTTTGATTACAGGGGTCATGGAGCATTGTGATGACAATTGTTCTAGAACATTGTGAAGACAGGGATCATGGAGCATAGTGATGAAAGGGGCCATGGAGCATTGTGATGACAGGCGTCATGGGACAATGTGTTGACAGTGGTCATGGAGCCTTGTTAGAAAGGGAACATGGAGCAATTTGATTTCAGGTGTCATGAAAAATTGTGAATACATAGGCCATGGAATATTCAGATGAATGTGGTCAAGGATCATTTTGACGAAAATTGTCCTGGAATATTGTGATGACACGGTTCATGGAGCATTGCGATGACAAGGGCCATGGCGAAATGTGAAGACAGGTGTCATGGGGCAATGTGATGACAGTGGTCATCTAGAATTGTGAAGAAAGATATCATGGATCACAGGGATGACAGGGGCCATGGAGCATTGTGATGACAGGGGTCATGGGGCATTGTGATGACACGGCCATGGAACATTATGATGACAAGAATTCTGGAGAATTGTGATAAAAAGGGCATGGACCATTGTGATTAGAGGGGCCAAGGAGCATTCTGATGACAACGGCATGGAGCATTGTGATGACAAGGGTCATCGAGCATTGTGATGACAGTGGTCATGAAGCATTGTGATGAATGTGGTCATGGATCATTGTGATGACAAGTGTCGTGGAAATTGTGATGACAGGGGTCATAGAGCATTGTGATGACACGGTTATGGAATATTGTGATGACCAGAATGCTGTAGCACTGTGATGAAAAGGGAATGGAGCATTCTGATTACAGGAGTCATGGAGCATTGTGTTGACAATTGTTCTAGAACATTGTGATGACAGGGATCATGGAGCATAGTGATGAAAGGGGCCATGGAGCATTGTGATGACAGGCATCATGGGACATTGTGTTGACAGTGATCATGGAGCATTGTTAGAAAGGGAAAATGGAGCAATTTGATTTCAGGGGCCATGAACAATTGTGAATACATAGTCCATGGAGTATTCAGATGAATGTGGTCAGGGATCATTGTGACGACAAGTGTACTGGAATATTGTGATGACACGGTTCACGGAGCATTGCGATGACAAGGGCCATGGCGAAATGTGAAGACAGGTGTCATGGGGCATTGTGATGACAGTGGTCATCTAGAATTGTGAAGAAAGATATCATGGAGCACAGGGATGACAGGGGCCATGGAGCATTGTGATGACAGGGGTCATGGCGAAATATGAAGACAGGTGTCATGGGGCATTGTGATGACAGTGGTCCTCTGGAATTGTGGAGAAAGATATCATGGAGCACTGGGATGACAGGGGCCATGGAGCATTGTGATGAAAGGGGTCATGGGGCATTGTGATGACACGGCCATGGAACATTATGATGACAAGAATTCTGGAGCATTGTGATAAAAAGGGCATGGACCATTGTGATTAGAGGGGCCAAGGAGCATTCTGATGACAACGGCATGCAGCATTGTGATGAAAAGGGTCATCGAGCATTGTGATGACAGTGGTCATGAAGCATTGTGATGAATGTGGTCATGGATCATTGTGATGACAAGTGTCGTAGAGCATTGTCATGACAGGGGTCATAGAGCATTGTGATGACACGGTTATGGAATATTGTGATGACCAGAATTCTGTAGCACTGTGATGAAAAGGGAATGGAGCATTGTGATTACAGGGGTCATGGAGCATTGTGATGACAATTGTTCTAGAACATTGTGAAGACAGGGATCATGGAGCATAGTGATGAAAGGGGCCATGGAGCATTGTGATGACAGGCGTCATGGGAAAATGTGTTGACAGTGGTCATGGAGCATTGTTAGAAAGGGAACATGGAGCAAAGTGATTTCAGGGGCCATGAAAATTTGTGAATATATAGGCCATGGAGTATTCAGATGAATGTGGTCCAGGATCATTGTGACAAAAAGTGTCCTGGAATATTGTGATGACACGGTTCATGGAGCATTGCGATGACAAGGGCCATGGTGAAATGTGAAGACAGGTGTCATGGGGCATTGTGATGACAGTGGTCCTCCAGAATTGTGAAGAAAGATATCATGTAGCACTGGGATGACAGGGGTCATGGAGCATTGTGATGACAGTGGTCATGGGGCATTGTGATGACACGGCCATGGAACAGTACGATGACAAGTATTCTGGAGCATTATGATAAAATGGGCATGGACCATTGTGATTAGAGGGGCCAAGGAGCAATGTGATGACAACGGCATGGAGCATTGTGATGACAAGGGTCATCGAGCATTGTGATGACAGTGGTCATGAAGCATTGTGATGAATGTGGTCATACATCATTGTGATGACAAGTGTCGTGGAGCATTGTGATGACAGGGGTCATAGAGCATTGTGATGACACGGATATGGAATATTGTGATGACCAGAATTTTGTAGCACTGTGATGAAAAGGGAATGGAGCATTGTGATTACAGAGGTCATGGAGCATTGTGTTGACAATTGTTCTAGAACATTGTGATGACAGGGATCATGGAGCATAGTGATGAAAGGGGCCATGGAGCATTGTGATGACAGGCGTCATGGGACATTGTGTTGACAGTGGTCATGGAGCATTGTTAGAAAGGGAACATGGAGCAATTAGATTTCAGGGGCCATGAAAAATTTTGAATACATAGGCCATGGATTATTCAGATGAACGTGGTCAAGGATTATTGTGACGAAAAGTGTCCTGGAATATTGTGATGACAAGGTTCATGGAGCATTGCGATGACAAGGGCCATGGCGAAATGTGAAGACAGGTGTCAAGGGGCATTGTGATGACAGGGGTCATGGGGCATTGTGATGACACGGCCATGGAACATTATGATGACAAGAATTCTGGAGCATTGTGATAAAAAGGGCATGGATCATTGTGATTAGAGGGGCCAGGGAGCATTCTGATGACAATGGCATGGAGCATTGTGATGACAAGCTTTATCGAGCATTGTGATGACAGTGGTCATGAAGCATTGTGATGAATGTGGTCATGGATCATTATGATGACAAGTGTCGTGGATCATTGTGATGACAGGGGTCATAGAGCATTGTGATGACACGGTTATGGAATATTGTGATGACCAGAATTCTGTAGCACAGTGATGAAAAGGGAATGGAGCATTGTGATTACAGGTGTCATGGAGCATTGTGATGACAATAGTTCTAGAACATTGTGAAGACAGGGATCATGGAGCATAGTGATGAAAGGGGCAATGGAGATTTGTGTTGACAGGCGTCATGGGACATTGTGTTGACAGTGGACATGGAGCTTTGTTAGAAAGGGAACATGGAGCAATTTGATTTCAGGGGCCATGAAAAATTGCGAATACATACGCCATGGAATATTCAGATGAATGTGGTCAAGGATCATTGTGACGACAAGTGTCCTGGAATATTGTGATGACACGGTTCATGGAGCATTGCGATAACAAGGGCCATGGCGAAATGTGAAGACAGGTATCATGGGGCATTGTGATGACAGTGGTCATCTAGAATTCTGAAGAAAGATATCATGGAGCACTGGGATGACAGGGGCCATGGAGCATTGTGATGAGAGGGGTCATGGGGCATTGTGATGACACGGCCATCGAACATTATGATGACAAGAATTCTGGAGCATTGTGATAAAAAGGTCATGGACCATTGTGATTAGAGGGGCCAAGGAGCATGCTGAAGACAACGGCATGGAGCATTGTGATGACAAGGGTCATCGAGCATTGTGATGACAGTGGTCATGAAGCATTGTGATGAATGTGGTCATGGATCATTGTGATGACAAGTGTCGTGGAGCATTGTGATGACAGGGGTCATAGAGCATTGTGATGACACGGTTATGGTATACTGTGATGACCAGAATTCTGTAGCACTGTGATGAAAAGTGAATGGAGCATTGTGATTACATGGGTCATGGAGCATTGTGATGACAATTGTTCTAGAACATTGTGAAGACAGGGATCATGGAGCATAGTGATGAAAGGGGCCATGGAGCATTGTGATGACAGGCGTCATGGGACAATGTGTTGACAGTGGTCATGGAGCCTTGTTAGAAAGGGAACATGGAGCAATTTGATTTCAGGGGTCATGAAAAATTGTGAATACATAGGCCATGGTGTATTCAGATGAATGTGGTCAAGGATCATTGTGACAAAAATTGTCCTGGAATATTGTGATGACACGGTTCATGGAGCATTGCGATGACAAGGGCCATGGCGAAATGTGAAGACAGGTGTCATGGGGCAATGTGATGACAGTTGTCATCTAGAATTGTGAAGAAAGATATCATGGATCACAGGGATGACAGGGGCCATGGAGCATTGTGATGACAGTGGTCATGGGGCATTGTGATGACACGGCCATGGAATATTATGATGACAAGAATTCTGGAGCATTGTGATAAAAAGGGCATGGACCATTGTGATTAGAGGGGACATGGAGCATTCTGATGACAAATGCATGGAGCATTTTGATGACAAGGGTCATCGAGCATTGTGATGACAGTGGTCATGAAGCATTGTGATGAATGTGGTCATGGATCATTGTGATGACAAGTGTCGTGGAGCATTGTGATGACAGGGGTCATAGAGCATTGTGATGACACGGTTATGGAATATTGTGATGACCAGAATTCTGTAGCACTGTGATGAAAAGGGAATGGAGCATTGTGATTACAGGGGTCATGGAGCATTGTGATGACAATTGTTCTAGAACATTGTGAAGACAGGGATCATGGAGCATAGTGATGAAAGGGGCCATGGAGCATTGTGATGACAGGCGTCATGGGACAATGTGTTGACAGTGGTCATGGAGCATTGTTAGAAAGGGAACATGGAGCAATCTGATTTCAGGGGCCATGAACAATTGTGAATACATAGGCCATGGAGTATTCAGATGAATGTGGTCAAGGATCATTGTGACGAAAAGTGTCCTGGAATATGGTGATGACACGGTTCACAGAACATTGCGATGACAACGGCCATGGCGAAATGTGAAGACAGGTGTCATGCGGCATTGTGATGACAGTGGTCATCTAGAATTGTGAAGAAAGATATCATGGAGCACTGGGATGACAGGGGCCATGGAGCATTGTGATGACAGGGGTCATGGGGCTTTGTGATGACACGGCCATGGAACATTATGATGACAAGAATTCCGGAGCATTGTGATAAAAAGGGCATGGACCATTGTGATTAGAGGGGCAAGGAGCATGCTGAAGACAACGGCATGGAACATTGTGATGACAAGTGTCATCGAGCATTGTGATGATAGTGGTCATGAAGCATTGTGATGAATGTGGTCATGAATCATTGTGATAAAAAGGGCATAGACCATTGTGATTAGAGGGGCCAAGGAGCATTGTGATGACAAGGGTCATCGAGCATTGTGATGACAGTGGTCATGAAGCATTGTGATGAATGTGGTCATGGATCATTGTGATGACAAGTGTCGTGGAGCATTGTGATGACAGGGGTCATAGAGCATTGTGATGACTCGGTTATGGAATATTGTGATGACCAGAATTCTGTAGCACTGTGATGAAAAGGGAATGGAGCATTGTGATTACAGGGGTCATGGAGCATTGTGTTGACAATTGTTCTAGAACATTGTGATGACAGGGATCATGGAGCATAGTGATGAAAGGGGCCATGGAGCATTGTGATGACAGGCGTCATGGGTCATTGTGTTGACAGTGGTCATGGAGCATTGTTAGAAAGGGAACATGGAGCAATTTGATTTCAGGGGCCATGAAAAATTGCGAATACATACGCCATGGAGTATTCAGATGAATTTGGTCAAGGATCATTGTGACGAAAAGTGTCCTGGAATATTGTGATGACACGGTTCATGGAGCATTGCGATGACAAGGGCCATGGCGAATGTGAAGACAGGTGTCATGGGGCATTGTGAAGACAGTGGTCATCTAGAATTGTGAAGAAAGATATCATGGAGCACTGGGATGACAGGGGCCATGGAACATTGTGATGACAGGGGTCATGGGGAATTGTGATGACACGGCCATGGAACATTATGATGACAAGAATTCTGGAGAATTGTGATAAAAAGGGCATGGACCATTGTGATTAGAGGGGCCAAGGAGCATTCTGATGACAACGGCATGGAGCATTGTGATGACAAGGGTCATCGAGCATTGTGATGACAGTGGTCATGAAGCATTGTGATGAATGTGGTCATGCATCATTGTGATGACAAGTGTCGTGGAGCATTGCGATGACAGGGTCATAGAGCATTGTGATGACACGGTTATGGAATATTGTGATGACCAGTATTCGGTAGCACTGTGATGAAAAGGGAATGGAGCATTGTGATTACAGGGGTCATGGAGCATTGTGTTGACAATTGTTCTAGAACTTTGTGATGACAGGGATCATGGAGCATAGTGATGAAAGGGGCCATGGAGCATTGTGATGACAGGCGTCATGGGACAATGTGTTGACAGTGGTCATGGAGCATTGTTAGAAAGGGAACATGGAGCAATTTGATTTCAGGGGCCATGAAAAATTGCGAATACATACGCCATGGAGTATTCAGATGAATTTGGTCAAGGATCATTGTGACGAAAAGTGTCCTGGAATATTGTGATGACACGGTTCATGGAGCATTGCGATGACAAGGGCCATGGCGAATGTGAAGACAGGTGTCATGGGGCATTGTGAAGACAGTGGTCATCTAGAATTGTGAAGAAAGATATCATGGAGCACTGGGTTGACAGGGGCCATGGAACATTGTGATGACAGGGGTCATGGGGCATTGTGATGACACGGCCATGGAACATTATGATGACAAGAATTCTGGAGAATTGTGATAAAAAGGGCATGGACCATTGTGATTAGAGGGGCCAAGGAGCATTCTGATGACAACGGCATGGAGCATTGTGATGACAAGGGTCATCGAGCATTGTGATGACAGTGGTCATGAAGCATTTTGATGAATGTGGTCATGGATCATTGTGATGACAAGTGTCGTGGAAATTGTGATGACAGGGGTCATAGAGCATTGTGATGACACGGTTATGGAATATTGTGATGACCAGAATGCTGTAGCACTGTGATGAAAAGGGAATGGAGCATTCTGATTACAGGAGTCATGGAGCATTGTGTTGACAATTGTTCTAGAACATTGTGATGACAGGGATCATGGAGCATAGTGATGAAAGGGGCCATGGAGCATTGTGATGACAGGCATCATGGGACATTGTGTTGACAGTGATCATGGAGCATTGTTAGAAAGGGAAAATGGAGCAATTTGATTTCAGGGGCCATGAACAATTGTGAATACATAGTCCATGGAGTATTCAGATGAATGTGGTCAGGGATCATTGTGACGACAAGTGTACTGGAATATTGTGAAGACACGGTTCACGGAGCATTGCGATGACAAGGGCCATGGCGAAATGTGAAGACAGGTGTCATGGGGCATTGTGATGACAGTGGTCATCTAGAATTGTGAAGAAAGATATCATGGAGCACAGGGATGACAGGGGCCATGGAGCATTGTGATGACAGGGGTCATGGCGAAATGTGAAGACAGGGGTCATGGGGCATTGTGATGACAGTGGTCCTCTAGAATTGTGGAGAAAGATATCATGGAGCACTGGGATGACAGGGGCCATGGAGCATTGTGATGAAAGGGGTCATGGGGCATTGTGATGACACGGCCATGGAACATTATGATGACAAGAATTCTGGAGCATTGTGATAAAAAGGGCATGGACCATTGTGATTAGAGGGGCCAAGGAGCATTCTGATGACAACGGCATGCAGCATTGTGATGAAAAGGGTCATCGAGCATTGTGATGACAGTGGTCATGAAGCATTGTGATGAATGTGGTCATGGATCATTGTGATGACAAGTGTCGTAGAGCATTGTGATGACAGGGGTCATAGAGCATTCTGATGACACGGTTATGGAATATTGTGATGACCAGAATTCTGTAGCACTGTGATGAAAAGGGAATGGAGCATTGTGATTACAGGGGTCATGGAGCATTGTGATGACAATTGTTCTAGAACATTTTGAAGACAGGGATCATGGAGCATAGTGATGAAAGGGGCCATGGAGCATTGTGATGACAGGCGTCATGGGACAATGTGTTGACAGTGGTCATGGAGCATTGTTAGAAAGGGAACATGGAGCAATCTGATTTCAGGGGCCATGAACAATTGTGAATACATAGGCCATGGAGTATTCAGATGAATGTGGTCAAGGATCATTGTGACGAAAAGTGTCCTGGAATATGCTGATGACACGGTTCATGGAGCATTGCGATGACAAGGGCCATTTCGAAATGTGAAGACATGTGTCATGCGGTATTGTGATGACAGTGGTCCTCTAGAATTGTGAAGAAAGATATCATGGAGCACTGGGATGACAGGGGCCATGGAGCATTGTGATGACAGGGGTCATTGGGCTTTGTGATGACACGGCCATGGAACATTATGATGACAAGAATTCTGGAGCATTGTGATAAAAAGGGCATGGACCATTGTGATTAGAGGGGCCAAGGAGCATGCTGAAGACAACGGCATGGAGCATTGTGATGACAAGTGTCATCGAGCATTGTGATGATAGTGGTCATGAAGCATTGTGATGAATGTGGTCATGAATCATTGTGATAAAAAGGGCATAGACCATTGTGATTAGAGGGGCCAAGGAGCATTGTGATGACAAGGGTCATC
This sequence comes from Eschrichtius robustus, assembly GCF_028021215.1. Taxonomy (NCBI): domain Eukaryota; kingdom Metazoa; phylum Chordata; class Mammalia; order Artiodactyla; family Eschrichtiidae; genus Eschrichtius; species Eschrichtius robustus. The sequence goes on along the minus strand of NW_027175249.1, from coordinate 3,281,593 downwards.
GAGCATTGTGATGACAGTGGTCATGAAGCATTGTGATGAATGTGGTCATGGATCATTGTGATGACAAGTGTCGTGGAGCATTGTGATGTCAGGGGTCATAGAGCATTGTGATGACACGGTTATGGAATATTGTGATGACCAGAATTCTGTAGCACTGTGATGAAAAGTGAATGGAGCATTGTGATTACAGGGGTCATGGAGCATTGTGATGACAATTGTTCTAGAACATTGTGAAGACAGGGATCATGGAGCATAGTGATGAAAGGGGCCATGGAGCATTGTGATGACAGACGTCATGGGACAATGTGTTGACAGTGGTCATGGAGCATTGTTAGAAAGGGAACATGGAGCAAAGTGATTTCAGGGGCCATGAAAATTTGTGAATATATAGGCCATGGAGTATTCAGATGAATGTGGTCAAGGATCATTGTGACAAAAAGTGTCCTGGAATATTGTGATGACACGGTTCATGGAGCATTGCGATGACAAGGGCCATGGTGAAATGTGAAGACAGGTGTCATGGGGCATTGTGATGACAGTGGTCCTCTAGAATTGTGAAGAAAGATATCATGTAGCACTGGGATGACAGGGGTCATGGAGCATTGTGATGACAGTGGTCATGGGGCATTGTGATGACACGGCCATGGAACAGTACGATGACAATTATTCTGGAGCATTATGATAAAATGGGCATGGACCATTGTGATTAGAGGGGCCAAGGAGCAATGTGATGACAACGGCATGGAGCATTGTGATGACAAGGGTCATCGAGCATTGTGATGACAGTGGTCATGAATCATTGTGATGAATGTGGTCATACATCATTGTGATGACAAGTGTCGTGGAGCATTGTGATGACAGGGGTCATAGAGCATTGTGATGACATGGATATGGAATATTGTGATGACCAGAATTTTGTAGCACTGTGATGAAAAGGGAATGGAGCATTGTGATTACAGAGGTCATGGAGCATTGTGTTGACAATTGTTCTAGAACATTGTGATGACAGGGATCATGGAGCATAGTGATGAAAGGGGCCATGGAGCATTGTGATGACAGGCGTCATGGGACATTGTGTTGACAGTGGTCATGGAGCATTGTTAGAAAGGGAACATGGAGCAATTAGATTTCAGGGGCCATGAAAAATTTTGAATACATAGGCCATGGATTATTCAGATGAACGTGGTCAAGGATTATTGTGACGAAAAGTGTCCTGGAATATTGTGATGACAAGGTTCATGGAGCATTGCGATGACAAGGGCCATGGCGAAATATGAAGACAGGTGACAAGGGGCATTGTGATGACAGGGGTCATGGGGCATTGTGATGACACGGCCATGGAACATTATGATGACAAGAATTCTGGAGCATTGTGAAAAAAAGGGCATGAATCATTGTGATTAGAGGGGCCAGGGAGCATTCTGATGACAATGGCATGGAGCATTGTGATGACAAGCTTTATCGAGCATTGTGATGACAGTGGTCATGAAGCATTGTGATGAATGTGGTCATGGATCATTGTGATGACAAGTGTCGTGGAGCATTGTGATGACAGGGGTCATAGAGCATTGTGATGACACGGTTATGGTATATTGTGAAGACCAGAAATCTGTAGCACAGTGATGAAAATGGAATGGAGCATTGTGATTACAAGGGTCATGGAGCATTGTGATGACAAATGTTCTAGAATATTGTGAAGACAGGGATCATGGAGCATAGTGATGAAAGGGGCCATGGAGGATTGTGAAGACAGGTGTCATGGGACATTGTGTTGACAGTGGACATGGAGCTTTGTTAGAAAGGGAACATGGAGCAATTTGATATCAGGGGCCATGAAAAATTGCGAATACATACGCCATGGAGTATTCAGATGAATGTGGTCAAGGATCATTGTGACGACAAGTGTCCTGGAATATTGTGATGACACGGTTCATGGAGCATTGCGATAACAAGGGCCATGGCGAAAGTTGAAGACAGGTGTCATGGGGCATTGTGATGACAGTGGTCATCTAGAATTGTGAAGAAAGATATCATGGAGCACTGGGATGACAGGGGCCATGGAGCATTGTGATGACAGGGGTCATGGGGCATTGTGATGACACGGCCATGGAACATTATGATGACAAGAATTCTGGAGCATTGTGATAAAAAGGGCATGGACCATTGTGATTAGAGGGGCCAAGGAGCATTCTGATGACAACGGCATGGAGCATTGTGATGAAAAGGGTCATCGAGCATTGTGATGACAGTGGTCATGAAGCATTGTGATGAATGTGGTCATGGATCATTGTGATGACAAGTGTCGTAGAGCATTGTGATGACAGGGGTCATAGAGCATTGTGATGACACGGTTATGGAATATTGTGATGACCAGAATTCTGTAGCACTGTTATGAAAAGTGAATGGAGCATTGTGATTACAGGGGTCATGGAGCATTGTGATGACAATTGTTCTAGAACATTGTGAAGACAGGGATCATGGAGCATAGTGATGAAAGGGGCCATGGAGCATTGTGATGACAGGCGTCATGGGACAATGTGTTGACAGTGGTCATGGAGCCTTGTTAGAAAGGGAACATGGAGCAATTTGATTTCAGGGGTCATGAAAAATTGTGAATACATAGGCCATGGAGTATTCAGATGAATGTGGTCAAGGATCATTGTGACGAAAATTGTCCTGGAATATTGTGATGACACGGTTCATGGAGCATTGCGATGACAAGGGCCATGGCGAAATGTGAAGACAGGTGTCATGGGGCAATGTGATGACAGTGGTCATCTAGAATTGTGAAGAAAGATATCATGGATCACAGGGATGACAGGGGCCATGGAGCATTGTGATGACAGGGGTCATGGGGCATTGTGATGACACGGCCATGGAACATTATGATGACAAGAATTCTGGAGCATTGTGATAAAAAGGGCATGGACCATTGTGATTAGAGGGGCCATGGAGCATTCTGATGACAACTGCATGGAGCATTTTGATGACAAGGGTCATCGAGCATTGTGATGACAGTGGTCATGAAGCATTGTGATGAATGTGGTCATGGATCATTGTGATGACAAGTGTCGTGGAGCATTGTGATGACAGGGGTCATAGAGCATTGTGATGACACGGTTATGGAATATTGTGATGACCAGAATTCTGTAGCACTGTGATGAAAAGGGAATGGAGCATTGTGATTACAGGGGTCATGGAGCATTGTGATGACAATTGTTCTAGAACATTGTGAAGACAGGGATCATAGAGCATAGTGATGAAAGGGGCCATGGAGCATTGTGATGACAGGCGTCATGGGACAATGTGTTGACAGTGGTCATGGAGCATTGTTAGAAAGGGAACATGGAGCAATTTGTTTTCAGGGGCCATGAACAATTGTGAATACATAGGCCAAGGAGTATTCAGATGAATGTGGTCAAGGATCATTGTGACGAAATGTGTCCTGGAATATGGTGATGACACGGTTCATGGAGCATTGCGATGACAAGGGCCATGGCGAAATGTGAAGACAGGTGTCATGCGGCATTGTGATGACAGTGGTCATCTAGAATTGTGAAGAAAGATATCATGGAGCACAGGGATGACAGGGGCCATGGAGCATTGTGATGACAGGGGTCAAGGGGGTTTGTGATGACACGGCCATGGAACATTATGATGACAAGAATTCTGGAGCATTGTGATAAAAGGGCATGGACCATTGTGATTAGAGGGGACAAGGAGCATGCTGAAGACAACGGCATGGAGCATTGTGATGACAAGTGTCATCGAGCAAGGTGATGATAGTGGTCATGAAGCATTGTGATGAATGTGGTCATGAATCATTGTGATAAAAAGGGCATAGACCATTGTGATTAGAGGGGCCCAGGGGCACTGTGATGACAACGGATTGGAGCATTGTGATGACAAGGGTCATCGAGCATTGTGATGAGAGTGGTCATGAAGCATTGTGATGAATGTGGTCATGGATCATTGTGATGACAAGTGTCGTGGAGCATTGTGATGACAGGGGTCATAGAGCATTGTGATGACACGGTTATTGAATATTGTGATGACCAGAATTCTGTAGCACTGTGATGAAAAGGGAATGGAGCATTGTGATTACAGGCGTAATGGAACATTGTGATGACAATTGTTCTAGAACATTGTGATGACAGGGATCATGGAGAATAGTGATGAAAGGGGCCATGGAGCATTGTGATGACAGGCGTCATGGGACATTGTGTTGACAGTGGTCATGGAGCATTGTTAGAAAGGGAACATGGAGCAATTTGATTTCAGGGGCATGAACAATTGTGAATACATAGGCCATGGAGTATTCAGATGAATGTGGTCAAGGATCATTGTGACGAAAAGTGTCCTGGAATATTGTGATGACACGGTTCATGGAGCATTGCGATGACAAGGGCCATGGCGAAATGTGAAGACAGGTGTCATGGGGCATTGTCATGACAGTGGTCATCTAGAATTGTGAAGAAAGATATCATGGAGCACTGGGATGACAGGGGCCATGGAGCATTGTGAAGAAAGGGGTCATGGGGCATTGTGATGACACGGCCATGGAACATTATGATGACAAGAATTCTGGAGCATTGTGATAAAAAGGTCATGGACCATTGTGATTAGAGTGGCCAAGGAGCATTCTGATGACAACGGCATGGAGCATTGTGATGACAAGGGTCATCGAGCATTGTGATGACAGTGGTCATGAAGCATTGTGATGAATGTGGTCATGGATCATTGTGATGACAAGTGTCGTGGAGCATTGTGATGTCAGGGGTCATAGAGCATTGTGATGACACGGTTATGGAATATTGTGATGACCAGAATTCTGTAGCACTGTGATGAAAAGGGAATGGAGCATTGTGATTACAGGGGTCATGGAGCATTGTGATGAAAATTGTTCTAGAACATTGTGAAGACAGGGATCATGGAGCATAGTGATGATAGGGGCAATGGAGCATTGTGATGACAGGCGTCATGGGACATTGTGTTGACAGTGGTCATGGAGCATTGTTAGAAACGGAACATGGAGCAATTAGATTTCAGGGGCCATGAAAAATTTTGAATACATAGGCCATGGAGTATTCAGATGAAAGTGGTCAAGGATTATTGTGACGAAAAGTGTCCTGGAATATTGTGATGACAAGGTTCATGGAGCATTGCGATGACAAGGGCCATGGCGAAATGTGAAGACAGGTGTCATGGGGCAATGTGATGACAGTGGTCATCTAGAATTGTGAAGAAAGATATCATGGATCACAGGGATGACAGGGGCCATGGAGCATTTTGATGACAGGGGTCATGAGGCATTGTGATGACACGGCCATGGAACATTATGATGACAAGAATTCTGGAGAATTGTGATAAAAAGGGCATGGACCATTGTGATTAGAGGGGCCAAGGAGCATGCTGAAGACAACGGCATGGAGCATTGTGATGACAAGTGTCATCGAGCATTGTGATGATAGTGGTCATGAAGCATTGTGATGAATGTGGTCATGAATCATTGTGATAAAAAGGGCATAGACCATTGTGATTAGAGGGGCCAAGGAGCATTGTGATGACAAGGGTCATCGAGCATTGTGATGACAGTGGTCATGAAGCATTGTGATGAATGTGGTCATGCATCATTGTGATGACAAGTGTCGTGGAGCATTGTGATGACAGGGTCATAGAGCATTGTGATGACACGGTTATGGAATATTGTGATGACCAGTATTCTGTAGCACTGTGATGAAAAGGGAAAGGAGCATTGTGATTACAGGGTTCAAGGAGCATTGTGTTGACAATTGTTCTAGAACATTGTGATGACAGGGATCATGGAGCATAGTGATGAAAGGGGCCATGGAGCATTGTGATGACAGGCGTCATGGGACATTGTGTTGACAGTGGTCATGGAGCATTGTTAGAAAGTGAACATGGAGCAATTTGATTTCAGGGGCCATGAAAAATTGCGAATACATACGCCATGGAGTATTCAGATGAATTTGGTCAAGGATCATTGTGACGAAAAGTGTCCTGGAATATTGTGATGACACGGTTCATGGAGCATTGCGATGACAAGGGCCATGGCGAATGTGAAGACAGGTGTCATGGGGCATTGTGATGACAGTGGTCATCTAGAATTGTGAAGAAAGATATCATGGAGCACTGGGAAGACAGGGGCCATGGAACATTGTGATGACAGGGGTCATGGGGCATTGTGATGACACGGCCATGGAACATTATGATGACAAGAATTCTGGAGCATTGTGATAAAAAGGGCATGGACCATTGTGATTAGAGGGGCCAAGGAGCATTCTGATGACAACGGCATGGAGCATTGTGATGACAAGTGTCATCGAGCATTGTGATGACAGTGGTCATGAAGCATTGTGATGAATGTGGTCATGGATCATTGTGATGACAAGTGTCGTGGAACATTGTGATGACAGGGGTCATAGAGCATTGTGATGACATGGTTATGGAATATTGTGATGACCAGAATGCTGTAGCACTGTGATGAAAAGGGAATGGAGCATTGTGATTACAGGGGTCATGGAGCATTTTGATGACAATTGTTCTAGAACATTTTGAAGACAGGGATCATGGAGCATAGTGATGAAAGGGGCCATGGAGCATTGTGATGACAGGCGTCATGGGACAATGTGTTGACAGTGGTCATGGAGCATTGTTAGAAAGGGAACATGGAGCAATTTGATTTCAGGGGCCATGAACAATTGTGAATACATAGGCCAAGGAGTATTCAGATGAATGTGGTCAAGGATCATTGTGACGAAAAGTATCCTAGAATATTCTGATGACACGGTTCATGGAGCATTGCGATGACAAGTGCCATGGCGAAATGTGAAGACAGGTGTCATGGGGCATTGTGATGACAGTGGTCCTCTATAATTGTGAAGAAAGATATCATGTAGCACTGGGATGTCAGGGGTCATGGAGCATTGTGATGACAGTGGTCATGGGGCATTGTGATGACACGGCCATGGAATATTATGATGAAAAGAATTCTGGAGCATTGTGATAAAAAGGGCATGGATCATTGTGATTAGAGGGGCCAGGGAGCATTCTGATGACAATGGCATGGAGCATTGTGATGACAAGCTTTATCGAGCATTGTGATGACAGTGGTCATGAAGCATTGTGATGAATGTGGTCATGGATCATTGTGATGACAAGTGTCGTGGAGCATTGTGATGACAGGGGTCATAGAGCATTGTGATGACACGGTTATGGAATATTGTGATGACCAGAATTCTGTAGCACAGTGATGAAAAGGGAATGGAGAATTGTGATTACAGGGGTCATGGAGCATTGTGATGAAAAATGTTCTAGAACATTGTGATGACAGGGATCATGGAGCATAGTGATGAAAGGGGCAATGGAGATTTGTGTTGACAGGCGTCATGGGACATTGTGTTGACAGTGGACATGGAGCTTTGTTAGAAAGGGAACATGGAGCAATTTGATTTCAGGGGCCATGAAAAATTGCGAATACATACGCCATGGAGTATTCAGATGAATGTGGTCAAGGATCATTGTGACGACAAGTGTCCTGGAATATTGTGATGACACGGTTCATGGAGCATTGCGATAACAAGGGCCATGGCGAAATGTGTAGACAGGTGTCATGGGGCATTGTGATGACAGTGGTCATCTAGAATTGTGAAGAAAGATATCATGGAGCACTGGGATGACAGGGGCCATGGAGCATTGTGATGACAGGGGTCATGGGGCATTGTGATGACACGGCCATGGAACATTATGATGACAAGAATTTTGGAGCTTTGTGATAAAAAGGGCATGGACCATTGTGATTAGAGGGGCCAAGGAGCATTCTGATGACAACGGCATGGAGCATTGTGATGAAAAGGGTCATCGAGCATTGTGATGACAGTGGTCATGAAGCATTGTGATGAATGTGGTCATGGATCATTGTGATGACAAGTGTCGTTGAGCATTGTGATGACAGGGGTCATAGAGCATTGTGATGACACGGTTATGGAATATTGTGATGACCAGAATTCTGTAGCCCTGTGATGAAAAGTGAATGGAGCATTGTGATTACAGGGGTCATGGAGCATTGTGATGACAATTGTTCTAGAACATTGTGAAGACAGGGATCATGGAGCATAGTGATGAAAGGGGCCATGGAGCATTGTGATGACAGGCGTCATGGGACAATGTGTTGACAGTGGTCATGGAGCCTTGTTAGAAAGGGAACATGGAGCAATTTGATCTCAGGGTTCATGAAAAATTGTGAATACATAGGCCATGGAGTATTCAGATGAATGTTGTCAAGGATCATTGTGACGAAAATTGTCCTGGAATATTGTGATGACACGGTTCATGGAGCATTGCGATGACAAGGGCCATGGCGAAATGTGAAGACAGGTGTCATGGGGCAATGTGATGACAGTGGTCATCTAGAATTGTGAAGAAAGATATCATGGATCACAGGGATGACAGGGGCCATGGAGCATTGTGATGACAGGGGTCATGGGGCATTGTGATGACACGGCCATGGAACATTATGATGACAAGAATTCTGGAGCATTGTGATAAAAAGGGCATGGACCATTGTGATTAGAGGGGCCATGGAGCATTCTGATGACAACTGCATGGAGCATTTTGATGACAAGGGTCATCGAGCATTGTGATGACAGTGGTCATGAAGCATTGTGATGAATGTGGTCATGGATCATTGTGATGACAAGTGTCGTGGAGCATTGTGATGACAGGGGTCATAGAGCATTGTGATGACACGGTTATGGAATATTGTGATGACCAGAATTCTGTAGCACTGTGATGAAAAGGGAATGGAGCATTGTGATTACAGGGGTCATGGAGCATTGTGATGACAATTGTTCTAGAACATTGTGAAGACAGGGATCATAGAGCATAGTGATGAAAGGGGCCATGGAGCATTGTGATGACAGGCGTCATGGGACAATGTGTTGACAGTGGTCATGGAGCATTGTTAGAAAGGGAACATGGAGCAATTTGTTTTCAGGGGCCATGAACAATTGTGAATACATAGGCCAAGGAGTATTCAGATGAATGTGGTCAAGGATCATTGTGACGAAATGTGTCCTGGAATATGGTGATGACACGGTTCATGGAGCATTGCGATGACAAGGGCCATGGCGAAATGTGAAGACAGGTGTCATGCGGCATTGTGATGACAGTGGTCATCTAGAATTGTGAAGAAAGATATCATGGAGCACAGGGATGACAGGGGCCATGGAGCATTGTGATGACAGAGGTCAAGGGGGTTTGTGATGACACGGCCATGGAACATTATGATGACAAGAATTCTGGAGCATTGTGATAAAAAGGGCATGGACCATTGTGATTAGAGGGGACAAGGAGCATGCTGAAGACAACGGCATGGAGCATTGTGATGACAAGTGTCATCGAGCAAGGTGATGATAGTGGTCATGAAGCATTGTGATGAATGTGGTCATGAATCATTGTGATAAAAAGGGCATAGACCATTGTGATTAGAGGGGCCCAGGGGCACTGTGATGACAACGGAATGGAGCATTGTGATGACAAGGGTCATCGAGCATTGTGATGAGAGTGGTCATGAAGCATTGTGATGAATGTGGTCATGGATCATTGTGATGACAAGTGTCGTGGAGCATTGTGATGACAGGGGTCATAGAGCATTGTGATGACACGGTTATTGAATATTGTGATGACCAGAATTCTGTAGCACTGTGATGAAAAGGGAATGGAGCATTGTGATTACAGGCGTAATGGAACATTGTGATGACAATTGTTCTAGAACATTGTGATGACAGGGATCATGGAGAATAGTGATGAAAGGGGCCATGGAGCATTGTGATGACAGGCGTCATGGGACATTGTGTTGACAGTGGTCATGGAGCATTGTTAGAAAGGGAACATGGAGCAATTTGATTTCAGGGGCATGAACAATTGTGAATACATAGGCCATGGAGTATTCAGATGAATGTGGTCAAGGATCATTGTGACGAAAAGTGTCCTGGAATATTGTGATGACACGGTTCATGGAGCATTGCGATGACAAGGGCCATGGCGAAATGTGAAGACAGGTGTCATGGGGCATTGTCATGACAGTGGTCATCTAGAATTGTGAAGAAAGATATCATGGAGCACTGGGATGACAGGGGCCATGGAGCATTGTGAAGAAAGGGGTCATGGGGCATTGTGATGACACGGCCATGGAACATTATGATGACAAGAATTCTGGAGCATTGTGATAAAAAGGTCATGGACCATTGTGATTAGAGTGGCCAAGGAGCATTCTGATGACAACGGCATGGAGCATTGTGATGACAAGGGTCATCGAGCATTGTGATGACAGTGGTCATGAAGCATTGTGATGAATGTGGTCATGGATCATTGTGATGACAAGTGTCGTGGAGCATTGTGATGTCAGGGGTCATAGAGCATTGTGATGACACGGTTATGGAATATTGTGATGACCAGAATTCTGTAGCACTGTGATGAAAAGGGAATGGAGCATTGTGATTACAGGGGTCATGGAGCATTGTGATGAAAATTGTTCTAGAACATTGTGAAGACAGGGATCATGGAGCATAGTGATGATAGGGGCAATGGAGCATTGTGATGACAGGCGTCATGGGACATTGTGTTGACAGTGGTCATGGAGCATTGTTAGAAACGGAACATGGAGCAATTAGATTTCAGGGGCCATGAAAAATTTTGAATACATAGGCCATGGAGTATTCAGATGAAAGTGGTCAAGGATTATTGTGACGAAAAGTGTCCTGGAATATTGTGATGACAAGGTTCATGGAGCATTGCGATGACAAGGGCCATGGCGAAATGTGAAGACAGGTGTCATGGGGCAATGTGATGACAGTGGTCATCTAGAATTGTGAAGAAAGATATCATGGATCACAGGGATGACAGGGGCCATGGAGCATTTTGATGACAGGGGTCATGAGGCATTGTGATGACACGGCCATGGAACATTATGATGACAAGAATTCTGGAGAATTGTGATAAAAAGGGCATGGACCATTGTGATTAGAGGGGTCAAGGAGCATGCTGAAGACAACGGCATGGAGCATTGTGATGACAAGTGTCATCGAGCATTGTGATGATAGTGGTCATGAAGCATTGTGATGAATGTGGTCATGAATCATTGTGATAAAAAGGGCATAGACCATTGTGATTAGAGGGGCCAAGGAGCATTGTGATGACAAGGGTCATCGAGCATTGTGATGACAGTGGTCATGAAGCATTGTGATGAATGTGGTCATGCATCATTGTGATGACAAGTGTCGTGGAGCATTGTGATGACAGGGTCATAGAGCATTGTGATGACACGGTTATGGAATATTGTGATGACCAGTATTCTGTAGCACTGTGATGAAAAGGGAAAGGAGCATTGTGATTACAGGGTTCAAGGAGCATTGTGTTGACAATTGTTCTAGAACATTGTGATGACAGGGATCATGGAGCATAGTGATGAAAGGGGCCATGGAGCATTGTGATGACAGGCGTCATGGGACATTGTGTTGACAGTGGTCATGGAGCATTGTTAGAAAGTGAACATGGAGCAATTTGATTTCAGGGGCCATGAAAAATTGCGAATACATACGCCATGGAGTATTCAGATGAATTTGGTCAAGGATCATTGTGACGAAAAGTGTCCTGGAATATTGTGATGACACGGTTCATGGAGCATTGCGATGACAAGGGCCATGGCGAATGTGAAGACAGGTGTCATGGGGCATTGTGATGACAGTGGTCATCTAGAATTGTGAAGAAAGATATCATGGAGCACTGGGAAGACAGGGGCCATGGAACATTGTGATGACAGGGGTCATGGGGCATTGTGATGACACGGCCATGGAACATTATGATGACAAGAATTCTGGAGCATTGTGATAAAAAGGGCATGGACCATTGTGATTAGAGGGGCCAAGGAGCATTCTGATGACAACGGCATGGAGCATTGTGATGACAAGTGTCATCGAGCATTGTGATGACAGTGGTCATGAAGCATTGTGATGAATGTGGTCATGGATCATTGTGATGACAAGTGTCGTGGAACATTGTGATGACAGGGGTCATAGAGCATTGTGATGACATGGTTATGGAATATTGTGATGACCAGAATGCTGTAGCACTGTGATGAAAAGGGAATGGAGCATTGTGATTACAGGGGTCATGGAGCATTTTGATGACAATTGTTCTAGAACATTTTGAAGACAGGGATCATGGAGCATAGTGATGAAAGGGGCCATGGAGCATTGTGATGACAGGCGTCATGGGACAATGTGTTGACAGTGGTCATGGAGCATTGTTAGAAAGGGAACATGGAGCAATTTGATTTCAGGGGCCATGAACAATTGTGAATACATAGGCCAAGGAGTATTCAGATGAATGTGGTCAAGGATCATTGTGACGACAAGTGTCCTGGAATATTGTGATGACACGGTTCATGGAGCATTGCGATGACAAGGGCCATGGCGAAATGTGTAGACAGGTGTCATGGGGCATTGTGATGACAGTGGTCATCTAGAATTGTGAAGAAAGATATCATGGAGCACTGGGATGACAGGGGCCATGGAGCATTGTGATGACAGGGGTCATGGGGCATTGTGATGACACGGCCATGGAACATTATTATGACAAGAATTTTGGAGCTTTGTGATAAAAAGGGCATGGACCATTGTGATTAGAGGGGCCAAGGAGCATTCTGATGACAACGGCATGGAGCATTGTGATGAAAAGGGTCATCGAGCATTGTGATGACAGTGGTCATGAAGCATTGTGATGAATGTGGTCATGGATCATTGTGATGACAAGTGTCGTTGAGCATTGTGATGACAGGGGTCATAGAGCATTGTGATGACACGGTTATGGAATATTGTGATGACCAGAATTCTGTAGCCCTGTGATGAAAAGTGAATGGAGCATTGTGATTACAGGGGTCATGGAGCATTGTGATGACAATTGTTCTAGAACATTGTGAAGACAGGGATCATGGAGCATAGTGATGAAAGGGGCCATGGAGCATTGTGATGACAGGCGTCATGGGACAATGTGTTGACAGTGGTCATGGAGCCTTGTTAGAAAGGGAACATGGAGCAATTTGATTTCAGGGTTCATGAAAAATTGTGAATACATAGGCCATGGAGTATTCAGATGAATGTTGTCAAGGATCATTGTGACGAAAATTGTCCTGGAATATTGTGATGACACGGTTCATGGAGCATTGCGATGACAAGGGCCATGGCGAAATGTGAAGACAGGTGTCATGGGGCAATGTGATGACAGTGGTCATGTAGAATTGTGAAGAAAGATATCATGGATCACAGGGATGACAGGGGCCATGGAGCATTGTGTTGACAGGGGTCATGGGGCATTGTGATGACACGGCCATGGAACATTATGATGACAAGAATTCTGGAGCATTGTGATAAAAAGGGCATGGACCATTGTGATTAGAGGGGCAATGGAGCATTCTGATGACAACTGCATGGAGCATTTTGATGACAAGTGTCATCGAGCATTGTGATGACAGTGGTCATGAAGCATTTTGATGAATGTGGTCATGCATCATTGTGATGACAAGTGTCGTGGAGCATTGTGATGACAGGGTCATAGAGCATTGTGATGACACGGTTATGGAATATTGTGATGACCAGTATTCTGTAGCACTGTGATGAAAAGGGAATGGAGCATTGTGATTACAGGGGTCATGGAGCATTATGTTGACATTTGTCTAGAACATTGTGATGACAGGGATCATGGAGCATAGTGATGAAAGGGGCCATGGAGCATTGTGATGACAGGCGTCATGGGACAATGTGTTGACAGTGGTCATGGAGCATTGTTAGAAAGGCAACATGGAGCAATTTGATTTCAGGGGCCATGAAAAATTGTGAATACATACGCCATGGAGTATTCAGATGAATTTGGTCAAGGATCATTGTGACGAAAAGTGTCCTGGAATATTGTGATGACACGGTTCATGGAGCATTGCGATGACAAGGGCCATGGCGAATGAGAAGACAGGTGTCATGGGGCATTGTGATGACAGTGGTCATCTAGAATTGTGAAGAAAGATATCATGGAGCACTGGGATGACAGGGGCCATGGAACATTGTGATGACAGGGGTCATGGCGCTTTGTGATGACACGGCCATGGAACATTATGATGACAAGAATTCTGGAGCATTGTAATAAAATGGGCATTGACCATTGTGATAAGAGGGGCCAAGGAGCATTCTGATGACAACGGCATGGAGCATTGTGATGACAAGGGTCATCGAGCATTGTGATGACAGTGGTCATGAAGCATTGTGATGAATGTGGTCATGGATCATTGTGATGACAAGTGTCGTGGAGCAGTGTGATGTCAGGGGTCATAGAGCATTGTGATGACACGGTTATGGAATATTGTGATGACCAGAATTCTGTAGCACTGTGATGAAAAGGGAATGGAGCATTGTGATTACAGGGATCATGGAGCATTGTAATGACAATTGTTCTAGAACATTGTGAAGACAGGGATCATGGAGCATAGTGATGAAAGGGGCCATGGAGCATTGTGATGACAGGCGTCATGGGACAATGTGTTGATAGTGGTCATGGAGCCTTGTTAGAAAGGGAACATGGAGCAATTTGATTTCAGGGGTCATGAAAAATTGTGAATACATAGGCCATGGAGTATTCAGATGAATGTGGTCAAGGATCATTGTGACGAAAATTGTCCTGGAATATTGTGATGACACGGTTCATGGAGCATTGCGATGACAAGGGCCATGGAGAAATGTGAAGACAGGTGTCATGGGGCAGTGTGATAACAGTGGTCATCTAGGATTGTGAAGAAAGATAACATGGAGCACAGGGATGACAGGGGCCATGGAGCATTGTGATGACAGGGGTCATGGGGCATTGTGATGACACGGCCATGGAACATTATGATGACAAGAATTCTGGAGCATTGTGATAAAAAGGGCATGGACCATTGTGATTAGAGGGGCCAAGGAGCAATGTGATGACAACGGCATGGAGCATTGTGATGACAAGGGTCATCGAGCATTGTGATGACAGTGGTCATGAAGCATTGTGATGAATGTGGTCATGCATCATTGTGATGACAAGTGTCGTGGAGCATTGTGATGACAGGGATCATAGAGCATTGTGATGACACGGTTATGGAATATTGTTATGACCAGAATTCTGTAGCACTGTGATGAAAAGGGAATGGAGCATTGTGATTACAGGGGTCATGGAGCATTGTGTTGACAATTGTTCTAGAACATTGTGATGACAGGGATCATGGAGCATAGTGATGATAGGGGCCATGGAGCATTGTGATGACCGGCGTCATGGGACATTGTGTTGACAGTGGTCATGGAGCATAGTTAGAAAGGGAACATGGAGCAATTAGATTTCAGGGGCCATGAAAAATTTTGAATATATAGGCCATGGAGTATTCAGATGAATGTGGTCAAGGATTATTGTGACGAAAATTGTCCTGGAATATTGTGATGACACGGTTCATGGAGCATTGCAATGACAAGGGCCATGGCGAAATGTGAAGACAGGTGTCATGGGGTATTGTGATGACAGTGGTCCTCTATAATTGTGAAGTAAGATATCATGTAGCACTGGGATGACAGGGGTCATGGAGCATTGTGATGACAGGGGTCATGGGGCATTGTGATGACACGGCCATGGAACATTATGATGACAAGTATTCTGGAGTATTATGATAAAATGGGCATGGACCATTGTGATTAGAGGGGCCAAGGAGCAATGTGATGACAACGGCATGGAGCATTTTGATGACAAGGGTCATCGAGCATTGTGATGACAGTGGTCATGAAGCATTGTGATGAATGTGGTCATGCATCATTGTGATGACAAGTGTCGTGGAGCATTGTGATGACAGGGGTCATAGAGCATTGTGATGACACGGTTATGGAATATTGTGATGACCAGAATTCTGTAGCACTGTGATGAAAAGGGAATGGAGCATGGTGATTACAGGGGTCATGGAGCATTGTGTTGACAATTGTTCTAGAACATTGTGATGACAGGGATCATGGAGCATAGTGATGATAGGGGCCATGGAGCATTGTGAAGACAGGCGTCATGGGACATTGTGTTGACAGTGGTCATGGAGCATTGTTAGAAAGGGAACATGGAGCAATTAGATTTCAGGGGCCATGAAAAATTTTGAATACATAGGCCATGGAGTATTTAGATGAATTTAGTCATGGATTATTGTGACGAAAAGTGTCCTGGAATATTGTGATGACAAGGTTCATGGAGCATTGCGATGACAAGGGCCATGGCGAAATGTGAAGACAGGTGTCATGGGGCATTGTGATGACAGGGGTCATGGGGCATTGTGATGACACGGCCATGGAACATTATGATGACAAGAATTCTGGAGCATTGTGATAAAAAGGGCATGGATCATTGTGATTAGAGGGGCCAGGGAGCATTCTGATGACAATGGCATGGAGCATTGTGATGACAAGCTTTATCGAGCATTGTGATGACAGTGGTCATGAAGCATTGTGATGAATGTGGTCATGGATCATTGTGATGACAAGTGTCGTGGAGCATTGTGATGACAGGGGTCATAGAGCATTGTGATGACACGGTTATGGAATATTGTGATGACCAGAATTCTGTAGCACAGTGATGAAAAGAGAATGGAGCATTGTGATTACAGGGGTCATGGAGCATTGTGATGACAAATGTTCTAGAACATTGTGATGACAGGGATCATGGAGCATAGTGATGAAAGGGGCAATGGAGATTTGTGTTGACAGGCGTCATGGGATATTGTGTTGACAGTGGACATGGAGCTTTGTTAGAAAGGGAACATGGAGCAATTTGATTTCAGGGGCCATGAAAAATTGCGAATACATACGCCATGGAGTATTCAGATGAATGTGGTCAAGGATCATTGTGACGACAAGTGTCCTGGAATATTGTGATGACACGGTTCATGGAGCATTGCGATAACAAGGGCCATGGCGAAATGTGAAGACAGGTGTCATGGGGCATTGTGATGACAGTGGTCATCTAGAATTCTGAAGAAAGATATCATGGAGCACTGGGATGACAGGGGCCATGGAGCATTGTGATGACAGGGGTCATGGGGCATTGTGATGACATGGCCATGGAACATTATAATGACAAGAATTCTGGAGCATTGTGATAAAAAGGGCATGGACCATTGTGATTAGAGGGGCCAAGGAGCATTCTGATGACAACGGCATGGAGCATTGTGATGACAAGGGTCATCGAGCATTGTGATGACAGTGGTCATGAAGCATTGTGATGAATGTGGTCATGGATCATTGTGAAGACAAGTGTCGTGGAGCATTGTGATGACAGGGGTCATAGAGCATTGTGATGACACGGTTATGGAATATTGTGATGACCAGAATTCTGTAGCACTGTGATGAAAAGGGAATGGAGCATTGTGATTACAGGGGTCATGGAGCATTGTGATGACAATTGTTCTAGAACATTGTGAAGACAGGGATCATGGAGCATAGTGATGAAAGGGGCCATGGAGCATTGTGATGACAGGCGTCATGGGACAATGTGTTGACAGTGGTCATGGAGCATTGTTAGAAAGAGAACATGGAGCAAAGTGATTTCAGGGGCCATGAAAATTTGTGAATACATAGGCCATGGAGTATTCAGATGAATGTCGTCAAGGATCATTGTGACAAAAAGTGTCCTGGAATATTCTGATGACACAGTTCATGGAGCATTGCGATGACAAGTGCCATGGCGAAATGTGAAGACAGTTGTCATGGGGCATTGTGATGACAGTGGTCCTCTAGAATTGTGGAGAAAGATATCATGGAGCACCAGGGTGAAAGGGGCCATGGAGCATTGTGATGACAGGGGTCATGGAGCTTTGTGATGACACGGCCATGGAACATTATGATGACAAGAATTCTGGAGCATTGTGATAAAATGGGCATGGACCATTGTGATTAGAGGGGCCAAGGAGCATTCTGATGACAACGGCATGGAGCATTGTGATGACAAGGGTCATCGAGCATTGTGATGACAGTGGTCAAGAAGCATTGTGATGAATGTGGTCATGGATCATTGTGATGACAAGTGTCGTGGAGCTTTGTGATGTCAGGGGTCATAGAGCATTGTGATGACAAGGTTATGGAATATTGTGATGACCAGAATTCTGTAGCACTGTGATGAAAAGGGAATGGAGCATTGTGATTACAGGGGTCATGGAGCATTGTGATGACAATTGTTCTAGAACATTGTGAAGACAGGGATCATGGAGCATAGTGATGAAAGGGGCCATGGAGCATTGTGATGACAGGCGTCATGGGACAATGTGTTGATAGTGGTCATGGAGCCTTGTTAGAAAGGGAACATGGAGCAATTTGATTTCAGGGGTCATGAAAAATTGTGAATACATAGGCCATGGAGTATTCAGATGAATGTGGTCAAGGATCATTGTGACGAAAATTGTCCTGGAATATTGTGATGACACGGTTCATGGAGCATTGCGATGACAAGGGCCATGGTGAAATGTGAAGACAGGTGTCATGGGGCAATGTGATGACAGTGGTCATCTAGGATTGTGAAGAAAGATAACATGGAGCACAGGGATGACAGGGGCCATGGAGCATTGTGATGACAGGGGTCATGGGGCATTGTGATGACACGGCCATGGAACATTATGATGACAAGAATTCTGGAGCCTTGTGATAAAAAGGGCATGGACCATTGTGATTAAAGGGGCCAAGGAGCATTCTGATGACAACTGCATGGAGCATTTTGATGACAAGGGTCATCGAGCATTGTGATGACAGTGGTCATGAAGCATTGTGATGAATGTGGTCATGGATCATTGTGATGACAAGTGTCGTGGAGCATTGTGATGACAGGGGTCATAGAGCATTGTGATGACACGGTTATGTTATATTGTGATGACCAGAATTCTGTAGCACTGTGATGAAAAGGGAATGGAGCATTGTGATTACAGGGGTCATGGAGCATTGTGATGACACTTGTTCTAGAACATTGTGAAGACTGGGATCATGGAGCATAGTGATGAAAGGGGCCATGGAGCATTGTGATGACAGGCGTCATGGGACAATGTGTCGACAGTGGTCATGGAGCATTGTTAGAAAAGGAACACGGAGCAAAGTGATTTCAGGGGCCATGAAAATTTGTGAATACATAGGCCATGGAGTATTCAGATGAATGTGGTCAAGGATCATTGTGACAAAAAGTGTCCTGGAATATTGTGATGACACGGTTCATGGAGCATTGCGATGACAAGGGCCATGGCGAAATGTGAAGACAGGTGTCATGGGGCATTGTGATGACAGTGGTCCTCTATTATTGTGAAGAAAGATATCATGTAGCACCGGGATGACAGGGGTCATGGAGCATTGTGATGACAGGGGTCATGGGGCATTGTGATGACACGGCCATGGAACATTATGAAGACAAGTATTCTGGAGCATTATGATAAAATGGGCATGGACCATTGTGATTAGAGGGGACAAGGAGCAATGTTATGACAACGGCATGGAGCATTGTGATGACAAGGGTCATCGAGCATTGTGATGACAGTGGTCATGAAGCATTGTGATGAATGTGGTCATGCATCATTGTGATGACAAGTGTCGTGGAGCATTGTGATGACAGGGGTCATAGAGCATTGTGATGACACGGTTATGGAATATTGTGATGACCAGAATTCTGTAGCACTGTGATGAATAGGGAATGGAGCATTGTGATTACAGGGGTCATGGAGCATTGTGTTGACAATTGTTCTAGAACATTGTGATGACAGGGATCATGGAGCATAGTGATGATAGGGGCCATGGAGCATTGTGATGACAGGCGTCATGGGACATTGTGTTTACAGTGGTCATGGAGCATTGTTAGAAAGGGAATATGGAGCAATTAGATTTCAGGGGCCATGAAAAATTTTGAATACATACGCCATGGAGTATTCAGATGAATGTGGTCAAGGATTATTGTGACGAAAAGTGTCCTGGAATATTGTGATGACAAGGATCATGGAGCATTGCGATGACAAGGGCCATGGCGAAATGTGAAGACAGGTGTCATGGGGCATTGTGATGACAGGTGTCATGGGGCATAGTGATGACACGGCCATGGAACATTATGATGACAAGAATTCTGGAGCATTGTGATAAAAGGGGCATGGATCATTTTGATTAGAGTGGCCAGGGAGCATTCTGATGACAACGGCATGGAGCATTGTGATGAAAATTGTCATCGAGCATTGTGATGACAGTTGTCATGAAGCATTGTGATGAATGTGGTCATGGATCATTGTGATGACAAGTGTCGTAGAGCATTGTGATGACAGGGTTCATAGAGCATTGTGATGACACGGTTATTGAATATTGTGATGACCAGAATTCTGTAGCACTGTGATGAAAAGTGAATGGAGCATTGTGATTACAGGGGTCATGGAGCATTGTGATGACAATTGTTCTAGAACATTGTGAAGACAGGGATCATGGAGCATAGTGATGAAAGGGGCCATGGAGCATTGTGATGACAGTCGTCATGGGACAATGTGTTGACAGTGGTCATGGAGCCTTGTTAGAAAGGGAACATGGAGCAATTTGATTTCAGGGGTCATGAAAAATTGTGAATACATAGGCCATGGAGTATTCAGATGAATGTGGTCAAGGATCATTGTGACGAAAATTGTCCTGGAATATTGTGATGACACGGTTCATGGAGCATTGCGATGACAAGGGCCATGGCGAAATGTGAAGACAGGTGTCATGAGGCAATGTGATGACAGTGGTCATCTAGAAATGTGAAGAAAGATATCATGGATCACAGGGATGACAGGGGCCATGGAGCATTGTGATGACAGGGGTCATGGGGCATTGTGATGACACGGCCATGGAACATTATGATGACAAGAATTCTGGAGCATTGTGATAAAAAGGGCATGGACCATTGTGATTAGAGGGGCCATGGAGCATTCTGATGACAACTGCATGGAGCATTTTGATGACAAGGGTCATCGAGCATTGTGATGACAGTGGACATGAAGCATTGTGATGAATGTGGTCATGCATCATTGTGATGACAAGTGTCGTGGAGCATTGTGATGACAGGGGTCATAGAGCATTGTGATGACACGGTTATGGAATATTTTGATGACCATTATTCTGTAGCACTGTGATGAAAAGGGAATGGAACATTGTGATTACAGGTGTCATGGAGCATTGTGATGACAATTGTTCTAGAACATTGTGAAGACAGGGATCATGGAGCATAGTGATGAAAGGGGCCATGGAGCATTGTGATGACAGGCGTCATGGGACAATGTGTTGACAGTGGTCATGGAGCATGGTTAGAAAGGGAACATGGAGCAATCTGATTTCAGGGGCCATGAACAATTGTGAATACATAGGCCATGGAGTATTCAGATGAATGTGGTCAAGGATCATTGTGAAGAAAAGTGTCCTGGAATATGGTGATGACACGGTTCATGGAGCATTGCGATGACAAGGGCCATGGCGAAATGTGAAGACAGGTTTCATGCGGCATTGTGATGACAGTGGTCATCTAGAATTGTGAAGAAAGATATCATGGAGCACTGGGATGACAGGGGCCATGGAGCATTGTGATGACAGGGGTCATGGGGCTTTGTGATGACACGGCCATGGAACATTATGATGACAAGAATTCTGGAGCATTGTGATAAAAAGGACATGGACCATTGTGATTAGAGGGGCCAAGGAGCATGCTGAAGACAACGGCATGGAGCATTGTGATGACAAGTGTCATCGAGCATTGTGATGATAGTGGTCATGAAGCATTGTGATGAATGTGGTCATGAATCATTGTGATAAAAAGGGCATAGACCATTGTGATTAGAGGGGCCAAGGAGCATTGTGATGACAAGGGTCATCGAGCATTGTGATGACAGTGGTCATGAAGCATTGTGATGAATGTGGTTATGGATCATTGTGATGACAAGTGTCGTGGAACATTGTGATGACAGGGGTCATAGAGCATTGTGATGACACGGTTATGGAATATTGTGATGACCAGAATGCTGTAGCACTGTGATGAAAAGGGAATGGAGCATTGTGATTACAGGGGTCATGGAGCATTGTGTTGACAATTGTTCTAGAACATTGTGATGACAGGGATCATGGAGCATAGTGATGCAAGGGGCCATGGAGCATTGTGATGACAGGAATCATGTGACATTGTGTTGACAGTGATCATGGAGCATTGTTAGAAAGGGAACATGGAGCAATTTGATTTCAGGGGCCATGAACAATTGTGAATACATAGTCCATGGAGTATTCAGATGAATGTGGTCAAGGATCATTGTGACGAAAAGTGTCCTGGAATATTGTGATGACACGGTTCATGGAGCATTGCGATGACAAGGGCCATGGCGAAATGTGAAGACAGTTGTCATGGGGCATTGTGATGACAGTGGTCCTCTAGAATTGTGGAGAAAGATATCATGGAGCACTGGGATGACAGGGGCCATGGAGCATTGTGATGACAGGGGCATGGCGCTTTGTGATGACACGGCCATGGAACATTATGATGACAAGAATTCTGGAGCATTGTGATAAAAAGGGCATGGACCATTGTGATTAGAGGGGCCAAGGAGCATTCTGATGACAACGGCATGGAGCATTGTGATGACAAGGGTCATCGAGCATTGTGATGACAGTGGTCATGAAGCATTGTGATGAATGTGGTCATGGATCATTGTGAAGACAAGTGTCGTGGAGCATTGTGATGACAGGGGTCATAGAGCATTGTGATGACACGGTTATGGAATATTGTGATGACCAGAATTCTGTAGCACTGTGATGAAAAGGGAATGGAGCATTGTGATTACAGGGGTCATGGAGCATTGTGATGACAATTGTTCTAGAACATTGTGAAGACAGGGATCATGGAGCATAGTGATGAAAGGGGCCATGGAGCATTGTGATGACAGGCGTCATGGGACAATGTGTTGACAGTGGTCATGGAGCATTGTTAGAAAGAGAACATGGAGCAAAGTGATTTCAGGGGCCATGAAAATTTGTGAATACATAGGCCATGGAGTATTCAGATGAATGTCGTCAAGGATCATTGTGACAAAAAGTGTCCTGGAATATTCTGATGACACAGTTCATGGAGCATTGCGATGACAAGGGCCATGGCGAAATGTGAAGACAGTTGTCATGGGGCATTGTGATGACAGTGGTCCTCTAGAATTGTGGAGAAAGATATCATGGAGCACCAGGGTGACAGGGGCCATGGAGCATTGTGATGACAGGGGTCATGGAGCTTTGTGATGACACGGCCATGGAACATTATGATGACAAGAATTCTGGAGCATTGTGATAAAATGGGCATGGACCATTGTGATTAGAGGGGCCAAGGAGCATTCTGATGACAACGGCATGGAGCATTGTGATGACAAGGGTCATCGAGCATTGTGATGACAGTGGTCAAGAAGCATTGTGATGAATGTGGTCATGGATCATTGTGATGACAAGTGTCGTGGAGCTTTGTGATGTCAGGGGTCATAGAGCATTGTGATGACAAGGTTATGGAATATTGTGATGACCAGAATTCTGTAGCACTGTGATGAAAAGGGAATGGAGCATTGTGATTACAGGGGTCATGGAGCATTGTGATGACAATTGTTCTAGAACATTGTGAAGACAGGGATCATGGAGCATAGTGATGAAAGGGGCCATGGAGCATTGTGATGACAGGCGTCATGGGACAATGTGTTGATAGTGGTCATGGAGCCTTGTTAGAAAGGGAACATGGAGCAATTTGATTTCAGGGGTCATGAAAAATTGTGAATACATAGGCCATGGAGTATTCAGATGAATGTGGTCAAGGATCATTGTGACGAAAATTGTCCTGGAATATTGTGATGACACGGTTCATGGAGCATTGCGATGACAAGGGCCATGGTGAAATGTGAAGACAGGTGTCATGGGGCAATGTGATGACAGTGGTCATCTAGGATTGTGAAGAAAGATAACATGGAGCACAGGGATGACAGGGGCCATGGAGCATTGTGATGACAGGGGTCATGGGGCATTGTGATGACACGGCCATGGAACATTATGATGACAAGAATTCTGGAGCCTTGTGATAAAAAGGGCATGGACCATTGTGATTAAAGGGGCCAAGGAGCATTCTGATGACAACTGCATGGAGCATTTTGATGACAAGGGTCATCGAGCATTGTGATGACAGTGGTCATGAAGCATTGTGATGAATGTGGTCATGGATCATTGTGATGACAAGTGTCGTGGAGCATTGTGATGACAGGGGTCATAGAGCATTGTGATGACACGGTTATGGAATATTGTGATGACCAGAATTCTGTAGCACTGTGATGAAAAGGGAATGGAGCATTGTGATTACAGGGGTCATGGAGAATTGTGATGACACTTGTTCTAGAACATTGTGAAGACTGGGATCATGGAGCATAGTGATGAAAGGGGCCATGGAGCATTGTGATGACAGGCGTCATGGGACAATGTGTCGACAGTGGTCATGGAGCATTGTTAGAAAGGGAACACGGAGCAAAGTGATTTCAGGGGCCATGAAAATTTGTGAATACTTAGGCCATGGAGTATTCAGATGAATGTGGTCAAGGATCATTGTGACAAAAAGTGTCCTGGAATATTGTGATGACACGGTTCATGGAGCATTGCGATGACAAGGGCCATGGCGAAATGTGAAGACAGGTGTCATGGGGCATTGTGATGACAGTGGTCCTCTATTATTGTGAAGAAAGATATCATGTAGCACCGGGATGACAGGGGTCATGGAGCATTGTGATGACAGGGGTCATGGGGCATTGTGATGACACGGCCATGGAACATTATGAAGACAAGTATTCTGGAGCATTATGATAAAATGGGCATGGACCATTGTGATTAGAGGGGACAAGGAGCAATGTTATGACAACGGCATGGAGCATTGTGATGACAAGTGTCATCGAGCATTGTGATGACAGTGGTCATGAAGCATTGTGATGAATGTGGTCATGCATCAATGTGATGACAAGTGTCGTGGAGCATTGTGATGACAGGGGTCATAGAGCATTGTGATGACACGGTTATGGAATATTGTGATGACCAGAATTCTGTAGCACTGTGATGAAAAGGGAATGGAGCATTGTGATTACAGGGGTCATGGAGCATTGTGTTGACAATTGTTCTAGAACATTGTGATGACAGGGATCATGGAGCATAGTGATGATAGGGGCCATGGAGCATTGTGATGACAGGCGTCATGGGACATTGTGTTTACAGTGGTCATGGAGCATTGTTAGAAAGGGAATATGGAGCAATTAGATTTCAGGGGCCATGAAAAATTTTGAATACATACGCCATGGAGTATTCAGATGAATGTGGTCAAGGATTATTGTGACGAAAAGTGTCCTGGAATATTGTGATGACAAGGATCATGGAGCATTGCGATGACAAGGGCCATGGCGAAATGTGAAGACAGGTGTCATGGGGCATTGTGATGACAGGTGTCATGGGGCATAGTGATGACACGGCCATGGAACATTATGATGACAAGAATTCTGGAGCATTGTGATAAAAGGGGCATGGATCATTGTGATTAGAGTGGCCAGGGAGCATTCTGATGACAACGGCATGGAGCATTGTGATGAAAAGTGTCATCGAGCATTGTGATGACAGTTGTCATGAAGCATTGTGATGAATGTGGTCATGGATCATTGTGATGACAATTGTCGTAGAGCATTGTGATGACAGGGTTCATAGAGCATTGTGATGACACGGTTATTGAATATTGTGATGACCAGAATTCTGTAGCACTGAGATGAAAAGTGAATGGAGCATTGTGATTACAGGGGTCATGGAGCATTGTGATGACAATTGTTCTAGAACATTGTGAAGACAGGGATCATGGAGCATAGTGATGAAAGGGGCCATGGAGCATTGTGATGACAGTCGTCATGGGACAATGTGTTGACAGTGGTCATGGAGCCTTGTTAGAAAGGGAACATGGAGCAATTTGATTTCAGGGGTCATGAAAAATTGTGAATACATAGGCCATGGAGTATTCAGATGAATGTGGTCAAGGATCATTGTGACGAAAATTGTCCTGGAATATTGTGATGACACGGTTCATGGAGCATTGCGATGACAAGGGCCATGGCGAAATGTGAAGACAGGTGTCATGAGGCAATGTGATGACAGTGGTCATCTAGAAATGTGAAGAAAGATATCATGGATCACAGGGATGACAGGGGCCATGGAGCATTGTGATGACAGGGGTCATGGGGCATTGTGATGACACGGCCATGGAACATTATGATGACAAGAATTCTGGAGCATTGTGATAAAAAGGGCATGGACCATTGTGATTAGAGGGGCCATGGAGCATTCTGATGACAACTGCATGGAGCATTTTGATGACAAGGGTCATCGAGCATTGTGATGACAGTGGACATGAAGCATTGTGATGAATGTGGTCATGCATCATTGTGATGACAAGTGTCGTGGAGCATTGTGATGACAGGGGTCATAGAGCATTGTGATGACACGGTTATGGAATATTTTGATGACCATTATTCTGTAGCGCTGTGATGAAAAGGGAATGGAACATTGTGATTACAGGGGTCATGGAGCATTGTGATGACAATTGTTCTAGAACATTGTGAAGACAGGGATCATGGAGCATAGTGATGAAAGGGGCCATGGAGCATTGTGATGACAGGCGTCATGGGACAATGTGTTGACAGTGGTCATGGAGCATGGTTAGAAAGGGAACATGGAGCAATCTGATTTCAGGGGCCATGAACAATTGTGAATACATAGGCCATGGAGTATTCAGATGAATGTGGTCAAGGATCATTGTGAAGAAAAGTGTCCTGGAATATGGTGATGACACGGTTCATGGAGCATTGCGATGACAAGGGCCATGGCGAAATGTGAAGACAGGTGTCATGCGGCATTGTGATGACAGTGGTCATCTAGAATTGTGAAGAAAGATATCATGGAGCACTGGGATGACAGGGGCCATGGAGCATTGTGATGACAGGGGTCATGGGGCTTTGTGATGACACGGCCATGGAACATTATGATGACAAGAATTCTGGAGCATTGTGATAAAAAGGACATGGACCATTGTGATTAGAGGGGCCAAGGAGCATGCTGAAGACAACGGCATGGAGCATTGTGATGACAAGTGTCATCGAGCATTGTGATGATAGTGGTCATGAAGCATTGTGATGAATGTGGTCATGAATCATTGTGATAAAAAGGGCATAGACCAGTGTGATTAGAGGGGCCAAGGAGCATTGTGATGACAAGGGTCATCGAGCATTGTGATGACAGTGGTCATGAAGCATTGTGATGAATGTGGTTATGGATCATTGTGATGACAAGTGTCGTGGAACATTGTGATGACAGGGGTCATAGAGCATTGTGATGACACGGTTATGGAATATTGTGATGACCAGAATGCTGTAGCACTGTGATGAAAAGGGAATGGAGCATTGTGATTACAGGGGTCATGGAGCATTGTGATGACAATTGTTCTAGAACATTGTGATGACAGGGATCATGGAGCATAGTGATGAAAGGGGCCATGGAGCATTGTGATGACAGGCGTCATGGGACATTGTGTTGACAGTGGTCATGGAGCAATGTTAGAAAGGGAACATGGAGCAATTTGATTTCAGGGGCCATGAAAAATTGCGAATACATACGCCATGGAGTATTCAGATGAATGTGGTCAAGGATCATTGTGACGACAAGTGTCCTGGAATATTGTGATGACACGGTTCATGGAGCATTGCGATAACAAGGGCCATGGCGAAATGTGAAGACAGGTGTCATGGGGCAATGTGATGACAGTGGTCATCTAGAATTCTGAAGAAAGATATCATGGAGCACTGGGATGACAGGGGCCATGGAGCATTGTGATGACAGGGGTCATGGGGCATTGTGATGACATGGCTATGGAACATTATGATGACAAGAATTCTGGAGCATTGTGATAAAAAGGGCAAGGACCATTGTGATTAGAGGGGCCAAGGAGCATTCTGATGACAACGGCATGGAGCATTGTGATGACAAGGGTCATCGAGCATTGTGATGACAGTGGTCATGAAGCATTGTGATGAATGTGGTCATGGATCATTGTGAAGACAAGTGTCGTGGAGCATTGTGATGACAGGGGTCATAGAGCATTGTGATGACACGGTTATGGAATATTGTGATGACCAGAATTCTGTAGCACTGTGATGAAAAGGGAATGGAGCATTGTGATTACAGGGGTCATGGAGCATTGTGATGACAATTGTTCTAGAACATTGTGAAGACAGGGATCATGGAGCATAGTGATGAAAGGGGCCATGGAGCATTGTGATGACAGGCGTCATGGGACAATGTGTTGACAGTGGTCATGGAGCATTGTTAGAAAGAGAACATGGAGCAAAGTGATTTCAGGGGCCATGAAAATTTGTGAATACATAGGCCATGGAGTATTCAGATGAATGTCGTCAAGGATCATTGTGACAAAAAGTGTCCTGGAATATTCTGATGACACAGTTCATGGAGCATTGCGATGACAAGGGCCATGGCGAAATGTGAAGACAGTTGTCATGGGGCATTGTGATGACAGTGGTCCTCTAGAATTGTGGAGAAAGATATCATGGAGCACCAGGGTGACAGGGGCCATGGAGCATTGTGATGACAGGGGTCATGGAGCTTTGTGATGACACGGCCATGGAACATTATGATGACAAGAATTCTGGAGCATTGTGATAAAATGGGCATGGACCATTGTGATTAGAGGGGCCAAGGAGCATTCTGATGACAACGGCATGGAGCATTGTGATGACAAGGGTCATCGAGCATTGTGATGACAGTGGTCAAGAAGCATTGTGATGAATGTGGTCATGGATCATTGTGATGACAAGTGTCGTGGAGCTTTGTGATGTCAGGGGTCATAGAGCATTGTGATGACAAGGTTATGGAATATTGTGATGACCAGAATTCTGTAGCACTGTGATGAAAAGGGAATGGAGCATTGTGATTACAGGGGT
Source organism: Eschrichtius robustus (assembly GCF_028021215.1). NCBI lineage: Eukaryota > Metazoa > Chordata > Mammalia > Artiodactyla > Eschrichtiidae > Eschrichtius > Eschrichtius robustus. Next base: position 3,252,465 of record NW_027175249.1, on the reverse strand, counting down.
CATGGAGCATTGTGATGACAATTGTTCTAGAACATTGTGAAGACAGGGATCATGGAGCATAGTGATGAAAGGGGCCATGGAGCATTGTGATGACAGGCGTCATGGGACAATGTGTTGATAGTGGTCATGGAGCCTTGTTAGAAAGAGAACATGGAGCAATTTGATTTCAGGGGTCAAGAAAAATTGTGAATACATAGGCCATGGAGTATTCAGATGAATGTGGTCAAGGATCATTGTGACGAAAATTGTCCTGGAATATTGTGATGACACGGTTCATGGAGCATTGCGATGACAAGGGCCATGGAGAAATGTGAAGACAGGTGTCATGGGGCAATGTGATAACAGTGGTCATCTAGGATTGTGAAGAAAGATAACATGGAGCACAGGGATGACAGGGGCAATGGAGCATTGTGATGACAGGGGTCATGGGGCCTTGTGATGACACGGCCATGGAACATTATGATGACAAGAATTCTGGAGCATTGTGATAAAAAGGGCATGGACCATTGTGATTAGAGGGGCCAAGGAGCAATGTGATGACAACGGCATGGAGCATTGTGATGACAAGGGTCATCGAGCATTGTGATGACAGTGGTCATGAAGCATTGTGATGAATGTGGTCATGCATCATTGTGATGACAAGTGTCGTGGAGCATTGTGATGACAGGGATCATAGAGCATTGTGATGACACGGTTATGGAATATTGTTATGACCAGAATTCTGTAGCACTGTGATGAAAAGGGAATGGAGCATTGTGATTACAGGGGTCATGGAGCATTGTGTTGACAATTGTTCTAGAACATTGTGATGACAGGGATCATGGAGCATAGTGATGATAGGGGCCATGGAGCATTGTGATGACAGGCGTCATGGGACATTGTGTTGACAGTGGTCATGGAGCATAGTTAGAAAGGGAACATGGAGCAATTAGATTTCAGGGGCCATGAAAAATTTTGAATATATAGGCCATGGAGTATTCAGATGAATGTGGTCAAGGATTATTGTGACGAAAATTGTCCTGGAATATTGTGATGACACGGTTCATGGAGCATTGCAATGACAAGGGCCATGGCGAAATGTGAAGACAGGTGTCATGGGGTATTGTGATGACAGTGGTCCTCTATAATTGTGAAGTAAGATATCATGTAGCACTGGGATGACAGGGGTCATGGAGCATTGTGATGACAGGGGTCATGGGGCATTGTGATGACACGGCCATGGAACATTATGATGACAAGTATTCTGGAGTATTATGATAAAATGGGCATGGACAATTGTGATTAGAGGGGCCAAGGAGCAATGTGATGACAACGGCATGGAGCATTTTGATGACAAGGGTCATCGAGCATTGTGATGACAGTGGTCATGAAGCATTGTGATGAATGTGGTCATGCATCATTGTGATGACAAGTGTCGTGGAGCATTGTGATGACAGGGGTCATAGAGCATTGTGATGACACGGTTATGGAATATTGTGATGACCAGAATTCTGTAGCACTGTGATGAAAAAGGAATGGAGCATGGTGATTACAGGGTTCATGGAGCATTGTGTTGACAATTGTTGTAGAACATTGTGATGACAGGGATCATGGAGCATAGTGATGATAGGGGCCATGGAGCATTGTGAAGACAGGCGTCATGGGACATTGTGTTGACAGTGGTCATGGAGCATTGTTAGAAAGGGAACATGGAGCAATTAGATTTCAGGGGCCATGAAAAATTTTGAATACATAGGCCATGGAGTATTCAGATGAATTTGGTCATGGATTATTGTGACGAAAAGTGTCCTGGAATATTGTGATGACAAGGTTCATGGAGCATTGCGATGACAAGGGCCATGGCGAAATGTGAAGACAGGTGTCATGGGGCATTGTGATGACAGGGGTCATGGGGCATTGTGATGACACGGCCATGGAACATTATGATGACAAGAATTCTGGAGCATTGTGATAAAAAGGGCATGGATCATTGTGATTAGAGGGGCCAGGGAGCATTCTGATGACAATGGCATGGAGCATTGTGATGACAAGCTTTATCGAGCATTGTGATGACAGTGGTCATGAAGCATTGTGATGAATGTGGTCATGGATCATTGTGATGACAAGTGTCGTGGAGCATTGTGATGACAGGGGTCATAGAGCATTGTGATGACACGGTTATGGAATATTGTGATGACCAGAATTCTGTAGCACAGTGATGAAAAGGGAATGGAGCATTGTGATTACAGGGGTCATGGAGCATTGTGATGACAAATGTTCTAGAACATTGTGATGACAGGGATCATGGAGCATAGTGATGAAAGGGGCAATGGAGATTTGTGTTGACAGGCGTCATGGGACATTGTGTTGACAGTGGACATGGAGCTTTGTTAGAAAGGGAACATGGAGCAATTTGATTTCAGGGGCCATGAAAAATTGCGAATACATACGCCATGGAGTATTCAGATGAATGTGGTCAAGGATCATTCTGACGACAAGTGTCCTGGAATATTTTGATGACACGGTTCATGGAGCATTGCGATAACAAGGGCCATGGCGAAATGTGAAGACAGGTGTCATGGGGCATTGTGATGACAGTGGTCATCTAGAATTCTGAAGAAAGATATCATGGAGCACTGGGATGACAGGGGCCATGGAGCATTGTGATGACAGGGGTCATGGGGCATTGTGATGACATGGCCATGGAACATTATGATGACAAGAATTCTGGAGCATTGTGATAAAAAGGGCATGGACCATTGTGATTAGAGGGGCCAAGGAGCATTCTGATGACAACGGCATGGAGCATTGTGATGACAAGGGTCATCGAGCATTGTGATGACAGTGGTCATGAAGCATTGTGATGAATGTGGTCATGGATCATTGTGAAGACAAGTGTCGTGGAGCATTGTGATGACAGGGGTCATAGAGCATTGTGATGACACGGTTATGGAATATTGTGATGACCAGAATTCTGTAGCACTGTGATGAAAAGGGAATGGAGCATTGTGATTACAGGGGTCATGGAGCATTGTGATGACAATTGTTCTAGAACATTGTGAAGACAGGGATCATGGAGCATAGTGATGAAAGGGGCCATGGAGCATTGTGATGACAGGCGTCATGGGACAATGTGTTGACAGTGGTCATGGAGCATTGTTAGAAAGAGAACATGGAGCAAAGTGATTTCAGGGGCCATGAAAATTTGTGAATACATAGGCCATGGAGTATTCAGATGAATGTCGTCAAGGATCATTGTGACAAAAAGTGTCCTGGAATATTCTGATGACACAGTTCATGGAGCATTGCGATGACAAGGGCCATGGCGAAATGTGAAGACAGTTGTCATGGGGCATTGTGATGACAGTGGTCCTCTAGAATTGTGGAGAAAGATATCATGGAGCACCAGGGTGACAGGGGCCATGGAGCATTGTGATGACAGGGGTCATGGAGCTTTGTGATGACACGGCCATGGAACATTATGATGACAAGAATTCTGGAGCATTGTGATAAAATGGGCATGGACCATTGTGATTAGAGGGGCCAAGGAGCATTCTGATGACAACGGCATGGAGCATTGTGATGACAAGGGTCATCGAGCATTGTGATGACAGTGGTCAAGAAGCATTGTGATGAATGTGGTCATGGATCATTGTGATGACAAGTGTCGTGGAGCTTTGTGATGTCAGGGGTCATAGAGCATTGTGATGACAAGGTTATGGAATATTGTGATGACCAGAATTCTGTAGCACTGTGATGAAAAGGGAATGGAGCATTGTGATTACAGGGGTCATGGAGCATTGTGATGACAATTGTTCTAGAACATTGTGAAGACAGGGATCATGGAGCATAGTGATGAAAGGGGCCATGGAGCATTGTGATGACAGGCGTCATGGGACAATGTGTTGATAGTGGTCATGGAGCCTTGTTAGAAAGAGAACATGGAGCAATTTGATTTCAGGGGTCAAGAAAAATTGTGAATACATAGGCCATGGAGTATTCAGATGAATGTGGTCAAGGATCATTGTGACGAAAATTGTCCTGGAATATTGTGATGACACGGTTCATGGAGCATTGCGATGACAAGGGCCATGGAGAAATGTGAAGACAGGTGTCATGGGGCAATGTGATAACAGTGGTCATCTAGGATTGTGAAGAAAGATAACATGGAGCACAGGGATGACAGGGGCCATGGAGCATTGTGATGACAGGGGTCATGGGGCCTTGTGATGACACGGCCATGGAACATTATGATGACAAGAATTCTGGAGCATTGTGATAAAAAGGGCATGGACCATTGTGATTAGAGGGGCCAAGGAGCAATGTGATGACAACGGCATGGAGCATTGTGATGACAAGGGTCATCGAGCATTGTGATGACAGTGGTCATGAAGCATTGTGATGAATGTGGTCATGCATCATTGTGATGACAAGTGTCGTGGAGCATTGTGATGACAGGGATCATAGAGCATTGTGATGACACGGTTATGGAATATTGTTATGACCAGAATTCTGTAGCACTGTGATGAAAAGGGAATGGAGCATTGTGATTACAGGGGTCATGGAGCATTGTGTTGACAATTGTTCTAGAACATTGTGATGACAGGGATCATGGAGCATAGTGATGATAGGGGCCATGGAGCATTGTGATGACAGGCGTCATGGGACATTGTGTTGACAGTGGTCATGGAGCATAGTTAGAAAGGGAACATGGAGCAATTAGATTTCAGGGGCCATGAAAAATTTTGAATATATAGGCCATGGAGTATTCAGATGAATGTGGTCAAGGATTATTGTGACGAAAATTGTCCTGGAATATTGTGATGACACGGTTCATGGAGCATTGCAATGACAAGGGCCATGGCGAAATGTGAAGACAGGTGTCATGGGGTATTGTGATGACAGTGGTCCTCTATAATTGTGAAGTAAGATATCATGTAGCACTGGGATGACAGGGGTCATGGAGCATTGTGATGACAGGGGTCATGGGGCATTGTGATGACACGGCCATGGAACATTATGATGACAAGTATTCTGGAGTATTATGATAAAATGGGCATGGACCATTGTGATTAGAGGGGCCAAGGAGCAATGTGATGACAACGGCATGGAGCATTTTGATGACAAGGGTCATCGAGCATTGTGATGACAGTGGTCATGAAGCATTGTGATGAATGTGGTCATGCATCATTGTGATGACAAGTGTCGTGGAGCATTGTGATGACAGGGGTCATAGAGCATTGTGATGACACGGTTATGGAATATTGTGATGACCAGAATTCTGTAGCACTGTGATGAAAAGGGAATGGAGCATGGTGATTACAGGGGTCATGGAGCATTGTGTTGACAATTGTTGTAGAACATTGTGATGACAGGGATCATGGAGCATAGTGATGATAGGGGCCATGGAGCATTGTGAAGACAGGCGTCATGGGACATTGTGTTGACAGTGGTCATGGAGCATTGTTAGAAAGGGAACATGGAGCAATTAGATTTCAGGGGCCATGAAAAATTTTGAATACATAGGCCATGGAGTATTCAGATGAATTTGGTCATGGATTATTGTGACGAAAAGTGTCCTGGAATATTGTGATGACAAGGTTCATGGAGCATTGCGATGACAAGGGCCATGGCGAAATGTGAAGACAGGTGTCATGGGGCATTGTGATGACAGGGGTCATGGGGCATTGTGATGACACGGCCATGGAACATTATGATGACAAGAATTCTGGAGCATTGTGATAAAAAGGGCATGGACCATTGTGATTAAAGGGGCCAAGGAGCATTCTGATGACAACTGCATGGAGCATTTTGATGACAAGGGTCATCGAGCATTGTGATGACAGTGGTCATGAAGCATTGTGATGAATGTGGTCATGGATCATTGTGATGACAAGTGTCGTGGAGCATTGTGATGACAGGGGTCATAGAGCATTGTGATGACACGGTTATGGAATATTGTGATGACCAGAATTCTGTAGCACTGTGATGAAAAGGGAATGGAGCATTGTGATTACAGGGGTCATGGAGCATTGTGATGACAAATGTTCTAGAACATTGTGATGACAGGGATCATGGAGCATAGTGATGAAAGGGGCAATGGAGATTTGTGTTGACAGGCGTCATGGGACATTGTGTTGACAGTGGACATGGAGCTTTGTTAGAAAGGGAACATGGAGCAATTTGATTTCAGGGGCCATGAAAAATTGCGAATACATACGCCATGGAGTATTCAGATGAATGTGGTCAAGGATCATTCTGACGACAAGTGTCCTGGAATATTGTGATGACACGGTTCATGGAGCATTGCGATAACAAGGGCCATGGCGAAATGTGAAGACAGGTGTCATGGGGCATTGTGATGACAGTGGTCATCTAGAATTCTGAAGAAAGATATCATGGAGCACTGGGATGACAGGGGCCATGGAACATTGTGATGACAGGGGTCATGGGGCATTGTGATGACATGGCCATGGAACATTATGATGACAAGAATTCTGGAGCATTGTGATAAAAAGGGCATGGACCATTGTGATTAGAGGGGCCAAGGAGCATTCTGATGACAACGGCATGGAGCATTGTGATGACAAGGGTCATCGAGCATTGTGATGACAGTGGTCATGAAGCATTGTGATGAATGTGGTCATGGATCATTGTGAAGACAAGTGTCGTGGAGCATTGTGATGACAGGGGTCATAGAGCATTGTGATGACACGGTTATGGAATATTGTGATGACCAGAATTCTGTAGCACTGTGATGAAAAGGGAATGGAGCATTGTGATTACAGGGGTCATGGAGCATTGTGATGACAATTGTTCTAGAACATTGTGAAGACAGGGATCATGGAGCATAGTGATGAAAGGGGCCATGGAGCATTGTGATGACCGGCGTCATGGGACAATGTGTTGACAGTGGTCATGGAGCATTGTTAGAAAGAGAACATGGAGCAAAGTGATTTCAGGGGCCATGAAAATTTGTGAATACATAGGCCATGGAGTATTCAGATGAATGTCGTCAAGGATCATTGTGACAAAAAGTGTCCTGGAATATTCTGATGACACAGTTCATGGAGCATTGCGATGACAAGGGCCATGGCGAAATGTGAAGACAGTTGTCATGGGGCATTGTGATGACAGTGGTCCTCTAGAATTGTGGAGAAAGATATCATGGAGCACCAGGGTGACAGGGGCCATGGAGCATTGTGATGACAGGGGTCATGGAGCTTTGTGATGACACGGCCATGGAACATTATGATGACAAGAATTCTGGAGCATTGTGATAAAATGGGCATGGACCATTGTGATTAGAGGGGCCAAGGAGCATTCTGATGACAACGGCATGGAGCATTGTGATGACAAGGGTCATCGAGCATTGTGATGACAGTGGTCAAGAAGCATTGTGATGAATGTGGTCATGGATCATTGTGATGACAAGTGTCGTGGAGCTTTGTGATGTCAGGGGTCATAGAGCATTGTGATGACAAGGTTATGGAATATTGTGATGACCAGAATTCTGTAGCACTGTGATGAAAAGGGAATGGAGCATTGTGATTACAGGGGTCATGGAGCATTGTGATGACAATTGTTCTAGAACATTGTGAAGACAGGGATCATGGAGCATAGTGATGAAAGGGGCCATGGAGCATTGTGATGACAGGCGTCATGGGACAATGTGTTGATAGTGGTCATGGAGCCTTGTTAGAAAGGGAACATGGAGCAATTTGATTTCAGGGGTCATGAAAAATTGTGAATACATAGGCCATGGAGTATTCAGATGAATGTGGTCAAGGATCATTGTGAAGAAAATTGTCCTGGAATATTGTGATGACACGGTTCATGGAGCATTGCGATGACAAGGGCCATGGCGAAATGTGAAGACAGGTGTCATGGGGCAATATGATGACTTTGGTCATCTAGGATTGTGAAGAAAGATAACATGGAGCACAGGGATGACAGGGGCCATGGAGCAATGTGATGACAGGGGTCATGGGGCATTGTGATGACACGGCCATGGAACATTATGATGACAAGAATTCTGGAGCCTTGTGATAAAAAGGGCATGGACCATTGTGATTAAAGGGGCCAAGGAGCATTCTGATGACAACTGCATGGAGCATTTTGATGACAAGGGTCATCGAGCATTGTGATGACAGTGGTCATGAAGCATTGTGATGAATGTGGTCATGGATCATTGTGATGACAAGTGTCGTGGAGCATTGTGATGACAGGGGTCATAGAGCATTGTGATGACACGGTTATGGAATATTGTGATGACCAGAATTCTGTAGCACTGTGATGAAAAGGGAATGGAGCATTGTGATTACAGGGGTCATGGAGCATTGTGATGACACTTGTTCTAGAACATTGTGAAGACTGGGATCATGGAGCATAGTGATGAAAGGGGCCATGGAGCATTGTGATGACAGGCGTCATGGGACAATGTGTCGACAGTGGTCATGGAGCATTGTTAGAAAGGGAACATGGAGCAAAGTGATTTCAGGGGCCATGAAAATTTGTGAATACATAGGCCATGGAGTATTCAGATGAATGTGGTCAAGGATCATTGTGACAAAAAGTGTCCTGGAATATTGTGATGACACGGTTCATGGAGCATTGCGATGACAAGGGCCATGGCGAAATGTGAAGACAGGTGTCATGGGGCATTGTGATGACAGTGGTCCTCTATTATTGTGAAGAAAGATATCATGTAGCACCGGGATGACAGGGGTCATGGAGCATTGTGATGACAGGGGTCATGGGGCATTGTGATGACACGGCCATGGAACATTATGATGACAAGTATTCTGGAGCATTATGGTAAAATGGGCATGGACCATTGTGATTAGAGGGGACAAGGAGCAATGTGATGACAACGGCATGGAGCATTGTGATGACAAGGGTCATCGAGCATTGTGATGACAGTGGTCATGAAGCATTGTGATGAATGTGGTCATGCATCATTGTGATGACAAGTGTCGTGGAGCATTGTGATGACAGGGGTCATAGAGCATTGTGATGACACGGTTATGGAATATTGTGATGACCAGAATTCTGTAGCACTGTGATGAAAAGGGAATGGAGCATTGTGATTACAGGGGTCATGGAGCATTGTGTTGACAATTGTTCTAGAACATTGTGATGACAGGGATCATGGAGCATAGTGATGATAGGGGCCATGGAGCATTGTGATGACAGGCGTCATGGGACATTGTGTTTACAGTGGTCATGGAGCATTGTTAGAAAGGGAATATGGAGCAATTAGATTTCAGGGGCCATGAAAAATTTTGAATACATACGCCATGGAGTATTCAGATGAATGTGGTCAAGGATTATTGTGACGAAAAGTGTCCTGGAATATTGTGATGACAAGGTTCATGGAGCATTGCGATGACAAGGGCCATGGCGAAATGTGAAGACAGGTGTCATGGGGCATTGTGATGACAGGGGTCATGGGGCATAGTGATGACACGGCCATGGAACATTATGATGACAAGAATTCTGGAGCATTGTGATAAAAGGGGCATGGATCATTGTGATTAGAGTGGCCAGGGAGCATTCTGATGACAACGGCATGGAGCATTGTGATGAAAAGTGTCATCGAGCATTGTGATGACAGTGGTCATGAAGCATTGTGATGAATGTGGTCATGGATCATTGTGATGACAAGTGTCGTAGAGCATTGTGATGACAGGGTTCATAGAGCATTGTGATGACACGGTTATTGAATATTGTGATGACCAGAATTCTGTAGCACTGTGATGAAAAGTGAATGGAGCATTGTGATTACAGGGGTCATGGAGCATTGTGATGACAATTGTTCTAGAACATTGTGAAGACAGGGATCATGGAGCATAGTGATGAAAGGGGCCATGGAGCATTGTGATGACAGTCGTCATGGGACAATGTGTTGACAGTGGTCATGGAGCCTTGTTAGAAAGGGAACATGGAGCAATTTGATTTCAGGGGTCATGAAAAATTGTGAATACATAGGCCATGGAGTATTCAGATGAATGTGGTCAAGGATCATTGTGACGAAAATTGTCCTGGAATATTGTGATGACACGGTTCATGGAGCATTGCGATGACAAGGGCCATGGAGAAATGTGAAGACAGGTGTCATGAGGCAATGTGATGACAGTGGTCATCTAGAAATGTGAAGAAAGATATCATGGATCACAGGGATGACAGGGGCCATGGAGCATTGTGATGACAGGGGTCATGGGGCATTGTGATGACACGGCCATGGAACATTATGATGACAAGAATTCTGGAGCATTGTGATAAAAAGGGCATGGACCATTGTGATTAGAGGGGCCATGGAGCATTCTGATGACAACTGCATGGAGCATTTTGATGACAAGGGTCATCGAGCATTGTGATGACAGTGGTCATGAAGCATTGTGATGAATGTGGTCATGCATCATTGTGATGACAAGTGTCGTGGAGCATTGTGATGACAGGGGTCATAGAGCATTGTGATGACACGGTTATGGAATATTGTGATGACCATTATTCTGTAGCACTGTGATGAAAAGGGAATGGAACATTGTGATTACAGGGGTCATGGAGCATTGTGATGACAATTTTTCTAGAACATTGTGAAGACAGGGATCATGGAGCATAGTGATGAAAGGGGCCATGGAGCATTGTGATGACAGGCGTCATGGGACAATGTGTTGACAGTGGTCATGGAGCATGGTTAGAAAGGGAACATGGAGCAATCTGATTTCAGGGGCCATGAACAATTGTGAATACATAGGCCATGGAGTATTCAGATGAATGTGGTCAAGGATCATTGTGAAGAAAAGTGTCCTGGAATATGGTGATGACACGGTTCATGGAGCATTGCGATGAGAAGGGCCATGGCGAAATGTGAAGACAGGTGTCATGCGGCATTGTGATGACAGTGGTCATCTAGAATTGTGAAGAAAGATATCATGGAGCACTGGGATGACAGGGGCCATGGAGCATTGTGATGACAGGGGTCATGGGGCTTTGTGATGACACGGCCATGGAACATTATGATGACAAGAATTCTGGAGCATTGTGATAAAAAGGGCATGGACCATTGTGATTAGAGGGGCCAAGGAGCATGCTGAAGACAACGGCATGGAGCATTGTGATGACAAGTGTGATCGAGCATTGTGATGATAGTGGTCATGAAGCATTGTGATGAATGTGGTCATGAATCATTGTGATAAAAAGGGCATAGACCATTGTGATTAGAGGGGCCAAGGAGCATTGTGATGACAAGGGTCATCGAGCATTGTGATGACAGTGGTCATGAAGCATTGTGATGAATGTGGTTATGGATCATTGTGATGACAAGTGTCGTGGAACATTGTGATGACAGGGGTCATAGAGCATTGTGATGACACGGTTATGGAATATTGTGATGACCAGAATGCTGTAGCACTGTGATGAAAAGGGAATGGAGCATTGTGATTACAGGGGTCATGGAGCATTGTGTTGACAATTGTTCTAGAACATTGTGATGACAGGGATCATGGAGCATAGTGTTGCAAGGGGCCATGGAGCATTGTGATGACAGGAATCATGTGACATTGTGTTGACAGTGATCATGGAGCATTGTTAGAAAGGGAACATGGAGCAATTTGATTTCAGGGGCCATGAACAATTGTGAATACATAGTCCATGGAGTATTCAGATGAATGTGGTCAAGGATCATTGTGACGAAAAGTGTCCTGGAATATTGTGATGACACGGTTCATGGAGCATTGCGATGACAAGGGCCATGGCGAAATGTGAAGACAGTTGTCATGGGGCATTGTGATGACAGTGGTCCTCTAGAATTGTGGAGAAAGATATCATGGAGCACTGGGATGACAGGGGCCATGGAGCATTGTGATGACAGGGGTCATGGCGCTTTGTGATGACACGGCCATGGAACATTATGATGACAAGAATTCTGGAGCATTGTGATAAAATGGGCATGGACCATTGTGATTAGAGGGGCCAAGGAGCATTCTGATGACAACGGCATGGAGCATTGTGATGACAAGGGTCATCGAGCATTGTGATGACAGTGGTCATGAAGCATTGTGATGAATGTGGTCATGGATCATGGTGATGAAAAGTGTCGTGGAGCATTGTGATGTCAGGGGTCATAGAGCATTGTGATGACACGGTTATGGAATATTGTGATGACCAGAATTCTGTAGCACTGTGATGAAAAGGGAATGGAGCATTGTGATTACAGGGGTCATGGAGCATTGTGATGACAATTGTTCTAGAACATTGTGAAGACAGGGATCATGGAGCATAGTGATGAAAGGGGCCATGGAGCATTGTGATGACAGGCGTCATAGGACAATGTGTTGATAGTGGTCATGGAGCCTTGTTAGAAAGGGAACATGGAGCAATTTGATTTCTGGGGTCATGAAAAATTGTGAATACATAGGCCATGGAGTATTCAGATGAATGTGGTCAAGGATCATTGTGACGAAAAATGTCCTGGAATATTGTGATGACACGGTTCATGGAGCATTGCGATGACAAGGGCCATGGAGAAATGTGAAGACAGGTGTCATGGGGCAATGTGATGACAGTGGTCATCTAGGATTGTAAAGAAAGATAACATGGAGCACAGGGATGACAGTGGCCAGGGAGCATTGTGATGAGAGGGTTCATGGGGCATTGTGATGACACGGCCATGGAACATTATGATGACAAGAATTCTGGAGCCTAGTGATAAAAAGGGCATGGACCATTGTGATTAGAGGGGCCATGGAGCATTCTGATGACAACGGCATGGAGCATTTTGATGACAAGGGTCATCGAGCATTGTGATGACAGTGGTCATGAAGCATTGTGATGAATGTGGTCAAGGATCATTGTGATGACAAGTGTCGTGGAGCATTGTGATGACAGGGGTCATAGAGCATTGTGATGACACGGTTATGGAATATTGTGATGACCAGAATTCTGTAGCACTGTGATGAAAAGGGAATGGAGCATTGTGATTACAGGGGTCATGGAGCATTGTGTTGACAATTGTTCTAGAACATTGTGATGACAGGGATCATGGAGCATAGTGATGAAAGGGGCCATGGAGCATTGTGATGACAGGCGTCATGGGACAATGTGTTGACAGTGGTCATGGAGCATTGTTAGAAAGGGAACATGGAGCAATTTGATTTCAGGGGCCATGAAAAATTGTGAATACATACGCCATGGAGTATTCAGATGAATTTGGTCAAGGATCATTGTGACGAAAAGTGTCCTGGAATATTGTGATGACACGGTTCATGGAGCATTGCGATGACAAGGGCCATGGCGAATGAGAAGACAGGTGTCATGGGGCATTGTGATGACAGTGGTCATATAGAATTGTGAAGAAAGATATCATGGAGCACTGGGATGACAGGGGCCATGGAACATTGTGATGACAGGGGTCATGGCGCTTTGTGATGACACGGCCATGGAACATTATGATGACAAGAATTCTGGAGCATTGTGATAAAATGGGCATTGACCATTGTGATAAGAGGGGCCAAGGAGCATTCTGATGACAACGGCATGGAGCATTGTGATGACAAGGGTCATCGAGCATTGTGATGACAGTGGTCATGAAGCATTGTGATGAATGTGGTCATGGATCATTGTGATGACAAGTGTCGTGGAGCAGTGTGATGTCAGGGGTCATAGAGCATTGTGATGACACGGTTATGGAATATTGTGATGACCAGAATTCTGTAGCACTGTGATGAAAAGGGAATGGAGCATTGTGATTACAGGGATCATGGAGCATTGTAATGACAATTGTTCTAGAACATTGTGAAGACAGGGATCATGGAGCATAGTGATGAAAGGGGCCATGGAGCATTGTGATGACAGGCGTCATGGGACAATGTGTTGATAGTGGTCATGGAGCCTTGTTAGAAAGGGAACATGGAGCAATTTGATTTCAGGGGTCATGAAAAATTGTGAATACATAGGCCATGGAGTATTCAGATGAATGTGGTCAAGGATCATTGTGACAAAAATTGTCCTGGAATATTGTGATGACACGGTTCATGGAGCATTGCGATGACAAGGGCCATGGAGAAATGTGAAGACAGGTGTCATGGGGCAATGTGATAACAGTGGTCATCTAGGATTGTGAAGAAGGATAACATGGAGCACAGGGATGACAGGGGCCATGGAGCATTGTGATGACAGGGGTCATGGGGCATTGTGATGACACGGCCATGGAACATTATGATGACAAGAATTCTGGAGCATTGTGATAAAAAGGGCATGGACCATTGTGATTAGAGGGGCCAAGGAGCAATGTGATGACAACGGCATGGAGCATTGTGATGACAAGGGTCATCGAGCATTGTGATGACAGTGGTCATGAAGCATTGTGATGAATGTGGTCATGCATCATTGTGATGACAAGTGTCGTGGAGCATTGTGATGACAGGGATCATAGAGCATTGTGATGACACGGTTATGGAATATTGTTATGACCAGAATTCTGTAGCAATGTGATGAAAAGGGAATGGAGCATTGTGATTACAGGGGTCATGGAGCATTGTGTTGACAATTGTTCTAGAACATTGTGATGACAGGGATCATGGAGCATAGTGATGATAGGGGCCATGGAGCATTGTGATGACAGGCGTCATGGGACATTGTGTTGACAGTGGTCATGGAGCATAGTTAGAAAGGGAACATGGAGCAATTAGATTTCAGGGGCCATGAAAAATTTTGAATATATAGGCCATGGAGTATTCAGATGAATGTGGTCAAGGATTATTGTGACGAAAATTGTCCTGGAATATTGTGATGACACGGTTCATGGAGCATTGCAATGACAAGGGCCATGGCGAAATGTGAAGACAGGTGTCATGGGGCATTGTGATGACAGGGGTCATGGGGCATTGTGATGACACGGCCATGGAACATTATGATGACAAGAATTCTGGAGCATTGTGATAAAAAGGGCATGGATCATTGTGATTAGAGGGGCCAGGGAGCATTCTGATGACAATGGCATGGAGCATTGTGATGACAAGCTTTATCGAGCATTGTGATGACAGTGGTCATGAAGCATTGTGATGAATGTGGTCATGGATCATTGTGATGACAAGTGTCGTGGAGCATTGTGATGACAGGGGTCATAGAGCATTGTGATGACACGGTTATGGAATATTGTGATGACCAGAATTCTGTAGCACAGTGATGAAAAGGGAATGGAGCATTGTGATTACAGGGGTCATGGAGCATTGTGATGACAAATGTTCTAGAACATTGTGATGACACGGATCATGGAGCATAGTGATGAAAGGGCCAATGGAGATTTGTGTTGACAGGCGTCATGGGACATTGTGTTGACAGTGGACATGGAGCTTTGTTAGAAAGGGAACATGGAGCAATTTGATTTCAGGGGCCATGAAAAATTGCGAATACATACGCCATGGAGTATTCAGATGAATGTGGTCAAGGATCATTCTGACGACAAGTGTCCTGGAATATTGTGATGACACGGTTCATGGAGCATTGCGATAACAAGGGCCATGGCGAAATGTGAAGACAGGTGTCATGGGGCATTGTGATGACAGTGGTCATCTAGAATTCTGAAGAAAGATATCATGGAGCACTGGGATGACAGGGGCCATGGAGCATTGTGATGACAGGGGTCATGGGGCATTGTGATGACATGGCCATGGAACATTATGATGACAAGAATTCTGGAGCATTGTGATAAAAAGGGCATGGACCATTGTGATTAGAGGGGCCAAGGAGCATTCTGATGACAACGGCATGGAGCATTGTGATGACAAGGGTCATCGAGCATTGTGATGACAGTGGTCATGAAGCATTGTGATGAATGTGGTCATGGATCATTGTGAAGACAAGTGTCGTGGAGCATTGTGATGACAGGGGTCATAGAGCATTGTGATGACACGGTTATGGAATATTGTGATGACCAGAATTCTGTAGCACTGTGATGAAAAGGGAATGGAGCATTGTGATTACAGGGGTCATGGAGCATTGTGATGACAATTGTTCTAGAACATTGTGAAGACAGGGATCATGGAGCATAGTGATGAAAGGGGCCATGGAGCATTGTGATGACAGGCGTCATGGGACAATGTGTTGACAGTGGTCATGGAGCATTGTTAGAAAGAGAACATGGAGCAAAGTGATTTCAGGGGCCATGAAAATTTGTGAATACATAGGCCATGGAGTATTCAGATGAATGTCGTCAAGGATCATTGTGACAAAAAGTGTCCTGGAATATTCTGATGACACAGTTCATGGAGCATTGCGATGACAAGGGCCATGGCGAAATGTGAAGACAGTTGTCATGGGGCATTGTGATGACAGTGGTCCTCTAGAATTGTGGAGAAAGATATCATGGAGCACCAGGGTGACAGGGGCCATGGAGCATTGTGATGACAGGGGTCATGGAGCTTTGTGATGACACGGCCATGGAACATTATGATGACAAGAATTCTGGAGCATTGTGATAAAATGGGCATGGACCATTGTGATTAGAGGGGCCAAGGAGCATTCTGATGACAACGGCATGGGGCATTGTGATGACAAGGGTCATCGAGCATTGTGATGACAGTGGTCAAGGAGCATTGTGATGAATGTGGTCATGGATCATTGTGATGACAAGTGTCGTGGAGCTTTGTGATGTCAGGGGTCATAGAGCATTGTGATGACAAGGTTATGGAATATTGTGATGACCAGAATTCTGTAGCACTGTGATGAAAAGGGAATGGAGCATTGTGATTACAGGGGTCATGGAGCATTGTGATGACAATTGTTCTAGAACATTGTGAAGACAGGGATCATGGAGCATAGTGATGAAAGGGGCCATGGAGCATTGTGATGACAGGCGTCATGGGACATCGTTTTGACAGTGGTCATGGAGCTTTGTTAGAAAGGGAACATGGAGCAATTTGATTTCAGGGGCCATGAAAAATTGTGAATACATAGGCCATGGAGTATTCAGATGAATGTGGTCAAGGATCATTGTGATGAAAAGTGTCCTGGAATATTGTGATGACACGGTTCATGGAGCATTGCGATGACAAGGGCCATGGTGAAATGTGAAGACAGGTGTCATGGGTCAATGTGATGACAGTGGTCATCTAGGATTGTGAAGAAAGATAACATGGAGCACAGGGATGACAGGGGCCATGGAGCATTGTGATGACAGGGGTCATGGGGCATTGTGATGACACGGCCATGGAACATTATGATGACAAGAATTCTGGAGCCTTGTGATAAAAAGGGCATGGACCATTGTGATTAAAGGGGCCAAGGAGCATTCTGATGACAACTGCATGGAGCATTTTGATGACAAGGGTCATCGAGCATTGTGATGACAGTGGTCATGAAGCATTGTGATGAATGTGGTCATGGATCATTGTGATGACAAGTGTCGTGGAGCATTGTGATGACAGGGGTCATAGAGCATTGTGATGACACGGTTATGGAATATTGTGATGACCAGAATTCTGTAGCACTGTGATGAAAAGGGAATGGAGCATTGTGATTACAGGGGTCATGGAGCATTGTGATGACACTTGTTCTAGAACATTGTGAAGACTGGGATCATGGAGCATAGTGATGAAAGGGGCCATGGAGCATTGTGATGACAGGCG
The DNA here is from genome assembly GCF_028021215.1 of Eschrichtius robustus. Lineage (NCBI taxonomy): Eukaryota > Metazoa > Chordata > Mammalia > Artiodactyla > Eschrichtiidae > Eschrichtius > Eschrichtius robustus. Next base: position 3,234,856 of record NW_027175249.1, on the reverse strand, counting down.
TCATGGGACAATGTGTCGACAGTGGTCATGGAGCATTGTTAGAAAGGGAACATGGAGCAAAGTGATTTCAGGGGCCATGAAAATTTGTGAATACATAGGCCATGGAGTATTCAGATGAATGTGGTCAAGGATCATTGTGACAAAAAGTGTCCTGGAATATTGTGATGACACGGTTCATGGAGCATTGCGATGACAAGGGCCATGGCGAAATGTGAAGACAGGTGTCATGGGGCATTGTGATGACAGTGGTCCTCTATTATTGTGAAGAAAGATATCATGTAGCACCGGGATGACAGGGGTCATGGAGCATTGTGATGACAGGGGTCATGGGGCATTGTGATGACACGGCCATGGAACATTATGATGACAAGTATTCTGGAGCATTATGGTAAAATGGGCATGGACCATTGTGATTAGATGGGACAAGGAGCAATGTTATGACAACGGCATGGAGCATTGTGATGACAAGGGTCATCGAGCATTGTGATGACAGTGGTCATGAAGCATTGTGATGAATGTGGTCATGCATCATTGTGATGACAAGTGTCGTGGAGCATTGTGATGACAGGGGTCATAGAGCATTGTGATGACACGGTTATGGAATATTGTGATGACCAGAATTCTGTAGCACTGTGATGAAAAGGGAATGGAGCATTGTGATTACAGGGGTCATGGAGCATTGTGTTGACAATTGTTCTAGAACATTGTGATGACAGGGATCATGGAGCATAGTGATGATAGGGGCCATGGAGCATTGTGATGACAGGCGTCATGGGACATTGTGTTTACAGTGGTCATGGAGCATTGTTAGAAAGGGAATATGGAGCAATTAGATTTCAGGGGCCATGAAAAATTTTGAATACATACGCCATGGAGTATTCAGATGAATGTGGTCAAGGATTATTGTGACGAAAAGTGTCCTGGAATATTGTGATGACAAGGTTCATGGAGCATTGCGATGACAAGGGCCATGGCAAAATGTGAAGACAGGTGTCATGGGGCATTGTGATGACAGGGGTCAAGGGGCATAGTGATGACACGGCCATGGAACATTATGATGACAAGAATTCTGGAGCATTGTGATAAAAGGGGCATGGATCATTGTGATTAGAGTGGCCAGGGAGCATTCTGATGACAACGGCATGGAGCATTGTGATGAAAAGTGTCATCGAGCATTGTGATGACAGTGGTCATGAAGCATTGTGATGAATGTGGTCATGGATCATTGTGATGACAAGTGTCGTAGAGCATTGTGATGACAGGGTTCATAGAGCATTGTGATGACACGGTTATTGAATATTGTGATGACCAGAATTCTGTAGCACTGTGATGAAAAGTGAATGGAGCATTGTGATTACAGGGGTCATGGAGCATTGTGATGACAATTGTTCTAGAACATTGTGAAGACAGGGATCATGGAGCATAGTGATGAAAGGGGCCATGGAGCATTGTGATGACAGTCGTCATGGGACAATGTGTTGACAGTGGTCATGGAGCCTTGTTAGAAAGGGAACATGGAGCAATTTGATTTCAGGGGTCATGAAAAATTGTGAATACATAGGCCATGGAGTATTCAGATGAATGTGGTCAAGGATCATTGTGACGAAAATTGTCCTGGAATATTGTGATGACACGGTTCATGGAGCATTGCGATGACAAGGGCCATGGCGAAATGTGAAGACAGGTGTCATGAGGCAATGTGATGACAGTGGTCATCTAGAAATGTGAAGAAAGATATCATGGATCACAGGGATGACAGGGGCCATGGAGCATTGTGATGACAGGGGTCATGGGGCATTGTGATGACACGGCCATGGAACATTATGATGACAAGAATTCTGGAGCATTGTGATAAAAAGGGCATGGACCATTGTGATTAGAGGGGCCATGGAGCATTCTGATGACAACTGCATGGAGCATTTTGATGACAAGGGTCATCGAGCATTGTGATGACAGTGGTCATGAAGCATTGTGATGAATGTGGTCATGCATCATTGTGATGACAAGTGTCCTGGAGCATTGTGATGTCAGGGGTCATAGAGCATTGTGATGACACGGTTATGGAATATTGTGATGACCATTATTCTGTAGCACTGTGATGAAAAGGGAATGGAACATTGTGATTACAGGGGTCATGGAGCATTGTGATGACAATTGTTCTAGAACATTGTGAAGACAGGGATCATGGAGCATAGTGATGAAAGGGGCCATGGAGCATTGTGATGACAGGCGTCATGGGACAATGTGTTGACAGTGGTCATGGAGCATGGTTAGAAAGGGAACATGGAGCAATCTGATTTCAGGGGCCATGAACAATTGTGAATACATAGGCCATGGAGTATTCAGATGAATGTGGTCAAGGATCATTGTGAAGAAAAGTGTCCTGGAATATGGTGATGACACGGTTCATGGAGCATTGCGATGAGAAGGGCCATGGCGAAATGTGAAGACAGGTGTCATGCGGCATTGTGATGACAGTGGTCATCTAGAATTGTGAAGAAAGATATCATGGAGCACTGGAATGACAGGGGCCATGGAGCATTGTGATGACAGGGGTCATGGGGCTTTGTGATGACACGGCCATGGAACATTATGATGACAAGAATTCTGGAGCATTGTGATAAAAAGGGCATGGACCATTGTGATTAGAGGGGCCAAGGAGCATGCTGAAGACAACGGCCTGGAGCATTGTGATGACAAGTGTCATCGAGCATTGTGATGATAGTGGTCATGAAGCATTGTGATGAATGTGGTCATGAATCATTGTGATAAAAAGGGCATAGACCATTGTGATTAGAGGGGCCAAGGAGCATTGTGATGACAAGGGTCATCGAGCATTGTGATGACAGTGGTCATGAAGCATTGTGATGAATGTGGTTATGGATCATTGTGATGACAAGTGTCGTGGAACATTGTGATGACAGGGGTCATAGAGCATTGTGATGACACGGTTATGGAATATTGTGATGACCAGAATGCTGTAGCACTGTGATGAAAAGGGAATGGAGCATTGTGATTACAGGGGTCATGGAGCATTGTGTTGACAATTGTTCTAGAACATTGTGATGACAGGGATCATGGAGCATAGTGTTGCAAGGGGCCATGGAGCATTGTGATGACAGGAATCATGTGACATTGTGTTGACAGTGATCATGGAGCATTGTTAGAAAGGGAACATGGAGCAATTTGATTTCAGGGGCCATGAACAATTGTGAATACATAGTCCATGGAGTATTCAGATGAATGTGGTCAAGGATCATTGTGACGAAAAGTGTCCTGGAATATTGTGATGACACGGTTCATGGAGCATTGCGATGACAAGGGCCATGGCGAAATGTGAAGACAGTTGTCATGGGGCATTGTGATGACAGTGGTCCTCTAGAATTGTGGAGAAAGATATCATGGAGCACTGGGATGACAGGGGCCATGGAGCATTGTGATGACAGGGGTCATGGCGCTTTGTGATGACACGGCCATGGAACATTATGATGACAAGAATTCTGGAGCATTGTGATAAAATGGGCATGGACCATTGTGATTAGAGGGGCCAAGGAGCATTCTGATGACAACGGCATGGAGCATTGTGATGACAAGGGTCATCGAGCATTGTGATGACAGTGGTCATGAAGCATTGTGATGAATGTGGTCATGGATCATGGTGATGACAAGTGTCGTGGAGCATTGTGATGTCAGGGGTCATAGAGCATTGTGATGACACGGTTATGGAATATTGTGATGACCAGAATTCTGTAGCACTGTGATGAAAAGGGAATGGAGCATTGTGATTACAGGGGTCATGGAGCATTGTGATGACAATTGTTCTAGAACATTGTGAAGACAGGGATCATGGAGCATAGTGATGAAAGGGGCCATGGAGCATTGTGATGACAGGCGTCATAGGGCAATGTGTTGATAGTGGTCATGGAGCCTTGTTAGAAAGGGAACATGGAGCAATTTGATTTCTGGGGTCATGAAAAATAGTGAATACATAGGCCATGGAGTATTCAGATGAATGTGGTCAAGGATCATTGTGACGAAAATTGTCCTGGAATATTGTGATGACACAGTTCATGGAGCATTGCGATGACAAGGGCCATGGAGAAATGTGAAGACAGGTGTCATGGGGCAATGTGATGACAGTGGTCATCTAGGATTGTAAAGAAAGATAACATGGAGCACAGGGATGACAGTAGCCAGGGAGCATTGTGATGAGAGGGTTCATGGGGCATTGTGATGACACGGCCATGGAACATTATGATGACAAGAATTCTGGAGCCTTGTGATAAAAAGGGCATGGACCATTGTGATTAGAGGGGCCATGGAGCATTCTGATGACAACGGCATGGAGCATTTTGATGACAAGGGTCATCGAGCATTGTGATGACAGTGGTCATGAAGCATTGTGATGAATGTGGTCAAGGATCATTGTGATGACAAGTGTCGTGGAGCATTGTGATGACAGGGGTCATAGAGCATTGTGATGACACGGTTATGGAATATTGTGATGACCAGAATTCTGTAGCACTGTGATGAAAAGGGAATGGAGCATTGTGATTACAGGGGTCATGGAGCATTGTGTTGACAATTGTTCTAGAACATTGTGATGACAGGGATCATGGAGCATAGTGATGAAAGGGGCCATGGAGCATTGTGATGACAGGCGTCATGGGACAATGTGTTGACAGTGGTCATGGAGCATTGTTAGAAAGGGAACATGGAGCAATTTGATTTCAGGGGCCATGAAAAATTGTGAATACATACGCCATGGAGTATTCAGATGAATTTGGTCAAGGATCATTGTGACGAAAAGTGTCCTGGAATATTGTGATGACACGGTTCATGGAGCATTGCGATGACAAGGGCCATGGCGAATGAGAAGACAGGTGTCATGGGGCATTGTGATGACAGTGGTCATATAGAATTGTGAAGAAAGATATCATGGAGCACTGGGATGACAGGGGCCATGGAACATTGTGATGACAGGGGTCATGGCGCTTTGTGATGACACGGCCATGGAACATTATGATGACAAGAATTCTGGAGCATTGTGATAAAAAGGGCATGGACCATTGTGATTAGAGGGGCCAAGGAGCAATGTGATGACAACGGCATGGAGCATTGTGATGACAAGGGTCATCGAGCATTGTGATGACAGTGGTCATGAAGCATTGTGATGAATGTGGTCATGCATCATTGTGATGACAAGTGTCGTGGAGCATTGTGATGACAGGGATCATAGAGCATTGTGATGACACGGTTATGGAATATTGTTATGACCAGAATTCTGTAGCACTGTGATGAAAAGGGAATGGAGCATTGTGATTACAGGGGTCATGGAGCATTGTGTTGACAATTGTTCTAGAACATTGTGATGACAGGGATCATGGAGCATAGTGATGATAGGGGCCATGGAGCATTGTGATGACAGGCGTCATGGGACATTGTGTTGACAGTGGTCATGGAGCATAGTTAGAAAGGGAACATGGAGCAATTAGATTTCAGGGGCCATGAAAAATTTTGAATATATAGGCCATGGAGTATTCAGATGAATGTGGTCAAGGATTATTGTGACGAAAATTGTCCTGGAATATTGTGATGACACGGTTCATGGAGCATTGCAATGACAAGGGCCATGGCGAAATGTGAAGACAGGTGTCATGGGGTATTGTGATGACAGTGGTCCTCTATAATTGTGAAGTAAGATATCATGTAGCACTGGGATGACAGGGGTCATGGAGCATTGTGATGACAGGGGTCATGGGGCATTGTGATGACACGGCCATGGAACATTATGATGACAAGTATTCTGGAGTATTATGATAAAATGGGCATGGACCATTGTGATTAGAGGGGCCAAGGAGCAATGTGATGACAACGGCATGGAGCATTTTGATGACAAGTGTCATCGAGCATTGTGATGACAGTGGTCATGAAGCATTGTGATGAATGTGGTCATGCATCATTGTGATGACAAGTGTCGTGGAGCATTGTGATGACAGGGGTCATAGAGCATTGTGATGACACGGTTATGGAATATTGTGATGACCAGAATTCTGTAGCACTGTGATGAAAAGGGAATGGAGCATGGTGATTACAGGGGTCATGGAGCATTGTGTTGACAATTGTTCTAGAACATTGTGATGACAGGGATCATGGAGCATAGTGATGATAGGGGCCATGGAGCATTGTGAAGACAGGCGTCATGGGACATTGTGTTGACAATGGTCATGGAGCATTGTTAGAAAGGGAACATGGAGCAATTAGATTTCTGGGGCCATGAAAAATTTTGAATACATAGGCCATGGAGTATTCAGATGAATTTGGTCATGGATTATTGTGACGAAAAGTGTCCTGGAATATTGTGATGACAAGGTTCATGGAGCATTGCGATGACAAGGGCCATGGCGAAATGTGAAGACAGGTGTCATGGGGCATTGTGATGACAGGGGTCATGGGGCATTGTGATGACACGGCCATGGAACATTATGATGACAAGAATTCTGGAGCATTGTGATAAAAAGGGCATGGATCATTGTGATTAGAGGGGCCAGGGAGCATTCTGATGACAATGGCATGGAGCATTGTGATGACAAGCTTTATCGAGCATTGTGATGACAGTGGTCATGAAGCATTGTGATGAATGTGGTCATGGATCATTGTGATGACAAGTGTCGTGGAGCATTGTGATGACAGGGGTCATAGAGCATTGTGATGACACGGTTATGGAATATTGTGATGACCAGAATTCTGTAGCACAGTGATGAAAAGGGAATGGAGCATTGTGATTACAGGGGTCATGGAGCATTGTGATGACAAATGTTCTAGAACATTGTGATGACAGGGATCATGGAGCATAGTGATGAAAGGGGCAATGGAGATTTGTGTTGACAGGCGTCATGGGACATTGTGTTGACAGTGGACATGGAGCTTTGTTAGAAAGGGAACATGGAGCAATTTGATTTCAGGGGCCATGAAAAATTGCGAATACATACGCCATGGAGTATTCAGATGAATGTGGTCAAGGATCATTCTGACGACAAGTGTCCTGGAATATTGTGATGACACGGTTCATGGAGCATTGCGATAACAAGGGCCATGGCGAAATGTGAAGACAGGTGTCATGGGGCATTGTGATGACAGTGGTCATCTAGAATTCTGAAGAAAGATATCATGGAGCACTGGGATGACAGGGGCCATGGAGCATTGTGATGACAGGGGTCATGGGGCATTGTGATGACATGGCCATGGAACATTATGATGACAAGAATTCTGGAGCATTGTGATAAAAAGGGCATGGACCATTGTGATTAGAGGGGCCAAGGAGCATTCTGATGACAACGGCATGGAGCATTGTGATGACAAGGGTCATCGAGCATTGTGATGACAGTGGTCATGAAGCATTGTGATGAATGTGGTCATGGATCATTGTGAAGACAAGTGTCGTGGAGCATTGTGATGACAGGGGTCATAGAGCATTGTGATGACACGGTTATGGAATATTGTGATGACCAGAATTCTGTAGCACTGTGATGAAAAGGGAATGGAGCATTGTGATTACAGGGGTCATGGAGCATTGTGATGACAATTGTTCTAGAACATTGTGAAGACAGGGATCATGGAGCATAGTGATGAAAGGGGCCATGGAGCATTGTGATGACAGGCGTCATGGGACAATGTGTTGACAGTGGTCATGGAGCATTGTTAGAAAGAGAACATGGAGCAAAGTGATTTCAGGGGCCATGAAAATTTGTGAATACATAGGCCATGGAGTATTCAGATGAATGTCGTCAAGGATCATTGTGACAAAAAGTGTCCTGGAATATTCTGATGACACAGTTCATGGAGCATTGCGATGACAAGGGCCATGGCGAAATGTGAAGACAGTTGTCATGGGGCATTGTGATGACAGTGGTCCTCTAGAATTGTGGAGAAAGATATCATGGAGCACCAGGGTGACAGGGGCCATGGAGCATTGTGATGACAGGGGTCATGGAGCTTTGTGATGACACGGCCATGGAACATTATGATGACAAGAATTCTGGAGCATTGTGATAAAATTGGCATGGACCATTGTGATTAGAGGGGCCAAGGAGCATTCTGATGACAACGGCATGGAGCATTGTGATGACAAGGGTCATCGAGAATTGTGATGACAGTGGTCAAGAAGCATTGTGATGAATGTGGTCATGGATCATTGTGATGACAAGTGTCGTGGAGCTTTGTGATGTCAGGGGTCATAGAGCATTGTGATGACAAGGTTATGGAATATTGTGATGACCAGAATTCTGTAGCACTGTGATGAAAAGGGAATGGAGCATTGTGATTACAGGGGTCATGGAGCATTGTGATGACAATTGTTCTAGAACATTGTGAAGACAGGGATCATGGAGCATAGTGATGAAAGGGGCCATGGAGCATTGTGATGACAGGCGTCATGGGACAATGTGTTGATAGTGGTCATGGAGCCTTGTTAGAAAGGGAACATGGAGCAATTTGATTTCAGGGGTCATGAAAAATTGTGAATACATAGGCCATGGAGTATTCAGATGAATGTGGTCAAGGATCATTGTGAAGAAAATTGTCCTGGAATATTGTGATGACACGGTTCATGGAGCATTGCGATGACAAGGGCCATGGCGAAATGTGAAGACAGGTGTCATGGGGCAATATGATGACTTTGGTCATCTAGGATTGTGAAGAAAGATAACATGGAGCACAGGGATGACAGGGGCCATGGAGCATTGTGATGACAGGGGTCATGGGGCATTGTGATGACACGGCCATGGAACATTATGATGACAAGAATTCTGGAGCCTTGTGATAAAAAGGGCATGGACCATTGTGATTAAAGGGGCCAAGGAGCATTCTGATGACAACTGCATGGAGCATTTTGATGACAAGGGTCATCGAGCATTGTGATGACAGTGGTCATGAAGCATTGTGATGAATGTGGTCATGGATCATTGTGATCACAAGTGTTGTGGAGCATTGTGATGACAGGGGTCATCGAGCATTGTGATGACAGTGGTCATGAAGCATTGTGATGAATGTGGTCATGCATCATTGTGATGACAAGTGTCGTGGAGCATTGTGATGACAGGGGTCATAGAGCATTGTGATGACACGGTTATGGAATATTGTGATGACCAGAATTCTGTAGCACTGTGATGAAAAGGGAATGGAGCATTGTGATTACAGGGGTCATGGAGCATTGTGATGACAATTGTTCTAGAACATTGTGAAGACAGGGATCATGGAGCATAGTGATGAAAGGGGCCATGGAGCATTGTGATGACAGGCGTCATGGGACAATGTGTTGATAGTGGTCATGGAGCCTTGTTAGAAAGGGAACATGGAGCAATTTGATTTCAGGGGCCATGAAAAATTGTGAATACATAGGCCATGGAGTATTCAGATGAATGTGGTCAAGGATCATTGTGACGAAAAGTGTCCTGGAATATTGTGATGACACGGTTCATGGAGCATTGCGATGACAAGGGCCATGGCGAAATGTGAAGACAAGTGTCATGGGGCATTGTGATGACAGTGGTCCTCTAGAATTGTGAAGAAAGATATCATGGAGCACTGGGATGACAGGGGCCATGGAGCATTGTGATGACAGGGGTCATGGGGCATTGTGATGACACGGCCATGGAACATTATGATGACAAGTATTCTGGAGCATTATGGTAAAATGGGCATGGACCATTGTGATTAGAGGGGACAAGGAGCAATGTTATGACAACGGCATGGAGCATTGTGATGACAAGGGTCATCGAGCATTGTGATGACAGTGGTCATGAAGCATTGTGATGAATGTGGTCATGCATCATTGTGATGACAAGTGTCGTGGAGCATTGTGATGACAGGGGTTATAGAGCATTGTGATGACACGGTTATGGAATATTGTGATGACCAGAATTCTGTAGCACTGTGATGAAAAGGGAATGGAGCATTGTGATTACAGGGGTCATGGAGCATTGTGTTGACAATTGTTCTAGAACATTGTGATGACAGGGATCATGGAGCATAGTGATGATAGGGGCCATGGAGCATTGTGATGACAGGCGTCATGGGACATTGTGTTTACAGTGGTCATGGAGCATTGTTAGAAAGGGAATATGGAGCAATTAGATTTCAGGGGCCATGAAAAATTTTGAATACATACGCCATGGAGTATTCAGATGAATGTGGTCAAGGATTATTGAGACGAAAAGTGTCCTGGAATATTGTGATGACAAGGTTCATGGAGCATTGCGATGACAAGGGCCATGGCGAAATGTGAAGACAGGTGTCATGGGGCATTGTGATGACAGGGGTCATGGGGCATAGTGATGACACGGCCATGGAACATTATGATGACAAGAATTCTGGAGCATTGTGATAAAAGGGGCATGGATCATTGTGATTAGAGTGGCCAGGGAGCATTCTGATGACAACGGCATGGAGCATTGTGATGAAAAGTGTCATCGAGCATTGTGATGACAGTGGTCATGAAGCATTGTGATGAATGTGGTCATGGATCATTGTGATGACAAGTGTCGTAGAGCATTGTGATGACAGGGTTCATAGAGCATTGTGATGACACGGTTATTGAATATTGTGATGACCAGAATTCTGTAGCACTGTGATGAAAAGTGAATGGAGCATTGTGATTACAGGGGTCATGGAGCATTGTGATGACAATTGTTCTAGAACATTGTGAAGACAGGGATCATGGAGCATAGTGATGAAAGGGGCCATGGAGCATTGTGATGACAGTCGTCATGGGACAATGTGTTGACAGTGGTCATGGAGCCTTGTTAGAAAGGGAACATGGAGCAATTTGATTTCAGGGGTCATGAAAAATTGTGAATACATAGGCCATGGAGTATTCAGATGAATGTGGTCAAGGATCATTGTGACGAAAATTGTCCTGGAATATTGTGATGACACGGTTCATGGAGCATTGCGATGACAAGGGCCATGGAGAAATGTGAAGACATGTGTCATGAGGCAATGTGATGACAGTGGTCATCTAGAAATGTGAAGAAAGATATCATGGATCACAGGGATGACAGGGGCCATGGAGCATTGTGATGACAGGGGTCATGGGGCATTGTGATGACACGGCCATGGAACATTATGATGACAAGAATTCTGGAGCATTGTGATAAAAAGGGCATGGACCATTGTGATTAGAGGGGCCATGGAGCATTCTGATGACAACTGCATGGAGCATTTTGATGACAAGGGTCATCGAGCATTGTGATGACAGTGGTCATGAAGCATTGTGATGAATGTGGTCATGCATCATTGTGATGACAAGTGTCGTGGAGCATTGTGATGACAGGGGTCATAGAGCATTGTGATGACACGGTTATGGAATATTGTGATGACCATTATTCTGTAGCACTGTGATGAAAAGGGAATGGAACATTGTGATTACAGGGGTCATGGAGCATTGTGATGACAATTGTTCTAGAACATTGTGAAGACAGGGATCATGGAGCATAGTGATGAAAGGGGCCATGGAGCATTGTGATGACAGGCGTCATGGGACATTGTGTTGACAGTGGTCATGGAGCATGGTTAGAAAGGGAACATGGAGCAATCTGATTTCAGGGGCCATGAACAATTGTGAATACATAGGCCATGGAGTATTCAGATGAATGTGGTCAAGGATCATTGTGAAGAAAAGTGTCCTGGAATATGGTGATGACACGGTTCATGGAGCATTGCGATGACAAGGGCCATGGCGAAATGTGAAGACAGGTGTCATGCGGCATTGTGATGACAGTGGTCATCTAGAATTGTGAAGAAAGATATCATGGAGCACTGGGATGACAGGGGCCATGGAGCATTGTGATGACAGGGGTCATGGGGCTTTGTGATGACACGGCCATGGAACATTATGATGACAAGAATTCTGGAGCATTGTGATAAAAAGGGCATGGACCATTGTGATTAGAGGGGCCAAGGAGCATGCTGAAGACAACGGCATGGAGCATTGTGATGACAAGTGTGATCGAGCATTGTGATGATAGTGGTCATGAAGCATTGTGATGAATGTGGTCATGAATCATTGTGATAAAAAGGGCATAGACCATTGTGATTAGAGGGGCCAAGGAGCATTGTGATGACAAGGGTCATCGAGCATTGTGATGACAGTGGTCATGAAGCATTGTGATGAATGTGGTTATGGATCATTGTGATGACAAGTGTCGTGGAACATTGTGATGACAGGGGTCATAGAGCATTGTGATGACACGGTTATGGAATATTGTGATGACCAGAATGCTGTAGCACTGTGATGAAAAGGGAATGGAGCATTGTGATTACAGGGGTCATGGAGCATTGTGTTGACAATTGTTCTAGAACATTGTGATGACAGGGATCATGGAGCATAGTGTTGCAAGGGGCCATGGAGCATTGTGATGACAGGAATCATGTGACATTGTGTTGAAAGTGATCATGGAGCATTGTTAGAAAGGGAACATGGAGCAATTTGATTTCAGGGGCCATGAACAATTGTGAATACATAGTCCATGGAGTATTCAGATGAATGTGGTCAAGGATCATTGTGACGAAAAGTGTCCTGGAATATTGTGATGACACGGTTCATGGAGCATTGCGATGACAAGGGCCATGGCGAAATGTGAAGACAGTTGTCATGGGGCATTGTGATGACAGTGGTCCTCTAGAATTGTGGAGAAAGATATCATGGAGCACTGGGATGACAGGGGCCATGGAGCATTGTGATGACAGGGGTCATGGCGCTTTGTGATGACACGGCCATGGAACATTATGATGACAAGAATTCTGGAGCATTGTGATAAAATGGGCATGGACCATTGTGATTAGAGGGGCCAAGGAGCATTCTGATGACAACGGCATGGAGCATTGTGATGACAAGGGTCATCGAGCATTGTGATGACAGTGGTCATGAAGCATTGTGATGAATGTGGTCATGGATCATGGTGATGACAAGTGTCGTGGAGCATTGTGATGTCAGGGGTCATAGAGCATTGTGATGACACGGTTATGGAATATTGTGATGACCAGAATTCTGTAGCACTGTGATGAAAAGGGAATGGAGCATTGTGATTACAGGGGTCATGGAGCATTGTGATGACAATTGTTCTAGAACATTGTGAAGACAGGGATCATGGAGCATAGTGATGAAAGGGGCCATGGAGCATTGTGATGACAGGCGTCATAGGACAATGTGTTGATAGTGGTCATGGAGCCTTGTTAGAAAGGGAACATGGAGCAATTTGATTTCTGGGGTCATGAAAAATTGTGAATACATAGGCCATGGAGTATTCAGATGAATGTGGTCAAGGATCATTGTGACGAAAATTGTCCTGGAATATTGTGATGACACGGTTCATGGAGCATTGCGATGACAAGGGCCATGGAGAAATGTGAAGACAGGTGTCATGGGGCAATGTGATGACAGTGGTCATCTAGGATTGTAAAGAAAGATAACATGGAGCACAGGGATGACAGTGGCCAGGGAGCATTGTGATGAGAGGGTTCATGGGGCATTGTGATGACACGGCCATGGAACATTATGATGACAAGAATTCTGGAGCCTTGTGATAAAAAGGGCATGGACCATTGTGATTAGAGGGGCCATGGAGCATTCTGATGACAACGGCATGGAGCATTTTGATGACAAGGGTCATCGAGCATTGTGATGAGAGTGGTCATGAAGCATTGTGATGAATGTGGTCAAGGATCATTGTGATGACAAGTGTCGTGGAGCATTGTGATGACAGGGGTCATAGAGCATTGTGATGACACGGTTATGGAATATTGTGATGACCAGAATTCTGTAGCACTGTGATGAAAAGGGAATGGAGCATTGTGATTACAGGGGTCATGGAGCATTGTGTTGACAATTGTTCTAGAACATTGTGATGACAGGGATCATGGAGCATAGTGATGAAAGGGGCCATGGAGCATTGTGATGACAGGCGTCATGGGACAATGTGTTGACAGTGGTCATGGAGCATTGTTAGAAAGGGAACATGGAGCAATTTGATTTCAGGGGCCATGAAAAATTGTGAATACATACGCCATGGAGTATTCAGATGAATTTGGTCAAGGATCATTGTGACGAAAAGTGTCCTGGAATATTGTGATGACACGGTTCATGGAGCATTGCGATGACAAGGGCCATGGCGAATGAGAAGACAGGTGTCATGGGGCATTGTGATGACAGTGGTCATATAGAATTGTGAAGAAAGATATCATGGAGCACTGGGATGACAGGGGCCATGGAACATTGTGATGACAGGGGTCATGGCGCTTTGTGATGACACGGCCATGGAACATTATGATGACAAGAATTCTGGAGCATTGTGATAAAAAGGGCATGGACCATTGTGATTAGAGGGGCCAAGGAGCAATGTGATGACAACGGCATGGAGCATTGTGATGACAAGGGTCATCGAGCATTGTGATGACAGTGGTCATGAAGCATTGTGATGAATGTGGTCATGCATCATTGTGATGACAAGTGTCGTGGAGCATTGTGATGACAGGGATCATAGAGCATTGTGATGACACGGTTATGGAATATTGTTATGACCAGAATTCTGTAGCAATGTGATGAAAAGGGAATGGAGCATTGTGATTACAGGGGTCATGGAGCATTGTGTTGACAAATGTTCTAGAACATTGTGATGACAGGGATCATGGAGCATAGTGATGATAGGGGCCATGGAGCATTGTGATGACAGGCGTCATGGGACATTGTGTTGACAGTGGTCATGGAGCATAGTTAGAAAGGGAACATGGAGCAATTAGATTTCAGGGGCCATGAAAAATTTTGAATATATAGGCCATGGAGTATTCAGATGAATGTGGTCAAGGATTATTGTGACGAAAATTGTCCTGGAATATTGTGATGACACGGTTCATGGAGCATTGTAATGACAAGGGCCATGGCGAAATGTGAAGACAGGTGTCATGGGGCATTGTGATGACAGGGGTCATGGGGCATTGTGATGACACGGCCATGGAACATTATGATGACAAGAATTCTGGAGCATTGTGATAAAAAGGGCATGGATCATTGTGATTAGAGGGGCCAGGGAGCATTCTGATGACAATGGCATGGAGCATTGTGATGACAAGCTTTATCGAGCATTGTGATGACAGTGGTCATGAAGCATTGTGATGAATGTGGTCATGGATCATTGTGATGACAAGTGTCGTGGAGCATTGTGATGACAGGGGTCATAGAGCATTGTGATGACACGGTTATGGAATATTGTGATGACCAGAATTCTGTAGCACAGTGATGAAAAGGGAATGGAGCATTGTGATTACAGGGGTCATGGAGCATTGTGATGACAAATGTTCTAGAACATTGTGATGACACGGATCATGGAGCATAGTGATGAAAGGGCCAATGGAGATTTGTGTTGACAGGCGTCATGGGACATTGTGTTGACAGTGGACATGGAGCTTTGTTAGAAAGGGAACATGGAGCAATTTGATTTCAGGGGCCATGAAAAATTGCGAATACATACGCCATGGAGTATTCAGATGAATGTGGTCAAGGATCATTCTGACGACAAGTGTCCTGGAATATTGTGATGACACGGTTCATGGAGCATTGCGATAACAAGGGCCATGGCGAAATGTGAAGACAGGTGTCATGGGGCATTGTGATGACAGTGGTCATCTAGAATTCTGAAGAAAGATATCATGGAGCACTGGGATGACAGGGGCCATGGAGCATTGTGATGACAGGGGTCATGGGGCATTGTGATGACATGGCCATGGAACATTATGATGACAAGAATTCTGGAGCATTGTGATAAAAAGGGCATGGACCATTGTGATTAGAGGGGCCAAGGAGCATTCTGATGACAACGGCATGGAGCATTGTGATGACAAGGGTCATCGAGCATTGTGATGACAGTGGTCATGAAGCATTGTGATGAATGTGGTCATGGATCATTGTGAAGACAAGTGTCGTGGAGCATTGTGATGACAGGGGTCATAGAGCATTGTGATGACACGGTTATGGAATATTGTGATGACCAGAATTCTGTAGCACTGTGATGAAAAGGGAATGGAGCATTGTGATTACAGGGGTCATGGAGCATTGTGATGACAATTGTTCTAGAACATTGTGAAGACAGGGATCATGGAGCATAGTGATGAAAGGGGCCATGGAGCATTGTGATGACAGGCGTCATGGGACAATGTGTTGACAGTGGTCATGGAGCATTGTTAGAAAGAGAACATGGAGCAAAGTGATTTCAGGGGCCATGAAAATTTGTGAATACATAGGCCATGGAGTATTCAGATGAATGTCGTCAAGGATCATTGTGACAAAAAGTGTCCTGGAATATTCTGATGACACAGTTCATGGAGCATTGCGATGACAAGGGCCATGGCGAAATGTGAAGACAGTTGTCATGGGGCATTGTGATGACAGTGGTCCTCTAGAATTGTGGAGAAAGATATCATGTAGCACTGGGATGACAGGGGCCATGGAGCATTGTGATGACAGGGGTCATGGAGCTTTGTGATGACACGGCCATGGAACATTATGATGACAAGAATTCTGGAGCATTGTGATAAAATGGGCATGGACCATTGTGATTAGAGGGGCCAAGGAGCATTCTGATGACAACGGCATGGAGCATTGTGATGACAAGGGTCATCGAGCATTGTGATGACAGTGGTCAAGGAGCATTGTGATGAATGTGGTCATGGATCATTGTGATGACAAGTGTCGTGGAGCTTTGTGATGTCAGGGGTCATAGAGCATTGTGATGACAAGGTTATGGAATATTGTGATGACCAGAATTCTGTAGCACTGTGATGAAAAGGGAATGGAGCATTGTGATTACAGGGGTCATGGAGCATTGTGATGACAATTGTTCTAGAACATTATGAAGACAGGGATCATGGAGCATAGTGATGAAAGGGGCCATGGAGCATTGTGATGACAGGCGTCATGGGACATCGTTTTGACAGTGGTCATGGAGCTTTGTTAGAAAGGGAACATGGAGCAATTTGATTTCAGGGGCCATGAAAAATTGTGAATACATAGGCCATGGAGTATTCAGATGAATGTGGTCAAGGATCATTGTGATGAAAAGTGTCCTGGAATATTGTGATGACACGGTTCATGGAGCATTGCGATGACAAGGGCCATGGTGAAATGTGAAGACAGGTGTCATGGGGCAATGTGATGACAGTGGTCATCTAGGATTGTGAAGAAAGATAACATGGAGCACAGGGATGACAGGGGCCATGGAGCATTGTGATGACAGGGGTCATGGGGCATTGTGATGACACGGCCATGGAACATTATGATGACAAGAATTCTGGAGCCTTGTGATAAAAAGGGCATGGACCATTGTGATTAAAGGGGCCAAGGAGCATTCTGATGACAACTGCATGGAGCATTTTGATGACAAGGGTCATCGAGCATTGTGATGACAGTGGTCATGAAGCATTGTGATGAATGTGGTCATGGATCATTGTGATGACAAGTGTCGTGGAGCATTGTGATGACAGGGGTCATAGAGCATTGTGATGACACGGTTATGGAATATTGTGATGACCAGAATTCTGTAGCACTGTGATGAAAAGGGAATGGAGCATTGTGATTACAGGGGTCATGGAGCATTGTGATGACACTTGTTCTAGAACATTGTGAAGACTGGGATCATGGAGCATAGTGATGAAAGGGGCCATGGAGCATTGTGATGACAGGCGTCATGGGACAATGTGTCGACAGTGGTCATGGAGCATTGTTAGAAAGGGAACATGGAGCAAAGTGATTTCAGGGGCCATGAAAATTTGTGAATACATAGGCCATGGAGTATTCAGATGAATGTGGTCAAGGATCATTGTGACAAAAAGTGTCCTGGAATATTGTGATGACACGGTTCATGGAGCATTGCGATGACAAGGGCCATGGCGAAATGTGAAGACAGGTGTCATGGGGCATTGTGATGACAGTGGTCCTCTATTATTGTGAAGAAAGATATCATGTAGCACCGGGATGACAGGGGTCATGGAGCATTGTGATGACAGGGGTCATGGGGCATTGTGATGACACGGCCATGGAACATTATGATGACAAGTATTCTGGAGCATTATGGTAAAATGGGCATGGACCATTGTGATTAGAGGGGACAAGGAGCAATGTTATGACAACGGCATGGAGCATTGTGATGACAAGGGTCATCGAGCATTGTGATGACAGTGGTCATGAAGCATTGTGATGAATGTGGTCATGCATCATTGTGATGACAAGTGTCGTGGAGCATTGTGATGACAGGGGTCATAGAGCATTGTGATGACACGGTTATGGAATATTGTGATGACCATTATTCTGTAGCACTGTGATGAAAAGGGAATGGAACATTGTGATTACAGGGGTCATGGAGCATTGTGATGACAATTGTTCTAGAACATTGTGAAGACAGGGATCATGGAGCATAGTGATGAAAGGGGCCATGGAGCATTGTGATGACAGGCGTCATGGGACAATGTGTTGACAGTGGTCATGGAGCATGGTTAGAAAGGGAACATGGAGCAATCTGATTTCAGGGGCCATGAACAATTGTGAATACATAGGCCATGGAGTATTCAGATGAATGTGGTCAAGGATCATTGTGAAGAAAAGTGTCCTGGAATATGGTGATGACACGGTTCATGGAGCATTGCGATGAGAAGGGCCATGGCGAAATGTGAAGACAGGTGTCATGCGGCATTGTGATGACAGTGGTCATCTAGAATTGTGAAGAAAGATATCATGGAGCACTGGGATGTCAGGGGCCATGGAGCATTGTGATGACAGGGGTCATGGGGCTTTGTGATGACACGGCCATGGAACATTATGATGACAAGAATTCTGGAGCATTGTGATAAAAAGGGCATGGACCATTGTGATTAGAGGGGCCAAGGAGCATGCTGAAGACAACGGCATGGAGCATTGTGATGACAAGTGTCATCGAGCATTGTGATGATAGTGGTCATGAAGCATTGTGATGAATGTGGTCATGAATCATTGTGATAAAAAGGGCATAGACCATTGTGATTAGAGGGGCCAAGGAGCATTGTGATGACAAGGGTCATCGAGCATTGTGATGACAGTGGTCATGAAGCATTGTGATGAATGTGGTTATGGATCATTGTGATGACAAGTGTCGTGGAACATTGTGATGACAGGGGTCATAGAGCATTGTGATGACACGGTTATGGAATATTGTGATGACCAGAATGCTGTAGCACTGTGATGAAAAGGGAATGGAGCATTGTGATTACAGGGGTCATGGAGCATTGTGTTGACAATTGTTCTAGAACATTGTGATGACAGGGATCATGGAGCATAGTGTTGCAAGGGGCCATGGAGCATTGTGATGACAGGAATCATGTGACATTGTGTTGACAGTGATCATGGAGCATTGTTAGAAAGGGAACATGGAGCAATTTGATTTCAGGGGCCATGAACAATTGTGAATACATAGTCCATGGAGTATTCAGATGAATGTGGTCAAGGATCATTGTGACGAAAAGTGTCCTGGAATATTGTGATGACACGGTTCATGGAGCATTGCGATGACAAGGGCCATGGCGAAATGTGAAGACAGTTGTCATGGGGCATTGTGATGACAGTGGTCCTCTAGAATTGTGGAGAAAGATATCATGGAGCACTGGGATGACAGGGGCCATGGAGCATTGTGATGACAGGGGTCATGGCGCTTTGTGATGACACGGCCATGGAACATTATGGTGAAAAGAATTCTGGAGCATTGTGATAAAATGGGCATGGACCATTGTGATTAGAGGGGCCAAGGAGCATTCTGATGAGAACGGCATGGAGCATTGTGATGACAAGGGTCATCGAGCATTGTGATGACAGTGGTCATGAAGCATTGTGATGAATGTGGTCATGGATCATGGTGATGACAAGTGTCGTGGAGCATTGTGATGTCAGGGGTCATAGAGCATTGTGATGACACGGTTATGGAATATTGTGATGACCAGAATTCTGTAGCACTGTGATGAAAAGGGAATGGAGCATTGTGATTACAGGGGTCATGGAGCATTGTGATGACAATTGTTCTAGAACATTGTGAAGACAGGGATCATGGAGCATAGTGATGAAAGGGGCCATGGAGCATTGTGATGACAGGCGTCATAGGACAATGTGTTGATAGTGGTCATGGAGCCTTGTTAGAAAGGGAACATGGAGCAATTTGATTTCTGGGGTCATGAAAAATTGTGAATACATAGGCCATGGAGTATTCAGATGAATGTGGTCAAGGATCATTGTGACGAAAATTGTCCTGGAATATTGTGATTACACGGTTCATGGAGCATTGCGATGACAAGGGCCATGGAGAAATGTGAAGACAGGTGTCATGGGGCAATGTGATGACAGTGGTCATCTAGGATTGTAAAGAAAGATAACATGGAGCACAGGGATGACAGTGGCCAGGGAGCATTGTGATGAGAGGGTTCATGGGGCATTGTGATGACACGGCCATGGAACATTATGATGACAAGAATTCTGGAGCCTTGTGATAAAAAGGGCATGGACCATTGTGATTAGAGGGGCCATGGAGCATTCTGATGACAACGGCATGGAGCATTTTGATGACAAGGGTCATCGAGCATTGTGATGACAGTGGTCATGAAGCATTGTGATGAATGTGGTCAAGGATCATTGTGATGACAAGTGTCGTGGAGCATTGTGATGACAGGGGTCATAGAGCATTGTGATGACACGGTTATGGAATATTGTGATGACCAGAATTCTGTAGCACTGTGATGAAAAGGGAATGGAGCATTGTGATTACAGGGGTCATGGAGCATTGTGTTGACAATTGTTCTAGAACATTGTGATGACAGGGATCATGGAGCATAGTGATGAAAGGGGCCATGGAGCATTGTGATGACAGGCGTCATGGGACAATGTGTTGACAGTGGTCATGGAGCATTGTTAGAAAGGGAACATGGAGCAATTTGATTTCAGGGGCCATGAAAAATTGTGAATACATACGCCATGGAGTATTCAGATGAATTTGGTCAAGGATCATTGTGACGAAAAGTGTCCTGGAATATTGTGATGACACGGTTCATGGAGCATTGCGATGACAAGGGCCATGGCGAATGAGAAGACAGGTGTCATGGGGCATTGTGATGACAGTGGTCATATAGAATTGTGAAGAAAGATATCATGGAGCACTGGGATGACAGGGGCCATGGAACATTGTGATGACAGGGGTCATGGTGCTTTGTGATGACACGGCCATGGAACATTATGATGACAAGAATTCTGGAGCATTGTGATAAAATGGGCATTGACCATTGTGATAAGAGGGGCCAAGGAGCATTCTGATGACAACGGCATGGAGCATTGTGATGACAAGGGTCATCGAGCATTGTGATGACAGTGGTCATGAAGCATTGTGATGAATGTGGTCATGGATCATTGTGATGACAAGTGTCGTGGAGCAGTGTGATGTCAGGGGTCATAGAGCATTGTGATGACACGGTTATGGAATATTGTGATGACCAGAATTCTGTAGCACTGTGATGAAAAGGGAATGGAGCATTGTGATTACAGGGATCATGGAGCATTGTAATGACAATTGTTCTAGAACATTGTGAAGACAGGGATCATGGAGCATAGTGATGAAAGGGGCCATGGAGCATTGTGATGACAGGCGTCATGGGACAATGTGTTGATAGTGGTCATGGAGCCTTGTTAGAAAGGGAACATGGAGCAATTTGATTTCAGGGGTCATGAAAAATTGTGAATACATAGGCCATGGAGTATTCAGATGAATGTGGTCAAGGATCATTGTGACAAAAATTGTCCTGGAATATTGTGATGACACGGTTCATGGAGCATTGCGATGACAAGGGCCATGGAGAAATGTGAAGACAGGTGTCATGGGGCAATGTGATAACAGTGGTCATCTAGGATTGTGAAGAAAGATAACATGGAGCACAGGGATGACAGGGGCCATGGAGCATTGTGATGACAGGGGTCATGTGGCATTGTGATGACACGGCCATGGAACATTATGATGACAAGTATTCTGGAGCATTGTGATAAAAAGGGCATGGACCATTGTGATTAGAGGGGCCAAGGAGCAATGTGATGACAACGGCATGGAGCATTGTGATGACAAGGGTCATCGAGCATTGTGATGACAGTGGTCATGAAGCATTGTGATGAATGTGGTCATGCATCATTGTGATGACAAGTGTCGTGGAGCATTGTGATGACAGGGATCATAGAGCATTGTGATGACACGGTTATGGAATATTGTTATGACCAGAATTCTGTAGCACTGTGATGAAAAGGGAATGGAGCATTGTGATTACAGGGGTCATGGAGCATTGTGTTGACAATTGTTCTAGAACATTGTGATGACAGGGATCATGGAGCATAGTGATGATAGGGGCCATGGAGCATTGTGATGACAGGCGTCATGGGACATTGTGTTGACAGTGGTCATGGAGCATAGTTAGAAAGGGAACATGGAGCAATTAGATTTCAGGGGCCATGAAAAATTTTGAATATATAGGCCATGGAGTATTCAGATGAATGTGGTCAAGGATTATTGTGACGAAAATTGTCCTGGAATATTGTGATGACACGGTTCATGGAGCATTGCAATGAAAAGGGCCATGGCGAAATGTGAAGACAGGTGTCATGGGGCATTGTGATGACAGGGGTCATGGGGCATTGTGATGACACGGCCATGGAACATTATGATGACAAGAATTCTGGAGCATTGTGATAAAAAGGGCATGGATCATTGTGATTAGAGGGGCCAGGGAGCATTCTGATGACAATGGCATGGAGCATTGTGATGACAAGCTTTATCGAGCATTGTGATGACAGTGGTCATGAAGCATTGTGATGAATGTGGTCATGGATCATTGTGATGACAAGTGTCGTGGAGCATTGTGATGACAGGGGTCATAGAGCATTGTGATGACACGGTTATGGAATATAGTGATGACCAGAATTCTGTAGCACAGTGATGTAAAGGGAATGGAGCATTGTGATTACAGGGGTCATGGAGCATTGTGATGACAAATGTTCTAGAACATTGTGATGACAGGGATCATGGAGCATAGTGATGAAAGGGGCAATGGAGATTTGTGTTGACAGGCGTCATGGGACATTGTGTTGACAGTGGACATGGAGCTTTGTTAGAGAGGGAACATGGAGCAATTTGATTTCAGGGGCCATGAAAAATTGCGAATACATACGCCATGGAGTATTCAGATGAATGTGGTCAAGGATCATTGTGACGACAAGTGTCCTGGAATATTGTGATGACACGGTTCATGGAGCATTGCGATAACAAGGGCCATGGCGAAATGTGAAGACAGGTGTCATGGGGCATTGTGATGACAGTGGTCATCTAGAATTCTGAAGAAAGATATCATGGAGCACTGGGATGACAGGGGCCATGGAGCATTGTGATGACAGGGGTCATGGGGCATTGTGATGACATGGCCATGGAACATTATGATGACAAGAATTCTGGAGCATTGTGATAAACAGGGCATGGACCATTGTGATTAGAGGGGCCAAGGAGCATTCTGATGACAACGGCATGGAGCATTGTGATGACAAGGGTCATCGAGCTTTGTGATGACAGTGGTCATGAAGCATTGTGATGAATGTGGTCATGGATCATTGTGAAGACAAGTGTCGTGGAGCATTGTGATGACAGGGGTCATAGAGCATTGTGATGACACGTTTATGGAATATTGTGATGACCAGAATTCTGTAGCACTGTGATGAAAAGGGAATGGAGCATTGTGATTACAGGGGTCATGGAGCATTGTGATGACAATTGTTCTAGAACATTGTGAAGACAGGGATCATGGAGCATAGTGATGAAAGGGGCCATGGAGCATTGTGATGACAGGCGTCATGGGACAATGTGTTGACAGTGGTCATGGAGCATTGTTAGAAAGAGAACATGGAGCAAAGTGATTTCAGGGGCCATGAAAATTTGTGAATACATAGGCCATGGAGTATTCAGATGAATGTCGTCAAGGATCATTGTGACAAAAAGTGTCCTGGAATATTCTGATGACACAGTTCATGGAGCATTGCGATGACAAGGGCCATGGCGAAATGTGAAGACAGTTGTCATGGGGCATTGTGATGACAGTGGTCCTCTAGAATTGTGGAGAAAGATATCATGGAGCACCAGGGTGACAGGGGCCATGGAGCATTGTGATGACAGGGGTCATGGAGCTTTGTGATGACACGGCCATGGAACATTATGATGACAAGAATTCTGGAGCATTGTGATAAAATGGGCATGGACCATTGTGATTAGAGGGGCCAAGGAGCATTCTGATGACAACGGCATGGAGCATTGTGATGACAAGGGTCATCGAGCATTGTGATGACAGTGGTCAAGAAGCATTGTGATGAATGTGGTCATGGATCATTGTGATGACAAGTGTCGTGGAGCTTTGTGATGTCAGGGGTCATAGAGCATTGTGATGACAAGGTTATGGAATATTGTGATGACCAGAATTCTGTAGCACTGTGATGAAAAGGGAATGGAGCATTGTGATTACAGGGGTCATGGAGCATTGTGATGACAATTGTTCTAGAACATTGTGAAGACAGGGATCATGGAGCATAGTGATGAAAGGGGCCATGGAGCATTGTGATGACAGGCGTCATGGGACAATGTGTTGATAGTGGTCATGGAGCCTTGTTAGAAAGGGAACATGGAGCAATTTGATTTCAGGGGTCATGAAAAATTGTGAATACATAGGCCATGGAGTATTCAGATGAATGTGGTCAAGGATCATTGTGACGAAAATTGTCCTGGAATATTGTGATGACACGGTTCATGGAGCATTGCGATGACAAGGGCCATGGCAAAATGTGAAGACAGGTGTCATGGGGCAATATGATGACTTTGGTCATCTAGGATTGTGAAGAAAGATAACATGGAGCACAGGGATGACAGGGGCCATGGAGCATTGTGATGACAGGGGTCATGGGGCATTGTGATGACACGGCCATGGAACATTATGATGACAAGAATTCTGGAGCCTTGTGATAAAAAGGGCATGGACCATTGTGATTAGAGGGGACAAGGAGCAATGTTATGACAACGGCATGGAGCATTGTGATGACAAGGGTCATCGAGCATTGTGATGACAGTGGTCATGAAGCATTGTGATGAATGTGGTCATGCATCATTGTGATGACAAGTGTCGTGGAGCATTGTGATGACAGGGGTCATAGAGCATTGTGATGACACGGTTATGGAATATTGTGATGACCAGAATTCTGTAGCACTGTGATGAAAAGGGAATGGAGCATTGTGATTACAGGGGTCATGGAGCATTGTGTTGACAATTGTTCTAGAACATTGTGATGACAGGGATCATGGAGCATAGTGATGATAGGGGCCATGGAGCATTGTGATGACAGGCGTCATGGGACATTGTGTTTACAGTGGTCATGGAGCATTGTTAGAAAGGGAATATGGAGCAATTAGATTTCAGGGGCCATGAAAAATTTTGAATACATACGCCATGGAGTATTCAGATGAATGTGGTCAAGGATTATTGTGACGAAAAGTGTCCTGGAATATTGTGATGACAAGGTTCATGGAGCATTGCGATGACAAGGGCCATGGCGAAATGTGAAGACAGGTGTCATGGGGCATTGTGATGACAGGGGTCATGGTGCATAGTGATGACACGGCCATGGAACATTATGATGACAAGAATTCTGGAGCATTGTGATAAAAGGGGCATGGATCATTGTGATTAGAGTGGCCAGGGAGCATTCTGATGACAACGGCATGGAGCATTGTGATGAAAAGTGTCATCGAGCATTGTGATGACAGTTGTCATGAAGCATTGTGATGAATGTGGTCATGGATCATTGTGATGAAAAGTGTCGTAGAGCATTGTGATGACAGGGTTCATAGAGCATTGTGATGACACGGTTATTGAATATTGTGATGACCAGAATTCTGTAGCACTGTGATGAAAAGTGAATGGAGCATTGTGATTACAGGGGTCATGGAGCATTGTGATGACAATTGTTCTAGAACATTGTGAAGACAGGGATCATGGAGCATAGTGATGAAAGGGGCCATGGAGCATTGTGATGACAGTCGTCATGGGACAATGTGTTGACAGTGGTCATGGAGCCTTGTTAGAAAGGGAACATGGAGCAATTTGATTTCAGGGGTCATGAAAAATTGTGAATACATAGGCCATGGAGTATTCAGATGAATGTGGTCAAGGATCATTGTGACGAAAATTGTCCTGGAATATTGTGATGACACGGTTCATGGAGCATTGCGATGACAAGGGCCATGGCGAAATGTGAAGACAGGTGTCATGAGGCAATGTGATGACAGTGGTCATCTAGAAATGTGAAGAAAGATATCATGGATCACAGGGATGACAGGGGCCATGGAGCATTGTGATGACAGGTGTCATGGGGCATTGTGATGACACGGCCATGGAACATTATGATGACAAGAATTCTGGAGCATTGTGATAAAAAGGGCATGGACCATTGTGATTAGAGGGGCCATGGAGCATTCTGATGACAACTGCATGGAGCATTTTGATGACAAGGGTCATCGAGCATTGTGATGACAGTGGTCATGAAGCATTGTGATGAATGTGGTCATGCATCATTGTGATGACAAGTGTCGTGGAGCATTGTGATGACAGGGGTCATAGAGCATTGTGATGACACGGTTATGGAATATTTTGATGACCATTATTCTGTAGCACTGTGATGAAAAGGGAATGGAACATTGTGATTACAGGGGTCATGGAGCATTGTGATGACAATTGTTCTAGAACATTGTGAAGACAGGGATCATGGAGCATAGTGATGAAAGGGGCCATGGAGCATTGTGATGACAGGCGTCATGGGACAATGTGTTGACAGTGGTCATGGAGCATGGTTAGAAAGGGAACATGGAGCAATCTGATTTCAGGAGCCATGAACAATTGTGAATACATAGGCCATGGAGTATTCAGATGAATGTGGTCAAGGATCATTGTGAAGAAAAGTGTCCTGGAATATGGTGATGACACGGTTCATGGAGCATTGCGATGACAAGGGCCATGGCGAAATGTGAAGACAGGTGTCATGCGGCATTGTGATGACAGTGGTCATCTAGAATTGTGAAGAAAGATATCATGGAGCACTGGGATGACAGGGGCCATGGAGCATTGTGATGACAGGGGTCATGGGGCTTTTTGATGACACGGCCATGGAACATTATGATGACAAGAATTCTGGAGCATTGTGATAAAAAGGGCATGGAGCATTGTGATTAGAGGGGCCAAGGAGCATGCTGAAGACAACGGCATGGAGCATTGTGATGACAAGTGTCATCGAGCATTGTGATGATAGTGGTCATGAAGCATTGTGATGAATGTGGTCATGAATCATTGTGATAAAAGGGCATAGACCATTGTGATTAGAGGGGCCAAGGAGCATTGTGATGACAAGGGTCATCGAGCATTGTGATGACAGTGGTCATGAAGCATTGTGATGAATGTGGTTATGGATCATTGTGATGACAAGTGTCGTGGAACATTGTGATGACAGGGGTCATAGAGCATTGTGATGACACGGTTATGGAATATTGTGATGACCAGAATGCTGTAGCCTGTGATGAAAAGGGAATGGAGCATTGTGATTACAGGGGTCATGGAGCATTGTGTTGACAATTGTTCTAGAACATTGTGATGACAGGGATCATGGAGCATAGTGATGCAAGGGGCCATGGAGCATTGTGATGACAGGAATCATGTGACATTGTGTTGACAGTGATCATGGAGCATTGTTAGAAAGGGAACATGGAGCAATTTGATTTCAGGGGCCATGAACAATTGTGAATACATAGTCCATGGAGTATTCAGATGAATGTGGTCAAGGATCATTGTGACGAAAAGTGTCCTGGAATATTGTGATGACACGGTTCATGGAGCATTGCGATGACAAGGGCCATGGCGAAATGTGAAGACAGTTGTCATGGGGCATTGTGATGACAGTGGTCCTCTAGAATTGTGGAGAAAGATATCATGGAGCACTGGGATGACAGGGGCCATGGAGCATTGTGATGACAGGGGTCATGGCGCTTTGTGATGACACGGCCATGGAACATTATGATGACAAGAATTCTGGAGCATTGTGATAAAATGGGCATGGACCATTGTGATTAGAGGGGCCAAGGAGCATTCTGATGAGAACGGCATGGAGCATTGTGATGACAAGGGTCATCGAGCATTGTGATGACAGTGGTCATGAAGCATTGTGATGAATGTGGTCATGGATCATGGTGATGACAAGTGTCGTGGAGCATTGTGATGTCAGGGGTCATAGAGCATTGTGATGACACGGTTATGGAATATTGTGATGACCAGAATTCTGTAGCACTGTGATGAAAAGGGAATGGAGCATTGTGATTACAGGGGTCATGGAGCATTGTGATGACAATTGTTCTAGAACATTGTGAAGACAGGGATCATGGAGCATAGTGATGAAAGGGGCCATGGAGCATTGTGATGACAGGCGTCATAGGACAATGTGTTGATAGTGGTCATGGAGCCTTGTTAGAAAGGGAACATGGAGCAATTTGATTTCAGGGGTCATGAAAAATTGTGAATACATAGGCCATGGAGTATTCAGATGAATGTGGTCAAGGATCATTGTGACGAAAATTGTCCTGGAATATTGTGATGACACGGTTCATGGAGCATTGCGATGACAAGGGCCATGGAGAAATGTGAAGACAGGTGTCATGGGGCAATGTGATGACAGTGGTCATCTAGGATTGTAAAGAAAGATAACATGGAGCACAGGGATGACAGTGGCCATGGAGCATTGTGATGAGAGGGTTCATGGGGCATTGTGATGACACGGCCATGGAACATTATGATGACAAGAATTCTGGAGCCTTGTGATAAAAAGGGCATGGACCATTGTGATTAGAGGGGCCATGGAGCATTCTGATGACAACGGCATGGAGCATTTTGATGACAAGGGTCATCGAGCATTGTGATGACAGTGGTCATGAAGCATTGTGATGAATGTGGTCAAGGATCATTGTGATGACAAGTGTCGTGGAGCATTGTGATGACAGGGGTCATAGAGCATTGTGATGACACGGTTATGGAATATTGTGATGACCAGTATTCTGTAGCACTGTGATGAAAAGGGAATGGAGCATTGTGATTACAGGGGTCATGGAGCATTGTGTTGACAATTGTTCTAGAACATTGTGATGACAGGGATCATGGAGCATAGTGATGAAAGGGGCCATGGAGCATTGTGATGACAGGCGTCATGGGACAATGTGTTGACAGTGGTCATGGAGCATTGTTAGAAAGGGAACATGGAGCAATTTGATTTCAGGGGCCATGAAAATTGTGAATACATACGCCATGGAGTATTCAGATGAATTTGGTCAAGGATCATTGTGACGAAAAGTGTCCTGGAATATTGTGATGACACGGTTCATGGAGCATTGCGATGACAAGGGCCATGGCGAATGAGAAGACAGGTGTCATGGGGCATTGTGATGACAGTGGTCATCTAGAATTGTGAAGAAAGATATCATGGAGCACTGGGATGACAGGGGCCATGGAACATTGTGATGACAGGGGTCATGGCGCTTTGTGATGACACGGCCATGGAACATTATGATGACAAGAATTCTGGAGCATTGTGATAAAATGGGCATTGACCATTGTGATAAGAGGGGCCAAGGAGCATTCTGATGACAACGGCATGGAGCATTGTGATGACAAGGGTCATCGAGCATTGTGATGACAGTGGTCATGAAGCATTGTGATGAATGTGGTCATGGATCATTGTGATGACAAGTGTCGTGGAGCAGTGTGATGTCAGGGGTCATAGAGCATTGTGATGACACGGTTATGGAATATTGTGATGACCAGAATTCTGTAGCACTGTGATGAAAAGGGAATGGAGCATTGTGATTACAGGGATCATGGAGCATTGTAATGACAATTGTTCTAGAACATTGTGAAGACAGGGATCATGGAGCATAGTGATGAAAGGGGCCATGGAGCATTGTGATGACAGGCGTCATGGGACAATGTGTTGATAGTGGTCATGGAGCCTTGTTAGAAAGGGAACATGGAGCAATTTGATTTCAGGGGTCATGAAAAATTGTGAATACATAGGCCATGGAGTATTCAGATGAATGTGGTCAAGGATCATTGTGACAAAAATTGTCCTGGAATATTGTGATGACACGGTTCATGGAGCATTGCGATGACAAGGGCCATGGAGAAATGTGAAGACAGGTGTCATGGGGCAATGTGATAACAGTGGTCATCTAGGAATGTGAAGAAAGATAACATGGAGCACAGGGATGACAGGGGCCATGGAGCATTGTGATGACAGGGGTCATGGGGCATTGTGATGACACGGCCATGGAACATTATGATGACAAGAATTCTGGAGCATTGTGATAAAAAGGGCATGGATCATTGTGATTAGAGGGGCCAGGGAGCATTCTGATGACAATGGCATGGAGCATTGTGATGACAAGCTTTATCGAGCATTGTGATGACAGTGGTCATGAAGCATTGTGATGAATGTGGTCATGGATCATTGTGATGACAAGTGTCGTGGAGCATTGTGATGACAGGGGTCATAGAGCATTGTGATGACACGGTTATGGAATATTGTGATGACCAGAATTCTGTAGCACAGTGATGAAAAGGGAATGGAGCATTGTGATTACAGGGGTCATGGAGCATTGTGATGACAAATGTTCTAGAACATTGTGATGACAGGGATCATGGAGCATAGTGATGAAAGGGGCAATGGAGATTTGTGTTGACAGGCGTCATGGGACATTGTGTTGACAGTGGACATGGAGCTTTGTTAGAAAGGGAACATGGAGCAATTTGATTTCAGGGGCCATGAAAAATTGCGAATACATACGCCATGGAGTATTCAGATGAATGTGGTCAAGGATCATTGTGACGACAAGTGTCCTGGAATATTGTGATGACACGGTTCATGGAGCATTGCGATAACAAGGGCCATGGCGAAATGTGAAGACAGGTGTCATGGGGCATTGTGATGACAGTGGTCATCTAGAATTCTGAAGAAAGATATCATGGAGCACTGGGATGACAGGGGCCATGGAGCATTGTGATGACAGGGGTCATGGGGCATTGTGATGACACGGCCATGGAACATTATGATGACAAAAATTCTGGAGCATTGTGATAAAAAGGGCATGGACCATTGTGATTAGAGGGGCCAAGGAGCATTCTGATGACAACGGCATGGAGCATTGTGATGACAAGGGTCATCGAGCATTGTGATGACAGTGGTCATGAATCATTGTGATGAATGTGGTCATGGATCATTGTGAAGACAAGTGTCGTGGAGCATTGTGATGACAAGGGTCATAGAGCATTGTGATGACACGGTTATGGAATATTGTGATGACCAGAATTCTGTAGCACTGTGATGAAAAGGGAATGGAGCATTGTGATTACAGGGGTCATGGAGCATTGTGATGACAATTGTTCTAGAACATTGTGAAGACAGGGATCATGGAGCATAGTGATGAAAGGGGCCATGGAGCATTGTGATGACAGGCGTCATGGGACAATGTGTTGACAGTGGTCATGGAGCATTGTTAGAAAGAGAACATGGAGCAAAGTGATTTCAGGGGCCATGAAAATTTGTGAATACATAGGCCATGGAGTATTCAGATGAATGTCGTCAAGGATCATTCTGACAAAAAGTGTCCTGGAATATTCTGATGACACAGTTCATGGAGCATTGCGATGACAAGGGCCATGGCGAAATGTGAAGACAGTTGTCATGGGGCATTGTGATGACAGTGGTCCTCTAGAATTGTGGAGAAAGATATCATGGAGCACCAGGGTGACAGGGGCCATGGAGCATTGTGATGACAGGGGTCATGGAGCTTTGTGATGACACGGCCATGGAACATTATGATGACAAGAATTCTGGAGCATTGTGATAAAATGGGCATGGACCATTGTGATTAGAGGGGCCAAGGAGCATTCTGATGACAACGGCATGGAGCATTGTGATGACAAGGGTCATCGAGCATTGTGATGACACTGGTCAAGAAGCATTGTGATGAATGTGGTCATGGATCATTGTGATGACAAGTGTCGTGGAGCTTTGTGATGTCAGGGGTCATAGAGCATTGTGATGACAAGGTTATGGAATATTGTGATGACCAGAATTCTGTAGCACTGTGATGAAAAGGGAATGGAGCATTGTGATTACAGGGGTCATGGAGCATTGTGATGACAATTGTTCTAGAACATTGTGAAGACAGGGATCATGGAGCATAGTGATGAAAGGGGCCATGGAGCATTGTGATGACAGGCGTCATGGGACAATGTGTTGATAGTGGTCATGGAGCGTTGTTAGAAAGGGAACATGGAGCAATTTGATTTCAGGGGTCATGAAAAATTGTGAATACATAGGCCATGGAGTATTCAGATGAATGTGGTCAAGGATCATTGTGACGAAAATTGTCCTGGAATATTGTGATGACACGGTTCATGGAGCATTGCGATGACAAGGGCCATGGTGAAATGTGAAGACAGGTGTCATGGGGCAATGTGATGACAGTGGTCATCTAGGATTGTGAAGAAAGATAACATGGAGCACAGGGATGACAGGGGCCATGGAGCATTGTGATGACAGGGGTCATGGGGCATTGTGATGACACGGCCATGGAACATTATGATGACAAGAATTCTGGAGCCTTGTGATAAAAAGGGCATGGACCATTGTGATTAAAGGGGCCAAGGAGCATTCTGATGACAACTGCATGGAGCATTTTGATGACAAGGGTCATCGAGCATTGTGATGACAGTGGTCATGAAGCATGGTGATGAATGTGGTCATGGATCATTGTGATGACAAGTGTCGTGGAGCATTGTGATGACAGGGGTCATAGAGCATTGTGATGACACGGTTATGGAATATTGTGATGACCAGAATTCTGTAGCACTGTGATGAAAAGGGAATGGAGCATTGTGATTACAGGGGTCATGGAGCATTGTGATGACACTTGTTCTAGATCATTGTGAAGACTGGGATCATGGAGCATAGTGATGAAAGGGGCCATGGAGCATTGTGATGACAGGCGTCATGGGACAATGTGTCGACAGTGGTCATGGAGCATTGTTAGAAAGGGAACATGGAGCAAAGTGATTTCAGGGGCCATGAAAATTTGTGAATACATAGGCCATGGAGTATTCAGATGAATGTGGTCAAGGATCATTGTGACAAAAAGTGTCCTGGAATATTGTGATGACACGGTTCATGGAGCATTGCGATGACAAGGGCCATGGCGAAATGTGAAGACAGGTGTCATGGGGCATTGTGATGACAGTGGTCCTCTATTATTGTGAAGAAAGATATCATGTAGCACCGGGATGACAGGGGTCATGGAGCATTGTGATGACAGGGGTCATGGGGCATTGTGATGACACGGCCATGGAACATTATGATGACAAGTATTCTGGAGCATTATGATAAAATGGGCATGGACCATTGTGATTAGAGGGGACAAGGAGCAATGTTATGACAACGGCATGGAGCATTGTGATGACAGTGGTCATGAAGCATTGTGATGAATGTGGTCATGCATCATTGTGATGACAAGTGTCGTGGAGCATTGTGATGACAGGGGTCATAGAGCATTGTGATGACACGGTTATGGAATATTGTGATGACCAGAATTCTGTAGCACTGTGATGAAAAGGGAATGGAGCATTGTGATTACAGGGGTCATGGAGCATTGTGTTGACAATTGTTCTAGAACATTGTGATGACAGGGATCATGGAGCATAGTGATGATAGGGGCCATGGAGCATTGTGATGACAGGCGTCATGGGACATTGTGTTTACAGTGGTCATGGAGCATTGTTAGAAAGGGAATATGGAGCAATTAGATTTCAGGGGCCATGAAAAATTTTGAATACATACGCCATGGAGTATTCAGATGAATGTGGTCAAGGATTATTGTGACGAAAAGTGTCCTGGAATATTGTGATGACAAGGTTCATGGAGCATTGCGATGACAAGGGCCATGGCGAAATGTGAAGACAGGTGTCGTGGGGCATTGTGATGACAGGGGTCATGGGGCATAGTGATGACACGGCCATGGAACATTATGATGACAAGAATTCTGGAGCATTGTGATAAAAGGGGCATGGATCATTGTGATTAGAGTGGCCAGGGAGCATTCTGATGACAACGGCATGGAGCATTGTGATGAAAAGTGTCATCGAGCATTGTGATGACAGTTGTCATGAAGCATTGTGATGAATGTGGTCATGGATCATTGTGATGACAAGTGTCGTAGAGCATTGTGATGACAGGGTTCATAGAGCATTGTGATGACACGGTTATTGAATATTGTGATGACCAGAATTCTGTAGCACTGTGATAAAAAGTGAATGGAGCATTGTGATTACAGGGGTCATGGAGCATTGTGATGACAATTGTTCTAGAACATTGTGAAGACAGGGATCATGGAGCATAGTGATGAAAGGGGCCATGGAGCATTGTGATGACAGTCGTCATGGGACAATTTGTTGACAGTGGTCATGGAGCCTTGTTAGAAAGGGAACATGGAGCAATTTGATTTCAGGGGTCATGAAAAATTGTGAATACATAGGCCATGGAGTATTCAGATGAATGTGGTCAAGGATCATTGTGACGAAAATTGTCCTGGAATATTGTGATGACACGGTTCATGGAGCATTGCGATGACAAGGGCCATGGCGAAATGTGAAGACAGGTGTCATGAGGCAATGTGATGACAGTGGTCATCTAGAAATGTGAAGAAAGATATCATGGATCACAGGGATGACAGGGGCCATGGAGCATTGTGATGACAGGGGTCATGGGGCATTGTGATGACACGGCCATGGAACATTATGATGACAAGAATTCTGGAGCATTGTGATAAAAAGGGCGTGGACCATTGTGATTAGAGGGGCCATGGAGCATTCTGATGACAACTGCATGGAGCATTTTGATGACAAGGGTCATCGAGCATTGTGATGACAGTGGTCATGAAGCATTGTGATGAATGTGGTCATGCATCATTGTGATGACAAGTATCGTGGAGCATTGTGATGACAGGGGTCATAGAGCATTGTGATGACATGGTTATGGAATATTGTGATGACCATTATTCTGTAGCACTGTGATGAAAAGGGAATGGAACATTGTGATTACAGGGGTCATGGAGCATTGTGATGAAAATTGTTCTAGAACATTGTGAAGACAGGGATCATGGAGCATAGTGATGAAAGGGGCCATGGAGCATTGTGATGACAGGCGTCATGGGACAATGTGTTGACAGTGGTCATGGAGCATGGTTAGAAAGGGAACATGGAGCAATCTGATTTCAGGGGCCATGAACAATTGTGAATACATAGGCCATGGAGTATTCAGATGAATGTGGTCAAGGATCATTGTGAAGAAAAGTGTCCTGGAATATGGTGATGACACGGTTCATGGAGCATTGCGATGACAAGGGCCATGGCGAAATGTGAAGACAGGTGTCATGCGGCATTGTGATGACAGTGGTCATCTAGAATTGTGAAGAAAGATATCATGGAGCACTGGGATGACAGGGGCCATGGAGCATTGTGATGACAGGGGTCATGGGGCTTTGTGATGACACGGCCATGGAACATTATGATGACAAGAATTCTGGAGCATTGTGATAAAAAGGGCATGGACCATTGTGATTAGAGGGGCCAAGGAGCACGCTGAAGACAACGGCATGGAGCATTGTGATGACAAGTGTCATCGAGCATTGTGATGATAGTGGTCATGAAGCATTGTGATGAATGTGGTCATGGATCATGGTGATGACAAGTGTCGTGGAGCATTGTGATGTCAGGGGTCATAGAGCATTGTGATGACACGGTTATGTAATATTGTGATGACCAGAATTCTGTAGCACTGTGATGAAAAGGGAATGGAGCATTGTGATTACAGGGGTCATGGAGCATTGTGATGACAATTGTTCTAGAACATTGTGAAGACAGGGATCATGGAGCATAGTGATGAAAGGGGCCATGGAGCATTGTGATGACAGGCGTCATAGGACAATGTGTCGACAGTGGTCATGGAGCATTGTTAGAAAGGGAACATGGAGCAAAGTGATTTCAGGGGCCATGAAAATTTGTGAATACATAGGCCATGGAGTATTCAGATGAATGTGGTCAAGGATCATTGTGACAAAAAGTGTCCTGGAATATTGTGATGACACGGTTCATGGAGCATTGCGATGACAAGGGCCATGGCGAAATGTGAAGACAGGTGTCATGGGGCATTGTGATGACAGTGGTCCTCTATAATTGTGAAGAAAGATATCATGAAGCACTGGGATGACAGGGGTCATGGAGCATTGTGATGACAGGGGTCATGGGGCATTGTGATGACACGGCCATGGAACATTATGATGACAAGTATTCTGGAGTATTATGATAAAATGGGCATGGACCATTGTGATTAGAGGGGCCAAGGAGCAATGTGATTACAACGGCATGGAGCATTGTGATGACAAGGGTCATCGAGCATTGTGATGACAGTGGTCATGAAGCATTGTGATGAATGTGGTCATGCATCATTGTGATGACAAGTGTCGTGGAGCATTGTGATGAAAGGGATCATAGAGCATTGTGATGACACGGTTATGGAATATTGTGATGACCAGAATTCTGTAGCACTGTGATGAAAAGGGAATGGAGCATTGTGATTACAGGGGTCATGGAGCATTGTGTTGACAATTTTTCTAGAACATTGTGATGACAGGGATCATGGAGCATAGTGATGATAGGGGCCATGGAGCATTGTGATGACAGGCGTCATGGGACATTGTGTTGACAGTGGTCATGGAGCATTGTTAGAAAGGGAACATGGAGCAATTAGATTTCAGGGGCCATGAAAAATTTTGAATACATAGGCCATGGAGTATTCAGATGAATGTGGTCATGGATTATTGTGAGGAAAAGTGTCCTGGAATATTGTGATGACAAGGTTCATGGAGCATTGCGATGACAAGGGCCATGGCGAAATGTGAAGACAGGTGTCATGGGGCATTGTGATGACAGGAGTCATGGGGCATTGTGATGACACGGCCATGGAACATTATGATGACAAGAATTCTGGAGCATTGTGATAAAAAGGGCATGGATCATTGTGATTAGAGGGGCCAGGGAGCATTCTGATGACAATGGCATGGAGCATTGTGATGACAATCTTTATCGAGCATTGTGATGACAGTGGTCATGAAGCATTGTGATGAATGTGGTCATGGATCATTGTGATGACAAGTGTCGTGGAGCATTGTGATGACAGGGGTCATAGAGCATTGTGATGACACGGTTATGGAATATTGTGATGACCAGAATTCTGTAGCACAGTGATGAAAAGGGAATGGAGCATTGTGATTACAGTGGTCATGGAGCATTGTGATGACAAATGTTCTAGAACATTGTGATGACAGGGATCATGGAGCATAGTGATGAAAGGGGCAATGGAGATTTGTGTTGACAGGCGTCATGGGACATTGTGTTGACAGTGGACATGGAGCTTTGTTAGAAAGGGAACATGGAGAATTTGATTTCAGGGGCCATGAAAAATTGCGAATACATACGCCATGGAGTATTCAGATGAATGTGTTCAAGGATCATTGTGACGACAAGTGTCCTGGAATATTGTGATGACACGGTTCATGGAGCATTGCTATGACAAGGGCCATGGCGAAATGTGAAGACAGGTGTCATGGGGCATTGTGATGACAGTGGTCATCTAGAATTCTGAAGAAAGATATCATGGAGCACTGGGATGACAGGGGCCATGGAGCATTGTGATGACAGGGGTCATGGGGCATTGTGATGACACGGCCATGGAACATTATGATGACAAGAATTCTGGAGCATTGTGATAAAAAGGGCATGGACCATTGTGATTAGAGGGGCCAAGGAGCATTCTGATGACAACCGCATGGAGCATTGTGATGACAAGGGTCATCGAGCATTGTGATGAAAGTGGTCATGAAGCATTGTGATGAATGTGGTCAGGGATCATTGTGAAGACAAGTGTCGTGGAGCATTGCGATGACAGGGGTCATAGAGCATTGTGATGACACGGTTATGGAATATTGTGATGACCAGAATTCTGTAGCACTGTGATGAAAAGGGAATGGAGCGTTGTGATTACAGGGGTCATGGAGCATTGTGATGACAATTGTTCTAGAACATTGTGAAGACAGGGATCATGGAGCATAGTGATGAAAGGGGCCATGGAGCATTGTGATGACAGGCGTCATGGGACAATGTGTCGACAGTGGTCATGGAGCATTGTTAGAAAGGGAACATGGAGCAAAGTGATTTCAGGGGCCATGAAAATTTGTGAATACATAGGCCATGGAGTATTCAGATGAATGTGGTCAAGGATCATTGTGACAAAAAGTGTCCTGGAATATTGTGATGACACGGTTCATGGAGCATTGCGATGACAAGGGCCATGGCGAAATGTGAAGACAGGTGTCATGGGGCATTGTGATGACAGTGGTCCTCTATAATTGTGAAGAAAGATATCATGTAGCACTGGGATGACAGGGGTCATGGAGCATTGTGATGACAGGGGTCATGGGGCATTGTGATGACACGGCCATGGAACATTATGATGACAAGTATTCTGGAGTATTATGATAAAATGGGCATGGACCATTGTGATTAGAGGGGCCAAGGAGCAATGTGATGACAACGGCATGGAGCATTGTGATGACAAGGGTCATCGAGCATTGTGATGACAGTGGTCATGAAGCATTGTGATGAATGTGGTCATGCATCATTGTGATGACAAGTGTCGTGGAGCATTGTGATGACAGGGATCATAGAGCATTGTGATGACACGGTTATGGAATATTGTGATGACCAGAATTCTGTAGCACTGTGATGAAAAGGGAATGGAGCATTGTGATTACAGGGGTCATGGAGCATTGTGTTGACAATTTTTCTAGAACATTGTGATGACAGGGATCATGGAGCATAGTGATGATAGAGGCCATGGAGCATTGTGATGACAGGCGTCATGGGACATTGTGTTGACAGTGGTCATGGAGCATTGTTAGAAAGGGAACATGGAGCAATTAGATTTCAGGGGCCATGAAAAATTTTGAATACATAGGCCATGGAGTATTCAGATGAACGTGGTCATGGATTATTGTGACGAAAAGTGTCCTGGAATATTGTGATGACAAGGTTCATGGAGCATTGCGATGACAAGGGCC
Source organism: Eschrichtius robustus (assembly GCF_028021215.1). Lineage (NCBI taxonomy): Eukaryota > Metazoa > Chordata > Mammalia > Artiodactyla > Eschrichtiidae > Eschrichtius > Eschrichtius robustus. The sequence goes on along the minus strand of NW_027175249.1, from coordinate 3,195,473 downwards.
ATGGCGAAATGTGAAGACAGGTGTCATGGGGCATTGTGATGACAGGAGTCATGGGGCATTGTGATGACACGGCCATGGAACATTATGATGACAAGAATTCTGGAGCATTGTGATAAAAAGGGCATGGATCATTGTGATTAGAGGGGCCAGGGAGCATTCTGATGACAATGGCATGGAGCATTGTGATGACAAGCTTTATCGAGCATTGTGATGACAGTGGTCATGAAGCATTGTGATGAATGTGGTCATGGATCATTGTGATGACAAGTGTCGTGGAGCATTGTGATGACAGGGGTCATGGAGCATTGTGATGACAAATGTTCTAGAACATTGTGATGACAGGGATCATGGAGCATAGTGATGAAAGGGGCAATGGAGATTTGTGTTGACAGGCGTCATGGGACATTGTGTTGACAGTGGACATGGAGCTTTGTTAGAAAGGGAACATGGAGCAATTTGATTTCAGGGGCCATGAAAAATTGCGAATACATACGCCATGGAGTATTCAGATGAATGTGGTCAAGGATCATTGTGACGACAAGTGTCCTGGAATATTGTGATGACACGGTTCATGGAGCATTGCGATAACAAGGGCCATGGCGAAATGTGAAGACAGGTGTCACGGGGCATTGTGATGACAGTGGTCATCTAGAATTCTGAAGAAAGATATCATGGAGCACTGGGATGACAGGGGCCATGGAGCATTGTGATGACAGGGGTCATGGGGCATTGTGATGACACGGCCATGGAACATTATGATGACAAGAATTCTGGAGCATTGTGACAAAAAGGGCATGGACCATTGTGATTAGAGGGGCCAAGGAGCATTCTGATGACAACGGCATGGAGCAATGTGATGACAAGGGTCATCGAGCATTGTGATGACAGTGGTCATGAAGCATTGTGATGAATGTGGTCATGGATCATTGTGAAGACAAGTGTCGTGGAGCATTGTGATGACAGGGGTCATAGAGCATTGTGATGACACGGTTATGGAATATTGTGATGACCAGAATTCTGTAGCACTGTGATGAAACGGGAATGGAGCATTGTGATTACAGGGGTCATGGAGCATTGTGATGACAATTGTTCTAGAATATTGTGAAGACAGGGATCATGGAGCATAGTGATGAAAGGGGCCATGGAGCATTGTGATGACAGGCGTCATGGGACAATGTGTTGATAGTGGTCATGGAGCCTTGTTAGAAAGGGAACATGGAGCAATTTGATTTCAGGGGTCATGAAAAATTGTGAATACATAGGCCATGGAGTATTCAGATGAATGTGGTCAAGGATCATTGTGACGAAAATTGTCCTGGAATATTGTGATGACACGGTTCATGGAGCATTGCGATGACAAGGGCCATGGCGAAATGTGAAGACAGGTGTCATGGGGCAATGTGATGACAGTGGTCATCTAGGATTGTGAAGAAAGATAACATGGAGCACAGGGATGACAGGGGCCATGGAGCATTGTGATGACAGGGGTCATGGGCATTGTGATGACACGGCCATGGAACATTATGATGACAAGAATTCTGGAGCATTGTGATAAAAAGGGCATGGACCATTGTGATTAGAGGGGCCATGGAGCATTCTGATGACAACTGCATGGAGCATTTTGATGACAAGGGTCATCGAGCATTGTGATGACAGTGGTCATGAAGCATTGTGATGAATGTGGTCATGGATCATTGTGATGAAAAGTGTCGTGGAGCATTGTGATGACAGGGGTCGTAGAGCATTGTGATGACACGGTTATGGAATATTGTGATGACCAGAATTCTGTAGCACTGTGATGAAAAGGGAATGGAGCATTGTGATTACAGGGGTCATGGAGCATTGTGATGACAATTGTTCTAGAACATTGTGAAGACAGGGATCATGGAGCATAGAGATGAAAGGGGCCATGGAGCATTGTGATGACAGGCGTCATGGGACAATGTGTCGACAGTGGTCATGGAGCATTGTTAGAAAGGGAACATGGAGCAAAGTGATTTCAGGGGCCATGAAAATTTGTGAATAAATAGGCCATGGAGTATTCAGATGAATGTGGTCAAGGATCATTGTGACAAAAAGTGTCCTGGAATATTGTGATGACACGGTTCATGGAGCATTGCGATGACAAGGGCCATGGCGAAATGTGAAGACAGGTGTCATGGGGCATTGTGATGACAGTGGTCCTCTATAATTGTGAAGAAAGATATCATGTAGCACTGGGATGACAGGGTTCATGGAGCATTGTGATGACAGGGGTCATGGGGCATTGTGATGACACGGCCATGGAACATTATGATGACAAGTATTCTGGAGCATTATGATAAAATGGGCATGGACCATTGTGATTAGAGGGGCCAAGGAGCAATGTGATGACAACGGCATGGAGCATTGTGATGACAAGGGCCATCGAGCATTGTGATGACAGTTGTCATGAAGCATTGTGATGAATGTGGTCATGCATCATTGTGATGACAAGTGTCGTGGAGCATTGTGATGACAGGGATCATAGAGCATTGTGATGACACGGTTATGGAATATTGTGATGACCAGAATTCTGTAGCACTGTGATGAAAAGGGAATGGAGCATTGTGATTACAGGGGTCATGGAGCATTGTGTTGACAATTGTTCTAGCACATTGTGATGACAGGGATCATGGAGCATAGTGATGATAGGGGCCATGGAGCATTGTGATGACAGGCGTCATGGGACATTGTGCTTACAGTGGTCATGGATCATTGTTAGAAAGGGAACATGGAGCAATTAGATTTCAGGGGCCATGGAAAATTTTGAATACATAGGCCATGGAGTATTCAGATGAATGTGGTCAAGGATTATTGTGACGAAAAGTGTCCTGGAATATTGTGATGACAAGGTTCATGGAGCATTGCGATGACAAGGGCCATGGCGAAATGTGAAGACAGGTGTCATGGGGCATTGTGATGACAGGGGTCATGGGGCATTGTGATAACACGGCCATGGAACATTATGATGACAAGAATTCTGGAGCATTGTGATAAAAAGGGCATGGATCATTGTGATTAGAGGGGCCAGGAAGCATTCTGATGACAACGGCATGGAGCATTGTGATGAAAAGTGTCATCGAGCATTGTGATGACAGTGGTCAAGAAGCATTGTGATGAATGTGGTCATGGATCATTGTGATGACAAGTGTCATAGAGCATTGTGATGACAGGGGTCATAGAGCATTGTGATGACACAGTTATTGAATATTGTGATGACCAGAATTCTGTAGCACTGTGATGAAAAGTGAATGGAGCATTGTGATTACAGGGGTCATGGAGCATTGTGATTACAATTGTTCTAGAACATTGTGAAGACAGGGATCATGGAGCATAGTGATGAAAGGGGCCATGGAGCATTGTGATGACAGGCGTCATGGGACAATGTGTTGACAATGGTCATGGAGCATTGTTAGAAAGGGAACATGGAGCAATCTGATTTCAGGGGCCATGAACAATTGTGAATACATAGGCCATGGAGTATTCAGATGAATGTGGTCAAGGATCATTGTGACGAAAAGTGTCCTGGAATATGGTGATGACACGGTTCATGGAGCATTGCGATGACAAGGGCCATGGCGAAATGTGAAGACAGGTGTCATTCGGCATTGTGATGACAGTGGTCATCTAGAATTGTGAAGAAAGATATCATGGAGCACTGGGATGACAGGGGCCATGGAGCATTGTGATGACAGGGGTCATGGGGCTTTGTGATGACACGGCCATGGAACATTATGATGACAAGAATTCTGGAGCATTGTGATAAAAAGGGCATGGACCATTGTGATTAGAGGGGCCAAGGAGCATGCTGAAGACAACGGCCTGGAGCATTGTGATGACAAGTGTCATCGAGCATTGTGATGATAGTGGTCATGAAGCATTGTGATGAATGTGGTCATGAATCATTGTGATAAAAAGGGCATAGACCATTGTGATTAGAGGGGCAAAGGAGCATTGTGATGACAAGGGTCATCGAGCATTGTGATGACAGTGGTCATGAAGCATTGTGATGAATGTGGTCATGGATCATTGTGATGACAAGTGTCGTGGAGCATTGTGATGACAGGGATCATAGAGCATTGTGATGACACGGTTATTGAATATTGTGATGACCAGAATTCTGTAGCACTGTGATGAAAAGGGAATGGAGCATTGTGATTACAGGGGTAATGGAGCATTGTGATGACAATTGTTCTAGAAATTGTGATGACAGGGATCATGGAGAATAGTGATGAAAGGGGCCATGGAGCATTGTGATGACAGGCGTCATGGGACATTGTGTTGACAGTGTTCATGGAGCATTGTTAGAAAGGGAACATGGAGCAATTTGATTTCAGAGGCCATGAACAATTGTGAATACATAGGCCATGGAGTATTCAGATGAATGTGGTCAAGGATCATTGTGACGAAAAGTGTCCTGGAATATTGTGATGACACGGTTCATGGAGCATTGCGATGACAAGGGCCATGGCGAAATGTGAAGACAGGTGTCATGCGGCATTGTGATGACAGTGGTCCTCTAGAATTGTGAAGAAAGATATCATGCAGCACTGGGATGACAGGGGCCATGGAGCATTGTGATGACAGTGTTCTTGGGGCATTGTGATGACACGGCCATGGAACATTATGATGACAAGAATTCTGGAGCATTGTGATAAAAAGGTCATGGACCATTGTGATTAGATGGGCCAAGGAGCATTCTGATGACAACGGCATGGAGCATTGTGATGACAAGGGTCATCGAGCATTGTGAAGACAGTGGTCATGAAGCATTGTGATGAATGTGGTCATGCATCATTGTGATGACAAGTGTCGTGGAGCATTGTGATGACAGGGTCATAGAGCATTGTGATGACACGGTTATGGAATATTGTGATGACCAGAATTCTGTAGCACTGTGATGAAAAGGGAATGGAGCATTGTGATTACAGGGGTCATGGAGCATTGTGATGACAATTGTTCTAGAACATTGTGAAGACAGGGATCATGGAGCATAGTGATGAAAGGGGCCATGGAGCATTGTGATGACAGGCGTCATAGGACAATGTGTTGATAGTGGTCATGGAGCCTTGTTAGAAAGGGAACATGGAGCAATTTGATTTCTGGGGTCATGAAAAATTGTGAATACATAGGCCATGGAGTATTCAGATGAATGTGGTCAAGGATCATTGTGACGAAAATTGTCCTGGAATATTGTGATTACACGGTTCATGGAGCATTGCGATGACAAGGGCCATGGAGAAATGTGAAGACAGGTGTCATGGGGCAATGTGATGACAGTGGTCATCTAGGATTGTAAAGAAAGATAACATGGAGCACAGGGATGACAGTGGCCAGGGAGCATTGTGATGAGAGGGTTCATGGGGCATTGTGATGACACGGCCATGGAACATTATGATGACAAGAATTCTGGAGCCTTGTGATAAAAAGGGCATGGACCATTGTGATTAGAGGGGCCATGGAGCATTCTGATGACAACGGCATGGAGCATTTTGATGACAAGGGTCATCGAGCATTGTGATGACAGTGGTCATGAAGCATTGTGATGAATGTGGTCAAGGATCATTGTGATGACAAGTGTCGTGGAGCATTGTGATGACAGGGGTCATAGAGCATTGTGATGACACGGTTATGGAATATTGTGATGACCAGAATTCTGTAGCACTGTGATGAAAAGGGAATGGAGCATTGTGATTACAGGGGTCATGGAGCATTGTGTTGACAATTGTTCTAGAACATTGTGATGACAGGGATCATGGAGCATAGTGATGAAAGGGGCCATGGAGCATTGTGATGACAGGCGTCATGGGACAATGTGTTGACAGTGGTCATGGAGCATTGTTAGAAAGGGAACATGGAGCAATTTGATTTCAGGGGCCATGAAAAATTGTGAATACATACGCCATGGAGTATTCAGATGAATTTGGTCAAGGATCATTGTGACGAAAAGTGTCCTGGAATATTGTGATGACACGGTTCATGGAGCATTGCGATGACAAGGGCCATGGCGAATGAGAAGACAGGTGTCATGGGGCATTGTGATGACAGTGGTCATATAGAATTGTGAAGAAAGATATCATGGAGCACTGGGATGACAGGGGCCATGGAACATTGTGATGACAGGGGTCATGGCGCTTTGTGATGACACGGCCATGGAACATTATGATGACAAGAATTCTGGAGCATTGTGATAAAATGGGCATTGACCATTGTGATAAGAGGGGCCAAGGAGCATTCTGATGACAACGGCATGGAGCATTGTGATGACAAGGGTCATCGAGCATTGTGATGACAGTGGTCATGAAGCATTGTGATGAATGTGGTCATGGATCATTGTGATGACAAGTGTCGTGGAGCAGTGTGATGTCAGGGGTCATAGAGCATTGTGATGACACGGTTATGGAATATTGTGATGACCAGAATTCTGTAGCACTGTGATGAAAAGGGAATGGAGCATTGTGATTACAGGGATCATGGAGCATTGTAATGACAATTGTTCTAGAACATTGTGAAGACAGGGATCATGGAGCATAGTGATGAAAGGGGCCATGGAGCATTGTGATGACAGGCGTCATGGGACAATGTGTTGATAGTGGTCATGGAGCCTTGTTAGAAAGGGAACATGGAGCAATTTGATTTCAGGGGTCATGAAAAATTGTGAATACATAGGCCATGGAGTATTCAGATGAATGTGGTCAAGGATCATTGTGACAAAAATTGTCCTGGAATATTGTGATGACACGGTTCATGGAGCATTGCGATGACAAGGGCCATGGAGAAATGTGAAGACAGGTGTCATGGGGCAATGTGATAACAGTGGTCATCTAGGATTGTGAAGAAAGATAACATGGAGCACAGGGATGACAGGGGCCATGGAGCATTGTGATGACAGGGGTCATGTGGCATTGTGATGACACGGCCATGGAACATTATGATGACAAGAATTCTGGAGCATTGTGATAAAAAGGGCATGGACCATTGTGATTAGAGGGGCCAAGGAGCAATGTGATGACAACGGCATGGAGCATTGTGATGACAAGGGTCATCGAGCATTGTGATGACAGTGGTCATGAAGCATTGTGATGAATGTGGTCATGCATCATTGTGATGACAAGTGTCGTGGAGCATTGTGATGACAGGGATCATAGAGCATTGTGATGACACGGTTATGGAATATTGTTATGACCAGAATTCTGTAGCACTGTGATGAAAAGGGAATGGAGCATTGTGATTACAGGGGTCATGGAGCATTGTGTTGACAATTGTTCTAGAACATTGTGATGACAGGGATCATGGAGCATAGTGATGATAGGGGCCATGGAGCATTGTGATGACAGGCGTCATGGGACATTGTGTTGACAGTGGTCATGGAGCATAGTTAGAAAGGGAACATGGAGCAATTAGATTTCAGGGGCCATGAAAAATTTTGAATATATAGGCCATGGAGTATTCAGATGAATGTGGTCAAGGATTATTGTGACGAAAATTGTCCTGGAATATTGTGATGACACGGTTCATGGAGCATTGCAATGAAAAGGGCCATGGCGAAATGTGAAGACAGGTGTCATGGGGCATTGTGATGACAGGGGTCATGGGGCATTGTGATGACACGGCCATGGAACATTATGATGACAAGAATTCTGGAGCATTGTGATAAAAAGGGCATGGATCATTGTGATTAGAGGGGCCAGGGAGAATTCTGATGACAATGGCATGGAGCATTGTGATGACAAGCTTTATCGAGCATTGTGATGACAGTGGTCATGAAGCATTGTGATGAATGTGGTCATGGATCATTGTGATGACAAGTGTCGTGGAGCATTGTGATGACAGGGGTCATAGAGCATTGTGATGACACGGTTATGGAATATAGTGATGACCAGAATTCTGTAGCACAGTGATGTAAAGGGAATGGAGCATTGTGATTACAGGGGTCATGGAGCATTGTGATGACAAATGTTCTAGAACATTGTGATGACAGGGATCATGGAGCATAGTGATGAAAGGGGCAATGGAGATTTGTGTTGACAGGCGTCATGGGACATTGTGTTGACAGTGGACATGGAGCTTTGTTAGAGAGGGAACATGGAGCAATTTGATTTCAGGGGCCATGAAAAATTGCGAATACATACGCCATGGAGTATTCAGATGAATGTGGTCAAGGATCATTGTGACGACAAGTGTCCTGGAATATTGTGATGACACGGTTCACGGAGCATTGCGATGACAAGGGCAATGGAGAAATGTGAAGACAGGTGTCATGAGGCATTGTGATGACAGTGGTCATCTAGAATTGTGAAGAAAGATATCATGGAGCACTGGGATGACAGGGGCCATGGAGCATTGTGATGACAGGGGTCATGGGGCATTGTGATGACATGGCCATGGAACATTATGATGACAAGAATTCTGGAGCATTGTGATAAAAAGGGCATGGACCATTGTGATTAGAGGGGCCAAGGAGCATTCTGATGACAACGGCATGGAGCATTGTGATGACAAGGGTCATCGAGCTTTGTGATGACAGTGGTCATGAAGCATTGTGATGAATGTGGTCATGGATCATTGTGAAGACAAGTGTCGTGGAGCATTGTGATGACAGGGGTCATAGAGCATTGTGATGACACGTTTATGGAATATTGTGATGACCAGAATTCTGTAGCACTGTGATGAAAAGGGAATGGAGCATTGTGATTACAGGGGTCATGGAGCATTGTGATGACAATTGTTCTAGAACATTGTGAAGACAGGGATCATGGAGCATAGTGATGAAAGGGGCCATGGAGCATTGTGATGACAGGCGTCATGGGACAATGTGTTGACAGTGGTCATGGAGCATTGTTAGAAAGAGAACATGGAGCAAAGTGATTTCAGGGGCCATGAAAATTTGTGAATACATAGGCCATGGAGTATTCAGATGAATGTCGTCAAGGATCATTGTGACAAAAAGTGTCCTGGAATATTCTGATGACACAGTTCATGGAGCATTGCGATGACAAGGGCCATGGCGAAATGTGAAGACAGTTGTCATGGGGCATTGTGATGACAGTGGTCCTCTAGAATTGTGGAGAAAGATATCATGGAGCACCAGGGTGACAGGGGCCATGGAGCATTGTGATGACAGGGGTCATGGAGCTTTGTGATGACACGGCCATGGAACATTATGATGACAAGAATTCTGGAGCATTGTGATAAAATGGGCATGGACCATTGTGATTAGAGGGGCCAAGGAGCATTCTGATGACAACGGCATGGAGCATTGTGATGACAAGGGTCATCGAGCATTGTGATGACAGTGGTCAAGAAGCATTGTGATGAATGTGGTCATGGATCATTGTGATGACAAGTGTCGTGGAGCTTTGTGATGTCAGGGGTCATAGAGCATTGTGATGACAAGGTTATGGAATATTGTGATGACCAGAATTCTGTAGCACTGTGATGAAAAGGGAATGGAGCATTGTGATTACAGGGGTCATGGAGCATTGTGATGACAATTGTTCTAGAACATTGTGAAGACAGGGATCATGGAGCATAGTGATGAAAGGGGCCATGGAGCATTGTGATGACAGGCGTCATGGGACAATGTGTTGATAGTGGTCATGGATCCTTGTTAGAAAGGGAACATGGAGCAATTTGATTTCAGGGGTCATGAAAAATTGTGAATACATAGGCCATGGAGTATTCAGATGAATGTGGTCAAGGATCATTGTGACGAAAATTGTCCTGGAATATTGTGATGACACGGTTCATGGAGCATTGCGATGACAAGGGCCATGGAGAAATGTGAAGACAGGTGTCATGGGGCAATGTGATAACAGTGGTCATCTAGGATTGTGAAGAAAGATAACATGGAGCACAGGGATGACAGGGGCCATGGAGCATTGTGATGACAGGGGTCATGGGGCATTGTGATGACACGGCCATGGAACATTATGATGACAAGAATTCTGGAGCATTGTGATAAAAAGGGCATGGACCATTGTGATTAGAGGGGCCAAGGAGCAATGTGATGACAACGGCATGGAGCATTGTGATGACAAGGGTCATCGAGCATTGTGATGACAGTGGTCATGAAGCATTGTGATGAATGTGGTCATGCATCATTGTGATGACAAGTGTCGTGGAGCATTGTGATGACAGGGATCATAGAGCATTGTGATGACACGGTTATGGAATATTGTTATGACCAGAATTCTGTAGCACTGTGATGAAAAGGGAATGGAGCATTGTGATTACAGGGGTCATGGAGCATTGTGTTGACAATTGTTCTAGAACATTGTGATGACAGGGATCATGGAGCATAGTGATGATAGGGGCCATGGAGCATTGTGATGACAGGCGTCATGGGACATTGTGTTGACAGTGGTCATGGAGCATAGTTAGAAAGGGAACATGGAGCAATTAGATTTCAGGGGCCATGAAAAATTTTGAATATATAGGCCATGGAGTATTCAGATGAATGTGGTCAAGGATTATTGTGACGAAAATTGTCCTGGAATATTGTGATGACACGGTTCATGGATCATTGCAATGACAAGGGCCATGGCGAAATGTGAAGACAGGTGTCATGGGGTATTGTGATGACAGTGGTCCTCTATAATTGTGAAGTAAGATATCATGTAGCACTGGGATGACAGGGGTCATGGAGCATTGTGATGACAGGGGTCATGGGGCATTGTGATGACACGGCCATGGAACATTATGATGACAAGTATTCTGGAGTATTATGATAAAATGGGCATGGACCATTGTGATTAGAGGGGCCAAGGAGCAATGTGATGACAACGGCATGGAGCATTTTGATGACAAGGGTCATCGAGCATTGTGATGACAGTGGTCATGAAGCATTGTGATGAATGTGGTCATGCATCATTGTGATGACAAGTGTCGTGGAGCATTGTGATGACAGGGGTCATAGAGCATTGTGATGACACGGTTATGGAATATTGTGATGACCAGAATTCTGTAGCACTGTGATGAAAAGGGAATGGAGCATGGTGATTACAGGGGTCATGGAGCATTGTGTTGACAATTGTTCTAGAACATTGTGATGACAGGGATCATGGAGCATAGTGATGAAAGGGGCCATGGAGCATTGTGAAGACAGGCGTCATGGGACAATGTGTTGACAGTGGTCATGGAGCATTGTTAGAAAGGGAACATGGAGCAATTAGATTTCAGGGGCCATGAAAAATTTTGAATACATAGGCCATGGAGTATTCAGATGAATTTGGTCATGGATTATTGTGACGAAAAGTGTCCTGGAATATTGTGATGACAAGGTTCATGGAGCATTGCGATGACAAGGGCCATGGCGAAATGTGAAGACAGGTGTCATGGGGCATTGTGATGACAGGGGTCATGGGGCATTGTGATGACACGGCCATGGAACATTATGATGACAAGAATTCTGGAGCATTGTGATAAAAAGGGCATGGATCATTGTGATTAGAGGGGCCAGGGAGCATTCTGATGACAATGGCATGGAGCATTGTGATGACAAGCTTTATCGAGCATTGTGATGACAGTGGTCATGAAGCATTGTGATGAATGTGGTCATGGATCATTGTGATGACAAGTGTCGTGGAGCATTGTGATGACAGGGGTCATAGAGCATTGTGATGACACGGTTATGGAATATAGTGATGACCAGAATTCTGTAGCACAGTGATGAAAAGGGAATGGAGCATTGTGATTACAGGGGTCATGGAGCATTGTGATGACAAATGTTCTAGAACATTGTGATGACAGGGATCATGGAGCATAGTGATGAAAGGGGCAATGGAGATTTGTGTTGACAGGCGTCATGGGACATTGTGTTGACAGTGGACATGGAGCTTTGTTAGAAAGGGAACATGGAGCAATTTGATTTCAGGGGCCATGAAAAATTGCGAATACATACGCCATGGAGTATTCAGATGAATGTGGTCAAGGATCATTGTGACGACAAGTGTCCTGGAATATTGTGATGACACGGTTCATGGAGCATTGCGATAACAAGGGCCATGGCGAAATGTGAAGACAGGTGTCATGGGGCATTGTGATGACAGTGGTCATCTAGAATTCTGAAGAAAGATATCATGGAGCACTGGGATGACAGGGGCCATGGAGCATTGTGATGACAGGGGTCATGGGGCATTGTGATGACACGGCCATGGAACATTATGATGACAAGAATTCTGGAGCATTGTGATAAAAAGGGCATGGACCATTGTGATTAGAGGGGCCAAGGAGCATTCTGATGACAACCGCATGGAGCATTGTGATGACAAGGGTCATCGAGCATTGTGATGAAAGTGGTCATGAAGCATTGTGATGAATGTGGTCAGGGATCATTGTGAAGACAAGTGTCGTGGAGCATTGCGATGACAGGGGTCATAGAGCATTGTGATGACACGGTTATGGAATATTGTGATGACCAGAATTCTGTAGCACTGTGATGAAAAGGGAATGGAGCGTTGTGATTACAGGGGTCATGGAGCATTGTGATGACAATTGTTCTAGAACATTGTGAAGACAGGGATCATGGAGCATAGTGATGAAAGGGGCCATGGAGCATTGTGATGACAGGCGTCATGGGACAATGTGTCGACAGTGGTCATGGAGCATTGTTAGAAAGGGAACATGGAGCAAAGTGATTTCAGGGGCCATGAAAATTTGTGAATACATAGGCCATGGAGTATTCAGATGAATGTGGTCAAGGATCATTGTGACAAAAAGTGTCCTGGAATATTGTGATGACACGGTTCATGGAGCATTGCGATGACAAGGGCCATGGCGAAATGTGAAGACAGGTGTCATGGGGCATTGTGATGACAGTGGTCCTCTATAATTGTGAAGAAAGATATCATGTAGCACTGGGATGACAGGGGTCATGGAGCATTGTGATGACAGGGGTCATGGGGCATTGTGATGACACGGCCATGGAACATTATGATGACAAGTATTCTGGAGTATTATGATAAAATGGGCATGGACCATTGTGATTAGAGGGGCCAAGGAGCAATGTGATGACAACGGCATGGAGCATTGTGATGACAAGGGTCATCGAGCATTGTGATGACAGTGGTCATGAAGCATTGTGATGAATGTGGTCATGCATCATTGTGATGACAAGTGTCGTGGAGCATTGTGATGACAGGGATCATAGAGCATTGTGATGACACGGTTATGGAATATTGTGATGACCAGAATTCTGTAGCACTGTGATGAAAAGGGAATGGAGCATTGTGATTACAGGGGTCATGGAGCATTGTGTTGACAATTTTTCTAGAACATTGTGATGACAGGGATCATGGAGCATAGTGATGATAGAGGCCATGGAGCATTGTGATGACAGGCGTCATGGGACATTGTGTTGACAGTGGTCATGGAGCATTGTTAGAAAGGGAACATGGAGCAATTAGATTTCAGGGGCCATGAAAAATTTTGAATACATAGGCCATGGAGTATTCAGATGAACGTGGTCATGGATTATTGTGACGAAAAGTGTCCTGGAATATTGTGATGACAAGGTTCATGGAGCATTGCGATGACAAGGGCCATGGCGAAATGTGAAGACAGGTGTCATGGGGCATTGTGATGACAGGAGTCATGGGGCATTGTGATGACACGGCCATGGAACATTATGATGACAAGAATTCTGGAGCATTGTGATAAAAAGGGCATGGATCATTGTGATTAGAGGGGCCAGGGAGCATTCTGATGACAATGGCATGGAGCATTGTGATGACAAGCTTTATCGAGCATTGTGATGACAGTGGTCATGAAGCATTGTGATGAATGTGGTCATGGATCATTGTGATGACAAGTGTCGTGGAGCATTGTGATGACAGGGGTCATGGAGCATTGTGATGACAAATGTTCTAGAACATTGTGATGACAGGGATCATGGAGCATAGTGATGAAAGGGGCAATGGAGATTTGTGTTGACAGGCGTCATGGGACATTGTGTTGACAGTGGACATGGAGCTTTGTTAGAAAGGGAACATGGAGCAATTTGATTTCAGGGGCCATGAAAAATTGCGAATACATACGCCATGGAGTATTCAGATGAATGTGGTCAAGGATCATTGTGACGACAAGTGTCCTGGAATATTGTGATGACACGGTTCATGGAGCATTGCGATAACAAGGGCCATGGCGAAATGTGAAGACAGGTGTCACGGGGCATTGTGATGACAGTGGTCATCTAGAATTCTGAAGAAAGATATCATGGAGCACTGGGATGACAGGGGCCATGGAGCATTGTGATGACAGGGGTCATGGGGCATTGTGATGACACGGCCATGGAACATTATGATGACAAGAATTCTGGAGCATTGTGACAAAAAGGGCATGGACCATTGTGATTAGAGGGGCCAAGGAGCATTCTGATGACAACGGCATGGAGCAATGTGATGACAAGGGTCATCGAGCATTGTGATGACAGTGGTCATGAAGCATTGTGATGAATGTGGTCATGGATCATTGTGAAGACAAGTGTCGTGGAGCATTGTGATGACAGGGGTCATAGAGCATTGTGATGACACGGTTATGGAATATTGTGATGACCAGAATTCTGTAGCACTGTGATGAAACGGGAATGGAGCATTGTGATTACAGGGGTCATGGAGCATTGTGATGACAATTGTTCTAGAATATTGTGAAGACAGGGATCATGGAGCATAGTGATGAAAGGGGCCATGGAGCATTGTGATGACAGGCGTCATGGGACAATGTGTTGATAGTGGTCATGGAGCCTTGTTAGAAAGGGAACATGGAGCAATTTGATTTCAGGGGTCATGAAAAATTGTGAATACATAGGCCATGGAGTATTCAGATGAATGTGGTCAAGGATCATTGTGACGAAAATTGTCCTGGAATATTGTGATGACACGGTTCATGGAGCATTGCGATGACAAGGGCCATGGCGAAATGTGAAGACAGGTGTCATGGGGCAATGTGATGACAGTGGTCATCTAGGATTGTGAAGAAAGATAACATGGAGCACAGGGATGACAGGGGCCATGGAGCATTGTGATGACAGGGGTCATGGGCATTGTGATGACACGGCCATGGAACATTATGATGACAAGAATTCTGGAGCATTGTGATAAAAAGGGCATGGACCATTGTGATTAGAGGGGCCATGGAGCATTCTGATGACAACTGCATGGAGCATTTTGATGACAAGGGTCATCGAGCATTGTGATGACAGTGGTCATGAAGCATTGTGATGAATGTGGTCATGGATCATTGTGATGAAAAGTGTCGTGGAGCATTGTGATGACAGGGGTCGTAGAGCATTGTGATGACACGGTTATGGAATATTGTGATGACCAGAATTCTGTAGCACTGTGATGAAAAGGGAATGGAGCATTGTGATTACAGGGGTCATGGAGCATTGTGATGACAATTGTTCTAGAACATTGTGAAGACAGGGATCATGGAGCATAGAGATGAAAGGGGCCATGGAGCATTGTGATGACAGGCGTCATGGGACAATGTGTCGACAGTGGTCATGGAGCATTGTTAGAAAGGGAACATGGAGCAAAGTGATTTCAGGGGCCATGAAAATTTGTGAATAAATAGGCCATGGAGTATTCAGATGAATGTGGTCAAGGATCATTGTGACAAAAAGTGTCCTGGAATATTGTGATGACACGGTTCATGGAGCATTGCGATGACAAGGGCCATGGCGAAATGTGAAGACAGGTGTCATGGGGCATTGTGATGACAGTGGTCCTCTATAATTGTGAAGAAAGATATCATGTAGCACTGGGATGACAGGGTTCATGGAGCATTGTGATGACAGGGGTCATGGGGCATTGTGATGACACGGCCATGGAACATTATGATGACAAGTATTCTGGAGCATTATGATAAAATGGGCATGGACCATTGTGATTAGAGGGGCCAAGGAGCAATGTGATGACAACGGCATGGAGCATTGTGATGACAAGGGCCATCGAGCATTGTGATGACAGTTGTCATGAAGCATTGTGATGAATGTGGTCATGCATCATTGTGATGACAAGTGTCGTGGAGCATTGTGATGACAGGGATCATAGAGCATTGTGATGACACGGTTATGGAATATTGTGATGACCAGAATTCTGTAGCACTGTGATGAAAAGGGAATGGAGCATTGTGATTACAGGGGTCATGGAGCATTGTGTTGACAATTGTTCTAGCACATTGTGATGACAGGGATCATGGAGCATAGTGATGATAGGGGCCATGGAGCATTGTGATGACAGGCGTCATGGGACATTGTGCTTACAGTGGTCATGGATCATTGTTAGAAAGGGAACATGGAGCAATTAGATTTCAGGGGCCATGGAAAATTTTGAATACATAGGCCATGGAGTATTCAGATGAATGTGGTCAAGGATTATTGTGACGAAAAGTGTCCTGGAATATTGTGATGACAAGGTTCATGGAGCATTGCGATGACAAGGGCCATGGCGAAATGTGAAGACAGGTGTCATGGGGCATTGTGATGACAGGGGTCATGGGGCATTGTGATAACACGGCCATGGAACATTATGATGACAAGAATTCTGGAGCATTGTGATAAAAAGGGCATGGATCATTGTGATTAGAGGGGCCAGGAAGCATTCTGATGACAACGGCATGGAGCATTGTGATGAAAAGTGTCATCGAGCATTGTGATGACAGTGGTCAAGAAGCATTGTGATGAATGTGGTCATGGATCATTGTGATGACAAGTGTCATAGAGCATTGTGATGACAGGGGTCATAGAGCATTGTGATGACACAGTTATTGAATATTGTGATGACCAGAATTCTGTAGCACTGTGATGAAAAGTGAATGGAGCATTGTGATTACAGGGGTCATGGAGCATTGTGATTACAATTGTTCTAGAACATTGTGAAGACAGGGATCATGGAGCATAGTGATGAAAGGGGCCATGGAGCATTGTGATGACAGGCGTCATGGGACAATGTGTTGACAATGGTCATGGAGCATTGTTAGAAAGGGAACATGGAGCAATCTGATTTCAGGGGCCATGAACAATTGTGAATACATAGGCCATGGAGTATTCAGATGAATGTGGTCAAGGATCATTGTGACGAAAAGTGTCCTGGAATATGGTGATGACACGGTTCATGGAGCATTGCGATGACAAGGGCCATGGCGAAATGTGAAGACAGGTGTCATTCGGCATTGTGATGACAGTGGTCATCTAGAATTGTGAAGAAAGATATCATGGAGCACTGGGATGACAGGGGCCATGGAGCATTGTGATGACAGGGGTCATGGGGCTTTGTGATGACACGGCCATGGAACATTATGATGACAAGAATTCTGGAGCATTGTGATAAAAAGGGCATGGACCATTGTGATTAGAGGGGCCAAGGAGCATGCTGAAGACAACGGCCTGGAGCATTGTGATGACAAGTGTCATCGAGCATTGTGATGATAGTGGTCATGAAGCATTGTGATGAATGTGGTCATGAATCATTGTGATAAAAAGGGCATAGACCATTGTGATTAGAGGGGCAAAGGAGCATTGTGATGACAAGGGTCATCGAGCATTGTGATGACAGTGGTCATGAAGCATTGTGATGAATGTGGTCATGGATCATTGTGATGACAAGTGTCGTGGAGCATTGTGATGACAGGGATCATAGAGCATTGTGATGACACGGTTATTGAATATTGTGATGACCAGAATTCTGTAGCACTGTGATGAAAAGGGAATGGAGCATTGTGATTACAGGGGTAATGGAGCATTGTGATGACAATTGTTCTAGAAATTGTGATGACAGGGATCATGGAGAATAGTGATGAAAGGGGCCATGGAGCATTGTGATGACAGGCGTCATGGGACATTGTGTTGACAGTGTTCATGGAGCATTGTTAGAAAGGGAACATGGAGCAATTTGATTTCAGAGGCCATGAACAATTGTGAATACATAGGCCATGGAGTATTCAGATGAATGTGGTCAAGGATCATTGTGACGAAAAGTGTCCTGGAATATTGTGATGACACGGTTCATGGAGCATTGCGATGACAAGGGCCATGGCGAAATGTGAAGACAGGTGTCATGCGGCATTGTGATGACAGTGGTCCTCTAGAATTGTGAAGAAAGATATCATGCAGCACTGGGATGACAGGGGCCATGGAGCATTGTGATGACAGTGTTCTTGGGGCATTGTGATGACACGGCCATGGAACATTATGATGACAAGAATTCTGGAGCATTGTGATAAAAAGGTCATGGACCATTGTGATTAGATGGGCCAAGGAGCATTCTGATGACAACGGCATGGAGCATTGTGATGACAAGGGTCATCGAGCATTGTGAAGACAGTGGTCATGAAGCATTGTGATGAATGTGGTCATGCATCATTGTGATGACAAGTGTCGTGGAGCATTGTGATGACAGGGTCATAGAGCATTGTGATGACACGGTTATGGAATATTGTGATGACCAGAATTCTGTAGCACTGTGATGAAAAGGGAATGGAGCATTGTGATTACAGGGGTCATGGAGCATTGTGATGACAATTGTTCTAGAACATTGTGAAGACAGGGATCATGGAGCATAGTGATGAAAGGGGCCATGGAGCATTGTGATGACAGGCGTCATAGGACAATGTGTTGATAGTGGTCATGGAGCCTTGTTAGAAAGGGAACATGGAGCAATTTGATTTCTGGGGTCATGAAAAATTGTGAATACATAGGCCATGGAGTATTCAGATGAATGTGGTCAAGGATCATTGTGACGAAAATTGTCCTGGAATATTGTGATTACACGGTTCATGGAGCATTGCGATGACAAGGGCCATGGAGAAATGTGAAGACAGGTGTCATGGGGCAATGTGATGACAGTGGTCATCTAGGATTGTAAAGAAAGATAACATGGAGCACAGGGATGACAGTGGCCAGGGAGCATTGTGATGAGAGGGTTCATGGGGCATTGTGATGACACGGCCATGGAACATTATGATGACAAGAATTCTGGAGCCTTGTGATAAAAAGGGCATGGACCATTGTGATTAGAGGGGCCATGGAGCATTCTGATGACAACGGCATGGAGCATTTTGATGACAAGGGTCATCGAGCATTGTGATGACAGTGGTCATGAAGCATTGTGATGAATGTGGTCAAGGATCATTGTGATGACAAGTGTCGTGGAGCATTGTGATGACAGGGGTCATAGAGCATTGTGATGACACGGTTATGGAATATTGTGATGACCAGAATTCTGTAGCACTGTGATGAAAAGGGAATGGAGCATTGTGATTACAGGGGTCATGGAGCATTGTGTTGACAATTGTTCTAGAACATTGTGATGACAGGGATCATGGAGCATAGTGATGAAAGGGGCCATGGAGCATTGTGATGACAGGCGTCATGGGACAATGTGTTGACAGTGGTCATGGAGCATTGTTAGAAAGGGAACATGGAGCAATTTGATTTCAGGGGCCATGAAAAATTGTGAATACATACGCCATGGAGTATTCAGATGAATTTGGTCAAGGATCATTGTGACGAAAAGTGTCCTGGAATATTGTGATGACACGGTTCATGGAGCATTGCGATGACAAGGGCCATGGCGAATGAGAAGACAGGTGTCATGGGGCATTGTGATGACAGTGGTCATATAGAATTGTGAAGAAAGATATCATGGAGCACTGGGATGACAGGGGCCATGGAACATTGTGATGACAGGGGTCATGGCGCTTTGTGATGACACGGCCATGGAACATTATGATGACAAGAATTCTGGAGCATTGTGATAAAATGGGCATTGACCATTGTGATAAGAGGGGCCAAGGAGCATTCTGATGACAACGGCATGGAGCATTGTGATGACAAGGGTCATCGAGCATTGTGATGACAGTGGTCATGAAGCATTGTGATGAATGTGGTCATGGATCATTGTGATGACAAGTGTCGTGGAGCAGTGTGATGTCAGGGGTCATAGAGCATTGTGATGACACGGTTATGGAATATTGTGATGACCAGAATTCTGTAGCACTGTGATGAAAAGGGAATGGAGCATTGTGATTACAGGGATCATGGAGCATTGTAATGACAATTGTTCTAGAACATTGTGAAGACAGGGATCATGGAGCATAGTGATGAAAGGGGCCATGGAGCATTGTGATGACAGGCGTCATGGGACAATGTGTTGATAGTGGTCATGGAGCCTTGTTAGAAAGGGAACATGGAGCAATTTGATTTCAGGGGTCATGAAAAATTGTGAATACATAGGCCATGGAGTATTCAGATGAATGTGGTCAAGGATCATTGTGACAAAAATTGTCCTGGAATATTGTGATGACACGGTTCATGGAGCATTGCGATGACAAGGGCCATGGAGAAATGTGAAGACAGGTGTCATGGGGCAATGTGATAACAGTGGTCATCTAGGATTGTGAAGAAAGATAACATGGAGCACAGGGATGACAGGGGCCATGGAGCATTGTGATGACAGGGGTCATGTGGCATTGTGATGACACGGCCATGGAACATTATGATGACAAGAATTCTGGAGCATTGTGATAAAAAGGGCATGGACCATTGTGATTAGAGGGGCCAAGGAGCAATGTGATGACAACGGCATGGAGCATTGTGATGACAAGGGTCATCGAGCATTGTGATGACAGTGGTCATGAAGCATTGTGATGAATGTGGTCATGCATCATTGTGATGACAAGTGTCGTGGAGCATTGTGATGACAGGGATCATAGAGCATTGTGATGACACGGTTATGGAATATTGTTATGACCAGAATTCTGTAGCACTGTGATGAAAAGGGAATGGAGCATTGTGATTACAGGGGTCATGGAGCATTGTGTTGACAATTGTTCTAGAACATTGTGATGACAGGGATCATGGAGCATAGTGATGATAGGGGCCATGGAGCATTGTGATGACAGGCGTCATGGGACATTGTGTTGACAGTGGTCATGGAGCATAGTTAGAAAGGGAACATGGAGCAATTAGATTTCAGGGGCCATGAAAAATTTTGAATATATAGGCCATGGAGTATTCAGATGAATGTGGTCAAGGATTATTGTGACGAAAATTGTCCTGGAATATTGTGATGACACGGTTCATGGAGCATTGCAATGAAAAGGGCCATGGCGAAATGTGAAGACAGGTGTCATGGGGCATTGTGATGACAGGGGTCATGGGGCATTGTGATGACACGGCCATGGAACATTATGATGACAAGAATTCTGGAGCATTGTGATAAAAAGGGCATGGATCATTGTGATTAGAGGGGCCAGGGAGAATTCTGATGACAATGGCATGGAGCATTGTGATGACAAGCTTTATCGAGCATTGTGATGACAGTGGTCATGAAGCATTGTGATGAATGTGGTCATGGATCATTGTGATGACAAGTGTCGTGGAGCATTGTGATGACAGGGGTCATAGAGCATTGTGATGACACGGTTATGGAATATAGTGATGACCAGAATTCTGTAGCACAGTGATGTAAAGGGAATGGAGCATTGTGATTACAGGGGTCATGGAGCATTGTGATGACAAATGTTCTAGAACATTGTGATGACAGGGATCATGGAGCATAGTGATGAAAGGGGCAATGGAGATTTGTGTTGACAGGCGTCATGGGACATTGTGTTGACAGTGGACATGGAGCTTTGTTAGAGAGGGAACATGGAGCAATTTGATTTCAGGGGCCATGAAAAATTGCGAATACATACGCCATGGAGTATTCAGATGAATGTGGTCAAGGATCATTGTGACGACAAGTGTCCTGGAATATTGTGATGACACGGTTCATGGAGCATTGCGATAACAAGGGCCATGGCGAAATGTGAAGACAGGTGTCATGGGGCATTGTGATGACAGTGGTCATCTAGAATTCTGAAGAAAGATATCATGGAGCACTGGGATGACAGGGGCCATGGAGCATTGTGATGACAGGGGTCATGGGGCATTGTGATGACATGGCCATGGAACATTATGATGACAAGAATTCTGGAGCATTGTGATAAAAAGGGCATGGACCATTGTGATTAGAGGGGCCAAGGAGCATTCTGATGACAACGGCATGGAGCATTGTGATGACAAGGGTCATCGAGCTTTGTGATGACAGTGGTCATGAAGCATTGTGATGAATGTGGTCATGGATCATTGTGAAGACAAGTGTCGTGGAGCATTGTGATGACAGGGGTCATAGAGCATTGTGATGACACGTTTATGGAATATTGTGATGACCAGAATTCTGTAGCACTGTGATGAAAAGGGAATGGAGCATTGTGATTACAGGGGTCATGGAGCATTGTGATGACAATTGTTCTAGAACATTGTGAAGACAGGGATCATGGAGCATAGTGATGAAAGGGGCCATGGAGCATTGTGATGACAGGCGTCATGGGACAATGTGTTGACAGTGGTCATGGAGCATTGTTAGAAAGAGAACATGGAGCAAAGTGATTTCAGGGGCCATGAAAATTTGTGAATACATAGGCCATGGAGTATTCAGATGAATGTCGTCAAGGATCATTGTGACAAAAAGTGTCCTGGAATATTCTGATGACACAGTTCATGGAGCATTGCGATGACAAGGGCCATGGCGAAATGTGAAGACAGTTGTCATGGGGCATTGTGATGACAGTGGTCCTCTAGAATTGTGGAGAAAGATATCATGGAGCACCAGGGTGACAGGGGCCATGGAGCATTGTGATGACAGGGGTCATGGAGCTTTGTGATGACACGGCCATGGAACATTATGATGACAAGAATTCTGGAGCATTGTGATAAAATGGGCATGGACCATTGTGATTAGAGGGGCCAAGGAGCATTCTGATGACAACGGCATGGAGCATTGTGATGACAAGGGTCATCGAGCATTGTGATGACAGTGGTCAAGAAGCATTGTGATGAATGTGGTCATGGATCATTGTGATGACAAGTGTCGTGGAGCTTTGTGATGTCAGGGGTCATAGAGCATTGTGATGACAAGGTTATGGAATATTGTGATGACCAGAATTCTGTAGCACTGTGATGAAAAGGGAATGGAGCATTGTGATTACAGGGGTCATGGAGCATTGTGATGACAATTGTTCTAGAACATTGTGAAGACAGGGATCATGGAGCATAGTGATGAAAGGGGCCATGGAGCATTGTGATGACAGGCGTCATGGGACAATGTGTTGATAGTGGTCATGGATCCTTGTTAGAAAGGGAACATGGAGCAATTTGATTTCAGGGGTCATGAAAAATTGTGAATACATAGGCCATGGAGTATTCAGATGAATGTGGTCAAGGATCATTGTGACGAAAATTGTCCTGGAATATTGTGATGACACGGTTCATGGAGCATTGCGATGACAAGGGCCATGGAGAAATGTGAAGACAGGTGTCATGGGGCAATGTGATAACAGTGGTCATCTAGGATTGTGAAGAAAGATAACATGGAGCACAGGGATGACAGGGGCCATGGAGCATTGTGATGACAGGGGTCATGGGGCATTGTGATGACACGGCCATGGAACATTATGATGACAAGAATTCTGGAGCATTGTGATAAAAAGGGCATGGACCATTGTGATTAGAGGGGCCAAGGAGCAATGTGATGACAACGGCATGGAGCATTGTGATGACAAGGGTCATCGAGCATTGTGATGACAGTGGTCATGAAGCATTGTGATGAATGTGGTCATGCATCATTGTGATGACAAGTGTCGTGGAGCATTGTGATGACAGGGATCATAGAGCATTGTGATGACACGGTTATGGAATATTGTTATGACCAGAATTCTGTAGCACTGTGATGAAAAGGGAATGGAGCATTGTGATTACAGGGGTCATGGAGCATTGTGTTGACAATTGTTCTAGAACATTGTGATGACAGGGATCATGGAGCATAGTGATGATAGGGGCCATGGAGCATTGTGATGACAGGCGTCATGGGACATTGTGTTGACAGTGGTCATGGAGCATAGTTAGAAAGGGAACATGGAGCAATTAGATTTCAGGGGCCATGAAAAATTTTGAATATATAGGCCATGGAGTATTCAGATGAATGTGGTCAAGGATTATTGTGACGAAAATTGTCCTGGAATATTGTGATGACACGGTTCATGGATCATTGCAATGACAAGGGCCATGGCGAAATGTGAAGACAGGTGTCATGGGGTATTGTGATGACAGTGGTCCTCTATAATTGTGAAGTAAGATATCATGTAGCACTGGGATGACAGGGGTCATGGAGCATTGTGATGACAGGGGTCATGGGGCATTGTGATGACACGGCCATGGAACATTATGATGACAAGTATTCTGGAGTATTATGATAAAATGGGCATGGACCATTGTGATTAGAGGGGCCAAGGAGCAATGTGATGACAACGGCATGGAGCATTTTGATGACAAGGGTCATCGAGCATTGTGATGACAGTGGTCATGAAGCATTGTGATGAATGTGGTCATGCATCATTGTGATGACAAGTGTCGTGGAGCATTGTGATGACAGGGGTCATAGAGCATTGTGATGACACGGTTATGGAATATTGTGATGACCAGAATTCTGTAGCACTGTGATGAAAAGGGAATGGAGCATGGTGATTACAGGGGTCATGGAGCATTGTGTTGACAATTGTTCTAGAACATTGTGATGACAGGGATCATGGAGCATAGTGATGAAAGGGGCCATGGAGCATTGTGAAGACAGGCGTCATGGGACAATGTGTTGACAGTGGTCATGGAGCATTGTTAGAAAGGGAACATGGAGCAATTAGATTTCAGGGGCCATGAAAAATTTTGAATACATAGGCCATGGAGTATTCAGATGAATTTGGTCATGGATTATTGTGACGAAAAGTGTCCTGGAATATTGTGATGACAAGGTTCATGGAGCATTGCGATGACAAGGGCCATGGCGAAATGTGAAGACAGGTGTCATGGGGCATTGTGATGACAGGGGTCATGGGGCATTGTGATGACACGGCCATGGAACATTATGATGACAAGAATTCTGGAGCATTGTGATAAAAAGGGCATGGATCATTGTGATTAGAGGGGCCAGGGAGCATTCTGATGACAATGGCATGGAGCATTGTGATGACAAGCTTTATCGAGCATTGTGATGACAGTGGTCATGAAGCATTGTGATGAATGTGGTCATGGATCATTGTGATGACAAGTGTCGTGGAGCATTGTGATGACAGGGGTCATAGAGCATTGTGATGACACGGTTATGGAATATAGTGATGACCAGAATTCTGTAGCACAGTGATGAAAAGGGAATGGAGCATTGTGATTACAGGGGTCATGGAGCATTGTGATGACAAATGTTCTAGAACATTGTGATGACAGGGATCATGGAGCATAGTGATGAAAGGGGCAATGGAGATTTGTGTTGACAGGCGTCATGGGACATTGTGTTGACAGTGGACATGGAGCTTTGTTAGAAAGGGAACATGGAGCAATTTGATTTCAGGGGCCATGAAAAATTGCGAATACATACGCCATGGAGTATTCAGATGAATGTGGTCAAGGATCATTGTGACGACAAGTGTCCTGGAATATTGTGATGACACGGTTCATGGAGCATTGCGATAACAAGGGCCATGGCGAAATGTGAAGACAGGTGTCATGGGGCATTGTGATGACAGTGGTCATCTAAAATTGTGAAGAAAGATATCATGGAACACTGGGATGACAGGGGCCATGGAGCATTGTGATGACAGGGGTCATGGGGCATTGTGATGACATGGCCATGGAACATTATGATGACAAGAATTCTGGAGCATTGTGATAAAAAGGGCATGGATCATTGTGATTAGAGGGGCCAAGGAGCATTCTGATGACAACGGCATGGATCATTGTGATGACAAGTGTCATCGAGCATTGTGATGACAGTGGTCATGAAGCATTGTGATGAATGTGGTCATGGATCATTGTGATGACAAGTGTCGTGGAGCATTGTGATGACAGGGGTCATAGAGCATTGTGATGACATGGTTATGGAATATTGTGATGACCAGAATTCTGTAGCACTGTGATGAAAAGGGAATGGAGCATTGTGATTACAGGGGTCATGGAGCATTGTGATGACAATTGTTCTAGAACATTGTGAAGACAGGGATCATGGAGCATAGTGATGAAAGGGGCCATGGAGCATTGTGATGACAGGCGTCATGGGACAATGTGTTGACAGTGGTCATGGAGCATTGTTAGAAAGAGAACATGGAGCAAAGTGATTTCAGGGGCCATGAAAATTTGTGAATACATAGGCCATGGAGTATTCAGATGAATGTCGTCAAGGATCATTGTGACAAAAAGTGTCCTGGAATATTCTGATGACACAGTTCATGGAGCATTGCGATGACAAGGGCCATGGCGAAATGTGAAGACAGTTGTCATGGGGCATTGTGATGACAGTGGTCCTCTAGAATTGTGGAGAAAGATATCATGGAGCACCAGGGTGACAGGGGCCATGGAGCATTGTGATGACAGGGGTCATGGAGCTTTGTGATGACACGGCCATGGAACATTATGATGACAAGAATTCTGGAGCATTGTGATAAAATGGGCATGGACCATTGTGATTAGAGGGGCCAAGGAGCATTCTGATGACAACGGCATGGAGCATTGTGATGACAAGGGTCATCGAGCATTGTGATGACAGTGGTCAAGAAGCATTGTGATGAATGTGGTCATGGATCATTGTGATGACAAGTGTCGTGGAGCTTTGTGATGTCAGGGGTCATAGAGCATTGTGATGACAAGGTTATGGAATATTGTGATGACCAGAATTCTGTAGCACTGTGATGAAAAGGGAATGGAGCATTGTGATTACAGGGGTCATGGAGCATTGTGATGACAATTGTTCTAGAACATTGTGAAGACAGGGATCATGGAGCATAGTGATGAAAGGGGCCATGGAGCATTGTGATGACAGGCGTCATGGGACAATGTGTTGATAGTGGTCATTGAGCCTTGTTAGAAAGGGAACATGGAGCAATTTGATTTCAGGGGTCATGAAAAATTGTGAATACATAGGCCATGGAGTATTCAGATGAATGTGGTCAAGGATCATTGTGACGAAAATTGTCCTGGAATATTGTGATGACACGGTTCATGGAGCATTGCGATGACAAGGGCCATGGCAAAATGTGAAGACAGGTGTCATGGGGCAATATGATGACTTTGGTCATCTAGGATTGTGAAGAAAGATAACATGGAGCACAGGGATGACAGGGGCCATGGAGCATTGTGATGACAGGGGTCATGGGGCATTGTGATGACACGGCCATGGAACATTATGATGACAAGAATTCTGGAGCCTTGTGATAAAAAGGGCATGGACCATTGTGATTAGAGGGGACAAGGAGCAATGTTATGACAACGGCATGGAGCATTGTGATGACAAGGGTCATCGAGCATTGTGATGACAGTGGTCATGAAGCATTGTGATGAATGTGGTCATGCATCATTGTGATGACAAGTGTCGTGGAGCATTGTGATGACAGGGGTCATAGAGCATTGTGATGACACGGTTATGGAATATTGTGATGACCAGAATTCTGTAGCACTGTGATGAAAAGGGAATGGAGCATTGTGATTACAGGGGTCATGGAGCATTGTGTTGACAATTGTTCTAGAACATTGTGATGACAGGGATCATGGAGCATAGTGATGATAGGGGCCATGGAGCATTGTGATGACAGGCGTCATGGGATATTGTGTTTACAGTGGTCATGGAGCATTGTTAGAAAGGGAATATGGAGCAATTAGATTTCAGGGGCCATGAAAAATTTTGAATACATACGCCATGGAGTATTCAGATGAATGTGGTCAAGGATTATTGTGACGAAAAGTGTCCTGGAATATTGTGATGACAAGGTTCATGGAGCATTGCGATGACAAGGGCCATGGCGAAATGTGAAGACAGGTGTCATGGGGCATTGTGATGACAGGGGTCATGGTGCATAGTGATGACACGGCCATGGAACATTATGATGACAAGAATTCTGGAGCATTGTGATAAAAGGGGCATGGATCATTGTGATTAGAGTGGCCAGGGAGCATTCTGATGACAACGGCATGGAGCATT
Organism: Eschrichtius robustus; assembly: GCF_028021215.1. Lineage (NCBI taxonomy): Eukaryota > Metazoa > Chordata > Mammalia > Artiodactyla > Eschrichtiidae > Eschrichtius > Eschrichtius robustus. Next base: position 3,167,394 of record NW_027175249.1, on the reverse strand, counting down.
GTGATGAAAAGTGTCATCGAGCATTGTGATGACAGTTGTCATGAAGCATTGTGATGAATGTGGTCATGGATCATTGTGATGAAAAGTGTCGTAGAGCATTGTGATGACAGGGTTCATAGAGCATTGTGATGACACGGTTATTGAATATTGTGATGACCAGAATTCTGTAGCACTGTGATGAAAAGTGAATGGAGCATTGTGATTACAGGGGTCATGGAGCATTGTGATGACAATTGTTCTAGAACATTGTGAAGACAGGGATCATGGAGCATAGTGATGAAAGGGGCCATGGAGCATTGTGATGACAGTCGTCATGGGACAATGTGTTGACAGTGGTCATGGAGCCTTGTTAGAAAGGGAACATGGAGCAATTTGATTTCAGGGGTCATGAAAAATTGTGAATACATAGGCCATGGAGTATTCAGATGAATGTGGTCAAGGATCATTGTGACGAAAATTGTCCTGGAATATTGTGATGACACGGTTCATGGAGCATTGCGATGACAAGGGCCATGGCGAAATGTGAAGACAGGTGTCATGAGGCAATGTGATGACAGTGGTCATCTAGAAATGTGAAGAAAGATATCATGGATCACAGGGATGACAGGGGCCATGGAGCATTGTGATGACAGGTGTCATGGGGCATTGTGATGACACGGCCATGGAACATTATGATGACAAGAATTCTGGAGCATTGTGATAAAAAGGGCATGGACCATTGTGATTAGAGGGGCCATGGAGCATTCTGATGACAACTGCATGGAGCATTTTGATGACAAGGGTCATCGAGCATTGTGATGACAGTGGTCATGAAGCATTGTGATGAATGTGGTCATGCATCATTGTGATGACAAGTGTCGTGGAGCATTGTGATGACAGGGGTCATAGAGCATTGTGATGACACGGTTATGGAATATTTTGATGACCATTATTCTGTAGCACTGTGATGAAAAGGGAATGGAACATTGTGATTACAGTGGTCATGGAGCATTGTGATGACAATTGTTCTAGAACATTGTGAAGACAGGGATCATGGAGCATAGTGATGAAAGGGGCCATGGAGCATTGTGATGACAGGCGTCATGGGACAATGTGTTGACAGTGGTCATGGAGCATGGTTAGAAAGGGAACATGGAGCAATCTGATTTCAGGAGCCATGAACAATTGTGAATACATAGGCCATGGAGTATTCAGATGAATGTGGTCATGGATTATTGTGAGGAAAAGTGTCCTGGAATATTGTGATGACAAGGTTCATGGAGCATTGCGATGACAAGGGCCATGGCGAAATGTGAAGACAGGTGTCATGGGGCATTGTGATGACAGTGGTCATCTAGAATTGTGAAGAAAGATATCATGGAGCACTGGGATGACAGGGGCCATGGAGCATTGTGATGACAGGCGTCATGGGGCATTGTGATGACACGGCCATGGAACATTATGATGACAAGAATTCTGGAGCATTGTGATAAAAAGGGCATGGAGCATTGTGATTAGAGGGGCCAAGGAGCATGCTGAAGACAACGGCATGGAGCATTGTGATGACAAGTGTCATCGAGCATTGTGATGATAGTGGTCATGAAGCATTGTGATGAATGTGGTCATGAATCATTGTGATAAAAGGGCATAGACCATTGTGATTAGAGGGGCCAAGGAGCATTGTGATGACAAGGGTCATCGAGCATTGTGATGACAGTGGTCATGAAGCATTGTGATGAATGTGGTTATGGATCATTGTGATGACAAGTGTCGTGGAACATTGTGATGACAGGGGTCATAGAGCATTGTGATGACACGGTTATGGAATATTGTGATGACCAGAATGCTGTAGCACTGTGATGAAAAGGGAATGGAGCATTGTGATTACAGGGGTCATGGAGCATTGTGTTGACAATTGTTCTAGAACATTGTGATGACAGGGATCATGGAGCATAGTGATGCAAGGGGCCATGGAGCATTGTGATGACAGGAATCATGTGACATTGTGTTGACAGTGATCATGGAGCATTGTTAGAAAGGGAACATGGAGCAATTTGATTTCAGGGGCCATGAACAATTGTGAATACATAGTCCATGGAGTATTCAGATGAATGTGGTCAAGGATCATTGTGACGAAAAGTGTCCTGGAATATTGTGATGACACGGTTCATGGAGCATTGCGATGACAAGGGCCATGGCGAAATGTGAAGACAGTTGTCATGGGGCATTGTGATGACAGTGGTCCTCTAGAATTGTGGAGAAAGATATCATGGAGCACTGGGATGACAGGGGCCATGGAGCATTGTGATGACAGGGGTCATGGCGCTTTGTGATGACACGGCCATGGAACATTATGATGACAAGAATTCTGGAGCATTGTGATAAAATGGGCATGGACCATTGTGATTAGAGGGGCCAAGGAGCATTCTGATGAGAACGGCATGGAGCATTGTGATGACAAGGGTCATCGAGCATTGTGATGACAGTGGTCATGAAGCATTGTGATGAATGTGGTCATGGATCATGGTGATGACAAGTGTCGTGGAGCATTGTGATGTCAGGGGTCATAGAGCATTGTGATGACACGGTTATGGAATATTGTGATGACCAGAATTCTGTAGCACTGTGATGAAAAGGGAATGGAGCATTGTGATTACAGGGGTCATGGAGCATTGTGATGACAATTTTTCTAGAACATTGTGAAGACAGGGATCATGGAGCATAGTGATGAAAGGGGCCATGGAGCATTGTGATGACAGGCGTCATAGGACAATGTGTTGATAGTGGTCATGGAGCCTTGTTAGAAAGGGAACATGGAGCAATTTGATTTCAGGGGTCATGAAAAATTGTGAATACATAGGCCATGGAGTATTCAGATGAATGTGGTCAAGGATCATTGTGACGAAAATTGTCCTGGAATATTGTGATGACACGGTTCATGGAGCATTGCGATGACAAGGGCCATGGAGAAATGTGAAGACAGGTGTCATGGGGCAATGTGATGACAGTGGTCATCTAGGATTGTAAAGAAAGATAACATGGAGCACAGGGATGACAGTGGCCATGGAGCATTGTGATGAGAGGGTTCATGGGGCATTGTGATGACACGGCCATGGAACATTATGATGACAAGAATTCTGGAGCCTTGTGATAAAAAGGGCATGGACCATTGTGATTAGAGGGGCCATGGAGCATTCTGATGACAACGGCATGGAGCATTTTGATGACAAGGGTCATCGAGCATTGTGATGACAGTGGTCATGAAGCATTGTGATGAATGTGGTCAAGGATCATTGTGATGACAAGTGTCGTGGAGCATTGTGATGACAGGGGTCATAGAGCATTGTGATGACACGGTTATGGAATATTGTGATGACCAGTATTCTGTAGCACTGTGATGAAAAGGGAATGGAGCATTGTGATTACAGGGGTCATGGAGCATTGTGTTGACAATTGTTCTAGAACATTGTGATGACAGGGATCATGGAGCATAGTGATGAAAGGGGCCATGGAGCATTGTGATGACAGGCGTCATGGGACAATGTGTTGACAGTGGTCATGGAGCATTGTTAGAAAGGGAAAATGGAGCAATTTGATTTCAGGGGCCATGAAAATTGTGAATACATACGCCATGGAGTATTCAGATGAATTTGGTCAAGGATCATTGTGACGAAAAGTGTCCTGGAATATTGTGATGACACGGTTCATGGAGCATTGCGATGACAAGGGCCATGGCGAATGAGAAGACAGGTGTCATGGGGCATTGTGATGACAGTGGTCATCTAGAATTGTGAAGAAAGATATCATGGAGCACTGGGATGACAGGGGCCATGGAACATTGTGATGACAGGGGTCATGGCGCTTTGTGATGACACGGCCATGGAACATTATGATGACAAGAATTCTGGAGCATTGTGATAAAATGGGCATTGACCATTGTGATAAGAGGGGCCAAGGAGCATTCTGATGACAACGGCATGGAGCATTGTGATGACAAGGGTCATCGAGCATTGTGATGACAGTGGTCATGAAGCATTGTGATGAATGTGGTCATGGATCATTGTGATGACAAGTGTCGTGGAGCAGTGTGATGTCAGGGGTCATAGAGCATTGTGATGACACGGTTATGGAATATTGTGATGACCAGAATTCTGTAGCACTGTGATGAAAAGGGAATGGAGCATTGTGATTACAGGGATCATGGAGCATTGTAATGACAATTGTTCTAGAACATTGTGAAGACAGGGATCATGGAGCATAGTGATGAAAGGGGCCATGGAGCATTGTGATGACAGGCGTCATGGGACAATGTGTTGATAGTGGTCATGGAGCCTTGTTAGAAAGGGAACATGGAGCAATTTGATTTCAGGGGTCATGAAAAATTGTGAATACATAGGCCATGGAGTATTCAGATGAATGTGGTCAAGGATCATTGTGACAAAAATTGTCCTGGAATATTGTGATGACACGGTTCATGGAGCATTGGGATGACAAGGGCCATGGAGAAATGTGAAGACAGGTGTCATGGGGCAATGTGATAACAGTGGTCATCTAGGAATGTGAAGAAAGATAACATGGAGCACAGGGATGACAGGGGCCATGGAGCATTGTGATGACAGGGGTCATGGGGCATTGTGATGACACGGCCATGGAACATTATGATGACAAGAATTCTGGAGCATTGTGATAAAAAGGGCATGGATCATTGTGATTAGAGGGGCCAGGGAGCATTCTGATGACAATGGCATGGAGCATTGTGATGACAAGCTTTATCGAGCATTGTGATGACAGTGGTCATGAAGCATTGTGATGAATGTGGTCATGGATCATTGTGATGACAAGTGTCGTGGAGCATTGTGATGACAGGGGTCATAGAGCATTGTGATGACACGGTTATGGAATATTGTGATGACCAGAATTCTGTAGCACAGTGATGAAAAGGGAATGGAGCATTGTGATTACAGGGGTCATGGAGCATTGTGATGACAAATGTTCTAGAACATTGTGATGACAGGGATCATGGAGCATAGTGATGAAAGGGGCAATGGAGATTTGTGTTGACAGGCGTCATGGGACATTGTGTTGACAGTGGACATGGAGCTTTGTTAGAAAGGGAACATGGAGCAATTTGATTTCAGGGGCCATGAAAAATTGCGAATACATACGCCATGGAGTATTCAGATGAATGTGGTCAAGGATCATTGTGACGACAAGTGTCCTGGAATATTGTGATGACACGGTTCATGGAGCATTGCGATAACAAGGGCCATGGCGAAATGTGAAGACAGGTGTCATGGGGCATTGTGATGACAGTGGTCATCTAGAATTCTGAAGAAAGATATCATGGAGCACTGGGATGACAGGGGCCATGGAACATTGTGATGACAGGGGTCATGGGGCATTGTGATGACACGGCCATGGAACATTATGATGACAAAAATTCTGGAGCATTGTGATAAAAAGGGCATGGACCATTGTGATTAGAGGGGCCAAGGAGCATTCTGATGACAACGGCATGGAGCATTGTGATGACAAGGGTCATCGAGCATTGTGATGACAGTGGTCATGAAGCATTGTGATGAATGTGGTCATGGATCATTGTGAAGACAAGTGTCGTGGAGCATTGTGATGACAGGGGTCATAGAGCATTGTGATGACACGGTTATGGAATATTGTGATGACCAGAATTCTGTAGCACTGTGATGAAAAGGGAATGGAGCATTGTGATTACAGGGGTCATGGAGCATTGTGATGACAATTGTTCTAGAACATTGTGAAGACAGGGATCATGGAGCATAGTGATGAAAGGGGCCATGGAGCATTGTGATGACAGGCGTCATGGGACAATGTGTTGACAGTGGTCATGGAGCATTGTTAGAAAGAGAACATGGAGCAAAGTGATTTCAGGGGCCATGAAAATTTGTGAATACATAGGCCATGGAGTATTCAGATGAATGTCGTCAAGGATCATTGTGACAAAAAGTGTCCTGGAATATTCTGATGACACAGTTCATGGAGCATTGCGATGACAAGGGCCATGGCGAAATGTGAAGACAGTTGTCATGGGGCATTGTGATGACAGTGGTCCTCTAGAATTGTGGAGAAAGATATCATGGAGCACCAGGGTGACAGGGGCCATGGAGCATTGTGATGACAGGGGTCATGGAGCTTTGTGATGACACGGCCATGGAACATTATGATGACAAGAATTCTGGAGCATTGTGATAAAATGGGCATGGACCATTGTGATTAGAGGGGCCAAGGAGCATTCTGATGACAACGGCATGGAGCATTGTGATGACAAGGGTCATCGAGCATTGTGATGACACTGGTCAAGAAGCATTGTGATGAATGTGGTCATGGATCATTGTGATGACAAGTGTCGTGGAGCTTTGTGATGTCAGGGGTCATAGAGCATTGTGATGACAAGGTTATGGAATATTGTGATGACCAGAATTCTGTAGCACTGTGATGAAAAGGGAATGGAGCATTGTGATTACAGGGGTCATGGAGCATTGTGATGACAATTGTTCTAGAACATTGTGAAGACAGGGATCATGGAGCATAGTGATGAAAGGGGCCATGGAGCATTGTGATGACAGGCGTCATGGGACAATGTGTTGATAGTGGTCATGGAGCGTTGTTAGAAAGGGAACATGGAGCAATTTGATTTCAGGGGTCATGAAAAATTGTGAATACATAGGCCATGGAGTATTCAGATGAATGTGGTCAAGGATCATTGTGACGAAAATTGTCCTGGAATATTGTGATGACACGGTTCATGGAGCATTGCGATGACAAGGGCCATGGTGAAATGTGAAGACAGGTGTCATGGGGCAATGTGATGACAGTGGTCATCTAGGATTGTGAAGAAAGATAACATGGAGCACAGGGATGACAGGGGCCATGGAGCATTGTGATGACAGGGGTCATGGGGCATTGTGATGACACGGCCATGGAACATTATGATGACAAGAATTCTGGAGCCTTGTGATAAAAAGGGCATGGACCATTGTGATTAAAGGGGCCAAGGAGCATTCTGATGACAACTGCATGGAGCATTTTGATGACAAGGGTCATCGAGCATTGTGATGACAGTGGTCATGAAGCATGGTGATGAATGTGGTCATGGATCATTGTGATGACAAGTGTCGTGGAGCATTGTGATGACAGGGGTCATAGAGCATTGTGATGACACGGTTATGGAATATTGTGATGACCAGAATTCTGTAGCACTGTGATGAAAAGGGAATGGAGCATTGTGATTACAGGGGTCATGGAGCATTGTGATGACACTTGTTCTAGATCATTGTGAAGACTGGGATCATGGAGCATAGTGATGAAAGGGGCCATGGAGCATTGTGATGACAGGCGTCATGGGACAATGTGTCGACAGTGGTCATGGAGCATTGTTAGAAAGGGAACATGGAGCAAAGTGATTTCAGGGGCCATGAAAATTTGTGAATACATAGGCCATGGAGTATTCAGATGAATGTGGTCAAGGATCATTGTGACAAAAAGTGTCCTGGAATATTGTGATGACACGGTTCATGGAGCATTGCGATGACAAGGGCCATGGCGAAATGTGAAGACAGGTGTCATGGGGCATTGTGATGACAGTGGTCCTCTATTATTGTGAAGAAAGATATCATGTAGCACCGGGATGACAGGGGTCATGGAGCATTGTGATGACAGGGGTCATGGGGCATTGTGATGACACGGCCATGGAACATTATGATGACAAGTATTCTGGAGCATTATGATAAAATGGGCATGGACCATTGTGATTAGAGGGGACAAGGAGCAATGTTATGACAACGGCATGGAGCATTGTGATGACAGTGGTCATGAAGCATTGTGATGAATGTGGTCATGCATCATTGTGATGACAAGTGTCGTGGAGCATTGTGATGACAGGGGTCATAGAGCATTGTGATGACACGGTTATGGAATATTGTGATGACCAGAATTCTGTAGCACTGTGATGAAAAGGGAATGGAGCATTGTGATTACAGGGGTCATGGAGCATTGTGTTGACAATTGTTCTAGAACATTGTGATGACAGGGATCATGGAGCATAGTGATGATAGGGGCCATGGAGCATTGTGATGACAGGCGTCATGGGACATTGTGTTTACAGTGGTCATGGAGCATTGTTAGAAAGGGAATATGGAGCAATTAGATTTCAGGGGCCATGAAAAATTTTGAATACATACGCCATGGAGTATTCAGATGAATGTGGTCAAGGATTATTGTGACGAAAAGTGTCCTGGAATATTGTGATGACAAGGTTCATGGAGCATTGCGATGACAAGGGCCATGGCGAAATGTGAAGACAGGTGTCGTGGGGCATTGTGATGACAGGGGTCATGGGGCATAGTGATGACACGGCCATGGAACATTATGATGACAAGAATTCTGGAGCATTGTGATAAAAGGGGCATGGATCATTGTGATTAGAGTGGCCAGGGAGCATTCTGATGACAACGGCATGGAGCATTGTGATGAAAAGTGTCATCGAGCATTGTGATGACAGTTGTCATGAAGCATTGTGATGAATGTGGTCATGGATCATTGTGATGACAAGTGTCGTAGAGCATTGTGATGACAGGGTTCATAGAGCATTGTGATGACACGGTTATTGAATATTGTGATGACCAGAATTCTGTAGCACTGTGATGAAAAGTGAATGGAGCATTGTGATTACAGGGGTCATGGAGCATTGTGATGACAATTGTTCTAGAACATTGTGAAGACAGGGATCATGGAGCATAGTGATGAAAGGGGCCATGGAGCATTGTGATGACAGTCGTCATGGGACAATTTGTTGACAGTGGTCATGGAGCCTTGTTAGAAAGGGAACATGGAGCAATTTGATTTCAGGGGTCATGAAAAATTGTGAATACATAGGCCATGGAGTATTCAGATGAATGTGGTCAAGGATCATTGTGACGAAAATTGTCCTGGAATATTGTGATGACACGGTTCATGGAGCATTGCGATGACAAGGGCCATGGCGAAATGTGAAGACAGGTGTCATGAGGCAATGTGATGACAGTGGTCATCTAGAAATGTGAAGAAAGATATCATGGATCACAGGGATGACAGGGGCCATGGAGCATTGTGATGACAGGGGTCATGGGGCATTGTGATGACACGGCCATGGAACATTATGATGACAAGAATTCTGGAGCATTGTGATAAAAAGGGCGTGGACCATTGTGATTAGAGGGGCCATGGAGCATTCTGATGACAACTGCATGGAGCATTTTGATGACAAGGGTCATCGAGCATTGTGATGACAGTGGTCATGAAGCATTGTGATGAATGTGGTCATGCATCATTGTGATGACAAGTATCGTGGAGCATTGTGATGACAGGGGTCATAGAGCATTGTGATGACATGGTTATGGAATATTGTGATGACCATTATTCTGTAGCACTGTGATGAAAAGGGAATGGAACATTGTGATTACAGGGGTCATGGAGCATTGTGATGAAAATTGTTCTAGAACATTGTGAAGACAGGGATCATGGAGCATAGTGATGAAAGGGGCCATGGAGCATTGTGATGACAGGCGTCATGGGACAATGTGTTGACAGTGGTCATGGAGCATGGTTAGAAAGGGAACATGGAGCAATCTGATTTCAGGGGCCATGAACAATTGTGAATACATAGGCCATGGAGTATTCAGATGAATGTGGTCAAGGATCATTGTGAAGAAAAGTGTCCTGGAATATGGTGATGACACGGTTCATGGAGCATTGCGATGACAAGGGCCATGGCGAAATGTGAAGACAGGTGTCATGCGGCATTGTGATGACAGTGGTCATCTAGAATTGTGAAGAAAGATATCATGGAGCACTGGGATGACAGGGGCCATGGAGCATTGTGATGACAGGGGTCATGGGGCTTTGTGATGACACGGCCATAGAACATTATGATGACAAGAATTCTGGAGCATTGTGATAAAAAGGGCATGGACCATTGTGATTAGAGGGGCCAAGGAGCACGCTGAAGACAACGGCATGGAGCATTGTGATGACAAGTGTCATCGAGCATTGTGATGATAGTGGTCATGAAGCATTGTGATGAATGTGGTCATGGATCATGGTGATGACAAGTGTCGTGGAGCATTGTGATGTCAGGGGTCATAGAGCATTGTGATGACACGGTTATGTAATATTGTGATGACCAGAATTCTGTAGCACTGTGATGAAAAGGGAATGGAGCATTGTGATTACAGGGGTCATGGAGCATTGTGATGACAATTGTTCTAGAACATTGTGAAGACAGGGATCATGGAGCATAGTGATGAAAGGGGCCATGGAGCATTGTGATGACAGGCGTCATAGGACAATGTGTCGACAGTGGTCATGGAGCATTGTTAGAAAGGGAACATGGAGAAAAGTGATTTCAGGGGCCATGAAAATTTGTGAATACATAGGCCATGGAGTATTCAGATGAATGTGGTCAAGGATCATTGTGACAAAAAGTGTCCTGGAATATTGTGATGACACGGTTCATGGAGCATTGCGATGACAAGGGCCATGGCGAAATGTGAAGACAGGTGTCATGGGGCATTGTGATGACAGTGGTCCTCTATAATTGTGAAGAAAGATATCATGAAGCACTGGGATGACAGGGGTCATGGAGCATTGTGATGACAGGGGTCATGGGGCATTGTGATGACACGGCCATGGAACATTATGATGACAAGTATTCTGGAGTATTATGATAAAATGGGCATGGACCATTGTGATTAGAGGGGCCAAGGAGCAATGTGATTACAACGGCATGGAGCATTGTGATGACAAGGGTCATCGAGCATTGTGATGACAGTGGTCATGAAGCATTGTGATGAATGTGGTCATGCATCATTGTGATGACAAGTGTCGTGGAGCATTGTGATGAAAGGGATCATAGAGCATTGTGATGACACGGTTATGGAATATTGTGATGACCAGAATTCTGTAGCACTGTGATGAAAAGGGAATGGAGCATTGTGATTACAGGGGTCATGGAGCATTGTGTTGACAATTTTTCTAGAACATTGTGATGACAGGGATCATGGAGCATAGTGATGATAGGGGCCATGGAGCATTGTGATGACAGGCGTCATGGGACATTGTGTTGACAGTGGTCATGGAGCATTGTTAGAAAGGGAACATGGAGCAATTAGATTTCAGGGGCCATGAAAAATTTTGAATACATAGGCCATGGAGTATTCAGATGAATGTGGTCATGGATTATTGTGAGGAAAAGTGTCCTGGAATATTGTGATGACAAGGTTCATGGAGCATTGCGATGACAAGGGCCATGGCGAAATGTGAAGACAGGTGTCATGGGGCATTGTGATGACAGGAGTCATGGGGCATTGTGATGACACGGCCATGGAACATTATGATGACAAGAATTCTGGAGCATTGTGATAAAAAGGGCATGGATCATTGTGATTAGAGGGGCCAGGGAGCATTCTGATGACAATGGCATGGAGCATTGTGATGACAATCTTTATCGAGCATTGTGATGACAGTGGTCATGAAGCATTGTGATGAATGTGGTCATGGATCATTGTGATGACAAGTGTCGTGGAGCATTGTGATGACAGGGGTCATAGAGCATTGTGATGACACGGTTATGGAATATTGTGATGACCAGAATTCTGTAGCACAGTGATGAAAAGGGAATGGAGCATTGTGATTACAGGGGTCATGGAGCATTGTGATGACAAATGTTCTAGAACATTGTGATGACAGGGATCATGGAGCATAGTGATGAAAGGGGCAATGGAGATTTGTGTTGACAGGCGTCATGGGACATTGTGTTGACAGTGGACATGGAGCTTTGTTAGAAAGGGAACATGGAGAATTTGATTTCAGGGGCCATGAAAAATTGCGAATACATACGCCATGGAGTATTCAGATGAATGTGTTCAAGGATCATTGTGACGACAAGTGTCCTGGAATATTGTGATGACACGGTTCATGGAGCATTGCTATGACAAGGGCCATGGCGAAATGTGAAGACAGGTGTCATGGGGCATTGTGATGACAGTGGTCATCTAGAATTCTGAAGAAAGATATCATGGAGCACTGGGATGACAGGGGCCATGGAGCATTGTGATGACAGGGGTCATGGGGCATTGTGATGACACGGCCATGGAACATTATGATGACAAGAATTCTGGAGCATTGTGATAAAAAGGGCATGGACCATTGTGATTAGAGGGGCCAAGGAGCATTCTGATGACAACCGCATGGAGCATTGTGATGACAAGGGTCATCGAGCATTGTGATGAAAGTGGTCATGAAGCATTGTGATGAATGTGGTCAGGGATCATTGTGAAGACAAGTGTCGTGGAGCATTGTGATGACAGGGGTCATAGAGCATTGTGATGACACGGTTATGGAATATTGTGATGACCAGAATTCTGTAGCACTGTGATGAAAAGGGAATGGAGCGTTGTGATTACAGGGGTCATGGAGCATTGTGATGACAATTGTTCTAGAACATTGTGAAGACAGGGATCATGGAGCATAGTGATGAAAGGGGCCATGGAGCATTGTGATGACAGGCGTCATGGGACAATGTGTCGACAGTGGTCATGGAGCATTGTTAGAAAGGGAACATGGAGCAAAGTGATTTCAGGGGCCATGAAAATTTGTGAATACATAGGCCATGGAGTATTCAGATGAATGTGGTCAAGGATCATTGTGACAAAAAGTGTCCTGGAATATTGTGATGACACGGTTCATGGAGCATTGCGATGACAAGGGCCATGGCGAAATGTGAAGACAGGTGTCATGGGGCATTGTGATGACAGTGGTCCTCTATAATTGTGAAGAAAGATATCATGTAGCACTGGGATGACAGGGGTCATGGAGCATTGTGATGACAGGGGTCATGGGGCATTGTGATGACACGGCCATGGAACATTATGATGACAAGTATTCTGGAGTATTATGATAAAATGGGCATGGACCATTGTGATTAGAGGGGCCAAGGAGCAATGTGATGACAAAGGCATGGAGCATTGTGATGACAAGGGTCATCGAGCATTGTGATGACAGTGGTCATGAAGCATTGTGATGAATGTGGTCATGCATCATTGTGATGACAAGTGTCGTGGAGCATTGTGATGACAGGGATCATAGAGCATTGTGATGACACGGTTATGGAATATTGTGATGACCAGAATTCTGTAGCACTGTGATGAAAAGGGAATGGAGCATTGTGATTACAGGGGTCATGGAGCATTGTGTTGACAATTTTTCTAGAACATTGTGATGACAGGGATCATGGAGCATAGTGATGATAGAGGCCATGGAGCATTGTGATGACAGGCGTCATGGGACATTGTGTTGACAGTGGTCATGGAGCATTGTTAGAAAGGGAACATGGAGCAATTAGATTTCAGGGGCCATGCAAAATTTTGAATACATAGGCCATGGAGTATTCAGATGAACGTGGTCATGGATTATTGTGACGAAAAGTGTCCTGGAATATTGTGATGACAAGGTTCATGGAGCATTGCGATGACAAGGGCCATGGCGAAATGTGAAGACAGGTGTCATGGGGCATTGTGATGACAGGAGTCATGGGGCATTGTGATGACACGGCCATGGAACATTATGATGACAAGAATTCTGGAGCATTGTGATAAAAAGGGCATGGATCATTGTGATTAGAGGGGCCAGGGTGCATTCTGATGACAATGGCATGGAGCATTGTGATGACAAGCTTTATCGAGCATTGTGATGACAGTGGTCATGAAGCATTGTGATGAATGTGGTCATGGATCATTGTGATGACAAGTGTCGTGGAGCATTGTGATGACAGGGGTCATGGAGCATTGTGATGACAAATATTCTAGAACATTGTGATGACAGGGATCATGGAGCATAGTGATGAAAGGGGCAATGGAGATTTGTGTTGACAGGCGTCATGGGACATTGTGTTGACAGTGGACATGGAGCTTTGTTAGAAAGGGAACATGGAGCAATTTGATTTCAGGGGCCATGAAAAATTGCGAATACATACGCCATGGAGTATTCAGATGAATGTGGTCAAGGATCATTGTGACGACAAGTGTCCTGGAATATTGTGATGACACGGTTCATGGAGCATTGCGATAACAAGGGCCATGGCGAAATGTGAAGACAGGTGTCACGGGGCATTGTGATGACAGTGGTCATCTAGAATTCTGAAGAAAGATATCATGGAGCACTGGGATGACAGGGGCCATGGAGCATTGTGATGACAGGGGTCATGGGGCATTGTGATGACACGGCCATGGAACATTATGATGACAAGAATTCTGGAGCATTGTGACAAAAAGGGCATGGACCATTGTGATTAGAGGGGCCAAGGAGCATTCTGATGACAACGGCATGGAGCAATGTGATGACAAGTGTCATCGAGCATTGTGATGACAGTGGTCATGAAGCATTGTGATGAATGTGGTCATGGATCATTGTGAAGACAAGTGTCGTGGAGCATTGTGATGACAGGGGTCATAGAGCATTGTGATGACACGGTTATGGAATATTGTGATGACCAGAATTCTGTAGCACTGTGATGAAACGGGAATGGAGCATTGTGATTACAGGGGTCATGGAGCATTGTGATGACAATTGTTCTAGAATATTGTGAAGACAGGGATCATGGAGCATAGTGATGAAAGGGGACATGGAGCATTGTGATGACAGGCGTCATGGGACAATGTGTTGATAGTGGTCATGGAGCCTTGTTAGAAAGGGAACATGGAGCAATTTGATTTCAGGGGTCATGAAAAATTGTGAATACATAGGCCATGGAGTATTCAGATGAATGTGGTCAAGGATCATTGTGACGAAAATTGTCCTGGAATATTGTGATGACACGGTTCATGGAGCATTGCGATGACAAGGGCCATGGCGAAATGTGAAGACAGGTGTCATGGGGCAATGTGATGACAGTGGTCATCTAGGATTGTGAAGAAAGATAACATGGAGCACAGGGATGACAGGGGCCATGGAGCATTGTGATGACAGGGGTCATGGGCATTGTGATGACACGGCCATGGAACATTATGATGACAAGAATTCTGGAGCATTGTGATAAAAAGGGCATGGACCATTGTGATTAGAGGGGCCATGGAGCATTCTGATGACAACTGCATGGAGCATTTTGATGACAAGGGTCATCGAGCATTGTGATGACAGTGGTCATGAAGCATTGTGATGAATGTGGTCATGGATCATTGTGATGACAAGTGTCGTGGAGCATTGTGATGACAGGGGTCGTAGAGCATTGTGATGACACGGTTATGGAATATTGTGATGACCAGAATTCTGTAGCACTGTGATGAAAAGGGAATGGAGCATTGTGATTACAGGGGTCATGGAGCATTGTGATGACAATTGTTCTAGAACATTGTGAAGACAGGGATCATGGAGCATAGAGATGAAAGGGGCCATGGAGCATTGTGATGACAGGCGTCATGGGACAATGTGTCGACAGTGGTCATGGAGCATTGTTAGAAAGGGAACATGGAGCAAAGTGATTTCAGGGGCCATGAAAATTTGTGAATACATAGGCCATGGAGTATTCAGATGAATGTGGTCAAGGATCATTGTGACAAAAAGTGTCCTGGAATATTGTGATGACACGGTTCATGGAGCATTGCGATGACAAGGGCCATGGCGAAATGTGAAGACAGGTGTCATGGGGCATTGTGATGACAGTGGTCCTCTATAATTGTGAAGAAAGATATCATGTAGCACTGGGATGACAGGGTTCATGGAGCATTGTGATGACAGGGTCATGGGGCATTGTGATGACACGGCCATGGAACATTATGATGACAAGTATTCTGGAGCATTATGATAAAATGGGCATGGACCATTGTGATTAGAGGGGCCAAGGAGCAATGTGATGACAACGGCATGGAGCATTGTGATGACAAGGGCCATCGAGCATTGTGATGACAGTTGTCATGAAGCATTGTGATGAATGTGGTCATGCATCATTGTGATGACAAGTGTCGTGGAGCATTGTGATGACAGGGATCATAGAGCATTGTGATGACACGGTTATGGAATATTGTGATGACCAGAATTCTGTAGCACTGTGATGAAAAGGGAATGGAGCATTGTGATTACAGGGGTCATGGAGCATTGTGTTGACAATTGTTCTAGCACATTGTGATGACAGGGATCATGGAGCATAGTGATGATAGGGGCCATGGAGCATTGTGATGACAGGCGTCATGGGACATTGTGCTTACAGTGGTCATGGATCATTGTTAGAAAGGGAACATGGAGCAATTAGATTTCAGGGGCCATGGAAAATTTTGAATACATAGGCCATGGAGTATTCAGATGAATGTGGTCAAGGATTATTGTGACGAAAAGTGTCCTGGAATATTGTGATGACAAGGTTCATGGAGCATTGCGATGACAAGGGCCATGGCGAAATGTGAAGACAGGTGTCATGGGGCATTGTGATGACAGGGGTCATGGGGCATTGTGATAACACGGCCATGGAACATTATGATGACAAGAATTCTGGAGCATTGTGATAAAAAGGGCATGGATCATTGTGATTAGAGGGGCCAGGAAGCATTCTGATGACAACGGCATGGAGCATTGTGATGAAAAGTGTCATCGAGCATTGTGATGACAGTGGTCAAGAAGCATTGTGATGAATGTGGTCATGGATCATTGTGATGACAAGTGTCGTAGAGCATTGTGATGACAGGGGTCATAGAGCATTGTGATGACACGGTTATTGAATATTGTGATGACCAGAATTCTGTAGCACTGTGATGAAAAGTGAATGGAGCATTGTGATTACAGGGGTCATGGAGCATTGTGATTACAATTGTTCTAGAACATTGTGAAGACAGGGATCATGGAGCATAGTGATGAAAGGGGCCATGGAGCATTGTGATGACAGGCGTCATGGGACAATGTGTTGACAATGGTCATGGAGCATTGTTAGAAAGGGAACATGGAGCAATCTGATTTCAGGGGCCATGAACAATTGTGAATACATAGGCCATGGAGTATTCAGATGAATGTGGTCAAGGATCATTGTGACGAAAAGTGTCCTGGAATATGGTGATGACACGGTTCATGGAGCATTGCGATGACAAGGGCCATGGCGAAATGTGAAGACAGGTGTCATTCGGCATTGTGATGACAGTGGTCATCTAGAATTGTGAAGAAAGATATCATGGAGCACTGGGATGACAGGGGCCATGGAGCATTGTGATGACAGGGGTCATGGGGCTTTGTGATGACACGGCCATGGAACATTATGATGACAAGAATTCTGGAGCATTGTGATAAAAAGGGCATGGACCATTGTGATTAGAGGGGCCAAGGAGCATGCTGAAGACAACGGCATGGAGCATTGTGATGACAAGTGTCATCGAGCATTGTGATGATAGTGGTCATGAAGCATTGTGATGAATGTGGTCATGAATCATTGTGATAAAAAGGGCATAGACCATTGTGATTAGAGGGGCAAAGGAGCATTGTGATGACAAGGGTCATCGAGCATTGTGATGACAGTGGTCATGAAGCATTGTGATGAATGTGGTCATGGATCATTGTGATGACAAGTGTCGTGGAGCATTGTGATGACAGGGATCATAGAGCATTGTGATGACACGGTTATTGAATATTGTGATGACCAGAATTCTGTAGCACTGTGATGAAAAGGGAATGGAGCATTGTGATTACAGGGGTAATGGAGCATTGTGATGACAATTGTTCTAGAAATTGTGATGACAGGGATCATGGAGAATAGTGATGAAAGGGGCCATGGAGCATTGTGATGACAGGCGTCATGGGACACTGTGTTGACAGTGTTCATGGAGCATTGTTAGAAAGGGAACATGGAGCAATTTGATTTCAGAGGCCATGAACAATTGTGAATACATAGGCCATGGAGTATTCAGATGAATGTGGTCAAGGATCATTGTGACGAAAAGTGTCCTGGAATATTGTGATGACACGGTTCATGGAGCATTGCGATGACAAGGGCCATGGCGAAATGTGAAGACAGGTGTCATGCGGCATTGTGATGACAGTGGTCCTCTAGAATTGTGAAGAAAGATATCATGCAGCACTGGGATGACAGGGGCCATGGAGCATTGTGATGACAGTGTTCTTGGGGCATTGTGATGACACGGCCATGGAACATTATGATGACAAGAATTCTGGAGCATTGTGATAAAAAGGTCATGGACCATTGTGATTAGATGGGCCAAGGAGCATTCTGATGACAACGGCATGGAGCATTGTGATGACAAGGGTCATCGAGCATTGTGAAGACAGTGGTCATGAAGCATTGTGATGAATGTGGTCATGCATCATTGTGATGACAAGTGTCGTGGAGCATTGTGATGACAGGGTCATAGAGCATTGTGATGACACTATTATGGAATATTGTGATGACCAGTATTCTGTAGCACTGTGATGAAAAGGGAATGGAGCATTGTGATTAAAGGGGTCATGGAGCATTGTGTTGACAATTGTTCTAGAACATTGTGATGACAGGGATCATGGAGCATAGTGATGAAAGGGGCCATGGAGCATTGTGATGACAGGCGTCATGGGACATTGTGTTGACAGTGGTCATGGAGCATTGTTAGAAAGGGAACATGGAGCAATTTGATTTCAGGGGCCATGAAAAATTGCGAATACATACGCCATGGAGTATTCAGATGAATTTGGAAAAGGATCATTGTGACGAAAAGTGTCCTGGAATATTGTGATGACACGGTTCATGGAGCATTGCGATGACAAGGGCCATGGCGATTGTGAAGACAGGTGTCATGGGGCATTGTGATGACAGTGGTCATCTAGAATTGTGAAGAAAGATATCATGGAGCACTGGGATGACAGGGGCCATGGAACATTGTGATGACAGGGTTCATGGGGCATTGTGATGACACGGCCATGGAACATTATAATGACAAGAATTCTGGAGAATAGTGATAAAAAGGGCATGGACCATTGTGATTAGAGGGGCCAAGGAGCATTCTGATGACAACGGCATGGAGCATTGTGATGACAAGGGTCATCGAGCATTGTGATGACAGTGGTCATGAAGCATTGTGATGAATGTGGTCATGGATCATTGTGATGACAAGTGTCGTGGAACATTGTGATGACAGGGGTCATAGAGCATTGTGATGACACGGTTATGGAATATTGTGATGACCAGAATGCTGTAGCACTGTGATGAAAAGGGAATGGAGCATTGTGATTACAGGGGTCATGGAGCATTGTGTTGACAATTGTTCTAGAACATTGTGATGACAGGGATCATGGAGCATAGTGCTGCAAGGGGCCATGGAGCATTGTGATGACAGGCATCATGTGACATTGTGTTGACAGTGATCATGGAGCATTGTTAGAAAGGGAACATGGAGCAATTAGATTTCAGGGGCCATGAAAAATTTTGAATACATAGGCCTTGGAGTATTCAGATGAATGTGGTCATGGATTATTGTGAGGAAAAGTGTCCTGGAATATTGTGATGACAAGGTTCATGGAGCATTGCGATGACAAGGGCCATGGCGAAATGTGAAGACAGGTGTCATGGGGCATTGTGATGACAGGAGTCATGGGGCATTGTGATGACACGGCCATGGAACATTATGATGACAAGAATTCTGGAGCATTGTGATAAAAAGGGCATGGATCATTGTGATTAGAGGGGCCAGGGAGCATTCTGATGACAATGGCATGGAGCATTGTGATGACAATCTTTATCGAACATTGTGATGACAGTGGTCATGAAGCATTTTGATGAATGTGGTCATGGATCATTGTGATGACAAGTGTCGTGGAGCATTGTGATGACAGGGGTCATAGAGCATTGTGATGACACGGTTATGGAATATTGTGATGACCAGAATTCTGTAGCACAGTGATGAAAAGGGAATGGAGCATTGTGATTACAGGGGTCATGGAGCATTGTGATGACAAATGTTCTAGAACATTGTGATGACAGGGATCATGGAGCATAGTGATGAAAGGGGCAATGGAGATTTGTGTTGACAGGCGTCATGGGACATTGTGTTGACAGTGGACATGGAGCTTTGTTAGAAAGGGAACATGGAGAATTTGATTTCAGGGGCCATGAAAAATTGCGAATACATACGCCATGGAGTATTCAGATGAATGTGTTCAAGGATCATTGTGACGACAAGTGTCCTGGAATATTGTGATGACACGGTTCATGGAGCATTGCTATGACAAGGGCCATGGCGAAATGTGAAGACAGGTGTCATGGGGCATTGTGATGACAGTGGTCATCTAGAATTCTGAAGAAAGATATCATGGAGCACTGGGATGACAGGGGCCATGGAGCATTGTGATGACAGGGGTCATGGGGCATTGTGATGACACGGCCATGGAACATTATGATGACAAGAATTCTGGAGCATTGTGATAAAAAGGGCATGGACCATTGTGATTAGAGGGGCCAAGGAGCATTCTGATGACAACCGCATGGAGCATTGTGATGACAAGGGTCATCGAGCATTGTGATGAAAGTGGTCATGAAGCATTGTGATGAATGTGGTCATGGATCATTGTGAAGACAAGTGTCGTGGAGCATTGTGATGACAGAGGTCATAGAGCATTGTGATGACACGGTTATGGAATATTGTGATGACCAGAATTCTGTAGCACTGTGATGAAAAGGGAATGGAGCATTGTGATTACAGGGGTCATGGAGCATTGTGATGACAATTGTTCTAGAACATTGTGAAGACAGGGATCATGGAGCATAGTGATGAAAGGGGCCATGGAGCATTGTGATGACAGGCGTCATGGGACAATGTGTCGACAGTGGACATGGAGCATTGTTAGAAAGGGAACATGGAGCAAAGTGATTTCAGGGGCCATGAAAATTTGTGAATACATAGGCCATGGAGTATTCAGATGAATGTGGTCAAGGATCATTGTGACAAAAAGTGTCCTGGAATATTGTGATGACACGGTTCATGGAGCATTGCGATGACAAGGGCCATGGCGAAATGTGAAGACAGGTGTCATGGGGCATTGTGATGACAGTGGTCCTCTATAATTGTGAAGAAAGATATCATGTAGCACTGGGATGACAGGGGTCATGGAGCATTGTGATGACAGGGGTCATGGGGCATTGTGATGACACGGCCATGGAACATTATGATGACAAGTATTCTGGAGTATTATGATAAAATGGGCATGGACCATTGTGATTAGAGGGGCCAAGGAGCAATGTGATGACAACGGCATGGAGCATTGTGATGACAAGGGTCATCGAGCATTGTGATGACAGTGGTCATGAAGCATTGTGATGAATGTGGTCATGCATCATTGTGATGACAAGTGTCGTGGAGCATTGTGATGACAGGGATCATAGAGCATTGTGATGACACGGTTATGGAATATTGTGATGACCAGAATTCTGTAGCACTGTGATGAAAAGGGAATGGAGCATTGTGATTACAGGGGTCATGGAGCATTGTGTTGACAATTTTTCTAGAACATTGTGATGACAGGGATCATGGAGCATAGTGATGATAGAGGCCATGGAGCATTGTGATGACAGGCGTCATGGGACATTGTGTTGACAGTGGTCATGGAGCATTGTTAGAAATGGAACATGGAGCAATTAGATTTCAGGGGCCATGAAAAATTTTGAATACATAGGCCATGGAGTATTCAGATGAACGTGGTCATGGATTATTGTGACGAAAAGTGTCCTGGAATATTGTGATGACAAGGTTCATGGAGCATTGCGATGACAAGGGCCATGGCGAAATGTGAAGACAGGTGTCATGGGGCATTGTGATGACAGGAGTCATGGGGCATTGTGATGACACGGCCATGGAACATTATGATGACAAGAATTCTGGAGCATTGTGATAAAAAGGGCATGGATCATTGTGATTAGAGGGGCCAGGGAGCATTCTGATGACAATGGCATGGAGCATTGTGATGACAAGCTTTATCGAGCATTGTGATGACAGTGGTCATGAAGCATTGTGATGAATGTGGTCATGGATCATTGTGATGACAAGTGTCGTGGAGCATTGTGATGACAGGGGTCATGGAGCATTGTGATGACAAATGTTCTAGAACATTGTGATGACAGGGATCATGGAGCATAGTGATGAAAGGGGCAATGGAGATTTGTGTTGACAGGCGTCATGGGACATTGTGTTGACAGTGGACATGGAGCTTTGTTAGAAAGGGAACATGGAGCAATTTGATTTCAGGGGCCATGAAAAATTGCGAATACATACGCCATGGAGTATTCAGATGAATGTGGTCAAGGATCATTGTGACGACAAGTGTCCTGGAATATTGTGATGACACGGTTCATGGAGCATTGCGATAACAAGGGCCATGGCGAAATGTGAAGACAGGTGTCATGGGGCATTGTGATGACAGTGGTCATCTAGAATTCTGAAGAAAGATATCATGGAGCACTGGGATGACAGGGGCCATGGAGCATTGTGATGACAGGGGTCATGGGGCATTGTGATGACACGGCCATGGAACATTATGATGACAAGAATTCTGGAGCATTGTGATAAAAAGGGCATGGACCATTGTGATTAGAGGGGCCAAGGAGCATTCTGATGACAACGGCATGGAGCAATGTGATGACAAGGGTCATCGAGCATTGTGATGACAGTGGTCATGAAGCATTGTGATGAATGTGGTCATGGATCATTGTGAAGACAAGTGTCGTGGAGCATTGTGATGACAGGGGTCATAGAGCATTGTGATGACACGGTTATGGAATATTGTGATGACCAGAATTCTGTAGCACTGTGATGAAAAGGGAATGGAGCATTGTGATTACAGGGGTCATGGAGCATTGTGATGACAATTGTTCTAGAATATTGTGAAGACAGGGATCATGGAGCATAGTGATGAAAGGGGCCATGGAGCATTGTGATGACAGGCGTCATGGGACAATGTGTTGATAGTGGTCATGGAGCCTTGTTAGAAAGGGAACATGGAGCAATTTGATTTCAGGGGTCATGAAAAATTGTGAATACATAGGCCATGGAGTATTCAGATGAATGTGGTCAAGGATCATTGTGACGAAAATTGTCCTGGAATATTGTGATGACACGGTTCATGGAGCATTGCGATGACAAGGGCCATGGCGAAATGTGAAGACAGGTGTCATTCGGCATTGTGATGACAGTGGTCATCTAGAATTGTGAAGAAAGATATCATGGAGCACTTGGATGACAGGGGCCATGGAGCATTGTGATGACAGGGGTCATGGAGCTTTGTGATGACACGGCCATGGAACATTATGATGACAAGAATTCTGGAGCATTGTGATAAAAAGGGCATGGACCATTGTGATTAGAGGGGCCAAGGAGCATGCTGAAGACAACGGCATGGAGCATTGTGATGACAAGTGTCATCGAGCATTGTGATGATAGTGGTCATGAAGCATTGTGATGAATGTGGTCATGAATCATTGTGATAAAAAGGGCATAGACCATTGTGATTAGAGGGGCAAAGGAGCATTGTGATGACAAGGGTCATCGAGCATTGTGATGACAGTGGTCATGAAGCATTGTGATGAATGTGGTCATGGATCATTGTGATGACAAGTGTCGTGGAGCATTGTGATGACAGGGGTCATAGAGCATTGTGATGACACGGTTATTGAATATTGTGATGACCAGAATTCTGTAGCACTGTGCTGAAAAGGGAATGGAGCATTGTGATTACAGGGGTAATGGAGCATTGTGATGACAATTGTTCTAGAAATTGTGATGACAGGGATCATGGAGAATAGTGATGAAAGGGGCCATGGAGCATTGTGATGACAGGCGTCATGGGACATTGTGTTGACAGTGTTCATGGAGCATTGTTAGAAAGGGAACATGGAGCAATTTGATTTCAGAGGCCATGAACAATTGTGAATACATAGGCCATGGAGTATTCAGATGAATGTGGTCAAGGATCATTGTGACGAAAAGTGTCCTGGAATATTGTGATGACACGGTTCATGGAGCATTGCGATGACAAGGGCCATGGCGAAATGTGAAGACAGGTGTCATGGGGCTTTGTGATGACAGTGGTCATCTAGAATTGTGAAGAAAGATATCATGGAGCACTGGGATGACAGGGGCCATGGAGCATTGTGATGACAGGGATCATAGAGCATTGTGATGACACGGTTATGGAATATTGTGATGACCAGAATTCTGTAGCACTGTGATGAAAAGGGAATGGAGCATTGTGATTACAGGGGTCATGGAGCATAGTGTTGACAATTTTTCTAGAACATTGTGATGACAGGGATCATGGAGCATAGTGATGATAGAGGCCATGGAGCATTGTGATGACAGGCGTCATGGGACATTGTGTTGACAGTGGTCATGGAGCATTGTTAGAAAGGGAACATGGAGCAATTAGATTTCAGGGGCCATGAAAAATTTTGAATACATAGGCCATGGAGTATTCAGATGAACGTGGTCATGGATTATTGTGACGAAAAGTGTCCTGGAATATTGTGATGACAAGGTTCATGGAGCATTGCGATGACAAGGGCCATGGCGAAATGTGAAGACAGGTGTCATGGGGCATTGTGATGACAGGAGTCATGGGGCATTGTGATGACACGGCCATGGAACATTATGATGACAAGAATTCTGGAGCATTGTGATAAAAAGGGCATGGATCATTGTGATTAGAGGGGCCAGGGAGCATTCTGATGACAATGGCATGGAGCATTGTGATGACAAGCTTTATCGAGCATTGTGATGACAGTGGTCATGAAGCATTGTGATGAATGTGGTCATGGATCATTGTGATGACAAGTGTCGTGGAGCATTGTGATGACAGGGGTCATGGAGCATTGTGATGACAAATGTTCTAGAACATTGTGATGACAGGGATCATGGAGCATAGTGATGAAAGGGGCAATGGAGATTTGTGTTGACAGGCGTCATGGGACATTGTGTTGACAGTGGACATGGAGCTTTGTTAGAAAGGGAACATGGAGCAATTTGATTTCAGGGGCCATGAAAAATTGCGAATACATACGCCATGGAGTATTCAGATGAATGTGGTCAAGGATCATTGTGACGACAAGTGTCCTGGAATATTGTGATGACACGGTTCATGGAGCATTGCGATAACAAGGGCCATGGCGAAATGTGAAGACAGGTGTCACGGGGCATTGTGATGACAGTGGTCATCTAGAATTCTGAAGAAAGATATCATGGAGCACTGGGATGACAGGGGCCATGGAGCATTGTGATGACAGGGGTCATGGGGCATTGTGAAGACACGGCCATGGAACATTATGATGACAAGAATTCTGGAGCATTGTGATAAAAAGGGCATGGACCATTGTGATTAGAGGGGCCAAGGAGCATTCTGATGACAATGGCATGGAGCAATGTGATGACAAGGGTCATCGAGCATTGTGATGACAGTGGTCATGAAGCATTGTGATGAATGTGGTCATGGATCATTGTGAAGACAAGTGTCGTGGAGCATTGTGATGACAGGGGTCATAGAGCATTGTGATGACACGGTTATGGAATATTGTGATGACCAGAATTCTGTAGCACTGTGATGAAACGGGAATGGAGCATTGTGATTACAGGGGTCATGGAGCATTGTGATGACAATTGTTCTAGAATATTGTGAAGACAGGGATCATGGAGCATAGTGATGAAAGGGGCCATGGAGCATTGTGATGACAGGCGTCATGGGACAATGTGTTGATAGTGGTCATGGAGCCTTGTTAGAAAGGGAACATGGAGCAATTTGATTTCAGGGGTCATGAAAAATTGTGAATACATAGGCCATGGAGTATTCAGATGAATGTGGTCAAGGATCATTGTGACGAAAATTGTCCTGGAATATTGTGATGACACGGTTCATGGAGCATTGCGATGACAAGGGCCATGGCGAAATGTGAAGACAGGTGTCATGGGGCAATGTGATGACAGTGGTCATCTAGGATTGTGAAGAAAGATAACATGGAGCACAGGGATGACAGGGGCCATGGAGCATTGTGATGACAGGGGTCATGGGCATTGTGATGACACGGCCATGGAGCATTATGATGACAAGAATTCTGGAGCATTGTGATAAAAAGGGCATGGACCATTGTGATTAGAGGGGCCATGGAGCATTCTGATGACAACTGCATGGAGCATTTTGATGACAAGGGTCATCGAGCATTGTGATGACAGTGGTCATGAAGCATTGTGATGAATGTGGTCATGGATCATTGTGATGACAAGTGTCGTGGAGCATTGTGATGACAGGGGTCGTAGAGCATTGTGATGACACGGTTATGGAATATTGTGATGACCAGAATTCTGTAGCACTGTGATGAAAAGGGAATGGAGCATTGTGATTACAGGGGTCATGGAGCATTGTGATGACAATTGTTCTAGAACATTGTGAAGACAGGGATCATGGAGCATAGAGATGAAAGGGGCCATGGAGCATTGTGATGACAGGCGTCATGGGACAATGTGTCGACAGTGGTCATGGAGCATTGTTAGAAAGGGAACATGGATCAAAGTGATTTCAGGGGCCATGAAAATTTGTGAATACATAGGCCATGGAGTATTCAGATGAATGTGGTCAAGGATCATTGTGACAAAAAGTGTCCTGGAATATTGTGATGACACGGTTCATGGAGCATTGCGATGACAAGGGCCATGGCGAAATGTGAAGACAGGTGTCATGGGGCATTGTGATGACAGTGGTCCTCTATAATTGTGAAGAAAGATATCATGTAGCACTGGGATGACAGGGGTCATGGAGCATTGTGGTGACAGGGGTCATGGGGCATTGTGATGTCACGGCCATGGAACATTATGATGACAAGTATTCTGGAGCATTATGATAAAATGGGCATGGACCATTGTGATTAGAGGGGCCAAGGAGCAATGTGATGACAACGGCATGGAGCATTGTGATGACAAGGGCCATCGAGCATTGTGATGACAGTTGTCATGAAGCATTGTGATGAATGTGGTCATGCATCATTGTGATGACAAGTGTCGTGGAGCATTGTGATGACAGGGATCATAGAGCATTGTGATGACACGGTTATGGAATATTGTGATGACCAGAATTCTGTAGCACTGTGATGAAAAGGGAATGGAGCATTGTGATTACAGGGGTCATGGAGCATTGTGTTGACAATTGTTCTAGCACATTGTGATGACAGGGATCATGGAGCATAGTGATGATAGGGGCCATGGAGCATTGTGATGACAGGCGTCATGGGACATTGTGCTTACAGTGGTCATGGATCATTGTTAGAAAGGGAACATGGAGCAATTAGATTTCAGGGGCCATGGAAAATTTTGAATACATAGGCCATGGAGTATTCAGATGAATGTGGTCAAGGATTATTGTGACGAAAAGTGTCCTGGAATATTGTGATGACAAGGTTCATGGAGCATTGCGATGACAAGGGCCATGGCGAAATGTGAAGACAGGTGTCATGGGGCATTGTGATGACAGGGGTCCTGGGGCATTGTGATAACACGGCCATGGAACATTATGATGACAAGAATTCTGGAGCATTGTGATAAAAAGGGCATGGATCATTGTGATTAGAGGGGCCAGGAAGCATTCTGATGACAACGGCATGGAGCATTGTGATGAAAAGTGTCATCGAGCATTGTGATGACAGTGGTCAAGAAGCATTGTGATGAATGTGGTCATGGATCATTGTGATGACAAGTGTCGTAGAGCATTGTGATGACAGGGGTCATAGAGCATTGTGATGACACGGTTATTGAATATTGTGATGACCAGAATTCTGTAGCACTGTGATGAAAAGTGAATGGAGCATTGTGATTACAGGGGTCATGGAGCATTGTGATTACAATTGTTCTAGAACATTGTGAAGACAGGGATCATGGAGCATAGTGATGAAAGGGGCCATGGAGCATTGTGATGACAGGCGTCATGGGACAATGTGTTGACAATGGTCATGGAGCATTGTTAGAAAGGGAACATGGAGCAATCTGATTTCAGGGGCCATGAACAATTGTGAATACATAGGCCATGGAGTATTCAGATGAATGTGGTCAAGGATCATTGTGACGAAAAGTGTCCTGGAATATGGTGATGACACGGTTCATGGAGCATTGCGATGACAAGGGCCATGGCGAAATGTGAAGACAGGTGTCATTCGGCATTGTGATGACAGTGGTCATCTAGAATTGTGAAGAAAGATATCATGGAGCACTGGGATGACAGGGGCCATGGAGCATTGTGATGACAGGGGTCATGGGGCTTTGTGATGACACGGCCATGGAACATTATGATGACAAGAATTCTGGAGCATTGTGATAAAAAGGGCATGGACCATTGTGATTAGAGGGGCCAAGGAGCATGCTGAAGACAACGGCATGGAGCATTGTGATGACAAGTGTCATCGAGCATTGTGATGATAGTGGTCATGAAGCATTGTGATGAATGTGGTCATGAATCATTGTGATAAAAAGGGCATAGACCATTGTGATTAGAGGGGCAAAGGAGCATTGTGATGACAAGGGTCATCGAGCATTGTGATGACAGTGGTCATGAAGCATTGTGATGAATGTGGTCATGGATCATTGTGATGACAAGTGTCGTGGAGCATTGTGATGACAGGGGTCATAGAGCATTGTGATGACACGGTTATTGAATATTGTGATGACCAGAATTCTGTAGCACTGTGATGAAAAGGGAATGGAGCATTGTGATTACAGGGGTAATGGAGCATTGTGATGACAATTGTTCTAGAAATTGTGATGACAGGGATCATGGAGAATAGTGATGAAAGGGGCCATGGAGCATTGTGATGACAGGCGTCATGGGACATTGTGTTGACAGTGTTCATGGAGCCTTGTTAGAAAGGGAACATGGAGCAATTTGATTTCAGAGGCCATGAACAATTGTGAATACATAGGCCATGGACTATTCAGATGAATGTGGTCAAGGATCATTGTGACGAAAAGTGTCCTGGAATATTGTGATGACACGGTTCATGGAGCATTGCGATGACAAGGGCCATGGCGAAATGTGAAGACAGGTGTCATGGGGCACTGTGATGACAGTGTTCCTCTAGAATTGTGAAGAAAGATATCATGGAGAACTGGGATGACAGGGGCCATGGAGCATTGTGATGACAGGGGTCATGGGGCATTGGGATGACACGGCCATGGAACATTATGATGACAAGAATTCTGGAGCATTGTGATAAAATGGGCATTGACCATTGAGATTAGAGGGGCCAAGGAGCATTCTGATGACAACGGCATGGAGCATTGTGATGAAGAGGGTCATCGAGCTTTGTGATGACAGTGGTCATGAAGCATTGTGATGAATGTGGTCATGCATCATTGTGATGACAAGTGTCGTGGAGCATTGTGATGACAGGGGTCATAGAGCATTGTGATGACACGGTTATGGAATATTGTGATGACCAGAATTCTGTACCACAGTGATGAAGAGGGAATGGAGCATTGTGATTACAGGGGTCATGGAGCATTGTGATGAAATTGTTCTGGAACATTGTGATGACAGTGATCATGGAGCATAGTGATGTAACGGGCATTGGAGCATTGTGTTGACAGGCGTCATGGGACATTGTGTTGACACTGGTCATGGAGCATTGTTAGAAATGGAACATGGAGCAATTTGATTTCAGGGGCCATGAAAAATTGCGAATACATAGGCCATGGAGTATTCAGATGAATGTGGTCAAGGATCATTGTGACGAAAAGTGTCCTGGAATATTGTGATGACACGGTTCATGGAGCATTGGGATGACAAGGGCCATGGCGAAATGTGAAGACAGGTGTTATGGGGCTTTGTGATGACAGTGGTCATCTAGAATTGTGAAGAAAGGTATCATGGAGCACTGGGATGACAGGGGCCATGGAATATTGTGATGACAGGGGTCATGGGGCATTGTGATGACACGGCCATGGAACATTATGATGACAAGAATTCTGGAGCATTGTGATAAAAAGGGCATGGACCATTGTGATTAGAGGGGCCAAGGAGCATTCTGATGACAACGGCATGGAGCATTGTGATGACAATGGTCATCGAGCATTGTGATGACAGTGGTCATGAAGCAGTGTGATGAATGTGGTCATGGATCATTGTGATGACAAGTGTCGTAGAGCATTGTGATGACAGGGGTCATAGAGCATTGTGATGACACGGTTATTGAATATTGTGATGACCAGAATTCTGTAGCACTGTGATGAAAAGTGAATGGAGCATTGTGATTACAGGGGTCATGGAGCATTGTGATTACAATTGTTCTAGAACATTGTGAAGACAGGGATCATGGAGCATAGTGATGAAAGGGGCCATGGAGCATTGTGATGACAGGCGTCATGGGACAATGTGTTGACAATGGTCATGGAGCATTGTTAGAAAGGGAACATGGAGCAATCTGATTTCAGGGGCCATGAACAATTGTGAATACATAGGCCATGGAGTATTCAGATGAATGTGGTCAAGGATCATTGTGACGAAAAGTGTCCTGGAATATGGTGATGACACGGTTCATGGAGCATTGCGATGACAAGGGCCATGGCGAAATGTGAAGACAGGTGTCATTCGGCATTGTGATGACAGTGGTCATCTAGAATTGTGAAGAAAGATATCATGGAGCACTGGGATGACAGGGGCCATGGAGCATTGTGATGACAGGGGTCATGGGGCTTTGTGATGACACGGCCATGGAACATTATGATGACAAGAATTCTGGAGCATTGTGATAAAAAGGGCATGGACCATTGTGATTAGAGGGGCCAAGGAGCATGCTGAAGACAACGGCATGGAGCATTGTGATGACAAGTGTCATCGAGCATTGTGATGATAGTGGTCATGAAGCATTGTGATGAATGTGGTCATGAATCATTGTGATAAAAAGGGCATAGACCATTGTGATTAGAGGGGCAAAGGAGCATTGTGATGACAAGGGTCATCGAGCATTGTGATGACAGTGGTCATGAAGCATTGTGATGAATGTGGTCATGGATCATTGTGATGACAAGTGTCGTGGAGCATTGTGATGACAGGGATCATAGAGCATTGTGATGACACGGTTATTGAATATTGTGATGACCAGAATTCTGTAGCACTGTGATGAAAAGGGAATGGAGCATTGTGATTACAGGGGTAATGGAGCATTGTGATGACAATTGTTCTAGAAATTGTGATGACAGGGATCATGGAGAATAGTGATGAAAGGGGCCATGGAGCATTGTGATGACAGGCGTCATGGGACATTGTGTTGACAGTGTTCATGGAGCATTGTTAGAAAGGGAACATGGAGCAATTTGATTTCAGAGGCCATGAACAATTGTGAATACATAGGCCATGGAGTATTCAGATGAATGTGGTCAAGGATCATTGTGACGAAAAGTGTCCTGGAATATTGTGATGACACGGTTCATGGAGCATTGCGATGACAAGGGCCATGGCGAAATGTGAAGACAGGTGTCATGCGGCATTGTGATGACAGTGGTCCTCTAGAATTGTGAAGAAAGATATCATGCAGCACTGGGATGACAGGGGCCATGGAGCATTGTGATGACAGTGTTCTTGGGGCATTGTGATGACACGGCCATGGAACATTATGATGACAAGAATTCTGGAGCATTGTGATAAAAAGGTCATGGACCATTGTGATTAGATGGGCCAAGGAGCATTCTGATGACAACGGCATGGAGCATTGTGATGACAAGGGTCATCGAGCATTGTGAAGACAGTGGTCATGAAGCATTGTGATGAATGTGGTCATGCATCATTGTGATGACAAGTGTCGTGGAGCATTGTGATGACAGGGTCATAGAGCATTGTGATGACACTGTTATGGAATATTGTGATGACCAGTATTCTGTAGCACTGTGATGAAAAGGGAATGGAGCATTGTGATTAAAGGGGTCATGGAGCATTGTGTTGACAATTGTT
The DNA here is from genome assembly GCF_028021215.1 of Eschrichtius robustus. Taxonomy (NCBI): domain Eukaryota; kingdom Metazoa; phylum Chordata; class Mammalia; order Artiodactyla; family Eschrichtiidae; genus Eschrichtius; species Eschrichtius robustus. The sequence continues at coordinate 3,135,420 of NW_027175249.1, read as the reverse complement.
CTAGAACATTGTGATGACAGGGATCATGGAGCATAGTGATGAAAGGGGCCATGGAGCATTGTGATGACAGGCGTCATGGGACATTGTGTTGACAGTGGTCATGGAGCATTGTTAGAAAGGGAACATGGAGCAATTTGATTTCAGGGGCCATGAAAAATTGCGAATACATACGCCATGGAGTATTCAGATGAATTTGGAAAAGGATCATTGTGACGAAAAGTGTCCTGGAATATTGTGATGACACGGTTCATGGAGCATTGCGATGACAAGGGCCATGGCGATTGTGAAGACAGGTGTCATGGGGCATTGTGATGACAGTGGTCATCTAGAATTGTGAAGAAAGATATCATGGAGCACTGGGATGACAGGGGCCATGGAACATTGTGATGACAGGGTTCATGGGGCATTGTGATGACACGGCCATGGAACATTATAATGACAAGAATTCTGGAGAATAGTGATAAAAAGGGCATGGACCATTGTGATTAGAGGGGCCAAGGAGCATTCTGATGACAACGGCATGGAGCATTGTGATGACAAGGGTCATCGAGCATTGTGATGACAGTGGTCATGAAGCATTGTGATGAATGTGGTCATGGATCATTGTGATGACAAGTGTCGTGGAACATTGTGATGACAGGGGTCATAGAGCATTGTGATGACACGGTTATGGAATATTGTGATGACCAGAATGCTGTAGCACTGTGATGAAAAGGGAATGGAGCATTGTGATTACAGGGGTCATGGAGCATTGTGTTGACAATTGTTCTAGAACATTGTGTTGACAGGGATCATGGAGCATAGTGCTGCAAGGGGCCATGGAGCATTGTGATGACAGGCATCATGTGACATTGTGTTGACAGTGATCATGGAGCATTGTTAGAAAGGGAACATGGAGCAATTAGATTTCAGGGGCCATGAAAAATTTTGAATACATAGGCCATGGAGTATTCAGATGAATGTGGTCATGGATTATTGTGAGGAAAAGTGTCCTGGAATATTGTGATGACAAGGTTCATGGAGCATTGCGATGACAAGGGCCATGGCGAAATGTGAAGACAGGTGTCATGGGGCATTGTGATGACAGGAGTCATGGGGCATTGTGATGACACGGCCATGGAACATTATGATGACAAGAATTCTGGAGCACTGTGATAAAAAGGGCATGGATCATTGTGATTAGAGGGGCCAGGGAGCATTCTGATGACAATGGCATGGAGCATTGTGATGACAATCTTTATCGAGCATTGTGATGACAGTGGTCATGAAGCATTTTGATGAATGTGGTCATGGATCATTGTGATGACAAGTGTCGTGGAGCATTGTGATGACAGGGGTCATAGAGCATTGTGATGACACGGTTATGGAATATTGTGATGACCAGAATTCTGTAGCACAGTGATGAAAAGGGAATGGAGCATTGTGATTACAGGGGTCATGGAGCATTGTGATGACAAATGTTCTAGAACATTGTGATGACAGGGATCATGGAGCATAGTGATGAAAGGGGCAATGGAGATTTGTGTTGACAGGCGTCATGGGACATTGTGTTGACAGTGGACATGGAGCTTTGTTAGAAAGGGAACATGGAGAATTTGATTTCAGGGGCCATGAAAAATTGCGAATACATACGCCATGGAGTATTCAGATGAATGTGTTCAAGGATCATTGTGACGACAAGTGTCCTGGAATATTGTGATGACACGGTTCATGGAGCATTGCTATGACAAGGGCCATGGCGAAATGTGAAGACAGGTGTCATGGGGCATTGTGATGACAGTGGTCATCTAGAATTCTGAAGAAAGATATCATGGAGCACTGGGATGACAGGGGCCATGGAGCATTGTGATGACAGGGGTCATGGGGCATTGTGATGACACGGCCATGGAACATTATGATGACAAGAATTCTGGAGCATTGTGATAAAAAGGGCATGGACCATTGTGATTAGAGGGGCCAAGGAGCATTCTGATGACAACCGCATGGAGCATTGTGATGACAAGGGTCATCGAGCATTGTGATGAAAGTGGTCATGAAGCATTGTGATGAATGTGGTCATGGATCATTGTGAAGACAAGTGTCGTGGAGCATTGTGATGACAGAGGTCATAGAGCATTGTGATGACACGGTTATGGAATATTGTGATGACCAGAATTCTGTAGCACTGTGATGAAAAGGGAATGGAGCATTGTGATTACAGGGGTCATGGAGCATTGTGATGACAATTGTTCTAGAACATTGTGAAGACAGGGATCATGGAGCATAGTGATGAAAGGGGCCATGGAGCATTGTGATGACAGGCGTCATGGGACAATGTGTCGACAGTGGACATGGAGCATTGTTAGAAAGGGAACATGGAGCAAAGTGATTTCAGGGGCCATGAAAATTTGTGAATACATAGGCCATGGAGTATTCAGATGAATGTGGTCAAGGATCATTGTGACAAAAAGTGTCCTGGAATATTGTGATGACACGGTTCATGGAGCATTGCGATGACAAGGGCCATGGCGAAATGTGAAGACAGGTGTCATGGGGCATTGTGATGACAGTGGTCCTCTATAATTGTGAAGAAAGATATCATGTAGCACTGGGATGACAGGGGTCATGGAGCATTGTGATGACAGGGGTCATGGGGCATTGTGATGACACGGCCATGGAACATTATGATGACAAGTATTCTGGAGTATTATGATAAAATGGGCATGGACCATTGTGATTAGAGGGGCCAAGGAGCAATGTGATGACAACGGCATGGAGCATTGTGATGACAAGGGTCATCGAGCATTGTGATGACAGTGGTCATGAAGCATTGTGATGAATGTGGTCATGCATCATTGTGATGACAAGTGTCGTGGAGCATTGTGATGACAGGGATCATAGAGCATTGTGATGACACGGTTATGGAATATTGTGATGACCAGAATTCTGTAGCACTGTGATGAAAAGGGAATGGAGCATTGTGATTACAGGGGTCATGGAGCATTGTGTTGACAATTTTTCTAGAACATTGTGATGACAGGGATCATGGAGCATAGTGATGATAGAGGCCATGGAGCATTGTGATGACAGGCGTCATGGGACATTGTGTTGACAGTGGTCATGGAGCATTGTTAGAAAGGGAACATGGAGCAATTAGATTTCAGGGGCCATGAAAAATTTTGAATACATAGGCCATGGAGTATTCAGATGAACGTGGTCATGGATTATTGTGACGAAAAGTGTCCTGGAATATTGTGATGACAAGGTTCATGGAGCATTGCGATGACAAGGGCCATGGCGAAATGTGAAGACAGGTGTCATGGGGCATTGTGATGACAGGAGTCATGGGGCATTGTGATGACACGGCCATGGAACATTATGATGACAAGAATTCTGGAGCATTGTGATAAAAAGGGCATGGATCATTGTGATTAGAGGGGCCAGGGAGCATTCTGATGACAATGGCATGGAGCATTGTGATGACAAGCTTTATCGAGCATTGTGATGACAGTGGTCATGAAGCATTGTGATGAATGTGGTCATGGATCATTGTGATGACAAGTGTCGTGGAGCATTGTGATGACAGGGGTCATGGAGCATTGTGATGACAAATGTTCTAGAACATTGTGATGACAGGGATCATGGAGCATAGTGATGAAAGGGGCAATGGAGATTTGTGTTGACAGGCGTCATGGGACATTGTGTTGACAGTGGACATGGAGCTTTGTTAGAAAGGGAACATGGAGCAATTTGATTTCAGGGGCCATGAAAAATTGCGAATACATACGCCATGGAGTATTCAGATGAATGTGGTCAAGGATCATTGTGACGACAAGTGTCCTGGAATATTGTGATGACACGGTTCATGGAGCATTGCGATAACAAGGGCCATGGCGAAATGTGAAGACAGGTGTCATGGGGCATTGTGATGACAGTGGTCATCTAGAATTCTGAAGAAAGATATCATGGAGCACTGGGATGACAGGGGCCATGGAGCATTGTGATGACAGGGGTCATGGGGCATTGTGATGACACGGCCATGGAACATTATGATGACAAGAATTCTGGAGCATTGTGATAAAAAGGGCATGGACCATTGTGATTAGAGGGGCCAAGGAGCATTCTGATGACAACGGCATGGAGCAATGTGATGACAAGGGTCATCGAGCATTGTGATGACAGTGGTCATGAAGCATTGTGATGAATGTGGTCATGGATCATTGTGAAGACAAGTGTCGTGGAGCATTGTGATGACAGGGGTCATAGAGCATTGTGATGACACGGTTATGGAATATTGTGATGACCAGAATTCTGTAGCACTGTGATGAAAAGGGAATGGAGCATTGTGATTACAGGGGTCATGGAGCATTGTGATGACAATTGTTCTAGAATATTGTGAAGACAGGGATCATGGAGCATAGTGATGAAAGGGGCCATGGAGCATTGTGATGACAGGCGTCATGGGACAATGTGTTGATAGTGGTCATGGAGCCTTGTTAGAAAGGGAACATGGAGCAATTTGATTTCAGGGGTCATGAAAAATTGTGAATACATAGGCCATGGAGTATTCAGATGAATGTGGTCAAGGATCATTGTGACGAAAATTGTCCTGGAATATTGTGATGACACGGTTCATGGAGCATTGCGATGACAAGGGCCATGGCGAAATGTGAAGACAGGTGTCATTCGGCATTGTGATGACAGTGGTCATCTAGAATTGTGAAGAAAGATATCATGGAGCACTTGGATGACAGGGGCCATGGAGCATTGTGATGACAGGGGTCATGGAGCTTTGTGATGACACGGCCATGGAACATTATGATGACAAGAATTCTGGAGCATTGTGATAAAAAGGGCATGGACCATTGTGATTAGAGGGGCCAAGGAGCATTCTGATGACAACGGCATGGAGCATTGTGATAACAAGGGTCATCGAGCATTGTGATGACAGTGGTCATGTAGCATTGTGACGAATGTGGTCATGGATCATTGTGATGACAAGTGTCGTGGAGCATTGTGATGACAGGGGTCATAGAGCATTGTGATGACACGGTTATTGAATATTGTGATGACCAGAATTCTGTAGCACTGTGATGAAAAGGGAATGGAGCATTGTGATTACAGGGGTCATGGAGCATTGTGATGACAATTGTTTAGAACATTGTGAAGACAGTGATCATGGAGCATAGTGATGAAAGGGGCCATGGAGCGTTGTGATGACAGGCTTATGGGACATTGTGTTGCTAGTGGTCGTGGAGCAGTGTTAGAAAGGGAACATGGAGCAATTTAATTTCAGGGGCCATGAAAAATTGTGAATACATAGGCCATGGAGTATTCAGATGAATGTGGTCAAGGATCATTGTGACGAAAATTGTCCTGGAATATTGTGATGACACGGTTCATGGAGCATTGCGATGACAAGGGCCATGGCGAAATGTGAAGACAGGTGTCATTCGGCATTGTGATGACAGTGGTCATCTAGAATTGTGAAGAAAGATATCATGGAGCACTGGGATGACAGGGGCCATGGAGCATTGTGATGACAGGGGTCATGGAGCTTTGTGATGACACGGCCATGGAACATTATGATGACAAGAATTCTGGAGCATTGTGATAAAAAGGGCATGGACCATTGTGATTAGAGGGGCCAAGGAGCATGCTGAAGACAACGGCATGGAGCATTGTGATGACAAGTGTCATCGAGCATTGTGATGATAGTGGTCATGAAGCATTGTGATGAATGTGGTCATGAATCATTGTGATAAAAAGGGCATAGACCATTGTGATTAGAGGGGCAAAGGAGCATTGTGATGACAAGGGTCATCGAGCATTGTGATGACAGTGGTCATGAAGCATTGTGATGAATGTGGTCATGGATCATTGTGATGACAAGTGTCGTGGAGCATTGTGATGACAGGGGTCATAGAGCATTGTGATGACACGGTTATTGAATATTGTGATGACCAGAATTCTGTAGCACTGTGCTGAAAAGGGAATGGAGCATTGTGATTACAGGGGTAATGGAGCATTGTGATGACAATTGTTCTAGAAATTGTGATGACAGGGATCATGGAGAATAGTGATGAAAGGGGCCATGGAGCATTGTGATGACAGGCGTCATGGGACATTGTGTTGACAGTGTTCATGGAGCATTGTTAGAAAGGGAACATGGAGCAATTTGATTTCAGAGGCCATGAACAATTGTGAATACATAGGCCATGGAGTATTCAGATGAATGTGGTCAAGGATCATTGTGACGAAAAGTGTCCTGGAATATTGTGATGACACGGTTCATGGAGCATTGCGATGACAAGGGCCATGGCGAAATGTGAAGACAGGTGTCATGGGGCTTTGTGATGACAGTGGTCATCTAGAATTGTGAAGAAAGATATCATGGAGCACTGGGATGACAGGGGCCATGGAGCATTGTGATGACAGGGATCATAGAGCATTGTGATGACACGGTTATGGAATATTGTGATGACCAGAATTCTGTAGCACTGTGATGAAAAGGGAATGGAGCATTGTGATTACAGGGGTCATGGAGCATAGTGTTGACAATTTTTCTAGAACATTGTGATGACAGGGATCATGGAGCATAGTGATGATAGAGGCCATGGAGCATTGTGATGACAGGCGTCATGGGACATTGTGTTGACAGTGGTCATGGAGCATTGTTAGAAAGGGAACATGGAGCAATTAGATTTCAGGGGCCATGAAAAATTTTGAATACATAGGCCATGGAGTATTCAGATGAACGTGGTCATGGATTATTGTGACGAAAAGTGTCCTGGAATATTGTGATGACAAGGTTCATGGAGCATTGCGATGACAAGGGCCATGGCGAAATGTGAAGACAGGTGTCATGGGGCATTGTGATGACAGGAGTCATGGGGCATTGTGATGACACGGCCATGGAACATTATGATGACAAGAATTCTGGAGCATTGTGATAAAAAGGGCATGGATCATTGTGATTAGAGGGGCCAGGGAGCATTCTGATGACAATGGCATGGAGCATTGTGATGACAAGCTTTATCGAGCATTGTGATGACAGTGGTCATGAAGCATTGTGATGAATGTGGTCATGGATCATTGTGATGACAAGTGTCGTGGAGCATTGTGATGACAGGGGTCATGGAGCATTGTGATGACAAATGTTCTAGAACATTGTGATGACAGGGATCATGGAGCATAGTGATGAAAGGGGCAATGGAGATTTGTGTTGACAGGCGTCATGGGACATTGTGTTGACAGTGGACATGGAGCTTTGTTAGAAAGGGAACATGGAGCAATTTGATTTCAGGGGCCATGAAAAATTGCGAATACATACGCCATGGAGTATTCAGATGAATGTGGTCAAGGATCATTGTGACGACAAGTGTCCTGGAATATTGTGATGACACGGTTCATGGAGCATTGCGATAACAAGGGCCATGGCGAAATGTGAAGACAGGTGTCACGGGGCATTGTGATGACAGTGGTCATCTAGAATTCTGAAGAAAGATATCATGGAGCACTGGGATGACAGGGGCCATGGAGCATTGTGATGACAGGGGTCATGGGGCATTGTGAAGACACGGCCATGGAACATTATGATGACAAGAATTCTGGAGCATTGTGATAAAAAGGGCATGGACCATTGTGATTAGAGGGGCCAAGGAGCATTCTGATGACAACGGCATGGAGCAATGTGATGACAAGGGTCATCGAGCATTGTGATGACAGTGGTCATGAAGCATTGTGATGAATGTGGTCATGGATCATTGTGAAGACAAGTGTCGTGGAGCATTGTGATGACAGGGGTCATAGAGCATTGTGATGACACGGTTATGGAATATTGTGATGACCAGAATTCTGTAGCACTGTGATGAAACGGGAATGGAGCATTGTGATTACAGGGGTCATGGAGCATTGTGATGACAATTGTTCTAGAATATTGTGAAGACAGGGATCATGGAGCATAGTGATGAAAGGGGCCATGGAGCATTGTGATGACAGGCGTCATGGGACAATGTGTTGATAGTGGTCATGGAGCCTTGTTAGAAAGGGAACATGGAGCAATTTGATTTCAGGGGTCATGAAAAATTGTGAATACATAGGCCATGGAGTATTCAGATGAATGTGGTCAAGGATCATTGTGACGAAAATTGTCCTGGAATATTGTGATGACACGGTTCATGGAGCATTGCGATGACAAGGGCCATGGCGAAATGTGAAGACAGGTGTCATGGGGCAATGTGATGACAGTGGTCATCTAGGATTGTGAAGAAAGATAACATGGAGCACAGGGATGACAGGGGCCATGGAGCATTGTGATGACAGGGGTCATGGGCATTGTGATGACACGGCCATGGAGCATTATGATGACAAGAATTCTGGAGCATTGTGATAAAAAGGGCATGGACCATTGTGATTAGAGGGGCCATGGAGCATTCTGATGACAACTGCATGGAGCATTTTGATGACAAGGGTCATCGAGCATTGTGATGACAGTGGTCATGAAGCATTGTGATGAATGTGGTCATGGATCATTGTGATGACAAGTGTCGTGGAGCATTGTGATGACAGGGGTCGTAGAGCATTGTGATGACACGGTTATGGAATATTGTGATGACCAGAATTCTGTAGCACTGTGATGAAAAGGGAATGGAGCATTGTGATTACAGGGGTCATGGAGCATTGTGATGACAATTGTTCTAGAACATTGTGAAGACAGGGATCATGGAGCATAGAGATGAAAGGGGCCATGGAGCATTGTGATGACAGGCGTCATGGGACAATGTGTCGACAGTGGTCATGGAGCATTGTTAGAAAGGGAACATGGATCAAAGTGATTTCAGGGGCCATGAAAATTTGTGAATACATAGGCCATGGAGTATTCAGATGAATGTGGTCAAGGATCATTGTGACAAAAAGTGTCCTGGAATATTGTGATGACACGGTTCATGGAGCATTGCGATGACAAGGGCCATGGCGAAATGTGAAGACAGGTGTCATGGGGCATTGTGATGACAGTGGTCCTCTATAATTGTGAAGAAAGATATCATGTAGCACTGGGATGACAGGGGTCATGGAGCATTGTGATGACAGGGGTCATGGGGCATTGTGATGTCACGGCCATGGAACATTATGATGACAAGTATTCTGGAGCATTATGATAAAATGGGCATGGACCATTGTGATTAGAGGGGCCAAGGAGCAATGTGATGACAACGGCATGGAGCATTGTGATGACAAGGGCCATCGAGCATTGTGATGACAGTTGTCATGAAGCATTGTGATGAATGTGGTCATGCATCATTGTGATGACAAGTGTCGTGGAGCATTGTGATGACAGGGATCATAGAGCATTGTGATGACACGGTTATGGAATATTGTGATGACCAGAATTCTGTAGCACTGTGATGAAAAGGGAATGGAGCATTGTGATTACAGGGGTCATGGAGCATTGTGTTGACAATTGTTCTAGCACATTGTGATGACAGGGATCATGGAGCATAGTGATGATAGGGGCCATGGAGCATTGTGATGACAGGCGTCATGGGACATTGTGCTTACAGTGGTCATGGATCATTGTTAGAAAGGGAACATGGAGCAATTAGATTTCAGGGGCCATGGAAAATTTTGAATACATAGGCCATGGAGTATTCAGATGAATGTGGTCAAGGATTATTGTGACGAAAAGTGTCCTGGAATATTGTGATGACAAGGTTCATGGAGCATTGCGATGACAAGGGCCATGGCGAAATGTGAAGACAGGTGTCATGGGGCATTGTGATGACAGGGGTCCTGGGGCATTGTGATAACACGGCCATGGAACATTATGATGACAAGAATTCTGGAGCATTGTGATAAAAAGGGCATGGATCATTGTGATTAGAGGGGCCAGGAAGCATTCTGATGACAACGGCATGGAGCATTGTGATGAAAAGTGTCATCGAGCATTGTGATGACAGTGGTCAAGAAGCATTGTGATGAATGTGGTCATGGATCATTGTGATGACAAGTGTCGTAGAGCATTGTGATGACAGGGGTCATAGAGCATTGTGATGACACGGTTATTGAATATTGTGATGACCAGAATTCTGTAGCACTGTGATGAAAAGTGAATGGAGCATTGTGATTACAGGGGTCATGGAGCATTGTGATTACAATTGTTCTAGAACATTGTGAAGACAGGGATCATGGAGCATAGTGATGAAAGGGGCCATGGAGCATTGTGATGACAGGCGTCATGGGACAATGTGTTGACAATGGTCATGGAGCATTGTTAGAAAGGGAACATGGAGCAATCTGATTTCAGGGGCCATGAACAATTGTGAATACATAGGCCATGGAGTATTCAGATGAATGTGGTCAAGGATCATTGTGACGAAAAGTGTCCTGGAATATGGTGATGACACGGTTCATGGAGCATTGCGATGACAAGGGCCATGGCGAAATGTGAAGACAGGTGTCATTCGGCATTGTGATGACAGTGGTCATCTAGAATTGTGAAGAAAGATATCATGGAGCACTGGGATGACAGGGGCCATGGAGCATTGTGATGACAGGGGTCATGGGGCTTTGTGATGACACGGCCATGGAACATTATGATGACAAGAATTCTGGAGCATTGTGATAAAAAGGGCATGGACCATTGTGATTAGAGGGGCCAAGGAGCATGCTGAAGACAACGGCATGGAGCATTGTGATGACAAGTGTCATCGAGCATTGTGATGATAGTGGTCATGAAGCATTGTGATGAATGTGGTCATGAATCATTGTGATAAAAAGGGCATAGACCATTGTGATTAGAGGGGCAAAGGAGCATTGTGATGACAAGGGTCATCGAGCATTGTGATGACAGTGGTCATGAAGCATTGTGATGAATGTGGTCATGGATCATTGTGATGACAAGTGTCGTGGAGCATTGTGATGACAGGGGTCATAGAGCATTGTGATGACACGGTTATTGAATATTGTGATGACCAGAATTCTGTAGCACTGTGATGAAAAGGGAATGGAGCATTGTGATTACAGGGGTAATGGAGCATTGTGATGACAATTGTTCTAGAAATTGTGATGACAGGGATCATGGAGAATAGTGATGAAAGGGGCCATGGAGCATTGTGATGACAGGCGTCATGGGACATTGTGTTGACAGTGTTCATGGAGCCTTGTTAGAAAGGGAACATGGAGCAATTTGATTTCAGAGGCCATGAACAATTGTGAATACATAGGCCATGGACTATTCAGATGAATGTGGTCAAGGATCATTGTGACGAAAAGTGTCCTGGAATATTGTGATGACACGGTTCATGGAGCATTGCGATGACAAGGGCCATGGCGAAATGTGAAGACAGGTGTCATGGGGCACTGTGATGACAGTGTTCCTCTAGAATTGTGAAGAAAGATATCATGGAGAACTGGGATGACAGGGGCCATGGAGCATTGTGATGACAGGGGTCATGGGGCATTGGGATGACACGGCCATGGAACATTATGATGACAAGAATTCTGGAGCATTGTGATAAAATGGGCATTGACCATTGAGATTAGAGGGGCCAAGGAGCATTCTGATGACAACGGCATGGAGCATTGTGATGAAGAGGGTCATCGAGCTTTGTGATGACAGTGGTCAGGAAGCATTGTGATGAATGTGGTCATGCATCATTGTGATGACAAGTGTCGTGGAGCATTGTGATGACAGGGGTCATAGAGCAATGTGATGACACGGTTATGGAATATTGTGATGACCAGAATTCTGTACCACAGTGATGAAGAGGGAATGGAGCATTGTGATTACAGGGGTCATGGAGCATTGTGATGAAATTGTTCTGGAACATTGTGATGACAGTGATCATGGAGCATAGTGATGTAACGGGCATTGGAGCATTGTGTTGACAGGCGTCATGGGACATTGTGTTGACACTGGTCATGGAGCATTGTTAGAAATGGAACATGGAGCAATTTGATTTCAGGGGCCATGAAAAATTGCGAATACATAGGCCATGGAGTATTCAGATGAATGTGGTCAAGGATCATTGTGACGAAAATTGTCCTGGAATATTGTGATGACACGGTTCATGGAGCATTGCGATGACAAGGGCCATGGCGAAATGTGAAGACAGGTGTCATGGGGCATTGTGATGACAGTGGTCATCAAAATTGTGAAGAAAGATATCATGGAGCACTGGGATGATAAGGGCCATGGAACATTGTGATGACACGGGTCATGGGGCATTTTGATGACACGGCCATGGAACATTATGATGACAAGAATTCTGGAGCATTGTGATAAAAAGGGCATGGACCATTGTGATTAGAGCGGCCAAGGAGCATTCTGATGACAACGGAATGGAGCATTGTGATGACAAAGGTCATCGAGCATTGTGATGATAGTGGTCATGAAGCATTGTGATGAATGTGGTCATGGATCATTGTGATGACAAGTGTCGTGGAGCATTGTGATGACAGGGGTCATAGAGCATTGTGATGACACGGTTATTGAATATTGTGATGACAAGAATTCTGTAGCACTCTGATGAAAAGTGAATGGAGCATTGTGATTACAGGGGTCATGGAGCATTGTGATGACAATTGTTCTAGAACATTGTGATGACAGGTATCATGGAGCATAGTGATGAAAGTGGCCATGGAGCATTGTGATGACAGGCGTCATGGGACATTGTGTTGACAGTCGTCATGGAGCATTGTTAGAAAGGGAACATGGAGCAATTTGATTTCAGGGGCCATGAACAATTGTGAATACATAGGCCATGGAGTATTCAGATGAATGTGGTCAAGGATCATTGTGACGAAAAGTGTCCTGGAATATTGTGATGACACGGTTCATGGAGCATTGGGATGACAAGGGCCATGGCGAAATGTGAAGACAGGTGTTATGGGGCTTTGTGATGACAGTGGTCATCTAGAATTGTGAAGAAAGGTATCATGGAGCACTGGGATGACAGGGGCCATGGAATATTGTGATGACAGGGGTCATGGGGCATTGTGATGACACGGCCATGGAACATTATGATGACAAGAATTCTGGAGCATTGTGATAAAAAGGGCATGGACCATTGTGATTAGAGGGGCCAAGGAGCATTCTGATGACAACGGCATGGAGCATTGTGATGACAATGGTCATCGAGCATTGTGATGACAGTGGTCATGAAGTATTGTGATGAATGTGGTCATGCATCATTGTGATGACAAGTGTCGTGGAGCATTGTGATGACATGATCATAGAGCATTGTGATGACACGGTTATGGAATATTGTGAAGACCAGTATTCTTTACCACAGTGATGAAAAGGGCATGGAGCATTGTGATTACAGGGGTCATGGAGCATTGTGATGACAATTGTTCTAGAACATTGTGATGACAGGGATCATGGAGCATAGAGATGAAAGGGGCCATGGAGCATTGTGATGACACCCGTCATGGGACATTGTGTTGACAGTCGACATGGAGAATGGTTAGAAAGGAAACATGGAGCAATTTGATTTCAGGGGCCATGAAAAATTGCGAATACTTACGCCATGGAGTATTCAGATGAATGTGGTCAAGGATCATTGTGACGAAAAGTGTCTTGGAATATTGTGATGGCACGGTTAATGGAGCATTGCGATGACAGGGGCCATGGCGAAATGTGAAGACAGGTGTCATGGGGCATTGTGATGACAGTGGTCATCTAGAATTGTGAAGACAGATATCATGGATCACAGGGATGACAGGGGCCATGGAGCATTGTGATGACAGGGGTCATGGGGCGTTGTGATGACATGGCCATAGAACATTATGATGTCAAGAATTCTGGAGCATTGTGATAAAAAGGTCATGGACAATTGTGATTAGAGGGGCCAAGGAGCATTCTGATGACAACGGCATGGAGCATTGTGACGACAAGGGTCATCGAGCATTGTGATGACAGTGGTCATGAAGCATTGTGATGAATGTGGTCATGGATCATTGTGATGACAAGTGTGTGGAGCATTGTGATGACAGGGGTCATAGAGCATTGTGATGGCACGGTTATGGAATATTGTGATGACCAGAATTCTGTAGCACTGAGATGAAAAGGGAATGGAGCATTGTGATTACAGGGGTCATGGAGCATTGTGATGACAATTGTTCTAGAACATTGTGAAGACAGGGATCATGGAGCATAGTGATGAAAGGGGCCATGGAGCATTGTGATGACAGGCGTCATGGGACAATGTGTTGACAGTGCTCATGGAGCATTGTTAGAAAGGGAACATGGAGCAAAGTGATTTCAGGGGCCATGAAAATTTGTGAATACATAGGCCATGGAGTATTCAGATGAATGTGGTCAAGGATCATTGTGACAAAAAGTGTCCTGGAATATTGTGATGACACGGTTCATGGAGCATTGCGATGACAAGGGCCATGGCGAAAAGTGAAAACAGGTGTCATGGGGCATTGTGATGACAGTGGTCCTCTAGAATTGTGAAGAAAGATATCATGTAGCACTGGGATGACAGGGGCCATGGAGCATTGTGATGACAGGGGTCATGGGGCATTGTGATGACACGGCCATGGAACATTATGATGACAAGTATTCTGGAGCATTATGATAAAATGGGCATGGACCATTGTGATTAGAGAGGCCAAGGAGCAATGTGATGACAACGGCATGGAGCATTGTGATGAAAAGTGTCATCGAGCATTGTGATGACAGTGGTCATGAAGCATTGTGATGAATGTGGTCATGCATCATTGTGATGAAAAGGGTCATAGAGCATTGTGATGACACGGTTATGGAATATTGTGATGACCAGAATGCTGTAGCACTGTGATGAAAAGGGAATGGAGCATTGTGATTACAGGGGTCATGGAGCATTTTGATGAAAATTGTTCTAGAACATTGTGATGACAGGGATCATGGAGCATAGTGATGAAAGGGGCCATGGGGCATTGTGATGACAGGCATCATGGGAAAATGTGTTGACAGTGGTCATGGAGCATTGTTAGAAAGGGAACATGGAGCAAAGTGATTTCAGGGGCCATGAAAATTTGTGAATACTTAGGCCATGGAGTATTCAGATGAATGTCGTCAAGGGTCATTGTGACAAAAAGTGTCCTGGAATATTGTGATGACACGGTTCATGGAGCATTGCGATGACTAGG
Organism: Eschrichtius robustus; assembly: GCF_028021215.1. Taxonomy (NCBI): domain Eukaryota; kingdom Metazoa; phylum Chordata; class Mammalia; order Artiodactyla; family Eschrichtiidae; genus Eschrichtius; species Eschrichtius robustus. Next base: position 3,120,300 of record NW_027175249.1, on the reverse strand, counting down.
GTCATGGCGAAATGTGAAGACAGGTGTCATGGGGCACTGTGATGATAGTGGTCCTCTAGAATTGTGAAGAATGATATCATGGAGAACTGGGATGACAGGGGCCATGGAGCATTGTGATGACAGGGGTCATGGGGCATGGTGATGACACGGCCATGGAACATTATGATGAAAAGAAGTCTGGAGCATTGTGATAAAATGGGCATGGACCACTGAGATTAGAGGGGCCAAGGAGCATTCTGATGACAACGGCATGGAGCATTGTGATGACAAGGGTCATCGAGCTTTGTGATGACAGTGGTCATGAAGCATTGTGATGAATGTGGTCATGCATCATTGTGATGACAATTGTCGTGGAGCATTGTGATGACAGGGGTCATAGAGCAATGTGATGACACGGTTATGGAATATTGTGATGACCAGAATTTCTGTACCACAGTGATGAAAAGGGAATGGAGCATTGTGATTACAGGGGTCATGGAGCATTGTGATGAAATTGTTCTGGAACATTGTGATGACAGTGATCATGGAGCATAGTGATGTAACGGGCATTGGAGCATTGTGTTGACAGGCGTCATGGGACATTGTGTTGACAGTGGTCATGGAGCATTGTTAGAAAGGGAACATGGAGCAATTTGATTTCAGGGGCCATGAAAAATTGCGAATACATAGGCCATGGAGTATTCAGATGAATGTGGTCAAGGATCATTGTGACGAAAATTGTCCTGGAATATTGTGATGACACGGTTCATGGAGCATTGCGATGACAAGGGCCATGGCGAAATGTGAAGAAAGGTGCCATGGGGCATTGTGATGACAGTGGTCATCTAGAATTGTGAAGAAAGATATCATGGAGCACTGGGTTGATAGGGGCCATGGAACATTGTGATGACAGGGGTCATGGGGCATTGTGATGACACGGCCATGGAACATTATGATGACAAGAATTCTGGAGCATTGTGATAAAAAGGGCATGGACAATTGTGATTAGAGAGGCCAAGGAGCAATGTGATGACAACGGAATGGAGCATTGTGATGACAAAGGTCATCGAGCATTGTGATGACAGTGGTCATGAAGCATTGTGATGAATGTGGTCATGGATCATTGTGATGACAAGTGTCGTGGAGCATTGTGATGACAGGGGTCATAAAGCATTGTGATGACACGGTTATTGAATATTGTGATGACCAGAATTCTGTAGCACTGTGATGAAAAGGGAATGGAGCATTGTGATTACAGGGGTCATGGAGCATTGTGTTGACAATTGTTCTAGAACATTGTGATGACAGGGATCATGGAGCATAGTGATGAAAGGGGCCATGGAGCATTTTGATGACAGGCGTCATGGGACATTGTGTTGACAGTGGTCATGGAGCATTGTTAGAAAGGGAACATGGAGAATTTGATTTCACGGGCCATGAACAATTGTGAATACATAGGCCATGGAGTATTCAGATGAATGTGGTCAAGGATCATTGTGACGAAAAGTGTCCTGGAATATTGTGATGACACGGTTCATGGAGCAATGCGATGACAAGGGCCATGGCGAAATGTGAAGACAGGTGTCATGCGGCATTGTGATGACAGTGGTCATCTAGAATTGTGAAGAAAGATATCATGGAGCACTGGGATGACAGGGGCCATGGAGCATTGTGATGACATGGGTCATGGGGCATTGTGATGACACGGCCATGGAACATTATGATGACAAGAATTCTGGAGCATTGTGATAAAATGGTCATGGACCATTGTGATTAGAGGGGCCAAGGAGCATTCTGAGGACAACGGCATGGAGCATTGTGATGAATGTTGTCATGGATCATTGTGATGACAAGTGTCGTGGAGCATTGTGATGACAGGGGTCATAGAGCATTGTGATGACACGGTTATGGAATATTGTGATGACCAGAATTCTGTAGCACTGTGATGAAAAGGGAATGGAGCTTTGTGATTACAGGGGTCATGGAGCATTGTGATGACAATTGTTCTAGAACATTGTGATGACAGGGATCATGGAGCATAGTGATGAAAGGAGCCATGGAGCATTGTGATGATAGGCGTCATGGGACATTGTGTTGACAGTGGGCATGGAGCATTATTAGAAAGAGAACATGCAGCAATTTAATTTCAGGGGCCATGAAAAATTGTGAATACATAGGCCATGGAGTATTCAGATGGATGTGGTCAAGGATCATTGTGACGAAAAGTGTCCTGGAATATTGTGATGACACGGTTCATGGAACATTGCGATGACAAGGGCCATGGCGAAATGTGAAGACAAGTGTCATGGGGCATTGTGATGACAGTGGTCCTCTAGAATTGTGAAGAAAGATATCATGGAGCACTGGGATGACAGGGGTCATGGGGCATTGTGATGACACGGCCATGGAACATTATGATGACAAGAATTCTGGAGCATTGTGATAAAATGGGCATGGGCCATTGTGATTAGAGGGGCCAAGGAGCATTCTGATGACAACGGCATGGAGCGTTGTAATGACAAGTGTCATCGAGCATTGTGATGACAGTGGTCATGAAGCATTGTGATGAATGTGGTCATGGATCATTGTGATGACAAGTGTCGTGGAGCATTGTGATGACAGGGGTCATAGAGCATTGTGATGACACGGTTATGGAATATTGTGATGACCAGAATTCTGTAGCAGTGTGTTGAAAAGGGAATGGAGCATTGTGATTACAGTGGTCATGGAGCATTGCGATGAAAATTGTTCTAGAACATTGTGATGACAGGGATCATGGAGCACAGTGATGAAAGGGGCCATGGAGCATTGTGATGATAGGCTTCATGGGACATTGTGTTGACAGTGGTCATGGAGCATTGTTAGAAAGAGAACATGGAGCAATTTAATTTCAGGGGCCATGAAAAATTGTGAATACATAGGCCATGGAGTATTCAGATGAATATGGTCAAGGATCATTGTGACAAAATGTCCTGGAATATGGTGATGACACGGTACATGGAGCATTGCGATGACAAGGGCCATGGCGAAATGTGAAGACAGGTGTCATGGGGCATTGTGATGACAGTGGTCATCTAGAATTGTGAAGAAAGGTATCATGGAGCACTGGGATGACAGCGGCCATGGAGCATTGTAATGACAGGGGTCATGGGGCATTGTGATGACACGGCAATGGAACATTATGATGATAAGAATTCTGGAGCATTGTGATTAAAAGGGCATGAACCATTGTGATTAGAGGGGCCAAGGAGCATTCTGATGAAAATGGCATGGAGCATTGTGATGACAAGTGTCATCTAGCATTGTGATGACAGTGGTCATGAAGCATTGTGATGAATGTGGTCATGGATCATTGTGATGACAAGTGTCGTGGAGCATTGTGATGACAGGGGTCATAGAGCATTGTGATGACACGGTTATGGAATATTGTGATGACCATTATTCTGTAGCACTGTGATGAAAAGGGAATGGATCATTGTGATTACAGGGGTCATGGAGCATTGTGATGACAATTGTTCTAGAACATTGTGATGACAGGGATCATGGAGCATAGTGATGAAAGGGGCCATGGAGCATTGTGATGATAGGCGTCATGGGACAATGTGTTGACAGTGGTCATGGGCATTGTTAGAAAGAGAACATGGAGCAATTTAATTTCAGGGGCCATGAAACATTGTGAATACATAGGCCATGGAGTATTCAGATGAATGTGGTCAAGGATCATTGTGACGAAAAGTGTCCTGGAATATTGTGATGACACGGTTCATGGAGCATTGCGATGACAAGGGCCATGGCGAAATATGAAGACAGGTGTCATGGGGCATTGTGATGACAGTGGTCCTCTAGGATTGTGAAGAAAGATATCATGGAGCACTGGGATGACAGGGGCCATGGAGCATTGTGATGACAGGGGTCATGGGGCATTGTGATGACACGGCCATGGAACATTATGATGACAAGAATTCTGGAGCATTGTGATGAAAAGGGAATGGAGCATTGTGATTACAGGGGTCATGGAGCATTTTGATGACAATAGTTTAGAGCATTGTGAAGACAGCGATCATGGAGCATAGTGATGAAAGGGGCCATGGAGCATTGTGATGACAGGCGTCATGGGACAATGTGTTGACAGTGGTCATGGAGCATTGTTAGAAAGGGAACATGGAGCAATTTGATTTCAGGGGCCATGAAAAATTGTGAATACATAGGCTATGGAGTATTCAGATGAATGTGGTCAAGGATCATTGTGACGAAAAGTGTCCTGGAATATTGTGATGACACGGTTCATGGAGCATTGCGATGACAAGGGCCATGGCGAAATGTGAAAACAGGTGTCATGGGGCATTGTGATGACAGTGGTCATCTAGAATTGTGAAGGAAGGTATCATGGAGCACTGGGATGACAGGGGCCATGGAGCATTGTGATGACAGGGGTTATGGGGCATTGTGATGACACGGCCATGGAACATTATGATGACAAGAATTCTGGAGCATTGTGATAAAAAGGGCATGGACCATTGTGATTAGAGGGGCCAAGGAGCATTCTGATGAAAACGGCATGGAGCATTGTGATGACAAGGGTCATGGAGCATTGTGATGACAGTGGTCATGAAGCATTGTGATGAATGTGGTCATGGATCATTGTGATGACAAGTGTCGTGGAGCATTGTGATGACAGGGGTCATAGAGCATTGTGATGACACGGTTATGGAATATTGTGATGACCAGAATTCTGTAGCACTGTGATGAAAAGGGAATGGAGCATTGTGATTACAGGGGTCAAGGAGCATTGTGATGACAATTGTTCTAGAACATTGTGATGACAGGGATCATGGAGCATAGTGATGAAAGGAGCCATGGAGCATTGTGATGATAGGCGTCATGGGACATAGTGTTGACAGTGGTCATGGAGCATTGTTAGAAAGAGAACATGGAGCAATTTAATTTCAGGGGCCATGAAAAATTGTGAATACATAGGCCATGGAGTATTCAGATGGATGTGGTCAAGGATCATTGCGACGAAAAGTGTCCTGGAATATTGTGATGACACGGTTCATGGAGCATTGCGATGACAAGGGCCATGGCGAAATGTGAAGACAAGTGTCATGGGGCATTGTGATGACAGTGGTCCTCTAGAATTGTGAAGAAAGATATCATGGAGCACTGGGATGACAGGGGCCATGGAGCATTGTGATGACAGGGGTCATGGGGCATTGTGATGACACGGCCATGGAACATTATGATGACAAGAATTCTGGAGCATTGAGATAAAATGGGCATGGACCATTGTGATTAGAGGGGCCAAGGAGCATTCTGATGACAACGGCATGGAGCGTTGTGATGACAAGTGTCATCGAGCATTGTGATGACAGTGGTCATGAAGCATTGTGATGAATGTGGTCATGGATCATTGTGATGACAAGTGTCGTGGAGCATTGTGATGACAGGGGTCATAGAGCATTGTGATGACACGGTTATGGAATATTGTGATGACCAGAATTCTGTAGCACTGTGATGAAAAGGGAATGGAGCATTGTGATTACAGGGGTCATGGAGCATTTTGATGACAATAGTTTAGAGCATTGTTAAGACAGCGATCATGGAGCATAGTGATGAAAGTGGCCATGGAGCATTGTGATGACAGGCGTCATGGGACAATGTGTTGACAGTGGTCATGGAGCATTGTTAGAAAGGGAACATGGAGCAATTTGATTTCAGGGGCCATGAAAAATTGTGAATAAATAGGCTATGGTGTATTCAGATGAATGTGGTCAAGGATCATTGTGACGAAATGTGTCCTGGAATATTGTGATGACACGGTTCATGGAGCATTGCGATGACAAGGGCCATGGCGAAATGTGAAGACAGGTGTCATGGGGCATTGTGATGACAGTGGTCCTCTAGAATTGTGAAGAAAGATATCATGGAGCACTGGGATGACAGGGGCCATGGAGCATTGTGATGACAGGGGTCATGGGGCATTGTGATGACACGGCCATGGAACATTATGATGACAAGAATTCTAGAGCATTGTGATAAAAAGGGCATGGGCCATTGTGATTAGAGGGGCCAAGGAGCATTCTGATGAAAACGGCATGGAGCATTGTGATGACAAGGGTCATGGAGCATTGTGATGACAGTGGTCATGAAGCATTGTGATGAATGTGGTCATGGATCATTGTGATGACAAGTGTCGTGCAGCATTGTGATGACAGGGGTCATAGAGCATTGTGATGACACGGTTATGGAATATTGTGATGACCAGAATTCTGTAGCACTGTGATGAAAATGGGAATGGAGCATTGTGATTACAGGGGTCATGGAGCATTGTGATGACAATTGTTCCAGAACATTGTGATGACAGGGATCATGGAGCATAGTGATGAAAGGAGCCATGGAGCATTGTGATGATAGGCGTCATGGGACATTGTGTTGACAGTGGTCATGGAGCATTGTTAGAAAGAGAACATGGAGCAATTTAATTTCAGGGGCATGAAAAATTGTGAATACATAGGCCATGGAGTATTCAGATGGATGTGGTCAAGGATCATTGTGACGAAAAGTGTCCTGGAATATTGTGATGACACGGTTCATGGAGCATTGCGATGACAAGGGCCATGGCGAAATGTGAAGACAAGTGTCATGGGGCATTGTGATGACAGTGGTCCTCTAGAATTGTGAAGAAAGATATCATGGAGCACTGGGATGACAGGGGCCATGGAGCATTGTGATGACAGGGGTCATGGGGCATTGTGATGACACGGCCATGGAACATTATGATGACAAGAATTCTGGAGCATTGTGATAAAATGGGCATGGACCATTGTGATTAGAGGGGCCAAGGAGCATTCTGATGACAACGGCATGGAGCGTTGTGATGACAAGTGTCATCGAGCATTGTGATGACAGTGGTCATGAAGCATTGTGATGAATGTGGTCATGGATCATTGTGATGACAAGTGTCGTGGAGCATTGTGATGACAGGGGTCATAGAGCATTGTGATGACACGGTCATGGAATATTGTGATGACGAGAATTCTGTAGCACTGTGATGAAAAGGGAATGGAGCATTGTGATTACAGGGGTCATGGAGCATTTTGATGACAATAGTTTAGAGCATTGTGAAGACAGCGATCATGGAGCATAGTGATGAAAGGGGCCATGGAGCATTGTGATGACAGGCGTCATGGGACAATGTGTTGACAGTGGTCATGGAGCATTGTTAGAAAGGGAACATGGAGCAATTTGATTTCAGGGGCCATGAAAAATTGTGAATACATAGGCTATGGAGTATTCAGATGAATGTGGTCAAGGATCATTGTGACGAAAAGTGTCCTGGAATATTGTGATGACACGGTTCATGGAGCATTGCGATGACAAGGGCCATGGCGAAATGTGAAGACAGGTGTCATGGGGCATTGTGATGACAGTGGTCATCTAGAATTGTGAAGGACGGTATCATGGAGCACTGGGATGACAGGGGCCATGGAGCATTGTGATGACAGGGGTCATGGGGCATTGTGATGACACGGCCATGGAACATTATGATGACAAGAATTCTGGAGCATTGTGATAAAAAGGGCATGGACCATTGTGATTAGAGGGGCCAAGGAGCATTCTGATGAAAACGGCATGGAGCATTGTGATGACAAGGGTCATGGAGCATTGTGATGACAGTGGTCATGAAGCATTGTGATGAATGTGGTCATGGATCATTGTGATGACAAGTGTCGTGGAGCATTGTGATGACAGGGGTCATAGAGCATTGTGATGACAAGGTTATGGAATATTTTGATGACCAGAATTCTGTAGCACTGTGATGAAAAGGGAATGGAGCATTGTGATTACAGGGGTCATGGAGCTTTGCGATGACAATTGTTCTAGAACATTGTGATGACAGGGATCATGGAGCATAGTGATGAAAGGGGCCATGGAGCATTGTGATGATAGGCTTCATGGGACATTGTGTTGACAGTGGTCATGGAGCATTGTTAGAAAGAGAACATGGAGCAATTTAATTTCAGGGGCCATGAAAAATTGTGAATACATAGGCCATGGAGTATTCAGATGAATATGTTCAAGGATCATTGTGACGAAAAGTGTCCTGGAATATTGTGATGACACGGTACATGGAGCATTGCGATGACAAGGGCCATGGCGAAATGTGAAGACAGGTGTCATGGAGCATTGTGATGACAGTGGTCATCTAGAATTGTGAAGAAAGATATCATGGAGCACTGGGATGACAGGGGCCATGGAGCATTGTGATGACAGGGGTCATGGGGCATTGTGATGACACGGCCATGGAACATTATGATGACAAGAATTCTGGAGCATTGTGATAAAAAGGGCATGGACCATTGTGATTAGAGGGGCCAAGGAGCATTCTGATGACAACGGCATGGAGCATTGTGATGAATGTTGTCATGGATCATTGTGATGACAACTGTCGTGGAGCATTGTGATGACAGGGGTTATAGAGCAGTGTGATGACAAGGTTATGGAATATTGTGATGACCAGAATTCTGTAGCACTGTGATGAAAAGGGAATGGAGCATTGTGATTACAGGGGTCATGGAGCATTGCGATGACAATTGTTCTAGAACATTGTGATGACAGGGATCATGGAGCATAGTGATGAAAGGGGCCATGGAGCATTGTGATGATAGGCTTCATGGGACATTGTGTTGACAGTGGTCATGGAGCATTGTTAGAAAGAGAACATGGAGCAATTTAATTTCAGGGGCCAAGAAAAATTGTGAATACATATGCCATGGAGTATTCAGATGAATATGGTCAAGGATCATTGTGACGAAAAGTGTCCTGGAATATTGTGATGACACGGTACATGGAGCATTGCGATGACAAGGGCCATGGCGAAATGTGAAGACAGGTGTCATGGGGCATTGTGATGACAGTGGTCATCTAGAATTGTGAAGAAAGATATCATGGAGCACTGGGATGACAGGGGCCATGGAGCATTGTAATGACAGTGGTCATGGGGCATTGTGATGACACGGCTATGGAACATTATGATGATAAGAATTCTGGAGCATTGTGATTAAAAGGGCAGGGACCATTGTGATTAGAGGGGCCAAGGAGAATTCTGATGAAAATAGCATGAAGCATTGTGATGACAAGTGTCATCTAGCATTGTGATGACCGTGGTCATGAAGCATTGTGATGAATGTGGTCATGGATCATTGTGATGACAAGTGTCGTGGAGCATTGTGATGACAGGGGTCATAGAGCATTGTGATGACACGGTTATGGAATATTGTGATGACCAGAATTCTGTAGCACTGTGATGAAAAGGGAATGGAGCATTGTGATTACAGGGGTCATGAAGCATTGTGATGACAATTATTCTAGAACATTGTGAAGACAGCGATCATGGAGCATAGTGATGAAAGGGGCCATGGAGCATTGTGATGATAGGCGTCATGGGACATTGTGTTGACAGTGGTCATGGGCATTGTTAGAAAGAGAACATGGAGCAATTTAATTTCAGGGGCCATGAAACATTGTGAATACATAGGCCATGGAGTATTCAGATGAATGTGGTCAAGGATCATTGTGACGAAAATTGTCCTGGAATATTGTGATGACACGGTTCATGGAGAATTGGGATGACAAGGGCCATGGCGAAATGTGAAGACAAGTGTCATGGGGCATTGTGATGACAGTGGTCCTCTAGAATTGTGAAGAAAGATATCATGGAGCACTGGGATGACAGGGGCCATGGAGCATTGTGATGACAGGGGTCATGGGGCATTGTGATGACACGGCCATGGAACATTATGATGACAAGAATTCTGGAGCATTGTGATAAAATGGGCATGGACCATTGTGATTAGAGGGGCCAAGGAGCATTCTGATGACAACGGCATGGAGCGTTGTGATGACAAGTGTCATCGAGCATTGTGATGACAGTGGTCATGAAGCATTGTGATGAATGTGGTCATGGATCATTGTGATGACAAGTGTCGTGGAGCATTGTGATGACAGGGGTCATAGAGCATTGTGATGACACGGTTATGGAATATTGTGATGACCAGAATTCTGTAGCACTGTGATGAAAAGGGAATGGAGCATTGTGATTAGAGAGGTCATGGAGCATTTTGATGACAATAGTTTAGAGCATTGTGAAGACAGCGATCATGGAGCATAGTGATGAAAGGGGCCATGGAGCATTGTGATGACAGGCGTCATGGGACAATGTGTTGACAGTGGTCATGGAGCATTGTTAGAAAGTGAACATGGAGCAATTTGATTTCAGGGGCCATGAAAAATTGTGAATACATAGGCTATGGTGTATTCAGATGAATGTGGTCAAGGATTATTGTGACGAAAAGTGTCCTGGAATATTGTGATGACACGGTTCATGGAGCATTGCGATGACAAGGGCCATGGCGAAATGTGAAGACAGGTGTCATGGGGCATTGTGATGACAGTGGTCATCTAGAATTGTGAAGGAAGGTATCATGGAGCACTGGGATGACAGGGGCCATGGAGCACTGTGATGACAGGGGTCATGGGGCATTGTGATGACACGGCCATGGAACATTATGATGACAAGAATTCTGGAGCATTGTGATAAAAAGGGCATGGACCATTGTGATTAGAGGGGCCAAGGAGCATTCTGATGAAAACGGCATGGAGCATTGTGATGACAAGGGTCATCGAGCATTGTGATGACAGTGGTCATGAAGCATTGTGATGAATGTGGTCATGGATCATTGTGATGACAAGTGTCGTGGAGCATTGTGATGACAGGGGTCATAGAGCATTGTGATGACAAGGTTATGGAATATTTTGATGACCAGAATTCTGTAGCACTGTGATGAAAGGGAATGGAGCATTGTGATTACAGGGGTCATGGAGCTTTGCGATGACAATTGTTCTAGAACATTGTGATGACAGGGATCATGGAGCATAGTGATGAAAGGGGCCATGGAGCATTGTGATGATAGGCTTCATGGGACATTGTGTTGACAGTGGTCATGGAGCATTGTTAGAAAGAGAACATGGAGCAATTTAATTTCAGGGGCCATGAAAAATTGTGAATACATAGGCCATGGAGTATTCAGATGAATATGTTCAAGGATCATTGTGACGAAAAGTGTCCTGGAATATTGTGATGACACGGTACATGGAGCATTGCGATGACAAGGGCCATGGCGAAATGTGAAGACAGGTGTCATGGAGCATTGTGATGACAGTGGTCATCTAGAATTGTGAAGAAAGATATCATGGAGCACTAGGATGACAGGGGCCATGGAGCATTGTGATGACAGGCGTCATGGGACATTGTGTTGACAGTGGTCATTTAGCATTGTTAGAAAGGGAATATTAAGCAATTTGAATTCAGGGGCCATGAAACATTGTGAATACATAGGCCATGGAGTATTCAGATGAATGTGGTCAAGGATCATTGTGACGAAAAGTGTCCTGGAATATTGTGATGACACGGTTCATGGAGCATTGCGATGACAAGGGCCATGGCGAAATATGAAGACAGGTGTCATGGGGCATTGTGATGACAGTGGTCCTCTAGAATTGTGAAGAAAGATATCATGGAGCACTGGGATTACAGGGGCCATGGAGCATTGTGATGACAGGGGTCATGGGGCATTGTGATGACACGGCCATGGAACATTATGATGACAAGAATTCTGGAGCATTGTGATAAAAAGGTCATGGACCATTGTGATTAGAGGGGCCAAGGAGCATTCTGATGACAACGGCATGGAGCATTGTGATGAATGTTGTCATGGATCATTGTGATGACAAGTGTCGTGGAGCATTGTGATGACAGGGGTCATAGAGCATTGTGATGACACGGTTATGGAATATTGTGATGACCAGAATTCTGTAGCACTGTGATGAAAAGGGAATGGAGCATTGTGATTACAGTGGTCATGGAGCATTGCGATGACAATTGTTCTAGAACATTGTGATGACAGGGATCATGGAGCACAGTGATGAATGGGGCCATGGAGCATTGTGATGACAGGCCTCATGGGACATTGTGTTGACAGTGGTCATGGAGCATTGTTAGAAAGAGAACATGGAGCAATTTAATTTCAGGGGCCATGAAAAATTGTGAATACATAGGCCATGGAGTATTCAGATGAATGTGGTCAAGGATCATTGTGACGAAAAGTGTCCTGGAATATTGTGATGACACGGTACATGGAGCATTGCGATGACAAGGGCCATGGCGAAATGTGAAGACAGGTGTCATGGGGCATTGTGATGACAGTGGTCATCTAGAATTGTGAAGAAAGATATCATGGAGCACTGGGATGACAGGGGCCATGGAGCATTGTGATGAGAGGGGTCATGGGGCATTGTGATGACACGGCCATGGAACATTATGATGACAAGAATTCTGGAGCATTGTGATAAAATGGGCATGGACCATTGTGATTAGAGGGGCCAAGGAACATTCTGATGACAAAGGCATGGAGCGTTGTGATGACAAGTGTCATCGAGCATTGTGATGACAGTGGTCATGAAGCATTGTGATGAATATGGTCATGGATCATTGTGATGACAAGTGTCGTGGAGCATTGTGATGACAGGGGTCATAGAGCATTGTGATGACACGGTTATGGAATATTGTGATGACCAGAATTCTGTAGCACTGTGATGAAAAGGGAATGGAGCATTGTGATTACAGGGGTCATGGAGCATTTTGATGACAATAGTTTAGAGCATTGTGAAGACAGCGATCATGGAGCATAGTGGTGAAAGGGGCCATGGAGCATTGTGATGACAGGCGTCATGGGACAATGTGTTGAGAGTGGTCATGGAGCATTGTTAGAAAGGGAACATGGAGCAATTTGATTTCAGGGGCCATGAAAAATTGTGAATACATAGGCTATGGAGTATTCAGATGAATGTGGTCAAGGATCATTGTGACGAAAATTGTCCTGGAATATTGTGATGACACGGTTCATGGAGCATTGCGATGACAAGGGCCATGGCGAAATGTGAAGACAGGTGTCATGGGGCATTGTGATGACAGTGGTCATCTAGAATTGTGAAGGAAGGTATCATGGAGCTCTGGGATGACAGGGGCCATGGAGCATTGTGATGACAGGGGTCATGGGGCATTGTGATGACACGGCCATGGAACATTATGATGACAAGAATTCTGGAGCATTGTGATAAAAAGGGCATGGACCATTGTGATTAGAGGGGCCAAGGAGCATTCTGATGACAACGGCATGGAGCATTGTGATGACAAGGGTCATCGAGCATTGTGATGACAAGTGTCGTGGAGCATTGTGATGACAGGGCTCATAGAGCATTGTGATGACACGGTTATGGTATATTGTGATGACCAGAATTCTGTAGCACTGTGATGAAAGGGAATGGAGCATTGTGATTACAGGTGTCATGGAGCATTGTGATGACAATGGTTCTAGAACATTGTGATGACAGGGATCATGGAGCACTGCGATGACAAGGGCCCTGGTGAAATGTGAAGACAGGTGTCATGGGACATTGTGATGAAGTGGTCATCTAGAATTGTGAAGAAAGATATCATGGAGCACTGGGATGACAGGGGCCATGGAGCATTGTGATGACAGGCGTCATGGGACATTGTGTTGACAGTGGTCATGGAACATTGTTAGAAAGGGAACATTAAGCAATTTGATTTCAGGGGCCATGAACAATTGTGAATACATAGGCCATGGAGTATTCAGATGAATGTTGTCAAGGATCATTGTGACGAAAAGTGTACTGGAATATTGTGATGACACGGTTCATGGAGCATTGCGATGACAAGGGCCATGGCGAAATGTGAAGACAGGTGTCATGGTGCTTTGTGATGACAGTGGTCATCTAGAATTGTGAAGAAAGATATCATGGAGCACTGGGATGACAGGGGCCATGGAGCATTGTGATGACAAGGGTCATGGGGCATTGTGATGACACGGCCATGGAACATTATGATGACAAGAATTCTGGAGCATTGTGATAAAAAGGGCATGGACCATTGTGATTAGAGGGGCCAAGGAGCATTCTGATGACAACGGCATGGAGCATTGTGATGACAAGGGTCATGGAGCATTGTGATGACAGTGGTCATGAAGCATTGTGATGAATGTGGTCATGGATCATTGTGATGACAAGTGTCGTGGAGAATTGTGATGACAGGGCTCATAGAGCATTGTGATGACACGGTTATGGAATATTGTGATGATCAGAATTCTGTAGCACTGTGATGAAAAGGGAATGGAGTACTGTGATTACAGGGGTCATGGAGCATTGTGATGAGAATTGTTCTAGAACATTGTGATGACAGGGATCATGGAGCATAGTGATGAAAGGGGCAGTGGAGCATTGTGTTGACAGGCGTCATGGGACATTGTGTTGACAGTGGTCATGGAGCATTGTTAGAAAGGGAACATGTAGCAATTTGATTTCAGGGGCCATGAAAAATTGCGAATACATACGCCATGGAGTATTCAGATGAATGTGGTCAAGGATCATTGTGACGAAAAATGTCCAGGAATATTGTGATGACACGGTTCATGGAGCATTGCGATGACAAGGGCCATGGCGAAATGTGAAGACAGGTGTCATGCGGCATTGTGATGACAGTGGTCATCTAGAATTGTGAAGAAAGATATCATGGAGCACTGGGATGACAGGGGCCATGAAGCATTGTGATGACAGGGGTCATGGGGCATTGTGATGACACGGCCATGGAACATTATGATGACAAGAATTCTGGAGCATTGTGATAAAAAGGTCATGGACCATTGTGATTAGAGGGGCCAAGGAGCATTCTGATGACAACGGCATGGAGCATTGTGATGAATGTTGTCATGGATCATTGTGATGACAACTGTCGTGGAGCATTGTGATGACAGGGGTTATAGAGCAGTGTGATGACAAGGTTATGGAATATTGTGATGACCAGAATTCTGTAGCACTGTGATGAAAAGGGAATGGAGCATTGTGATTACAGGGGTCATGGAGCATTGCGATGACAATTGTTCTAGAACATTGTGATGACAGGGATCATGGAGCATAGTGATGAAAGGGGCCATGGAGCATTGTGATGATAGGCTTCATGGGACATTGTGTTGACAGTGGTCATGGAGCATTGTTAGAAAGAGAACATGGAGCAATTTAATTTCAGGGGCCAAGAAAAATTGTGAATACTTATGCCATGGAGTATTCAGATGAATATGGTCAAGGATCATTGTGAGGAAAAGTGTCCTGGAATATTTTGATGACACGGTACATGGAGCATTGCGATGACAAGGGCCATGGCGAAATGTGAAGACAGGTGTCATGGGGCATTGTGATGACAGTGGTCATCTAGAATTGTGAAGAAAGATATCATGGAGCACTGGGATGACAGGGGCCATGGAGCATTGTAATGACAGGGGTCATGGGGCATTGTGATGACACGGCTATGGAACATTATGATGATAAGAATTCTGGAGCATTGTGATTAAAAGGGCATGGACCATTGTGATTAGAGGGGCCAAGGAGCATTCTGATGAAAATAGCATGAAGCATTGTGATGACAAGTGTCATCTAGCATTGTCATGACAGTGGTCATGAAGCATTGTGATGAATGTGGTCATGGATCATTGTGATGACAAGTGTCGTGGAGCATTGTGATGACAGGGGTCATAGAGGATTGTGATGACACGGTTATGGAATATTGTGATGACCAGAATTCTGTAGCACTGTGATGAAAAGGGAATGGAGCATTGTGATTACAGGGGTCATGAAGCATTGTGATGACAATTATTCTAGAACATTGTGAAGACAGCGATCATGGAGCATAGTGATGAAAGGGGCCATGGAGCATTGTGATGATAGGCGTCATGGGACATTGTGTTGACAGTGGTCTTGGGCATTGTTAGAAAGAGAACATGGAGCAATTTAATTTCAGGGGCCATGAAACATTGTGAATACATAGGCCATGGAGTATTCAGATGAATGTGGTCAAGGATCATTGTGACGAAAAGTGTCCTGGAATATTGTGATGACACGGTTCATGGAGCATTGCGATGACAAGGGCCATGGTGAAATATGAAGACAGGTGTCATGGGGCATTGTGATGACAGTGGTCCTCTAGAATTGTGAAGAAAGATATCATGGAGCACTGGGATGACAGGGGCCATGGAGCATTGTGATGACAGGGTTCATGGGGCATTGTGATGACACGGCCATGGAACATTATGATGACAAGAATCCTGGAGCATTGTGATAAAAAGGGCATGGACCATAGTGATTAGAGGGGCCAAGGAGCATTCTGAAGAAAACGGCATGGAGCATTGTGATGACAAGGATCATGGAGCATTGTGATGACAGGTGTCATAGAGCATTGTGATGACACGGTCATGGAATATTGTGATGACAAGAATTCTGTAGCACTGTGATGAAAAGGGAATGGAGCATTGTGATTACAGGGGTCATGGAGCATTTTGATGACAATAGTTTAGAGCATTGTGAAGACAGCGATCATGGAGCATAGTGATGAAAGGGGCCATGGAGCATTGTGATGACAGGCGTCATGGGACAATGTGTTGACAGTGGTCATGGAGCATTGTTAGAAAGGGAACATGAAGCAATTTGATTTCAGGGGCCATGAAAAATTGTGAATACATAGGCTATGGAGTATTCAGATGAATGTGGTCAAGGATCATTGTGACGAAAAGTGTCCTGGAATATTGTGATGACACGGTTCCTGGAGCATTGTGATGACAAGGGCCATGGCGAAATGTGAAGACAGGTGTCATGGGGCATTGTGATGACAGTGGTCATCTAGAATTGTGAAGGAAGGTATCATGGAGCACTGGGATGACAGGGGCCATGGAGCATTGTGATGACAGGGGTCATGGGGCATTGTGATGACACGGCCATGGAACATTATGATGACAAGAATTCTGGAGCATTGTGATAAAAAGGGCATGGACCATTGTGATTAGAGTGGCCAAGGAGCATTCTGATGAAAACGGCATGGAGCATTGTGATGACAAGGGTCATGGAGCATTGTGATGACAGTGGTCATGAAGCATTGTGATGAATGTGGTCATGGATCATTGTGATGACAAGTGTCGTGGAGCATTGTGATGACAGGGGTCATAGAGCATTGTGATGACAAGGTTATGGAATATTTTGATGACCAGAATTCTGTAGCACTGTGATGAAAAGGGAATGGAGCATTGTGATTACAGGGGTCATGGAGCTTTGCGATGACAATTTTTCTAGAACATTGTGATGACAGGGATCATGGAGCATAGTGATGAAAGGGGCCATGGAGCATTGTGATGATAGGCTTCATGGGACATTGTGTTGACAGTGGTCATGGAGCATTGTTAGAAAGAGAACATGGAGCAATTTAATTTCAGGGGCCATGAAAAATTGTGAATACATAGGCCATGGAGTATTCAGATGAATATGTTCAAGGATCATTGTGACGAAAAGTGTCCTGGAATATTGTGATGACACGGTACATGGAGCATTGCAATGAGAAGGGCCATGGCGAAATGTGAAGACAGGTGTCATGGAGCATTGTGATGACAGTGGTCATCTAGAATTGTGAAGAAAGATATCATGGAGCACTGGGATGACAGGGGCCATGGAGCATTGTGATGACAGGCGTCATGGGACATTGTGTTGACAGTGGTCATGGAGCATTGTTAGAAAGGGAATATTAAGCAATTTGATTTCAGGGGCCATGAAACATTGTGAATACATAGGCCATGGAGTATTCAGATGAATGTGGTCAAGGATGATTGTGACGAAAAGTGTCCTGGAATATTGTGATGACAAGGTTCATGGAGCATTGCGATGACAAAGGCCATGGCGAAATATGAAGACAGGTGTCATGGGGCATTGTGATGACAGTGGTCCTCTAGAATTGTGAAGAAAGATATCATGGAGCACTGGGATGACAGGGGCCATGGAGCATTGTGATGACAGGGGTCATGGGGCATTGTGATGACACGGCCATGGAACATTATGATGACAAGAATTCTGGAGCATTGTGATAAAAAGGTCATGGACCATTGTGATTAGAGGGGCCAAGGAGCATTCTGATGACAACGGCATGGAGCATTGTGATGAATGTTGTCATGGATCACTGTGATGACAAGTGTCGTGGAGCATTGTGATGACAGGGGTCATAGAGCATTGTGATGACACGGTTATGGAATATTGTGATGACCAGAATTCTGTAGCACTGTGATGAAAAGGGAATGGAGCATTGTGATTACATTGGTCATGGAGCATTGCGATGACAATTTTTCTAGAACATTGTGATGACAGGGATCATGGAGCACAGTGATGAAAGGGGCCATGGAGCATTGTGATGACAGGCCTCATGGGACATTGTGTTGACAGTGGTCATGGAGCATTGTTAGAAAGAGAACATGGAGCAATTTAATTTCAGGGGCCATGAAAAATTGTGAATACATAGGCCATGGAGTATTCAGATGAATGTGGTCAAGGATCATTGTGACGAAAATTGTCCTGGAATATTGTGATGACACGGTTCATGGAGCATTGCGATGACAAGGGCCATGGCGAAATGTGAAGACAGGTGTCATGGGGCATTGTGATGACAGTGGTCATCTAGAATTGTGAAGAAAGATATCATGGAGCACTGGGATGACAGGGGCCATGGAGCATTGTGATGACAGGGGTCATGGGGCATTGTGATGACACGGCCATGGAACATTATGATGACAAGAATTCTGGAGCATTGTGATAAAATGGGCATGGACCATTGTGATTAGAGGGGCCAAGGAGCATTCTGATGACAACGGCATGGAGCGTTGTGATGACAAGTGTCATCGAGCATTGTGATGACAGTGGTCATGAAGCATTGTGATGAATATGGTCATGGATCATTGTGATGACATGTGTCGTGGAGCATTGTGATGACAGGGGTCATAGAGCATTGTGATGACACGGTTATGGAATATTGTGATGACCAGAATTCTGTAGCACTGTGATGAAAAGGGAATGGAGCATTGTGATTACAGGGGTCATGGAGCATTTTGATGACAATAGTTTAGAGCATTGTGAAGACAGCGATCATGGAGCATAGTGGTGAAAGGGGCCGTGGAGCATTGTGATGACAGGCGTCATGGGACAATGTGTTGAGAGTGGTCATGGAGCATTGTTAGAAAGGGAACATGGAGCAATTTGATTTCAGGGGCCATGAAAAATTGTGAATACATAGGCTATGGAGTATTCAGATGAATGTGGTCAAGGATCATTGTGACGAAAATTGTCCTGGAATATTGTGATGACACGGTTCATGGAGCATTGCGATGACAAGGGCCATGGCGAAATGTGAAGACAGGTGTCATGGGGCATTGTGATGACAGTGGTCATCTAGAATTATGAAGGAAGGTATCATGGAGCACTGGGATGACAGGGGCCATGGAGCATTGTGATGAAAGGGGTCATGGGGCATTGTGATGACACGGCCATGGAACATTATGATGACAAGAATTCTGGAGCATTGTGATAAAAAGGGCATGGACCATTGTGATTAGAGGGGCCAAGGAGCATTCTGATGACAACGGCATGGAGCACTGTGATGACAAGGGTCATCGAGCATTGTGATGACAAGTGTCGTGGAGCATTGTGATGACAGGGCTCATAGAGCATTGTGATGACACGGTTATGGTATATTGTGATGACCAGAATTCTGTAGCACTGTGATGAAAGGGAATGGAGCATTGTGATTACAGGGGTCATGGAGCATTGTGATGACAATGGTTCTAGAACATTGTGATGACAGGGATCATGGAGCATTGCGATGACAAGGGCCCTGGTGAAATGTGAAGACAGGTGTCATGGGGCATTGTGATGAAGTGGTCATCTAGAATTGTGAAGAAAGATATCATGGAGCACTGGGATGACAGGGGCAATGGAGCATTGTGATGACAGGCGTCATGGGACATTGTGTTGACATTGGTCATGGAGCATTGTTAGAAAGGGAACATTAAGCAATTTGATTTCAGGGGCCATGAATAATTGTGAATACATAGGCCATGGAGTATTCAGATGAATGTTGTCAAGGATCATTGTGACGAAAAGTGTACTGGAATATTGTGATGACACGGTTCATGGAGCATTGCGATGACAAGGGCCATGGCGAAATGTGAAGACAGGTGTCATGGGGCTTTGTGATGACAGTGGTCATCTAGGATTGTGAAGAAAGATATCATGGAGCACTGGGATGACAGGGGCCATGGAGCATTGTGATGACAAGGATCATGGGGCATTGTGATGACACGGCCATGGAAAATTATGATGACAAGAATTCTGGAGCATTGTGATAAAAAGGGCATGGACCATTGTGATGAGAGGGGCCAAGGAGCATTCTGATGACAACGGCATGGAGCATTGTGATGACAAGGGTCATCGAGCATTGTGATGACAGTGGTCATGAAGCATTGTGATGAATGTGGTCATGGATCATTGTGATGACAAGTGTCGTGGAGAATTGTGATGACAGGGCTCATAGAGCATTGTGATGACACGGTTATGGAATATTGTGATGACCAGAATTCTGTAGCACTGTGATGAAAAGGGAATGGAGTACTGTGATTACAGGGGTCATGGAGCATTGTGATGAGAATTGTTCTAGAACATTGTGATGACAGGGATCATGGAGCATAGTGATGAAAGGGGCAGTGGAGCATAGTGTTGACAGGCGTGATGGGACATTGTGTTGACAGTGGTCATGGAGCATTGTTAGAAAGGGAACATGGAGCAATTTGATTTCAGGGGCCATGAAAAATTGCGAATACATACGCCATGGAGTATTCAGATGAATGTGGTCAAGGATCATTGTGACGAAAAATGTCCTGGAATATTGTGATGACACGGTTCATGGAGCATTGCGATGACAAGGGCCATGGCGAAATGTGAAGACAGGTGTCATGCGGCATTGTGATGACAGTGGTCATCTAGAATTGTGAAGAAAGATATCATGGAGCACTGGGATGACAGGGGCCATGGAGCATTGTGATGACAGGGGTCATGGGGCATTGTGATGACACGGCCATGGAACATTATGATGACAAGAATTCTGGAGCATTGTGATAAAAAGGTCATGGACCATTGTGATTAGAGGGGCCAAGGAGCATTCTGATGACAACGGCATGGAGCATTGTGATGAATGTTGTCATGGATCATTGTGATGACAACTGTCTTGGAGCATTGTGATGACAGGGGTTATAGAGCAGTGTGATGACAAGGTTATGGAATATTGTGATGACCAGAATTCTGTAGCACAGTGATGAAAAGGGAATGGAGCATTGTGATTACAGGTGTCATGGAGCATTGCGATGACAATTGTTCTAGAACATTGTGATGACAGGGATCATGGAGCATAGTGATGAAAGGGGCCATGGAGCATTGTGATGATAGGCTTCATGGGACATTGTGTTGACAGTGGTCATGGAGCATTGTTAGAAAGAGAACATGGAGCAATTTAATTTCAGGGGCCAAGAAAAATTGTGAATACATATGCCATGGAGTATTCACATGAATATGGTCAAGGATCATTGTGACGAAAAGTGTCCTGGAATATTGTGATGACACGGTACATGGAGCATTGCGATGACAAGGGCCATGGCGAAATGTGAAGACAGGTGTCATGGGGCATTGTGATGACAGTGGTCATCTAGAATTGTGAAGAAAGATATCATGGAGCACTGGGATGACAGGGGCCATGGAGCATTGTAATGACAGGGGTCATGGGGCATTGTGATGACACGGCTATGGAACATTATGATGATAAGAATTCTGGAGCATTGTGATTAAAAGGGCATGGACCATTGTGATTAGAGGGGCCAAGGAGCATTCTGATGAAAATAGCATGAAGCATTGTGATGACAAGTGTCATCTAGCATTGTGATGACAGTGGTCATGAAGCATTGTGATGAATGTGGTCATGGATCATTGTGATGACAAGTGTCGTGGAGCATTGTGATGACAGGGGTCATAGAGCATTGTGATGACACGGTTATGGAATATTGTGATGACCAGAATTCTGTAGCACTGTGATGAAAAGGGAATGGAGCATTGTGATTACAGGGGTCATGAAGCATTGTGATGACAATTATTCTAGAACATTGTGAAGACAGCGATCATGGAGCATAGTGATGAAAGGGGCCATGGAGCATTGTGATGATAGGCTTCATGGGACATTGTGTTGACAGTGGTCATGGGCATTGTTAGAAAGAGAACATGGAGCAATTCAATTTCAGGGGCCATGAAACATTGTGAATACATAGGCCATGGAGTATTCAGATGAATGTGGTCAAGGATCATTGTGACGAAAAGTGTCCTGGAATATTGTGATGACACGGTTCATGGAGCATTGCGATGACAAGGGCCATGGTGAAATATGAAGACAGGTGTCATGGGGCATTGTGATGACAGTGGTCCTCTAGAATTGTGAAGAAAGATATCATGGAGCACTGGGATGACAGGGGCCATGGAGCATTGTGATGACAGGGTTCATGGGGCATTGTGATGACACGGCCATGGAACATTATGATGACAAGAATCCTGGAGCATTGTGATAAAAAGGGCATGGACCATAGTGATTAGAGGGGCCAAGGAGCATTCTGAAGAAAACGGCATGGAGCATTGTGATGACAAGGATCATGGAGCATTGTGATGACAGGTGTCATAGAGCATTGTGATGACACGGTCATGGAATATTGTGATGACAAGAATTCTGTAGCACTGTGATGAAAAGGGAATGGAGCATTGTGATTACAGGGGTCATGGAGCATTTTGATGACAATAGTTTAGAGCATTGTGAAGACAGCGATCATGGAGCATAGTGATGAAAGGGGCCATGGAGCATTGTGATGACAGGCGTCATGGGACAATGTGTTGACAGTGGTCATGGAGCATTGTTAGAAAGGGAACATGAAGCAATTTGATTTCAGGGGCCATGAAAAATTGTGAATACATAGGCTATGGAGTATTCAGATGAATGTGGTCAAGGATCATTGTGACGAAAAGTGTCCTGGAATATTGTGATGACACGGTTCATGGAGCATTGTGATGACAAGGGCCATGGCGAAATGTGAAGACAGGTGTCATGGGGCATTGTGATGACAGTGGTCATCTAGAATTGTGAAGGAAGGTATCATGGAGCACTGGGATGACAGGGGCCATGGAGCATTGTGATGACAGGGGTCATGGGGCATTGTGATGACACGGCCATGGAACATTATGATGACAAGAATTCTGGAGCATTGTGATAAAAAGGGCATGGACCATTGTGATTAGAGGGGCCAAGGAGCATTCTGATGAAAACGGCATGGAGCATTGTGATGACAAGGGTCATGGAGCATTGTGATGACAGTGGTCATGAAGCATTGTGATGAATGTGGTCATGGATCATTGTGATGACAAGTGTCGTGGAGCATTGTGATGACAGGGGTCATAGAGCATTGTGATGACAAGGTTATGGAATATTTTGATGACCAGAATTCTGTAGCACTGTGATGAAAAGGGAATGGAGCATTGTGATTACAGGGGTCATGGAGCTTTGCGATGACAATTTTTCTAGAACATTGTGATGACAGGGATCATGGAGCATAGTGATGAAAGGGGCCATGGAGCATTGTGATGATAGGCTTCATGGGACATTGTGTTGACAGTGGTCATGGAGCATTGTTAGAAAGAGAACATGGAGCAATTTAATTTCAGGGGCCATGAAAAATTGTGAATACATAGGCCATGGAGTATTCAGATGAATATGTTCAAGGATCATTGTGACGAAAAGTGTCCTGGAATATTGTGATGACACGGTACATGGAGCATTGCGATGAGAAGGGCCATGGCGAAATGTGAAGACAGGTGTCATGGAGCATTGTGATGACAGTGGTCATCTAGAATTGTGAAGAAAGATATCATGGAGCACTGGGATGACAGGGGCCATGGAGCATTGTGATGACAGGCGTCATGGGACATTGTGTTGACAGTGGTCATGGAGCATTGTTAGAAAGGGAATATTAAGCAATTTGATTTCAGGGGCCATGAAACATTGTGAATACATAGGCCATGGAGTATTCAGATGAATGTGGTCAAGGATGATTGTGACGAAAAGTGTCCTGGAATATTGTGATGACAAGGTTCATGGAGCATTGCGATGACAAAGGCCATGGCGAAATATGAAGACAGGTGTCATGGGGCATTGTGATGACAGTGGTCCTCTAGAATTGTGAAGAAAGATATCATGGAGCACTGGGATGACAGGGGCCATGGAGCATTGTGATGACATGGGTCATGGGGCATTGTGATGACACGGCCATGGAACATTATGATGACAAGAATTCTGGAGCATTGTGATAAAAAGGTCATGGACCATTGTGATTAGAGGGGCCAAGGAGCATTCTGATGACAACGGCATGGAGCATTGTGATGAATGTTGTCATGGATCACTGTGATGACAAGTGTCGTGGAGCATTGTGATGACAGGGGTCATAGAGCATTGTGATGACACGGTTATGGAATATTGTGATGACCAGAATTCTGTAGCACTGTGATGAAAAGGGAATGGAGCATTGTGATTACATTGGTCATGGAGCATTGCGATGACAATTTTTCTAGAACATTGTGATGACAGGGATCATGGAGCACAGTGATGAAAGGGGCCATGGAGCATTGTGATGACAGGCCTCATGGGACATTGTGTTGACAGTGGTCATGGAGCATTGTTAGAAAGAGAACATGGAGCAATTTAATTTCAGGGGCCATGAAAAATTGTGAATACATAGGCCATGGAGTATTCAGATGAATGTGGTCAAGGATCATTGTGACGAAAAGTGTCCTGGAATATTGTGATGACACGGTACATGGAGCATTGCGATGACAAGGGCCATGGCGAAATGTGAAGACAGGTGTCATGGGGCATTGTGATGACAGTGGTCATCTAGAATTGTGAAGAAAGATATCATGGAGCACTGGGATGACAGGGGCCATGGAGCATTGTGATGACAGGGGTCATGGGGCATTGTGATGACACGGCCATGGAACATTATGATGACAAGAATTCTGGAGCATTGTGATAAAATGGGCATGGACCATTGTGATTAGAGGGGCCAAGGAGCATTCTGATGACAACGGCATGGAGCGTTGTGATGACAAGTGTCATCGAGCATTGTGATGACAGTGGTCATGAAGCATTGTGATGAATATGGTCATGGATCATTGTGATGACATGTGTCGTGGAGCATTGTGATGACAGGGGTCATAGAGCATTGTGATGACACGGTTATGGAATATTGTGATGACCAGAATTCTGTAGCACTGTGATGAAAAGGGAATGGAGCATTGTGATTACAGGGGTCATGGAGCATTTTGATGACAATAGTTTAGAGCATTGTGAAGACAGCGATCATGGAGCATAGTGGTGAAAGGGGCCATGGAGCATTGTGATGACAGGGGTCATGGGGCATTGTGATGACACGGCCATGGAACATTATGATGACAAGAATTCTGGAGCATTGTGATAAAATGGGCATGGACCATTGTGATTAGAGGGGCCAAGGAGCATTCTGATGACAACGGCATGGAGCACTGTGATGACAAGGGTCATCGAGCATTGTGATGACAAGTGTCGTGGAGCATTGTGATGACAGGGCTCATAGAGCATTGTGATGACACGGTTATGGTATATTGTGATGACCAGAATTCTGTAGCACTGTGATGAAAGGGAATGGAGCATTGTGATTACAGGGGTCATGGAGCATTGTGATGACAATGGTTCTAGAACATTGTGATGACAGGGATCATGGAGCATTGCGATGACAAGGGCCCTGGTGAAATGTGAAGACAGGTGTCATGGGGCATTGTGATGAAGTGGTCATCTAGAATTGTGAAGAAAGATATCATGGAGCACTGGGATGACAGGGGCAATGGAGCATTGTGATGACAGGCGTCATGGGACATTGTGTTGACATTGGTCATGGAGCATTGTTAGAAAGGGAACATTAAGCAATTTGATTTCAGGGGCCATGAATAATTGTGAATACATAGGCCATGGAGTATTCAGATGAATGTTGTCAAGGATCATTGTGACGAAAAGTGTACTGGAATATTGTGATGACACGGTTCATGGAGCATTGCGATGACAAGGGCCATGGCGAAATGTGAAGACAGGTGTCATGGGGCTTTGTGATGACAGTGGTCATCTAGGATTGTGAAGAAAGATATCATGGAGCACTGGGATGACAGGGGCCATGGAGCATTGTGATGACAAGGATCATGGGGCATTGTGATGACACGGCCATGGAAAATTATGATGACAAGAATTCTGGAGCATTGTGATAAAAAGGGCATGGACCATTGTGATGAGAGGGGCCAAGGAGCATTCTGATGACAACGGCATGGAGCATTGTGATGACAAGGGTCATCGAGCATTGTGATGACAGTGGTCATGAAGCATTGTGATGAATGTGGTCATGGATCATTGTGATGACAAGTGTCGTGGAGAATTGTGATGACAGGGCTCATAGAGCATTGTGATGACACGGTTATGGAATATTGTGATGACCAGAATTCTGTAGCACTGTGATGAAAAGGGAATGGAGTACTGTGATTACAGGGGTCATGGAGCATTGTGATGAGAATTGTTCTAGAACATTGTGATGACAGGGATCATGGAGCATAGTGATGAAAGGGGCAGTGGAGCATAGTGTTGACAGGCGTGATGGGAAATTGTGTTGACAGTGGTCATGGAGCATTGTTAGAAAGGGAACATGGAGCAATTTGATTTCAGGGGCCATGAAAAATTGCGAATACATACGCCATGGAGTATTCAGATGAATGTGGTCAAGGATCATTGTGACGAAAAATGTCCTGGAATATTGTGATGACACGGTTCATGGAGCATTGCGATGACAAGGGCCATGGCGAAATGTGAAGACAGGTGTCATGCGGCATTGTGATGACAGTGGTCATCTAGAATTGTGAAGAAAGATATCATGGAGCACTGGGATGACAGGGGCCATGGAGCATTGTGATGACAGGGGTCATGGGGCATTGTGATGACACGGCCATGGAACATTATGATGACAAGAATTCTGGAGCATTGTGATAAAAAGGTCATGGACCATTGTGATTAGAGGGGCCAAGGAGCATTCTGATGACAACGGCATGGAGCATTGTGATGAATGTTGTCATGGATCATTGTGATGACAACTGTCTTGGAGCATTGTGATGACAGGGGTTATAGAGCAGTGTGATGACAAGGTTATGGAATATTGTGATGACCAGAATTCTGTAGCACAGTGATGAAAAGGGAATGGAGCATTGTGATTACAGGTGTCATGGAGCATTGCGATGACAATTGTTCTAGAACATTGTGATGACAGGGATCATGGAGCATAGTGATGAAAGGGGCCATGGAGCATTGTGATGATAGGCTTCATGGGACATTGTGTTGACAGTGGTCATGGAGCATTGTTAGAAAGAGAACATGGAGCAATTTAATTTCAGGGGCCAAGAAAAATTGTGAATACATATGCCATGGAGTATTCACATGAATATGGTCAAGGATCATTGTGACGAAAAGTGTCCTGGAATATTGTGATGACACGGTACATGGAGCATTGCGATGACAAGGGCCATGGCGAAATGTGAAGACAGGTGTCATGGGGCATTGTGATGACAGTGGTCATCTAGAATTGTGAAGAAAGATATCATGGAGCACTGGGATGACAGGGGCCATGGAGCATTGTAATGACAGGGGTCATGGGGCATTGTGATGACACGGCTATGGAACATTATGATGATAAGAATTCTGGAGCATTGTGATTAAAAGGGCATGGACCATTGTGATTAGAGGGGCCAAGGAGCATTCTGATGAAAATAGCATGAAGCATTGTGATGACAAGTGTCATCTAGCATTGTGATGACAGTGGTCATGAAGCATTGTGATGAATGTGGTCATGGATCATTGTGATGACAAGTGTCGTGGAGCATTGTGATGACAGGGGTCATAGAGCATTGTGATGACACGGTTATGGAATATTGTGATGACCAGAATTCTGTAGCACTGTGATGAAAAGGGAATGGAGCATTGTGATTACAGGGGTCATGAAGCATTGTGATGACAATTATTCTAGAACATTGTGAAGACAGCGATCATGGAGCATAGTGATGAAAGGGGCCATGGAGCATTGTGATGATAGGCTTCATGGGACATTGTGTTGACAGTGGTCATGGGCATTGTTAGAAAGAGAACATGGAGCAATTTAATTTCAGGGGCCATGAAACATTGTGAATACATAGGCCATGGAGTATTCAGATGAATGTGGTCAAGGATCATTGTGACGAAAAGTGTCCTGGAATATTGTGATGACACGGTTCATGGAGCATTGCGATGACAAGGGCCATGGTGAAATATGAAGACAGGTGTCATGGGGAATTGTGATGACAGTGGTCCTCTAGAATTGTGAAGAAAGATATCATGGAGCACTGGGATGACAGGGGCCATGGAGCATTGTGATGACAGGCGTCATGGGACATTGTGTTGACAGTGGTCATGGAGCATTGTAAGAAAGGGAACATGGAGCAATTTGATTTCAGGGGCCATGAAAAATTGTGAATACATAGGCCATGGAGGTTTCAGATGAATGTGGTCAAGTATCATTGTGACGAAAAGTGTCCTGGAAGATTGTGATACACGGTTCATGGAGCATTGCGATGACAAGAGTCATGGCGAAATGTGAAGACAGGTGTCATGGGGCATTGTGATGACAATGGTCCTCTATAATTGTGAAGAAAGATATCATGGAGCACTGGGATGACAGGGGCCATGGAGCATTGTGATGACAGGGGTCATGGGGCATTGTGATGACACGGCCATGGAACATTATGATGACAAGAATTCTAGAGCATTGTGATAAAAAGGGCATGGGCCATTGTGATTAGAGGGGCCAAGGAGCATTCTGATGAAAACGGCATGGAGCATTGTGATGACAAGTGTCATGGAGCATTGTGATGACAGTGGTCATGAAGCATTGTGATGAATGTGGTCATGGATCATTGTGATGACAAGTGTCGTGCAACATTGTGATGACAGGGGTCATAGAGCATTGTGATGACACGGTTATGGAATATTGTGATGACCAGAATTCTGTAGCACTGTGATGAAAAGGGAATGGAGCATTGTGATTACAGGGGTCATGGAGCATTGTGATGACAATTGTTCCAGAACATTGTGATGACAGGGATCATGGAGCATAGTGATGAAAGGAGCCATGGAGCATTGTGATGATAGGCGTCATGGGACATTGTGTTGACAGTGGTCATGGAGCATTGTTAGAAAGAGAACATGGAGCAATTTAATTTCAGGGGCATGAAAAATTGTGAATACATAGGCCATGGAGTATTCAGATGGATGTGGTCAAGGATCATTGTGACGAAAAGTGTCCTGGAATATTGTGATGACACGGTTCATGGAGCATTGCGATGACAAGGGCCATGGCGAAATGTGAAGACAAGTGTCATGGGGCATTGTGATGACAGTGGTCCTCTAGAATTGTGAAGAAAGATATCATGGAGCACTGGGATGACAGGGGCCATGGAGCATTGTGATGACAGGGGTCATGGGGCATTGTGATGACACGGCCATGGAACATTATGATTACAAGAATTCTGGAGCATTGTGATAAAATGGGCATGGACCATTGTGATTAGAGGGGCCAAGGAGCATTCTGATGACAACGGCATGGAGCGTTGTGATGACAAGTGTCATCGAGCATTGTGATGACAGTGGTCATGAAGCATTGTGATGAATGTGGTCATGGATCATTGTGATGACAAGTGTCGTGGAGCATTGTGATGACAGGGGTCATAGAGCATTGTGATGACACGGTCATGGAATATTGTGATGACGAGAATTCTGTAGCACTGTGATGAAAAGGGAATGGAGCATTGTGATTACAGGGGTCATGGAGCATTTTGATGACAATAGTTTAGAGCATTGTGAAGACAGCAATCATGGAGCATAGT
Organism: Eschrichtius robustus; assembly: GCF_028021215.1. Lineage (NCBI taxonomy): Eukaryota > Metazoa > Chordata > Mammalia > Artiodactyla > Eschrichtiidae > Eschrichtius > Eschrichtius robustus. Next base: position 3,090,270 of record NW_027175249.1, on the reverse strand, counting down.
GATGAAAGGGGCCATGGAGCATTGTGATGACAGGCGTCATGGGACAATGTGTTGACAGTGGTCATGGAGCATTGTTAGAAAGGGAACATGGAGCAATTTGATTTCAGGGGCCATGAAAAATTGTGAATACATAGGCTATGGAGTATTCAGATGAATGTGGTCAAGGATCATTGTGACGAAAAGTGTCCTGGAATATTGTGATGACACGGTTCATGGAGCATTGCGATGACAAGGGCCATGGCGAAATGTGAAGACAGGTGTCATGGGGCATTGTGATGACAGTGGTCATCTAGAATTGTGAAGGAAGGTATCATGGAGCACTGGGATGACAGGGGCCATGGAGCATTGTGATGACAGGGGTCATGGGGCATTGTGATGACACGGCCATGGAACATTATGATGACAAGAATTCTGGAGCATTGTGATAAAAAGGGCATGGACCATTGTGATTAGAGGGGCCAAGGAGCATTCTGATGAAAACGGCATGGAGCATTGTGATGACAAGGGTCATGGAGCATTGTGATGACAGTGGTCATGAAGCATTGTGATGAATGTGGTCATGGATCATTGTGATGACATGTGTCGTGGAGCATTGTGATGACAGGGGTCATAGAGCATTGTGATGACAAGGTTATGGAATATTTTGATGACCAGAATTCTGTAGCACTGTGATGAAAAGGGAATGGAGCATTGTTATTACAGGGGTCATGGAGCTTTGCGATGACAATTGTTCTAGAACATTGTGATGACAGGGATCATGGAGCATAGTGATGAAAGGGGCCATGGAGCATTGTGATGATAGGCTTCATGGGACATTGTGTTGACAGTGGTCATGGAGCATTGTTAGAAAGAGAACATGGAGCAATTTAATTTCAGGGGCCATGAAAAATTGTGAATACATAGGCCATGGAGTATTCAGATGAATATGTTCAAGGATCATTGTGACGAAAAGTGTCCTGGAATATTGTGATGACACGGTTCATGGAGCATTGCGATGACAAGGGCCATGGCGAAATGTGAAGACAGGTGTCATGGAGCATTGTGATGACAGTGGTCATCTAGAATTGTGAAGAAAGATATCATGGAGCACTGGGATGACAGGGGCCATGGAGCATTGTGATGACAGGGGTCATGGGGCATTGTGATGACACGGCCATGGAACATTATGATGACAAGAATTCTGGAGCATTGTGATAAAAAGGGCATGGACCATTGTGATTAGAGGGGCCAAGGAGCGTTCTGATGACAACGGCATGGAGCATTGTGATGAATGTTGTCATGGATCATTGTGATGACAACTGTCGTGGAGCATTGTGATGACAGGGGTTATAGAGCAGTGTGATGACAAGGTTATGGAATATTGTGATGACCAGAATTCTGTAGCACTGTGATGAAAAGGTAATGGAGCATTGTGATTACAGGGGTCATGGAGCATTGCGATGACAATTGTTCTAGAACATTGTGATGACAGGGATCATGGAGCATAGTGATGAAAGGGGCCATGGAGCATTGTGATGATAGGCTTCATGGGACATTGTGTTGACAGTGGTCATGGAGCATTGTTAGAAAGAGAACATGGAGCAATTTAATTTCAGGGGCCAAGAAAAATTGTGAATACATATGCCATGGAGTATTCAGATGAATATGGTCAAGGATCATTGTGACGAAAAGTGTCCTGGAATATTGTGATGACACGGTACATGGAGCATTGCGATGACAAGGGCCATGGCGAAATGTGAAGACAGGTGTCATGGGGCATTGTGATGACAGTGGTCATCTAGAATTGTGAAGAAAGATATCATGGAGCACTGGGATGACAGGGGCCATGGAGCATTGTAATGACAGTGGTCATGGGGCATTGTGATGACACGGCTATGGAACATTATGATGATAAGAATTCTGGAGCATTGTGATTAAAAGGGCATGGACCATTGTGATTAGAGGGGCCAAGGAGAATTCTGATGAAAAAAGCATGAAGCATTGTGATGACAAGTGTCATCTAGCATTGTGATGACCGTGGTCATGAAGCATTGTGATGAATGTGGTCATGGATCATTGTGATGACAAGTGTCGTGGAGCATTGTGATGACAGGGGTCATAGAGCATTGTGATGACACGGTTATGGAATATTGTGATGACCAGAATTCTGTAGCACTGTGATGAAAAGGGAATGGAGCATTGTGATTACAGGGGTCATGAAGCATTGTGATGACAATTATTCTAGAACATTGTGAAGACAGCGATCATGGAGCATAGTGATGAAAGGGGCCATGGAGCATTGTGATGATAGGCGTCATGGGACATTGTGTTGACAGTGGTCATGGGCATTGTTAGAAAGAGAACATGGAGCAATTTAATTTCAGGGGCCATGAAACATTGTGAATACATAGGCCATGGAGTATTCAGATGAATGTGGTCAAGGATCATTGTGACGAAAAGTGTCCTGGAATATTGTGATGACACGGTTCATGGAGAATTGGGATGACAAGGGCCATGGCGAAATGTGAAGACAAGTGTCATGGGGCATTGTGATGACAGTGGTCCTCTAGAATTGTGAAGAAAGATATCATGGAGCACTGGGATGACAGGGGCCATGGAGCATTGTGATGACAGGGGTCATGGGGCATTGTGATGACACGGCCATGGAACATTATGATGACAAGAATTCTGGAGCATTGTGATAAAATGGGCATGGACCATTGTGATTAGAGTGGCCAAGGAGCATTCTGATGACAACGGCATGGAGCGTTGTGATGACAAGTGTCATCGAGCATTGTGATGACAGTGGTCATGAAGCATTGTGATGAATGTGGTCATGGATCATTGTGATGACAAGTGTCGTGGAGCATTGTGATGACAGGGGTCATAGAGCATTGTGATGACACGGTTATGGAATATTGTGATGACCAGAATTCTGTAGCACTGTGATGAAAAGGGAATGGAGCATTGTGATTACAGAGGTCATGGAGCATTTTGATGACAATAGTTTAGAGCATTGTGAAGACAGCGATCATGGAGCATAGTGATGAAAGGGGCCATGGAGCATTGTGATGACAGGCGTCATGGGACAATGTGTTGACAGTGGTCATGGAGCATTGTTAGAAAGTGAACATGGAGCAATTTGATTTCAGGGGCCATGAAAAATTGTGAATACATAGGCTATGGAGTATTCAGATGAATGTGGTCAAGGATTATTGTGACGAAAAGTGTCCTGGAATATTGTGATGATACGGTTCATGGAGCATTGCGATGACAAGGGCCATGGCGAAATGTGAAGACAGGTGTCATGGGGCATTGTGATGACAGTGGTCATCTAGAATTGTGAAGGAAGGTATCATGGAGCACTGGGATGACAGGGGCCATGGAGCATTGTGATGACAGGGGTCATGGGGCATTGTGATGACACGGCCATGGAACATTATGATGACAAGAATTCTGGAGCATTGTGATAAAAAGGGCATGGACCATTGTGATTAGAGGGGCCAAGGAGCATTCTGATGAAAACGGCATGGAGCATTGTGATGACAAGGGTCATGGAGCATTGTGATGAAAGTGGTCATGAAGCATTGTGATGAATGTGGTCATGGATCATTGTGATGACAAGTGTCGTGGAGCATTGTGATGACAGGGGTCATAGAGCATTGTGATGACAAGGTTATGGAATATTTTGATGACCAGAATTCTGTAGCACTGTGATGAAAAGTGAATGGAGCATTGTGATTACAGGGGTCATGGAGCTTTGCGATGACAATTGTTCTAGAACATTGTGATGACAGGGATCATGGAGCATAGTGATGAAAGGGGCCATGGAGCATTGTGATGATAGGCTTCATGGGACATTGTGTTGACAGTGGTCATGGAGCATTGTTAGAAAGAGAACATGGAGCAATTTGATTTCAGGGGCCATGAAAAATTGTGAATACATAGGCCATGGAGTATTCAGATGAATATGTTCAAGGATCATTGTGACGAAAAGTGTCCTGGAATATTGTGATGACACGGTACATGGAGCATTGCGATGACAAGGGCCATGGCGAAATGTGAAGACAGGTGTCATGGAGCATTGTGATGACAGTGGTCATCTAGAATTGTGAAGAAAGATATCATGGAGCACTAGGATGACAGGGGCCATGGAGCATTGTGATGACAGGCGTCATGGGACATTGTGTTGACAGTGGTCATTTAGCATTGTTAGAAAGGGAATATTAAGCAATTTGATTTCAGGGGCCATGAAACATTGTGAATACATAGGCCATGGAGTATTCAGATGAATGTGGTCAAGGATCATTGTGACGAAAAGTGTCCTGGAATATTGTGATGACACGGTTCATGGAGCATTGCGATGACAAGGGCCATGGCGAAATATGAAGACAGGTGTCATGGGGCATTGTGATGACAGTGGTCCTCTAGAATTGTGAAGAAAGATATCATGGAGCACTGGGATGACAGGGGCCATGGAGCATTGTGATGACAGGGGTCATGGGGCATTGTGATGACACGGCCATGGAACATTATGATGACAAGAATTCTGGAGCATTGTGATAAAAAGGTCATAGACCATTGTGATTAGAGGGTCCAAGGAGCATTCTGATGACAACGGCATGGAGCATTGTGATGAATGTTGTCATGGATCATTGTGATGACAAGTGTCGTGGAGCATTGTGATGACAGGGGTCATAGAGCATTGTGATGACACGGTTATGGAATATTGTGATGACCAGAATTCTGTAGCACTGTGATGAAAAGGGAATGGAGCATTGTGATTACAGTGGTCATGGAGCATTGCGATGACAATTGTTCTAGAACATTGTGATGACAGGGATCATGGAGCACAGTGATGAAAGGGGCCATGGAGCATTGTGATGACAGGCCTCATGGGACATTGTGTTGACAGTGGTCATGGAGCATTGTTAGAAAGAGAACATGGAGCAATTTAATTTCAGGGGCCATGAAAAATTGTGAATACATAGGCCATGGAGTATTCAGATGAATGTGGTCAAGGATCATTGTGACGAAAAGTGTCCTGGAATATTGTGATGACACGGTACATGGAGCATTGCGATGACAAGGGCCATGGCGAAATGTGAAGACAGGTGTCATGGGGCATTGTGATGACAGTGGTCATCTAGAATTGTGAAGAAAGATATCATGGAGCACTGGGATGACAGGGGCCATGGAGCATTGTGATGAGAGGGGTCATGGGGCATTGTGATGACACGGCCATGGAACATTATGATGACAAGAATTCTGGAGCATTGTGATAAAATGGGCATGGACCATTGTGATTAGAGGGGCCAAGGAACATTCTGATGACAACGGCATGGAGCGTTGTGATGACAAGTGTCATCGAGCATTGTGATGACAGTGGTCATGAAGCATTGTGATGAATATGGTCATGGATCATTGTGATGACAAGTGTCGTGGAGCATTGTGATGACAGGGGTCATAGAGCATTGTGATGACACGGTTATGGAATATTGTGATGACCAGAATTCTGTAGCACTGTGATGAAAAAGGAATGGAGCATTGTGATTACAGGGGTCATGGAGCATTTTGATGACAATAGTTTAGAGCATTGTGAAGACAGCGATCATGGAGCATAGTGGTGAAAGGGGCCATGGAGCATTGTGATGACAGGCGTCATGGGACAATGTGTTGAGTGTGGTCATGGAGCATTGTTAGAAAGGGAACATGGAGCAATTTGATTTCAGGGGCCATGAAAAATTGTGAATACATAGGCTATGGAGTATTCAGATGAATGTGGTCAAGGATCATTGTGACGAAAATTGTCCTGGAATATTGTGATGACACGGTTCATGGAGCATTGCGATGACAAGGGCCATGGCGAAATGTGAAGACAGGTGTCATGGGGCATTGTGATGACAGTGGTCATCTAGAATTGTGAAGGAAGGTATCATGGAGCACTGGGATGACAGGGGCCATGGAGCATTGTGATGACAGGGGTCATGGGGCATTGTGATGACACGGCCATGGAACATTATGATGACAAGAATTCTGGAGCATTGTGATAAAAAGGGCATGGACCATTGTGATTAGAGGGGCCAAGGAGCATTCTGATGACAACGGCATGGAGCATTGTGATGACAAGGGTCATCGAGCATTGTGATGACAAGTGTCGTGGAGCATTGTGATGACAGGGCTCATAGAGCATTGTGAAGACACGGTTATGGTATATTGTGATGACCAGAATTCTGTAGCACTGTGATGAAAGGGAATGGAGCATTGTGATTACAGGTGTCATGGAGCATTGTGATGACAATGGTTCTAGAACATTGTGATGACAGGGATCATGGAGCACTGCGATGACAAGGGCCCTGGTGAAATGTGAAGACAGGTGTCATGGGACATTGTGATGAAGTGGTCATCTAGAATTGTGAAGAAAGATATCATGGAGCACTGGGATGACAGGGGCCATGGAGCATTGTGATGACAGGCGTCATGGTACATTGTGTTGACAGTGGTCATGGAACATTGTTAGAAAGGGAACATTAAGCAATTTGATTTCAGGGGCCATGAACAATTGTGAATACATAGGCCATGGAGTATTCAGATGAATGTTGTCAAGGATCATTGTGACGAAAAGTGTACTGGAATATTGTGATGACACGGTTCATGGAGCATTGCGATGACAAGGGCCATGGCGAAATGTGAAGACAGGTGTCATGGGGCTTTGTGATGACAGTGGTCATCTAGAATTGTGAAGAAAGATATCATGGAGCACTGGGATGACAGGGGCCATGGAGCATTGTGATGACAAGGGTCATGGGGCATTGTGATGACACGGCCATGGAACATTATGATGACAAGAATTCTGGAGCATTGTGATAAAAAGGGCATGGACCATTGTGATTAGTGGGGCCAAGGAGCATTCTGATGACAACGGCATGGAGCATTGTGATGACAAGGGTCATGGAGCATTGTGATGACAGTGGTCATGAAGCATTGTGATGAATGTGGTCATGGATCATTGTGATGACAAGTGTCGTGGAGAATTGTGATGACAGGGCTCATAGATCATTGTGATGACACGGTTATGGAATATTGTGATGATCAGAATTCTGTAGCACTGTGATGAAAAGGGAATGGAGTACTGTGATTACAGGGGTCATGGAGCATTGTGATGAGAATTGTTCTAGAACATTGTGATGACAGGGATCATGGAGCATAGTGATGAAAGGGGCAGTGGAGCATTGTGTTGACAGGCGTCATGGGACATTGTGTTGACAGTGGTCATGGAGCATTGTTAGAAAGGGAACATGTAGCAATTTGATTTCAGGGGCCATGAAAAATTGCGAATACATACGCCATGGAGTATTCAGATGAATGTGGTCAAGGATCATTGTGACGAAAAATGTCCAGGAATATTGTGATGACACGGTTCATGGAGCATTGCGATGACAAGGGCCATGGCGAAATGTGAAGACAGGTGTCATGCGGCATTGTGATGACAGTGGTCATCTAGAATTGTGAAGAAAGATATCATGGAGCACTGGGATGACAGGGGCCATGGAGCATTGTGATGACAGGGGTCATGGGGCATTGTGATGACACGGCCATGGAACATTATGATGACAAGAATTCTGGAGCATTGTGATAAAAAGGTCATGGACCATTGTGATTAGAGGGGCCAAGGAGCATTCTGATGACAACGGCATGGAGCATTGTGATGAATGTTGTCATGGATCATTGTGATGACAACTGTCGTGGAGCATTGTGATGACAGGGGTTATGGAGCAGTGTGATGACAAGGTTATGGAATATTGTGATGACCAGAATTCTGTAGCACTGTGATGAAAAGGGAATGGAGCATTGTGATTACAGGGGTCATGGAGCATTGCGATGACAATTGTTCTAGAACATTGTGATGACAGGGATCATGGAGCATAGTGATGAAAGGGGCCATGGAGCATTGTGATGATAGGCTTCATGGGACATTGTGTTGACAGTGGTCATGGAGCATTGTTAGAAAGAGAACATGGAGCAATTTAATTTCAGGGGCCAAGAAAAATTGTGAATACATATGCCATGGAGTATTCAGATGAATATGGTCAAGGATCATTGTGAGGAAAAGTGTCCTGGAATATTGTGATGACACGGTACATGGAGCATTGCGATGACAAGGGCCATGGCGAAATGTGAAGACAGGTGTCATGGGGCATTGTGATGACAGTGGTCATCTAGAATTGTGAAGAAAGATATCATGGAGCACTGGGATGACAGGGGCCATGGAGCATTGTAATGACAGGGGTCATGGGGCATTGTGATGACACGGCCATGGAACATTATGATGATAAGAATTCTGGAGCATTGTGATTAAAAGGGCATGGACCATTGTGATTAGAGGGGCCAAGGAGCATTCTGATGAAAATAGCATGAAGCATTGTGATGACAAGTGTCATCTAGCATTGTCATGACAGTGGTCATGAAGCATTGTGATGAATGTGGTCATGGATCATTGTGATGACAAGTGTCGTGGAGCATTGTGATGACAGGGGTCATAGAGGATTGTGATGACACGGTTATGGAATATTGTGATGACCAGAATTCTGTAGCACTGTGATGAAAAGGGAATGGAGCATTGTGATTACAGGGGTCATGAAGCATTGTGATGACAATTATTCTAGAACATTGTGAAGACAGCGATCATGGAGCATAGTGATGAAAGGGGCCATGGAGCATTGTGATGATAGGCGTCATGGGACATTGTGTTGACAGTGGTCATGGGCATTGTTAGAAAGAGAACATGGAGCAATTTAATTTCAGGGGCCATGAAACATTGTGAATACATAGGCCATGGAGTATTCAGATGAATGTGGTCAAGGATCATTGTGACGAAAAGTGTCCTGGAATATTGTGATGACACGGTTCATGGAGCATTGCGATGACAAGGGCCATGGTGAAATATGAAGACAGGTGTCATGGGGCATTGTGATGACAGTGGTCCTCTAGAATTGTGAAGAAAGATATCATGGAGCACTGGGATGACAGGGGCCATGGAGCATTGTGATGACAGGGTTCATGGGGCATTGTGATGACACGGCCATGGAACATTATGATGACAAGAATCCTGGAGCATTGTGATAAAAAGGGCATGGACCATAGTGATTAGAGGGGCCAAGGAGCATTCTGAAGAAAACGGCATGGAGCATTGTGATGACAAGGATCATGGAGCATTGTGATGAAAGGGGTCATAGAGCATTGTGATGACACGGTCATGGAATATTGTGATGACAAGAATTCTGTAGCACTGTGATGAAAAGGGAATGGAGCATTGTGATTACAGGGGTCATGGAGCATTTTGATGACAATAGTTTAGAGCATTGTGAAGACAGCGATCATGGAGCATAGTGATGAAAGGGGCCATGGAGCATTGTGATGACAGGCGTCATGGGACAATGTGTTGACAGTGGTCATGGAGCATTGTTAGAAAGGGAACATGAAGCAATTTGATTTCAGGGGCCATGAAAAATTGTGAATACATAGGCTATGGAGTATTCAGATGAATGTGGTCAAGGATCATTGTGACGAAATGTGTCCTGGAATATTGTGATGACACGGTTCATGGAGCATTGTGATGACAAGGGCCATGGCGAAATGTGAAGACAGGTGTCATGGGGCATTGTGATGACAGTGGTCATCTAGAATTGTGAAGGAAGGTATCATGGAGCACTGGGATGACAGGGGCCATGGAGCATTGTGATGACAGGGGTCATGGGGCATTGTGATGACACGGCCATGGAACATTATGATGACAAGAATTCTGGAGCATTGTGATAAAAAGGGCATGGACCATTGTGATTAGAGGGGCCAAGGAGCATTCTGATGAAAACGGCATGGAGCATTGTGATGACAAGGGTCATGGAGCATTGTGATGACAGTGGTCATGAAGCATTGTGATGAATGTGGTCATGGATCATTGTGATGACAAGTGTCGTGGAGCATTGTGATGACAGGGGTCATAGAGCATTGTGATGACAAGGTTATGGAATATTTTGATGACCAGAATTCTGTAGCACTGTGATGAAAAGGGAATGGAGCATTGTGATTACAGGGGTCATGGAGCTTTGCGATGACAATTGTTCTAGAACATTGTGATGACAGGGATCATGGAGCATAGTGATGAAAGGGGCCATGGAGCATTGTGATGATAGGCTTCATGGGACATTGTGTTGACAGTGGTCATGGAGCATTGTTAGAAAGAGAACATGGAGCAATTTAATTTCAGGGGCCATGAAAAATTGTGAATACATAGGCCATGGAGTATTCAGATGAATATGTTCAAGGATCATTGTGACGAAAAGTGTCCTGGAATATTGTGATGACACGGTACATGGAGCATTGCGATGAGAAGTGCCATGGCGAAATGTGAAGACAGGTGTCATGGAGCATTGTGATGACAGTGGTCATCTAGAATTGTGAAGAAAGATATCATGGAGCACTGGGATGACAGGGGCCATGGAGCATTGTGATGACAGGCGTCATGGGACATTGTGTTGACAGTGGTCATGGAGCATTGTTAGAAAGGGAATATTAAGCAATTTGATTTCAGGGGCCATGAAACATTGTGAATACATAGGCCATGGAGTATTCAGATGAATGTGGTCAAGGATCATTGTGACGAAATGTGTCCTGGAATATTGTGATGACACGGTTCATGGAGCATTGCGATGACAAGGGCCATGGCGAAATATGAAGACAGGTGTCATGGGGCATTGTGATGACAGTGGTCCTCTAGAATTGTGAAGAAAGATATCATGGAGCACTGGGATGACAGGGGCCATGGAGCATTGTGATGACAGGGGTCATGGGGCATTGTGATGACACGGCCATGGAACATTATGATGACAAGAATTCTGGAGCATTGTGATAAAAAGGTCATGGACCATTGTGATTAGAGGGGCCAAGGAGCATTCTGATTACAACGGCATGGAGCATTGTGATGAATGTTGTCATGGATCACTGTGATGACAAGTGTCGTGGAGCATTGTGATGACAGGGGTCATAGAGCATTGTGATGACACGGTTATGGAATATTGTGATGACCAGAATTCTGTAGCACTGTGATGAAAAGGGAATGGAGCATTGTGATTACATTGGTCATGGAGCATTGCGATGACAATTTTTCTAGAACATTGTGATGACAGGGATCATGGAGCACAGTGATGAAAGGGGCCATGGAGCATTGTGATGACAGGCCTCATGGGACATTGTGTTGACAGTGGTCATGGAGCATTGTTAGAAAGAGAACATGGAGCAATTTAATTTCAGGGGCCATGAAAAATTGTGAATACATAGGCCATGGAGTATTCAGATGAATGTGGTCAAGGATCATTGTGACGAAAAGTGTCCTGGAATATTGTGATGACACGGTACATGGAGCATTGCGATGACAAGGGCCATGGCGAAATGTGAAGACAGGTGTCATGGGGCATTGTGATGACAGTGGTCATCTAGAATTGTGAAGAAAGATATCATGGAGCACTGGGATGACAGGGGCCATGGAGCATTGTGATGACAGGGGTCATGGGGCATTGTGATGACACGGCCATGGAACATTATGATGACAAGAATTCTGGAGCATTGTGATAAAATGGGCATGGACCATTGTGATTAGAGGGGCCAAGGAGCATCCTGATGACAACGGCATGGAGCGTTGTGATGACAAGTGTCATCGAGCATTGTGATGACAGTGGTCATGAAGCATTGTGATGAATATGGTCATGGATCATTGTGATGACAAGTGTCGTGGAGCATTGTGATGACAGGGGTCATAGAGCATTGTGATGACACGGTTATGGAATATTGTGATGACCAGAATTCTGTAGCACTGTGATGAAAAGGGAATGGAGCATTGTGATTACAGGGGTCATGGAGCATTTTGATGACAATAGTTTAGAGCATTGTGAAGACAGCGATCATGGAGCATAGTGGTGAAAGGGGCCGTGGAGCATTGTGATGACAGGCGTCATGGGACAATGTGTTGAGAGTGGTCATGGAGCATTGTTAGAAAGGGAACATGGAGCAATTTGATTTCAGGGGCCATGAAAAATTGTGAATACATAGGCTATGGAGTATTCAGATGAATGTGGTCAAGGATCATTGTGACGAAAATTGTCCTGGAATATTGTGATGACACGGTTCATGGAGCATTGCGATGACAAGGGCCATGGCGAAATGTGAAGACAGGTGTCATGGGGCATTGTGATGACAGTGGTCATCTAGAATTATGAAGGAAGGTATCATGGAGCACTGGGATGACAGGGGCCATGGAGCATTGTGATGACAGTGGTCATGGGGCATTGTGATGACACGGCCATGGAACATTATGATGACAAGAATTCTGGAGCATTGTGATAAAAAGGGCATGGACCATTGTGATTAGAGGGGCCAAGGAGCATTCTGATGACAACGGCATGGAGCACTGTGATGACAAGGGTCATCGAGCATTGTGATGACAAGTGTCGTGGAGCATTGTGATGACAGGGCTCATAGAGCATTGTGATGACACGGTTATGGTATATTGTGATGACCAGAATTCTGTAGCACTGTGATGAAAGGGAATGGAGCATTGTGATTACAGGGGTCATGGAGCATTGTGATGACAATGGTTCTAGAACATTGTGATGACAGTGATCATGGAGCATTGCGATGACAAGGGCCCTGGTGAAATGTGAAGACAGGTGTCATGGGGCATTGTGATGAAGTGGTCATCTAGAATTGTGAAGAAAGATATCATGGAGCACTGGGATGACAGGGGCAATGGAGCATTGTGATGACAGGCGTCATGGGACATTGTGTTGACATTGGTCATGGAGCATTGTTAGAAAGGGAACATTAAGCAATTTGATTTCAGGGGCCATGAACAATTGTGAATACATAGGCCATGGAGTATTCAGATGAATGTTGTCAAGGATCATTGTGACGAAAAGTGTACTGGAATATTGTGATGACACGGTTCATGGAGCATTGCGATGACAAGGGCCATGGCGAAATGTGAAGACAGGTGTCATGGGGCTTTGTGATGACAGTGGTCATCTAGGATTGTGAAGAAAGATATCATGGAGCACTGGGATGACAGGGGCCATGGAGCATTGTGATGACAAGGATCATGGGGCATTGTGATGACACGGCCATGGAACATTATGATGACAAGAATTCTGGAGCATTGTGATAAAAAGGGCATGGACCATTGTGATGAGAGGGGCCAAGGAGCATTCTGATGACAACGGCATGGAGCATTGTGATGACAAGGGTCATCGAGCATTGTGATGACAGTGGTCATGAAGCATTGTGATGAATGTGGTCATGGATCATTGTGATGACAAGTGTCGTGGAGAATTGTGATGACAGGGCTCATAGAGCATTGTGGTGACACGGTTATGGAATATTGTGATGACCAGAATTCTGTAGCACTGTGATGAAAAGGGAATGGAGTACTGTGATTACAGGGGTCATGGAGCATTGTGATGAGAATTGTTCTAGAACATTGTGATGACAGGGATCATGGAGCATAGTGATGAAAGGGGCAGTGGAGCATTGTGTTGACAGGCGTGATGGGATATTGTGTTGACAGTGGTCATGGAGCATTGTTAGAAAGGGAACATGGAGCAATTTGATTTCAGGGGCCATGAAAAATTGCGAATACATACGCCATGGAGTATTCAGATGAATGTGGTCAAGGATCATTGTGACGAAAAATGTCCTGGAATATTGTGATGACACGGTTCATGGAGCATTGCGATGACAAGGGCCATGGCGAAATGTGAAGACAGGTGTCATGCGGCATTGTGATGACAGTGGTCATCTAGAATTGTGAAGAAAGATATCATGGAGCACTGGGATGACAGGGGCCATGGAGCATTGTGATGACAGGCGTCATGGTACATTGTGTTGACAGTGGTCATGGAACATTATGATGACAAGAATTCTGGAGCATTGTGATAAAAAGGTCATGGACCATTGTGATTAGAGGGGCCAAGGAGCATTCTGATGACAACGGCATGGAGCATTGTGATGAATGTTGTCATGGATCATTGTGATGACAACTGTCGTGGAGCATTGTGATGACAGGGGTTATAGAGCAGTGTGATGACAAGGTTATGGAATATTGTGATGACCAGAATTCTGTAGCACAGTGATGAAAAGGGAATGGAGCATTGTGATTACAGGTGTCATGGAGCATTGCGATGACAATTGTTCTAGAACATTGTGATGACAGGGATCATGGAGCATAGTGATGAAAGGGGCCATGGAGCATTGTGATGATAGGCTTCATGGGACATTGTGTTGACAGTGGTCATGGAGCATTGTTAGAAAGAGAACATGGAGCAATTTAATTTCAGGGGCCAAGAAAAATTGTGAATACATATGCCATGGAGTATTCACATGAATATGGTCAAGGATCATTGTGACGAAAAGTGTCCTGGAATATTGTGATGACACGGTACATGGAGCATTGCGATGACAAGGGCCATGGCGAAATGTGAAGACAGGTGTCATGGGGCATTGTGATGACAGTGGTCATCTAGAATTGTGAAGAAAGATATTATGGAGCACTGGGATGACAGGGGCCATGGAGCATTGTAATGACAGGGGTCATGGGGCATTGTGATGACACGGCTATGGAACATTATGATGATAAGAATTCTGGAGCATTGTGATTAAAAGGGCATGGACCATTGTGATTAGAGGGGCCAAGGAGCATTCTGATGAAAATAGCATGAAGCATTGTGATGACAAGTGTCATCTAGCATTGTGATGACAGTGGTCATGAAGCATTGTGATGAATGTGGTCATGGATCATTGTGATGACAAGTGTCGTGGAGCATTGTGATGACAGGGGTCATAGAGCATTGTGATGACACGGTTATGGAATATTGTGATGACCAGAATTCTGTAGCACTGTGATGAAAAGGGAATGGAGCATTGTGATTACAGGGGTCATGAAGCATTGTGATGACAATTATTCTAGAACATTGTGAAGACAGCGATCATGGAGCATAGTGATGAAAGGGGCCATGGAGCATTGTGATGATAGGCGTCATGGGACATTGTGTTGACAGTGGTCATGGGCATTGTTAGAAAGAGAACATGGAGCAATTTAATTTCAGGGGCCATGAAACATTGTGAATACATAGGCCATGGAGGTTTCAGATGAATGTGGTCAAGTATCATTGTGACGAAAAGTGTCCTGGAAGATTGTGATACACGGTTCATGGAGCATTGCGATGACAAGAGTCATGGCGAAATGTGAAGACAGGTGTCATGGGGCATTGTGATGACAATGGTCCTCTATAATTGTGAAGAAAGATATCATGGAGCACTGGGATGACAGGGGTCATGGGGCATTGTGATGACACGGCCATGGAACATAATGATGACAAGAATTCTGGAGCATTGTGATAAAAAGGGCATAGACCATTGTGATTAGAGGGGCCAAGGAGCATTCTGATGACAACGGCATGGAGCATTGTGATGACAAGTGTCATCGAGCATTTTGATGACAGTGGTCATGAAGCATTGTGATGACAAGAGTCATCGAGCATCGTGATGACAAGTGTCGTTTAGCATTGTGATGACAGGGCTCATAGAGCATTGTGATGACACGGTTATGGTATACTGTGATGACCAGAATTCTGTAGCACTGTGATGAAGGGGAATGGAGCATTGTGATTACAGGGGTCATGGAGCATTCTGATGACAATGGTTCTAGATCATTGTGATGACAGGGATCATGGAGCATTGCGATGACAAGGGCCCTGGTGAAATGTGAAGACAGGTGTCATGGGGCATTGTGATGACAGTGGTCATCTAGAATTGTGAAGAAAGATATCATGGAGCACTGGGATGACAGGGGACATGGAGCATTGTGATGACAGGCGTCATGGGACATTGTGTTGACAGTGGTCATGGAGCATTGTTAGAAAGGGAACATTAAGCAATTTGATTTCAGGGGCCATGAACAATTGTGAATACATAGGCCATGGAGTATCCAGATGAATGTTGTCAAGGATCATTGTGACGAAATGTGTACTGGAATATTGTGATGACACGGTTCATGGAGCATTGCGATGACAAGGGCCATGGCGAAATGTGAAGACAGGTGTCATGGGGCTTTGTAATGACAGTGGTCATCTAGAATTGTGAAGAAAGATATCATGGAGCACTGGGATGACAGGGGCCATGGAGCATTGTGATGACAGGGGTCATGGGGCATTGTGATGACACGGCCATGGAACATTATGATGACAAGAATTCTGGAGCATTGTGATAAAATGGGCATGGACCATTGTGATTAGAGGGGCCAAGGAGCATTCTGATGACAACGGCATGGAGCGTTGTGATGACAATTGTCATCGAGCATTGTGATGACAGTGGTCATGAAGCACTGTGATGAATATGGTCATGGATCATTGTGATTACAAGTGTCGTGGAGCATTGTGATGACAGGGGTCATAGAGCATTGTGATGACACGGTTATGGAATATTGTGATGACCAGAATTCTGTAGCACTGTGATGAAAAGGGAATGGAGCATTGTGATTACAGGGGTCATGGAGCATTTTGATGACAATAGTTTAGAGCATTGTGAAGACAGCGATCATGGAGCATAGTGATGAAAGGGGCCATGGAGCATTGTGATGACAGGCGTCATGGGACATTGTGTTGAGAGTGGTCATGGAGCATTGTTAGAAAGGGAACATGGAGCAATTTGATTTCAGGGGCCATGAAAAATTGTTAATACATAGGCTATGGAGTATTCAGATGAATGTGGTCAAGGATCATTGTGACGAAATGTGTCCTGGAATATTGTGATGACACGGTTCATGGAGCATTGCGATGACAAGGGCCATGGCGAAATGTGAAGACAGGTGTCATGGGGCATTGTGATGACAGTGGTCATCTAGAATTGTGAAGGAAGGTATCATGGAGCACTGGGATGACAGGGGCCATGGAGCATTGTGATGACAGGGGTCATGGGGCATTGTGATGGCACGGCCATGGAACATTATGATGACAAGAATTCTGGAGCATTGTGATAAAAAGGGCATGGACCATTGTGATTAGAGGGGCCAAGGAGCATTCTGATGAAAACGGCATGGAGCATTGTGATGACAAGGGTCATGGAGCATTATGATGACAGTGGTCATGAAGCATTGTGATGAATGTGGTCATGGATCATTGTGATGACAACTGTCGTGGACCATTGTGATGACAGGGGTCATAGAGCATTGTGATGACACGGTTATGGAATATTGTGATGACCAGAATTCTGTAGCACTGTGATGAAAAGGGAATGGAGCATTGTGATTAGAGTGGTCATGGAGCATTGCGATGACAATTGTTCTAGAACATTGTGATGACAGGGATAATGGAGCACAGTGATGAAAGGGGCCATGGAGCATTGTGATGACAGGCCTCATGGGACATTGTGTTGACAGTGGTCATGGAGCATTGTTAGAAAGAGAACATGGAGCAATTTAATTTCAGGGGCCATGAAAAATTGTGAATACATAGGCCATGGAGTATTCAGATGAATGTGGTCAAGGATCATTGTGACGAAAATTGTTCTGGAATATTGTGATGACACGGTTCATGGAGCATTGCGATGACAAGGGCCATGGCGAAATGTGAAGACAGGTGTCATGGGGCATTTTGATAACAGTGGTCATCTAGAATTGTGAAGAAAGATATCATGGAGCACAGGGATGACAGGGGCCATGGAACATTGTGATGACAGGGGTCATGGGGCATTGTGATGACACAGCCATGGAACATTATGATGACAACAATTCTGGAGCATTGTGATGAAAAGGGCATGGACCATTGTGATTAGAGGGGCCCAGGAGCATTCTGATGACAACGGCATGGAGCATTGTGATGACAAGTGTCATCGAGCATTGTGATGACAGTGGTCATGAAGCATTGTGATGAATGTGGTCATGGATCATTGTGATGACAAGTGTCGTGGAGCATTGTGATGACAGGGGTCATAGAGCATTGTGATGACACGGTTATGGAATATTGTGATGACCAGAATTCTGTAGCACTGTGATGAAAAGGGAATGGAGCATTGTGATTACAGGGGTCATGGAGCATTTTGATGACAATTGTTCTAGAACATTGTGAAGACAGGGATCATGGAGCATAGTGATGAAAGGGGCCATGGAACATTGTGATGACAGGCGTCATGGGACAATGTGTTGACAGTGGTCATGGAGCATTGTAAGAAAGGGAACATGGAGCAAATTGATTTCAGGGGCCATGAAAAATTGTGAATACATAGGCCATGGAGTTTTCAGATGAATGTGGTCAAGTATCATTGTGACGAAAAGTGTCCTGGAAGATTGTGATACACGGTTCATGGAGCATTGCGATGACAAGAGTCATGGCGAAATGTGAAGACAGGTGTCATGGGGCATTGTGATGACAATGGTCCTCTATAATTGTGAAGAAAGATATCATGGAGCACTGGGATGACAGGGGTCATGGGGCAATGTGATGACACGGCCATGGAACATTATGATGACAAGAATTCTGGAGCATTGTGATAAAAAGGGCATAGACCATTGTGATTAGAGGGGCCAAGGAGCATTCTGATGACAACGGCATGGAGCATTGTGATGACAAGGGTCATCGAGCATTGTGATGACAAGTGTCGTGGAGCATTGTGATGACAGGGCTCATAGAGCATTGTGATGACACGGTTATGGTATATTGTGATGACCAGAATTCTGTAGCACTGTGATGAAAGGGAATGGAGCATTGTGATTACAGGGGTCATGGAGCATTGTGATGAGTATTGTTCTAGAACATTGTGATGACAGGGATCATGGAGCATAGTGATGAAAGGGGCAGTGGAGCATTGTGTTGACAGGCGTCATGGGACATTGTGTTGACAGTGGTCATGGAGCATTGTTAGAAAGGGAACATGGAGCAATTTAATTTCAGGGGCCATGAAAAATTTTGAATACATAGGCCATGGAGTATTCAGATGAATGTCGTCAAGGATCATTGTGACAAAAAGTGTCCTGGAATATTGTGATGACACGGTTCATGGAGCATTGCGATGACAAGGGCCATGGCGAAATGTGAAGACAAGTGTCATGGGGCATTGTGAAGACAATGGTCATTTAGAATTGTGAAGAAAGATATCATGGAGCACTGGGATGACAGGGGCCATGGAGCATTGTGATGACGGGGGTCTTGGGGCATTGTGATGACACGGCCATGGAACATTATGATGACAAGAATTCTGGAGCATTGTGATAAAAAGGGCATGGACCATTGTGATTAGAGGGGCCAAGGAGCATTCTGATGACAACAGCATGGAGCATTGTGATGACCAGGGTCATCGAGCATTGTGGTGACAGTGGTCATGAAGCATTGTGATGACAGTGGTCATGGATCATTGTGATGACAAGTGTCGTGGAGCATTGTGATGACAGGGGTCATAGAGAATTGTGATGACACGGTTATGGAATATTTTGATGACCAGAATTCTGTAGCACTGTGATGAAAAGGGAATGGAGCATTGTGATTACAGGGGTCATGAAGCATTGTGATGACAATTGTTCTAGAACATTGTGAAGACAGGGATCATGGAGCATAGTGATGAAAGGGGCCATGGAGCATTGTGATGACAGGCGTCATGGGACAATGTGTTGACAGTGGTCATGGGGCATTGCTAGAAAGGGAACATGGAGCAATTTGATTTCAGGGGCCATGAAAAATTGTGAATACATAGGCCATGGAGTATTCAGATGAATGTGGTAAAGGATCATTGTGACGACAAGTGTCCTGGAATATTGTGATGACACGGTTCATGGAGCATTGCGATGACATGTGCCATGGAGAAATGTGAAGACAGGTGTCATGGGTCTTTGTGATGACAGTGGTCATCTAGAATTGTGAAGAAAGATATCATGGGGCATTGTGATGACACGGCCATGGAACATTATGATGACAAGAATTCTGGAGCATTGTGATAAATCGGGCATGGACCATTGTGATTAGAGGGGCCAAGGAGCATTCTGATGACAACGGCATGGAGCATTGAGATGACAAGGGTCATCGAGCATTGTGATGACAGTGGTCATGAAGCATTGTGATGAATGTGGTCATGGATCATTGTGATGACAAGTGTCGTGGAGCATTGTGATGACAGGGGTCATAGAGCATTGTGATGACACGGTTATGGAATATTGTGATGACCAGAATTCTGTAGCACTGTGATGAAAAGGGAATGGAGCATTGTCATTACAGGGGTCATGGAGCATTGTGATGACAATTGTTCTAGAACATTGTGATGAAAGGGATCATGGAGCATAGTGATGAAAGGGGCCATGGAGCATTGTGTTGACAGGCGTCATGGGACAATGTGTTGACAGTGTCATGGAGCATTGTTAGAAAGGGAACATGGAGCAATTTGATTTCAGCGGCCCTGAAAAATTGTGAATACATAGGCCATGGAGTATTCAGATGAATGTCGTCAAGGATCATTGTGACGAAATGTGTCCTGGAATATTGTGATGACACGGTTCATGGAGCATTGCGATGACATGGGCCATGGCGAAATGTGAAGAGAGGTGTCATGGGGCATTGTGATGACAGTGGTCATCTAGAATTGTGAAGAAAGATATCATGGAGCACTGGGATGACAGGGGCCATGGAGCATTGTGATGACAGGGGTCATGGGGCATTGTGATGACACGGCCATGGAACATTATGATGACAAGAATTCTGGAGCATTGTGATAAAAAGGGCATGGACCATTGTGATTAAAGGGGCCAAGGAGCATTCTGATGACAACGGCATGGAGCATTGTGATGACAAGTGTCATCGAGCATTGTGAGGACAGTGGTTATGAAGCATTGTGATGAATTTGGTCATGGGTCATTGTGATGACAAGTGTCGTGGAGCATTGTGATGACAGGGATCATAGAGCATTGTGATGACACGGTTATGGAATATTGTGATGACCAGAATTCTGTAGCACTGTGATGAAAAGGGAATGGAGCATTGTGATTACAGGGGTCATGGAGCATTGTGATGACAATTGTTCTAGAACATTGTGATGACAGGGATCATGGAGCATAGTGATGAAAGGGGCCATGGAGAATTGTGATGACAGGCGTCATGGGACATTGTGTTGACAGTGGTCATGGAGCATTGTTAGAAAGGGAACATGGAGCATTTTGATTTCAGGGGCCATGAATAATTGTGAATACGTAGGCCATGGCGTATTCAGATGAATATGGTCAAGGATCATTGTGACGAAAAGTGTCCTGGAATATTGTGATGACACGGTTCATGGAGCATTGCGATGACAAGGGCCATGGAGAAATGTGAAGACAGGTGTCATGGGACATTGTGATGACAGTGGTCATCTAGAATTGTGAAGAAAGATATCATGGAGCACTGGGATGACAGGGGCCATGGAGCATTGTGATGACAGGGGTCATGGGGCATTGTAATGACAAGGCCATGGAACATTAGGATGACAAGAATTCTGGAGCATTGTGATAAAAAGGGCATGGATCTTTGTGATTAGAGGGGCCAAGGAGCATTCTGATGACAACGGCATGGAGCATTGTGATGACAAGGTCATCGAACATTGTGATGACAGTGGTCATGAAGCATTGTGATGAATGTGGTCATGGATCATTGTGATGACAAGTGTCGGGGAGCATTGTGATGACAGGGGTCTTAGAGCATTGTGATGACACGGTTATGTAATATTGTGATGACCAGAATTCTGTAGCACTGTGATGAAAAGGGAATGGAGCATTGTGATTACAGGGGTCATGGAGCATTGTGATAACAATTGTTCTAGAACATTGTGAAGACAGGGATCATGGAGCATAGTGATGAAAGGGGCCATGGAGCATTGTGATGACAGGCGTCATTGGACAATGTGTTGACAGTGGTCATGGAGCATTGTTAGAAAGGGAACATGGAGCAATTTGATTTCAGGGGCCATGAAAAATTGTGAATACATAGGCCATGGAGTATTCAGATGAATGTGGTCAAGGATCATTGTGACGAAAAGTGTCCTGGAATATTGCGATGACACGGTTCATGGAGAATTGCGATGAAAAGGGCCATGGAGAAATGTGAAGAAAGGTGTCATGGGGCATTGTGATGACAGTGGTCATCTAGAATTGTGAAGAAAGATATCATGGAGCACTGGGATGACAGGGGCCATGGAGCATTGTGATGACAGGGGTCATGGGGCATTGTGATGACACGGCCATGGAACATTATGATGACAAGAATTCTGGAGCATTGTGATAAAAAGGGCATGGACCATTGTGATTAGAGGGGCCAAGGAGCATTCTCATGAAAACGGCATGGAGCATTGTGATGACAAGGGTCATGGAGCATTGTGATGACAGTGGTCATGAAGCATTGTGATGAATGTGGTCATGGATCATTGTGATGACAAGTGTCGTGGAGCATTGTGATGACAGGGGTCATAGAGCATTGTGATGACACGGTTATGGAATATTGTGATGACCAGAATTATGTAGCACTGTGATGAAAAGGGAATGGAGCATTGTGATTACAGGGGTCATGGAGCATTGTGATGACAATTGTTCTAGAACATTGTGATGACAGGGATCATGGAGCATAGTGATGAAAGGAGCCATGGAGCATTGTGATGATAGGCGTCATGGGACATTGTGTTGACAGTGGTCATGGAGCATTGTTAGAAAGAGAACATGGAGCAATTTAATTTCAGGGGCCATGAAAAATTGTGAATACATAGGCCATGGAGTATTCAGATGGATGTGGTCAAGGATCATTCTGACGAAAAGTGTCCTGGAATATTGTGATGACACGGTTCATGGAGAATTGGGATGACAAGGGCCATGGCGAAATGTGAAGACAAGTGTCATGGGGCATTGTGATGACAGTGCTCCTCTAGAATTGTGAAGAAAGATATCATGGAGCACTGGGATGACAGGGGCCATGGAGCATTGTGATGACAGGGGTCATGGGGCATTGTGATGACACGGCCATGGAACATTATGATGACAAGAATTCTGGAGCATTGTGATAAAATGGGCATGGACCATTGTGATTAGAGGGGCCAAGGAGCATTCTGATGACAACGGCATGGAGCGTTGTGATGACAAGTGTCATCGAGCATTGTGATGACAGTGGTCATGAATCATTGTGATGAATGTGGTCATGGATCATTGTGATGACAAGTGTCGTGGAGCATTGTGATGACAGGGGTCATGGGGCATTGTGATGACACGGCCATGGAACATTATGATGACAAGAATTCTGGAGCATTGTGATAAAAAGGTCATGGACCATTGTGATTAGAGGGGCCAAGGAGCATTCTGATGACAACGGCATGGAGCATTGTGATGAATGTTGTCATGGATCATTGTGATGACAAGTGTCGTGGAGCATTGTGATGACAGGGGTCATAGAGCATTGTGATGACACGGTTATGGAATATTGTGATGACCAGAATTCTGTAGCACTGTGATGAAAAGGGAATGGAGCATTGTGATTACATTGGTCATGGAGCATTGCGATGACAATTGTTCTAGAACATTGTGATGACAGGGATCATGGAGCACAGTGATGAAAGGGGCCATGGAGCATTGTGATGACAGGCCTCATGGGACATTGTGTTGACAGTGGTCATGGAGCATTGTTAGAAAGAGAACATGGAGCAATTTAATTTCAGGGGCCATGAAAAATTGTGAATACATAGGCCATGGAGTATTCAGATGAATGTGGTCAAGGATCATTGTGACGAAAAGTGTCCTGGAATATTGTGATGACACGGTACATGGAGCATTGCGATGACAAGGGCCATGGCGAAATGTGAAGACAGGTGTCATGGGGCATTGTGATGACAGTGGTCATCTAGAATTGTGAAGAAAGATATCATGGAGCACTGGGATGACAGGGGCCATGGAGCATTGTGATGAGAGGGGTCATGGGGCATTGTGATGACACGGCCATGGAACATTATGATGACAAGAATTCTGGAGCATTGTGATAAAATGGGCATGGACCATTGTGATTAGAGGGGCCAAGGAACATTCTGATGACAACGGCATGGAGCGTTGTGATGACAAGTGTCATCGAGCATTGTGATGACAGTGGTCATGAAGCATTGTGATGAATATGGTCATGGATCATTGTGATGACAAGTGTCGTGGAGCATTGTGATGACAGGGGTCATAGAGCATTGTGATGACACGGTTATGGAATATTGTGATGACCAGAAATCTGTAGCACTGTGATGAAAAGGGAATGGAGCATTGTGATTACAGGGGTCATGGAGCATTTTGATGACAATAGTTTAGAGCATGGTGAAGACAGCGATCATGGAGCATAGTGGTGAAAGGGGCCATGGAGCATTGTGATGACAGGCGTCATGGGACAATGTGTTGAGAGTGGTCATGGAGCATTGTTAGAAAGGGAACATGGAGCAATTTGATTTCAGGGGCCATGAAAAATTGTGAATACATAGGCTATGGAGTATTCAGATGAATGTGGTCAAGGATCATTGTGACGAAAATTGTCCTGGAATATTGTGATGACACGGTTCATGGAGCATTGCGATGACAAGGGCCATGGCGAAATGTGAAGACAGGTGTCATGGGGCATTGTGATGACAGTGGTCATCTAGAATTGTGAAGGAAGGTATCATGGAGCACTGGGATGACAGGGGCCATGGAGCATTGTGATGACAGGGGTCATGGGGCATTGTGATGACACGGCCATGGAACATTATGATGACAAGAATTCTGGAGCATTGTGATAAAAAGGGCATGGACCATTGTGTTTAGAGTGGCCAAGGAGCATTCTGATGACAACGGCATGGAGCATTGTGATGACAAGGGTCATCGAGCATTGTGATGACAAGTGTCGTGGAGCATTGTGATGACAGGGCTCATAGAGCATTGTGATGACACGGTTATGGTATATTGTGATGACCAGAATTCTGTAGCACTGTGATGAAAGGGAATGGAGCATTGTGATTACAGGGGTCATGGAGCATTGTGATGACAATAGTTCTAGAACATTGTGATGACAGGGATCATGGAGCACTGCGATGACAAGGGCCCTGGTGAAATGTGAAGACAGGTGTCATGGGACATTGTGATGAAGTGGTCATCTAGAATTGTGAAGAAAGATATCATGGAGCACTGGGATGACAGGGGCCATGGAGCATTGTGATGACAGGCGTCATGGGACATTGTGTTGACAGTGGTCATGGAACATTGTTAGAAAGGGAACATTAAGCAATTTGATTTCAGGGGCCATGAACAATTGTGAATACATAGGCCATGGAGTATTCAGATGAATGTTGTCAAGGATCATTGTGACGAAAAGTGTACTGGAATATTGTGATGACACGGTTCATGGAGCATTGCGATGACAAGGGCCATGGCGAAATGTGAAGACAGGTGTCATGGGGCTTTGTGATGACAGTGGTCATCTAGAATTGTGAAGAAAGATATCATGGAGCACTGGGATGACAGGGGCCATGGAGCATTGTGATGACAAGGGTCATGGGGCATTGTGATGACACGGCCATGGAACATTATGATGACAAGAATTCTGGAGCATTGTGATAAAAAGGTCATGGACCATTGTGATTAGAGGGGCCAAGGAGCATTCTGATGACAACGGCATGGAGCATTGTGATGAATGTTGTCATGGATCATTGTGATGACAACTGTCGTGGAGCATTGTGATGACAGGGGTTATAGAGCAGTGTGATGACAAGGTTATGGAATATTGTGATGACCACAATTCTGTAGCACAGTGATGAAAAGGGAATGGAGCATTGTGATTACAGGGGTCATGGAGCATTGCGATGACAATTGTTCTAGAACATTGTGATGACAGGGATCATGGAGCATAGTGATGAAAGGGGCCATGGAGCATTGTGATGATAGGCTTCATGGGACATTGTGTTGACAGTGGTCATGGAGCATTGTTAGAAAGAGAACATGGAGCAATTTAATTTCAGGGGCCAAGAAAAATTGTGAATACATATGCCATGGAGTATTCAGATGAATATGGTCAAGGATCATTGTGAGGAAAAGTGTCCTGGAATATTGTGATGACACGGTACATGGAGCATTGCGATGACAAGGGCCATGGCGAAATGTGAAGACAGGTGTCATGGGGCATTGTGATGACAGTGGTCATCTAGAATTGTGAAGAAAGATATCATGGAGCACTGGGATGACAGGGGCCATGGAGCATTGTAATGACAGGGGTCATGGGGCATTGTGATGACACGGCTATGGAACATTATGATGATAAGAATTCTGGAGCATTGTGATTAAAAGGGCATGGACCATTGTGATTAGAGGGGCCAAGGAGCATTCTGATGAAAATAGCATGAAGCATTGTGATGACAAGTGTCATCTAGCATTGTGATGACAGTGGTCATGAAGCATTGTGATGAATGTGGTCATGGATCATTGTGATGACAAGTGTCGTGGAGCATTGTGATGACAGGGGTCATAGAGCATTGTGATTACACGGTTATGGAATATTGTGATGACCAGAATTCTGTAGCACTGTGATGAAAAGGGAATGGAGCATTGTGATTACAGGGGTCATGAAGCATTGTGATGAGAATTGTTCTAGAACATTGTGAAGACAGCGATCATGGAGCATAGTGATGAAAGGGGCCATGGAGCATTGTGATGATAGGCGTCATGGGACATTGTGTTGACAGTGGTCATGGGCATTGTTAGAAAGAGAACATGGAGCAATTTAATTTCAGGGGCCATGAAACATTGTGAATACATAGGCCATGGAGTATTCAGATGAATGTGGTCAAGGATCATTGTGACGAAAAGTGTCCTGGAATATTGTGATGACACGGTTCATGGAGCATTGCGATGACAAGGGCCATGGTGAAATATGAAGACAGGTGTCATGGGGCATTGTGATGACAGTGGTCCTCCAGAATTGTGAAGAAAGATATCATGGAGCACTGGGATGACAGGGGCCATGGAGCATTGTGATGACAGGGTTCATGGGGCATTGTGATGACACGGCCATGGAACATTATGATGACAAGAATTCTGGAGCATTGTGATAAAAAGGGCATGGACCATAGTGATTAGAGGGGCCAAGGAGCATTCTGAAGAAAACGGCATGGAGCATTGTGATGACAAGGATCATGGAGCATTGTGATGACAGTGGTCATGAAGCATTGTGATGAATGTGGTCATGGATCATTGTGATGACAACTGTCGTGGACCATTGTGATGACAGGGGTCATAGAGCATTGTGATGACACGGTTATGGAATATTGTGATGACCAGAATTCTGTAGCACTGTGATGAAAAGGGAATGGAGCATTGTGATTACAGGGGTCATGGAGCATTGTGATGACAATTGTTCTAGAACATTGTGATGACAGGGATCATGGAGCATAGTGATGAAAGGAGCCATGGAGCATTGTGATGATAGGCGTCATGGGACATTGTGTTGACAGTGGTCATGGAGCATTGTTAGAAAGAGAACATGGAGCAATTTAATTTCAGGGGCCATGAAAAATTGTGAATACATAGGCCATGGAGTATTCAGATGGATGTGGTCAAGGATCATTGTGACGAAAAGTGTCCTGGAATATTGTGATGACACGGTTCATGGAGCATTGCGATGACAAGGGCCATGGCGAAATGTGAAGACAAGTGTCATGGGGCATTGTGATGACAGTGGTCCTCTAGAATTGTGAAGAAAGATATCATGGAGCACTGGGATGACAGGGGCCATGGAGCATTGTGATGACAGGGGTCATGGGGCACTGTGATGACACGGCCATGGAACATTATGATGACAAGAATTCTGGAGCATTGTGATAAAATGGGCATGGACCATTGTGATTAGAGGGGCCAAGGAGCATTCTGATGACAACGGCATGGAGCGTTGTGATGACAATTGTCCTCGAGCATTGTGATGACAGTGGTCATGAAGCACTGTGATGAATATGGTCATGGATCATTGTGATTACAAGTGTCGTGGAGCATTGTGATGACAGGGGTCATAGAGCATTGTGATGACACGGTCATGGAATATTGTGATGACCAGAATTCTGTAGCACTGTGATGAAAAGGGAATGGAGCATTGTGATTACAGGGGTCATGGAGCATTTTGATGACAATAGTTTAGAGCATTGTGAAGACAGCGATCATGGAGCATAGTGATGAAAGGGGCCATGGAGCATTGTGATGACAGGCGTCATGGGACAATGTGTTGACAGTGGCCATGGAGCATTGTTAGAAAGGGAACATGAAGCAATTTGATTTCAGGGGCCATGAAAAATTGTGAATACATAGGCTATGGAGTATTCAGATGAATGTGGTCAAGGATCATTGTGACGAAAAGTGTCCTGGAATATTGTGATGACACGGTTCATGGAGCATTGCGATGACAAGGGCCATGGCGAAATGTGAAGACAGGTGTCATGGGGCATTGTGATGACAGTGGTCATCTAGAATTGTGAAGGAAGGTATCATGGAGCACTGGGATGACAGGGGCCATGGAGCATTGTGATGACAGGGGTTATGGGGCATTGTGATGACACGGCCATGGAACATTATGATGACAAGAATTCTGGAGCATTGTGATAAAAAGGGCATGGACCATTGTGATTAGAGGGGCCAAGGAGCATTCTGATGAAAACGGCATGGAGCATTGTGATGACAAGGGTCATGGAGCATTGTGATGACAGTGGTCATGAAGCATTGTGATGAATGTGGTCATGGATCATTGTGATGACAAGTGTCGTGGAGCATTGTGATGACAGGGGTCATAGAGCATTGTGATGACAAGGTTATGGAATATTTTGATGACCAGAATTCTGTAGCACTGTGATGAAAAGGGAATGGAGCATTGTGATTACAGGGGTCATGGAGCTTTGCGATGACAATTGTTCTAGAACATTGTGATGACAGGGATCATGGAGCATAGTGATGAAAGGGGCCATGGAGCATTGTGATGATAGGCTTCATGGGACATTGTGTTGACAGTGGTCATGGAGCATTGTTAGAAAGAGAACATGGAACAATTTAATTTCAGGGGCCATGAAAAATTGTGAATACATAGGCCATGGAGTATTCAGATGAATATGTTCAAGGATCATTGTGACGAAAAGTGTCCTGGAATATTGTGATGACACGGTACATGGAGCATTGCGATGACAAGGGCCATGGCGAAATGTGAAGACAGGTGTCATGGAGCATTGTGATGACAGTGGTCATCTAGAATTGTGAAGAAAGATATCATGGAGCACTGGGATGACAGGGGCCATGGAGCATTGTGATGACAGGCGTCATGGGACATTGTGTTGACTGTGGTCATGGAGCATTGTTAGAAAGGGAATATTAAGCAATTTGATTTCAGGGGCCATGAAACATTGTGAATACATAGGCCATGGAGTATTCAGATGAATGTGGTCAAGGATCATTGTGACGAAAAGTGTCCTGGAATATTGTGATTACACGGTTCATGGAGCATTGCGATGACAAGGGCCATGGCGAAATATGAAGACAGGTGTCATGGGGCATTGTGATGACAGTGGTCCTCTAGAATTGTGAAGAAAGATATCATGGAGCACTGGGATGACAGGGGCCATGGAGCATTGTGATGACAGGGGTCATGGGGCATTGTGATGACACGGCCATGGAACATTATGATGACAAGAATTCTGGAGCATTGTGATAAAAAGGTCATGGACCATTGTGATTAGAGGGGCCAAGGAGCATTCTGATGACAACGGCATGGAGCATTGTGATGAATGTTGTCATGGATCACTGTGATGACAAGTGTCGTGGAGCATTGTGATGACAGGGGTCATAGAGCATTGTGATGACACGGTTATGGAATATTGTGATGACCAGAATTCTGTAGCACTGTGATGAAAAGGGAATGGAGCATTGTGATTACATTGGTCATGGAGCATTGCGATGACAATTGTTCTAGAACATTGTGATGACAGGGATCATGGAGCACAGTGATGAAAGGGGCCATGGAGCATTGTGATGACAGGCCTCATGGGACATTGTGTTGACAGTGGTCATGGAGCATTGTTAGAAAGAGAACATGGAGCAATTTAATTTCAGGGGCCATGAAAAATTGTGAATACATAGGCCATGGAGTATTCAGATGAATGTGGTCAAGGATCATTGTGACGAAAAGTGTCCTGGAATATTGTGATGACACGGTTCATGGAGCATTGCGATGACAAGGGCCATGGAGAAATGTGAAGACAGGTGTCATGGGACATTGTGATGAGAGTGGTCATCTAGAATTGTGAAGAAAGATATCATGGAGCACTGGGATGACAGGGGCCATGGAGCATTGTGATGACAGGGGTCATGGGGCATTGTGATGACACGGCCATGGAACATTAGGATGACAAGAATTCTGGAGCATTGTGATAAAAAGGGCATGGATCTTTGTGATTAGAGGGGCCAAGGAGCATTCTGATGACAACGGCATGGAGCATTGTGATGACAAGGTCATCGAACATTGTGATGACAGTGGTCATGAAGCATTGTGATGAATGTGGTCATGGATCATTGTGATGACAAGTGTCGGGGAGCATTGTGATGACAGGGGTCTTAGAGCATTGTGATGACACGGTTATGTAATATTGTGATGACCAGAATTCTGTAGCACTGTGATGAAAAGGGAATGGAGCATTGTGATTACAGGGGTCATGGAGCATTGTGATGACAATTGTTCTAGAACATTGTGAAGACAGGGATCATGGAGCATAGTGATGAAAGGGGCCATGGAGCATTGTGATGACAGGCGTCATGGGACATTGTGTTGACAGTGGTCATGGAGCATTGTTAGAAAGGGAACATGGAGCATTTTGATTTCAGGGGCCATGAATAATTGTGAATACGTAGGCCATGGCGTATTCAGATGAATGTGGTCAAGAATCATTGTGACGAAAAGTGTCCTGGAATATTGTGATGACACGGTTCATGGAGCATTGCGATGACAAGGGCCATGGAGAAATGTGAAGAAAGGTGTCATGGGGCATTGTGATGACAGTGGTCATCTAAAATTGTGAAGAAAGATATCATGGAGCACTGGGATGACAGGGGCCATGGAGCATTGTGATGACAGGGGTCATGGGGCATTGTGATGATACGGCCATGGAACATTATGATGACAAGAATTCTGGAGCATTGTGATAAAAAGGGCATGGACCATTGTGATTAGAGGGGCCAAGGAGCATTCTGATGACAACGGCATGGAGCATTGTGATGACAATTGTCATCGAGCATTGTGATGACAGTGGTCATGAAGCATTGTGATGAATGTGGTCATGGATCATTGTGATGACAAGTGTCGTGGAGCATTGTGATGACAGGGATCATAGAGCATTGTGATGACACGGTTATGGAATATTGTGATGACCAGAATTCTGTAGCACTGTGATGAAAATGGAATGGAGCATTGTGATTACAGGGGTGATGGAGCATTGTAATGACAATTGTTCTAGAACATTGTGAGGACAGGGATCATGGAGCATAGTGATGAAAGGGGCCATGGAGAATTGTGATGACAGGCGTCATGGGACATTGTGTTGACAGTGGTCATGGAGCATTGTTAGAAAGGGAACATGGAGCATTTTGATTTCAGGGGCCATGAATAATTGTGAATACGTAGGCCATGGCGTATTCAGATGAATGTGGTCAAGGATCATTGTGACGAAAAGTGTCCTGGAATATTGTGATGACACGGTTCATGGAGCATTGCGATGACAAGGGCCATGGAGAAATGTGAAGACAGGTGTCATGGGGCATTGTGATGACAGTGGTCATCTAGAATTGTGAAGAAAGATATCATGGAGCACTGGGATGACAGGGGCCATGGAGCATTGTGATGACAGGGGTCATGGGGCATTGTGATGACACGGCCATGGAACATTATGATGACAAGAATTCTGGAGCATTGTGATAAAAAGGGCATGGACCATTGTGATTAGAGGGGCCAAGGAGCATTCGGATGACAACATCATGGAGCATTGTGATGACAAGGGTCATCGAGCATTGTGATGACAGTGGTCATGAAGCATTGTGATGAATGTGGTCATGGATCATTGTGATGACAAGTGTCGTGGAGCATTGTGATGACAGGGGTCATAGAGCATTGTGATGACACGGTTATGGAATATTGTGGAGACCAGAAATTTGTAGCACAGTGATGAAAATGGAATGGAGCATTGTGATTACAGGGGTCATGGAGCATTGTGATGACAATTGTTCTAGAATATTGTGAAGACAGGGATCATGGAGCATAGTGATGAAAGGGGCCATGGAGCATTGTTATGACAGGCTTATGGGACATTTTGTTGATAGTGGTCATGGAGCATTGTTAGAAAGGGAACATGGAGCAATTTAATTTCAGGGGCCATGAAAAATTGTGAATACATAGGCCATGGAGTATTCAGATGAATGTCGTCAAGGATAATTGTGACGAAAATTGTCCTGGAATATTGTGATGACACGGTTCATGGAGCATTGCGATGACAAGGGCCATGGCGAAATGTGAAGACAGGTGTCATGGGGCATTGTGATGCCAGTGGTCATCTAGAATTGTGAAGAAAGATATCATGGAGCACTGGGATGACAGGGGCCATGGAGCATTGTGATGACCGGGGTCATGGGGCATTGTGATGACACGGTCATGGAACATTATGGAGACAAGAATTCTGGAGCATTGTGATAAAAAGGGCATGGACCATTGTGATTAGAGGGGCCAAGGATCATTCTGATGACAACGGCATGGAGAATTGTGATGACCAGTGTCATCGAGCATTGTGATGACAGTGGTCATGAAGCATTGTGATGAATGTGGTCATGGATCATTGTGATGACAAGTGTCGTGGAGCATTGTGATGATAGGGGTCATAGAGCATTGTGATGACACGGTTATGGAATATTGTGATGACCAGAATTCTGTAGCACTGTGATGAAAAAGGAATGGAGCATTGAGATTACAGGGGTCATGGAGCATTGTGATGACAATTGTTCTAGAACATTGTGAAGACAGGGATCATGGAGCATAGTGATGAAAGGGGCCATGGAGCATTGTGATGACAGGCGTCATGGGACAATGTGTTGACAGTGGTCATGGAGCATTGTTAGAAAGGGAACATGGAGAAATTTGATTTCAGGGGCCATGAAAAATTTTGAATACATAGGCCATGGAGTATTCAGATGAATGTGGTCAAGGATAATTGTGACGACAAGTGTCCTGGAATATTTTGATGACACGGTTCATGGAGCATTGCGATGACAAGGGCCATGGAGAAATGTGAAGACAGGTGTTATGGGGCTTTGTGATGACAGTGGTCATCTAGAATTGTGAAGAAAGATATCATGGGGCATTGTGATGACACGGTCATGGAACATTATGATGACAAGAATTCTGGAGCATTGTGATAAATAGGGCATGGACCATTGTAATTAGAGGGGCCAAGGAGCATTCTGATGACAACGGCATGGAGCATTGTGATGACAAGGGTCATCGAGCATTGTGATGACAGTGGTCATGAAGCATTGTGAAGAATGTGGTCATGGATCATTGTGATGACAACTATCTTGGAGCATTGTGATGACAGGGGTCATAGAGCATTGTGATGAAACGGTTATGGAATATTGTGATGACCAGAATTCTGTACCAATGTGATGAAAATGGAATGGAGCATTGTGATTACAGGGGTCATGGAGCATTGTGATGACAATTGTTCTAGAACATTGTGATGACAGGGATCATGGAGCATAGTGATGAAAGGGGCCATGGAGCATTGTGATGACATGCGTCATGGGACAATGTGTTGACAGTGGTCATGGAGCATTGTTAGAAAGGGAACATGTAGCAATTTGATTTCAGGGGCCATGAAAAATTGTGAATACATACGCCATGGAGTATTCAGATGAATGTGGTCAAGGATCATTGTGACGACAAGTGTCCTGGAATATTGTGATGACACGGTTCATGGAGCATTGCGATGACAAGGGCCATGGAGAAATGTGAAGACAGGTGTCATGGGGCTTTGTAATGACAGTGGTCATCTAGAATTGTGAAGAAAGATATCATGGAGCACTGGGATGACAGGGGCCATGGAGCATTGTGATGACAGGGGTCATGGGGCATTGTGATGACACGGCCATGGAACATTATGATGACAAGAATTCTGGAGCATTGTGAAAAAAAGGGCATGGAACATTGTGATTAGAGGGGCCAAGGAGCATTCGGATGACAACATCATGGAGCATTGTGATGACAAGGGTCATCGAGCATTGTGATGACAGTGGTCATGAAGCATTGTGATGAATGTGGTCATGGATCATTGTGATGACAAGTGTCGTGGAGCATTGTGATGACAGGGGTCATAGAGCATTGTGATGACACGGTTATGGAATATTGTGATGACCAGAATTCTGTAGCACTGTGATGAAAAGGGAATGGAGCATTGTGATTACAGGGGTCATGGAGCATTGTGATGACAAATGTTCTAGAACATTGTGATGACAGGGATCATGGAGCATAGTGATGAACGGGGCCATGGAGCATTGTGATGACAGGCGTCATGGGACAATGTGTTGACAGTGTCATGGAGCATTGTTAGAAAGGGAACATGGAGCAATTTGATTTCAGCGGCCATGAAAAATTGTGAATACATAGGCCATGAAGTATTCAGATGAATGTGGTCATGGATCATTGTGATTACAAGTGTCGTGGAGCATTGTGATGACAGGGGTCATAGAGCATTGTGATGATACGGTTATGGAATATTGTGAAGACCAGAAATCTGTAGCACAGTGATGAAAATGGAATGGAGCATTGTGATTACAGGGGTCATGGGGCATTGTGATGACAATTGTTCTAGAACATTGTGAAGACAGGGATCATGGAGCATTGTGATGAAAGGGGCCATGGAGCATTGTGATGGCAGGCATCATGGGACAAGGTGTTGACAGTGGTCATGGAGCATTGTTAGAAAGGGAACATGGAGCAATTTGATTTCAGGGGACATAAAAAATTGTGTATACATAGGCCATGGTGTATTCAGATGAATGTGGTCAAGGATCATTGGACAAAAAGTGTCCTGGAATATTGTGATGACACGGTTCATGGAGCATTGCGATTACAAGGGCCATGGCGAAACGTGAAGATAGGTGTCATGGGGCATTGTGATGACAGTGGTCAACTAGAATTGTGAAGAAAGATATCATGGAGCACTGGGATGACAGGGGCCATGGAGCATTGTGATGACAGGGGTCATGAGGCATTGTGATGACACGGCCATGGAACATTATGATGACAAGAATTCTGGAGCATTGTGATAAAAAGGGCATGGACCATTGTGATTAGAGGGGCCAAGGAGCATTCTGATGACAACGTCATGGAGCATTGTGATGACAAGGGTCATCGAGCATTGTGATGGCAGTGGTCATAAAGCATTGTGATGAATGTGGTCATGGATCATTGTGATGACAAGTGTCGTGGAGCATTGTGATGACAGGGGTCATAGAGCATTGTGATGACACGGTTATGGAATATTGTGAAGACCAGAAATTTGTAGCACAGTGATGAAAATGGAATGGAGCATTGTGATTAGAGGGGTCATGGAGCATTGCGATGACAATTGTTCTAGAATATTGTGAAGACAGGGATCATGGAGCATAGTGATGAAAGGGGCCATGGAGCATTGTGATGACAGGCTTATGGGACATTGTGTTGATAGTGGTCATGGAGCATTGTTAGAAAGGGAACATGGAGCAATTTAATTTCAGGGGCCATGAAAAATTGTGAATACATAGGCCATGGAGTATTCAGATGAATGTCGTCAAGGATCATTGTGACGAAAATTGTCCTGGAATATTGTGATGACACGGTTCATGGAGCATTGCGATGACAAGGGCCATGGCGAAATGTGAAGAAAGGTGTCATGGGGCATTGTGATGACAGTGGTCATCTAGAATTGTGAAGAAAGATATCATGGAGCACTGGGATGACAGGGGCCATGGAGCATTGTGATGACAGGGGTCATGGGGCATTTTGATGAGACGGCCATGGAACATTATGATGACAAGAATTCTGGAGCATTGTGATAAAAAGGGCATGGACCATTGTGATTAAAGGGGCCAAGGAGCATTCTGATGACAACGGCATGGAGCATTGTGATGACAAGTGTCATCGAGCATTGTGATGACAGTGGTCATGAAGCATTGTGATGAATTTGGTCATGGATCATTGTGATGACAAGTGTCGTGGAGCATTGTGATGACAGGGATCATAGAGAATTGTGATGACACGGTTATGGAATATTGTGATGACCAGAATTCTGTAGCACTGTGATGAAAAGGGAATGGAGCATTGTGATTACAGGGGTCATGGAGCATTGTGATGACAATTGTTCTAGAACATTGTGATGACAGGGATCATGGAGCATAGTGATGAAAGGGGCCATGGAGAATTGTGATGACAGGCGTCATGGGACATTGTGTTGACAGTGGTCATGGAGCATTGTTAGAAAGGGAACATGGAGAATTTTGATTTCAGGGGCCATGAATAATTGTGAATACGTAGGCCATGGCGTATTCAGATGAATGTGGTCAAGGATCATTGTGACGAAAAGTGTCCTGGAATATTGTGATGACACGGTTCATGGAGCATTGCGATGACAAGGGCCATGGAGAAATGTGAAGACAGGTGTCATGGGACATTGTGATGACAGTGGTCATCTAGAATTGTGAAGAAAGATATCATGGAGCACTGGGATGACAGGGGCCATGGAGCATTGTGATGACAGGGGTCATGGGGCATTGTGATGACACGGCCATGGAACATTAGGATGACAAGAATTCTGGAGCATTGTGATAAAAAGGGCATGGATCTTTGTGATTAGAGGGTCCAAGGAGCATTCTGATGACAACGGCATGGAGCATTGTGATGACAAGGTCATCGAACATTGTGATGACAGTGGTCATGAACATTGTGATGAATGTGGTCATGGATCATTGTGATGACAAGTGTCGTGGAGCATTGTGATGACAGGGGTCTTAGAGCATTGTGATGACACGGTTATGTAATATTGTGATGACCAGAATTCTGTAGCACTGTGATGAAAAGGGAATGGAGCATTGTGATTACAGGGGTCATGGAGCATTGTGATGACAATTGTTCTAGAACATTGTGAAGACAGGGATCATGGAGCATAGTGATGAAAGGGGCCATGGAGCATTGTGATGACAGGCGTCATTGGACAATGTGTTGACAGTGGTCATGGAGCATTGTTAGAAAGGGAACATGGAGCAATTTGATTTCAGGGGCCATGAAAAATTGTGAATACATAGGCCATGGAGTATTCAGATGAATGTGGTCAAGGATCATTGTGACGAAAAGTGTCCTGGAATATTGCGATGACACGGTTCATGGAGAATTGCGATGACAAGGGCCATGGAGAAATGTGAAGAAAGGTGTCATGGGGCATTGTGATGACAGTGGTCATCTAGAATTGTGAAGAAAGATATCATGGAGCACTGGGATGACAGGGGCCATGGAGCATTGTGATGACAGGGGTCATGGGGCATTGTGATGATACGGCCATGGAACATTATGATGACAAGAATTCTGGAGCATTGTGATAAAAAGGGCATGGACCATTGTGATTAGAGGGGCCAAGGAGCATTCTGATGACAACGGCATGGAGCATTGTGATGACAAGTGTCATCGAGCATTGTGATGACAGTGGTCATGAAGCATTGTGATGAATGTGGTCATGGATCATTGTGATCACAAGTGTCGTGGAGCATTGTGATGACAGGGATCATAGAGCATTGTGATGACACGGTTATGGAATATTGTGATGACCAGAATTCTGTAGCACTGTGATGAAAATGGAATGGAGCATTGTGATTACAGGGGTCATGGAGCATTGTAATGACAATTGTTCTAGAACATTGTGAGGACAGGGATCATGGAGCATAGTGATGAAAGGGGCCATGGAGAATTGTGATGACAGGCGTCATGGGACATTGTGTTGACAGTGGTCATGGAGCATTGTTAGAAAGGGAACATGGAGCATTTTGATTTCAGGGGCCATGAATAATTGTGAATACGTAGGCCATGGCGTATTCAGATGAATGTGGTCAAGGATCATTGTGACGAAAAGTGTCCTGGAATATTGTGATGACACGGTTCATGGAGCATTGCGATGACAAGGGCCATGGAGAAATGTGAAGACAGGTGTCATGGGGCATTGTGATGACAGTGGTCATCTAGAATTGTGAAGAAAGATATCATGGAGCACTGGGATGACAGGGGCCATGGAGCATTGTGATGACAGGGGTCATGGGGCATTGTGATGACACGGCCATGGAACATTATGATGACAAGAATTCTGGAGCATTGTGATAAAAAGGGCATGGACCATTGTGATTAGAGGGGCCAAGGAGCATTCGGATGACAACATCATGGAGCATTGTGATGACCAGGGTCATCGAGCATTGTGATGACAGTGGTCATGAAGCATTGTGATGAATGTGGTCATGGATCATTGTGATGACAAGTGTCGTGGAGCATTGTGATGACAGGGGTCATAGAGCATTGTGATGACACGGTTATGGAATATTGTGGAGACCAGAAATTTGTAGCACAGTGATGAAAATGGAATGGAGCATTGTGATTAGAGGGGTCATGGAGCATTGTGATGACAATTGTTCTAGAATATTGTGAAGACAGGGATCATGGAGCATAGTGATGAAAGGGGCCATGGAGCATTGTTATGACAGGCTTATGGGACATTTTGTTGATAGTGGTCATGGAGCATTGTTAGAAAGGGAACATGGAGCAATTTAATTTCAGGGGCCATGAAAAATTGTGAATACATAGGCCATGGAGTATTCAGATGAATGTCGTCAAGGATCATTGTGACGAAAATTGTCCTGGAATATTGTGATGACACGGTTCATGGAGCATTGCGATGACAAGGGCCATGGCGAAATGTGAAGACAGGTGTCATGGGGCATTGTGATGCCAGTGGTCATCTAGAATTGTGAAGAAAGATATCATGGAGCACTGGGATGACAGGGGCCATGGAGCATTGTGATGACAGGGGTCATGGGGCATTGTGATGACACGGTCATGGAACATTATGATGACAAGAATTCTGGAGCATTGTGATAAAAAGGGCATGGATCTTTGTGATTAGAGGGGCCAAGGAGCATTCTGATGACAACGGCATGGAGCATTGTGATGACAAGGTCATCGAATATTGTGATGACAGTGGTCATGAACATTGTGATGAATGTGGTCATGGATCATTGTGATGACAAGTGTCGTGGAGCATTGTGATGACAGGG
The DNA here is from genome assembly GCF_028021215.1 of Eschrichtius robustus. NCBI lineage: Eukaryota > Metazoa > Chordata > Mammalia > Artiodactyla > Eschrichtiidae > Eschrichtius > Eschrichtius robustus. The sequence continues at coordinate 3,050,849 of NW_027175249.1, read as the reverse complement.
GTCTTAGAGCATTGTGATGACACGGTTATGTAATATTGTGATGACCAGAATTCTGTAGCACTGTGATGAAAAGGGAATGGAGCATTGTGATTACAGGGGTCATGGAGCATTGTGATGACAATTGTTCTAGAACATTGTGAAGACAGGGATCATGGAGCATAGTGATGAAAGGGGCCATGGAGCATTGTGATGACAGGCGTCATTGGACAATGTGTTGACAGTGGTCATGGAGCATTGTTAGAAAGGGAACATGGAGCAATTTGATTTCAGGGGCCATGAAAAATTGTGAATACATAGGCCATGGAGTATTCAGATGAATGTGGTCAAGGATCATTGTGACGAAAAGTGTCCTGGAATATTGCGATGACACGGTTCATGGAGAATTGCGATGACAAGGGCCATGGAGAAATGTGAAGAAAGGTGTCATGGGGCATTGTGATGACAGTGGTCATCTAGAATTGTGAAGAAAGATATCATGGAGCACTGGGATGACAGGGGCCATGGAGCATTGTGATGACAGGGGTCATGGGGCATTGTGATAATACGGCCATGGAACATTATGATGACAAGAATTCTGGAGCATTGTGATAAAAAGGGCATGGACCATTGTGATTAGAGGGGCCAAGGAGCATTCGGATGACAACATCATGGAGCATTGTGATGACCAGGGTCATCGAGCATTATGATGACAGTGGTCATGAAGCATTGTGATGAATGTGGTCATGGATCATTGTGATGACAAGTGTCGTGGAGCATTGTGATGACAGGGGTCATAGAGCATTGTGATGACACGGTTATGGAATATTGTGGAGACCAGAAATTTGTAGCACAGTGATGAAAATGGAATGGAGCATTGTGATTAGAGGGGTCATGGAGCATTGTGATGACAATTGTTCTAGAATATTGTGAAGACAGGGATCATGGAGCATAGTGATGAAAGGGGCCATGGAGCATTGTTATGACAGGCTTATGGGACATTTTGTTGATAGTGGTCATGGAGCATTGTTAGAAAGGGAACATGGAGCAATTTAATTTCAGGGGCCATGAAAAATTGTGAATACATAGGCTATGGAGTATTCAGATGAATGTCGTCAAGGATCATTGTGACGAAAATTGTCCTGGAATATTGTGATGACACGGTTCATGGAGCATTGCGATGACAAGGGCCATGGCGAAATGTGAAGACAGGTGTCATGGGGCATTGTGATGCCAGTGGTCATCTAGAATTGTGAAGAAAGATATCATGGAGCACTGGGATGACAGGGGCCATGGAGCATTGTGATGACAGGGGTCATGGGGCATTGTGATGACACGGTCATGGAACATTATGATGAAAAGAATTCTGGAGCATTGTGATAAAAAGGGCATGGATCTTTGTGATTAGAGGGGCCAAGGAGCATTCTGATGACAACGGCATGGAGCATTGTGATGACAAGGTCATCGAACATTGTGATGACAGTGGTCATGAACATTGTGATGAATGTGGTCATGGATCATTGTGATGACAAGTGTCGTGGAGCATTGTGATGACAGGGGTCATAGAGCATTGTGATGACACGGTTATGGAATATTGTGATGACCAGAATTCTGTAGCACTGTGATGAAAATGGAATGGAGCATTGTGATTACAGGGGTCATGGAGCATTGTAATGACAATTGTTCTAGAACATTGTGAGGACAGGGATCATGGAGCATAGTGATGAAAGGGGCCATGGAGAATTGTGATGACAGGCGTCATGGGACATTGTGTTGACAGTGGTCATGGAGCATTGTTAGAAAGGGAACATGGAGCATTTTGATTTCAGGGGCCATGAATAATTGTGAATACGTAGGCCATGGCGTATTCAGATGAATGTGGTCAAGGATCATTGTGACGAAAAGTGTCCTGGAATATTGTGATGACACGGTTCATGGAGCATTGCGATGACAAGGGCCATGGAGAAATGTGAAGACAGGTGTCATGGGGCATTGTGATGACAGTGGTCATCTAGAATTGTGAAGAAAGATATCATGGAGCACTGGGATGACAGGGGCCATGGAGCATTGTGATGACAGGGGTCATGGGGCATTGTGATGACACGGCCATGGAACATTATGATGACAAGAATTCTGGAGCATTGTGATAAAAAGGGCATGGACCATTGTGATTAGAGGGGCCAAGGAGCATTCGGATGACAACATCATGGAGCATTGTGATGACCAGGGTCATCGAGCATTGTGATGACAGTGGTCATGAAGCATTGTGATGAATGTGGTCATGGATCATTGTGATGACAAGTGTCGTGGAGCATTGTGATGACAGGGGTCATAGAGCATTGTGATGACACGGTTATGGAATATTGTGGAGACCAGAAATTTGTAGCACAGTGATGAAAATGGAATGGAGCATTGTGATTAGAGGGGTCATGGAGCATTGTGATGACAATTGTTCTAGAATATTGTGAAGACAGGGATCATGGAGCATAGTGATGAAAGGGGCCATGGAGCATTGTTATGACAGGCTTATGGGACATTTTGTTGATAGTGGTCATGGAGCATTGTTAGAAAGGGAACATGGAGCAATTTAATTTCAGGGGCCATGAAAAATTGTGAATACATAGGCCATGGAGTATTCAGATGAATGTCGTCAAGGATCATTGTGACGAAAATTGTCCTGGAATATTGTGATGACACGGTTCATGGAGCATTGCGATGACAAGGGCCATGGAGAAATGTGAAGACAGGTGTCATGGGGCATTGTGATGCCAGTGGTCATCTAGAATTGTGAAGAAAGATATCATGGAGCACTGGGATGACAGGGGCCATGGAGCATTGTGATGACAGGGGTCATGGGGCATTGTGATGACACGGTCATGGAACATTATGATGACAAGAATTCTGGAGCATTGTGATAAAAAGGGCATGGATCTTTGTGATTAGAGGGGCCAAGGAGCATTCTGATGACAACGGCATGGAGCATTGTGATGACAAGGTCATCGAATATTGTGATGACAGTGGTCATGAACATTGTGATGAATGTGGTCATGGATCATTGTGATGACAAGTGTCGTGGAGCATTGTGATGACAGGGGTCTTAGAGCATTGTGATGACACGGTTATGTAATATTGTGATGACCAGAATTCTGTAGCACTGTGATGAAAAGGGAATGGAGCATTGTGATTACAGGGGTCATGGAGCATTGTGATGACAATTGTTCTAGAACATTGTGAAGACAGGGATCATGGAGCATAGTGATGAAAGGGGCCATGGAGCATTGTGATGACAGGCGTCATTGGACAATGTGTTGACAGTGGTCATGGAGCATTGTTAGAAAGGGAACATGGAGCAATTTGATTTCAGGGGCCATGAAAAATTGTGAATACATAGGCCATGGAGTATTCAGATGAATGTGGTCAAGGATCATTGTGACGAAAAGTGTCCTGGAATATTGCGATGACACGGTTCATGGAGAATTGCGATGACAAGGGCCATGGAGAAATGTGAAGAAAGGTGTCATGGGGCATTGTGATGACAGTGGTCATCTAGAATTGTGAAGAAAGATATCATGGAGCACTGGGATGACAGGGGCCATGGAGCATTGTGATGACAGGGGTCATGGGGCATTGTGATAATACGGCCATGGAACATTATGATGACAAGAATTCTGGAGCATTGTGATAAAAAGGGCATGGACCATTGTGATTAGAGGGGCCAAGGAGCATTCGGATGACAACATCATGGAGCATTGTGATGACCAGGGTCATCGAGCATTATGATGACAGTGGTCATGAAGCATTGTGATGAATGTGGTCATGGATCATTGTGATGACAAGTGTCGTGGAGCATTGTGATGACAGGGGTCATAGAGCATTGTGATGACACGGTTATGGAATATTGTGGAGACCAGAAATTTGTAGCACAGTGATGAAAATGGAATGGAGCATTGTGATTAGAGGGGTCATGGAGCATTGTGATGACAATTGTTCTAGAATATTGTGAAGACAGGGATCATGGAGCATAGTGATGAAAGGGGCCATGGAGCATTGTTATGACAGGCTTATGGGACATTTTGTTGATAGTGGTCATGGAGCATTGTTAGAAAGGGAACATGGAGCAATTTAATTTCAGGGGCCATGAAAAATTGTGAATACATAGGCTATGGAGTATTCAGATGAATGTCGTCAAGGATCATTGTGACGAAAATTGTCCTGGAATATTGTGATGACACGGTTCATGGAGCATTGCGATGACAAGGGCCATGGCGAAATGTGAAGACAGGTGTCATGGGGCATTGTGATGCCAGTGGTCATCTAGAATTGTGAAGAAAGATATCATGGAGCACTGGGATGACAGGGGCCATGGAGCATTGTGATGACAGGGGTCATGGGGCATTGTGATGACACGGTCATGGAACATTATGATGAAAAGAATTCTGGAGCATTGTGATAAAAAGGGCATGGATCTTTGTGATTAGAGGGGCCAAGGAGCATTCTGATGACAACGGCATGGAGCATTGTGATGACAAGGTCATCGAACATTGTGATGACAGTGGTCATGAACATTGTGATGAATGTGGTCATGGATCATTGTGATGACAAGTGTCGTGGAGCATTGTGATGACAGGGGTCATAGAGCATTGTGATGACACGGTTATGGAATTTTGTGATGACCAAAATTCTGTAGCACTGTGATGAAAAGGGAATGGAGCATTGTGATTACAGGGGTCATGGAGCATTGTGATGACAATTGTTCTAGAACATTGTGATGACAGGGATCATGGAGCATAGTGATGAAAGGGGCCATGGAGCATTGTGATGACAGGCATCATGGGACATTGTGTTGACAGTGGTCATGGAGCATTGTTAGAAAGGGAACATGGAGCAATTTGATTTCAGGGGCCATGAAAAATTGTGAATACATAGGCCATGGAGTATTCAGATGAATGTGGTCAAGGATCATTGTGACGACAAGTGTCCTGGAATATTGTGATGACACGGATCATGGAGCATTGCGATGAAAAGGGCCATGGCGAAATGTGAAGAAAGGTGTCATGGGGCATTGTGATGAAAGTGGTCATCTAGAATTGTGAAGAAAGATATCATGGAGCACTGGGATGACAGTGGCCATGGAACATTGTGATGACAGGGGTCATGGGGCATTGTGATGACACGGCCATTGAACATTATGATGACAAGAAGTCTGGAGCATGGTGATAAAAAGGGCATGGACTATTGTGATTAGAGGGGCCAAGGAGCATTCTGATGACAACGGCATGGAGCATTGTGATGACAAGGGTCATCGAGCATTGTGATGACAGTGGTCATAGAGCATTGTGATGACACGATTATGGAATATTGTGATGACCAGAATTCTGTAGCACTGAGATGAAAGGGGAATGGAGCATTGTGATTACAGGGGTCATGGTGCATTGTGATGACAGGGGTCATGGGGCATTGTGATGACACGGCCATGGAACATTATGATGACAAAAATTCTGGAGCATTGTGATAAAAAGGGCATGGACCATTGTGATTTGAGGGGCCAAGGAGCATTCTGATGACAACGGCATGGAGCATTGTGATGACAAGGGTCATCGAGCATTGTGATGACAGTGGTCATGAAGCATTGTGATGAATGGGGTCATGGATCATTGTGATGACAAGTGTCGTGGAGCATTGTGATGACAGGGGTCATAGAGCATTGGGATGACACGGTTATAGAATATTGTGATGACCAGAATTCTGTAGCACTGTGATGAAAAGGGAATGGAGCATTGTTATTACAAGGGTCATGGAGCATTGTGATGACAATTGTTCTAGAACATTGTGAAGACCAGGGTCATGGAGCATAGTGATGAAAGGGGAAATGGAGCATTGTGATGACAGTCGTCATGGGAAAATGTGTTGACAGTGGTCATGGAGCATTGTTAGAAAGTGAACATGGAGCAATTTGATTTCAGGGGTCATGAAAAATTGTGAATACATAGGCCATGGAGTATTCAGATGAATGTGGTCAAGGATCATTGTGACGAAATGTGTCCTGGAATATTGTGATGACACGGTTCATGGAGCATTGCGATGACAAGGGCCATGGCGAAATGTGAAGACAGGTGTCATGGGGAATTGTGTTGACAGTGGTCATATAGAATTGTGAAGAAAGATATCATGGAGCACTGGGATGACAGGGGCCATGGAGCATTGTGATGACAGGGGTCATGGGGCATTGTGATGACACGGCCATGGAACATTATGATGGCAAGAATTCTGGAGCATTGTGATAAATAGGGCATGGGCCATTGTGATTAGAGGGGCCAAGGAGCATTCTGATGACAACGGCATGCAGCATTGTGATGACAATGGTCATCGAGCATTGTGATAACAGTGGTCATGAAGCATTGTGATGAATGTGGTCATGGATCATTGTGATGACAAGTGTCGTGGAGCATTGTGATCACAGGGGTCATAGAGCATTGTGATGACACGGTTATGGAATATTGTGATGACCAGAATTCTGTAGAACTGTGATGAATAGGGAATGGAGCATTATGATTACAGGGGTCATGGAGCATTGTGATGACAGGTGTCATGGGACAATGTTTTGACAGTGGTCATGGAGCATTGTTAGAAAGGGAACATGGAGCAATTTGATTTCAGGGGCCATGAAAAATTGTGAATACATAGGCCATGGAGTATTCAGATGAATGTGCCCAAGGATCATTGTGACGACAAGTGTCCTGGAATATTGTGATGACACGGTTCATGGAGCATTGCGATGAAAAGGGCCATGGCGAAATGTGAAGAAAAGTGTCATGGGGCATTGTGATGACAGTGGTCATCTAGAATTGTGAAGAAAGATATCATGGAGCACTGGGATGACAGGGGCCATGGAGCATTGTGATGGCACGGGTCATGGGGCATTGTGATGACACGGCCATGGAACATTATGATGACAAGAATTCTGGAGCATTGTGATAAAAAGGGCATGGACCATTGTGATTAAAGGGGCCAAGGAGCATTCTGATGACAACGGCATGGAGCATTGTGATGACAAGTGTCATCGAGCATTGTGAGGAGAGTGGTCATGAAGCATTGTGATGAATTTGGTCATGGATCATTGTGATGACAAGTGTCGTGGAGCATTGTGATGACAGGGATCATAGAGCATTGTGATGACACGGTTATGGAATATTGTGATGACCAGAATTCTGTAGCACTGTGATGAAAAGGGAATGGAGCATTGTGATTACAGGGGTCATGGAGCATTGTGATGACAATTGTTCTAGAACATTGTGATGACAGGGATCATGGAGCATAGTGATGAAATGGGCCATGGAGAATTGTGATGACAGGCGTCATGGGACATTGTGTTGACAGTGGTCATGGAGCATTGTTAGAAAGGGAACATGGAGCATTTTGATTTCAGGGGCCATGAATAATTGTGAATACGTAGGCCATGGCGTATTCAGATGAATATGGTCAAGGATCATTGTGACGAAAAGTGTCCTGGAATATTGTGATGACACGGTTCATGGAGCATTGCGATCACAAGGGCCATGGAGAAATGTGAAGACAGGTGTCATGGGACATTGTGATGACAGTGGTCATCTAGAATTGTGAAGAGAGATATCATGGAGCACTGGGATGACAGGGGCCATGGAGCATTGTGATGACAGGGGTCATGGGGCATTGTGATGACACGGCCATGGAACATTAGGATGACAAGAATTCTGGAGCATTGTGATAAAAAGGGCATGGATCTTTGTGATTAGAGGGGCCAAGGAGCATTCTGATGACAACGGCATGGAGCATTGTGATGACAAGGTCATCGAACATTGTGATGACAGTGGTCATGAAGCATTGTGATGAATGTGGTCATGGATCATTGTGATGACAAGTGTCGGGGAGCATTGTGATGACAGGGGTCTTAGAGCATTGTGATGACACGGTTATGTAATATTGTGATGACCAGAATTCTGTAGCACTGTGATGAAAAGGGAATGGAGCATTGTGATTACAGGGGTCATGGAGCATTGTGATAACAATTGTTCTAGAACATTGTGAAGACAGGGATCATGGAGCATAGTGATGAAAGGGGCCATGGAGCATTGTGATGACAGGCGTCATTGGACAATGTGTTGACAGTGGTCATGGAGCATTGTTAGAAAGGGAACATGGAGCAATTTGATTTCAGGGGCCATGAAAAATTGTGAATACATAGGCCATGGAGTATTCAGATGAATGTGGTCAAGGATCATTGTGACGAAAAGTGTCCTGGAATATTGCGATGACACGGTTCATGGAGAATTGCGATGAAAAGGGCCATGGAGAAATGTGAAGAAAGGTGTCATGGGGCATTGTGATGACAGTGGTCATCTAGAATTGTGAAGAAAGATATCATGGAGCACTGGGATGACAGGGGCCATGGAGCATTGTGATGACAGGGGTCATGGGGCATTGTGATGACACGGCCATGGAACATTATGATGACAAGAATTCTGGAGCATTGTGATAAAAAGGGCATGGACCATTGTGATTAGAGGGGCCAAGGAGCATTCTGATGAAAACGGCATGGAGCATTGTGATGACAAGGGTCATGGAGCATTGTGATGACAGTGGTCATGAAGCATTGTGATGAATGTGGTCATGGATCATTGTGATGACAAGTGTCGTGGAGCATTGTGATGACAGGGGTCATAGAGCATTGTGATGACACGGTTATGGAATATTGTGATGACCAGAATTATGTAGCACTGTGATGAAAAGGGAATGGAGCATTGTGATTACAGGGGTCATGGAGCATTGTGATGACAATTGTTCTAGAACATTGTGATGACAGGGATCATGGAGCATAGTGATGAAAGGAGCCATGGAGCATTGTGATGATAGGCGTCATGGGACATTGTGTTGACAGTGGTCATGGAGCATTGTTAGAAAGAGAACATGGAGCAATTTAATTTCAGGGGCCATGAAAAATTGTGAATACATAGGCCATGGAGTATTCAGATGGATGTGGTCAAGGATCATTCTGACGAAAAGTGTCCTGGAATATTGTGATGACACGGTTCATGGAGAATTGGGATGACAAGGGCCATGGCGAAATGTGAAGACAAGTGTCATGGGGCATTGTGATGACAGTGCTCCTCTAGAATTGTGAAGAAAGATATCATGGAGCACTGGGATGACAGGGGCCATGGAGCATTGTGATGACAGGGGTCATGGGGCATTGTGATGACACGGCCATGGAACATTATGATGACAAGAATTCTGGAGCATTGTGATAAAATGGGCATGGACCATTGTGATTAGAGGGGCCAAGGAGCATTCTGATGACAACGGCATGGAGCGTTGTGATGACAAGTGTCATCGAGCATTGTGATGACAGTGGTCATGAATCATTGTGATGAATGTGGTCATGGATCATTGTGATGACAAGTGTCGTGGAGCATTGTGATGACAGGGGTCATGGGGCATTGTGATGACACGGCCATGGAACATTATGATGACAAGAATTCTGGAGCATTGTGATAAAAAGGTCATGGACCATTGTGATTAGAGGGGCCTAGGAGCATTCTGATGACAACGGCATGGAGCATTGTGATGAATGTTGTCATGGATCATTGTGATGACAAGTGTCGTGGAGCATTGTGATGACAGGGGTCATAGAGCATTGTGATGACACGGTTATGGAATATTGTGATGACCAGAATTCTGTAGCACTGTGATGAAAAGGGAATGGAGCATTGTGATTACATTGGTCATGGAGCATTGCGATGACAATTGTTCTAGAACATTGTGATGACAGGGATCATGGAGCACAGTGATGAAAGGGGCCATGGAGCATTGTGATGACAGGCCTCATGGGACATTGTGTTGACAGTGGTCATGGAGCATTGTTAGAAAGAGAACATGGAGCAATTTAATTTCAGGGGCCATGAAAAATTGTGAATACATAGGCCATGGAGTATTCAGATGAATGTGGTCAAGGATCATTGTGACGAAAAGTGTCCTGGAATATTGTGATGACACGGTACATGGAGCATTGCGATGACAAGGGCCATGGCGAAATGTGAAGACAGGTGTCATGGGGCATTGTGATGACAGTGGTCATCTAGAATTGTGAAGAAAGATATCATGGAGCACTGGGATGACAGGGGCCATGGAGCATTGTGATGAGAGGGGTCATGGGGCATTGTGATGACACGGCCATGGAACATTATGATGACAAGAATTCTGGAGCATTGTGATAAAATGGGCATGGACCATTGTGATTAGAGGGGCCAAGGAACATTCTGATGACAACGGCATGGAGCGTTGTGATGACAAGTGTCATCGAGCATTGTGATGACAGTGGTCATGAAGCATTGTGATGAATATGGTCATGGATCATTGTGATGACAAGTGTCGTGGAGCATTGTGATGACAGGGGTCATAGAGCATTGTGATGACACGGTTATGGAATATTGTGATGACCAGAATTCTGTAGCACTGTGATGAAAAGGGAATGGAGCATTGTGATTACAGGGGTCATGGAGCATTTTGATGACAATAGTTTAGAGCATTGTGAAGACAGCGATCATGGAGCATAGTGGTGAAAGGGGCCATGGAGCATTGTGATGACAGGCGTCATGGGACAATGTGTTGAGAGTGGTCATGGAGCATTGTTAGAAAGGGAACATGGAGCAATTTGATTTCAGGGGCCATGAAAAATTGTGAATACATAGGCTATGGAGTATTCAGATGAATGTGGTCAAGGATCATTGTGACGAAAATTGTCCTGGAATATTGTGATGACACGGTTCATGGAGCATTGCGATGACAAGGGCCATGGCGAAATGTGAAGACAGGTGTCATGGGGCATTGTGATGACAGTGGTCATCTAGAATTGTGAAGGAAGGTATCATGGAGCACTGGGATGACAGGGGCCATGGAGCATTGTGATGACAGGGGTCATGGGGCATTGTGATGACACGGCCATGGAACATTATGATGACAAGAATTCTGGAGCATTGTGATAAAAAGGGCATGGACCATTGTGTTTAGAGTGGCCAAGGAGCATTCTGATGACAACGGCATGGAGCATTGTGATGACAAGGGTCATCGAGCATTGTGATGACAAGTGTCGTGGAGCATTGTGATGACAGGGCTCATAGAGCATTGTGATGACACGGTTATGGTATATTGTGATGACCAGAATTCTGTAGCACTGTGATGAAAGGGAATGGAGCATTGTGATTACAGGGGTCATGGAGCATTGTGATGACAATAGTTCTAGAACATTGTGATGACAGGGATCATGGAGCACTGCGATGACAAGGGCCCTGGTGAAATGTGAAGACAGGTGTCATGGGACATTGTGATGAAGTGGTCATCTAGAATTGTGAAGAAAGATATCATGGAGCACTGGGATGACAGGGGCCATGGAGCATTGTGATGACAGGCGTCATGGGACATTGTGTTGACAGTGGTCATGGAACATTGTTAGAAAGGGAACATTAAGCAATTTGATTTCAGGGGCCATGAACAATTGTGAATACATAGGCCATGGAGTATTCAGATGAATGTTGTCAAGGATCATTGTGACGAAAAGTGTACTGGAATATTGTGATGACACGGTTCATGGAGCATTGCGATGACAAGGGCCATGGCGAAATGTGAAGACAGGTGTCATGGGGCTTTGTGATGACAGTGGTCATCTAGAATTGTGAAGAAAGATATCATGGAGCACTGGGATGACAGGGGCCATGGAGCATTGTGATGACAAGGGTCATGGGGCATTGTGATGACACGGCCATGGAACATTATGATGACAAGAATTCTGGAGCATTGTGATAAAAAGGGCATGGACCATTGTGATTAGAGGGGCCAAGGAGCATTCTGATGACAACGGCATGGAGCATTGTGATGACAAGGGTCATCGAGCATTGTGATGACAGGGGTCATGAAGCATTGTGATGAATGTGGTCATGGATCATTGTGATGACAAGTGTCGTGGAGAATTGTGATGACAGGGCTCATAGAGCATTGTGATGACACGGTTATGGAATATTGTGATGATCAGAATTCTGTAGCACTGTGATGAAAAGGGAATGGAGTACTGTGATTACAGGGGTCATGGAGCATTGTGATGAGAATTGTTCTAGAACATTGTGATGACAGGGATCATGGAGCATAGTGATGAAAGGGGCAGTGGAGCATTGTGTTGACAGGCGTGATGGGACATTGTGTTGACAGTGGTCATGGAGCATTGTTAGAAAGGGAACATGGAGCAATTTGATTTCAGGGGCCATGAAAAATTGCGAATACATACGCCATGGAGTATTCAGATGAATGTGGTCAAGGATCATTGTGACGAAAAATGTCCTGGAATATTGTGATGACACGGTTCATGGAGCATTGCGATGACAAGGGCCATGGCGAAATGTGAAGACAGGTGTCATGCGGCATTGTGATGACAGTGGTCATCTAGAATTGTGAAGAAAGATATCATGGAGCACTGGGATGACAGGGGCCATGGAGCATTGTGATGACATGGGTCATGGGGCATTGTGATGACACGGCCATGGAACATTATGATGACAAGAATTCTGGAGCATTGTGATAAAAAGGTCATGGACCATTGTGATTAGAGGGGCCAAGGAGCATTCTGATGACAACGGCATGGAGCATTGTGATGAATGTTGTCATGGATCATTGTGATGACAACTGTCGTGGAGCATTGTGATGACAGGGGTTATAGAGCAGTGTGATGACAAGGTTATGGAATATTGTGATGACCAGAATTCTGTAGCACAGTGATGAAAAGGGAATGGAGCATTGTGATTACAGGTGTCATGGAGCATTGCGATGACAATTGTTCTAGAACATTGTGATGACAGGGATCATGGAGCATAGTGATGAAAGGGGCCATGGAGCATTGTGATGATAGGCTTCATGGGACATTGTGTTGACAGTGGTCATGGAGCATTGTTAGAAAGAGAACATGGAGCAATTTAATTTCAGGGGCCAAGAAAAATTGTGAATACATATGCCATGGAGTATTCACATGAATATGGTCAAGGATCATTGTGACGAAAAGTGTCCTGGAATATTGTGATGACACGGTACATGGAGCATTGCGATGACAAGGGCCATGGCGAAATGTGAAGACAGGTGTCATGGGGCATTGTGATGACAGTGGTCATCTAGAATTGTGAAGAAAGATATCATGGAGCACTGGGATGACAGGGGCCATGGAGCATTGTAATGACAGGGGTCATGGGGCATTGTGATGACACGGCTATGGAACATTATGATGATAAGAATTCTGGAGCATTGTGATTAAAAGGGCATGGACCATTGTGATTAGAGGGGCCAAGGAGCATTCTGATGAAAATAGCATGAAGCATTGTGATGACAAGTGTCATCTAGCATTGTGATGACAGTGGTCATGAAGCATTGTGATGAATGTGGTCATGGATCATTGTGATGACAACTGTCGTGGACCATTGTGATGACAGGGGTCATAGAGCATTGTGATGACACGGTTATGGAATATTGTGATGACCAGAATTCTGTAGCACTGTGATGAAAAGGGAATGGAGCATTGTGATTACAGGGGTCATGGAGCATTGTGATGACAATTGTTCTAGAACATTGTGATGACAGGGATCATGGAGCATAGTGATGAAAGGAGCCATGGAGCATTGTGATGATAGGCGTCATGGGACATTGTGTTGACAGTGGTCATGGAGCATTGTTAGAAAGAGAACATGGAGCAATTTAATTTCAGGGGCCATGAAAAATTTTGAATACATAGGCCATGGCGTATTCAGATGGATGTGGTCAAGGATCATTGTGACGAAAAGTGTCCTGGAATATTGTGATGACACGGTTCATGGAGCATTGCGATGACAAGGGCCATGGCGAAATGTGAAGACAAGTGTCATGGGGCATTGTGATGACAGTGGTCCTCTGGAATTGTGAAGAAAGATATCATGGAGCACTGGGATGACAGGGGCCATGGAGCATTGTGATGACAGGGGTCATGGGGCATTGTGATGACACGGCCATGGAACATTATGATGACAAGAATTCTGGAGCATTGTGATAAAATGGGCATGGACCATTGTGATTAGAGAGGCCAAGGAGCATTCTGATGACAACGGCATGGAGCATTGTGATGACAAGGGTCATCGAGCATTGTGATGACAGTGGACATGAAGCATTGTGATGAATTTGGTCATGGATCATTGTGATGACAAGTGTCGTGGAGCATTGTGATGACAGGTGCCATAGAGCATTGTGATGACACGGTTATGGAACATTATGATGACAAGAATTCTGGAGCATTGTGAAAAAAAGGGCATGGACCATTGTGATTAGAGGGGCCAAGGAGCATTCTGATGACAACGGCATGGAGCACTGTGATGACAAGGGTCATCGAGCATTGTGATGACAAGTGTCGTGGAGCATTGTGATGACAGGGCTCATAGAGAATTGTGATGACACGGTTATGGTATATTGTGATGACCAGAATTCTGTAGCACTGTGATGAAAGGGAATGGAGCATTGTGATTACAGGGGTCATGGAGCATTGTGATGACAATGGTTCTAGAACATTGTGATGACAGGGATCATGGAGCATTGCGATGACAAGGGCCCTGGTGAAATGTGAAGACAGGTGTCATGGAGCATTGTGATGACAGTGGTCATCTAGAATTGTGAAGAAAGATATCATGGAGCACTGGGATGACAGGGGCCATGGAGCATTGTGATGACAGGCGTCATGGGACATTGTGTTGACTGTGGTCATGGAGCATTGTTAGAAAGGGAATATTAAGCAATTTGATTTCAGGGGCCATGAAACATTGTGAATACATAGGCCATGGAGTATTCAGATGAATGTGGTCAAGGATCATTGTGACGAAAAGTGTCCTGGAATATTGTGATTACACGGTTCATGGAGCATTGCGATGACAAGGGCCATGGCGAAATATGAAGACAGGTGTCATGGGGCATTGTGATGACAGTGGTCCTCTAGAATTGTGAAGAAAGATATCATGGAGCACTGGGATGACAGGGGCCATGGAGCATTGTGATGACAGGGGTCATGGGGCATTGTGATGACACGGCCATGGAACATTATGATGACAAGAATTCTGGAGCATTGTGATAAAAAGGTCATGGACCATTGTGATTAGAGGGGCCAAGGAGCATTCTGATGACAACGGCATGGAGCATTGTGATGAATGTTGTCATGGATCACTGTGATGACAAGTGTCGTGGAGCATTGTGATGACAGGGGTCATAGAGCATTGTGATGACACGGTTATGGAATATTGTGATGACCAGAATTCTGTAGCACTGTGATGAAAAGGGAATGGAGCATTGTGATTACATTGGTCATGGAGCATTGCGATGACAATTGTTCTAGAACATTGTGATGACAGGGATCATGGAGCACAGTGATGAAAGGGGCCATGGAGCATTGTGATGACAGGCCTCATGGGACATTGTGTTGACAGTGGTCATGGAGCATTGTTAGAAAGAGAACATGGAGCAATTTAATTTCAGGGGCCATGAAAAATTGTGAATACATAGGCCATGGAGTATTCAGATGAATGTGGTCAAGGATCATTGTGACGAAAAGTGTCCTGGAATATTGTGATGACACGGTACATGGAGCATTGCGATGACAAGGGCCATGGCGAAATGTGAAGACAGGTGTCATGGGGCATTGTGATGACAGTGGTCATCTAGAATTGTGAAGAAAGATATCATGGAGCACTGGGATGACAGGGGCCATGGAGCATTGTGATGACAGGGGTCATGGGGCATTGTGATGACACGGCCATGGAACATTATGATGACAAGAATTCTGGAGCATTGTGATAAAATGGGCATGAACCATTGTGATTAGAGGGGCCAAGGAGCATTCTGATGACAACGGCATGGAGCGTTGTGATGACAAGTGTCATCGAGCATTGTGATGACAGTGGTCATGAAGCATTGTGATGAATATGGTCATGGATCATTGTGATGACAAGTGTCGTGGAGCATTGTGATGACAGGGGTCATAGAGCATTGTGATGACACTGTTATGGAATATTGTGATGACCAGAATTCTGTAGCACTGTGATGAAAAAGGAATGGAGCATTGTGATTACAGGGGTCATGGAGCATTTTGATGACAATTGTTCTAGAACATTGTGAAGACAGGGATCATGGAGCATAGTGATGAAAGGGGCCATGGAACATTGTGATGACAGGCGTCATGGGACAATGTGTTGACAGTGGTCATGGAGCATTGTAAGAAAGGGAACATGGAGCAAATTGATTTCAGGGGCCATGAAAAATTGTGAATACATAGGCCATGGAGTTTTCAGATGAATGTGGTCAAGTATCATTGTGACGAAAAGTGTCCTGGAAGATTGTGATACACGGTTCATGGAGCATTGCGATGACAAGAGTCATGGCGAAATGTGAAGACAGGTGTCATGGGGCATTGTGATGACAATGGTCCTCTATAATTGTGAAGAAAGATATCATGGAGCACTGGGATGACAGGGGTCATGGGGCAATGTGATGACACGGCCATGGAACATTATGATGACAAGAATTCTGGAGCATTGTGATAAAAAGGGCATAGACCATTGTGATTAGAGGGGCCAAGGAGCATTCTGATGACCACGGCATGGAGCATTGTGATGACAGGGATCATAGAGCATTGTGATGACACGGTTATGGTATATTGTGATGACCAGAATTCTGTAGCACTGTGATGAAAGGGAATGGAGCATTGTGATTACAGGGGTCATGGAGCATTGTGATGAGAATTGTTCTAGAACATTGTGATGACAGGCATCATGGAGCATAGTGATGAAAGGGGCCATGGAGCATTGTGATGGCACGGGTCATGGGGCATTGTGATGACACGGCCATGGAACATTATGATGACAAGAATTCTGGAGCATTGTGATAAAAAGGGCATGGACCATTGTGATTAAAGGGGCCAAGGAGCATTCTGATGACAACGGCATGGAGCATTGTGATGACAAGTGTCATCGAGCATTGTGAGGACAGTGGTCATGAAGCATTGTGATGAATTTGGTCATGGATCTTTGTGATGACAAGTGTCGTGGAGCATTGTGATGACAGGGATCATAGAGCATTGTGATGACACGGTTATGGAATATTGTGATGACCAGAATTCTGTAGCACTGTGATGAAAAGGGAATGGAGCATTGTGATTACAGGGGTCATGGAGCATTGTGATGACAATTGTTCTAGAACATTGTGATGACAGGGATCATGGAGCATAGTGATGAAAGGGGCCATGGAGAATTGTGATGACAGGCGTCATGGGACATTGTGTTCACAGTGGTCATGGAGCATTGTTAGAAAGGGAACATGGAGCATTTTGATTTCAGGGGCCATGAATAATTGTGAATAAGTAGGCCATGGCGTATTCAGATGAATGTGGTCAAGGATCATTGTGACGAAAAGTGTCCTGGAATATTGTGATGACACGGTTCATGGAGCATTGCGATGACAAGGGCCATGGAGAAATGTGAAGACAGGTGTCATGGGACATTGTGATGAGAGTGGTCATCTAGAATTGTGAAGAAAGATATCATGGAGCACTGGGATGACAGGGGCCATGGAGCATTGTGATGACAGGGGTCATGGGGCATTGTGATGACACGGCCATGGAACATTAGGATGACAAGAATTCTGGAGCATTGTGATAAAAAGGGTATGGATCTTTGTGATTAGAGGGGCCAAGGAGCATTCTGATGACAACGGCATGGAGCATTGTGATGACAAGGTCATCGAACATTGTGATGACAGTGGTCATGAAGCATTGTGATGAATGTGGTCATGGATCATTGTGATGACAAGTGTCGGGGAGCATTGTGATGACAGGGGTCTTAGAGCATTGTGATGACACGGTTATGTAATATTGTGATGACCAGAATTCTGTAGCACTGTGATGAAAAGGGAATGGAGCATTGTGATTACAGGGGTCATGGAGCATTGTGATGACAATTGTTCTAGAACATTGTGAAGACAGGGATCATGGAGCATAGTGATGAAAGGGGCCATGGAGCATTGTGATGACAGGCGTCATGGGACATTGTGTTGACAGTGGTCATGGAGCATTGTTAGAAAGGGAACATGGAGCATTTTGATTTCAGGGGCCATGAATAATTGTGAATACGTAGGCCATGGCGTATTCAGATGAATGTGGTCAAGAATCATTGTGACGAAAAGTGTCCTGGAATATTGTGATGACACGGTTCATGGAGCATTGCGATGACAAGGGCCATGGAGAAATGTGAAGAAAGGTGTCATGGGGCATTGTGATGACAGTGGTCATCTAAAATTGTGAAGAAAGATATCATGGAGCACTGGGATGACAGGGGCCATGGAGCATTGTGATGACAGGGGTCATGGGGCATTGTGATGATACGGCCATGGAACATTATGATGACAAGAATTCTGGAGCATTGTGATAAAAAGGGCATGGACCATTGTGATTAGAGGGGCCAAGGAGCATTCTGATGACAACGGCATGGAGCATTGTGATGACAATTGTCATCGAGCATTGTGATGACAGTGGTCATGAAGCATTGTGATGAATGTGGTCATGGATCATTGTGATGACAAGTGTCGTGGAGCATTGTGATGACAGGGATCATAGAGCATTGTGATGACACGGTTATGGAATATTGTGATGACCAGAATTCTGTAGCACTGTGATGAAAATGGAATGGAGCATTGTGATTACAGGGGTGATGGAGCATTGTAATGACAATTGTTCTAGAACATTGTGAGGACAGGGATCATGGAGCATAGTGATGAAAGGGGCCATGGAGAATTGTGATGACAGGCGTCATGGGACATTGTGTTGACAGTGGTCATGGAGCATTGTTAGAAAGGGAACATGGAGCATTTTGATTTCAGGGGCCATGAATAATTGTGAATACGTAGGCCATGGCGTATTCAGATGAATGTGGTCAAGGATCATTGTGACGAAAAGTGTCCTGGAATATTGTGATGACACGGTTCATGGAGCATTGCGATGACAAGGGCCATGGAGAAATGTGAAGACAGGTGTCATGGGGCATTGTGATGACAGTGGTCATCTAGAATTGTGAAGAAAGATATCATGGAGCACTGGGATGACAGGGGCCATGGAGCATTGTGATGACAGGGGTCATGGGGCATTGTGATGACACGGCCATGGAACATTATGATGACAAGAATTCTGGAGCATTGTGATAAAAAGGGCATGGACCATTATGATTAGAGGGGCCAAGGAGCATTCGGATGACAACATCATGGAGCATTGTGATGACAAGGGTCATCGAGCATTGTGATGACAGTGGTCATGAAGCATTGTGATGAATGTGGTCATGGATCATTGTGATGACAAGTGTCGTGGAGCATTGTGATGACAGGGGTCATAGAGCATTGTGATGACACGGTTATGGAATATTGTGGAGACCAGAAATTTGTAGCACAGTGATGAAAATGGAATGGAGCATTGTGATTACAGGGGTCATGGAGCATTGTGATGACAATTGTTCTAGAATATTGTGAAGACAGGGATCATGGAGCATAGTGATGAAAGGGGCCATGGAGCATTGTTATGACAGGCTTATGGGACATTTTGTTGATAGTGGTCATGGAGCATTGTTAGAAAGGGAACATGGAGCAATTTAATTTCAGGGGCCATGAAAAATTGTGAATACATAGGCCATGGAGTATTCAGATGAATGTCGTCAAGGATAATTGTGACGAAAATTGTCCTGGAATATTGTGATGACACGGTTCATGGAGCATTGCGATGACAAGGGCCATGGCGAAATGTGAAGACAGGTGTCATGGGGCATTGTGATGCCAGTGGTCATCTAGAATTGTGAAGAAAGATATCATGGAGCACTGGGATGACAGGGGCCATGGAGCATTGTGATGACCGGGGTCATGGGGCATTGTGATGACACGGTCATGGAACATTATGGAGACAAGAATTCTGGAGCATTGTGATAAAAAGGGCATGGACCATTGTGATTAGAGGGGCCAAGGATCATTCTGATGACAACGGCATGGAGAATTGTGATGACCAGTGTCATCGAGCATTGTGATGACAGTGGTCATGAAGCATTGTGATGAATGTGGTCATGGATCATTGTGATGACAAGTGTCGTGGAGCATTGTGATGACAGGGGTCATAGAGCATTGTGATGACACGGTTATGGAATATTGTGATGACCAGAATTCTGTAGCACTGTGATGAAAAGGGAATGGAGCATTGAGATTACAGGGGTCATGGAGCATTGTGATGACAATTGTTCTAGAACATTGTGAAGACAGGGATCATGGAGCATAGTGATGAAAGGGGCCATGGAGCATTGTGATGACAGGCGTCATGGGACAATGTGTTGACAGTGGTCATGGAGCATTGTTAGAAAGGGAACATGGAGAAATTTGATTTCAGGGGCCATGAAAAATTGTGAATACATAGGCCATGGAGTATTCAGATGAATGTGGTCAAGGATAATTGTGACGACAAGTGTCCTGGAATATTGTGATGACACGGTTCATGGAGCATTGCGATGACAAGGGCCATGGAGAAATGTGAAGACAGGTGTCATGGGGCTTTGTAATGACAGTGGTCATCTAGAATTGTGAAGAAAGATATCATGGAGCACTGGGATGACAGGGGCCATGGAGCATTGTGATGACAGGGGTCATGGGGCATTGTGATGACACGGCCATGGAACATTATGATGACAAGAATTCTGGAGCATTGTGAAAAAAAGGGCATGGAACATTGTGATTAGAGGGGCCAAGGAGCATTCGGATGACAACATCATGGAGCATTGTGATGACAAGGGTCATCGAGCATTGTGATGACAGTGGTCATGAAGCATTGTGATGAATGTGGTCATGGATCATTGTGATGACAAGTGTCGTGGAGCATTGTGATGACAGGGGTCATAGAGCATTGTGATGACACGGTTATGGAATATTGTGATGACCAGAATTCTGTAGCACTGTGATGAAAAGGGAATGGAGCATTGTGATTACAGGGGTCATGGAGCATTGTGATGACAAATGTTCTAGAACATTGTGATGACAGGGATCATGGAGCATAGTGATGAACGGGGCCATGGAGCATTGTGATGACAGGCGTCATGGGACAATGTGTTGACAGTGTCATGGAGCATTGTTAGAAAGGGAACATGGAGCAATTTGATTTCAGCGGCCATGAAAAATTGTGAATACATAGGCCATGAAGTATTCAGATGAATGTGGTCATGGATCATTGTGATTACAAGTGTCGTGGAGCATTGTGATGACAGGGGTCATAGAGCATTGTGATGATACGGTTATGGAATATTGTGAAGACCAGAAATCTGTAGCACAGTGATGAAAATGGAATGGAGCATTGTGATTACAGGGGTCATGGGGCATTGTGATGACAATTGTTCTAGAACATTGTGAAGACAGGGATCATGGAGCATTGTGATGAAAGGGGCCATGGAGCATTGTGATGGCAGGCATCATGGGACAAGGTGTTGACAGTGGTCATGGAGCATTGTTAGAAAGGGAACATGGAGCAATTTGATTTCAGGGGACATAAAAAATTGTGTATACATAGGCCATGGTGTATTCAGATGAATGTGGTCAAGGATCATTGGACAAAAAGTGTCCTGGAATATTGTGATGACACGGTTCATGGAGCATTGCGATTACAAGGGCCATGGCGAAACGTGAAGATAGGTGTCATGGGGCATTGTGATGACAGTGGTCAACTAGAATTGTGAAGAAAGATATCATGGAGCACTGGGATGACAGGGGCCATGGAGCATTGTGATGACAGGGGTCATGAGGCATTGTGATGACACGGCCATGGAACATTATGATGACAAGAATTCTGGAGCATTGTGATAAAAAGGGCATGGACCATTGTGATTAGAGGGGCCAAGGAGCATTCTGATGACAACGTCATGGAGCATTGTGATGACAAGGGTCATCGAGCATTGTGATGGCAGTGGTCATAAAGCATTGTGATGAATGTGGTCATGGATCATTGTGATGACAAGTGTCGTGGAGCATTGTGATGACAGGGGTCATAGAGCATTGTGATGACACGGTTATGGAATATTGTGAAGACCAGAAATTTGTAGCACAGTGATGAAAATGGAATGGAGCATTGTGATTAGAGGGGTCATGGAGCATTGCGATGACAATTGTTCTAGAATATTGTGAAGAGAGGGATCATGGAGCATAGTGATGAAAGGGGCCATGGAGCATTGTGATGACAGGCTTATGGGACATTGTGTTGATAGTGGTCATGGAGCATTGTTAGAAAGGGAACATGGAGCAATTTAATTTCAGGGGCCATGAAAAATTGTGAATACATAGGCCATGGAGTATTCAGATGAATGTCGTCAAGGATCATTGTGACGAAAATTGTCCTGGAATATTGTGATGACACGGTTCATGGAGCATTGCGATGACAAGGGCCATGGCGAAATGTGAAGAAAGGTGTCATGGGGCATTGTGATGACAGTGGTCATCTAGAATTGTGAAGAAAGATATCATGGAGCACTGGGATGACAGGGGCCATGGAGCATTGTGATGACAGGGGTCATGGGGCATTTTGATGAGACGGCCATGGAACATTATGATGACAAGAATTCTGGAGCATTGTGATAAAAAGGGCATGGACCATTGTGATTAAAGGGGCCAAGGAGCATTCTGATGACAACGGCATGGAGCATTGTGATGACAAGTGTCATCGAGCATTGTGATGACAGTGGTCATGAAGCATTGTGATGAATTTGGTCATGGATCATTGTGATGACAAGTGTCGTGGAGCATTGTGATGACAGGGATCATAGAGCATTGTGATGACACGGTTATGGAATATTGTGATGACCAGAATTCTGTAGCACTGTGATGAAAAGGGAATGGAGCATTGTGATTACAGGGGTCATGGAGCATTGTGATGACAATTGTTCTAGAACATTGTGATGACAGGGATCATGGAGCATAGTGATGAAAGGGGCCATGGAGAATTGTGATGACAGGCGTCATGGGACATTGTGTTGACAGTGGTCATGGAGCATTGTTAGAAAGGGAACATGGAGCATTTTGATTTCAGGGGCCATGAATAATTGTGAATACGTAGGCCATGGCGTATTCAGATGAATGTGGTCAAGGATCATTGTGACGAAAAGTGTCCTGGAATATTGTGATGACACGGTTCATGGAGCATTGCGATGACAAGGGCCATGGAGAAATGTGAAGACAGGTGTCATGGGACATTGTGATGACAGTGGTCATCTAGAATTGTGAAGAAAGATATCATGGAGCACTGGGATGACAGGGGCCATGGAGCATTGTGATGACAGGGGTCATGGGGCATTGTGATGACACGGCCATGGAACATTAGGATGACAAGAATTCTGGAGCATTGTGATAAAAAGGGCATGGATCTTTGTGATTAGAGGGTCCAAGGAGCATTCTGATGACAACGGCATGGAGCATTGTGATGACAAGGTCATCGAACATTGTGATGACAGTGGTCATGAACATTGTGATGAATGTGGTCATGGATCATTGTGATGACAAGTGTCGTGGAGCATTGTGATGACAGGGGTCTTAGAGCATTGTGATGACACGGTTATGTAATATTGTGATGACCAGAATTCTGTAGCACTGTGATGAAAAGGGAATGGAGCATTGTGATTACAGGGGTCATGGAGCATTGTGATGACAATTTTTCTAGAACATTGTGAAGACAGGGATCATGGAGCATAGTGATGAAAGGGGCCATGGAGCATTGTGATGACAGGCGTCATTGGACAATGTGTTGACAGTGGTCATGGAGCATTGTTAGAAAGGGAACATGGAGCAATTTGATTTCAGGGGCCATGAAAAATTGTGAATACATAGGCCATGGAGTATTCAGATGAATGTGGTCAAGGATCATTGTGACGAAAAGTGTCCTGGAATATTGCGATGACACGGTTCATGGAGAATTGCGATGACAAGGGCCATGGAGAAATGTGAAGAAAGGTGTCATGGGGCATTGTGATGACAGTGGTCATCTAGAATTGTGAAGAAAGATATCATGGAGCACTGGGATGACAGGGGCCATGGAGCATTGTGATGACAGGGGTCATGGGGCATTGTGATGATACGGCCATGGAACATTATGATGACAAGAATTCTGGAGCATTGTGATAAAAAGGGCATGGACCATTGTGATTAGAGGGGCCAAGGAGCATTCTGATGACAACGGCATGGAGCATTGTGATGACAAGTGTCATCGAGCATTGTGATGACAGTGGTCATGAAGCATTGTGATGAATGTGGTCATGGATCATTGTGATCACAAGTGTCGTGGAGCATTGTGATGACAGGGATCATAGAGCATTGTGATGACACAGTTATGGAATATTGTGATGACCAGAATTCTGTAGCACTGTGATGAAAATGGAATGGAGCATTGTGATTACAGGGGTCATGGAGCATTGTAATGACAATTGTTCTAGAACATTGTGAGGACAGGGATCATGGAGCATAGTGATGAAAGGGGCCATGGAGAATTGTGATGACAGGCGTCATGGGACATTGTGTTGACAGTGGTCATGGAGCATTGTTAGAAAGGGAACATGGAGCATTTTGATTTCAGGGGCCATGAATAATTGTGAATACGTAGGCCATGGCGTATTCAGATGAATGTGGTCAAGGATCATTGTGACGAAAAGTGTCCTGGAATATTGTGATGACACGGTTCATGGAGCATTGCGATGACAAGGGCCATGGAGAAATGTGAAGACAGGTGTCATGGGGCATTGTGATGACAGTGGTCATCTAGAATTGTGAAGAAAGATATCATGGAGCACTGGGATGACAGGGGCCATGGAGCATTGTGATGACAGGGGTCATGGGGCATTGTGATGACACGGCCATGGAACATTATGATGACAAGAATTCTGGAGCATTGTGATAAAAAGGGCATGGACCATTGTGATTAGAGGGGCCAAGGAGCATTCGGATGACAACATCATGGAGCATTGTGATGACCAGGGTCATCGAGCATTGTGATGACAGTGGTCATGAAGCATTGTGATGAATGTGGTCATGGATCATTGTGATGACAAGTGTCGTGGAGCATTGTTATGACAGGGGTCATAGAGCATTGTGATGACACGGTTATGGAATATTGTGGAGACCAGAAATTTGTAGCACAGTGATGAAAATGGAATGGAGCATTGTGATTAGAGGGGTCATGGAGCATTGTGATGACAATTGTTCTAGAATATTGTGAAGACAGGGATCATGGAGCATAGTGATGAAAGGGGCCATGGAGCATTGTTATGACAGGCTTATGGGACATTTTGTTGATAGTGGTCATGGAGCATTGTTAGAAAGGGAACATGGAGCAATTTAATTTCAGGGGCCATGAAAAATTGTGAATACATAGGCCATGGAGTATTCAGATGAATGTCGTCAAGGATCATTGTGACGAAAATTGTCCTGGAATATTGTGATGACACGGTTCATGGAGCATTGCGATGACAAGGGCCATGGCGAAATGTGAAGACAGGTGTCATGGGGCATTGTGATGCCAGTGGTCATCTAGAATTGTGAAGAAAGATATCATGGAGCACTGGGATGACAGGGGCCATGGAGCATTGTGATGACAGGGGTCATGGGGCATTGTGATGACACGGTCATGGAACATTATGATGACAAGAATTCTGGAGCATTGTGATAAAAAGGGCATGGATCTTTGTGATTAGAGGGGCCAAGGAGCATTCTGATGACAACGGCATGGAGCATTGTGATGACAAGGTCATCGAATATTGTGATGACAGTGGTCATGAACTTTGTGATGAATGTGGTCATGGATCATTGTGATGACAAGTGTCGTGGAGCATTGTGATGACAGGGGTCTTAGAGCATTGTGATGACACGGTTATGTAATATTGTGATGACCAGAATTCTGTAGCACTGTGATGAAAAGGGAATGGAGCATTGTGATTACAGGGGTCATGGAGCATTGTGATGACAATTGTTCTAGAACATTGTGAAGACAGGGATCATGGAGCATAGTGATGAAAGGGGCCATGGAGCATTGTGATGACAGGCGTCATTGGACAATGTGTTGACAGTGGTCATGGAGCATTGTTAGAAAGGGAACATGGAGCAATTTGATTTCAGGGGCCATGAAAAATTGTGAATACATAGGCCATGGAGTATTCAGATGAATGTGGTCAAGGATCATTGTGACGAAAAGTGTCCTGGAATATTGCGATGACACGGTTCATGGAGAATTGCGATGACAAGGGCCATGGAGAAATGTGAAGAAAGGTGTCATGGGGCATTGTGATGACAGTGGTCATCTAGAATTGTGAAGAAAGATATCATGGAGCACTGGGATGACAGGGGCCATGGAGCATTGTGATGACAGGGGTCATGGGGCATTGTGATGATACGGCCATGGAACATTATGATGACAAGAATTCTGGAGCATTGTGATAAAAAGGGCATGGACCATTGTGATTAGAGGGGCCAAGGAGCATTCGGATGACAACATCATGGAGCATTGTGATGACCAGGGTCATCGAGCATTATGATGACAGTGGTCATGAAGCATTGTGATGAATGTGGTCATGGATCATTGTGATGACAAGTGTCGTGGAGCATTTTGATGACAGGGGTCATAGAGCATTGTGATGACACGGTTATGTAATATTGTGTTGAGCAGAATTCTGTAGCACTGTGATGAAAAGGGAATGGAGCATTGTGATTACAGGGGTCATGGAGCATTTTGATGACAATTGTTCTAGAGCATTGTGAAGACAGGGATCATGGAGCATAGTGATGAAAGGGGCCATGGAGCACTGTGATGACAGGCGTCATGGGACAATGTGTTGACAGTGGTCATGGAGCATTGTTAGAAAGGGAACATGGAGCAATTTGATTTCAGAGTCCATGAAAAATTGTGAATACATAGACCATGGTGTATTCAGATGAAAGTGTTCAAGGATCATTGTGAAGAAAAGTGTCCTGGAATATTGTGATGACACGGTTCATGGAGCATTGCGATGACAAGGGCCATGGCGAAATGTGAAGACAGGTGTCTTGGGGCATTGTGATGACAGTGGTCATCTAGAATTGTGAAGAAAGATATCATGGAGAACTGGGATGACAGGGGCCATGGAGCATTGTGATGACAGGGTCATGGGGCATTGTGATGACACGGCCATGGAACATTATGATGACAAGAATTCTGGAGCATTGTGATAAATAGGGCATGGACCATTGTGATTAGAGGTGCCAAGGAGCATTCTGATGACAACGGCATGGAGCATTGTGATGACAAGGGTCATCGAGCATTGTGATGACAGTGGTCATGTAGCATTGTGATGAATGTGGTCATGGATCATTGTGATGACAAGTGTCGTGGAGCATTGTGATGACAGGGGTCATAGAGCATTGTGATGACACGGTTATGGAATATTGTAATGACCAGAATTCTGTAGCACTGTGATGAAAAGGGAATGGAGCATTCTGATTACAGGGTTCATGGAGCATTGTGATGACAATTGTTCTAGAACATTGTGATGACAGGGATCATGGAGCATAGTGATGAAAGTGGCCATGGAGCATGGTGATGTCAGGCGTCATGGGACATTGTGTTGACACTTGTCATGGAGCATTGTTAGAAAGGGAACATGGAGCAATTTGATTTCAGGGGCCATGAAAAATTTTGAATACATAGGCCATGGAGTATTCAGATGAATGTGGTCAAGGATCATTGTGACAAAAAGTGTCCTGGAATATTGTGATGACACGGTTCATGGAGCATTGCGATGAAAAGTGCCATGGCGAAATGTGAAGAAAGGTGTCATGGGGCATTGTGATGACAGTGGTCATCTAGAATTGTGAAGAAAGATATCATGGAGAACTGGGATGACAGGGGCCATGGAGCATTGTCATGACAGGGGTCATGGGGCATTGTGATGACACGGCCATGGAACATTATGATGACAAGAATTCTGGAGCATTGTTAAAAAAGGGCATGGACCATTGTGATTAGAGGGGCCAAGGAGCATTCTGATGACAACGGCATGGAGCAATGTGATGACAAGGGTCATCGTGCATTGTGATGACAGTGGTCATGAAGCATTGTGATGAATGTGGTCATGGATCATTGTGATGACAAGTGTCGTGGAGCATTTTGATGACAGGGGTCATAGAGCATTGTGATGACACGGTTATGTAATATTGTGTTGACCAGAATTCTGTAGCACTGTGATGAAAAGGGAATGGAGCATTGTGATTACAGTCGTCATGGATCATTGTGATGACAATTGTTCTAGAACATTGTGAAGACAGGGATAATGGAGCATAGTAATGAAAGGGGCCATGGAGCATTGTGATGATAGGCGTCATGGGACATTGTGTTGACAGTGGTCATGGAGCATTGTTAGAAAGGGAACATGGAGCAATTTGATTTCAGGGGCCATGAAAAATTGTGAATACATAGGCCATGGATTATTCAGATGAATGTGGTCAAGGATCATTGTGACGACAAGTGTCCTGGAATATTGTGATGACACGGTTCATGGAGCATTGCGATGGCAAGGGCCATGGCGAAATGTGAAGACAGGTGTCATGGGGCATTGTGATGACAGTGGTCCTCTAGAATTGTGAAGAAAGATATCATGGAGCATTGTGAAGACAGGGGTCATGGGGCATTGTGATGACATGGTCATGGAACATTATGATGACAAGAATTCGGGAGCATTGTGTTAAAAAGAGCATAGACCATTGTTATTAGAGGGGCCAAGGAGCATTCTGATGACAACGGCATGGAGCATTGTGATGACAAGGGTCATCGAGCATTGTGATGACAGTGGTCATGAAGCATTGTGATGAATGTGGTCATGGATCATTGTGATGACAAGTGTCGTGGAGCATTGTGATGACAGGGGTCATAGAGCATTGTGATGACACGGTTATGGAATATTGTGATGACCAGAATTCTGTAGCACTGTGATGAAAGGGGAATGGAGCATTGTGATTACAGGGGTCATGGAGCATTGTGATGACAATTGTTCTAGAACATTGTGAAGGCAGGGATCATGGAGCATAGTGATGAAAGGGCCATGGAGCATTGTGATGACAGGCGTCATGGGACAATGTGTTGACAGTGGTCATGGAGCATTGTTAGAAAGGGAACATGGAGCAATTTGATTTCAGGGGCCATGAAAAATTGTGAATACATAGACCATGGTGTATTCAGATGAAAGTGGTCAAGGATCATTGTGACAAAAAGTGTCCTGGAATATTGTGATGACACGGTTCATGGAGCATTGCGATGACAAGGGCCATGGCGAAATGTGAAGACAGGTGTCACGGGGCATTGTGGTGACAGTGGTCATCTAGAATTGTGAAGAAAGATATCATGGAGAACTGGGATGACAGGGGCCATGGAGCATTGTGATGACAGGGTCATGGGGCATTGTGATGACACGGCCATGGAACATTATGATGAAAAGAATTCTGGAGCATTGTGATAAAAAGGGCATGGACCATTGTGATTCGAGGGACCAAGGAGCATTCTGATGACAACGGCATGGAGCATTGTGATGACAAGGGTCATCGAGCATTGTGATGACAGTGGTCATGAAGCATTGTGATGAATGTGGTCATGGATCATTGTGATGACAAGTGTCGTGGAGCATTGTGATGACAGGGGTCATAGAGCATTGTGATGACACGCTTATGGAATATTGTGATGACCAGAATTCTGTAGCACTGTGATGAATAGGGAATGGAGCATTGTGATTACAGGGGTCATGGAGCATTGTGATGACAATTGTTCCAGAACATTGTGAAGACAGGGATCATGGAGCCTAGTGATGAAAGGGGCCATGGAGCATTGTGATGACAGGCGTCATGGGACAATGTGTTGACAGTGGTCAAGGAGCATTGTTAGAAAGGGAACATGGAGCAATTTATTTCAGAGGTCATGAAAAATTGTGAATACATAGGCCATGGAGTATTCAGATGAATGTGGTCAAGGATCTTTGTGACAAATGTGTCCTGGAATATTGTGATGACACGGTTCATGGAGCATTGCGATGACAAGGGCCATGGCGAAATGTGAAGACAGGTGTCATGGGGAATTGTGATGACAGTGGTCATCTAGAATTGTGAAGAAAGATATCATGGAGCACTGGGATGACTGGGGCCATGGAGCATTGTGATGACAGGGGTCATGTGGCATTGTGATGACACGGCCATGGAACATTATGATGGCAAGAATTCTGGAGCATTGTGATAAAAAGGGCATGGACCATTGTGATTAGAGGGGCCAAGGAGCATTCTGATGACAACGGCATGGAGCATTGGGATGACAAGTGTTATCGAGCATTGTGATGACAGTGGTCATGAAGCATTGTGATGAATGTGGTCATGGATCATTGTGATGACAAGTGTCGTGGAACATTTTGATGACAGTGGTCATAGAGCATTGTGATGACACATTCATGGAATATTGTGATGACCAGAATTCTGTAGCACTGTGATGAAAAGAGAATGGAGCATTTTGATTACAGGGGTCATGGAGCATTGTGATGACAATTGTTCTAGAACATTGTGAAGACAGGGATCATGGAGCATAGTGAATAAAGGGGCCATGGAGCATTGTGATGACAGGCGTCATGGGACATTGTGTTGGCTGTGGTCATGGAGCATTGTTAGAAAGGGAACATGGAGCAATTTGATTTCAGGGGCCATGAAAAATTGTGAATACATAGACCATGGTGTATTCAGATGAAAGTGGTCAAGGATCATTGTGACGAAAAGTGTCCTGGAATATTGTGATGACACGGTTCATGGAGCATTGCGATGACAAGGGCCATGGCGAAATGTGAAGACAGGTGTCTTGGGGCATTGTGATGACAGTGGTCATGAAGCATTGTGATGAATGTGGTCATGGATCATTGTGATGACAAGTGTCGTGGAGCATTGTGATGACAGGGGTCATAGAGCATTGTGATGACACGGTTATGGAATATTGTGATGACCAGAATTCTGTAGCACTGTGATGAATAGGGAATGGAGCATTGTGATTACAGGGGTCATGGAGCATTGTGATGAAAATTGTTCCAGATCATTGTGAAGACAGGGATCATGGAGCCTAGTGATGAAAGGGGCCATGGAGCATTGTGATGACAGGCGTCATGGGACAATGTGTTGACAGTGGTCATGGAGCATTGTTAGAAAGGGAACATGGAGCAATTTGATTTCAGGGGTCATGAAAAATTGTGAATACATAGGCCATGGAGTATTCAGATGAATGTGGTCAAGGATCATTGTGACGAAATGTGTCCTGGAATATTGTGATGACACGGTTCATGGAGCATTGCGATGACAAGGGCCATGGCGAAATGTGAAGACAGGTGTCATGGGGCATTGTGATGACAGTGGTCATCTAGAATTGTGAAGAAAGATATCATGGAGCACTGGGATGACAGGGGCCATGGAGCATTGTGATGACAGGGGTCATGGGGCATTGTGATGACACGGCCATGGAACATTATGATGGCAATAATTCTGGAGCATTGTGATAAAAAGGGCATGGACCATTGTGATTAGAGTGGCCAAGGAGCATTCTGATGACAACGGCATGGAGCATTGGGATGACAAGGGTTATCGAGCATTTTGATGACAGTGGTCATGAAGCATTGTGATGAATGTGGTCATGGATCATTGTGATGACAAGTGTCGTGGAACATTTTGATGACAGGTGTCATAGAGCATTGTGATGACACATTCATGGAATATTGTGATGACCAGAATTCTGTAGCACTGTGATGAAAAGGGAATGGAGCATTGTGATTACAGGGGTCATGGAGCATTGTTATGACAATTTTTCTAGAACATTGTGAAGACAGGGATCATGGAGCATAGTGATTAAAGGGGCTATGGAGCATTGTGATGACAGGCGTCATGGGACATTGTGTTGCCTGTGGTCATTGAGCATTGTTAGAAAGGGAACATGGAGCAATTTGATTTCAGGGGCCATGAAAAATTGTGAATACATAGGCCATGGAGTATTCAGATGAATGTGGTCAAGGATCATTGTGACGAAAAGTGTACTGGAATATTGTGATGACACGGTTCATGGAGCATTGCGATGACAAGGGCCATCGTGAAATGTGAAGACAGGTGTCATGGGGCATTGTGATGACAGTGGTCATCTAGAAATGTGAAGAAAGATATCATGGAGCACTGGGATGACAGGGGCCATGGAGCATTGTGATGACAGGGGTCATGGGGCATTGTAATGACACGGCCATGGAACATTATGATGACAAGAATTCTGGAGCATTGTGATAAAAAGGGCATGGACCATTGTGATTAGAGGGGCCAAGGAGCATTCTGATGACAACGGCATGGAGCATTGTGATGACAAGGGTTATCGAGCATTGTGATGACAGTGGTCATGAAGCATTGTGATGAATGTGGTCATGGATCATTGTGATGACAAGTGTCGTGGAGCATTGTGATGACAGGGGTCATAGAGCATTGTGATGACACGGTTATGGAATTTTGTGATGACCAGAATTGTGTAGCACTGTGATGAAAAGGGAATGGAGCATTGTGATTACAGGGGTCATGGAGCATTGTGATGACAATTGTTCTAGAACATTGTGAAGACAGGGATCATGGAGCATAGTGATTAAAGGGGCCATGGAGCATTGTGATGACAGGCGTCATGCGACATTGTGTTGCCTGTGGTCATTGAGCATTGTTAGAAAGGGAACATGGAGCAATTTGATTTCAGGGGCCATGAAAAATTGTGAATACATAGGCCATGGAGTATTCAGATGAATGTGGTCAAGGATCATTGTGACGACAAGTGTCCTGGAATATTGTGATGACACGGTTCATGGAGCATTGCCATGACAAGGGGCATGGCGAAATGTGAAGACAGGTGTCATGGGGCATTGTGATGACAGTGGTCATCTAGAATTGTGAAGAAAGATATCATGGAGCACTGGGATGACAGGGGCCATGGAGCATTGTGATGACAGGGGTCATGGGGCATTGTGATGACACGGCCATGGAACATTATGATGGCAATAATTCTGGAGCATTGTGATAAAAAGGGCATGGACCATTGTGATTAGAGGGGCCAAGGAGCATTCTGATGACAACGGCATGGAGCATTGGGATGACAAGGGTTATCGAGAATTGTGATGACAGTGGTCATGAAGCATTGTGATGAATGTGGTCATGGATCATTGTGATGACAAGTGTCGTGGAACATTTTGATGACAGGGGTCATAGAGCATTGTGATGACACATTCATGGAATATTGTGATGACCAGAATTCTGTAGCACTGTGATGAAAAGGGAATGGAGCATTGTGATTACAGGTGTCATGGAGCATTGTGATGACAATTTTTCTAGAACATTGTGAAGACAGGGATCATGGAGCATAGTGATTAAAGGGGCCATGGAGCATTGTGATGACAGGCGTCATGGGACATTGTGTTGCCTGTGGTCATTGAGCATTGTTAGAAAGGGAACATGGAGCAATTTGATTTCAGGGGCCATGAAAAATTGTGAATACATAGGCCATGGAGTATTCAGATGAATGCGGTCAAGGATCATTGTGACGAAAAGTGTACTGGAATATTGTGATGACACGGTTCATGGAGCATTGCGATGACAAGGGCCATCGTGAAATGTGAAGACAGGTGTCATGGGGCATTGTGATGACAGTGGTCATCTAGAAATGTGAAGAAAGATATCATGGAGCACTGGGATGACAGGGGCCATGGAGCATTGTGATGACAGGGGTCATGGGGCATTGTAATGACACGGCCATGGAACATTATGATGACAAGAATTCTGGAGCATTGTGATAAAAAGGGCATGGACCATTGTGATTAGAGGGGCCAAGGAGCATTCTGATGACAACGGCATGGAGCACTGTGATGACAAGGGTTATCGAGCATTGTGATGACAGTGGTCATGAAGCATTGTGATGAATGTGGTCATGGATCATTGTGATGACAAGTGTCGTGGAGCATTGTGATGACAGGGGTCATAGAGCATTGTGATGACACGGTTATGGAATTTTGTGATGACCAGAATTGTGTAGCACTGTGATGAAAAGGGAATGGAGCATTGTGATTACAGGGGTCATGGAGCATTGTGATGACAATTGTTCTAGAACATTGTGAAGACAGGGATCATGGAGCATAGTGATGAAAGGGCCATGGAGCATTGTGATGACAGGCGTCATGGGACATTGTGTTGACAGTTGTCATGGAGCATTGTTAGAAAGGGAACATGGAGCAATTTGATTTCAGGGGCCATGAAAAATTGTGAATATATAGGCCATGGAGTATTCAGATGAATGTGGTCAAGGATCATTGTGACGACAAGTGACCTGGAATATTGTGATGACACGGATCATGGAGCATTGCGATGAAAAGGGCCATGGCGAAATGTGAAGAAAGGTGTCATGGGGCATTGTGATGAAAGTGGTCATCTAGAATTGTGAAGAAAGATATCATGGAGCACAAGGATGACAGTGGCCATGGAGCATTGTGATGACAGGGGTCATGGGGCATTGTGATGACACGGCCATTGAACATTATGATGACAAGAAGTCTGGAGCATTGTGATAAAAAGGGCATGGACTATTGTGATTAGAGGGGCCAAGGAGCATTCTGATGACAACGGCATGGAGCATTGTGATGACAAGGGTCATCGAGCATTGTGATGACAGTGGTCATAGAGCATTGTGATGACACGATTATGGAATATTGTGATGACCAGAATTCTGTAGCACTGTGATGAAAGGGGAATGGAGCATTGTGATTACAGGGGTCATGGTGCATTGTGATGACAGGGGTCATGGGGCATTGTGATGACACGGCCATGGAACATTATGATGACAAAAATTCTGGAGCATTGTGATAAAAAGGGCATGGACCATTGTGATTTGAGGGGCCAAGGAGCATTCTGATGACAACGGCATGGAGCATTGTGATGACAAGTGTCATCGAGCATTGTGATGACAGTGGTCATGAAGCATTGTGATGAATGGGGTCATGGATCATTGTGATGACAAGTGTCGTGGAGCATTGTGATGACAGGGGTCATAGAGCATTGGGATGACACGGTTATAGAA
This sequence comes from Eschrichtius robustus, assembly GCF_028021215.1. Taxonomy (NCBI): domain Eukaryota; kingdom Metazoa; phylum Chordata; class Mammalia; order Artiodactyla; family Eschrichtiidae; genus Eschrichtius; species Eschrichtius robustus. The sequence goes on along the minus strand of NW_027175249.1, from coordinate 3,015,634 downwards.
TATTGTGATGACCAGAATTCTGTAGCACTGTGATGAAAAGGGAATGGAGCATTGTTATTACAAGGGTCATGGAGCATTGTGATGACAATTGTTCTAGAACATTGTGAAGACAGGGATCATGGAGCATAGTGATTAAAGGGGCCATGGAGCATTGTGATGACAGGCGTCATGGGACATTGTGTTGGCTGTGGTCATGGAGCATTGTTAGAAAGGGAACATGGAGCAATTTGATTTCAGGGGCCATGAAAAATTGTGAATACATAGACCATGGTGTATTCAGATGAAAGTGGTCAAGGATCATTGTGACGAAAAGTGTCCTGGAATATTGTGATGACACGGTTCATGGAGCATTGCGATGACAAGGGCCATGGCGAAATGTGAAGACAGGTGTCTTGGGGCATTGTGATGACAGTGGTCATCTAGAATTGTGAAGAAAGATATCATGGAGAACTGGGATGACAGGGGCCATGGAGCATTGTGATGACAGGGTCATGAGGCATTGTGATGACACGGCCATGGAACATTATGATGACAAGAATTCTGGAGCATTGTGATAAAAAGGGCATGGACCATTGTGATTCGAGGGACCAAGGAGCATTCTGATGACAACGGCATGGAGCATTGTGATGACAAGGGTCATCGAGCATTGTGATGACAGTGGTCATGAAGCATTGTGATGAATGTGGTCATGGATCATTGTGATGACAAGTGTCGTGGAGCATTGTGATCACAGGGGTCATAGAGCATTGTGATGACACGGTTATGGAATATTGTGATGACCAGAATTCTGTAGCACTGTGATGAATAGGGAATGGAGCATTGTGATTACAGGGGTCATGGAGCATTGTGATGAAAATTGTTCCAGATCATTGTGAAGACAGGGATCATGGAGCCTAGTGATGAAAGGGGCCATGGAGCATTGTGATGACAGGCGTCATGGGACAATGTGTTGACAGTGGTCATGGAGCATTGTTAGAAAGGGAACATGGAGCAATTTGATTTCAGGGGTCATGAAAAATTGTGAATACATAGGCCATGGAGTATTCAGATGAATGTGGTCAAGGATCATTGTGACGAAATGTGTCCTGGAATATTGTGATGACACGGTTCATGGAGCATTGCGATGACAAGGGCCATGGCGAAATGTGAAGACAGGTGTCATGGGGCATTGTGATGACAGTGTTCATCTAGAATTGTGAAGAAAGATATCATGGAGCACTGGGATGACAGGGGCCATGGAGCATTGTGATGACAGGGGTCATGGGGCATTGTGATGACACGGCCATGGAACATTATGATGGCAATAATTCTGGAGCATTGTGATAAAAAGGGCATGGACCATTGTGATTAGAGTGGCCAAGGAGCATTCTGATGACAACGGCATGGAGCATTGGGATGACAAGGGTTATCGAGCATTTTGATGACAGTGGTCATGAAGCATTGTGATGAATGTGGTCATGGATCATTGTGATGACAAGTGTCGTGGAACATTTTGATGACAGGGGTCATAGAGCATTGTGATGACACATTCATGGAATATTGTGATGACCAGAATTCTGTAGCACTGTGATGAAAAGGGAATGGAGCATTGTGATTACAGGGGTCATGGAGCATTGTTATGACAATTTTTCTAGAACATTGTGAAGACAGGGATCATGGAGCATAGTGATAAAAGGGGCCATGGAGCATTGTGATGACAGGCGTCATGGGACATTGTGTTGCCTGTGGTCATTGAGCATTGTTAGAAAGGGAACATGGAGCAATTTGATTTCAGGGGCCATGAAAAATTGTGAATACATAGGCCATGGAGTATTCAGATGAATGTGGTCAAGGATCATTGTGACGAAAAGTGTACTGGAATATTGTGATGACACGGTTCATGGAGCATTGCGATGACAAGGGCCATGGCGAAATGTGAAGACAGGTGTCATGGGGAATTGTGTTGACAGTGGTCATATAGAATTGTGAAGAAAGATATCATGGAGCACTGGGATGACAGGGGCCATGGAGCATTGTGATGACAGGGGTCATGGGGCATTGTGATGACACGGCCATGGAACATTATGATGGCAAGAATTCTGGAGCATTGTGATACATAGGGCATGGGCCATTGTGATTAGAGGGGCCAAGGAGCATTCTGATGACAACGGCATGCAGCATTGTGATGACAAGGGTCATCGAGCATTGTGATGACAGTGGTCATGAAGCATTGTGATGAATGTGGTCATGGATCATTGTGATGACAAGTGTCGTGGAGCATTGTGATCACAGGGGTCATAGAGCATTGTGATGACACGGTTATGGAATATTGTGATGACCAGAATTCTGTAGAACTGTGATGAATAGGGAATGGAGCATTATGATTACAGGGGTCATGGAGCATTGTGATGACAGGCGTCATGGGACAATGTTTTGACAGTGGTCATGGAGCATTGTTAGAAAGGGAACATGGAGCAATTTGATTTCAGGGGCCATGAAAAATTGTGAATACATAGGCCATGGAGTATTCAGATGAATGTGCTCAAGGATCATTGTGACGACAAGTGTCCTGGAATATTGTGATGACACGGTTCATGGAGCATTGTGATGACAAGGGCCATGGCGAAATGTGAAGACAGGTGTCATGGGGCATTGTGATGACGGTGGTCATCTAGAATTGTGAAGAAAGATATCATGGAGCACTGGGATGACAGGGGCCCTGGAGCATTGTGATGACAGGGGTCATGGGGCATTGTGATGACACGGCCATGGAACATTATGATGACAAGAATTCTGGAGCATTGTGATAAAAAGGGCATGGATAATTGTGATTAGAGGGGTCAAGGAGCATTCTGATGACAACGGCATGGAGCATTGTGATGACAAGGGTCATCGAGCATTGTGATGACAGTGGTCATGAAGCATTGTGATGAACGGGGTCATGGATCATTGTGATGACAAGTGTCGTGGAGCATTGTGATGACAGGGGTCATAGAGCATTGGGATGACACGGTTATAGAATATTGTGATGACCAGAATTCTGTAGCACTGTGATGAAAAGGGAATGGAGCATTGTGATTACAAGGGTCATGGAGCATTGTGATGACAATTGTTCTAGAACATTGTGAAGACCAGGATCATGGAGCATAGTGATGAAAGGGGCCATGGAGCATTGTGATGACAGGTGTCATGGGACAATTTGTTGACAGTGGTCATGGAGCATAGTTAGAAAGGGAACATGGAGCAATTTGATTTCAGGGGCTATGAAAAATTGTGAATACATAGACCATGGTGTATTCAGATGAAAGTGGTCATGGATCATTGTGACGAAAAGTGTCCTGGAATATTGTGATGACACGGTTCATGGAGCATTGCGATGACAAGGGCCATGGCGAAATGTTAAGACAGGTGTCTTGGGGCATGGTGATGACAGTGGTCATCTAGAATTGTGAAGAAAGATATCATGGAGAACTGGGATGACAGGGGCCATGGAGCATTGTGATGACAGGGTCATGGGGCATTGTGATGACACGGCCATGGAACATTATGATGACAAGAATTCTGGAGCATTGTGATAAAAATGGCATGGACCATTGTGATTCGAAGGACCAAGGAGCATTCTGATGACAACGGCATGGAGCATTGTGATGACAAGGGTCATCGAGGATTGTGATGACAGTGGTCATGAAGCATTGTGATGAATGTGGTCATGGATCATTGTGATGACAAGTGTCGTGGAGCATTGTGATGACAGGGGTCATAGAGCATTGTGATGACACGGTTATGGAATTTTGTGATGACCAGAATTCTGTAGCACTGTGATGAAAAGGGAATAGAGCATTGTGATTACAGGGGTCATGGAGCATTGTGATGACAATTGTTCTAGAACATTGTGAAGACAGGGAAAATGGAGCATAGTGATGAAAGGGGCCATGGAGCATTGTGATGACAGGCGTCATGGGACATTGTGTTGACAGTGGTCATGGAGCATTGTTAGAAAGGGAACATGGAGCAATTTGATTTCAGGGGCCATGAAAAATTGTGAATACATAGGCCATGGAGTATTCAGATGAATGTGGTCAAGGATCATTGTGACGAAAAATGTCCTGGAATATTGTGATGACACGGTTCATGGAGCATTGCCATGACAAGGGCCATGGCGAAATGTGAAGACAGGTGTCATGGGGCATTGTGATGACAGTGGTCATCTAGAATTGTGAAGAAAGATATCATGGAGCACTGGGATGACAGGGGCCATGGAGCATTGTGATGACAGGGGTCATGGGGCATTGTGATGACACGGCCATGGAACATTATGATGACAAGAATTCTGGAGCATTGTGATAAAAAGTGCATGGACCATTGTGATTAGAGGGGCTAAGGAGCATTCTGATGACAACGGCATGGAGCATTGTGATGACAAGGGTCATCGAGCACTGTGATGACAGTGGTCATGAAGCATTGTGATGAATGTGGTTATGGATCATTGTGATGACAAGTGTCGTGGAGCATTGTGATGATAGGTGTCATAGAGCATTGTGATGACACGGTTATGGAATATTGTGATGACCAGAATTGTGTAGCACTGTGATGAAAAGGGAATGGAGCATTGTGATTACAGGGGTCATGGAGCTTTTTGATGACAATTGCTTAGAACATTGTGAAGACAGGGATCATAGAGCATAGTGATGAAAGGGGCCATGGAGCATTGTGATGACAGGCGTCATGGGACAATGTGTTGACAGTGGTCATGGAGCATTGTTAGAAAGGGAACATGGAGCAATTTGATTTCAGGGGCCATGAAAAATTGTGAATACATAGACCATGGTGTATTCAGATGAAAGTGGTCAAGGATCATTGTGACGAAAAGTGTCCTGGAATATTGTGATGACACGGTTCATGGAGCATTGCGATGACAAGGGCCATGGCGAAATGTGAAGACAGGTGTCTTGGGGCATTGTGATGACAGTGGTCATCTAGAATTGTGAAGAAAGATATCATGGAGAACTGGGATGAAAGGGGCCATGGAGCATTGTGATGACAGGGTCATGGGGCATTGTGATGACACGGCCATGGAACATTATGATGACAAGAATTCTGGAGCATTGTGATAAAATGGGCATGGACCATTGTGATTCGAGGGACCAAGGAGCATTCTGATGACAACGGCATGGAGCATTGTGATGACAAGGGTCATCGAGCATTGTGATGACAGTGGTCATGAAGCATTGTGATGAATGTGGTCATGGATCATTGTGATGACAAGTGTCGTGGAGCATTGTGATGACAGGGGTCATAGAGCATTGTGATGACACGGTTATGGAATATTGTGATGACCAGAATTCTTTAGCACTGTGATGAAAAGGGAATGGAGCATTGTGATTACAGGGGTCATGGAGCATTTTGATGTCAATTGTTCCAGAACATTGTGAAGACAGGGATCATGGAGCCTAGTGATGAAAGGGGCCATGGAGCATTGTGATGACAGGCGTCATGGGACAATGTGTTGACAGTGGTCATGGAGCATTGTTAGAAAGGGAACATGGAGCAATTTGATTTCAGGGGCCATGAAAAATTGTGAATACATAGGCCATGGAGTATTCAGATGAATGTGGTCAAGGATCATTGTGACGACAAGTGTCCTGGTATATTGTGATGACACGGTTCATGGAGCATTGCCATGACAAGGGCCATGGCGAAATGTGAAGACAGGTGTCATGGGGCATTGTGATGACAGTGGTCATCTAGAATTGTGAAGAAAGATATCATGGAGCACTGGGATGACAGGGGCCATGGAGCATTGTGATGACAGGGGTCATGGGGCATTGTGATGACACGGCCATGGAACATTATGATGACAAGAATTCTGGAGCATTGTGATAAAAATTGCATGGACCATTGTGATTAGAGGGGCTAAGGAGCATTCTGATGACAACGGCATGGAGCATTGTGATGACAAGGGTCATCGAGCACTGTGATGACAGTGGTCATGAAGCATTGTGATGAATGTGGTTATGGATCATTGTGATGACAAGTGTCGTGTAGCATTGTGATGACAGGGGTCATAGAGCATTGTGATGACACGGTTATGGAATATTGTGATGACCAGAATTCTGTAGCACTGTGATGAAAAGGGAATGGAGCATTCTGATTACAGGGGTCATGGAGCATTGTGATGACAATTGTTCTAGAACATTGTGATGAAAGGGATCATGGAGCATAGTGATGAAAGTGGCCATGGAGCATGGTGATGACAGGCGTCATGGGATATTGTGTTGACACTGGTCATGGAGCATTGTTAGAAAGGGAACATGGAGCAATTTGATTTCAGGGGTCATGAAAAATTTTGAATACATAGGCCATGGAGTATTCAGATGAATGTGGTCAAGGATCATTGTGACAAAAAGTGTCCTGGAATATTGTGATGACACGGTTCATGGAGCATTGCGATGAAAAGTGCCATGGCGAAATGTGAAGAAAGGTGTCATGGGGCATTGTGATGACAGTGGTCATCTAGAATTGTGAAGAAACATATCATGGAGAACTGGGATGACAGGGGCCATGGAGCATTGTCATGACAGGGGTCATGGGGCATTGTGATGACACGGCCATGGAACATTATGATGACAAGAATTCTGGAGCATTGTTATAAAAGGGCATGGACCATTGTGATTAGAGGGGCCAAGGAGCATTCTGATGACAACGGCATGGAGCATTGTGATGACAAGGGTCATCGAGCATTGTGATGACAGTGGTCATGAAGCATTGTGATGAATGTGGTCATGGATCATTGTGATGACAAGTGTCGTGGAGCATTTTGATGACAGGGGTCATAGAGCATTGTGATGACACGGTTATGTAATATTGTGTTGACCAGAATTCTGTAGCACTGTGATGAAAAGGGAATGGAGCATTGTGATTACAGGGGTCATGGAGCATTTTGATGACAATTGTTCTAGAGCATTGTGAAGACAGGGATCATGGAGCATAGTGATGAAAGGGGCCATGGAGCACTGTGATGACAGGCGTCATGGGACAATGTGTTGACAGTGGTCATGGAGCATTGTTAGAAAGGGAACATGGAGCAATTTGATTTCAGAGTCCATGAAAAATTGTGAATACATAGACCATGGTGTATTCAGATGAAAGTGTTCAAGGATCATTGTGAAGAAAAGTGTCCTGGAATATTGTGATGACACGGTTCATGGAGCATTGCGATGACAAGGGCCATGGCGAAATGTGAAGACAGGTGTCTTGGGGCATTGTGATGACAGTGGTCATCTAGAATTGTGAAGAAAGATATCATGGAGAACTGGGATGACAGGGGCCATGGAGCATTGTGATGACAGGGTCATGGGGCATTGTGATGACACGGCCATGGAACATTATGATGACAAGAATTCTGGAGCATTGTGATAAATAGGGCATGGACCATTGTGATTAGAGGTGCCAAGGAGCATTCTGATGACAACGGCATGGAGCATTGTGATGACAAGGGTCATCGAGCATTGTGATGACAGTGGTCATGTAGCATTGTGATGAATGTGGTCATGGATCATTGTGATGACAAGTGTCGTGGAGCATTGTGATGACAGGGGTCATAGAGCATTGTGATGACACGGTTATGGAATATTGTGATGACCAGAATTCTGTAGCACTGTGATGAAAAGGGAATGGAGCATTCTGATTAAAGGGGTCATGGAGCATTGTGATGACAATTGTTCTAGAACATTGTAATGACAGGGATCATGGAGCATAGTGATGAAAGTGGCCATGGAGCATGGTGATGACAGGCGTCATGGGACATTGTGTTGACACTTGTCATGGAGCATTGTTAGAAAGGGAACATGGAGCAATTTGATTTCAGGGGCCATGAAAAATTTTGAATACATAGGCCATGGAGTATTCAGATGAATGTGGTCAAGGATCATTGTGACAAAAAGTGTCCTGGAATATTGTGATGACACGGTTCATGGAGCATTGCGATGAAAAGTGCCATGGCGAAATGTGAAGAAAGGTGTCATGGGGCATTGTGATGACAGTGGTCATCTAGAATTGTGAAGAAAGATATCATGGAGCACTGGGATGACAGGGGTCATGGAGCATTGTGAAGACAGGGGTCATGGGGCATTGTGATGACATGGTCATGGAACATTATGATGACAAGAATTCGGGAGCATTGTGTTAAAAAGAGCATAGACCATTGTTATTAGAGGGGCCAAGGAGCATTCTGATGACAACGGCATGGAGCATTGTGATGACAAGGGTCATCGAGCATTGTGATGACAGTGGTCATGAAGCATTGTGATGAATGTGGTCATGGATCATTGTGATGACAAGTGTCGTGGAGCATTGTGATGACAGGGGTCATAGAACATTGTGATGACACGGTTATGGAATATTGTGATGACCAGAATTCTGTAGCACTGTGATGAAAGGGGAATGGAGCATTGTGATTACAGGGGTCATGGAGCATTGTGATGACAATTGTTCTAGAACATTGTGAAGGCAGGGATCATGGAGCATAGTGATGAAAGGGCCATGGAGCATTGTGATGACAGGCGTCATGGGACAATGTGTTGACAGTGGTCATGGAGCATTGTTAGAAAGGGAACATGGAGCAATTTGATTTCAGGGGCCATGAAAAATTGTGAATACATAGACCATGGTGTATTCAGATGAAAGTGGTCAAGGATCATTGTGACAAAAAGTGTCCTGGAATATTGTGATGACACGGTTCATGGAGCATTGGGATGACAAGGGCCATGGCGAAATGTGAAGACAGGTGTCTTGGGGCATTGTGATGACAGTGGTCATCTAGAATTGTGAAGAAAGATATCATGGAGAACTGGGATGACAGGGGCCATGGAGCATTGTGATGACAGGGTCATGGGGCATTGTGATGACACGGCCATGGAACATTATGATGAAAAGAATTCTGGAGCATTGTGATAAAAAGGGCATGGACCATTGTGATTCGAGGGACCAAGGAGCATTCTGATGACAACGGCATGGAGCATTGTGATGACAAGGGTCATCGAGCATTGTGATGACAGTGGTCATGAAGCATTGTGATGAATGTGGTCATGGATCATTGTGATGACAAGTGTCGTGGAGCATTGTGATGACAGGGGTCATAGAGCATTGTGATGACACGGTTATGGAATATTGTGATGACCAGAATTCTGTAGCACTGTGATGAATAGGGAATGGAGCATTGTGATTACAGGGGTCATGGAGCATTGTGATGACAATTGTTCCAGAACATTGTGAAGACAGGGATCATGGAGCCTAGTGATGAAAGGGGCCATGGAGCATTGTGATGACAGGCGTCATGGGACAATGGGTTGACAGTGGTCAAGGAGCATTGTTAGAAAGGGAACATGGAGCAATTTATTTCAGAGGTCATGAAAAATTGTGAATACATAGGCCATGGAGTATTCAGATGAATGTGGTCAAGGATCTTTGTGACAAATGTGTCCTGGAATATTGTGATGACACGGTTCATGGAGCATTGCGATGACAAGGGCCATGGCGAAATGTGAAGACAGGTGTCATGGGGAATTGTGATGACAGTGGTCATCTAGAATTGTGAAGAAAGATATCATGGAGCACTGGGATGACTGGGGCCATGGAGCATTGTGATGACAGGGGTCATGGGGCATTGTGATGACACGGCCATGGAACATTATGATGGCAAGAATTCTGGAGCATTGTGATAAAAAGGGCATGGACCATTGTGATTAGAGGGGCCAAGGAGCATTCTGATGACAACGGCATGGAGCATTGGGATGACAAGTGTTATCGAGCATTGTGATGACAGTGGTCATGAAGCATTGTGATGAATGTGGTCATGGATCATTGTGATGACAAGTGTCGTGGAACATTTTGATGACAGGGGTCATAGAGCATTGTGATGACACATTCATGGAATATTGTGATGACCAGAATTCTGTAGCACTGTGATGAAAAGGGAATGGAGCATTTTGATTACAGGGGTCATGGAGCATTGTGATGACAATTGTTCTAGAACATTGTGAAGACAGGGATCATGGAGCATAGTGAATAAAGGGGCCATGGAGCATTGTGATGACAGGCGTCATGGGACATTGTGTTGGCTGTGGTCATGGAGCATTGTTAGAAAGGGAACATGGAGCAATTTGATTTCAGGGGCCATGAAAAATTGTGAATACATAGACCATGGTGTATTCAGATGAAAGTGGTCAAGGATCATTGTGACGAAAAGTGTCCTGGAATATTGTGATGACACGGTTCATGGAGCATTGCGATGACAAGGGCCATGGCGAAATGTGAAGACAGGTGTCTTGGGGCATTGTGATGACAGTGGTCATCTAGAATTGTGAAGAAAGATATCATGGAGAACTGGGATGACAGGGGCCATGGAGCATTGTGATGACAGGGTCATGGGGCATTGTGATGACACGGCCATGGAACATTATGATGACAAGAATTCTGGAGCATTGTGATAAAATGGGCATGGACCATTGTGATTCGAGGGACCAAGGAGCATTCTGATGACAACGGCATGGAGCATTGTGATGACAAGGGTCATCGAGCATTGTGATGACAGTGGTCATGAAGCATTGTGATGAATGTGGTCATGGATCATTGTGATGACAAGTGTCGTGGAGCATTGTGATGACAGGGGTCATAGAGCATTGTGATGACACGGTTATGGAATATTGTGATGACCAGAATTCTTTAGCACTGTGATGAAAAGGGAATGGAGCATTGTGATTACAGGGGTCATGGAGCATTTTGATGACAATTTTTCTAGAACATTGTGAAGACAGGGATCATGGAGCATAGTGATTATAGGGGCCATGGAGCATTGTGATGACAGGCGTCATGGGACATTGTGTTGCCTGTGGTCATTGAGCATTGTTAGAAAGGGAACATGGAGCAATTTGATTTCAGGGACCATGAAAAATTGTGAATACATAGGCCATGGAGTATTCAGATGAATGTGGTCAAGGATCATTGTGACGAAAAGTGTACTGGAATATTGTGATGACACGGTTCATGGAGCATTGCGATGACAAGGGCCATCGTGAAATGTGAAGACAGGTGTCATGGGGCATTGTGATGACAGTGGTCATCTAGAAATGTGAAGAAAGATATCATGGAGCACTGGGATGACAGGGGCCATGGAGCATTGTGATGACAGGGGTCATGGGGCATTGTAATGACACGGCCATGGAACATTATGATGACAAGAATTCTGGAGCATTGTGATAAAAAGGGCATGGACCATTGTGATTAGAGGGGCCAAGGAGCATTCTGATGACAACGGCATGGAGCATTGTGATGACAAGGGTTATCGAGCATTGTGATGACAGTGGTCATGAAGCATTGTGATGAATGTGGTCATGGATCATTGTGATGACAAGTGTCGTGGAGCATTGTGATGACAGGGGTCATAGAGCATTGTGATGACACGGTTATGGAATTTTGTGATGACCAGAATTGTGTAGCACTGTGATGAAAAGGGAATGGAGCATTGTGATTACAGGGGTCATGGAGCATTGTGATGACAATTGTTCTAGAACATTGTGAAGACAGGGATCATGGAGCATAGTGATAAAAGGGGCCATGGAGCATTGTGATGACAGGCGTCATGGGACATTGTGTTGGCTGTGGTCATGGAGCATTGTTAGAAAGGGAACATGGAGCAATTTGATTTCAGGGGCCATGAAAAATTGTGAATACATAGACCATGGTGTATTCAGATGAAAGTGGTCAAGGATCATTGTGACGAAATGTGTCCTGGAATATTGTGATGACACGGTTCATGGAGCATTGCGATGACAAGGGCCATGGCGAAATGTGAAGACAGGTGTCATGGGGCATTGTGATGACAGTGGTCATCTAGAATTGTGAAGAAAGATATCATGGAGAACTGGGATGACAGGGGCCATGGAGCATTGTGATGACAGGGTCATGGGGCATTGTGATGACACGGCCATGGAACATTATGATGAAAAGAATTCTGGAGCATTGTGATAAAAAGGGCATGGACCATTGTGATTCGAGGGACCAAGGAGCATTCTGATGACAACGGCATGGAGCATTGTGATGACAAGGGTCATCGAGCATTGTGATGACAGTGGTCATGAAGCATTGTGATGAATGTGGTCATGGATCATTGTGATGACAAGTGTCGTGGAGCATTGTGATGACAGGGGTCATAGAGCATTGTGATGACACGGTTATGGAATATTGTGATGACCAGAATTCTTTAGCACTGTGATGAAAAGGGAATGGAGCATTGTGATTACAGGGGTCATGGAGCATTTTGATGTCAATTGTTCCAGAACATTGTGAAGACAGGGATCATGGAGCCTAGTGATGAAAGGGGCCATGGAGCATTGTGATGACAGGCGTCATGGGACAATGTGTTGACAGTGGTCATGGAGCATTGTTAGAAAGGGAACATGGAGCAATTTGATTTCAGGGGCCATGAAAAATTGTGAATACATAGGCCATGGAGTATTCAGATGAATGTGGTCAAGGATCATTGTGACGACAAGTGTCCTGGTATATTGTGATGACACGGTTCATGGAGCATTGCCATGACAAGGGCCATGGCGAAATGTGAAGACAGGTGTCATGGGGCATTGTGATGACAGTGGTCATCTAGAATTGTGAAGAAAGATATCATGGAGCACTGGGATGACAGGGGCCATGGAGCATTGTGATGACAGGGGTCATGGGGCATTGTGATGACACGGCCATGGAACATTATGATGACAAGAATTCTGGAGCATTGTGATAAAAATTGCATGGACCATTGTGATTAGAGGGGCTAAGGAGCATTCTGATGACAACGGCATGGAGCATTGTGATGACAAGGGTCATCGAGCACTGTGATGACAGTGGTCATGAAGCATTGTGATGAATGTGGTTATGGATCATTGTGATGACAAGTGTCGTGTAGCATTGTGATGACAGGGGTCATAGAGCATTGTGATGACACGGTTATGGAATATTGTGATGACCAGAATTCTGTAGCACTGTGATGAAAAGGGAATGGAGCATTCTGATTACAGGGGTCATGGAGCATTGTGATGACAATTGTTCTAGAACATTGTGATGAAAGGGATCATGGAGCATAGTGATGAAAGTGGCCATGGAGCATGGTGATGACAGGCGTCATGGGATATTGTGTTGACACTGGTCATGGAGCATTGTTAGAAAGGGAACATGGAGCAATTTGATTTCAGGGGTCATGAAAAATTTTGAATACATAGGCCATGGAGTATTCAGATGAATGTGGTCAAGGATCATTGTGACAAAAAGTGTCCTGGAATATTGTGATGACACGGTTCATGGAGCATTGCGATGAAAAGTGCCATGGCGAAATGTGAAGAAAGGTGTCATGGGGCATTGTGATGACAGTGGTCATCTAGAATTGTGAAGAAACATATCATGGAGAACTGGGATGACAGGGGCCATGGAGCATTGTCATGACAGGGGTCATGGGGCATTGTGATGACACGGCCATGGAACATTATGATGACAAGAATTCTGGAGCATTGTTATAAAAGGGCATGGACCATTGTGATTAGAGGGGCCAAGGAGCATTCTGATGACAACGGCATGGAGCATTGTGATGACAAGGGTCATCGAGCATTGTGATGACAGTGGTCATGAAGCATTGTGATGAATGTGGTCATGGATCATTGTGATGACAAGTGTCGTGGAGCATTTTGATGACAGGGGTCATAGAGCATTGTGATGACACGGTTATGTAATATTGTGTTGACCAGAATTCTGTAGCACTGTGATGAAAAGGGAATGGAGCATTGTGATTACAGGGGTCATGGAGCATTTTGATGACAATTGTTCTAGAGCTTTGTGAAGACAGGGATCATGGAGCATAGTGATGAAAGGGGCCATGGAGCACTGTGATGACAGGCGTCATGGGACAATGTGTTGACAGTGGTCATGGAGCATTGTTAGAAAGGGAACATGGAGCAATTTGATTTCAGAGTCCATGAAAAATTGTGAATACATAGACCATGGTGTATTCAGATGAAAGTGTTCAAGGATCATTGTGAAGAAAAGTGTCCTGGAATATTGTGATGACACGGTTCATGGAGCATTGCGATGACAAGGGCCATGGCGAAATGTGAAGACAGGTGTCTTGGGGCATTGTGATGACAGTGGTCATCTAGAATTGTGAAGAAAGATATCATGGAGAACTGGGATGACAGGGGCCATGGAGCATTGTGATGACAGGGTCATGGGGCATTGTGATGACACGGCCATGGAACATTATGATGACAAGAATTCTGGAGCATTGTGATAAATAGGGCATGGACCATTGTGATTAGAGGTGCCAAGGAGCATTCTGATGACAACGGCATGGAGCATTGTGATGACAAGGGTCATCGAGCATTGTGATGACAGTGGTCATGTAGCATTGTGATGAATGTGGTCATGGATCATTGTGATGACAAGTGTCGTGGAGCATTGTGATGACAGGGGTCATAGAGCATTGTGATGACACGGTTATGGAATATTGTGATGACCAGAATTCTGTAGCACTGTGATGAAAAGGGAATGGAGCATTCTGATTACAGGGGTCATGGAGCATTGTGATGACAATTGTTCTAGAACATTGTAATGACAGGGATCATGGAGCATAGTGATGAAAGTGGCCATGGAGCATGGTGATGACAGGCGTCATGGGACATTGTGTTGACACTTGTCATGGAGCATTGTTAGAAAGGGAACATGGAGCAATTTGATTTCAGGGGCCATGAAAAATTTTGAATACATAGGCCATGGAGTATTCAGATGAATGTGGTCAAGGATCATTGTGACAAAAAGTGTCCTGGAATATTGTGATGACACGGTTCATGGAGCATTGCGATGAAAAGTGCCATGGCGAAATGTGAAGAAAGGTGTCATGGGGCATTGTGATGACAGTGGTCATCTAGAATTGTGAAGAAAGATATCATGGAGCACTGGGATGACAGGGGTCATGGAGCATTGTGAAGACAGGGGTCATGGGGCATTGTGATGACATGGTCATGGAACATTATGATGACAAGAATTCGGGAGCATTGTGTTAAAAAGAGCATAGACCATTGTTATTAGAGGGGCCAAGGAGCATTCTGATGACAACGGCATGGAGCATTGTGATGACAAGGGTCATCGAGCATTGTGATGACAGTGGTCATGAAGCATTGTGATGAATGTGGTCATGGATCATTGTGATGACAAGTGTCGTGGAGCATTGTGATGACAGGGGTCATAGAACATTGTGATGACACGGTTATGGAATATTGTGATGACCAGAATTCTGTAGCACTGTGATGAAAGGGGAATGGAGCATTGTGATTACAGGGGTCATGGAGCATTGTGATGACAATTGTTCTAGAACATTGTGAAGGCAGGGATCATGGAGCATAGTGATGAAAGGGCCATGGAGCATTGTGATGACAGGCGTCATGGGACAATGTGTTGACAGTGGTCATGGAGCATTGTTAGAAAGGGAACATGGAGCAATTTGATTTCAGGGGCCATGAAAAATTGTGAATACATAGACCATGGTGTATTCAGATGAAAGTGGTCAAGGATCATTGTGACAAAAAGTGTCCTGGAATATTGTGATGACACGGTTCATGGAGCATTGGGATGACAAGGGCCATGGCGAAATGTGAAGACAGGTGTCTTGGGGCATTGTGATGACAGTGGTCATCTAGAATTGTGAAGAAAGATATCATGGAGAACTGGGATGACAGGGGCCATGGAGCATTGTGATGACAGGGTCATGGGGCATTGTGATGACACGGCCATGGAACATTATGATGAAAAGAATTCTGGAGCATTGTGATAAAAAGGGCATGGACCATTGTGATTCGAGGGACCAAGGAGCATTCTGATGACAACGGCATGGAGCATTGTGATGACAAGGGTCATCGAGCATTGTGATGACAGTGGTCATGAAGCATTGTGATGAATGTGGTCATGGATCATTGTGATGACAAGTGTCGTGGAGCATTGTGATGACAGGGGTCATAGAGCATTGTGATGACACGGTTATGGAATATTGTGATGACCAGAATTCTGTAGCACTGTGATGAATAGGGAATGGAGCATTGTGATTACAGGGGTCATGGAGCATTGTGATGACAATTGTTCCAGAACATTGTGAAGACAGGGATCATGGAGCCTAGTGATGAAAGGGGCCATGGAGCATTGTGATGACAGGCGTCATGGGACAATGGGTTGACAGTGGTCAAGGAGCATTGTTAGAAAGGGAACATGGAGCAATTTATTTCAGAGGTCATGAAAAATTGTGAATACATAGGCCATGGAGTATTCAGATGAATGTGGTCAAGGATCTTTGTGACAAATGTGTCCTGGAATATTGTGATGACACGGTTCATGGAGCATTGCGATGACAAGGGCCATGGCGAAATGTGAAGACAGGTGTCATGGGGAATTGTGATGACAGTGGTCATCTAGAATTGTGAAGAAAGATATCATGGAGCACTGGGATGACTGGGGCCATGGAGCATTGTGATGACAGGGGTCATGGGGCATTGTGATGACACGGCCATGGAACATTATGATGGCAAGAATTCTGGAGCATTGTGATAAAAAGGGCATGGACCATTGTGATTAGAGGGGCCAAGGAGCATTCTGATGACAACGGCATGGAGCATTGGGATGACAAGTGTTATCGAGCATTGTGATGACAGTGGTCATGAAGCATTGTGATGAATGTGGTCATGGATCATTGTGATGACAAGTGTCGTGGAACATTTTGATGACAGGGGTCATAGAGCATTGTGATGACACATTCATGGAATATTGTGATGACCAGAATTCTGTAGCACTGTGATGAAAAGGGAATGGAGCATTTTGATTACAGGGGTCATGGAGCATTGTGATGACAATTGTTCTAGAACATTGTGAAGACAGGGATCATGGAGCATAGTGAATAAAGGGGCCATGGAGCATTGTGATGACAGGCGTCATGGGACATTGTGTTGGCTGTGGTCATGGAGCATTGTTAGAAAGGGAACATGGAGCAATTTGATTTCAGGGGCCATGAAAAATTGTGAATACATAGACCATGGTGTATTCAGATGAAAGTGGTCAAGGATCATTGTGACGAAAAGTGTCCTGGAATATTGTGATGACACGGTTCATGGAGCATTGCGATGACAAGGGCCATGGCGAAATGTGAAGACAGGTGTCTTGGGGCATTGTGATGACAGTGGTCATCTAGAATTGTGAAGAAAGATATCATGGAGAACTGGGATGACAGGGGCCATGGAGCATTGTGATGACAGGGTCATGGGGCATTGTGATGACACGGCCATGGAACATTATGATGACAAGAATTCTGGAGCATTGTGATAAAATGGGCATGGACCATTGTGATTCGAGGGACCAAGGAGCATTCTGATGACAACGGCATGGAGCATTGTGATGACAAGGGTCATCGAGCATTGTGATGACAGTGGTCATGAAGCATTGTGATGAATGTGGTCATGGATCATTGTGATGACAAGTGTCGTGGAGCATTGTGATGACAGGGGTCATAGAGCATTGTGATGACACGGTTATGGAATATTGTGATGACCAGAATTCTTTAGCACTGTGATGAAAAGGGAATGGAGCATTGTGATTACAGGGGTCATGGAGCATTTTGATGACAATTTTTCTAGAACATTGTGAAGACAGGGATCATGGAGCATAGTGATTATAGGGGCCATGGAGCATTGTGATGACAGGCGTCATGGGACATTGTGTTGCCTGTGGTCATTGAGCATTGTTAGAAAGGGAACATGGAGCAATTTGATTTCAGGGACCATGAAAAATTGTGAATACATAGGCCATGGAGTATTCAGATGAATGTGGTCAAGGATCATTGTGACGAAAAGTGTACTGGAATATTGTGATGACACGGTTCATGGAGCATTGCGATGACAAGGGCCATCGTGAAATGTGAAGACAGGTGTCATGGGGCATTGTGATGACAGTGGTCATCTAGAAATGTGAAGAAAGATATCATGGAGCACTGGGATGACAGGGGCCATGGAGCATTGTGATGACAGGGGTCATGGGGCATTGTAATGACACGGCCATGGAACATTATGATGACAAGAATTCTGGAGCATTGTGATAAAAAGGGCATGGACCATTGTGATTAGAGGGGCCAAGGAGCATTCTGATGACAACGGCATGGAGCATTGTGATGACAAGGGTTATCGAGCATTGTGATGACAGTGGTCATGAAGCATTGTGATGAATGTGGTCATGGATCATTGTGATGACAAGTGTCGTGGAGCATTGTGATGACAGGGGTCATAGAGCATTGTGATGACACGGTTATGGAATTTTGTGATGACCAGAATTGTGTAGCACTGTGATGAAAAGGGAATGGAGCATTGTGATTACAGGGGTCATGGAGCATTGTGATGACAATTGTTCTAGAACATTGTGAAGACAGGGATCATGGAGCATAGTGATAAAAGGGGCCATGGAGCATTGTGATGACAGGCGTCATGGGACATTGTGTTGGCTGTGGTCATGGAGCATTGTTAGAAAGGGAACATGGAGCAATTTGATTTCAGGGGCCATGAAAAATTGTGAATACATAGACCATGGTGTATTCAGATGAAAGTGGTCAAGGATCATTGTGACGAAATGTGTCCTGGAATATTGTGATGACACGGTTCATGGAGCATTGCGATGACAAGGGCCATGGCGAAATGTGAAGACAGGTGTCATGGGGCATTGTGATGACAGTGGTCATCTAGAATTGTGAAGAAAGATATCATGGAGCACTGGGATGACAGGGGCCATGGAGCATTGTGATGACAGGGGTCATGGGGCATTGTGATGACACGGCCATGGAACATTATGATGGTAATAATTCTGGAGCATTGTGATAAAAAGGGCATGGACCATTGTGATTAGAGTGGCCAAGGAGCATTCTGATGACAACGGCATGGAGCATTGGGATGACAAGGGTTATCGAGCATTGTGATGACAGTGGTCATGAAGCATTGTGATGAATGTGGTCATGGATCATTGTGATGACAAGTGTCGTGGAACATTTTGATGACAGGGGTCATAGAGCATTGTGATGACACATTCATGGAATATTGTGATGACCAGAATTTTGTAGCACTGTGATGAAAAGGGAATGGAGCATTGTGATTATAGGGGTCATGGAGCATTGTGATGACAATTTTTCTAGAACATTGTGAAGACAGGGATCATGGAGCATAGTGATTAAAAGGGCCATGGAGCATTGTGATGACAGGCGTCATGGGACATTGTGTTGCCTGTGGTCATTGAGCATTGTTAGAAAGGGAACATGGAGCAATTTGATTTCAGGGGCCATGAAAAATTGTGAATACATAGGCCATGGAGTATTCAGATGAATGTGGTCAAGGATCATTGTGACGACAAGTGTCCTGGAATATTGTGATGACACGGTTCATGGAGCATTGCCATGACAAGGGGCATGGCGAAATGTGAAGACAGGTGTCATGGGGCATTGTGATGACAGTGGTCATCTAGAATTGTGAAGAAAGATATCATGGAGCACTGGGATGACAGGGGCCATGGAGCATTGTGATGACAGGGGTCATGGGGCATTGTGATGACACGGCCATGGAACATTATGATGACAAGAATTCTGGAGCATTGTGATAAAAAGTGCATGGACCATTGTTATTAGAGGGGCTAAGGAGCATTCTGATGACAACGGCATGGAGCATTGTGATGACAAGGGTCATCGAGCACTGTGATGACAGTGGTCATGAAGCATTGTGATGAATGTGGTTATGGATCACTGTGATGACAAGTGTCGTGGAGCATTGTGATGACAGGGGTCATAGAGCATTGTGATGACACGGTTATGGAATATTGTAATGACCAGAATTCTGTAGCACTGTGATGAAAAGGGAATGGAGCATTCTGATTACAGGGGTCATGGAGCATTGTGATGACAATTGTTCTAGAACATTGTGATGACAGGGATTATGGAGCATAGTGATGAAAGTGGCCATGGAGCATGGTGATGACAGGCGTCATGGGACATTGTGTTGACACTGGTCATGGAGCATTGTTAGAAAGGGAACATGGAGCAATTTGATTTCAGGGGCCATGAAAAATTGTGAATACATAGGCCATGGAGTATTCAGATGAATGTGGTCAAGGATCATTGTGACGACAAGTATCCTGGAATATTGTGATGACACGGTTCATGGAGCATTGCCATGACAAGGGGCATGGCGAAATGTGAAGACAGGTGTCATGGGGCATTGTGATGACAGTGGTCATCTAGAATTGTGAAGAAAGATATCATGGAGCCTTGGGATGACAGGGGCCATGGAGCATTGTGATGACAGGGGTCATGGGGCATTGTGATTACACGGCCATGGAACATTATGATAACAAGAATTCTGGAGCATTGTGATAAAAAGTGCATGGACCATTGTGATTAGAGGGGCTAAGGAGCATTCTGATGACAACGGCATGGAGCATTGTGATGACAAGGGTCATCGAGCACTGTGATGACAGTGGTCATGAAGCATTGTGATGAATGTGGTTATGGATCATTGTGATGACAAGTGTCGTGGAGCATTGTGATGACAGGGGTCATAGAGCATTGTGATGACACGGTTATGGAATATTGTGATGACCAGAATTCTGTAGCACTGTGATGAAAAGGGAATGGAGCATTCTGATTACAGGGGTCATGGAGCATTGTGATGACAATTGTTCTAGAACATTGTGATGACAGGGATCATGGAGCATAGTGATGAAAGTGGCCATGGAGCATGGTGATGACAGGCGTCATGGGACATTGTGTTGACACTGCTCATGGAGCATTGTTAGAAAGGGAACATGGAGCAATTTGATTTCAGGGGCCATGAAAAATTTTGAATACATAGGCCATGGAGTATTCAGATGAATGTGGTCAAGGATCATTGTGACAAAAAGTGTCCTGGAATATTGTGATGACACGGTTCATGGAGCATTGCGATGAAAAGTGCCATGGCGAAATGTGAAGAAAGGTGTCATGGGGCATTGTGATGACAGTGGTCATCTAGAATTGTGAAGAAAGATATCATGGAGAACTGGGATGACAGGGGCCATGGAGCATTGTCATGACAGGGGTCATGGGGCATTGTGATGACACGGCCATGGAACATTATGATGACAAGAATTCTGGAGCATTGTTATAAAAGGGCATGGACCATTGTGATTAGAGGGGCCAAGGAGCATTCTGATGACAACGGCATGGAGCATTGTGATGACAAGGGTCATCGAGCATTGTGATGACAGTGGTCATGAAGCATTGTGATGAATGTGGTCATGGATCATTGTGATGACAAGTGTCGTGGAGCATTTTGATGACAGGGGTCATAGAGCATTGTGATGACACGGTTATGTAATATTGTGTTGACCAGAATTCTGTAGCACTGTGATGAAAAGGGAATGGAGCATTGTGATTACAGGGGTCATGGAGCATTTTGATGACAATTGTTCTAGAGCATTGTGAAGACAGGGATCATGGAGCATAGTGATGAAAGGGGCCATGGAGCATTGTGATGACAGGCGTCATGGGACAATGTGTTGACAGTGGTCATGGAGCATTGTTAGAAAGGGAACATGGAGCAATTTGATTTCAGAGTCCATGAAAAATTGTGAATACATAGGCCATGGAGTATTCAGATGAATGTGGTCAAGGATCATTGTGACGAAAAGTGTACTGGAATATTGTGATGACACGGTTCATGGAGCATTGCGATGACAAGGGCCATCGTGAAATGTGAAGACAGGTGTCATGGGGCATTGTGATGACAGTGGTCATCTAGAAATGTGAAGAAAGATATCATGGAGCACTGGGATGACAGGGGCCATGGAGCATTGTGATGACAGGGGTCATGGGGCATTGTAATGACACGGCCATGGAACATTATGATGACAAGAATTCTGGAGCATTGTGATAAAAAGGGCATGGACCATTGTGATTAGAGGGGCCAAGGAGCATTGTGATGACAACGGCATGGAGCATTGTGATGACAAGGGTTATCGAGCATTGTGATGACAGTGGTCATGAAGCATTGTGATGAATGTGGTCATGGATCATTGTGATGACTAGTGTCGTGGAGCATTGTGATGACAGGGGTCATAGAGCATTGTGATGACACGGTTATGGAATTTTGTGATGACCAGAATTGTGTAGCACTGTGATGAAAAGGGAATGGAGCATTGTGATTACAGGGGTCATGGAGCATTGTGATGACAATTGTTCTAGAACATTGTGAAGACAGGGATCATGGAGCATAGTGATGAAAGGGCCATGGAGCATTGTGATGACAGGCGTCATGGGACATTGTGTGGACAGTTGTCATGGAGCATTGTTAGAAAGGGAACATGGAGCAATTTGATTTCAGGGGCCATGAAAAATTGTGAATATATAGGCCATGGAGTATTCAGATGAATGTGGTCAAGGATCATTGTGAAGACAAGTGTCCTGGAATATTGTGATGACACGGTTCATGGAGCATTGTGATGACAAGGGTCATCGAGCATTGTGATGACAGTGGTCATAGAGCATTGTGATGACACGATTATGGAATATTGTGATGACCAGAATTCTGTAGCACTGTGATGAAAGGGGAATGGAGCATTGTGATTACAGGGGTCATGGTGCATTGTGATGACAGGGGTCATGGGGCATTGTGATGACACGGCCATGGAACATTATGATGACAAAAATTCTGGAGCATTGTGATAAAAAGGGCATTGACCATTGTGATTTGAGGGGCCAAGGAGCATTCTGATGACAACGGCATGGAGCATTGTGATGACAAGGGTCATCGAGCATTGTGATGACAGTGGTCATGAAGCATTGTGATGAATGTGGTCATGGATCATTGTGATGACAAGTGTCGTGGAGCATTGTGATGACAGGGGTCATAGAGCATTGTGATGACACGGTTATGGAATATTGTGATGACCAGAATTCTTTAGCACTGTGATGAAAAGGGAATGGAGCATTGTGATTACACGGGTCATGGAGCATTTTGATGTCAATTGTTCCAGAACATTGTGAAGACAGGGATTATGGAGCCTAGTGATGAAAGGGGCCATGGAGCATTGTGATGACAGGCGTCATGGGACAATGTGTTGACAGTGGTCATGGAGCATTGTTAGAAAGGGAACATGGAGCAATTTGATTTCAGGGGCCATGAAAAATTGTGAATACATAGGCCATGGAGTATTCAGATGAATGTTGTCAAGGATCATTGTGACGACAAGTGTCCTGGAATATTGTGATGACACGGTTCATGGAGCATTGCCATGACAAGGGCCATGGCGAAATGTGAAGACAGGTGTCATGGGGCATTGTGATGACAGTGGTCATCTAGAATTGTGAAGAAAGATATCATGGAGCACTGGGATGACAGGGGCCATGGAGCATTGTGATGACAGGGGTCATGGGGCATTGTGATGACACGGCCATGGAACATTATGATGACAAGAATTCTGGAGCATTGTGATAAAAAGTGCATGGACCATTGTGATTAGAGGGGCTAAGGAGCATTCTGATGACAACGGCATGGAGCATTGTGATGACAAGGGTCATCGAGCACTGTGATGACAGTGGTCATGAAGCATTGTGATGAATGTGGTTATGGATCATTGTGATGACATGTGTCGTGAAGCATTGTGATGATAGGGGTCATAGAGCATTGTGATGACACGGTTATGGAATATTGTGATGACCAGAATTGTGTAGCACTGTGATGAAAATGGAATGGAGCATTGTGATTACAGGGGTCATGGAGCTTTGTGATGAAAATTGCTTAGAACATTGTGAAGACAGGGATCATAGAGCATAGTGATGAAAGGGCCATGGAGCATTGTGATGACAGGCGTCATGGGACATTGTGTTGACAGTTGTCATGGAGCATTGTTAGAAAGGGAACATGGAGCAATTTGATTTCAGGGGCCATGAAAAATTGTGAATACATAGGCCATGGAGTATTCAGATGAATGTGGTCAAGGATCATTGTGACGACAAGTGTCCTGGAATATTGTGATGACACGGTTCATGGAGCATTGCGATGAAAAGGGCCATGGCGAAATGTGAAGAAAGGTTTCATGGGGCATTGTGATGACAGTGGTCATCTAGAATTGTGAAGAAAGATATCATGGAGCACTGGGATGACAGGGGCCATGGAGCATTGTGATGACAGGGGTCATGGGGCATTATGATGATACGGCCATGGAACATTATGATGACAAGAAGTCTGGAGCATTGTGATAAAAAGGGCATGGACTATTGTGATTAGAGGGGCCAAGGAGCATTCTGATGACAACGGCATGGAGCATTGTGATGACAAGGGTCATCGAGCATTGTGATGACAGTGGTCATAGAGCATTGTGATGACACGATTATGGAATATTGTGATGACCAGAATTCTGTAGCACTGTGATGAAAGGGGAATGGAGCATTGTGATTACAGGGGTCATGGTGCATTGTGATGACAGGGGTCATGGGGCATTGTGATGACACGGCCATGGAACATTATGATGACAAAAATTCTGGAGCATTGTGATAAAAAGGTCATGGACCTTTGTGATTAGAGGGGCCAAGGAGCATTCTTATGACAACGGCATGGAGCATTGTGATGACAAGGGTCATCGAGCATTGTGATGACAGTGGTCATGAAGCATTGTGATGAATGGGGACATGGATCATTGTGATGACAAGTGTCGTGGAGCATTGTGATGACAGGGGTCATAGAGCATTGGGATGACACGGTTATAGAATATTGTGATGACCAGAATTCTGTAGCACTGTGATGAAAAGGGAATGGAGCATTGTTATTACAAGGGTCATGGAGCATTGTGATGACAATTGTTGTAGAACATTGTGAAGACCAGGATCATGGAGCATAGAGATGAAAGGGGCCATGGAGCATTGTGATGACAGTCGTCATGGGAAAATGTGTTGACAGTGGTCATGGAGCATTGTTAGAAAGGGAACATGGAGCAATTTGATTTCAGGGGTCATGAAAAATTGTGAATACATAGGCCATGGAGTATTCAGATGAATGTGGTCAAGGATCATTGTGACGAAATGTGTCCTGGAATATTGTGATGACACGGTTCATGGAGCATTGCGATGACAAGGGCCATGGCGAAATGTGAAGACAGATGTCATGGGGAATTGTGTTGACAGTGGTCATATAGAATTGTGAAGAAAGATATCATGGAGCACTGGGATGACAGGGGCCATGGAGCATTGTGATGACAGAGGTCATGGGGCATTGTGATGACACGGCCATGGAACATTATGATGGCAAGAATTCTGGAGCATTGTGATAAATAGGGCATGGACCATTGTGATTAGAGGGGCCAAGGAGCATTCTGATGACAACGGCATGGAGCATGGTGATGACAAGGGTCATCGAGCATTGTGATGACAGTGGTTATGAAGCATCGTGATGAATGTGGTCATGGATCATTGTGATGACAAGTGTCGTGGAGCATTGTGATGACAGGGGTCATAGAGCATTGTGATGACACGGTTATGGAATATTGTGATGACCAGAATTCTGTAGCACTGTGATGAATAGGGAATGGAGCTTTATGATTACAGGGGTCATGGAGCATTGTGATGACAGGCGTCATGGGACAATGTGTTGACAGTGGTCATGGAGCATTGTTAGAAAGGGAACATGGAGCAATTTGATTTCAGGGGCCATGAAAAATTGTGAATACCTAGACCATGGTGTATTCAGATGAAAGTGGTCAAGGATCATTGTGACGAAAAGTGTCCTGGAATATTGTGATGACACGGTTCATGGAGCATTGCGATGACAAGGGTCATGGCGAAATGTGAAGACAGGTGTCTTGGGGCATTGTGATGACAGTGGTCATCTAGAATTGTGAAGAAAGATATCATGGAGAACTGGGATGACAGGGGCCATGGAGCATTGTGATGACAGGGTCATGGGGCATTGTGATGACACGGCCATGGAACATTATGATGACAAGAATTCTGGAGCATTGTGATAAAATGGGCATGGACCATTGTGATTCGAGGGACCAAGGAGCATTCTGATGACAACGGCATAGAGCATTGTGATGACAAGGGTCATCGAGCATTGTGATGACAGTGGTCATGAAGCATTGTGATGAATGTGGTCATGGATCATTGTGATGACAAGTGTCGTGGAGCATTGTGATGACAGGGGTCTTAGAGCATTGTGATGACACGGTTATGGAATATTGTGATGACCAGAATTCTTTAGCACTGTGATGAAAAGGGAATGGAGCATTGTGATTACAGGGGTCATGGAGCATTTTGATGACAATTGTTCCAGAACATTGTGAAGACAGGGATCATGGAGCCTAGTGATGAAAGGGGCCATGGAGCATTGTGATGACAGGCGTCATGGGACAATGTGTTGACAGTGGTCATGGAGCATTGTTAGAAAGGGAACATGGAGCAATTTGATTTCAGGGGCCATGAAAAATTGTGAATACATAGGCCATGGAGTATTCAGATGAATGTGGTCAAGGATCATTGTGACGACAAGTGTCCTGGAATATTGTGATGACACGGTTCATGGAGCATTGCCATGACAAGGGCCATGGCGAAATGTGAAGACAGGTGTCATGGGGCATTGTGATGACAGTGGTCATCTAGAATTGTGAAGAAAGATATCATGGAGCACTGGGATGACAGGGGCCATGGAGCATTGTGATGACAGGGGTCATGGGGCATTGTGATGACACGGCCATGGAACATTATGATGACAAGAATTCTGGAGCATTGTGATAAAAAGTGCATGGACCATTGTGATTAGAGGGGCTAAGGAGCATTCTGATGACAACGGCATGGAGCATTGTGATGACAAGGGTCATCGAGCACTGTGATGACAGTGTTCATGAAGCATTGTGATGAATGTGGTTATGGATCATTGTGATGACATGTGTCGTGGAGCATTGTGATGATAGGGGTCATAGAGCATTGTGATGACACGGTTATGGAATATTGTGATGACCAGAATTCTGTAGCACTGTGATGAAAGGGGAATGGAGCATTGTGATTACAGGGATCATGGAGCTTTGTGATGACAATTGCTTAGAACATTGTGAAGACAGGTATCATAGAGCATAGTGATGAAAGGGGCCATGGAGCATTGTGATGACAGGCGTCATGGGACAATGTGTTGACAGTGGTCATGGAGCATTGTTAGAAAGGGAACATGGAGCAATTTGATTTCAGAGTCCATGAAAAATTGTGAATACATAGACCATGGTGTATTCAGATGAATGTGGTCAAGGATCATTGTGACGACAAGTGTCCTGGAATATTGTGATGACACGGTTCATGGAGCATTGCGAAGGCAAGGGCCATGGCGAAATGTGAAGACAGGTGTAATGGGGCATTGTGATGACAGTGGTCATCTAGAATTGTGAAGAAAGATATCATGGAGCACTGGGATGACAGGGGCCATGGAGCATTGTGAAGACAGGGGTCATGGGGCATTGTGATGACATGGCCATGGAACATTTTTATGACAAGAATTCGGGAGCATTGTGTTAAAAAGAGCATGGACCATTGTGATTAGAGGGGCCAAGGAGCATTCTGATGACAACGGCATGGAGCATTGTGATGACAAGGGTCATCGAGCATTGTGATGACAGTGGTCATGAAGCATTGTGATGAATGTGGTCATGGATCATTGTGATGACAAGTGTCGTGGAGCATTGTGATGACAGGGGTCATAGAGCATTGTGATGACACCGTTATGGAATATTGTGATGACCAGAATTCTGTAGCACTGTGATGAAAGGGGAATGGAGCATTGTGATTACAGGGGTCATGGTGCATTGTGATGACAATTGTTCTAGAACATTGTGAAGGCAGGGATCATGGAGCATAGTGATGAAAGGGCCATGGAGCATTGTGATGACAGGCGTCATGGGACAATGTGTTGACAGTGGTCATGGAGCATTGTTAGAAAGGGAACATGGAGCAATTTGATTTCAGGGGCCATGAAAAATTGTGAATACATAGGCCATGGAGTATTCAGATCAATGTGGTCATGGATCATTGTGATGACAAGTGTCGTAGAGCATTGTGATGACAGGGGTCATAGAGCATTGTGATGACAAGGTTATGGAATATTGTGATGACCAGATTTCTGTAGCACTGTGATGAAAAGGGAATGGAGCATTTTGATTACAGCGGTCATGGAGCATTGTGATGACAATTGTTCTAGAACATTGTGAAGACAGGGATCATGGAGCATAGTGATTAAAGGGGCCATGGAGCATTGTGATGACAGGCGTCATGGGACATTGTGTTGGCTGTGGTCATGGAGCATTGTTAGAAAGGGAACATGGAGCAATTTGATTTCAGGGGCCATGAAAAATTGTGAATACATAGACCATGGTGTATTCAGATGAAAGTGTTCAAGGATCATTGTGACGAAAACTGTCCTGGAATATTGTGATGACACGGTTCATGGAGCATTGTGATGACAAGGGCCATGGCGAAATGTGAAGACAGGTGTCTTGGGGCATTTTGATGACAATGGTCATCTAGAATTGTGAAGAAAGATATCATGGAGAACTGGGATGACAGGGGCCATGGAGCATTGTGATGACAGGGTCATGGGGCATTGTGATGACACGGCCATGGAACATTATGATGACAAGAATTCTGCAGCATTGTGATAAAAAGGGCTTGGACCATTGTGATTAGAGGGGCCAAGGAGCATTCTGATGACAACGGCATGGAGCATTGGGATGACAAGGGTTATCGAGCATTGTGATGACAGTGGTCATGAAGCATTGTGATGAATGTGGTCATGGATCATTGTGATGACAATTGTCGTGGAGCATTTTGATGACAGGGGTCATAGAGCATTGTGATGACACATTCATGGAATATTGTGATGACCAGAATTCTGTAGCACTGTGATGAAAAGGGAATGGAGCATTGTGATTACAGGGGTCATGGAGCATTGTGATGACAATTGTTCTAGAACATTGTGAAGACAGGGATCATGGAGCATAGTGATTAAAGGGGCCATGGAGCATTGTGATGACAGGCGTCATGGGACAATGTGTTGGCTGTGGTCATGGAGCATTGTTAGAAAGGGAACATGGAGCAATTTGATTTCAGGGGCCATGAAAAATTGTGAATACATAGGCCATGGAGTATTCAGATGAATGTGGTCAAGGATCATTGTGACGAAAAGTGTACTGGAATATTGTGATGACACGGTTCATGGAGCATTGCGATGACAAGGGCCATCGTGAAATGCGAGGAATGGTGTCATGGGGCATTGTGATGACAGTGGTCATCTAGAATTGTGAAGAAAGATATCATGGAGCACTGGGATGACAGGGGCCATGGAGCATTGTGATGACACGGTTATGGAATATTGTGATGACCAGAATTCTGTAGCACTGTGATGAATAGGGAATGGAGCATTGTGATTACAGGGGTCATGGAGCATTGTGATGACAATTGTTCTAGAACATTGTGAAGACAGGGATCATGGAGCATAGTGATGAAAGGGGCCATGGAGCATTGTGATGACAGGTGTCATGGGACATTGTGTGGACAGTGGTCATGGAGCATTGTTAGAAAGAGAACATGGAGCATTTTGATTTCAGCGGCCATGAAAAATTGTGAATACATAGGCCATGGAGTATTCAGATGAATGTGGTCAAGGATCATTGTGACGACAAGTGTCCTGGAATATTGTGATGACACGGTTCATGGAGCATTGCGATGACAAGGGGCATGGCGAAATGTGAAGACAGGTGTCATGGGGCATTGTGATGACAGTGGTCATCTAGAATTGTGAAGAATGATATCATGGAGCACTGGGATGACAGGGGCCATGGAGCATTTTTCTGACTGGGGTCATGGGGCATTGTGATGACACAGCCATGGAACATTATGATGACAAGAATTCTGGAGCATTGTGATAAAAAGAGCATGGACCATTGTGATTAGAGGGGCCAAGGAGAATTCTGATGACAACGGCATGGAGCATTGTGATGAATGTGGTCATGGATCATTGTGATGACAAGTGTCGTGGAGCATTGTGATGACAGGGTTCATAGAGCATTGTGATGACACGGTTATGGAATATTGTGATGACCAGAATTCTGTAGCACTGTGATGAAAAGGGAACGGAGCATTGTGATTACAGGCGTCATGGAGCATTTTGATGACAATTGTTCCAGAACATTGTGAAGACAGGGATCATGGAGCCTAGTGATGAAAGGGGCCATGGAGCATTGTGATGACAGGCGTCATGGGACATTGTGTTGACAGTGGTCATGGAGCATTGTTAGAAAGGGAACATGGAGCAATTTGATTTCAGGGGCCATGAAAAATTGTGAATACATAGGCCATGGAGTATTCAGATGAATGTGGTCAAGGATCATTGTGACGACAAGTGTCCTGGAATATTGTGATGACACGGTTCATGGAGCATTGCCATGACAAGGGCCATGGCGAAATGTGAAGACAGGTGTCATGGGGCATTGTGATGACAGTGGTCATCTAGAATTGTGAAGAAAGATATCATGGAGCACTGGGATGACAGGGGCCATGGAGCATTGTGATGACAGGGGTCATGGGGCATTGTGATGACACGGCCATGGAACATTATGATGACAAGAATTCTGGAGCATTGTGATAAAAAGTGCATGGACCATTGTGATTAGAGGGGCTAAGGAGCATTCTGATGACAACGGCATGGAGCATTGTGATGACAAGGGTCATCGAGCACTGTGATGACAGTGGTCATGAAGCATTGTGATGAATGTGGTTATGGATCATTGTGATGACATGTGTCGTGGAGCATTGTGATGATAGGGGTCATAGAGCATTGTGATGACACGGTTATGGAATATTGTGATGACCAGAATTCTGTAGCACTGTGATGAAAGGGGAATGGAGCATTGTGATTACAGGGGTCATGGAGCTTTGTGATGAAAATTGCTTAGAACATTGTGAAGACAGGTATCATAGAGCATAGTGATGAAAGGGGCCATGGAGCATTGTGATGACAGGCGTCATGGGACAATGTGTTGACAGTGGTCATGGAGCATTGTTAGAAAGGGAACATGGAGCAATTTGATTTCAGAGTCCATGAAAAATTGTGAATACATAGACCATGGTGTATTCAGATGAATGTGGTCAAGGATCATTGTGACGACAAGTGTCCTGGAATATTGTGATGACACGGTTCATGGAGCATTGCGAAGGCAAGGGCCATGGCGAAATGTGAAGACAGGTGTAATGGGGCATTGTGATGACAGTGGTCATGAAGCATTGTGATGAATGTGGTCATTCATCATTGTGATGACAAGTGTCGAGGAGCATTGTGATGACACGGTGATGGAATATTGTGATGACCAGAATTCTGTAGCACTGTGATGAAAGGGGAATGGAGCATTGTGATTACAGGGGTCATGGTGCATTGTGATGACAATTGTTCTAGAACATTGTGAAGGCAGGGATCATGGAGCATAGTGATGAAAGGGCCATGGAGCATTGTGATGACAGGCGTCATGGGACAATGTGTTGACAGTGGTCATGGAGCATTGTTAGAAAGGGAACATGGAGCAATTTGATTTCAGGGGCCATGAAAAATTGTGAATACATAGGCCATGGAGTATTCAGATCAATGTGGTCATGGATCATTGTGATGACAAGTGTCGTGGAGCATTGTGATGACAGGGGTCATAGAGCATTGTGATGACAAGGTTATGGAATATTGTGATGACCAGATTTCTGTAGCACTGTGATGAAAAGGGAATGGAGCATTTTGATTACAGCGGTCATGGAGCATTGTGATGACAATTGTTCTAGAACATTGTGAAGACAGGGATCATGGAGCATAGTGATTAAAGGGGCCATGGAGCATTGTGATGACAGGCGTCATGGGACATTGTGTTGGCTGTGGTCATGGAGCATTGTTAGAAAGGGAACATGGAGCAATTTGATTTCAGGGGCCATGAAAAATTGTGAATACATAGACCATGGTGTATTCAGATGAAAGTGTTCAAGGATCATTGTGACGAAAAGTGTCCTGGAATATTGTGATGACACGGTTCATGGAGCATTGTGATGACAAGGGCCATGGCGAAATGTGAAGACAGGTGTCTTGGGGCATTTTGATGACAATGGTCATCTAGAATTGTGAAGAAAGATATCATGGAGAACTGGGATGACAGGGGCCATGGAGCATTGTGATGACAGGGTCATGGGGCATTGTGATGACACGGCCATGGAACATTATGATGACAAGAATTCTGCAGCATTGTGATAAAAAGGGCTTGGACCATTGTGATTAGAGGGGCCAAGGAGCATTCTGATGACAACGGCATGGAGCATTGTGATGACAAGGGTCATCGAGCATTGTGATGACACTGGTCATGAAGCATTGTGATGAATGTGGTCATGGATCATTGTGATGACAAGTGTCGTGGAGCATTTTGATGACAGGGGTCATAGAGCATTGTGATGACACGGTTATGGAATATTGTGATGACCAGAATTCTGTAGCACTGTGATGAATAGGGAATGGAGCATTGTGATTACAGGGGTCATGGAGCATTGTGATGACAATTGTTCCAGAACATTGTGAAGACAGGGATCATGGAGCCTAGTGATGAAAGTGGCCATGGAGCATTGTGATGACAGGCGTCATGGGACAATGTGTTGACAGTGGTCATGGAGCATTGTTAGAAAGGGAACATGGAGCAATTTGATTTCAGGGGCCATGAAAAATTGTGAATACATAGGCCATGGAGTATTCAGATGAATGTGGTCAAGGATCATTGTGACAAATGTGTCCTGGAATATTGTGATGACACGGTTCATGGAGCATTGCGATGACAAGGGCCATGGCGAAATGTGAAGACAGGTGTCATGGGAAATTGTGATGACAGTGGTCATCTAGAATTGTGAAGAAAGATATCATGGAGCACTGGGATGACTGGGGCCATGGAGCATTGTGATGACAGTGGTCATGGGGCATTGTGATGACACGGCCATGGAACATTATGATGGCAAGAATTCTGGAGCATTGTGATAAAAAGGGCATGGACCATTGTGATTAGAGGGGCCAAGGAGCATTCTGATGACAACGGCATGGAGCATTGGGATGACAAGGGTTATCGAGCATTGTGATGACAGTGGTCATGAAGCATTGTGATGAATGTGGTCATGGATCATTGTGATGACAATTGTCGTGGAACATTTTGATGACAGGGGTCATAGAGCATTGTGATGACACATTCATGGAATATTGTGATGACCAGAATTCTGTAGCACTGTGATGAAAAGGGAATGGAGCATTGTGATTACAGGGGTCATGGAGCATTGTGATGACAATTGTTCTAGAACATTGTGAAGACAGGGATCATGGAGCATAGTGATTAAAGGGGCCATGGAGCATTGTGATGACAGGCGTCATGGGACAATGTGTTGGCTGTGGTCATGGAGCTTTGTTAGAAAGGGAACATGGAGCAATTTGATTTCAGGGGCCATGAAAAATTGTGAATACATAGGCCATGGAGTATTCAGATGAATGTGGTCAAGGATCATTGTGACGAAAAGTGTACTGGAATATTGTGATGACACGGTTCATGGAGCATTGCGATGACAAGGGCCATCGTGAAATGCGAGGAATGGTGTCATGGGGCATTGTGATGACAGTGGTCATCTAGAATTGTGAAGAAAGATATCATGGAGCACTGGGATGACAGGGGCCATGGAGCATTGTGATGACACGGTTATGGAATATTGTGATGACCAGAATTCTGTAGCACTGTGATGAATAGGGAATGGAGCATTGTGATTACAGGGGTCATGGAGCATTGTGATGACAATTGTTCTAGAACATTGTGAAGACAGGGATCATGGAGCATAGTGATGAAAGGGGCCATGGAGCATTGTGATGACAGGTGTCATGGGACATTGTGTGGACAGTGGTCATGGAGCATTGTTAGAAAGAGAACATGGAGCATTTTGATTTCAGCGGCCATGAAAAATTGTGAATACATAGGCCATGGAGTATTCAGATGAATGTGGTCAAGGATCATTGTGACGACAAGTGTCCTGGAATATTGTGATGACACGGTTCATGGAGCATTGCGATGACAAGGGGCATGGCGAAATGTGAAGACAGGTGTCATGGGGCATTGTGATGACAGTGGTCATCTAGAATTGTGAAGAATGATATCATGGAGCACTGGGATGACAGGGGCCATGGAGCATTTTTCTGACTGGGGTCATGGGGCATTGTGATGACACAGCCATGGAACATTATGATGACAAGAATTCTGGAGCATTGTGATAAAAAGGTCATGGACAATTGTGATTAGAGGGGCCAAGGAGCATTCTGATGACAACGGCATGGAGCATTGTGATGACAAGGGTCATCGAGCATTTTGATGACAGTGGTCCGGAAGCATTGTGATGAATGCGGTTATGGATCATTGTGATGATAAGTGTCGTGGAGCATTGTGATGACAGGGGTCATAGAGCATTGTGATGACACGGTTATGGAATATTGTGATGACCAGAATTCTGTAGCACGGGAATGAAAGGGAATGGAGCATTGTGATTACAGGGGTCATGGATCATTGTGATGACAATTGTTCTAGAACATTGTGAAGACAGGGATCATCGAGCATAGTGATTAAAAGGGCCATGGAGCATTGTGATGACAGGGATCATGGGGCATTGTGATGACACGGCCAAGGAACATTATGATGACAAGAATTCTGGAGCATTGTGATAAAAAGAGCATGGACCATTGTGATTAGAGGGGCCAAGGAGAATTCTGATGACAACGGCATGGAGCATTGTGATGAATGTGGTCATGGATCATTGTGATGATAAGTGTCGTGGAGCATTGTGATGACAGGGTTCATAGAGCATTGTGATGACACGGTTATGGAATATTGTGATGACCAGAATTCTGTAGCACTGTGATGAAAAGGGAACGGAGCATTGTGATTACAGGCGTCATGGAGCATTTTGATGACAATTGTTCCAGAACATTGTGAAGACAGGGATCATGGAGCCTAGTGATGAAAGGGGCCATGGAGCATTGTGATGACAGGCGTCATGGGACAATGTGTTGACAGTGGTCATGGAGCATTGTTAGAAAGGGAACATGGAGCAATTTGATTTCAGGGGCCATGAAAAATTGTGAATACATAGGCCATGGAGTATTCAGATGAATGTGGTCAAGGATCATTGTGACGACAAGTGTCCTGGAATATTGTGATGACACAGTTCATGGAGCATTGCCATGACAAGGGCCATGGCGAAATGTGAAGACAGGTGTCATGGGGCATTGTGATGACAGTGGTCATCTAGAATTGTGAAGAAAGATATCATGGAGCACTGGGATGACAGGGGCCATGGAGCATTGTGATGACAGGGTTCATGGGGCATTGTGATGACACGGCCATGGAACATTATGATGACAAGAATTCTGGAGCATTGTGATAAAAAGTGCATGGACCATTGTGATTAGAGGGGCTAAGGAGCATTCTGATGACAACGGCATGGAGCATTGTGATGACAAGGGTCATCGAGCACTGTGATGACAGTGGTCATGAAGCATTGTGATGAATGTGGTTATGGATCATTGTGATGACATGTGTCGTGGAGCATTGTGATGATAGGGGTCATAGAGCATTGTGATGACACGGTTATGGAATATTGTGATGACCAGAATTCTGTAGCACTGTGATGAAAGGGGAATGGAGCATTGTGATTACAGGGGTCATGGAGCTTTGTGATGACAATTGCTTAGAACATTGTGAAGACAGGTATCATAGAGCATAGTGATGAAAGGGGCCATGGAGCATTGTGATGACAGGCGTCATGGGACAATGTGTTGACAGTGGTCATGGAGCATTGTTAGAAAGGGAACATGGAGCAATTTGATTTCAGAGTCCATGAAAAATTGTGAATACATAGACCATGGTGTATTCAGATGAATGTGGTCAAGGATCATTGTGACGACAAGTGTCCTGGAATATTGTGATGACACGGTTCATGGAGCATTGCGAAGGCAAGGGCCATGGCGAAATGTGAAGACAGGTGTAATGGGGCATTGTGATGACAGTGGTCATCTAGAATTGTGAAGAAAGATATCATGGAGCACTGGGATGACAGGGGCCATGGAGCATTGTGAAGACAGGGGTCATGGGGCATTGTGATGACATGGCCATGGAACATTTTTATGACAAGAATTCGGGAGCATTGTGTTAAAAAGAGCATGGACCATTGTGATTAGAGGGGCCAAGGAGCATTCTGATGACAACGGCATGGAGCATTGTGATGACAAGGGTCATCGAGCATTGTGATGACAGTGGTCATGAAGCATTGTGATGAATGTGGTCATGGATCATTGTGATGACAAGTGTCGTGGAGCATTGTGATGACAGGGGTCATAGAGCATTGTGATGACACGGTTATGGAATATTGTGATGACCAGAATTCTGTAGCACTGTGATGAAAGGGGAATGGAGCATTGTGATTACAGGGGTCATGGTGCATTGTGATGACAATTGTTCTAGAACATTGTGAAGGCAGGGATCATGGAGCATAGTGATGAAAGGGCCATGGAGCATTGTGATGACAGGCGTCATGGGACAATGTGTTGACAGTGGTCATGGAGCATTGTTAGAAAGGGAACATGGAGCAATTTGATTTCAGGGGCCATGAAAAATTGTGAATACATAGGCCATGGAGTATTCAGATCAATGTGGTCATGGATCATTGTGATGACAAGTGTCGTGGAGCATTGTGATGTCAGGGGTCATAGAGCATTGTGATGACAAGGTTATGGAATATTGTGATGACCAGATTTCTGTAGCACTGTGATGAAAAGGGAATGGAGCATTTTGATTACAGCGGTCATGGAGCATTGTGATGACAATTGTTCTAGAACATTGTGAAGACAGGGATCATGGAGCATAGTGATTAAAGGGGCCATGGAGCATTGTGATGACAGGCGTCATGGGACATTGTGTTGGCTGTGGTCATGGAGCATTGTTAGAAAGGGAACATGGAGCAATTTGATTTCAGGGGCCATGAAAAATTGTGAATACATAGACCATGGTGTATTCAGATGAAAGTGTTCAAGGATCATTGTGACGAAAAGTGTCCTGGAATATTGTGATGACACGGTTCATGGAGCATTGTGATGACAAGGGCCATGGCGAAATGTGAAGACAGGTGTCTTGGGGCATTTTGATGACAATGGTCATCTAGAATTGTGAAGAAAGATATCATGGAGAACTGGGATGACAGGGGCCATGGAGCATTGTGATGACAGGGTCATGGGGCATTGTGATGACACGGCCATGGAACATTATGATGACAAGAATTCTGCAGCATTGTGATAAAAAGGGCTTGGACCATTGTGATTAGAGGGGCCAAGGAGCATTCTGATGACAACGGCATGGAGCATTGTGATGACAAGGGTCATCGAGCATTGTGATGACACTGGTCATGAAGCATTGTGATGAATGTGGTCATGGATCATTGTGATGACAAGTGTCGTGGAGCATTTTGATGACAGGGGTCATAGAGCATTGTGATGACACGGTTATGGAATATTGTGATGACCAGAATTCTGTAGCACTGTGATGAATAGGGAATGGAGCATTGTGATTACAGGGGTCATGGAGCATTGTGATGACAATTGTTCCAGAACATTGTGAAGACAGGGATCATGGAGCCTAGTGATGAAAGTGGCCATGGAGCATTGTGATGACAGGCGTCATGGGACAATGTGTTGACAGTGGTCATGGAGCATTGTTAGAAAGGGAACATGGAGCAAAGTGATTTCAGGGGCCATGAAAAATTGTGAATACATAGGCCATGGAGTATTCAGATGAATGTGGTCAAGGATCATTGTGACAAATGTGTCCTGGAATATTGTGATGACACGGTTCATGGAGCATTGCGATGACAAGGGCCATGGCGAAATGTGAAGACAGGTGTCATGGGAAATTGTGATGACAGTGGTCATCTAGAATTGTGAAGAAAGATATCATGGAGCACTGGGATGACTGGGGCCATGGAGCATTGTGATGACAGTGGTCATGGGGCATTGTGATGACACGGCC
Source organism: Eschrichtius robustus (assembly GCF_028021215.1). Taxonomy (NCBI): domain Eukaryota; kingdom Metazoa; phylum Chordata; class Mammalia; order Artiodactyla; family Eschrichtiidae; genus Eschrichtius; species Eschrichtius robustus. The sequence continues at coordinate 2,977,429 of NW_027175249.1, read as the reverse complement.
ATGGAACATTATGATGGCAAGAATTCTGGAGCATTTTGATAAAAAGGGCATGGACCATTGTGATTAGAGGGGCCAAGGAGCATTCTGATGACAACGGCATGGAGCATTGGGATGACAAGGGTTATCGAGCATTGTGATGACAGTGGTCATGAAGCATTGTGATGAATGTGGTCATGGATCCTTGTGATGACAATTGTCGTGGAACATTTTGATGACAGGGGTCATAGAGCATTGTGATGACACATTCATGGAATATTGTGATGACCAGAATTCTGTAGCACTGTGATGAAAAGGGAATGGAGCATTGTGATTACAGGGGTCATGGAGCATTGTGATGACAATTGTTCTAGAACATTGTGAAGACAGGGATCATGGAGCATAGTGATTAAAGGGGCCATGGAGCATTGTGATGACAGGCGTCATGGGACAATGTGTTGGCTGTGGTCATGGAGCATTGTTAGAAAGGGAACATGGAGCAATTTGATTTCAGGGGCCATGAAAAATTGTGAATACATAGGCCATGGAGTATTCAGATGAATGTGGTCAAGGATCATTGTGACGAAAAGTGTACTGGAATATTGTGATGACACGGTTCATGGAGCATTGCGATGACAAGGGCCATCGTGAAATGCGAGGAATGGTGTCATGGGGCATTGTGATGACAGTGGTCATCTAGAATTGTGAAGAAAGATATCATGGAGCACTGGGATGACAGGGGCCATGGAGCATTGTGATGACACGGTTATGGAATATTGTGATGACCAGAATTCTGTAGCACTGTGATGAATAGGGAATGGAGCATTGTGATTACAGGGGTTATGGAGCATTGTGATGACAATTGTTCTAGAACATTGTGAAGACAGGGATCATGGAGCATAGTGATGAAAGGGGCCATGGAGCATTGTGATGACAGGTGTCATGGGACATTGTGTGGACAGTGGTCATGGAGCATTGTTAGAAAGAGAACATGGAGAATTTTGATTTCAGGGGCCATGAAAAATTGTGAATACATAGGCCATGGAGTATTCAGATGAATGTGGTCAAGGATCATTGTGACGACAAGTGTCCTGGAATATTGTGATGACACGGTTCATGGAGCATTGCGATGACAAGGGGCATGGCGAAATGTGAAGACAGGTGTCATGGGGCATTGTGATGACAGTGGTCATCTAGAATTGTGAAGAATGATATCATGGAGCACTGGGATGACAGGGGCCATGGAGCATTTTTCTGACTGGGGTCATGGGGCATTGTGATGACACAGCCATGGAACATTATGATGACAAGAATTCTGGAGCATTGTGATAAAAAGGTCATGGACAATTGTGATTAGAGGGGCCAAGGAGCATTCTGATGACAACGGCATGGAGCATTGTGATGACAAGGGTCATCGAGCATTGTGATGACAGTGGTCATGAAGCATTGTGATGAACGTGGTCATGGATCATTGTGATGACAAGTGTCGTGGAGCATTGTGATGACAGGGGTCATAGAGCATTGTGATGACACGGTTATGGAATATTGTGATGACTAGAATTCTGTAGCACGGGAATGAAAGGGAATGGAGCATTGTGATTACAGGGGTCATGGATCATTGTGATGACAATTGTTCTAGAACATTGTGAAGACAGGGATCATCGAGCATAGTGATTAAAGGGGCCATGGAGCATTGTGATGACAGGCGTCATGGGACATTGTGTTGGCAGTGGTCATGGAGCATTGTTAGAAAGGGAACATGGAGCAATTTGATTTCAGGGGCCATGAAAAATTGTGAATACATAGGCCATGAAGTATTCAGATGAATGTGGTCAAGGATCATTGTGACGAAAAGTGTACTGGAATATTGTGATGACACGGTTCATGGAGCATTGCGATGACAAGGGCCATGGCGAAATGTGAAGACAGGTGTCATGGGGCATTGTGATGACAGTGGTCATCTAGATTTGTGAAGAATGATATCATGGAGCACTGGGATGACAGGGACCATGGAGCATTGTGATGACAGGGATCATGGGGCATTGTGATGACACGGCCAAGGAACATTATGATGACAAGAATTCTGGAGCATTGTGATAAAAAGAGCATGGACCATTGTGATTAGAGGGGCCAAGGAGCATTCTGATGACAACGGCATGGAGCATTGTGATGACAAGGGTCATCGAGCATTGTGATGACAGTGTTCAGGAAGCATTGTGATGAATGCGGTTATGGATCATTGTGATGATAAGTGTCGTGGAGCATTGTGATGACAGGGGTCATAGAGCATTGTGATGACACGGTTATGGAATATTGTGATGACCAGAATTCTGTAGCACTGTGATGAAAAGGGAATGGAGCATTGTGATTACAGGGGTCATGGATCATTGTGATGACAATTGTTCTAGAACATTGTTAAGACAGATATCATCGAGCACAGTGATTAAAGGGGCCATGGAGCATTGTGATGACAGGCGTCATGGGACATTGTGTTGGCAGAGATCATGGAGCATTGTTAGAAAGGGAACATGGACCAATTTGATTTCAGGGGCCATGAAAAATTGTGAATACATAGGCCATGGAGTATTCAGATGAATGTGGTCAAGGATCATTGTGACGACAATTGTCCTGGAATATTGTGATGACACGGTTCATGGAGCATTGCGATGACAAGGGCCATGGCGAAATGTGAAGACAGGTGTCATGGGGCTTTGTGATGACAGTGGTCATCTAGAATTGTGAAGAAAGATATCATGGAGCAGTGGGATGACAGGGGCCATGGAGCATTGTGATGACAGGGGTCATGGGGCATTGTGATGACACGGCCATGGAACATTATGATGACAAGAATTCTGGAGCATTGTGATAAAAAGAGCATGGACCATTGTGATTAGAGGGGCCAAGGAGAATTCTGATGACAACGGCATGGAGCATTGTGATGAATGTGGTCATGGATCATTGTGATGACAAGTGTCGTGGAGCATTGTGATGACAGGGGTCATAGAGCATTGCGATGACACGGTTATGGAATATTGTGATGACCAGAATCCTGTAGCACTGTGATGAAAAGGGAATGGAGCATTGTGATTACAGGGGTCATGGATCATTGTGATGACAATTGTTCTAGAACATTGTTAAGACAGATATCATCTAGCACAGTGATTAAAGGGGCCATGGAGCATTGTGATGACAGGCGTCATGGGACATTGTGTTGGCAGTGATCATGGAGCATTGTTAGAAAGGGAACATGGAGCAATTTAATTTCAGGGGCCATGAAACATTGTGAATACATAGGCCATGGAGTATTCAGATGAATGTGGTCAAGGATCATTGTGACGAAAAGTGTCCTGGAATATTGTGATGACACGGTTCATGGAGCATTGCGATGACAAGGGGCATGGCGAAATGTGAAGACAGGTGTCATGGGGCATTGTGATGACAGTGGTCATCTAGAATTGTGAAGAATGATATCATGGAGCACTGGGATGACAGGGGCCATGGAGCATTTTTCTGACTGGGGTCATGGGGCATTGTGATTACACAGCCATGGAACATTATGATGACAAGAATTCTGGAGCATTGTGATAAAAAGGTCATGGACAATTGTGATTAGAGGGGCCAAGGAGCATTCTGATGACAACGGCATGGAGCATTGTGATGACAAGGGTCATCGAGCATTGTGATGACAGTGGTCATGAAGCATTGTGATGAAAGTGGTCATGGATCATTGTGATGACAAGTGTCGTGGAGCATTGTGATGACAGGGGTCATAGAGCATTGTGATGACACGGTTATGGAATATTGTGATGACCAGAATTCTGTAGCACGGGAATGAAAGGGAATGGAGCATTGTGATTACAGGGGTCATGGATCATTGTGATGACAATTGTTCTAGAACATTGTGAAGACAGGGATCATCGAGCATAGTGATTAAAGGGGCCATGGAGCATTGTGATGACAGGCGTCATGGGACATTGTGTTGGCAGTGGTCATGGAGCATTGTTAGAAAGGGAACATGGAGCAATTTGATTTCAGGGGCCATGAAAAATTGTGAATACATAGGCCATGAAGTATTCAGATGAATGTGGTCAAGGATCATTGTGACGAAAAGTGTACTGGAATATTGTGATGACACGGTTCATGGAGCATTGCGATGACAAGGGCCATGGCGAAATGTGAAGACAGGTGTCATGGGGCATTGTGATGACAGTGGTCATCTAGATTTGTGAAGAATGATATCATGGAGCACTGGGATGACAGGGGCCATGGAGCATTGTGATGACAGGGATCATGGGGCATTGTGATGACACGGCCAAGGAACATTATGATGACAAGAATTCTGGAGCATTGTGATAAAAAGAGCATGGACCATTGTGATTAGAGGGGCCAAGGAGCATTCTGATGACAACGGCATGGAGCATTGTGATGACAAGGGTCATCGAGCATTGTGATGACAGTGTTCAGGAAGCATTGTGATGAATGCGGTTATGGATCATTGTGATGATAAGTGTCGTGGAGCATTGTGATGACAGGGGTCATAGAGCATTGTGATGACACGGTTATGGAATATTGTGATGACCAGAATTCTGTAGCACTGTGATGAAAAGGGAATGGAGCATTGTGATTACAGGGGTCATGGATCATTGTGATGACAATTGTTCTAGAACATTGTTAAGACAGATATCATCGAGCACAGTGATTAAAGGGGCCATGGAGCATTGTGATGACAGGCGTCATGGGACATTGTGTTGGCAGAGATCATGGAGCATTGTTAGAAAGGGAACATGGACCAATTTGATTTCAGGGGCCATGAAAAATTGTGAATACATAGGCCATGGAGTATTCAGATGAATGTGGTCAAGGATCATTGTGACGACAATTGTCCTGGAATATTGTGATGACACGGTTCATGGAGCATTGCGATGACAAGGGCCATGGCGAAATGTGAAGACAGGTGTCATGGGGCTTTGTGATGACAGTGGTCATCTAGAATTGTGAAGAAAGATATCATGGAGCAGTGGGATGACAGGGGCCATGGAGCATTGTGATGACAGGGGTCATGGGGCATTGTGATGACACGGCCATGGAACATTATGATGACAAGAATTCTGGAGCATTGTGATAAAAAGAGCATGGACCATTGTGATTAGAGGGGCCAAGGAGAATTCTGATGACAACGGCATGGAGCATTGTGATGAATGTGGTCATGGATCATTGTGATGACAAGTGTCGTGGAGCATTGTGATGACAGGGGTCATAGAGCATTGCGATGACACGGTTATGGAATATTGTGATGACCAGAATCCTGTAGCACTGTGATGAAAAGGGAATGGAGCATTGTGATTACAGGGGTCATGGATCATTGTGATGACAATTGTTCTAGAACATTGTTAAGACAGATATCATCTAGCACAGTGATTAAAGGGGCCATGGAGCATTGTGATGACAGGCGTCATGGGACATTGTGTTGGCAGTGATCATGGAGCATTGTTAGAAAGGGAACATGGAGCAATTTGATTTCAGGGGCCATGAAAAATTGTGAATACATAGGCCATGGAGTATTCAGATGAATGTGGTCAAGGATCATTGTGACGAAAAGTGTACTGGAATATTGTGATGACACGGTTCATGGAGCATTGCGATGACAAGGGCCATGGTGAAATATGAAGACAGGTGTCATGGGGCATTGTGATGACAGTGGTCATCTAGAATTGTGAAGAAAGATATCATGGAGCAGTGGGATGACAGGGGCCATGGAGCATTGTGATGACAGGGGTCATGGGGCATTGTGATGACACAGCCATGGAACATTATGATGACAAGAATTCTGGAGCATTGTTATAAATAGGGCATGGACCATTGTGATTAGAGGGGCCAAGGAGCATTCTGATGACAACGGCATGGAGCATTGTGATGACAAGTGTCATCGAGCATTGTGATGACAGTGGTCATGAAGCATTGTGATGAATGTGGTCATGGATCATTGTGATGACAAGTGTCGTGGAGCATTGTGATGACAGGGGTCATAGAGCATTGTGATGACACGGTTATGGAATATTGTGATGACCAGAATTCTGTAGCACTGTGATGAAAAGGGAATGGAGCATTATGATTACAGGGGTCATGGAGCATTGTGATGACAATTGTTATAGAACATTGTGATGACAGGGATCATGGAGCATAGTGATGAAAGGGGCAATGGAGCATTGTGATGACAGGCGTCATGGGACAATGTGTTGACAGTGGTCATGGAGCATTGTTAGAAAGGGAACATGGAGCAATTTGATTTCAGGGGCCATGAAAAATTGTGAATACATAGGCCATGGGGTATTCAGATCAATGTGGTCATGGATCATTGTGATGACAAGTGTCGTGGAGCATTGTGATGACAGGGGTCATAGAGCATTGTGATGACATGGTTATGGAATATTGTGATGACCAGAATTCTGTAGCACTGTGATGAATAGCGAATGGAGTATTGTGATTACAGGGGTCAAGAAGCATTGTGATAACAATTGTTCTAGGAGATTGTGATGACAGGGATCATGGAGCATAGTGATTAAAGGGGCCATGGAGCATTGTCATGAGAGGCGTCATGGGACAATGTGTTGACAGTGCTCATGGAGCATTGTTAGAAAGGGAACATGGAGCAATTTGATTTCAGGGGCCATGAAAAATTGTGAATACATAGGCCATGGAGTATTTAGATGAATGTGGTCAAGGATCATTGTGACGACAAGTGTCCTGGAATATTGTGATGACACGGTTCATGAAGAATTGCGATGACAAGGGCCATGGCGAAATGTGAAGACAGGTGTCATGGGGCTTTGTGATGACAGTGGTCATTTAGAATTGTGAAGAAAGATATCATGGAGCAGTGGGATGACAGGGGCCATGGAGCATTGTGATGACAGGGGTCATGGGGCATTGTGATGACACGGCCATGGAACATTATGATGACAAGAATTCTGGAGCATTGAGATAAATAGGGCATGGACCATTGTGATTAGAGGGGCCAAGGAGCATTCTGATGACAACGGCATGGAGCATTGTGATGACAAGGGTCATCGAGCATTGTGATGACAGTGGTCATGAAGCATTGTGATGAAAGTGGTCATGGATCATTGTGATGACAAGTGTCGTGGAGCATTGTGATGACAGGGGTCATAGAGCATTGTGATGACACGGTTATGGAATATTGTGATGACCAGAATTCTGTAGCACTGTGATGAAAGGGGAATGGAGCATTGTGATTACAGGGGTCATGGTGCATTGTGATGAAAATTGTTCTAGAACATTGTGAAGACAGGGATCATGGAGCATAGTGATGAAAGGGCCGTGGAGCATTGTGATGACAGGCGTCATGGGACAATTTGTTGACAGTGGTCATGGAGGATTGTTAGAAAGGGAACATGGAGCAATTTGATTTCAGGGGCCATGAAAAATTGGGAATACATAGGCCATGGAGTATTTAGATGAATGTGGTCAAGGATCATTGTGACGACAAGTGTCCTGGAATATTGTGATGACCCGCTTCATGGAGCATTGCGATGACAAGGGCCATGGCGAAATGTGAAGATAGGTGTCATGGGGCTTTGTGATGACAGTGGTCATCTAGAATTGTGAAGAAAGATACCATGGAGCAGTGGGATGACAGGGGACATGGAGCATTGTGATGACAGGGGTCATGAGGCATTGTGATGACACGGCCATGGAACATTATGATGACAAGTATTCTGGAGCATTGTGATAAAAAGAGCATGGAGCATTGTGATTAGAGGGGCCAAGGAGCATTCTGATGACAACGGAATGGAGCATTGTGATGACAAGGTTCATCGAGCATTTTGATGACAGTGGTCATGAAGCATTGTGATGAATGTGGTCATGGATCATTGTGATGACAAGTGTCGTGGAGCATTGTGATGACAGGGGTCATTGGGCATTGTGATGACACGGTTATGGAATATTGTGATGACCAGAATTCTGTAGCACTGTGATGAAAAAGGAATGGAGCATTGTGATTACAGGGGTCATGGAGCATTGTGATGACAATTGTTCTAGGACATTGTGATTACAGGGATCATGGAGCATAGTGATGAATGGGGCCATGGAGCATTGTGATGACAGGTGTCATGGGACATTGTGTGGACAGTGGTCATGGAGCATTGTTAGAAAGGGAACATGGAGCAATTTGATTTCTGGGGCCATGAAAAATTTTGAATACATAGGCCATGGAGTATTCAGATGAATGTGGTCAAGGATCATTGTGACGACATGTGTCCTGGAATATTGTGATGACACGGTTCATGGAGCATTGCGATGACAAGGGCTATGGCGAAATGTGAAGACAGGTGTCATGGGGCATTGTGATGACAGTGGTCATCTAGAATTGTGAAGAATGATATCATGGAGCACTGGGATGACAGGGGCCATGGAGCATTGTGATGACAGGGGTCATGGGGCATTGTGATGACACAGCCATGGAACATTATGATGACAAGAATTCTGGAGCATTGTGATAAAAAGGTCATGGACCATTGTGATTAGAGGGGCCAAGGAGCATTCTGATGACAACGGCATGGAGCATTGTGATGACAAGGGTCATCGAGCATTGTGATGAGAGTGGTCAGGAAGCATTGTGATGAATGCGGTTATGGATCATTGTGATGATAAGTGTCGTGGAGCATTGTGATGACAGTGGTCATAGAGCATTGTGATGACACGGTTATGGAATATTGTGATGACCAGAATTCTGTAGCACTGGAATGAAAGGGAATGGAGCATTGTGATTACAGGGGTCATGGATCATTGTGATGACAATTGTTCTAGAACATTGTGAAGACAGGGATCATCGAGCATAGTGATTAAAGGGGCCATGGAGCATTGTGGTGACAGGCGTCATGGGACATTCTGTTGGCAGTGGTCATGGAGCATTGTTAGAAAGGGAACATGGAGTAATTTGATTTCAGGGGCCATGAAAAATTGTGAATACATAGGCCATGGAGTATTCACATGAATGTGGTCAAGGATCATTGTGACGAAAAGTGTACTGGAATATTGTGATGACACGGTTATGGAATATTGTGATGACCAGAATTTTGTAGCACTGTGATGAATAGGGAATGGAGCATTATGATTACAGGGGTCATGGAGCATTGTGATGACAGGCGTCATGGGACAATGTGTTGACAGTGGTCATGGAGCATTGTTAGAAAGGGAACATGGAGCAATTTGATTTCAGGGGCCATGAAAAATTGTGAATACATAGGCCATGGAGTATTCAGATGAATGTGCTCAAGGATCATTGTGACGACAAGTGTCCTGGAATATTGTGATGACACGGTTCATGGAGCATTGTGATGACAAGGGCCATGGCGAAATGTGAAGACAGGTGTCATGGGGCATTGTGATGACGGTGGTCATCTAGAATTGTGAAGAAAGATATCATGGAGCACTGGGATGACAGGGGCCATGGAGCATTGTGATGACAGGGGTCATGGGGCATTGTGATGACACGGCCATGGAACATTATGATGACAAGAATTCTGGAGCATTGTGATAAAAAGGGCATGGATAATTGTGATTAGAGGGGCCAAGGAGAATTCTGATGACAACGGCATGGAGCATTGTGATGACAAGGGTCATCGAGCATTGTGATGACAGTGGTCATGAAGCATTGTGATGAATGGGGTCATGGATCATTGTGATGACAAGTGTCGTGGAGCATTGTGATGACAGGGGTCATAGAGCATTGTGATGACACGGTTATGGAATATTGTGATGACCAGAATTCTGTAGCACTGTGATGAAAAGGGAATGGAGCATTATGATTACAGGGGTCATGGAGCATTGTGATGACAATTGTTCTAGAACATTGTGATGACAGGGGTCATGGAGCATAGTGATGAAAGGGGCAATGGAGCATTGTGATGACAGGCGTCATGGGACAATGTGTTGACAGTGGTCATGGAGCATTGTTAGAAAGGGAACATGGAGCAATTTGATTTCAGGGGCAATGAAAAATTGTGAATACATAGGCCATGGAGTATTCAGATCAATGTGGTCATGGATCATTGTGATGACAAGTGTCGTGGAGCATTGTGATGACAGGGGTCATAGAGCATTGTGATGACATGGTTATGGAATATTGTGATGACCAGAATTCTGTAGCACTGTGATGAAAAGCGAATGGAGCATTGTGATTACAGGGGTCAAGAAGCATTGTGATAACAATTGTTCTAGAACATTGTGATGACAGGGATCATGGAGCATAGTGATGAAAGGGGCCATGGAGCATTGTGATGACAGGCGTCATGGGACAATGTGTTGACAGTGGTCATGGAGCATTGTTAGAAAGGGAACATGGAGCAATTTGATTTCAGGGGCCATGAAAAATTGTGAATACATAGGCCATGGAGTATTCAGATGAATGTGGTCAAGGATCATTGTGACGACAAGTGTCCTGGAATATTGTGATGACACGGTTCATGGAGCATTGCGATGACAAGGGCCATGGCGAAATGTGAAGACAGGTGTCATGGGGTTTTGTGATGACAGTGGTCATTTAGAATTGTGAAGAAAGATATCATGGATCAGTGGGATGACAGGGGCCATGGAGCATTGTGATGACAGGGGTCATGGGGCATTGTGATGACACGGCCATGGAACATTATGATGACAAGAATTCTGGAGCATTGTGATAAATAGGGCATGGACCATTGTGATTAGAGGGGCCAAGGAGCATTCTGATGACAACGGCATGGAGCATTGTGATGACAAGGTTCATCGAGCATTGTGATGACAGTGGTCATGAAGCATTGTGATGAAAGTGGTCATGGATCATTGTGATGACAAGTGTCGTGGAGGATTGTGATGACAGGGGTCATAGAGCATTGTGATGACACGGTTATGGAAGTTTGTGATGACCAGAATTCTGTAGCACTGTGATGAAAAGGGAATGGAGCATTGTGATTACAGCGGTCGTGGAGCATTGTGATGAAAATTGTTCTAGAACATTGTGAAGACAGGGAACATGGAGCATAGTGATGAAAGGGGCCATGGAGCATTGTGATGACAGGCGTCATGGGACATTGTGTTGACATTGGTCATGGAGCAATGTTAGAAAGGGAACATGGAGCAATTTGATTTAAGGGGCCATGAAAAATTGTGAATACATAGGCCATGGAGTATTCAGATGAATGTGGTCAAGGATCATTGTGACGAAAAGTGTCCTGGAATATTGTGATGACACGGTTCATGGAGCATTGCGATGACAAGGGCCATGGCGAAATGTGAAGACAGGTGTCTTGGGGCATGGTGATGACAGTGGTCATCTAGAATTGTGAAGAAAGATATCATGGAGAACTGGGATGACAGGGGCCATGGAGAATTGTGATGACAGGGTCATGGGGCATTGTGATGACACGGCCATGGAACATTATGATGACAAGAATTCTGGAGCATTGTGATAAAAAGGGCATGGATAATTGTGATTAGAGGGGCCAAGGAGCATTCTGATGACAACGGCATGGAGCATTGTGATGACAAGGGTCATCGAGCATTGTGATGACAGTGGTCATGAAGCATTGTGATGAATGGGGTCATGGATCATTGTGATGACAAGTGTCGTGGAGCATTGTGATGACAGGGGTCATAGAGCATTGGGATGACACGGTTATAGAATATTGTGATGACCAGAATTCTGTAGCACTGTGATGAAAAGGGAATGGAGCATTGTGATTACAAGGGTCATGGAGCATTGTGATGACAATTGTTCTAGAACATTGTGAAGACCAGGATCATGGAGCATAGTGATGAAAGGGGCCATGGAGCATTGTGATGACAGGCGTCATGGGACAATTTGTTGACAGTGGTCATGGAGCATTGTTAGAAAGGGAACATGGAGCAATTTGATTTCAGGGGCTATGAAAAATTGTGAATACATAGACCATGGTGTATTCAGATGAAATTGGTCAAGGATCATTGTGACGAAAAGTGTCCTGGAATATTGTGATGACACGGTTCATGGAGCATTGCGATGACAAGGGCCATGGCGAAATGTGAAGACAGGTGTCTTGGGGCATGGTGATGACAGTGGTCATCTAGAATTGTGAAGAAAGATATCATGGAGAACTGGGATGACAGGGGCCATGGAGAATTGTGATGACAGGGTCATGGGGCATTGTGATGACACGGCCATGGAACATTATGATGACAAGAATTCTGGAGCATTGTGATAAAAAGGGCATGGACCATTGTGATTCGAAGGACCAAGGAGCATTCTGATGACAACGGCATGGAGCATTGTGATGACAAGGGTCATCGAGCATTGTGATGACAGTGGTCATGAAGCATTGTGATGAATGTGGTCATGGATCATTGTGATGACAAGTGTCGTGGAGCATTGTGATGACAGGGGTCATAGAGCATTGTGATGACACGGTTATGGAATTTTGTGATGACCAGAATTCTGTAGCACTGTGATGAAAAGGGAATGGAGCATTGTGATTACAGGGGTCATGGAGCATTGTGATGACAATTGTTCTAGAACATTGTGAAGACAGGGAAAATGGAGCATAGTGATGAAAGGGGCCATGGAGCATTGTGATGACAGGCGTCATGGGACATTGTGTTGACAGTGGTCATGGAGCATTGTTAGAAAGGGAACATGGAGCAATTTGATTTCAGGGGCCATGAAAAATTGTGAATACATAGGCCATGGAGTATTCAGATGAATGTGGTCAAGGATCATTGTGACGACAAGTGTCCTGGAATATTGTGATGACACGGTTCATGGAGCATTGCCATGACAAGGGCCATGGCGAAATGTGAAGACAGGTGTCATGGGGCATTGTGATGACAGTGGTCATCTAGAATTGTGAAGAAAGATATCATGGAGCACTGGGATGACAGGGGCCATGGAGCATTGTGATGACAGGGGTCATGGGGCATTGTGATGACACGGCCATGGAACATTATGATGACAAGAATTCTGGAGCATTGTGATAAAAAGTGCATGGACCATTGTGATTAGAGGGGCTAAGGAGCATTCTGATGACAACGGCATGGAGCATTGTGATGACAAGGGTCATCGAGCACTGTGATGACAGTGGTCATGAAGCATTGTGATGAATGTGGTTATGGATCATTGTGTTGACAAGTGTCGTGGAGCATTGTGATGATAGGTGTCATAGAGCATTGTGATGACACGGTTATGGAATATTGTGATGACCAGAATTGTGTAGCACTGTGATGAAAAGGGAATGGAGCATTGTGATTACAGGGGTCATGGATCTTTTTGATGACAATTGCTTAGAACATTGTGAAGACAGGGATCATAGAGCATAGTGATGAAAGGGGCCATGGAGCATTGTGATGACAGGCGTCATGGGACAATGTGTTGACAGTGGTCATGGAGCATTGTTAGAAAGGGAACATGGAGCAATTTGATTTCAGGGGCCATGAAAAATTGTGAATACATAGACCATGGTGTATTCAGATGAAAGTGGTCAAGGATCATTGTGACGAAATGTGTCCTGGAATATTGTGATGACACGGTTCATGGAGCATTGCGATGACAAGGGCCATGGCGAAATGTGAAGACAGGTGTCTTGGGGCATTGTGATGACAGTGGTCATCTAGAATTGTGAAGAAAGATATCATGGAGAACTGGGATGACAGGGGCCATGGAGCATTGTGATGACAGGGTCATGGGGCATTGTGATGACACGGCCATGGAACATTATGATGACAAGAATTCTGGAGCATTGTGATAAAATGGGCATGGACCATTGTGATTCGAGGGACCAAGGAGCATTCTGATGACAACGGCATGGAGCATTGTGATGACAAGGGTCATCGAGCATTGTGATGACAGTGGTCATGAAGCATTGTGAGGAATGTGGTCATGGATCATTGTGATGACAAGTGTCGTGGAGCATTGTGATGGCAGGGGTCATAGAGCATTGTGATGACACGGTTATGGAATATTGTGATGACCAGAATTCTTTAGCACTGTGATGAAAAGGGAATGGAGCATTGTGATTACAGGGGTCATGGAGCATTTTGATGTCAATTGTTCCAGAACATTGTGAAGACATGGATCATGGAGCCTAGTGATGAAAGGGGCCATGGAGCATTGTGATGACAGGCGTCATGGGACAATGTGTTGACAGTGGTCATGGAGCATTGTTAGAGAGGGAACATGGAGCAATTTGATTTCAGGGGCCATGAAAAATTGTGAATACATAGGCCATGGAGTATTCAGATGAATGTGGTCAAGGATCATTGTGACGACAAGTGTCCTGGAATATTGTGATGACACGGTTCATGGAGCATTGCCATGACAAGGGCCATGGCGAAATGTGAAGACAGGTGTCATGGGGCATTGTGATGACAGTGGTCATCTAGAATTGTGAAGAAAGATATCATGGAGCACTGGGATGACAGGGGCCATGGAGCATTGTGATGACAGGGGTCATGGGGCATTGTGATGACACGGCCATGGAACATTATGATGACAAGAATTCTGGAGCATTTTGATAAAAAGTGCATGGACCATTGTGATTAGAGGGGTAAGGAGCATTCTGATGACAACGGCATGGAGCATTGTGATGACAAGGGTCATCGAGCACTGTGATGACAGTGGTCATGAAGCATTGTGATGAATGTGGTTATGGATCATTGTGATGACAAGTGTCGTGGAGCATTGTGATGATAGGGGTCATAGAGCATTGTGATGACACGGTTATGGAATATTGTGATGACCAGAATTGTGTAGCACTGTGATGAAATGGGAATGGAGCATTGTGATTACAGGGGTCATGGAGCTTTGTGATGAAAATTGCTTAGAACATTGTGAAGACAGGGACCATAGAGCATAGTGATGAAAGGGCCATGGAGCATTGTGATGACAGGCGTCATGGGACATTGTGTTGACAGTTGTCATAGAGCATTGTTAGAAAGGGAACATGGAGCAATTTGATTTCAGGGGCCATGAAAAATTGTGAATACATAGGCCATGGAGTATTCAGATGAATGTGGTCAAGGATCATTGTGACGACAAGTGTCCTGGAATATTGTGATGACACGGTTCATGGAGCATTGCGATGAAAAGGGCCATGGCGAAATGTGAAGAAAGGTGTCATGGGGCATTGTGATGACAGTGGTCATCTAGAATTGTGAAGAAAGATATCATGGAGCACTGGGATGACAGGGGCCATGGAGCATTGTGATGACAGGGTTCATGGGGCATTGTGATGATACGGCCATGGAACATTATGATGACAAGAAGTCTGGAGCATTGTGATAAAAAGGGCATGGACTATTGTGATTAGAGGGGCCAAGGAGCATTCTGATGACAACGGCATGGAGCATTGTGATGACAAGGGTCATCGAGCATTGTGATGACAGTGGTCATAGAGCATTGTGATGACACGATTATGGAATATTGTGATGACCAGAATTCTGTAGCACTGTGATGAAAGGGGAATGGAGCATTGTGATTACAGGGGTCATGGTGCATTGTGATGACAGGGGTCATGGGGCATTGTGATGACACGGCCATGGAACATTATGATGACAAAAATTCTGGAGCATTGTGATAAAAAGGTCATGGACCATTGTGATTAGAGGGGCCAAGGAGCATTCTTATGACAACGGCATGGAGCATTGTGATGACAAGGGTCATCGAGCATTGTGATGACAGTGGTCATGAAGCATTGTGATGAATGTGGTCATGGATCATTGTGATGACAAGTGTCGTGGAGCATTGTGATGACAGGGGTCTTAGAGCATTGTGATGACACGGTTATGGAATATTGTGATGACCAGAATTCTTTAGCACTGTGATGAAAAGGGAATGGAGCATTGTGATTACAGGGGTCATGGAGCATTTTGATGACAATTGTTCCAGAACATTGTGAAGACAGGGATCATGGAGCCTAGTGATGAAAGGGGCCATGGA
This sequence comes from Eschrichtius robustus, assembly GCF_028021215.1. Taxonomy (NCBI): domain Eukaryota; kingdom Metazoa; phylum Chordata; class Mammalia; order Artiodactyla; family Eschrichtiidae; genus Eschrichtius; species Eschrichtius robustus. The sequence continues at coordinate 2,961,489 of NW_027175249.1, read as the reverse complement.
GCATTGTGATGACAGGCGTCATGGGACAATGTGTTGACAGTGGTCATGGAGCATTGTTAGAAAGGGAACATGGAGCAATTTGATTTCAGGGGCCATGAAAAATTGTGAATACATAGACCATGGTGTATTCAGATGAAAGTGGTCAAGGATCATTGTGACGAAATGTGTCCTGGAATATTGTGATGACACGGTTCATGGAGCATTGCGATGACAAGGGCCATGGCGAAATGTGAAGACAGGTGTCTTGGGGCATTGTGATGACAGTGGTCATCTAGAATTGTGAAGAAAGATATCATGGAGAACTGGGATGACAGGGGCCATGGAGCATTGTGATGACAGGGTCATGGGGCATTGTGATGACACGGCCATGGAACATTATGATGACAAGAATTCTGGAGCATTGTGATAAAATGGGCATGGACCATTGTGATTCGAGGGTCCAAGGAGCTTTCTGATGACAACGGCATGGAGCATTGTGATGACAAGGGTCATCGAGCATTGTGATGACAGTGGTCATGAAGCATTGTGATGAATGTGGTCATGGATCATTGTGATGACAAGTGTCGTGGAGCATTGTGATGACAGGGGTCATAGAGCATTGTGATGACACGGTTATGGAATATTGTGATGACCAGAATTCTTTAGCACTGTGATGAAAAGGGAATGGAGCATTGTGATTACAGGGGTCATGGAGCATTTTGATGACAATTTTTCCAGAACATTGTGAAGACAGGGATCATGGAGCCTAGTGATGAAAGGGGCCATGGAGCATTGTGATGACAGGCGTCATGGGACAATGTGTTGACAGTGGTCATGGAGCATTGTTAGAAAGGGAACATGGAGCAATTTGATTTCAGAGTCCATGAAAAATTGTGAATACATAGACCATGGTGTATTCAGATGAATGTGGTCAAGGATCATTGTGACGACAAGTGTCCTGGAATATTGTGATGACACGATTCATGGAGCATTGCGAAGGCAAGGGCCATGGCGAAATGTGAAGACAGGTGTAATGGGGCATTGTGATGACAGTGGTCATCTAGAATTGTGAAGGAAGATATCATGGAGCACTGGGATGACAGGGGCCATGGAGCATTGTGAAGACAGGGTTCATGGGGCATTGTGATGACATGGCCATGGAACATTTTTATGACAAGAATTCGGGAGCATTGTGTTAAAAAGAGCATGGACCATTGTGATTAGAGGGGCCAAGGAGCATTCTGATGACAACGGCATGGAGCATTGTGATGACAAGGGTCATCGAGCATTGTGATGACAGTGGTCATGAATCATTGTGATGAATGTGGTCATGGATCATTGTGATGACAAGTGTCGTGGAGCATTGTGATGACAGGGGTCATAGAGCATTGTGATGACACGGTTATGGAATATTGTGATGACCAGAATTCTGTAGCACTGTGATGAAAGGGGAATGGAGCATTGTGATTACAGGGGTCATGGTGCATTGTGATGACAATTGTTCTAGAACATTGTGAAGGCAGGGATCATGGAGCATAGTGATGAAAGGGCCATGGAGCATTGTGATGACAGGCGTCATGGGACAATGTGTTGACAGTGGTCATGGAGCATTGTTAGAAAGGGAACATGGAGCAATTTGATTTCAGGGGCCATGAAAAATTGTGAATACATAGGCCATGGAGTATTCAGATCAATGTGGTCATGGATCATTGTGATGACAAGTGTCGTGGAGCATTGTGATGACAGGGGTCATAGAGCATTGTGATGACAAGGTTATGGAATATTGTGATGACCAGATTTCTCTAGCACTGTGATGAAAAGGGAATGGAGCATTTTGATTACAGCGGTCATGGAGCATTGTGATGACAATTGTTCTAGAACATTGTGAAGACAGGGATCATGGAGCATAGTGATTAAAGGGGCCATGGAGCATTGTGATGACAGGCGTCATAGGACAATGTGTTGATAGTGGTCATGGAGCCTTGTTAGAAAGGGAACATGGAGCAATTTGATTTCAGGGGTCATGAAAAATTGTGAATACATAGGCCATGGAGTATTCAGATGAAAGTGGTCAAGGATCATTGTGACGAAAAGTGTCCTGGAATATTGTGATGACACGGTTCATGGAGCATTGCGATGACAAGGGCCTTGGCGAAATGTGAAGACAGGTGTCTTGGGGCATTTTGATGACAATGGTCATCTAGAATTGTGAAGAAAGATATCATGGAGAACTGGGATGACAGGGGCCATGGAGCATTGTGATGACAGGGTCATGGGGCATTGTGATGGCACGGCCATGGAACATTATGATGACAAGAATTCTGCAGCATTGTGATAAAAAGGGCTTGGACCATTGTGATTAGAGGGGCCAAGGAGCATTCTGATGACAACGGCATGGAGCATTGTGATGACAAGTGTCATCGAGCATTGTGATGACACTGGTCATGAAGCATTGTGATGAATGTGGTCATGGATCATTGTGATGACAAGTGTCGTGGAGCATTTTGATGACAGGGGTCATAGAGCATTGTGATGACACGGTTATGGAATATTGTGATGACCAGAATTCTGTAGCACTGTGATGAATAGGGAATGGAGCATTGTGATTACAGGGGTCATGGAGCATTGTGATGACAATTGTTCCAGAACATTGTGAAGACAGGGATCATGGAGCCTAGTGATGAAAGTGGCCATGGAGCATTGTGATGACAGGCGTCATGGGACAATGTGTTGACAGTGGTCATGGAGCATTGTTAGAAAGGGAACATGGAGCAATTTGATTTCAGGGGCCATGAAAAATTGTGAATACATAGGCCATGGAGTATTCAGATGAATGTGGTCCAGGATCATTGTGACAAATGTGTCCTGGAATATTGTGATGACACGGTTCATGGAGCATTGCGATGACAAGGGCCATGGCGAAATGTGAAGACAGGTGTCATGGGAAATTGTGATGACAGTGGTCATCTAGAATTGTGAAGAAAGATATCATGGAGCACTGGGATGACTGGGGCCATGGAGCATTGTGATGACAGTGGTCATGGGGCATTGTGATGACACGGCCATGGAACATTATGATGGCAAGAATTCTGGAGCATTGTGATAAAAAGGGCATGGACCATTGTGATTAGAGGGGCCAAGGAGCATTCTGATGACAACGGCATGGAGCATTGGGATGACAAGGGTTATCGAGCATTGTGATGACAGTGGTCATGAAGCATTGTGATGAATGTGGTCATGGATCATTGTGATGACAATTGTCGTGGAACATTTTGATGACAGGGGTCATAGAGCATTGTGATGACACATTCATGGAATATTGTGATGACCAGAATTCTGTAGCACTGTGATGAAAAGGGAATGGAGCATTGTGATTACAGGGGTCATGGAGCATTGTGATGACAATTGTTCTATTAGATTGTGAAGACAGGGATCATGGAGCATAGTGATTAAAGGGGCCATGGAGCATTGTGATGACAGGCGTCATGGGACAATGTGTTGGCTGTGGTCATGGAGCATTGTTAGAAAGGGAACATGGAGCAATTTGATTTCAGGGGCCATGAAAAATTTTGAATACATAGGCCATGGAGTATTCAGATGAATGTGGTCAAGGATCATTGTGACGTAAATTGTACTGGAATATTGTGATGACACGGTTCATGGAGCTTTGCGATGACAAGGGCCATCGTGAAATGTGAGGAATGGTGTCATGGGGCATTGTGATGACAGTGGTCATCTAGAATTGTGAAGAAAGATATCATGGAGCACTGGGATGACAGGGGCTATGGAGCATTGTGATGACAGGGGTCATGGGGCATTGTAATGACACGGCCATGGAACATTATGATGACAAGAATTCTGGAGCATTGTGATAAAAAGGGCATGGACCATTGTGATTAGTGGGGCCAAGGAGCATTCTGATGACAACGGCATGGAGCATTGTGATGACAAGGGTCATCGAGCATTGTGATAACAGTGGTCATGAAGCATTGTGATGAATGTGGTCATGCATCATTGTGATGACAAGTGTCGTGGAGCATTGTGATGACAGGGGTAATAGAGCATAGTGATGACACGGTTATGGAATTTTGTGATGACCAGAATTGTGTAGCACTGTGATGAAAAGGGAATGGAGCATTGTGATTACAGGGGTCATGGAGCATTGTGATGACAATTGTTCTAGAACATTGTGAAGACAGGGATCATGGAGCATAGTGATGAAAGGGCCATGGAGCATTGTGATGACAGGCGTCATGGGACATTGTGTTGACAGTGGTCATGGAGCATTGTTAGAAAGGACACATGGAGCAATTTGATTTCAGGGGCCATGAAAAATTGTGAATACATAGGCCATGGAGTATTCAGATGAATGTGGTCAAGGATCATTGTGACGACAAGTGTCCAGGAATATTGTGATGACACGGTTCATGGAGCATTGTGATGACAAGGGCCATGGCGAAATGTGAAGACAGGTGTCATGGGGCATTGTGATGACAGTGGTCATCTAGAATTGTGAAGAAAGATATCATGGTGCACTGGGATGACAGGGGCCCTGGAGCATTGTGATGACAGGGGTCATGGGGCATTGTGATGACACGGCCAAGGAACATTATAATGAAAAGAATTCTGGAGCATTGTGATAAATAGGGCATGGACCATTGTGATTAGAGGGGCCAAGGAGCATTCTGATGACAACGGCATGGAGCATTGTGATGGCAAGGGTCATCGAGCATTGTGATGACAGTGGTCATGAAGCATTGTGATGAATGTGGTCATGGATCATTGTGATGACAAGTGTCGTGGAGCATTGTGATGACAGGGGTCATAGAGCATTGTGATGACACGGTTATGGAATTTTGTGATGACCAAAATTCTGTAGCACTGTGATGAAAAGGGAATGGAGCATTGTGATTACAGGGGTCATGGAGCATTGTGATGACAAATGTTCTAGAATATTGTGAAGAAAGGGATCATGGAGCATAGTGATGAAATGGGCCATGGAGGATTGTGAAGACAGGTGTCATGGGACAATGTGTTGACAGTGGTCATGGAGCATTGTTAGAAAGGGAACATGGAGCAATTTGATTTCTTGGGCCATGAAAAATTGTGAATACATAGGCCATGGAGTATTCAGATGAATGTGGTCAAGGATCATTGTGACAAATGTGTCCTGGAATATTGTGATGACACGGTTCATGGAGCATTGCGATGACAAGGGCCATGGCGAAATGTGAAGACAGGTGTCATAGGGAATTGTGATGACAGTGGTCATCTAGAATTGTGAAGAAAGATATCATGGAGCACTGGGATGACTGGGGCCATGGAGCATTGTGATGACAGTGGTCATGGGGCATTGTGATGACACGGCCATGGAACATTATGATGGCAAGAATTCTGGAGCATTTTGATAAAAAGGCATGGACCATTGTGATTAGAGGGGACAAGGAGCATTCTGATGACAACGGCATGGAGCATTGGGATGACAAGTGTTATCGAGCATTGTGATGAGAGTGGTCATGAAGCATTGTGATGAATGTGGTCATGGATCATTGTGATGACAAGTGTCATGGAATATTTTGATGACAGGGGTCATAGAGCATTGTGATGACACATTCATGGAATATTGTGATGACCAGAATTCTGTAGCACTGTGATGAAAAGGGAATGGAGCATTGTGATTACAGGGGACATGGAGCATTGTGATGACAATTGTTCTAGAACATTGTGAAGACAGGGATCATGGAGCATAGTGATTAAAGGGGCCATGGAGCATTGTGATGACAGGCGTCATGGGACATTGTGTTGGTTGTGGACATGGAGCATTGTTAGAAAGGGAACATGGAGCAATTTGATTTCAGGGGCCATGAAAAATTGTGAATACATAGACCATGGTGTATTCAGATGAAAGTGGTCAAGGATCATTGTGATGAAAAGTGTCCTGGAATATTGTGATGACACGGTTCATGGAGCATTGCTATGACAAGGGCCATGGCAAAATGTGAACACAGGTGTCTTGGGGCATTGTGATGACAGTGGTCATCTAGAATTGTGAAGAAAGATATCATGGAGAACTGGGATGACAGGGGCCATGGAGCATTGTGATGACAGGGTCATGGGGCATTGTGATGACACGGCCATGGAACATTATGATGACAAGAATTCTGCAGCATTGTGATAAAATGGGCATGGACCATTGTGATTCGAGGGACCAAGGAGCATTCTGATGACAACGGCATGGAGCATTGTGATGACAAGGGTCATCGAGCATTGTGATGACAGTGGTCATGAAGCATTGTGATGAATGTGGTCATGGATCATTGTGATGACAAGTGTCGTGGAGCATTGTGATGACAGGAGTCATAGAGCATTGTGATGACACGGTTATGGAATTTTGTGATGACCAGAATTCTGTAGCACTGTGATGAAAAGGTAATGGAGCATTGTGATTACAGGGGTCATGGATCATTGTGATGACAATTGTTCTAGAACATTGTGAAGACAGGGATCATGGAGCATAGTGATGAATGGGCCATGGAGCATTGTGATGACAGGCGTCATGGGACATTGTGTTGACAGTGGTCATGGAGCATTGTTAGAAAGGGAACATGGAGCAATTTGATTTCAGGGGCCATGAAAAATTGTGAATACATAGGCCATGGAGTATTCAGATGAATGTGGTCAAGGATCATTGTGACGACAAGTGTCCTGGAATATTGTGATGACACGGTTCATGGAGCATTGTGATGACAAGGGCCATGGCGAAATGTGAAGACAGGTGTCATGGGGCATTGTGATGACAGTGGTCATCTAGAATTGTGAAGAAAGATATCATGGTGCACTGGGATGACAGGGGCCCTGGAGCATTGTGATGACAGGGGTCATGGGGCATTGTGATGACACGGCCAAGGAACATTATAATGAAAAGAATTCTGGAGCATTGTGATAAATAGGGCATGGACCATTTTGATTAGAGGGGCCAACGTGCATTCTGATGACAACGGCATGGAGCATTGTGATGGCAAGGGTCATCGAGCATTGTGATGACAGTGGTCATGAAGCATTGTGATGAATGTGGTCATGGATCATTGTGATGACAAGTGTCGTGGAGCATTGTGATGACAGGGGTCATAGAGCATTTTGATGACACGGTTATGGAATTTTGTGATGAACAAAATTCTGTAGCACTGTGATGAAAAGGGAATGGAGCATTGTGATTACAGGGGTCATGGAGCATTGTGATGACAATTGTTCTAGAACATTGTAAAGACAGGAATCATGGATCATAGTGATGAAAGGGCCATGGAGCATTGTGATGACAGGCGTCATGGGACATTGTGTTGGCTGTGGTCATGGAGCATTGTTAGAAAGGGAACATGGAGCAATTTGATTTCAGGGGCCATGAAAAATTGTGAATACATAGACCATGGTGTATTCAGATGAAAGTGGTCAAGGATCATTGTGACGAAAAGTGTCCTGGAATATTGTGATGACACGGTTCATGGAGCATTGCGATGACAAGGGCCATGGCGAAATGTGAAGACAGGTGTCATGGGGCATTGTGATGACAGTGGTCATCTAGAATTGTGAAGAAAGATATCATGGAGCACTGGGATGACTGGGGCCATGGAGCATTGTGATGACAGTGGTCATGGGGCATTGTGATGACACGGCCATGGAACATTATGAGGGAAAGAATTCTGGAGCATTGTGATAAAAAGGGCATGGACCATTGTGATTAGAGGGGCCAAGGAGCATTCTGATGACAACGGCATGGAGCATTGGGATGACAAGGGTTATCGAGCATTGTGATGACAGTGGTCATGAAGCATTGTGATGAATGTGGTCATGGATCATTGTGATGACAAGTGTCGTGGAACATTTTGATGACAGGGGTCATAGAACATTGTGATGACACATTCATGGAATATTGTGATGACCAGAATTCTGTAGCACTGTGATGAAAAGGGAATGGAGCATTGTGATTACAGGGGTCATGGAGCATTGTGATGACAATTGTTCTAGAACATTGTGAAGACAGGGATCATGGAGCATAGTGATTAAAGGGGCCATGGAGCATTGTGATGACAGGCGTCATGGGACATTGTGTTGGCTGTGGTCATGGAGCATTGTTAGAAAGGGAACATGGAGCAATTTGATTTCAGGGGCCATGAAAAATTGTGAATACATAGGCCATGGAGTATTCAGATGAATGTGGTCAAGGATCATTGTGACGAAAAGTGTACTGGAATATTGTGATGACACGGTTCATGGAGCATTGCGATGACAAGGGCCATCGTGAAATGTGAGGAATGGTGTCATGGGGCATTGTGATGACAGTGGTCATCTAGAATTGTGAAGAAAGATATCATGGAGCACTGGGATGACAGGGGCTATGGAGCATTGTGATGACAGGGGTCATGGGGCATTGTAATGACACGGCCATGGAACATTATGATGACAAGAATTCTGGAGCATTGTGATAAAAAGGGCATGGACCATTGTGATTAGTGGGGCCAAGGAGCATTCTGATGACAACGGCATGGAGCATTGTGATGACAAGGGTCATCGAGCATTGTGATAACAGTGGTCATGAAGCATTGTGATGAATGTGGTCATGCATCATTGTGATGACAAGTGTCGTGGAGCATTGTGATGACAGGGGTCATAGAGCATAGTGATGACACGGTTATGGAATTTTGTGATGACCAGAATTGTGTAGCACTGTGATGAAAAGGGAATGGAGCATTGTGATTACAGGGGTCATGGAGCATTGTGATGACAATTGTTCTAGAACATTGTGAAGACAGGGATCATGGAGCATAGTGATGAAAGGGCCATGGAGCATTGTGATGACAGGCGTCATGGGACATTGTGTTGACAGTGGTCATGGAGCATTGTTAGAAAGGACACATGGAGCAATTTGATTTCAGGGGCCATGAAAAATTGTGAATACATAGGCCATGGAGTATTCAGATGAATGTGGTCAAGGATCATTGTGACGACAAGTGTCCTGGAATATTGTGATGACACGGTTCATGGAGCATTGTGATGACAAGGGCCATGGCGAAATGTGAAGACAGGTGTCATGGGGCATTGTGATGACAGTGGTCATCTAGAATTGTGAAGAAATATATCATGGTGCACTGGGATGACAGGGGCCCTGGAGCATTGTGATGACAGGGGTCATGGGGCATTGTGATGACACGGCCAAGGAACATTATAATGAAAAGAATTCTGGAGCATTGTGATAAATAGGGCATGGACCATTGTGATTAGAGGGGCCAAGGAGCATTCTGATGACAACGGCATGGAGCATTGTGATGGCAAGGGTCATCGAGCATTGTGATGACAGTGGTCATGAAGCATTGTGATGAATGTGGTCATGGATCATTGTGATGACAAGTGTCGTGGAGCATTGTGATGACAGGGGTCATAGAGCATTGTGATGACACGGTTATGGAATTTTGTGATGACCAAAATTCTGTAGCACTGTGATGAAAAGGGAATGGAGCATTGTGATTACAGGGGTCATGGAGCATTGTGATGACAAATGTTCTAGAATATTGTGAAGAAAGGGATCATGGAGCATAGTGATGAAATGGGCCATGGAGGATTGTGAAGACAGGTGTCATGGGACAATGTGTTGACAGTGGTCATGGAGCATTGTTAGAAAGGGAACATGGAGCAATTTGATTTCTTGGGCCATGAAAAATTGTGAATACATAGGCCATGGAGTATTCAGATGAATGTGGTCAAGGATCATTGTGACGAAAAGTGTCCTAGAATATTGTGATGACACGGTTCATGGAGCATTGTGATGAAAAGGGCCATGGCAAAATGTGAAGAAAGGTGTCATGGGGCATTGTGATGACAGTGGTCATCTAGAATTGTGAAGAAAGATATCATGGAGCACTGGGATGACAGGGGCCATGGAGCATTGTGATGATAGGGTCATGGGGCATTGTGATGACACGGCCATGGAACATTATGATAACAAGAATTCTGCAGCATTGTGATAAAAAGGGCATGGACCATTGTGATTCGAGGGACCAAGGAGCATTCTGATGACAACGGCATGGAGCATTGTGATGACAAGGGTCATCGAGCATTGTGATGACAGTGGTCATGAAGCATTGTGATGAATGTGGTCATGGATCATTGTGATGACAAGTGTCGTGGAGCATTGTGATGACAGGGGTCATAGAGCATTGTGATGACACGGTTATGGAATATTGTGATGACCAGAATTCTGTAGCACTGTGATGAATAGGGAATGGAGCATTGTGATTACAGGGGTCATGGAGCATTGTGATGACAATTGTTCCAGAACATTGTGAAGACAGGGATCATGGAGCCTAGTGATGAAAGGGTCCATGGAGCATTGTGATGACAGGCGTCATGGGACAATGTGTTGACAGTGGTCATGGAGCATTGTTAGAAAGGGAACATGGAGCAATTTGATTTCAGGGGTCATGAAAAATTGTGAATACATAGGCCATGGAGTATTCAGATGAATGTGGTCAAGGATCATTGTGACAAATGTGTCCTGGAATATTGTGATGACACGGTTCATGGAGCATTGCGATGACAAGGGCCATGGCGAAATGTGAAGACAGGTGTCATAGGGAATTGTGATGACAGTGGTCATCTAGAATTGTGAAGAAAGATATCATGGAGCACTGGGATGACTGGGGCCATGGAGCATTGTGATGACAGTGGTCATGGGGCAATGTGATGACACGGCCATGGAACATTATGATGGCAAGAATTCTGGAGCATTTTGATAAAAAGGCATGGACCATTGTGATTAGAGGGGACAAGGAGCATTCTGATGACAACGGCATGGAGCATTGGGATGACAAGTGTTATCGAGCATTGTGATGAGAGTGGTCATGAAGCATTGTGATGAATGTGGTCATGGATCATTGTGATGACAAGTGTCATGGAACATTTTGATGACAGGGGTCATAGAGCATTGTGATGACACATTCATGGAATATTGTGATGACCAGAATTCTGTAGCACTGTGATGAAAAGGGAATGGAGCATTGTGATTACAGGGGTCATGGAGCATTGTGATGACAATTGTTCTAGAACATTGTGAAGACAGGGATCATGGAGCATAGTGATTAAAGGGGCCATGGAGCATTGTGATGACAGGCGTCATGGGACATTGTGTTGGCTGTGGTCATGGAGCATTGTTAGAAAGGGAACATGGAGCAATTTGATTTCAGGGGCCATGAAAAATTGTGAATACATAGGCCATGGAGTATTCAGATGAATGTGGTCAAGGATCATTGTGACGAAAAGTGTACTGGAATATTGTGATGACACGGTTCATGGAGCATTGCGATGACAAGGGCCATCGTGAAATGTGAGGAATGGTGTCATGGGGCATTGTGATGACAGTGGTCATCTAGAATTGTGAAGAAAGATATCATGGAGCACTGGGATGACAGGGGCTATGGAGCATTGTGATGACAGGGGTCATGGGGCATTGTAATGACACGGCCATGGAACATTATGATGACAAGAATTCTGGAGCATTGTGATAAAAAGGGCATGGACCATTGTGATTAGTGGGGCCAAGGAGCATTCTGATGACAACGGCATGGAGCATTGTGATGACAAGGGTCATCGAGCATTGTGATAACAGTGGTCATGAAGCATTGTGATGAATGTGGTCATGCATCATTGTGATGACAAGTGTCGTGGAGCATTGTGATGACAGGGGTCATAGAGCATAGTGATGACACGGTTATGGAATTTTGTGATGACCAGAATTGTGTAGCACTGTGATGAAAAGGGAATGGAGCATTGTGATTACAGGGGTCATGGAGCATTGTGATGACAATTGTTCTAGAACATTGTGAAGACAGGGATCATGGAGCATAGTGATGAAAGGGCCATGGAGCATTGTGATGACAGGCGTCATGGGACATTGTGTTGACAGCGGTCATGGAGCATTGTTAGAAAGGACACATGGAGCAATTTGATTTCAGGGGCCATGAAAAATTGTGAATACATAGGCCATGGAGTATTCAGATGAATGTGGTCAAGGATCATTGTGACGACAAGTGTCCTGGAATATTGTGATGACACGGTTCATGGAGCATTGTGATGACAAGGGCCATGGCGAAATGTGAAGACAGGTGTCATGGGGCATTGTGATGACAGTGGTCATCTAGAATTGTGAAGAAAGATATCATGGTGCACTGGGATGACAGGGGCCCTGGAGCATTGTGATGACAGGGGTCATGGGGCATTGTGATGACACGGCCAAGGAACATTATAATGAAAAGAATTCTGGAGCATTGTGATAAATAGGGCATGGACCATTGTGATTAGAGGGGCCAAGGAGCATTCTGATGACAACGGCATGGAGCATTGTGATGGCAAGGGTCATCGAGCATTGTGATGACAGTGGTCATGAAGCATTGTGATGAATGTGGTCATGGATCATTGTGATGACAAGTGTCGTGGAGCATTGTGATGACAGGGGTCATAGAGCATTGTGATGACACGGTTATGGAATTTTGTGATGACCAAAATTCTGTAGCACTGTGATGAAAAGGGAATGGAGCATTGTGATTACAGGGGTCATGGAGCATTGTGATGACAAATGTTCTAGAATATTGTGAAGAAAGGGATCATGGAGCATAGTGATGAAATGGGCCATGGAGGATTGTGAAGACAGGTGTCATGGGACAATGTGTTGACAGTGGTCATGGAGCATTGTTAGAAAGGGAACATGGAGCAATTTGATTTCTTGGGCCATGAAAAATTGTGAATACATAGGCCATGGAGTATTCAGATGAATGTGGTCAAGGATCATTGTGACGAAAAGTGTCCTAGAATATTGTGATGACACGGTTCATGGAGCATTGTGATGAAAAGGGCCATGGCAAAATGTGAAGAAAGGTGTCATGGGGCATTGTGATGACAGTGGTCATCTAGAATTGTGAAGAAAGATATCATGGAGCACTGGGATGACAGGGGCCATGGAGCATTGTGATGATAGGGTCATGGGGCATTGTGATGACACGGCCATGGAACATTATGATAACAAGAATTCTGCAGCATTGTGATAAAAAGGGCATGGACCATTGTGATTCGAGGGACCAAGGAGCATTCTGATGACAACGGCATGGAGCATTGTGATGACAAGGGTCATCGAGCATTGTGATGACAGTGGTCATGAAGCATTGTGATGAATGTGGTCATGGATCATTGTGATGACAAGTGTCGTGGAGCATTGTGATGACAGGGGTCATAGAGCATTGTGATGACACGGTTATGGAATATTGTGATGACCAGAATTCTGTAGCACTGTGATGAATAGGGAATGGAGCATTGTGATTACAGGGGTCATGGAGCATTGTGATGACAATTGTTCCAGAACATTGTGAAGACAGGGATCATGGAGCCTAGTGATGAAAGGGTCCATGGAGCATTGTGATGACAGGCGTCATGGGACAATGTGTTGACAGTGGTCATGGAGCATTGTTAGAAAGGGAACATGGAGCAATTTGATTTCAGGGGTCATGAAAAATTGTGAATACATAGGCCATGGAGTATTCAGATGAATGTGGTCAAGGATCATTGTGACAAATGTGTCCTGGAATATTGTGATGACACGGTTCATGGAGCATTGCGATGACAAGGGCCATGGCGAAATGTGAAGACAGGTGTCATAGGGAATTGTGATGACAGTGGTCATCTAGAATTGTGAAGAAAGATATCATGGAGCACTGGGATGACTGGGGCCATGGAGCATTGTGATGACAGTGGTCATGGGGCAATGTGATGACACGGCCATGGAACATTATGATGGCAAGAATTCTGGAGCATTTTGATAAAAAGGCATGGACCATTGTGATTAGAGGGGACAAGGAGCATTCTGATGACAACGGCATGGAGCATTGGGATGACAAGTGTTATCGAGCATTGTGATGAGAGTGGTCATGAAGCATTGTGATGAATGTGGTCATGGATCATTGTGATGACAAGTGTCATGGAACATTTTGATGACAGGGGTCATAGAGCATTGTGATGACACATTCATGGAATATTGTGATGACCAGAATTCTGTAGCACTGTGATGAAAAGGGAATGGAGCATTGTGATTACAGGGGTCATGGAGCATTGTGATGACAATTGTTCTAGAACATTGTGAAGACAGGGATCATGGAGCATAGTGATTAAAGGGGCCATGGAGCATTGTGATGACAGGCGTCATGGGACATTGTGTTGGTTGTGGTCATGGAGCATTGTTAGAAAGGGAACATGGAGCAATTTGATTTCAGGGGCCATGAAAAATTGTGAATACATAGACCATGGTGTATTCAGATGAAAGTGGTCAAGGATCATTGTGATGAAAAGTGTCCTGGAATATTGTGATGACACGGTTCATGGAGCATTGCTATGACAAGGGCCATGGCAAAATGTGAACACAGGTGTCTTGGGGCATTGTGATGACAGTGGTCATCTAGAATTGTGAAGAAAGATATCATGGAGAACTGGGATGACAGGGGCCATGGAGCATTGTGATGACAGGGTCATGGGGCATTGTGATGACACGGCCATGGAACATTATGATGACAAGAATTCTGCAGCATTGTGATAAAAAGGGCATGGACCATTGTGATTCGAGGGACCAAGGAGCATTCTGATGACAACGGCATGGAGCATTGTGATGACAAGGGTCATCGAGCATTGTGATGACAGTGGTCATGAAGCATTGTGATGAATGTGGTCATGGATCATTGTGATGACAAGTGTCGTGGAGCATTGTGATGACAGGGGTCATAGAGCATTGTGATGACACGGTTATGGAATATTGTGATGACCGGAATTCTGTAGCACTGTGATGAATAGGGAATGGAGCATTGTGATTACAGGGGTCATGGAGCATTGTGATGACAATTGTTCTAGAACATTGTGAAGACAGGGATCATGGAGCATAGTGATGAAAGGGGCCATGGAGCACTGTGATGACAGGTGTCATGGGACATTGTGTGGACAGTGGTCATGGAGCATTGTTACAAAGAGAACATGGAGCATTTTGATTTCAGGGGCCATGAAAAATTGTGAATACATAGGCCATGGAGTATTCAGATGAATGTGGTCAAGGATCATTGTGACGACAAGTGTCCTGGAATATTGTGATGACACGGTTCATGGAGCATTGCGATGACAAGGGGCATGGCGAAATGTGAAGACAGGTGTCATGGGGCATTGTGATGACAGTGGTCATCTAGAATTGTGAAGAATGATATCATGGAGCACTGGGATGACAGGGGCCATGGAGCATTTTTCTGACTGGGGTCATGGGGCATTGTGATGACACAGCCATGGAACATTATGATGACAAGAATTCTGGAGCATTGTTTTAAAAAGAGCATGGACCATTGTGATTAGAGGGGCCAAGGAGCATTCTGATGACAACGGCATGGAGCATTGTGATGACAAGGGTCATCGAGCATTGTGATGACAGTGTTCAGGAAGCATTGTGATGAATGCGGTTATGGATCATTGTGATGATAAGTGTCGTGGAGCATTGTGATGACAGGGGTCATAGAGCATTGTGATGACACGGTTATGGAATATTGTGATGACCAGAATTCTGTAGCACTGTGATGAAAAGGGAATGGAGCATTGTGATTACAGGGGTCATGGATCATTGTGATGACAATTGTTCTAGAACATTGTTAAGACAGATATCATCGAGCACAGTGATTAAAGGGGCCATGGAGCATTGTGATGACAGGCGTCATGGGACATTGTGTTGGCAGAGATCATGGAGCATTGTTAGAAAGGGAACATGGACCAATTTGATTTCAGGGGCCATGAAAAATTGTGAATACATAGGCCATGGAGTATTCAGATGAATGTGGTCAAGGATCATTGTGACGACAAGTGTCCTGGAATATTGTGATGACACGGTTCATGGAGTATTGCGATGACAAGGGCCATGGCGAAATGTGAAGACAGGTGTCATGGGGCTTTGTGATGACAGTGGTCATCTAGAATTGTGAAGAAAGATATCATGGAGCAGTGGGATGACAGGGGCCATGGAGCATTGTGATGACAGGGGTCATGGGGCATTGTGATGACACGGCCATGGAACATTATGATGACAAGAATTCTGGAGCATTGTGATAAATAGGGCATGGACCATTGTGATTAGAGGGGCCAAGGAGCATTCTGATGACAACGGCATGGAGCATTGTGATGACAAGTGTCATCGAGCATTGTGATGACAGTGGTCATGAAGCATTGTGATGAATGTGGTCATGGATCATTGTGATGACAAGTGTCGTGGAGCATTGTGATGACAGGGGTCATAGAGCATTGTGATGACAAGGTTATGGAATATTGTGATGACCAGATTTCTGTAGCACTGTGATGAAAAGGGAATGGAGCATTTTGATTACAGCGGTCATGGAGCATTGTGATGAAAATTGTTCTAGAACATTGTGAAGACAGGGTTCATGGAGCATAGTGATGAAAGGGGCCATGGAGCATTGTGATGACAGGCGTCATGGGACAATGTGTTGACAGTGGTCATGGAGCACTGTTAGAAAGGGAACATGGAGCAATTTGATTTCAGGGGCCATGAAAAATTTTGAATACATAGGCCATGGAGTATTCAGATGAACGTGGTCAAGGATCATTGGGACGAAAAGTGTCCTGGAATATTGTGATGACACAGTTCATGGAGCATTGCGATGACAAGGGCCATGGCGAAATCTGAAGACAGGTGTCATGGGGCATTGTGATGACAGTGGTCATCTAGAATTGTGAAGAAAGATATCATGGAGCAGTGGGATGACAGGGGCCATGGAGCATTTTTATGACAGGGGTGATGGGGCATTGTGAGGACACGGCCATGGAACATTAGGATGACAAGTATTCTGGAGCATTGTGATAAAAAGAGCATGGACCATTGTGATTAGAGGGGCCAAGGAGTATTCTGATGACAACGGCATGGAGCATTGTGATGACAAGGGTCATTGAGCATTGTGATGACAGTGTTCAGGAAGCATTGTGATGAATGCGGTTATGGATCATTGTGATGATAAGTGTCGTGGAGCATTGTGATGACAGGGGTCATAGAGCATTGCGATGACACGGTTATGGAATATTGTGATGACCAGAATCCTGTAGCACTGTGATGAAAAGGGAATGGAGCATTGTGATTAAAGGGGTCATGGATCATTGTGATGACAATTGTTCTAGAACATTGTTAAGACAGATATCATCTAGCACAGTGATTAAAGGGGCCATGGAGCATTGTGATGACAGGCGTCATGGGACATTGTGTTGGCAGTGATCATGGAGCATTGTTAGAAAGGGAACATGGAGCAATTTGATTTCAGGGGCCATGAAAAATTGTGAATACTTAGGCCATGGAGTATTCAGATGAATGTGGTCAAGGATCATTGTGACGAAAAGTGTACTGGAATATTGTGATGACACGGTTCTTGGAGCATTGCGATGACAAGGGCCATGGCGAAATATGAAGACAGGTGTCATGGGGCATTGTGATGACAGTGGTCATCTAGAATTGTGAAGAAAGATATCATGGAGCACTGGGATGACAGGGGCCATGGAGCATTGTGATGACAGGGGTCATGGGGCATTGTGATGACACAGCCATGGAACATTATGATGACAAGAATTCTGGAGCATTGTTATAAATAGGGCATGGACCATTGTGATTAGAGGGGCCAAGGAGCATTCTGATGACAACGGCATGGAGCATTGTGATGACAAGTGTCATCGAGCATTGTGATGACAGTGGTCATGAAGCATTGTGATGAATGTGGTCATGGATCATTGTGATGACAAGTGTCGTGGAGCATTGTGATGACAGGGGTCATAGAGCATTGTGATGACCCGGTTATGGAATATTGTGATGACCAGAATTCTGTAGCACTGTGATGAAAAGGGAATGAAGCATTATGATTACAGGGGTCATGGAGCATTGTTATGACAATTGTTCTAGAACATTGTGATGACAGGGATCATGGAGCATAGTGATGAAAGGGGCAATGGAGCATTGTGATGACAGGCGTCATGGGACAATGTGTTGACAGTGGTCATGGAGCATTGTTAGAAAGGGAACATGGAGCAATTTGATTTCAGGGGCCATGAAAAATTGTGAATACATAGGCCATGGGGTATTCAGATCAATGTGGTCATGGATCATTGTGATGACAAGTGTCTTGGAGCATTGTGATTACAGGGGTCATAGAGCATTGTGATGACATGGTTATGGAATATTGTGATGACCAGAATTCTGTAGCACTGTGATGAATAGCGAATGGAGTATTGTGATTACAGGGGTCAAGAAGCATTGTGATAACAATTGTTCTAGGAGATTGTGATGACAGGGATCATGGAGCATAGGGATTAAAGGGGCCATGGAGCATTGTCATGAGAGGCGTCATGGGACAATGTGTTGACAGTGCTCATGGAGCATTGTTAGAGAGGGAACATGGAGCAATTTGATTTCAGGGGCCATGAAAAATTGTGAATACATAGGCCATGGAGTATTCAGATGAATGTGGTCAAGGATCATTGTGACGACAAGTGTCCTGGAATATTGTGATGACACGGTTCATGAAGCATTGCGATGACAAGGGCCATGGCGAAATGTGAAGACAGGTGTCATGGGGCTTTGTGATGACAGTGGTCATTTAGAATTGTGAAGAAAGATATCATGGAGCAGTGGGATGACAGGGGCCATGGAGCATTGTGATGACAGGGGTCATGGGGCATTGTGATGACACGGCCATGGAACATTATGATGACAAGAATTCTGGAGCATTGAGATAAATAGGGCATGGACCATTGTGATTAGAGGGGCCAAGGAGCATTCTGATGACAACGGCATGGAGCATTGTGATGACAAGGGTCATCGAGCATTGTGATGACAGTGGTCATGAAGCATTGTGATGAAAGTGGTCATGGATCATTGTGATGACAAGTGTCGTGGAGCATTGTGATGACAGGGGTCATAGAGCATTGTGATGACACGGTTATGGAATATTGTGATGACCAGAATTCTGTAGCACTGTGATGAAAGGGGAATGGAGCATTGTGATTACAGGGGTCATGGTGCATTGTGATGAAAATTGTTCTAGAACATTGTGAAGACAGGGATCATGGAGCATAGTGATGAAAGGGCCGTGGAGCATTGTGATGACAGGCGTCATGGGACAATTTGTTGACAGTGGTCATGGAGGATTGTTAGAAAGGGAACATGGAGCAATTTGATTTCAGGGGCCATGAAAAATTGTGAATACATAGGCCATGGAGTATTCAGATGAATGTGGTCAAGGATCATTGTGACGACAAGTGTCCTGGATTATTGTGATGACACGGTTCATGGAGCATTGTGATGACAAGGGCCATGGCGAAATGTGAAGACAGGTGTCATGGGGCATTGTGAAGACAGTGGTCCTCTAGAATTGTGAAGAAAGATATCATGGAGCACTGGGATGACAGGGGCCATGGAGGATTGTGATGACAGGGGTCATGGGGCATTGTGATGACACGGCCATGGAACATTATGATGACAAGAATTCTGGAGCATTGTGATAAATAGGGCATGGACCATTGTGATTAGAGGGGCCAAGGAGCATTCTGATGACAACGGCATGGAGCATTGTGATGACAAGGGTCATCGAGCATTGTGATGACAGTGGTCATGAAGCATTGTGATGAATGTGGTCATGGATCATTGTGATGACAAGTGTCGTGGAGCATTGTGATGACAGGGGTCATAGAGCATTGTGATGACACGGTTATGGAATTTTGTGATGACCAAAATTCTGTAGCACTGTGATGAAAAGGGAATGGAGCATTGTGATTACAGGGGTCATGGAGCATTGTGATGACAATTGTTCTAGAACATTGTGAAGACAGGGATCATGGATCATAGTGATGAAAGGGCCATGGAGCATTGTGATGACAGGCGTCATGGGACAATGTGTTGACAGTGGTCATGGAGCATTGTTAGAAAGGGAACATGGAGCAATTTGATTTCAGGGGCCATGAAAATTTGTGAATACATAGGCCATGGAATATTCAGATGAATGTGGTCATGAATCATTGTGATGACAATTGTCATGGAGCATTGTGATGACAGGGGTCATAGAGCATTGTGATGACACGGTTATGGTATATTGTGATGACCAGAATTCTGTAGCACTGTGATGAAAAGGGAATGGAGCATTGTGATTACAGGGGTCATGGAGCATTGTGATGACAAATGTTCTAGGAGATTGTGAAGACAGGGATCATGGAGCATAGTGATGAAATGGGCCATGGAGGTTTGTGAAGACAGGTGTCATGGGACAATGTGTTGACAGTGGTCATGGAGCATTGTTAGAAAGGGAACATGGAGCAATTTGATTTCAGGGGCCATGAAAAATTGTGAATACATAGGCCATGGAGTATTCAGATGAAAGTGGTCAAGGATCATTGTGACGAAAAGTGTCCTGGAATATTGTGATGACACGGTTCATGGAGCATTGCGATGACAAGGGCCATGGCGAAATGTGAAGACAGGTGTCATGGGGCATTGTGATGACAGTGGTCATCTAAAATTGTGAAGAAAGATATCATGGAGCAGTGGGATGACAGGGGCCATGGAGCATTGTGATGACAGGGGTCATGGGGCATTGTGATGACACGGCCATGGAACATTATGATGGCAAGTATTCTGGAGCATTGTGATAAAAAGGGCATGGATTATTGTGATTAGAGGGGCCAAGGAGCATTCTGATGACAACGGCATGGAGCATTGTGATGACAAGTGTCTTCGAGCATTGTGATGACAGTGGTCATGAAGCATTGTGATGAATGTGGTCATGGATCATTGTGATGACAAGCGTCGTGGAGCATTGTGATGACAGGGGTCATAGAGCATTGTGATGACACAGTTACGGAATATTGTGATGACCAGAATTCTGTAGCACTGTGATGAAAAGGGAATGGAGCATTGTGATTACAGGGGTCATGGAGCATTGTGATGACAAATGTTCTAGAATATTGTGAAGACAGGGATCATGGAGCATAGTGATGAAAGGGGCCATGGAGGATTGTGAAGACAGGCGTCATGGGACAATGTGTTGACAGTGGTCATGGAGCATTGTTAGAAAGGGAACATGGAGCAATTTGATTTCAGGGGCCATGAAAAATTGGGAATACATAGGCCATGGAGTATTTAGATGAATGTGGTCAAGGATCATTGTGACGACAAGTGTCCTGGAATATTGTGATGACACGCTTCATGGAGCATTGCGATGACAAGGGCCATGGCGAAATGTGAAGACAGGTGTCATGGGGCTTTGTGATGACAGTGGTCATCTAGAATTGTGAAGAAAGATATCATGGAGCAGTGGGATGACAGGGGACATGGAGCATTGTGATGACAGTGGTCATGAGGCATTGTGATGACACGGCCATGGAACATTATGATGACAAGTATTCTGGAGCATTGTGATAAAAAGAGCATGGAGCATTGTGATTAGAGGGGCCAAGGAGCATTCTGATGACAACGGAATGGAGCATTGTGATGAAAAGGTTCATCGAGCATTTTGATGACAGTGGTCATGAAGCATTGTGATGAATGTGGTCATGGATCATTGTGATGACAAGTGTCGTGGAGCATTGTGATGACAGGGGTCATTGGGCATTGTGATGACACGGTTATGGAATATTGTGATGACCAGAATTCTGTAGCACTGTGATGAAAAAGGAATGGAGCATTGTGATTACAGGGGTCATGGAGCATTGTGATGACAATTGTTCTAGGACATTGTGATTACAGGGATCATGGAGCATAGTGATGAAAGGGGCCATGGAGCATTGTGATGACAGGTGTCATGGGACATTGTGTGGACAGTGGTCATGGAGCATTGTTAGAAAGGGAACATGGAGCAATTTGATTTCTGGGGCCATGAAAAATTTTGAATACATAGGCCATGGAGTATTCAGATGAATGTGGTCAAGGATCATTGTGACGACATGTGTCCTGGAATATTGTGATGACACGGTTCATGGAGCATTGCGATGACAAGGGCCATGGCGAAATGTGAAGACAGGTGTCATGGGGCATTGTGATGACAGTGGTCATCTAGAATTGTGAAGAATGATATCATGGAGCACTGGGATGACAGGGGCCATGGAGCATTGTGATGACAGGGGTCATGGGGCATTGTGATGACACAGCCATGGAACATTATGATGACAAGAATTCTGGAGCATTGTGATAAAAAGGTCATGGACCATTGTGATTACATGGGCCAAGGAGCATTCTGATGACAACGGCATGGATCATTGTGATGACAAGGGTCATCGAGCATTGTGATGAGAGTGGTCAGGAAGCATTGTGATGAATGCGGTTATGGATCATTGTGATGATAAGTGTCGTGGAGCATTGTGATGACAGTGGTCATAGAGCATTGTGATGACACGGTTATGGAATATTGTGATGACCAGAATTCTGTAGCACTGGAATGAAAGGGAATGGAGCATTGTGATTACAGGGGTCATGGATCATTGTGATGACAATTGTTCTAGAACATTGTGAAGACAGGGATCATCGAGCATAGTGATTAAAGGGGCCATGGAGCATTGTGATGACAGGCGTCATGGGACATTCTGTTGGCAGTGGTCATGGAGCATTGTTAGAAATGGAACATGGAGCAATTTGACTTCAGGGGCCATGAAAAATTGTGAATACATAGGCCATGGAGTATTCACATGAATGTGGTCAAGGATCATTGTGACGAAAAGTGTACTGGAATATTGTGATGACACGGTTATGGAATATTGTGATGACCAGAATTCTGTAGCACTGTGATGAATAGGGAATGGAGCATTATGATTACAGGGGTCATGGAGCATTGTGATGACAGGCGTCATGGGACAATGTGTTGACAGTGGTCATGGAGCATTGTTAGAAAGGGAACATGGAGCAATTTGATTTCAGGGGCCATGAAAAATTGTGAATACATAGGCCATGGAGTATTCAGATGAATGTGGTCAAGGATCATTGTGACGACAAGTGTCCTGGAATATTGTGATGACACGGTTCATGGAGCATTGCGATGACAAGGGCCATGGCGAAATGTGAAGACAGGTGTCATGGGGCTTTGTGATGACAGTGGTCATCTAGAATTGTGAAGAAAGATATCATGGAGCAGTGGGATGACAGGGGCCATGGAGCATTGTGATGACAGGGGTCATGGGGCATTGTGATGACACGGCCATGGAACATTATGATGACAAGAATTCTGGAGCATTGAGATAAATAGGGAATGGACCATTGTGATTAGAGGGGCCAAGGAGCATTCTGATGACAACGGCATGGAGCATTGTGATGACAAGGGTCATCGAGCATTGTGATGACAGTGGTCATGAAGCATTGTGATGAAAGTGGTCATGGATCATTGTGATGACAAGTGTCGTGGAGCATTGTGATGACAGGGGTCATAGAGCATTGTGATGACACGGTTATGGAATTTTGTGATGACCAAAATTCTGTAGCACTGTGATGAAAAGGGAATGGAGCATTGTGATTACAGGGGTCATGGAGCATTGTGATGACAATTGTTCTAGAACATTGTGAAGACAGGGATCATGGATCATAGTGATGAAAGGGCCATGGAGCATTGTGATGACAGGCGTCATGGGACAATGTGTTGACAGTGGTCATGGAGCATTGTTAGAAAGGGAACATGGAGCAATTTGATTTCAGGGGCCATGAAAATTTGTGAATACATAGGCCATGGAGTATTCAGATGAATGTGGTCATGAATCATTGTGATGACAATTGTCATGGAGCATTGTGATGACAGGGGTCATAGAGCATTGTGATGACACGGTTATGGAATATTGTGATGACCAGAATTCTGTAGCACTGTGATGAAAAGGGAATGGAGCATTGTGATTACAGGGGTCATGGAGCATTGTGATGACAAATGTTCTAGGAGATTGTGAAGACAGGGATCATGGAGCATAGTGATGAAATGGGCCATGGAGGTTTGTGAAGACAGGTGTCATGGGACAATGTGTTGACAGTGGTCATGGAGCATTGTTAGAAAGGGAACATGGAGCAATTTGATTTCAGGGGCCATGAAAAATTGTGAATACATAGGCCATGGAGTATTCAGATGAAAGTGGTCAAGGATCATTGTGACGAAAAGTGTCCTGGAATATTGTGATGACACGGTTCATGGAGCATTGCGATGACAAGGGCCATGGCGAAATGTGAAGACAGGTGTCATGGGGCATTGTGATGACAGTGGTCATCTAAAATTGTGAAGAAAGATATCATGGAGCAGTGGGATGACAGGGGCCATGGAGCATTGTGATGACAGGGGTCATGGGGCATTGTGATGACACGGCCATGGAACATTATGATGGCAAGTATTCTGGAGCATTGTGATAAAAAGGGCATGGATTATTGTGATTAGAGGGGCCAAGGAGCATTCTGATGACAACGGCATGGAGCATTGTGATGACAAGTGTCTTCGAGCATTGTGATGACAGTGGTCATGAAGCATTGTGAAGAATGTGGTCATGGATCATTGTGATGACAAGCGTCGTGGAGCATTGTGATGACAGGGGTCATAGAGCATTGTGATGACACAGTTACGGAATATTGTGATGACCAGAATTCTGTAGCACTGTGATGAAAAGGGAATGGAGCATTGTGATTACAGGGGTCATGGAACATTGTGATGACAAATGTTCTAGAATATTGTGAAGACAGGGATCATGGAGCATAGTGATGAAAGGGGCCATGGAGGATTGTGAAGACAGGCGTCATGGGACAATGTGTTGACAGTGGTCATGGAGCATTGTTAGAAAGGGAACATGGAGCAATTTGATTTCAGGGGCCATGAAAAATTGGGAATACATAGGCCATGGAGTATTTAGATGAATGTGGTCAAGGATCATTGTGACGACAAGTGTCCTGGAATATTGTGATGACACGCTTCATGGAGCATTGCGATGACAAGGGCCATGGCGAAATGTGAAGACAGGTGTCATGGGGCTTTGTGATGACAGTGGTCATCTAGAATTGTGAAGAAAGATATCATGGAGCAGTGGGATGACAGGGGACATGGAGCATTGTGATGACAGTGGTCATGAGGCATTGTGATGACACGGCCATGGAACATTATGATGACAAGTATTCTGGAGCATTGTGATAAAAAGAGCATGGAGCATTGTGATTAGAGGGGCCAAGGAGCATTCTGATGACAACGGAATGGAGCATTGTGATGACAAGGTTCATCGAGCATTTTGATGACAGTGGTCATGAAGCATTGTGATGAATGTGGTCATGGATCATTGTGATGACAAGTGTCGTGGAGCATTGTGATGACAGGGGTCATTGGGCATTGTGATGACACGGTTATGGAATATTGTGATGACCAGAATTCTGTAGCACTGTGATGAAAAAGGAATGGAGCATTGTGATTACAGGGGTCATGGAGCATTGTGATGACAATTGTTCTAGGACATTGTGATTACAGGGATCATGGAGCATAGTGATGAAAGGGGCCATGGAGCATTGTCATGACAGGTGTCATGGGACATTGTGTGGACAGTGGTCATGGAGCATTGTTAGAAAGGGAACATGGAGCAATTTGATTTCTGGGGCCATGAAAAATTTTGAATACATAGGCCATGGAGTATTCAGATGAATGTGGTCAAGGATCATTGTGACGACATGTGTCCTGGAATATTGTGATGACACGGTTCATGGAGCATTGCGATGACAAGGGCCATGGCGAAATGTGAAGACAGGTGTCATGGGGCTTTGTGATGACAGTGGTCATCTAGAATTGTGAAGAATGATATCATGGAGCACTGGGATGACAGGGGCCATGGAGCATTGTGATGACAGGGGTCATGGGGCATTGTGATGACACAGCCATGGAACATTATGATGACAAGAATTCTGGAGCATTGTGATAAAAAGGTCATGGACCATTGTGATTACAGGGGCCAAGGAGCATTCTGATGACAACGGCATGGATCATTGTGATGACAAGGGTCATCGAGCATTGTGATGAGAGTGGTCAGGAAGCATTGTGATGAATGCGGTTAAGGATCATTGTGATGATAAGTGTCGTGGAGCATTGTGATGACAGTGGTCATAGAGCATTGTGATGACACGGTTATGGAATATTGTGATGACCAGAATTCTGTAGCACTGGAATGAAAGGGAATGGAGCATTGTGATTACAGGGGTCATGGATCATTGTGATGACAATTGTTCTAGAACATTGTGAAGACAGGGATCATCGAGCATAGTGATTAAAGGGGCCATGGAGCATTGTGATGACAGGCGTCATGGGACATTCTGTTGGCAGTGGTCATGGAGCATTGTTAGAAATGGAACATGGAGCAATTTGACTTCAGGGGCCATGAAAAATTGTGAATACATAGGCCATGGAGTATTCACATGAATGTGGTCAAGGATCATTGTGACGAAAAGTGTACTGGAATATTGTGATGACACGGTTATGGAATATTGTGATGACCAGAATTCTGTAGCACTGTGATGAATAGGGAATGGAGCATTATGATTACAGGGGTCATGGAGCATTGTGATGACAGGCGTCATGGGACAATGTGTTGACAGTGGTCATGGAGCATTGTTAGAAAGGGAACATGGAGCAAATTGATTTCAGGGGCCATGAAAAATTGTGAATACATAGGCCATGGAGTATTCAGATGAATGTGGTCAAGGATCATTGTGACGACAAGTGTCCTGGAATATTGTGATGACACGGTTCATGGAGCATTGCGATGACAAGGGCCATGGCGAAATGTGAAGACAGGTGTCATGGGGCTTTGTGATGACAGTGGTCATCTAGAATTGTGAAGAAAGATATCATGGAGCAGTGGGATGACAGGGGCCATGGAGCATTGTGATGACAGGGGTCATGGGGCATTGTGATGACACGGCCATGGAACATTATGATGACAAGAATTCTGGAGCATTGTGATAAATAGGGCATGGACCATTGTGATTAGAGGGGCCAAGGAGCATTCTGATGACAACGGCATGGAGCATTGTGATGACAAGTGTCATCGAGCATTGTGATGACAGTGGTCATGAAGCATTGTGATGAATGTGGTCATGGATCATTGTGATGACAAGTGTCGTGGAGCATTGTGATGACAGGGGTCATAGAGCATTGTGATGACAAGGTTATGGAATATTGTGATGACCAGATTTCTGTAGCACTGTGATGAAAAGGGAATGGAGCATTTTGATTACAGCGGTCATGGAGCATTGTGATGAAAATTGTTCTAGAACATTGTGAAGACAGGGTTCATGGAGCATAGTGATGAAAGGGGCCATGGAGCATTGTGATGACAGGCGTCATGGGACAATGTGTTGACAGTGGTCATGGAGCACTGTTAGAAAGGGAACATGGAGCAATTTGATTTCAGGGGCCATGAAAAATTTTGAATACATAGGCCATGGAGTATTCAGATGAACGTGGTCAAGGATCATTGGGACGAAAAGTGTCCTGGAATATTGTGATGACACAGTTCATGGAGCATTGCGATGACAAGGGCCATGGCGAAATCTGAAGACAGGTGTCATGGGGCATTGTGATGACAGTGGTCATCTAGAATTGTGAAGAAAGATATCATGGAGCAGTGGGATGACAGGGGCCATGGAGCATTTTTATGACAGGGGTGATGGGGCATTGTGAGGACACGGCCATGGAACATTAGGATGACAAGTATTCTGGAGCATTGTGATAAAAAGAGCATGGACCATTGTGATTAGAGGGGCCAAGGAGTATTCTGATGACAACGGCATGGAGCATTGTGATGACAAGGGTCATTGAGCATTGTGATGACAGTGTTCAGGAAGCATTGTGATGAATGCGGTTATGGATCATTGTGATGATAAGTGTCGTGGAGCATTGTGATGACAGGGGTCATAGAGCATTGCGATGACACGGTTATGGAATATTGTGATGACCAGAATCCTGTAGCACTGTGATGAAAAGGGAATGGAGCATTGTGATTACAGGGGTCATGGATCATTGTGATGACAATTGTTCTAGAACATTGTTAAGACAGATATCATCTAGCACAGTGATTAAAGGGGCCATGGAGCATTGTGATGACAGGCGTCATGGGACATTGTGTTGGCAGTGATCATGGAGCATTGTTAGAAAGGGAACATGGAGCAATTTGATTTCAGGGGCCATGAAAAATTGTGAATACATAGGCCATGGAGTATTCAGATGAATGTGGTCAAGGATCATTGTGACGCAAAGTGTACTGGAATATTGTGATGACACGGTTCATGGAGCATTGCGATGACAAGGGCCATGGCGAAATATGAAGACAGGTGTCATGGGGCATTGTGATGACAGTGGTCATCTAGAATTGTGAAGAAAGATATCATGGAGCACTGGGATGACAGGGGCCATGGAGCATTGTGATGACAGGGTTCATGGGGCATTGTGATGACACAGCCATGGAACATTATGATGACAAGAATTCTGGAGCATTGTTATAAATAGGGCATGGACCATTGTGATTAGAGGGGCCAAGGAGCATTCTGATGACAACGGCATGGAGCATTGTGATGACAAGTGTCATCGAGCATTGTGATGACAGTGGTCATGAAGCATTGTGATGAATGTGGTCATGGATCATTGTGATGACAAGTGTCGTGGAGCATTGTGATGACAGGGGTCATAGAGCATTGTGATGACACGGTTATGGAATATTGTGATGACCAGAATTCTGTAGCACTGTGATGAAAAGGGAATGAAGCATTATGATTACAGGGGTCATGGAGCATTGTGATGACAATTGTTCTAGAACATTGTGATGACAGGGATCATGGAGCATAGTGATGAAAGGGGCAATGGAGCATTGTGATGACAGGCGTCATGGGACAATGTGTTGACAGTGGTCATGGAGCATTGTTAGAAAGGGAACATGGAGCAATTTGATTTCAGGGGCCATGAAAAATTGTGAATACATAGGCCATGGGGTATTCAGATCAATGTGGTCATGGATCATTGTGATGACAAGTGTCGTGGAGCATTGTGATTACAGGGGTCATAGAGCATTGTGATGACATGGTTATGGAATATTGTGATGACCAGAATTCTGTAGCACTGTGATGAATAGCGAATGGAGTATTGTGATTACAGGGGTCAAGAAGCATTGTGATAACAATTGTTCCAGGAGATTGTGATGACAGGGATCATGGAGCATAGTGATTAAAGGGGCCATGGAGCATTGTCATGAGAGGCGTCATGGGACAATGTGTTGACAGTGCTCATGGAGCATTGTTAGAAAGGGAACATGGACCAATTTGATTTCAGGGGCCATGAAAAATTGTGAATACATAGGCAATGGAGTATTCAGATGAATGTGGTCAAGGATCATTGTGACGACAAGTGTCCTGGAATATTGTGATGACACGGTTCATGAAGCATTGCGATGACAAGGGCCATGGCGAAATGTGAAGACAGGTGTCATGGGGCTTTGTGATGACAGTGGTCATTTAGAATTGTGAAGAAAGATATCATGGAGCAGTGGGATGACAGGGGCCATGGAGCATTGTGATGACAGGGGTCATGGGGCATTGTGATGACACGGCCATGGAACATTATGATGACAAGAATTCTGGAGCATTGAGATAAATAGGGCATGGACCATTGTGATTAGAGGGGCCAAGGAGCATTCTGATGACAACGGCATGGAGCATTGTGATGACAAGGGTCATCGAGCATTGTGATGACAGTGGTCATGAAGCATTGTGATGAAAGTGGTCATGGATCATTGTGATGACAAGTGTCGTGGAGCATTGTGATGACAGGGGTCATAGAGCATTGTGATGACACGGTTATGGAATATTGTGATGACCAGAATTCTGTAGCACTGTGATGAAAGGGGAATGGAGCATTGTGATTACAGGGGTCATGGTGCATTGTGATGAAAATTGTTCTAGAACATTGTGAAGACAGGGATCATGGAGCATAGTGATGAAAGGGCCGTGGAGCATTGTGATGACAGGCGTCATGGGACAATTTGTTGACAGTGGTCATGGAGGATTGTTAGAAAGGGAACATGGAGCAATTTGATTTCAGGGGCCATGAAAAATTGTGAATACATAGGCCATGGAGTATTCAGATGAATGTGGTCAAGGATCATTGTGACGACAAGTGTCCTGGATTATTGTGATGACACGGTTCATGGAGCATTGTGATGACAAGGGCCATGGCGAAATGTGAAGACAGGTGTCATGGGGCATTGTGAAGACAGTGGTCCTCTAGAATTGTGAAGAAAGATATCATGGAGCACTGGGATGACAGGGGCCATGGAGGATTGTGATGACAGGGGTCATGGGGCATTGTGATGACACGGCCATGGAACATTATGATGACAAGAATTCTGGAGCATTGTGATAAATAGGGCATGGACCATTGTGATTAGAGGGGCCAAGGAGCATTCTGATGACAACGGCATGGAGCATTGTGATGACAAGGGTCATCGAGCATTGTGATGACAGTGGTCATGAAGCATTGTGATGAATGTGGTCATGGATCATTGTGATGACAAGTGTCGTGGAGCATTGTGATGACAGGGGTCATAGAGCATTGTGATGACACGGTTATGGAATTTTGTGATGACCAAAATTCTGTAGCACTGTGATGAAAAGGGAATGGAGCATTGTGATTACAGGGGTCATGGAGCATTGTGATGACAATTGTTCTAGAACATTGTGAAGACAGGGATCATGGATCATAGTGATGAAAGGGCCATGGAGCATTGTGATGACAGGCGTCATGGGACAATGTGTTGACAGTGGTCATGGAGCATTGTTAGAAAGGGAACATGGAGCAATTTGATTTCAGGGGCCATGAAAATTTGTGAATACATAGGCCATGGAGTATTCAGATGAATGTGGTCATGAATCATTGTGATGACAATTGTCATGGAGCATTGTGATGACAGGGGTCATAGAGCATTGTGATGACACGGTTATGGAATATTGTGATGACCAGAATTCTGTAGCACTGTGATGAAAAGGGAATGGAGCATTGTGATTACAGGGGTCATGGAGCATTGTGATGACAAATGTTCTAGGAGATTGTGAAGACAGGGATCATGGAGCATAGTGATGAAATGGGCCATGGAGGTTTGTGAAGACAGGTGTCATGGGACAATGTGTTGACAGTGGTCATGGAGCATTGTTAGAAAGGGAACATGGAGCAATTTGATTTCAGGGGCCATGAAAAATTGTGAATACATAGGCCATGGAGTATTCAGATGAATGTGGTCAAGGATCATTGTGACGAAAAGTGTCCTGGAATATTGTGATGACACGGTTCATGGAGCATTGCGATGACAAGGGCCATGGCGAAATGTGAAGACAGTTGTCATGGGGCATTGTGATGACAGTGGTCATCTAAAATTGTGAAGAAAGTTATCATGGAGCACTGGGATGACAGGGGCCATGGAGCATTGTGATGACAGGGGTCATGGGGCATTGTGATGACACGGCCATGGAACATTATGATGACAAGAATTCTGGAGCATTGTGATAAATAGGGCATGGACCATTGTGACTAGAGGGGCCAAGGAGCATTCTGATGACAACGGCATGGAGCATTGTGATGACAAGGGTCATCGAGCATTGTGATGACAGTGGTCATGAAGCATTGTGATGAAAGTGGTCATGGAGCATGGTGATGACAAGTGTCGTGGAGCATTGTGATGACAGGGGTCATAGAGCATTGTGATGACACGGTTATGAAATATTGTGATGACCAGAATTCTGTAGCACTGTGATGAAAAGGGAATGGAGCATTGTGATTACAGGGGTCATGGAGCATTGTGAAGACAATTGTTCTAGAACATTGTGAAGACAGGGATCATGGAGCATAGTGATGAAAGGGGCCATGGAGCATTGTGATGACAGGCGTCATGGGACAATGTGTTGACAGTGGTCATGGAGCATTGTTAGAAAGGGAACATGGAGCAATTTCATTTCAGGGGCCATGAAAAATTGTGAATACATAGGCCATGGAGTATTCAGATGAAAGTGGTCAAGGATCATTGTGACGAAAAGTGTCCTGGAATATTGTGATGACACGGTTCATGGAGCATTGCGATGACAAGGGCCATGGCGAAATGTGAAGACAGGTGTCATGGGGCATTGTGATGACAGTGGTCATCTAAAATTGTGAAGAAAGATATCATGGAGCAGTGGGATGACAGGGGCCATGGAGCATTGTGATGACAGGGGTCATGGGGCATTGTGATGACACGGCCATGGAACATTATGATGGCAAGTATTCTGGAGCATTGTGATAAAAAGGGCATGGATTATTGTGATTAGAGGGGCCAAGGAGCATTCTGAAGACAACGGCATGGAGCATTGTGATGACAAGTGTCTTCGAGCATTGTGATGACAGTGGTCATGAAGCATTGTGATGAATGTGGTCATGGATCATTGTGATGACAAGCGTCGTGGAGCATTGTGATGACAGGGGTCATAGAGCATTGTGATGACACAGTTACGGAATATTGTGATGACCAGAATTCTGTAGCACTGTGATGAAAAGG
This sequence comes from Eschrichtius robustus, assembly GCF_028021215.1. Taxonomy (NCBI): domain Eukaryota; kingdom Metazoa; phylum Chordata; class Mammalia; order Artiodactyla; family Eschrichtiidae; genus Eschrichtius; species Eschrichtius robustus. The sequence goes on along the minus strand of NW_027175249.1, from coordinate 2,928,855 downwards.
GAATGGAGCATTGTGATTACAGGGGTCATGGAGCATTGTGATGACAAATGTTCTAGAATATTGTGAAGACAGGGATCATGGAGCATAGTGATGAAAGGGGCCATGGAGGATTGTGAAGACAGGCGTCATGGGACAATGTGTTGACAGTGGTCATGGAGCATTGTTAGAAAGGGAACATGGAGCAATTTGATTTCAGGGGCCATGAAAAATTGGGAATACATAGGCCATGGAGTATTTAGATGAATGTGGTCAAGGATCATTGTGACGACAAGTGTCCTGGAATATTGTGATGACACGCTTCATGGAGCATTGCGATGACAAGGGCCATGGCGAAATGTGAAGACAGGTGTCATGGGGCTTTGTGATGACAGTGGTCATCTAGAATTGTGAAGAAAGATATCATGGAGCAGTGGGATGACAGGGGACATGGAGCATTGTGATGACAGTGGTCATGAGGCATTGTGATGACACGGCCATGGAACATTATGATGACAAGTATTCTGGAGCATTGTGATAAAAAGAGCATGGAGCATTGTGATTAGAGGGGCCAAGGAGCATTCTGATGACAACGGAATGGAGCATTGTGATGACAAGGTTCATCGAGCATTTTGATGACAGTGGTCATGAAGCATTGTGATGAATGTGGTCATGGATCATTGTGATGACAAGTGTCGTGGAGCATTGTGATGACAGGGGTCATTGGGCATTGTGATGACACGGTTATGGAATATTGTGATGACCAGAATTCTGTAGCACTGTGATGAAAAAGGAATGGAGCATTGTGATTACAGGGGTCATGGAGCATCGTGATGACAATTGTTCTAGGACATTGTGATTACAGGGATCATGGAGCATAGTGATGAAAGGGGCCATGGAGCATTGTGATGACAGGTGTCATGGGACATTGTGTGGACAGTGGTCATGGAGCATTGTTAGAAAGGGAACATGGAGCAATTTGATTTCTGGGGCCATGAAAAATTTTGAATACATAGGCCATGGAGTATTCAGATGAATGTGGTCAAGGATCATTGTGACGACATGTGTCCTGGAATATTGTGATGACACGGTTCATGGAGCATTGCGATGACAAGGGCCATGGCGAAATGTGAAGACAGGTGTCATGGGGCATTGTGATGACAGTGGTCATCTAGAATTGTGAAGAATGATATCATGGAGCACTGGGATGACAGGGGCCATGGAGCATTGTGATGACAGGGGTCATGGGGCATTGTGATGACACAGCCATGGAACATTATGATGACAAGAATTCTGGAGCATTGTGATAAAAAGGTCATGGACCATTGTGATTACAGGGGCCAAGGAGCATTCTGATGACAACGGCATGGATCATTGTGATGACAAGGGTCATCGAGCATTGTGATGAGAGTGGTCAGGAAGCATTGTGATGAATGCGGTTATGGATCATTGTGATGATAAGTGTCGTGGAGCATTGTGATGACAGTGGTCATAGAGCATTGTGATGACACGGTTATGGAATATTGTGATGACCAGAATTCTGTAGCACTGAAATGAAAGGGAATGGAGCATTGTGATTACAGGGGTCATGGATCATTGTGATGACAATTGTTCTAGAACATTGTGAAGACAGGGATCATCGAGCATAGTGATTAAAGGGGCCATGGAGCATTGTGATGACAGGCGTCATGGGACATTCTGTTGGCAGTGGTCATGGAGCATTGTTAGAAATGGAACATGGAGCAATTTGACTTCAGGGGCCATGAAAAATTGTGAATACATAGGCCATGGAGTATTCACATGAATGTGGTCAAGGATCATTGTGACGAAAAGTGTACTGGAATATTGTGATGACACGGTTATGGAATATTGTGATGACCAGAATTCTGTAGCACTGTGATGAATAGGGAATGGAGCATTATGATTACAGGGGTCATGGAGCATTGTGATGACAGGCGTCATGGGACAATGTGTTGACAGTGGTCATGGAGCATTGTTAGAAAGGGAACATGGAGCAATTTGATTTCAGGGGCCATGAAAAATTGTGAATACATAGGCCATGGAGTATTCAGATGAATGTGCTCAAGGATCATTGTGACGACAAGTGTCCTGGAATATTGTGATGACACGGTTCATGGAGCATTGTGATGACAAGGGCCATGGCGAAATGTGAAGACAGGTGTCATGGGGCATTGTGATGACGGTGGTCATCTAGAATTGTGAAGAAAGATATCATGGAGCACTGGGATGACAGGGGCCATGGAGCATTGTGATGACAGGGGTCATGGGGCATTGTGATGACACGGCCATGGAACATTATGATGACAAGAATTCTGGAGCATTGTGATAAAAAGGGCATGGATAATTGTGATTAGAGGGGCCAAGGAGAATTCTGATGACAACGGCATGGAGCATTGTGATGACAAGGGTCATCGAGCATTGTGATGACAGTGGTCATGAAGCATTGTGATGAATGGGGTCATGGATCATTGTGATGACAAGTGTCGTGGAGCATTGTGATGACAGGGGTCATATAGCATTGTGATGACACGGTTATGGAATATTGTGATGACCAGAATTCTGTAGCACTGTGATGAAAAGGGAATGGAGCATTATGATTACAGGGGTCATGGAGCATTGTGATGACAATTGTTCTAGAACATTGTGATGACAGGGGTCATGGAGCATAGTGATGAAAGGGGCAATGGAGCATTGTGATGACAGGCGTCATGGGACAATGTGTTGAGAGTGGTCATGGAGCATTGTTAGAAAGGGAACATGGAGCAATTTGATTTCAGGGGCAATGAAAAATTGTGAATACATAGGCCATGGAGTATTCAGATCAATGTGGTCATGGATCATTGTGATGACAAGTGTCGTGGAGCATTGTGATGACAGGGGTCATAGAGCATTGTGATGACATGGTTATGGAATATTTTGATGACCAGAATTCTGTAGCACTGTGATGAAAAGCGAATGGAGCATTGTGATTACAGGGGTCAAGAAGCATTGTGATAACAATTGTTCTAGAACATTGTGATGACAGGGATCATGGAGCATAGTGATGAAAGGGGCCATGGAGCATTGTGATGACAGGCGTCAGGGGACAATGTGTTGACAGTGGTCATGGAGCATTGTTAGAAAGGGAACATGGAACAATTTGATTTCAGGGGCCATGAAAAATTGTGAATACATAGGCCATGGAGTATTCAGATGAATGTGGTCAAGGATCATTGTGACGACAAGTGTCCTGGAATATTGTGATGACACGGTTCATGAAGCATTGCGATGACAAGGGCCATGGCGAAATGTGAAGACAGGTGTCATGGGGCTTTGTGATGACAGTGGTCATTTAGAATTGTGAAGAAAGATATCATGGAGCAGTGGGATGACAGGGGCCATGGAGCATTGTGATGACAGGGGTCATGGGGCATTGTGATGACACGGCCATGGAACATTATGATGACAAGAATTCTGGAGCATTGAGATAAATAGGGCATGGACCATTGTGATTAGAGGGGCCAAGGAGCATTCTGATGACAACGGCATGGAGCATTGTGATGACAAGGGTCATCGAGCATTGTGATGACAGTGGTCATGAAGCATTGTGATGAAAGTGGTCATGGATCATTGTGATGACAAGTGTCGTGGAGCATTGTGATGACAGGGGTCATAGAGCATTGTGATGACACGGTTATGGAATATTGTGATGACCAGAATTCTGTAGCACTGTGATGAAAGGGGAATGGAGCATTGTGATTACAGGGGTCATGGTGCATTGTGATGAAAATTGTTCTAGAACATTGTGAAGACAGGGATCATGGAGCATAGTGATGAAAGGGCCGTGGAGCATTGTGATGACAGGCGTCATGGGACAATTTGTTGACAGTGGTCATGGAGGATTGTTAGAAAGGGAACATGGAGCAATTTGATTTCAGGGGCCATGAAAAATTGTGAATACATAGGCCATGGAGTATTCAGATGAATGTGGTCAAGGATCATTGTGACGACAAGTGTCCTGGATTATTGTGATGACACGGTTCATGGAGCATTGTGATGACAAGGGCCATGGCGAAATGTGAAGACAGGTGTCATGGGGCATTGTGAAGACAGTGGTCCTCTAGAATTGTGAAGAAAGATATCATGGAGCACTGGGATGACAGGGGCCATGGAGGATTGTGATGACAGGGGTCATGGGGCATTGTGATGACACGGCCATGGAACATTATGATGACAAGAATTCTGGAGCATTGTGATAAATAGGGCATGGACCATTGTGATTAGAGGGGCCAAGGAGCATTCTGATGACAACGGCATGGAGCATTGTGATGACAAGGGTCATCGAGCATTGTGATGACAGTGGTCATGAAGCATTGTGATGAATGTGGTCATGGATCATTGTGATGACAAGTGTCGTGGAGCATTGTGATGACAGGGGTCATAGAGCATTGTGATGACACGGTTATGGAATTTTGTGATGACCAAAATTCTGTAGCACTGTGATGAAAAGGGAATGGAGCATTGTGATTACAGGGGTCATGGAGCATTGTGATGACAATTGTTCTAGAACATTGTGAAGACAGGGATCATGGATCATAGTGATGAAAGGGCCATGGAGCATTGTGATGACAGGCGTCATGGGACAATGTGTTGACAGTGGTCATGGAGCATTGTTAGAAAGGGAACATGGAGCAATTTGATTTCAGGGGCCATGAAAATTTGTGAATACATAGGCCATGGAGTATTCAGATGAATGTGGTCATGAATCATTGTGATGACAATTGTCATGGAGCATTGTGATGACAGGGGTCATAGAGCATTGTGATGACACGGTTATGGAATATTGTGATGACCAGAATTCTGTAGCACTGTGATGAAAAGGGAATGGAGCATTGTGATTACAGGGGTCATGGAGCATTGTGATGACAAATGTTCTAGGAGATTGTGAAGACAGGGATCATGGAGCATAGTGATGAAATGGGCCATGGAGGTTTGTGAAGACAGGTGTCATGGGACAATGTGTTGACAGTGGTCATGGAGCATTGTTAGAAAGGGAACATGGAGCAATTTGATTTCAGGGGCCATGAAAAATTGTGAATACATAGGCCATGGAGTATTCAGATGAATGTGGTCAAGGATCATTGTGACGAAAAGTGTCCTGGAATATTGTGATGACACGGTTCATGGAGCATTGCGATGACAAGGGCCATGGCGAAATGTGAAGACAGTTGTCATGGGGCATTGTGATGACAGTGGTCATCTAAAATTGTGAAGAAAGTTATCATGGAGCACTGGGATGACAGGGGCCATGGAGCATTGTGATGACAGGGGTCATGGGGCATTGTGATGACACGGCCATGGAACATTATGATGACAAGAATTCTGGAGCATTGTGATAAATAGGGCATGGACCATTGTGACTAGAGGGGCCAAGGAGCATTCTGATGACAACGGCATGGAGCATTGTGATGACAAGGGTCATCGAGCATTGTGATGACAGTGGTCATGAAGCATTGTGATGAAAGTGGTCATGGAGCATGGTGATGACAAGTGTCGTGGAGCATTGTGATGACAGGGGTCATAGAGCATTGTGATGACACGGTTATGAAATATTGTGATGACCAGAATTCTGTAGCACTGTGATGAAAAGGGAATGGAGCATTGTGATTACAGGGGTCATGGAGCATTGTGAAGACAATTGTTCTAGAACATTGTGAAGACAGGGATCATGGAGCATAGTGATGAAAGGGGCCATGGAGCATTGTGATGACAGGCGTCATGGGACAATGTGTTGACAGTGGTCATGGAGCATTGTTAGAAAGGGAACATGGAGCAATTTCATTTCAGGGGCCATGAAAAATTGTGAATACATAGGCCATGGAGTATTCAGATGAAAGTGGTCAAGGATCATTGTGACGAAAAGTGTCCTGGAATATTGTGATGACACGGTTCATGGAGCATTGCGATGACAAGGGCCATGGCGAAATGTGAAGACAGGTGTCATGGGGCATTGTGATGACAGTGGTCATCTAAAATTGTGAAGAAAGATATCATGGAGCAGTGGGATGACAGGGGCCATGGAGCATTGTGATGACAGGGGTCATGGGGCATTGTGATGACACGGCCATGGAACATTATGATGGCAAGTATTCTGGAGCATTGTGATAAAAAGGGCATGGATTATTGTGATTAGAGGGGCCAAGGAGCATTCTGAAGACAACGGCATGGAGCATTGTGATGACAAGTGTCTTCGAGCATTGTGATGACAGTGGTCATGAAGCATTGTGATGAATGTGGTCATGGATCATTGTGATGACAAGCGTCGTGGAGCATTGTGATGACAGGGGTCATAGAGCATTGTGATGACACAGTTACGGAATATTGTGATGACCAGAATTCTGTAGCACTGTGATGAAAAGGGAATGGAGCATTGTGATTACAGGGGTCATGGAGCATTGTGATGACAAATGTTCTAGAATATTGTGAAGACAGGGATCATGGAGCATAGTGATGAAAGGGGCCATGGAGGATTGTGAAGACAGGCGTCATGGGACAATGTGTTGACAGTGGTCATGGAGCATTGTTAGAAAGGGAACATGGAGCAATTTGATTTCAGGGGCCATGAAAAATTGGGAATACATAGGCCATGGAGTATTTAGATGAATGTGGTCAAGGATCATTGTGACGACAAGTGTCCTGGAATATTGTGATGACACGCTTCATGGAGCATTGCGATGACAAGGGCCATGGCGAAATGTGAAGACAGGTGTCATGGGGCTTTGTGATGACAGTGGTCATCTAGAATTGTGAAGAAAGATATCATGGAGCAGTGGGATGACAGGGGACATGGAGCATTGTGATGACAGTGGTCATGAGGCATTGTGATGACACGGCCATGGAACATTATGATGACAAGTATTCTGGAGCATTGTGATAAAAAGAGCATGGAGCATTGTGATTAGAGGGGCCAAGGAGCATTCTGATGACAACGGAATGGAGCATTGTGATGACAAGGTTCATCGAGCATTTTGATGACAGTGGTCATGAAGCATTGTGATGAATGTGGTCATGGATCATTGTGATGACAAGTGTCGTGGAGCATTGTGATGACAGGGGTCATTGGGCATTGTGATGACACGGTTATGGAATATTGTGATGACCAGAATTCTGTAGCACTGTGATGAAAAAGGAATGGAGCATTGTGATTACAGGGGTCATGGAGCATCGTGATGACAATTGTTCTAGGACATTGTGATTACAGGGATCATGGAGCATAGTGATGAAAGGGGCCATGGAGCATTGTGATGACAGGTGTCATGGGACATTGTGTGGACAGTGGTCATGGAGCATTGTTAGAAAGGGAACATGGAGCAATTTGATTTCTGGGGCCATGAAAAATTTTGAATACATAGGCCATGGAGTATTCAGATGAATGTGGTCAAGGATCATTGTGACGACATGTGTCCTGGAATATTGTGATGACACGGTTCATGGAGCATTGCGATGACAAGGGCCATGGCGAAATGTGAAGACAGGTGTCATGGGGCATTGTGATGACAGTGGTCATCTAGAATTGTGAAGAATGATATCATGGAGCACTGGGATGACAGGGGCCATGGAGCATTGTGATGACAGGGGTCATGGGGCATTGTGATGACACAGCCATGGAACATTATGATGACAAGAATTCTGGAGCATTGTGATAAAAAGGTCATGGACCATTGTGATTACAGGGGCCAAGGAGCATTCTGATGACAACGGCATGGATCATTGTGATGACAAGGGTCATCGAGCATTGTGATGAGAGTGGTCAGGAAGCATTGTGATGAATGCGGTTATGGATCATTGTGATGATAAGTGTCGTGGAGCATTGTGATGACAGTGGTCATAGAGCATTGTGATGACACGGTTATGGAATATTGTGATGACCAGAATTCTGTAGCACTGAAATGAAAGGGAATGGAGCATTGTGATTACAGGGGTCATGGATCATTGTGATGACAATTGTTCTAGAACATTGTGAAGACAGGGATCATCGAGCATAGTGATTAAAGGGGCCATGGAGCATTGTGATGACAGGCGTCATGGGACATTCTGTTGGCAGTGGTCATGGAGCATTGTTAGAAATGGAACATGGAGCAATTTGACTTCAGGGGCCATGAAAAATTGTGAATACATAGGCCATGGAGTATTCACATGAATGTGGTCAAGGATCATTGTGACGAAAAGTGTACTGGAATATTGTGATGACACGGTTATGGAATATTGTGATGACCAGAATTCTGTAGCACTGTGATGAATAGGGAATGGAGCATTATGATTACAGGGGTCATGGAGCATTGTGATGACAGGCGTCATGGGACAATGTGTTGACAGTGGTCATGGAGCATTGTTAGAAAGGGAACATGGAGCAATTTGATTTCAGGGGCCATGAAAAATTGTGAATACATAGGCCATGGAGTATTCAGATGAATGTGCTCAAGGATCATTGTGACGACAAGTGTCCTGGAATATTGTGATGACACGGTTCATGGAGCATTGTGATGACAAGGGCCATGGCGAAATGTGAAGACAGGTGTCATGGGGCATTGTGATGACGGTGGTCATCTAGAATTGTGAAGAAAGATATCATGGAGCACTGGGATGACAGGGGCCATGGAGCATTGTGATGACAGGGGTCATGGGGCATTGTGATGACACGGCCATGGAACATTATGATGACAAGAATTCTGGAGCATTGTGATAAAAAGGGCATGGATAATTGTGATTAGAGGGGCCAAGGAGAATTCTGATGACAACGGCATGGAGCATTGTGATGACAAGGGTCATCGAGCATTGTGATGACAGTGGTCATGAAGCATTGTGATGAATGGGGTCATGGATCATTGTGATGACAAGTGTCGTGGAGCATTGTGATGACAGGGGTCATATAGCATTGTGATGACACGGTTATGGAATATTGTGATGACCAGAATTCTGTAGCACTGTGATGAAAAGGGAATGGAGCATTATGATTACAGGGGTCATGGAGCATTGTGATGACAATTGTTCTAGAACATTGTGATGACAGGGGTCATGGAGCATAGTGATGAAAGGGGCAATGGAGCATTGTGATGACAGGCGTCATGGGACAATGTGTTGAGAGTGGTCATGGAGCATTGTTAGAAAGGGAACATGGAGCAATTTGATTTCAGGGGCAATGAAAAATTGTGAATACATAGGCCATGGAGTATTCAGATCAATGTGGTCATGGATCATTGTGATGACAAGTGTCGTGGAGCATTGTGATGACAGGGGTCATAGAGCATTGTGATGACATGGTTATGGAATATTTTGATGACCAGAATTCTGTAGCACTGTGATGAAAAGCGAATGGAGCATTGTGATTACAGGGGTCAAGAAGCATTGTGATAACAATTGTTCTAGAACATTGTGATGACAGGGATCATGGAGCATAGTGATGAAAGGGGCCATGGAGCATTGTGATGACAGGCGTCAGGGGACAATGTGTTGACAGTGGTCATGGAGCATTGTTAGAAAGGGAACATGGAACAATTTGATTTCAGGGGCCATGAAAAATTGTGAATACATAGGCCATGGAGTATTCAGATGAATGTGGTCAAGGATCATTGTGACGACAAGTGTCCTGGAATATTGTGATGACACGGTTCATGAAGCATTGCGATGACAAGGGCCATGGCGAAATGTGAAGACAGGTGTCATGGGGTTTTGTGATGACAGTGGTCATTTAGAATTGTGAAGAAAGATAGCATGGATCAGTGGGATGACAGGGGCCATGGAGCATTGTGATGACAGGGGTCATGGGACATTGTGTTGACATTGGTCATGGAGCAATGTTAGAAAGGGAACATGGAGCAATTTGATTTCAGGGGCCATGAAAAATTGTGAATACATAGGCCATGGAGTATTCAGATGAATGTGGTCAAGGATCATTGTTACGAAAAGTGTCCTGGAATATTGTGATGACACGGTTCATGGAGCATTGCAATGACAAGGGCCATGGCGAAATGTGAAGACAGGTGTCATGGGGCATTGTGATGACACGGCCATGGAACATTATGATGACAAGAAGTCTGGAGCATTGTGATAAAAAGGGCATGGACCATTGTGATTAGAGGGGCCAAGGTGCATTCTGATGACAACGGCATGGAGCATTGTGATGACAAGGGTCATCGAGCATTGTGATGACAGTGGTCATGAAGCATTGTGATGAATGTGGTCTTGGATCATTGTGATGACAAGTGTCGTGGAGAATTTTGATGACAGGGTTCATAGAGCATTGTGATGACACGGTTATTTAATATTGTGTTGACCAGAATTCTGTAGCACTATGATGAAAAGTGAATGGAGCATTGTGATTACAGGGTCATGGAGCACTGTGATAACAATTGTTCTAGAACATTGTGAAGACAGGGATCATGGAGCATAGTGATGAAAGGGGCCATGGAGCATTGTGATGACAGGCGTCATGGGACAATGTGTTGACAGTGGTCATGGAGCATTGTTAGAAAGGGAACATGGAGCAATTTGATTTCAGGGGCCATGAAAAATTGTGAATACATAGGCCATGGAGTATTCAGATGAATGTGGTCAAGGATCATTGTGACGAAAAGTGTCCTGGAATATTGTGATGACACGGTTCATGGAGCATTGCGATGACAAGGGCCATGGCGAAATGTGAAGACAGGTGTCATGGGGCTTTGTGATGACAGTGGTCATCTAGAATTGTGAAGAAAGATATCATGGAGCAGTGGGATGACTGGGGCCATGGAGCATTGTGATGACAGTGGTCATGGGGCATTGTGATGACACGGCCATGGAACATTATGATGACAAGAATTCTGGAGCATTGTGATAAAAATGTCATGGACCATTGTGATTAGAGGGGCCAAAGAGCATTCTGATGACAACGGCATGGAGCATTGTGATGACAAGGGTCATCGAGCATTGTGATGACAGTGGTCATGAAGCATTGTGATGAATGTGGTCATGGATCATTGTGATGACAAGTGTCGTGGAGCATTGTGATGACAGGGGTCATAGAGCATTGTGATGACACGGTTACGGAATATTGTGATGACCAGCATTCTGTAGCACTGTGATGAAAAGGGAATGGAGCATTGTGATTACAGGGGTCATGGAGCATTGTGATGACAATTGTTCTAGAACTTTGTGAAGACAGGTATCATGGAGCATAGTGATGAAAGGGGCCATGGAGCATTGTGATGACAGGCGTCATGGGACAATGTGTTGACAGTGGTCATGGAGCATTGTTAGAAAGTGAACATGGAGCAATTTGATTTCAGGAGCCATGAAAAATTGTGAATACATAGGCCATGGAGTACTCAGATGAATGTGGTCAAGGATCATTTTGACGAAAAGTGTCCTGGAATATTGTGATGACACGGTTCATGGAGCATTGCGATGACAAGGGCCATGGCGAAATGTGAAGACAGGTGTCATGGGGCATTGTGATGACAATCATCATCTAGAATTGTGAAGAATGATATCATGGAGCACTGGGATGACAGGGGCCATGGAACATTGTGATGACAGGGGTCATGGGGCATTGTGATGACACGGCCATGGAACATTATGATGACAAGAATTCTGGAGCATTGTGATAAAAGGGCATGGACCATTGTGATTAGAGGGGCCAAGGAGCATTCTGATGACAACGGCATGGAGCATTGTGATGAAAAGTGTCATCGAGCATTGTGATGATAGTGGTCATGAAGCATTGTGATGAATGTGGTTATGGATCATTGTGATGACAAGTGTCGTGGAGCATTGTGATGACAGGGGTTATAGAGCATTGTGATGACACGGTTATGGAATATTGTGATGACCGGAATTCTGTAGCACTGTGATGAAAAGGGAATGGAGCATTGTGATTACAGGGGTCATGGAGCACTGTGATGACAATTGTTCTAGATCATTGTGAAGACAGGGATCATGGAGCATAGTGATGAAAGGGGCCATGGAGCATTGTGATGACAGGCGTCATGGGACAATGTGTTGACAGTGGTCATGGAGCATTGTTAGAAAGGGAACATGGAGCAATTTGATTTCAGGGGCCATGAAAAATTGTGAATATATAGGCCATGGAGTATTCAGATGAAAGTGGTCAGGGATCATTGTGACGAAAAGTGTCCTGGAATATTGTGATGACACGTTTCATGGAGCATTGCGATGACAAGGTCCATGGCGAAATGTGAAGACAGGTGTCATGGGGCATTGTGATGACAGTGGTCATCTAAAATTGTGAAGAAAGATATCATGGAGCACTGGGATGACAGGGGCCATGGAGCATTGTGATGACAGGGGTCATGGGGCATTGTGATGACACGGCCATATAACATTATGATGGCAAGTATTCTGGAGCATTGTGATAAAAAGGGCATGGACCATTGTGATTAGAGGGGCCAAGGAGCATTCTGATGACAACGGCATGGAGCATTGTGATGACAAGTGTCATCGAGCATTGTGATGATAGTGGTCATGAAGCATTGTGATAAATGTGGTCATGGATCATTGTGATGACAAGTATCGTGGAGCATTGTGATGACAGGGGTCATAGAGCATTATGATGACACGGTTATGGAATATTGTGATGACCAGAATTCTGTAGCACTGTGATAAAACGGGAATGGAGCATTGTGATTACAGGGATATTGGAGTATTGTGATGACAATTGTTCTAGAATATTGTGATGACAGGGATCATGGAGCATAGTGATGAAAGGGGCCATGGAGCATTGTGATGACAGGCGTCATGGGACAATGTGTTGACAGTGGTCATGGAGCATTGTTAGAAAGGGAACATGGAGCAATTTGATTTCAGGGGCCATGAAAAATTGTGAATACATAGGCCATGGAGTATTCAGATGAATGTGGTCAAGGATCATTGTGACGACAAGTGTCCTGGAATATTGTGATGACACGGTTCATGAAGCATTGGGATGACAAGGGCCATGGCGAAATGTGAAGACAGGTGTCATGGGGCGTTGTTATGACAGTGGTCATCTAGAATTGTGAAGAAAGATATCATGGAGCAGTTGGATGACAGGGGCCATGTAGCATTGTGATGACAGGGTTCATGGGGCATTGTGATGACACGGCCATGGAACATTATGATGACAAGAATTCTGGAGCATTGTGATAAATAGGGCATGGACCATTGTGATTAGAGGGGCCAAGGAGCATTCTGATGACAACGGCATGGAGCATTGTGATGACAAGGGTCATCGAGCATTGTGATGACAGTGGTCATGAAGCATTGTGATGAAAGTGGTCATGGATAATTGTGATGACAAGTGTCGTGGAGCATTGTGATGACAGGGGTCATAGAGCATTGTGATGACACGGTTATGGAATTTTGTGATGACCAGAATTCTGTAGCACTGTGATGAAAAGGGAATGGAGCATTGTGATTACAGCGGTCATGGAGCATTGTGATGACAATTGTTCTAGAACATTGTGAAGACAGGGAACATGGAGCATAGTGATGAAAGGGGCCATGGAGCATTGTGATGACCGGCGTCATGGGACATTGTGTTGACAGTGGTCATGGAGCATTGTTAGAAAGGGAACATGGAGCAATTTGATTTCAGGGGCCATGAAAAATTGTGAATACATAGGCCATGGAGTATTCAGATGAATGTGGTCAAGGATCATTGTGACGAAAAGTGTCCTGGAATATTGTGATGACACGGTTCATGGAGCATTGCCATGACAAGGGCCATGGCGAAATGTGAAGACAGGTGTCATGGGGCATTGTGATGACAGTGGTCATCTAGAATTGTGAAGAAAGATATCATGGAGCACTGGGATGACAGGGGCCATGGAGCATTGTGATGACAGGGGTCATGGGGCATTGTGATGACACGACCATGGAACATTATGATGACAAGAATTCTGGAGCATTGTGATAAAATGTGCATGGACCATTGTGATTAGAGGGGCCAAGGAGCATTCTGATGACAACGGCATTGAACATTGTGATGACAAGGGTCATCGAGCATTGTGATGACAGTGGTCATGAAGCATTGTGATGAATGTGGTTATGGATCATTGTGATGACAATTGTCGTGGAGCATTGTGATGATAGGGGTCATAGAGCATTGTGATGACACGGTTATGGAATATTGTGATGACCAGAATTCTGTAGCACTGTGACGAAAAGGGAATGGAGCATTGTGATTACAGGGGTCATGGAGCTTTGTGATGACAATTGTTTAGAACATTGTGAAGACAGGGATCATAGAGCATAGTGATGAAAGGGGCCATGGAGCATTGTGATGACAAGCGTCATGGGACAATGTGTTGACAGTGGTCATGGAGCATTGTTAGAAAGGGAACATGGAGCAATTTGATTTCAGGGGCCATGAAAAATTGTGAATATATAGGCCATGGAGTATTCAGATGAATGTGGTCAAGGATCATTGTGACGACAATTGTCCTGGAATATTGTGATGACATGGTTCATGGAGCATTGCGATGACAAGGGCCATGGTGAAATATGAAGACAGGTGTCATGGTGCTTTGTGATGACAGTGGTCATCTAGAATTGTGAAGAAAGATATCATGGAGCAGTGGGATGACAGGGGCCATGGAGCATTGTGATGAAAGGGGTCATGGGGCATTGTGATGACACGGCCATGGAACATTATGATGACAAGCATTCTGGAGCATTGTGATAAATAGGGCATGGACCATTGTGATTAGAGGGGCCAAGGAGCTTTCTGATGACAAATGCATGGAGCATTGTGATGACATGGGTCATCGAGCATTGTGATGACAGTGGTCATGAAGCATTGTGATGAATGTGGTCATGGATCATTGTGATGACAAATGTCGTGGAGCATTTTGATGACAGGGTTCATAGAGCATTGTGATGACACGGTTATGTAATATTGTGTTGACCAGAATTGTGTAGCACTGTGATGAAAAGGGAATGGAGCATTGTGATTACAGGGGTCATGGAGCATTGTGATGACAATTGTTCTAGAACATTGTGAAGACAGGGATCATGGAGCATAGTGATGAAAGGGGCCATGGATCATTGTGATGATAGGCGTCATGGGACATTGTGTTGATAGTGGTCATGGAGCATTGTTAGAAATGGAACATGGAGCAATTTGATTTCAGGGGCCATGAAAAATTGTGAATACATAGGCCATGGAGTATTCAGATGAATGTGGTCAAGGATCATTGTGACGACAAGTGTCCTGGAATATTGTGATGACACGGTTCATGGAGCATTGCGATGACAAGGGCCATGGCGAAATGTGAAGACAGGTGTCATGGGGCATTGTGATGACAGTGGTCATCTAAAATTGTGAAGAAAGATATCATGGAGCACTGGGATGACAGGGGCCATGGAGCATTGTGATGACAGGGGTCATGGGGCATTGTGATGACACGGCCATATAACATTATGATGGCAAGTATTCTGGAGCATTGTGATAAAAAGGGCATGGATCATTGTGATTAGAGGGGCCAAGGAGCATTCTGATGACAACGGCATGGAGCATTGTGATGACAAGTGTCATCGAGCATTGTGATGACAGTGGTCATGAAGCATTGTGATGAATGTGGTCATGGATTATTGTGATGACAAGTGTCGTGGAGCATTGTGATGACAGGGGTCATAGAGCATTGTGATGACACAGTTATGGAATATTGTGATGACCAGAATTCTGTAGCACAGTGATGAAAAGGGAATGGAGCATTGTGATTACAGGGGTCATGGAGCATTGTGATGACAAATGTTCTAGAATATTGTGAAGACAGGGATCATGGAGCATAGTGATGAAAGGGGCCATGGAGGATTGTGAAGACAGGCGTCATGGGACAATGTGTTGACAGTGGTCAGGGAGCATTGTTAGAAAGGGAATATGGAGCAATTTGATTTCAGGGGCCATGAAAAATTGTGAATACATAGGCCATGGAGAATTCAGATGAATGTGGTCAAGGATCATTGTGACGAAAAGTGTACTGGAATATTGTGATGACACGGTTCATGGAGCATTGCGATGACAAGGGCCATGGTGAAATGTGAAGACAGGTGTCATGGGGCTTTGTGATGACAGTGGTCATCTAGAATTGTGAAGAAAGATATCATGGAGCAGTGGGATGACAGGGGACATGGAGCATTGTGATGACAGGGGTCATGAGGCATTGTGATGACACGGCCATGGAACATTATGATGACAAGTATTCTGGAGCATTGTGATAAAAAGAGCATGGAGCATTGTGATTAGAGGGGCCAAGGAGCATTCTGATGACAACGGCATGGAGCATTGTGATGACAAGTTTCATCGAGCATTGTGATGACAGTGGTCATGAAGCATTGTGATGAATGTGGTCATGGATCATTGTGATGACAAGTGTCGTGGAGCATTGTGATGACAGGGGTCATTGAGCATTGTGATGACACGGTTATGGAATATTGTGATGACCAGAATTCTGTAGCACTGTGATGAAAAGCGAATGGAGCATTATGATTACAGGGGTCATGGAGCATTGTGATGACAATTGTTCTAGAACATTGTGATGACAGGGATCATGGAGCATAGTGATGAAAGGGGCAATGGAGCATTGTGATGACAGGCGTCATGGGACAATGTGTTGACAGTGGTCATGGAGCATTGTTAGAAAGGGAACATGGAGCAATTTGATTTCAGGGGCCATGAAAAATTGTGAATACATAGGCCATGGAGTATTCAGATCAATGTGGTCATGGATCATTGTGATGACAAGTGTCGTGGAGCATTGTGATGACAGGGGTCATAGAGCATTGTGATGACATGGTTATGGAATATTGTGATGACCAGAATTCTGTAGCACTGTGATGAAAAGCGAATGGAGCATTGTGATTACAGGGGTCAAGAAGCATTGTGATAACAATTGTTCAAGAACATTGTGATGACAGGGATCATGGAGCATAGTGATGAAAGGTGCCATGGAGCATTGTGATGACAGGCGTCATGGGACAATGTGTTGACAGTGGTCATGGAGCATTGTTAGAAAGGGAACATGGAGCAATTTGATTTCAGGGGCCATGAAAAATTGTGAATACATAGGCCATGGAGTATTCAGATGAATGTGGTGAAGGATCATTGTGACGACAATTGTCCTGGAATATTGTGATGACACGGTTCATGAAGCATTGCGATGACAAGGGCCATGGCGAAATGTGAAGACAGGTGTCATGGGGCTTTGTGATGACAGTGGTCATTTAGAATTGTGAAGAAAGATATCATGGAGCAGTGGGATGACAGGGGCCATGGAGCATTGTGATGACAGGGGTCATGGGGCATTGTGATGACACAGCCATGGAACATTATGATGACAAGAATTCTGGAGCATTGTGATAAATAGGGCATGGACCATTGTGACTAGAGGGGCCAAGGAGCATTCTGATGACAACGGCATGGAGCATTGTGATGACAAGGGTCATCGAGCATTGTGATGACAGTGGTCATGAAGCAATGTGATGAAAGTGGTCATGGAGCATTGTGATGACAAGTGTCGTGGAGCATTGTGATGACAGGGGTCATAGAGCATTGTGATAACACGGTTATGAAATATTGTGATGACCAGAATTCTGTAGATCTGTGATGAAAAGGGAATGGAGCATTGTGATTACAGGGGTCATGGAGCATTGTGATGACAATTGTTCTAGAACATTGTGAAGACAGGGATCATGGAGCATAGTGATGAAAGGGGCCATGGAGCATTGTGATGACAGGCGTCATGGGACAATGTTTTGACAGTGGTCATGGAGCACTGTTAGAAAGGGAACATGGAGCAATTTGATTTCAGGGGCCATGAAAAATTTTGAATATATAGGCCATGGAGTATTCAGATGAACGTGGTCAAGGATCATTGGGACGAAACGTGTCCTGGAATATTGTGATGACACAGTTCATGGAGCATTGCGATGACAAGGGCCATGGCGAAATCTGAAGACAGGTGTCATGGGGCATTGTGATGACAGTGGTCATCTAGAATTGTGAAGAAAGATATCATGGAGCACTGGGATGACAGGGGCCATGGAGCATTTTTATGACAGGGGTGATGGGGCATTGTGAGGACACGGCCATGGAACATTAGGATGACAAGTATTCTGGAGCATTGTGATAAAAAGAGCATGGACCATTGTGATTAGAGGGGCCAAGGAGTATTCTGATGACAACGGCATGGAGCATTGTGATGACAAGGGTCATTGAGCATTGTGATGACAGTGTTCAGGAAGCATTGTGATGAATGCGGTTATGGATCATTGTGATGATAAGTGTCGTGGAGCATTGTGATGACAGGGGTCATAGAGCATTGCGATGACACGGTTATGGAATATTGTGATGACAAGAATCCTGTAGCACTGTGATGAAAAGGGAATGGAGCATTGTGATTACAGGGATCATGGAGCATTGTGATGACAATTGTTCTAGAACATTGTGATGACAGGGATCATGGAGCATAGTGATGAAAGGGGCAATGGAGCATTGTGATGACAGGCGTCATGGGACAATGTGTTGACAGTGGTCATGGAGCATTGTTAGAAAGGGAACATGGAGCAATTTGATTTCAGGGGCCATGAAAAATTGTGAATACATAGGCCATGGGGTATTCAGATCAATGTGGTCATGGATCATTGTGATGACAAGTGTCGTGGAGCATTGTGATTACAGGGGTCATAGAGCATTGTGATGACATGGTTATGGAATATTGTGATGACCAGAATTCTGTAGCACTGTGATGAATAGCGAATGGAGTATTGTGATTATAGGGGTCAAGAAGCATTGTGATAACAATTGTTCTAGGAGATTGTGATGACAGGGATCATGGAGCATAGTGATTAAAGGGGCCATGGAGCATTGTCATGAGAGGCGTCATGGGACAATGTGTTGACAGTGCTCATGGAGCATTGTTAGAAAGGGAACATGGAGCAATTTGATTTCAGGGGCCATGAAAAATTGTGAATACATAGGCCATGGAGTATTCAGATGAATGTGGTCAAGGATCATTGTGACGACAAGTGTCCTGGATTATTGTGATGACACGGTTCATGGAGCATTGTGATGACAAGGGCCATGGCGAAATGTGAAGACAGGTGTCATGGGGCATTGTGAAGTCAGTGGTCCTCTAGAATTGTGAAGAAAGATATCATGGAGCACTGGGATGACAGGGGCCATGGAGCATTGTGATGACAGGGGTCATGGGGCATTGTGATGACACGGCCATGGAACATTATGATGACAAGAATTCTGGAGCATTGTGATAAATAGGGCATGGACCATTGTGATTAGAGGGGCCAAGGAGCATTCTGATGACAAGGGCATGGAGAATTGTGATGACAAGGGTCATCGAGCATTGTGATGACAGTGGTCATGAAGCATTGTGATGAATGTGGTCATGGATCATTGTGATGACAAGTGTCGTGGAGCATTGTGATGACAGGGGTCATAGAGCATTGTGATGACACGGTTATGGAATTTTGTGATGACCAAAATTCTGTAGCACTGTGATGAAAAGGGAATGGAGCATTGTCATTACAGGGTTCATGGAGCATTGTGATGACAATTGTTCTAGAACATTGTGAAGACAGGGATCATGGATCATAGTGATGAAAGGGCCATGGAGCATTGTGATGACAGGCGTCATGGGACAATGTGTTGACAGTGGTCATGGAGCATTGTTAGAAAGGGAACATGGAGCAATTTGATTTCAGGGGCCATGAAAATTTGTGAATACATAGGCCATGGAGTATTCAGATGAATGTGGTCATGAATCATTGTGATGACAATTGTCATGGAGCATTGTGATGACAGGGGTCATAGAGCATTGTGATGACACGGTTATGGAATATTGTGATGACCAGAATTCTGTAGCACTGTGATGAAAAGGGAATGGAGCATTGTGATTACAGGGTTCATGGAGCATTGTGATGACAAATGTTCTAGGAGATTGTGAAGACAGGGATCATGGAGCATAGTGATGAAATGGGCCATGGAGGTTTGTGAAGACAGGTGTCATGGGACAATGTGTTGACAGTGGTCATGGAGCATTGTTAGAAAGGGAACATGGAGCAATTTGATTTCAGGGGCCATGAAAAATTGTGAATACATAGGCCATGGAGTATTCAGATGAATGTGGTCAAGGATCATTGTGACGACAAGTGTCCTGGAATATTGTGATGACACGGTTCATGGAGCATTGCGATGAAAAGGGCCATGGCGAAATGTGAAGAAAGGTGTCATGGGGCATTGTGATGACACGGCCATGGAACATTATGATGACAAGAAGTCTGGAGCATTGTGATAAAAAGGGCATGGACCACTGTGATTAGAGGGGCCAAGGAGCATTCTGATGACAACGGCATGGAGCATTGTGATGACAAGGGTCATCGAGCATTGTGATGACAGTGGTCATGAAGCATCGTGATGAATGTGGTCATGGATCATTGTGATGACAAGTGTCGTGGAGCATTTTGATGACAGGGTTCATAGAGCATTGTGATGACACGGTTATGTAATATTGTGTTGACCAGAATTCTGTAGCACTGTGATGAAAAGGGAAAGGAGCATTGTGATTACAGGGGTCATGGAGCATTGTGATGACAATTGTTCTAGAACATTGTGAAGACAGGGATCATGGAGCATAGTGATGAAAGGGGCCATGGAGCATTGTGATGATAGGCGTCATGGGACATTGTGTTGACAGTGGTCATGGAGCATTGTTAGAAAGGGAACATGGAGCAATTTGATTTCAGGGGCCATGAAAAATTGTGAATACATAGGCCATGGAGTATTCAGATGAATGTGGTCAAGGATCATTGTGACGACAAGTGTCCTGGAATATTGTGATGACACGGTTCATGGAGCATTGCGATGACAAGGGCCATGGCGAAATGTGAAGACAGGTGTAATGGGGCATTGTGATGACAGTGGTCATCTAGAATTGTGAAGAAAGATATCATGGAGCACTGGGATGACAGGGGCCATGGAGCATTGTGAAGACAGGGGTCATGGGGCATTTTGATGACATGGCCATGGAACATTTTTATGACAAGAATTCGGGAGCATTGTGTTAAAAAGAGCATGGACCATTGTAATTAGAGGGGCCAAGGAGCATTCTGATGACAACGGCATGGAGCATTGTGATGACAAGGGTCATCGAGCATTGTGATGACAGTGGTCATGAAGCATTGTGATGAATGTGGTCATGGATCATTGTGATGACAAGTGTCGTGGAGCATTGTGATGACAGGGGTCATAGAGCATTGTGATGACACGGTTATGGAATATTGTGATGACCAGAATTCTTTAGCACTGTGATGAAAAGGGAATGGAGCATTGTGATTACAGGGGTCATGGATCATTTTGATAACAATTGTTCTAGAACATTGTGAAGACAGGGATCATGGAGCATACTGATGAAAGGGGCCATGGAGCATTGTGATGACAGGCGTCTTGGGACAATGTGTTGACAGTGGTCATGGAGCATTGTTAGAAAGGGAACATGGAGCAATTTGATTTCAGGGGCCATGAAAAATTGTGAATACATAGACCATGGTGTATTCAGATGAAAGTGGTCAAGGATCATTGTGACGAAAAGTGTCCTGGAATATTGTGATGACACGGTTCATGGAGCATTGCGATGACAAGGGCCATGGCGAAATGTGAAGACAGGTGTCTTCGGGCATTGTGATGACAGTGGTCATCTAGAATTGTGAAGAAAGATATCATGGAGAACTGGGATGACAGGGGCCATGGAGCATTGTGATGACAGGGGTCATAGGGCATTGTGATGACACGGCCATGGAACATTATGATGGCAAGTATTCTGGAGCATTGTGATAAAAAGGGCATGGATCATTGTGATTAGAGGGGCCAAGGAGCATTCTGATGACAACGGCATGGAGCATTGTGATGACAAGTGTCATTGAGCATTGTGATGACAGTGGTCATGAAGCATTGTGATGAATGTGGTCATGGATCATTGTGATGACAAGTGTCGTGGAGCATTGTGATGACAGGGGTCATAGAGCATTGTGATGACAGAGTTATGGAATATTGTGATGACCAGAATTCTGTAGCACTGTGATGAAAAGGGAATGGAGCATTGTGATTACAGGGGTCATGGAGCATTGTGATGAAAAATGTTCTAGAATATTGTGAAGACAGGGATCATGGAGCATAGTGATGAAAGGGGCCATGGAGGATTGTGAAGACAGGCGTCATGGGACAATGTGTTGACAGTGGTCATGGAGCATTGTTAGAAAGGGAACATGGAGCAATTTGATTTCAGGGGCCATGAAAAATTGTGAATACATAGGCCATGGAGTATTCAGATGAATGTGGTCAAGGATCATTGTGACGACAAGTGTCCTGGAATATTGTGATGACACGGTTCATGGAGCATTGCGATGAAAAGGGCCATGGCGAAATGTGAAGACAGGTGTCATGGGGCTTTGTGATGACAGTGGTCATCTAGAATTGTGAAGAAAGATATCATGGAGCAGTGGGATGACAGGGGACATGGAGCATTGTGATGACAGGGGTCATGAGGCATTGTGATGATACGGCCATGGAACATTATGATGACAAGTATTCTGGAGCATTGTGATAAAAAGAGCATGGAGCATTGTGATTAGAGGGGCCAAGGAGCATTCTGATGACAACGGAATGGAGCATTGTGATGACAAGGTTCATCGAGCATTTTGATGACAGTGGTCATGAAGCATTGTGATGAATGTGGTCATGGATCATTGTGATTCCAAGTGTCGTGGAGCATTGTGATGACAGGGGTCATTGAGCATTGTGATGACACGGTTATGGAATATTGTGATGACCAGAATTCTGTAGCACTGTGATGAAAAAGGAATGGAGCATTGTGATGACAAGGTTCATCGAGCATTTTTATGACAGTGGTCATGAAGCATTGTGATGAATGTGGTCATGGATCATTGTGATTCCAAGTGTCGTGGAGCATTGTGATGATAGGGGTCATAGAGCATTGTGATGACACGGTTATGGAATATTGTGATGACCAGAATTCTGTAGCACTGTGATGAAAAGGGAATGGAGCATTGTGATGACAAATGTTCTAGAATATTGTGAAGACAGGGATCATGAAGCATAGTGATGAAAGGGGCCATGGAGCATTGTGATGACAGGCGTCATGGCACATTGTGTTGACAGTGGTCATGGAGGATTGTTAGAAAGAGAACATGGAGCAATTTGATTTCAGGGGCCATGAAAAATTGTGAATACATAGGCCATGGAGTATTCAGATGAATGTGGTCAAGGATCATTGGGACGAAATGTGTCCTGGAATATTGTGATGACACGGTTCATGGAGCATTGCGATGACAAGGGCCATCGTGAAATGTGAAAACAGGTGTCATGGGGCACTGTGATGACAGTGGTCATCTAGAATTGTGAAGAAATATATCATGGTGCACTGGGATGACAGGGGCCATGGAGCATTGTGATGACAGTGGTCATGGGGCATTGTGATGACACGGCCATGGAACATTATGATGACAAGAATTCTGGAGCATTGTGATAAAAAGGGCATGGACCATTGTGATTAGAGGGGCCAAGGAGCATTCTGATGACAACGGCATGGAGCATTGTGATGACAAGGGTTATCGAGCATTGTGATGACAGTGGTCATGAAGCATTGTGATGAATGTGGTCATGGATCATTATGATGACAAGTGTCGTGGAGCATTGTGATGACAGGGGTCATAGAGCATTGTGATGACACGGTTATGGAATTTTGTGATGACCAGGATTCTGTAGCACTGTGATGAAAAGGGAATGGAGCATTGTGATTACAGGGGTCATGGAGCATTGTGATGACAATTGTTCTAGAACATTGTGATGACTGGGATCATGTAGCATAATGATTAAAGGGGAAATGGAGCATTGTGATGACACGCGTCATGGGACATTGTGTTAACAGTGGTCATGGAGCATTGTGAAGAATGGGAGCTTCGAGCAATTGGATTTCAGGGGCCATTAAAAATTGTGAATATATAGGCCATGGAGTATTCAGATGAATGTGGTCAAGGATCATTGTGACGACAAGTGTCCTGGAATATTGTGATGACACGGTTCATGGAGCATTGCGATGACAAGGGCCATGACGAAATGTGAAGACAGGTGTCATGGGGCATTGTGATGACAGTGGTCATCTAGAATTGTGAAGAAAGATATCATGGAGCACTGGGATGACAGGGGCCATGGAGCATTGTGATGACAGGGGTCAAGGGGCATTGTGATGACCCGGCCATGGAATATTATGATGACAGGAATTCTGGAGCATTGTGATAAAATGGGCAAGGACCGTTGTGATTAGAGGGGCCACCGAGCATTCTGATGACAACGGCATGGAGCATTGTGATGACAAGGGTCATCGAGCAATGTGATGACAGTGGTCATGAAGCATTGTGATGAATGTGGTCATGGATCATTGTGATGACAAGTGTCGTGGAGCATTGTGATGACAGGGGTCATAGAGCATTGTGATGACACGGTTATGGAATATTGTGATGACCAGAATTCTGTAGCACTGTGATGAAAAGGGAATGGAGCATTGTGATTACAGGGGTCATGGAGCATTGTGATGACAATTGTTCTAGAACATTGTGATCACAGGGATCATGGAGCATAGTGATGAAAAGGGCCATGGAGCATTGTGATGACAGGCATCATGGGACATTGTGTTGACAGTGGTCATGCAGCATTGTTAGAAAGGGAACATGGAGCAATTTGATTTCAGGGGCCATGAAAAATTGTGAATACATAGGCCATGGGGTATTCAGATCAATGTGGTCATGGATCATTGTGATGACAAGTGTCGTGGAGCATTGTGATTACAGGGGTCATAGAGCATTGTGATGACATGGTTATGGAATATTGTGATGACCAGAATTCTGTAGCACTGTGATGAATAGCGAATGGAGTATTGTGATTACAGGGGTCAAGAAGCATTGTGATAACAATTGTTCTAGGAGATTGTGATGACAGGGATCATGGAGCATAGTGATTAAAGGGGCCATGGAGCATTGTCATGAGAGGCGTCATGGGACAATGTGTTGACAGTGCTCATGGAGCATTGTTCGAAAGGGAACATGGAGCAATTTGATTTCAGGGGCCATGAAAAATTGTGAATACATAGGCCATGGAGTATTCAGATGAATGTGGTCAAGGATCATTGTGACGACAAGTGTCCTGGAATATTGTGATGACACGGTTCATGAAGCATTGCGATGACAAGGGCCATGGCGAAATGTGAAGACAGGTGTCATGGGGCTTTGTGATGACAGTGGTCATTTAGAATTGTGAAGAAAGATATCATGGAGCAGTGGGATGACAGGGGCCATGGAGCATTGTGATGACAGGGGTCATGGGGCATTGTGATGACACGGCCATGGAACATTATGATGACAAGAATTCTGGAGCATTGAGATAAATAGGGCATGGACCATTGTGATTAGAGGGGCCAAGGAGCATTCTGATGACAACGGCATGGAGCATTGTGATGACAAGGGTCATCGAGCATTGTGATGACAGTGGTCATGAAGCATTGTGATGAAAGTGGTCATGGATCATTGTGATGACAAGTGTCGTGGAGCATTGTGATGACAGGGGTCATAGAGCATTGTGATGACACGGTTATGGAATATTGTGATGACCAGAATTCTGTAGCACTGTGATGAAAGGGGAATGGAGCATTGTGATTACAGGGGTCATGGTGCATTGTGATGAAAATTGTTCTAGAACATTGTGAAGACAGGGATCATGGAGCATAGTGATGAAAGGGCCGTGGAGCATTGTGATGACAGGCGTCATGGGACAATTTGTTGACAGTGGTCATGGAGGATTGTTAGAAAGGGAACATGGAGCAATTTGATTTCAGGGGCCATGAAAAATTGTGAATACATAGGCCATGGAGTATTCAGATGAATGTGGTCAAGGATCATTGTGACGACAAGTGTCCTGGATTATTGTGATGACACGGTTCATGGAGCATTGTGATGACAAGGGCCATGGCGAAATGTGAAGACAGGTGTCATGGGGCATTGTGAAGACAGTGGTCCTCTAGAATTGTGAAGAAAGATATCATGGGCACTGGGATGACAGGGGCCATGGAGGATTGTGATGACAGGGGTCATGGGGCATTGTGATGACACGGCCATGGAACATTATGATGACAAGAATTCTGGAGCATTGTGATAAATAGGGCATGGACCATTGTGATTAGAGGGGCCAAGGAGCATTCTGATGACAAGGGCATGGAGCATTGTGATGACAAGGGTCATCGAGCATTGTGATGACAGTGGTCATGAAGCATTGTGATGAATGTGGTCATGGATCATTGTGATGACAAGTGTCGTGGAGCATTGTGATGACAGGGGTCATAGAGCATTGTGATGACACGGTTATGGAATTTTGTGATGACCAAAATTCTGTAGCACTGTGATGAAAAGGGAATGGAGCATTGTCATTACAGGGTTCATGGAGCATTGTGATGACAATTGTTCTAGAACATTGTGAAGACAGGGATCATGGATCATAGTGATGAAAGGGCCATGGAGCATTGTGATGACAGGCGTCATGGGACAATGTGTTGACAGTGGTCATGGAGCATTGTTAGAAAGGGAACATGGAGCAATTTGATTTCAGGGGCCATGAAAATTTGTGAATACATAGGCCATGGAGTATTCAGATGAATGTGGTCATGAATCATTGTGATGACAATTGTCATGGAGCATTGTGATGACAGGGGTTATAGAGCATTGTGATGACACGGTTATGGAATATTGTGATGACCAGAATTCTGTAGCACTGTGATGAAAAGGGAATGGAGCATTGTGATTACAGGGGTCATGGAGCATTGTGATGACAAATGTTCTAGGAGATTGTGAAGACAGGGATCATGGAGCATAGTGATGAAATGGGCCATGGAGGTTTGTGAAGACAGGTGTCATGGGACAATGTGTTGACAGTGGTCATGGAGCATTGTTAGAAAGGGAACATGGAGCAATTTGATTTCAGGGGCCATGAAAAATTGTGAATACATAGGCCATGGAGTATTCAGATGAATGTGGTCAAGGATCATTGTGACGAAAGTGTCCTGGAATATTGTGATGACACGGTTCATGGAGCATTGCGATGACAAGGGCCATGGCGAAATGTGAAGACAGGTGTCATGGGGCATTGTGATGACAGTGGTCATCTAAAATTGTGAAGAAAGATATCATGGAGCACTGGGATGACAGGGGCCATGGAGCATTGTGATGACAGGGGTCATGGGGCATTGTGATGACACGGCCATGGAACATTATGATGACAAGAATTCTGGAGCATTGTGATAAATAGGGCATGGACCATTGTGACTAGACGGGCCAAGGAGCATTCTGATGACAACGGCATGGTGCATTGTGATGACAAGGGTCATCGAGCATTGTGATGACAGTGGTCATGAAGCATTGTGATGAAAGTGGTCATGGAGCATTGTGATGACAAGCGTCGTGGAGCATTGTGATGACAGGGGTCATAGAGCATTGTGATGACACAGTTACGGAATATTGTGATGACCAGAATTCTGTAGCACTGTGATGAAAATGGAATGGAGCATTGTGATTACAGGGGTCATGGATCATTGTGATGACAAATGTTCTAGAATATTGTGAAGACAGGGATCATGGAGCATAGTGATGAAAGGGGCCATGGAGGATTGTGAAGACAGGCGTCATGGGACAATGTGTTGACAGTGGTCATGGAGCATTGTTAGAAAGGGAACATGGAGCAATTTGATTTCAGGGGCCATGAAAAATTGGGAATACATAGGCCATGGAGTATTTAGATGAATGTGGTCAAGGATCATTGTGACGACAAGTGTCCTGGAATATTGTGATGACACGCTTCATGGAGCATTGCGATGACAAGGGCCATGGCGAAATGTGAAGACAGGTGTCATGGGGCTTTGTGATGACAGTGGTCATCTAGAATTGTGAAGAAAGATATCATGGAGCAGTGGGATGACAGGGGACATGGAGCATTGTGATGACAGGGGTCATGAGGCATTGTGATGACACGGCCATGGAACATTATGATGACAAGTATTCTGGAGCATTGTGATAAAAAGAGCATGGAGCATTGTGATTAGAGGGGCCAAGGAGCATTCTGATGACAACGGAATGGAGCATTGTGATGACAAGGTTCATCGAGCATTTTGATGACAGTGGTCATGAAGCATTGTGATGAATGTGGTCATGGATCATTGTGATGACAAGTGTCGTGGAGCATTGTGATGACAGGGGTCATTGGGCATTGTGATGACACGGTTATGGAATATTGTGATGACCAGAATTCTGTAGCACTGTGATGAAAAAGGAATGGAGCATTGTGATTACAGGGGTCATGGAGCATTGTGATGACAATTGTTCTAGGACATTGTGATTACAGGGATCATGGAGCATAGTGATGAAAGGGGCCATGGAGCATTGTGATGACAGGTGTCATGGGACATTGTGTGGACAGTGGTCATGGAGCATTGTTAGAAAGGGAACATGGAGCAATTTGATTTCTGGGGCCATGAAAAATTTTGAATACATAGGCCATGGAGTATTCAGATGAATGTGGTCAAGGATCATTGTGACGACATGTGTCCTGGAATATTGTGATGACACGGTTCATGGAGCATTGCGATGACAAGGGCCATGGCGAAATGTGAAGACAGGTGTCATGGGGCATTGTGATGACAGTGGTCATCTAGAATTGTGAAGAATGATATCATGGAGCACTGGGATGACAGGGGCCATGGAGCATTGTGATGACAGGGGTCATGGGGCATTGTGATGACACAGCCATGGAACATTATGATGACAAGAATTCTGGAGCATTGTGATAAAAAGGCCATGGACCATTGTGATTAGAGGGGCCAAGGAGCATTCTGATGACAACGGCATGGAGCATTGTGATGACAAGGGTCATCGAGCATTGTGATGAGAGTGGTCAGGAAGCATTGTGATGAATGCGGTTATGGATCATTGTGATGATAAGTGTCGTGGAGCATTGTGATGACAGTGGTCATAGAGCATTGTGATGACACGGTTATGGAATATTGTGATGACCAGAATTCTGTAGCACTGGAATGAAAGGGAATGGAGCATTGTGATTACAGGGGTCATGGATCATTGTGATGACAATTGTTCTAGAACATTGTGAAGACAGGGATCATCGAGCATAGTGATTAAAGGGGCCATGGAGCATTGTGATGACAGGCGTCATGGGACATTCTGTTGGCAGTGGTCATGGAGCATTGTTAGAAAGGGAACATGGAGCAATTTGATTTCAGGGGCCATGAAAAATTGTGAATACATAGGCCATGGAGTATTCACATGAATGTGGTCAAGGATCATTGTGACGAAAAGTGTACTGGAATATTGTGATGACACGGTTATGGAATATTGTGATGACCAGAATTCTGTAGCACTGTGATGAATAGGGAATGGAGCATTATGATTACAGGGGTCATGGAGCATTGTGATGACAGGCGTCATGGGACAATGTGTTGACAGTGGTCATGGAGCATTGTTAGAAAGGGAACATGGAGCAATTTGATTTCAGGGGCCATGAAAAATTGTGAATACATAGGCCATGGAGTATTCAGATGAATTTGCTCAAGGATCATTGTGACGACAAGTGTCCTGGAATATTGTGATGACACGGTTCATGGAGCATTGTGATGACAAGGGCCATGGCGAAATGTGAAGACAGGTGTCATGGGGCATTGTGATGACGGTGGTCATCTAGAATTGTGAAGAAAGATATCATGGAGCACTGGGATGACAGGGGCCATGGAGCATTGTGATGACAGGGGTCATGGGGCATTGTGATGACACGGCCATGGAACATTATGATGACAAGAATTCTGGAGCATTGTGATAAAAAGAGCATGGACCATTGTGATTAGAGGGGCCAAGGAGCATTCTGATGACAACGGCATGGAGCATTGTGATGAGAGTGGTCATGAAGCATTGTGATGAATGTGGTCATGGATCATTGTGATGACAAGTGTCGTGGAGCATTGTGATGACAGGGGTCATAGAGCATTGTGATGACACGGTTATGGAATATTGTGATGACCAGAATTCTGTAGCACTGTGATGAAAAGGGAATGGAGCATTATGATTACAGGGGTCATGGAGCATTGTGATGACAATTGTTCTAGAACATTGTGATGACAGGGGTCATGGAGCATAGTGATGAAATGGGCAATGGAGCATTGTGATGACAGGCGTCATGGGACAATGTGTTGACAGTGGTCATGGAGCATTGTTAGAAAGGGAACATGGAGCAATTTGATTTCAGGGGCAATGAAAAATTGTGAATACATAGGCCATGGAGTATTCAGATCAATGTGGTCATGGATCATTGTGATGACAAGTGTCGTGGAGCATTGTGATGACAGGGGTCATAGAGCATTGTGATGACATGGTTTTGGAATATTTTGATGACCAGAATTCTGTAGCACTGTGATGAAAAGCGAATGGAGCATTGTGATTACAGGGGTCAAGAAGCATTGTGATAACAATTGTTCTAGAACATTGTGATGACAGGGATCATGGAGCATAGTGATGAAAGGGGCCATGGAGCATTGTGATGACAGGCGTCATGGGACAATGTGTTGACAGTGGTCATGGAGCATTGTTAGAAAGGGAACATGGAGCAATTTGATTTCAGGGGCCATGAAAAATTGTGAATACATAGGCCATGGAGTATTCAGATGAATGTGGTCAAGGATCATTGTGACGACAAGTGTCCTGGAATATTGTGATGACACGGTTCATGAAGCATTGCGATGACAAGGGCCATGGCGAAATGTGAAGACAGGTGTCATGGGGTTTTGTGATGACAGTGGTCATTTAGAATTGTGAAGAAAGATAGCATGGATCAGTGGGATGACAGGGGCCATGGAGCATTGTGATGACAGGGGTCATGGGGCATTGTGATGACACGGCCATGGAACATTATGATGACAAGAATTCTGGAGCATTGTGATAAATAGGGCATGGACCATTGTGATTAGAGGGGCCAAGGAGCATTCTGATGACAACGGCATGGAGCATTGTGATGACAAGTTTCATTGAGCATTGTGATGACAGTGGTCATGAAGCATTGTGATGAATGTGGTCATGGATCATTGTGATGACAAGTGTCGTGGAGCATTGTGATGACAGGGGTCATAGAGCATTGTGATGACACGGTTATGGAATATTGTGATGACCAGAATTCTTTAGCACTGTGATGAAAAGGGAATGGAGCATTGTGATTACAGGGGTCATGGATCATTTTGATAACAATTGTTCTAGAACATTGTGAAGACAGGGATCATGGAGCATACTGATGAAAGGGGCCATGGAGCATTGTGATGACAGGCGTCTTGGGACAATGTGTTGACAGTGGTCATGGAGCATTGTTAGAAAGGGAACATGGAGCAATTTGATTTCAGGGGCCATGAAAAATTGTGAATACATAGACCATGGTGTATTCAGATGAAAGTGGTCAAGGATCATTGTGACGAAAAGTGTCCTGGAATATTGTGATGACACGGTTCATGGAGCATTGCGATGACAAGGGCCATGGCGAAATGTGAAGACAGGTGTCTTCGGGCATTGTGATGACAGTGGTCATCTAGAATTGTGAAGAAAGATATCATGGAGAACTGGGATGACAGGGGCCATGGAGCATTGTGATGACAGGGGTCATAGGGCATTGTGATGACACGGCCATGGAACATTATGATGGCAAGTATTCTGGAGCATTGTGATAAAAAGGGCATGGATCATTGTGATTAGAGGGGCCAAGGAGCATTCTGATGACAACGGCATGGAGCATTGTGATGACAAGTGTCATTGAGCATTGTGATGACAGTGGTCATGAAGCATTGTGATGAATGTGGTCATGGATCATTGTGATGACAAGTGTCGTGGAGCATTGTGATGACAGGGGTCATAGAGCATTGTGATGACACAGTTATGGAATATTGTGATGACCAGAATTCTGTAGCACTGTGATGAAAAGGGAATGGAGCATTGTGATTACAGGGGTCATGGAGCATTGTGATGAAAAATGTTCTAGAATATTGTGAAGACAGGGATCATGGAGCATAGTGATGAAAGGGGCCATGGAGGATTGTGAAGACAGGCGTCATGGGACAATGTGTTGACAGTGGTCATGGAGCATTGTTAGAAAGGGAACATGGAGCAATTTGATTTCAGGGGCCATGAAAAATTGTGAATACATAGGCCATGGAGTATTCAGATGAATGTGGTCAAGGATCATTGTGACGACAAGTGTCCTGGAATATTGTGATGACACGGTTCATGGAGCATTGCGATGACAAGGGCCATGGCGAAATGTGAAGACAGGTGTCATGGGGCTTTGTGATGACAGTGGTCATCTAGAATTGTGAAGAAAGATATCATGGAGCAGTGGGATGACAGGGGACATGGAGCATTGTGATGACAGGGGTCATGAGGCATTGTGATGATACGGCCATGGAACATTATGATGACAAGTATTCTGGAGCATTGTGATAAAAAGAGCATGGAGCATTGTGATTAGAGGGGCCAAGGAGCATTCTGATGACAACGGAATGGAGCATTGTGATGACAAGGTTCATCGAGCATTTTGATGACAGTGGTCATGAAGCATTGTGATGAATGTGGTCATGGATCATTGTGATTCCAAGTGTCGTGGAGCATTGTGATGACAGGGGTCATTGAGCATTGTGATGACACGGTTATGGAATATTGTGATGACCAGAATTCTGTAGCACTGTGATGAAAAAGGAATGGAGCATTGTGATGACAAGGTTCATCGAGCATTTTTATGACAGTGGTCATGAAGCATTGTGATGAATGTGGTCATGGATCATTGTGATTCCAAGTGTCGTGGAGCATTGTGATGACAGGGGTCATTGAGCATTGTGATGACACGGTTATGGAATATTGTGATGACCAGAATTCTGTAGCACTGTGATGAAAAAGGAATGGAGCATTGTGATTACAGGGGTCATGGAGCATTGTGATGACAATTGTTCTAGAACATTGTGATTACAGGGATCATGGAGCATAGTGATGAAAGGGGCCATGGAGCATTGTGATGACAGGTGTCATGGGACATTGTGTGGACAGTGGTCATGGAGCATTGTTAGAAAGGGAACATGGAGCATTTTGATTACAGGGGCCATGAAAAATTGTGAATACATAGGCCATGGAGTATTCAGATGAATGCGGTCAAGGATCATTGTGACGACATGTGTCCTGGAATATTGTGATGACACGGTTCATGGAGCATTGCGATGACAAGAGCCATGGCGAAATGTGAAGACAGGTGTCATGGGGCATTGTGATGACAGTGGTCATCTAGAATTGTGAAGAATGATATCATGGAGCACTGGGATGACAGGGGCCATGGAGCATTGTGATGACAGGGGTCATGGGGCATTGTGATGACACAGCCATGGAACATTATGATGACAAGAATTCTGGAGCATTGTGATAAAACGGTCATGGACCATTGTGATTAGAGGGGCCAAGGAGCATTCTGATGACAACGGTATGGAGCATTGTGATGACAATGGTCATCGAGCATTGTGATGAGAGTGGTCAGGAAGCATTGTGATGAATGCGGTTATGGATCATTGTGATGATAAGTGTCGTGGAGCTTTGTGATGACAGGGGTCATAGAGCATTGTGATGACACGTTTATGGAATATTGTGATGACCAGAATTCTGTAGCACTGGAATGAAAGGGAATGGAGCATTGTGATTACAGGGGTCATGGATCATTTTGATGACAATTGTTGTAGAACATTGTGAAGACAGGGATCATCGAGCATAGTCATTAAAGGGGCCATGGAGCATTGTGATGACAGGCGTCATGGGACATTGTGTTGGCAGTGGTCATGGAGCATTGTTAGAAAGGGAACATGGAGAAATTTGATTTCAGGGGCCATGAAAAATTGTGAATACATAGGCCATGGAGTATTCAGATGAATGTGGTCAAGGATCATTGTGACGAAAAGTGTCCTGGAATATTGTGATAACACGGTTCATGGAGCATTGCCATGACAAGGGCCATGGCGAAATGTGAAGACAGGTGTCATGGGGCATTGTGATGACACGGCCATGGAACATTATGATGACAAGAAGTCTGGAGCATTGTGATAAAAAGGGCATGGACCACTGTGATTAGAGGGGCCAAGGAGCATTCTGATGACAATGGCATGGAGCATTGTGATGACAAGGGTCATCGAGCATTGTGATGACAGTGGTCATGAAGCATCGTGATGAATGTGGTCATGGATCATTGTGATGACAAGTGTCGTGGAGCATTTTGATGACAGGGTTCATAGAGCATTGTGATGACACGGTTATGTAATATTGTGTTGACCAGAATTCTGTAGCACTGTGATGAAAAGGGAAAGGAGCATTGTGATTACAGGGGTCATGGAGCATTGTGATGACAATTGTTCTAGAACATTGTGAAGACAGGGATCATGGAGCATAGTGATGAAAGGGGCCATGGAGCATTGTGATGATAGGCGTCATGGGACATTGTGTTGACAGTGGTCATGGAACATTGTTAGAAAGGGAACATGGAGCAATTTGATTTCAGGGGCCATGAAAAATTGTGAATACATAGGCCATGGAGTATTCAGTTGAATGTGGTCAAGGATCATTGTGACGACAAGTGTCCTGGAATATTGTGATGACACGGTTCATGGAGCATTGCGATGACAAGGGCCATGGCGAAATGTGAAGACAGGTGTAATGGGGCATTGTGATGACAGTGGTCATCTAGAATTGTGAAGAAAGATATCATGGAGCACTGGGATGACAGGGGCCATGGAGCATTGTGAAGACAGGGGTCATGGGGCATTTTGATGACATGGCCATGGAACATTTTTATGACAAGAATTCGGGAGCATTGTGTTAAAAAGAGCATGGACCATTGTAATTAGAGGGGCCAAGGAGCATTCTGATGACAACGGTATGGAGCATTGTGATGACAAGGGTCATCGAGCATTGTGATGACATTGGTCATGAAGCATTGTGATGAATGTGGTCATAGATCATTGTGATGACAAGTGTCGTGGAGCATTGTGATGACAGGGGTCATAGAGCATTGTGATGACATGGTTATGGAATATTGTGATGACCAGAATTCTTTAGCACTGTGATGAAAAGGGAATGGAGCATTGTGATTACAGGGGTCATGGATCATTTTGATAACAATTGTTCTTGAACATTGTGAAGACAGGGATCATGGAGCATACTGATGAAAGGGGCCATGGAGCATTGTGATGACAGGCGTCTTGGGACAATGTGTTGACAGTGGTCATGGAGCATTGTTAGAAAGGGAACATGGAGCAATTTGATTTCAGGGGCCATGAAAAATTGTGAATACATAGGCCATGGAGTATTCAGATGAATGTGGTCATGAATCATTGTGATGACAAGTGTCGTGGAGCATTGTGATGATAGGGGTCATAGAGCATTGTGATGACACGGTTATGGAATATTGTGATGACCAGAATTCTGTAGCACTGTGATGAAAAGGGAATGGAGCATTGTGATTACAGGGGTCATGGAGCATTGTGATGACAAATGTTCTAGAATATTGTGAAGACAGGGATCATGAAGCATAGTGATGAAAGGGGCCATGGAGCATTGTGATGACAGGCGTCATGGCACATTGTGTTGACAGTGGTCATGGAGGATTGTTAGAAAGAGAACATGGAGCAATTTGATTTCAGGGGCCATGAAAAACTGTGAATACACAGGCCATGGAGTATTCAGATGAATGTGGTCAAGGATCATTGGGACGAAATGTGTCCTGGAATATTGTGATGACACGGTTCATGGAGCATTGCGATGACAAGGGCCATCGTGAAATGTGAAAACAGGTGTCATGGGGCACTGTGATGACAGTGGTCATCTAGAATTGTGAAGAAATATATCATGGTGCACTGGGATGACAGGGGCCATGGAGCATTGTGATGACAGTGGTCATGGGGCATTGTGATGACACGGCCATGGAACATTATGATGACAAGAATTCTGGAGCATTGTGATAAAAAGGGCATGGACCATTGTGATTAGAGGGGCCAAGGAGCATTCTGATGACAACGGCATGGAGCATTGTGATGACAAGGGTTATCGAGCATTGTGATGACAGTGGTCATGAAGCATTGTGATGAATGTGGTCATGGATCTTTATGATGACAAGTGTCGTGGAGCATTGTGATGACAGGGGTCATAGAGCATTGTGATGACACGGTTATGGAATTTTGTGATGACCAGGATTCTGTAGCACTGTGATGAAAAGGGAATGGAGCATTGTGATTACAGGGGTCATGGAGCATTGTGATGACAATTGTTCTAGAACATTGTGATGACTGGGATCATGTAGCATAATGATTAAAGGGGTAATGGAGCATTGTGATGACACGCGTCATGGGACATTGTGTTAACAGTGGTCATGGAGCATTGTGAAGAATGGGAGCTTCGAGCAATTGGATTTCAGGGGCCATTAAAAATTGTGAATATATAGGCCATGGAGTATTCAGATGAATGTGGTCAAGGATCATTGTGACGACAAGTGTCCTGGAATATTGTGATGACACGGTTCATGGAGCATTGCGATGACAAGGGCCATGACGAAATGTGAAGACAGGTGTCATGGGGCATTGTGATGACAGTGGTCATCTAGAATTGTGAAGAAAGATATCATGGAGCACTGGGATGACAGGGGCCATGGAGCATTGTGATGACAGGGGTCAAGGGGCATTGTGATGACCCGGCCATGGAATATTATGATGACAGGAATTCTGGAGCATTGTGATAAAATGGGCAAGGACCGTTGTGATTAGAGGGGCCACGGAGCATTCTGATGACAACGGCATGGAGCATTGTGATGACAAGGGTCATCGAGCAATGTGATGACAGTGGTCATGAAGCATTGTGATGAATGTGGTCATGGATCATTGTGATGACAAGTGTCGTGGAGCATTGTGATGACAGGGGTCATAGAGCATTGTGATGACACGGTTATGGAATATTGTGATGACCAGAATTCTGTAGCACTGTGATGAAAAGGGAATGGAGCATTGTGATTACAGGGGTCATGGAGCATTGTGATGACAATTGTTCTAGAACATTGTGATCACAGGGATCATGGAGCATAGTGATGAAAAGGGCCATGGAGCATTGTGATGACAGGCATCATGGGACATTGTGTTGACAGTGGTCATGCAGCATTGTTAGAAAGGGAACATGGAACAATTTGATTTCAGGGGCCATGAAAAATTGTGAATACATAGGCCATGGAGTATGCAGATGAATGTGGTCAAGGATCATTGTGACGACAAGTGTCCTGGAATATTGTGATGACACGGATCATGGAGCATTGTGATGACAAGGGCCATCGCGAAATGTGAAGACAGGTGTCATGGGGCATTGTGATGACAGTGGTCATCTAGAATTGTGAAGAAAGATATAATGGAGCACTGGGATGACAGGGGCCATGGAGCATTGTGATGACAGGGCTCATGGGGCATTGTGATGACACGGCCATGGAACATTATGATGACAAGAATTCTGGAGCATTGTGATAAAAATGTCATGGACCATTGTGATTAGAGGGGCCAAGGAGCATTCTGATGACAACGGCATGGAGCATTGTGATGACAAGTGTCATCGAGCATTGTGATGACACTGGTCATGAAGCATTGTGATGAATGTGGTCATGGATCATTGTGATGACAAGTGTCGTGGAGCATTGTGATGACAGGGGTCATAGAGCATTGTGATGACACGGTTACGGAATATTGTGATGACCAGAATTCTGTAGCACTGTGATGAAAAGGGAATGGAGCATTGTGATTACAGGGGACATGGAGCATTGTGATGACAATTGTTCTAGAACTTTGTGAAGACAGGTATCATGGAGCATAGTGATGAAAGTGGCCATGGAGCATTGTGATGACAGGCGTCATGGGACAATATGTTGACAGTGGTCATGGAGCATTGTTAGAAAGGGAACATGGAGCAGTTTGATTTCAGGGGCCATGAAAAATTGTGAATATTTAGGCCATGGAGTATTCAGATGAAAGTGGTCAAGGATCATTGTGACGAAAAGTGTCCTGGAATATTGTGATGACACGTTTCATGGAGCATTTCGATGACAAGGGCCATGGCGAAATGTGAAGACAGGTGTCATGGGGCATTGTGATGACAGTGGTCATCTAAAATTGTGAAGAAAGATATCATGGAGCACTGGGATGACAGGGGCCATGGAGCATTGTGATGACAGGGGTCATGCGGCATTGTGATGACACGGCCATATAACATTATGATGGCAAGTATTCTGGAGCATTGTGATAAAAAGGGCATGGACCATTGTGATTAGAGGGGCCAAGGAGCATTCTGATGACAACGGCATGGAGCATTGTGATGACAAGTGTCATCGAGCATTGTGATGAGAGTGGTCATGAAGCATTGTGATGAATGTGGTCATGGATCATTATGATGACAAGTGTCGTGGAGCATTGTGAGGACAGGGGTCATAGAGCATTGTGATGACACGTTTATGGAATATTGTGATGACCAGAATTCTGTAGCACTGTGATGAATAGGGAATGGAGCATTGTGATTACAGGGGTCATGGAGCATTGTGATGACAATTGTTCTAGAACATTGTGAAGACAGGGATCATGGAGCATAGTGATGAAAGGGGCCATGGAGCATTGTGATGACAGGCGTCATGGGACATTGTGTTGGCAGTGGTCATGGAGCATTGTTAGAAAGGGAACATGGAGCAATTTGATTTCAGGGGCCATGAAAAATTGTGAATACATAGGCTATGGAGTATTCAGATGAATGTGGTCAAGGATCATTGTGACGACAAGTGTCCTGGAATATTGTGATGACACGGTTCATGGAGCATTGCGATGACAAGGGCCATGGCGAAATGTAAAGACAGGTGTCATGGGGCATTGTGATGACAGTGGTCATCTAGAATTGTGAAGAAAGATATCATGGAGCAGTGGGATGACAGGGGCCATGGAGCATTGTGATGACAAGGGTCATGGGGCATTGTGATGACACGGCCATGGGACATTATGATGACAAGAAGTTTGGAGCATTGTGATAAAAAGGGCATGGACCATTGTGATTAGAGGGGCCAAGGAGCATTCTGATGACAACGGCATGGAGCATTGTGATGAAAAGGGTCATCGAGCATTGTGATGACAGTGGTCATGAAGCATTGTGATGAATGTGGTCATGGATCATTGTGATGACAAGTGTCGTGGAGCATTGTGATGACAGGGGTCATAGAGCATTGTGATGACACGGTTATGGAATTTTGTGATGTCCAGAATTCTGTAGCACTGTTATCAAAAGGGAATGGAGCATTGTGATTACAGGGGTCATGGAGCATTGTGATGACAATTGTTCTAGAACATTGTGAAGACAGGGATCATGTAGCATAGTGATGAAAGGGCCATGGAGCATTGTGATGACAGGCGTCATGGGACAATGTGTTGACAGTGGTCATGGAGCATTGTTAGAAAGGTAACATGGAGCAATTTGATTTCAGGGGCCATGAAAAATTGTGAATACATACGCCATGGAGTATTCAGATGAATGTGGTCATGGATCATTGTGATGACAAGTGTCGTGGAGCATTGTGATGACAGGGGTCATAGAGCATTGTGATGACACGGTTATGGAATATTGTGATGACCAGAATTCTGCAGCACTGTGATGAAAAAGGAATAGAGCATTGTGATTACAGGGGTCATGGAGCATTGTGATGACAATTGTTGTAGAACATTGTGATGACAGGGATCATGGAGCCTAGTGATGAAAGGGGCCATGGAGCATTGTGATGACAGGCGTCATGGGACATTGTGTTGACAGTGGTCAAGGAGCATTGTTAGAAAGGGAACATGGAGCAATTTGATTTCAAGGGCCATGAAAAATTGTGAATACATAGGCCATGGAGTATTCAGATGAATGTGGTCAAGGATCATTGTGACGAAAAGTGTCCTGGAATATTGTGATGACACGGTTCATGGAGCATTGCGATAAAAAGGGCCATGGCGAAATGTGAAGAAAGGTGTCATGGGGCATTGTGATGACAGTGGTCATCTAGAATTGTGAAGAAAGATATCATGGAGCACTGCGATGACAGGGGCCATGGAGTATTGTGATGACAGGGGTCATGGGGCATTGTGATGACACGGCCATGGAACATTATGATGACAAGAAGTCTGGAGCATTGTGATAAAAAGGGCATGGATCATTGTGATTAGAGGGGCCAAGGAGCATTCTGATGACAACAGCATGGAGCATTGTGATGACAAGTGTCATCGAGCATGGTGATGGCAGTGGTCATGAAGCATTGTGATGAATGTGGTCATGGATCATTGTGATGACAAGTGTCGTGGAGCATTGTGATGACAGGGTTCATAGAGCATTGTGATGACACGGTTATGTAATATTGTGTTGACCAGAATTCTGTAGCACTGTGATGAAAAGGGAATGGAGCATTGTGATTACAGGGGTCATGGAGCATTGTGATGACAATTGTTCTAGAACATTGTGATGACAGGGATCATGGAGCATAGTGATGAAAGGGGCCATGCAGCTTTGTGATGATAGGCGTCATGGGACATTATGTTGACAGTGGTCATGGAGCATTGTTAGAAAGGGAACATGGAGCAATTTGATTTCAGGGGCCATGAAAAATTGTGAATACATAGGCCATGGAGTATTCAGATGAATGTGGTCAAGGATCATTGTGACGAAAAGTGTACTGGAATATTGTGATGACACGGTTCATGGAGCATTGCGATGACAAGGGCCATGGCGAAATATGAAGACAGGTGTCATGGGGCATTGTGATGACAGTGGTCATTTGGAATTGTGAAGAAAGATATCATGGAGCACTGGGATGACAGGGGCCATGGAGCATTGTGATGACAGGGGTCATGGGGCATTGTGATGACACGGCCATGGAACATTATGATGACAAGAATTCTGGAGCATTGTGATAAATAGGGCATGGACCATTGTGATTAGAGGGGCCAAGGAGCATTCTGATGACAACGGCATGGAGCATTGTGATGACAAGTGTCATCGAGCATTGTGATGACAGTTGTCATGAAGCATTGTGATGAATGTGGTCATGGATCATTGTGATGACAAGTGTCGTGGAGCATTGTGATGACAGGGGTCATAGAGCATTGTGATGACATGGTTATGGAATATTGTGATGACCAGAATTCTGTAGCACTCTGATGAAAAGCGAATGGAGCATTGTGATTTCAGGGGTCAAGAAGCATTGTGATAACAATTGTTCTAGAACATTGTGATGACAGGGATCATGGAGCATAGTGATGAAAGGGGCCATGGAGCATTGTGATGACAGGCGTCATGGGACAATGTGTTGACAGTTGTCATGGAGCATTGTTAGAAAGGGAACATGGAGCAATTTGATTTCAGGGGCCATGAAAAATTGTGAATACATAGGCCATGGAGTATTCAGATGAATGTGGTCAAGGATCATTGTGACGACAAGTGTCCTGGAATATTGTGATGACACGGTTCATGAAGCATTGCGATGACAAGGGCCATGGCGAAATGTGAGACAGGTGTCATGGGGCTTTGTGATGACAGTGGTCATCTAGAATTGTGAAGAAAGATATCATGGAGCAGTGGGATGACAGGGGCCATGGAGCATTGTGATGACAGGGGTCATGGGGCATTGTGATGACACGGCCATGGAACATTATGATGACAAGAATTCTGGAGCATTGTGATAAATAGGGCATGGACCATTGTGATTAGAGGGGCCAAGGAGCATTCTGTTGACAACGGCATGGAGCATTGTGATGACAAGGGTCATCGAGCATTGTGATGACAGTGGTCATGTAGCATTGTGATGAATGTGGTCATGGATCATTGTGATGACAAGTGTCGTGTAGCATTGTGATGACAGGGGTACTAGAGCATTGTGATGACACGGTTATGGAATATTGTGATGACCAGAATTCTGTAGCACTGTGATGAAAAAGGAATAGAGCATTGTGATTACAGGGGTGAAAAATTGTGAATACATAGGCCATGGAGAATTCAGATGAATGTGGTCAAGGATCATTGTGACGAAAAGTGTCCTGGAATATTGTGATGACACGGTTCATGGAGCATTGCGATGAAAAGGGCCATGGCGAAATGTGAAGAAAGGTGTCATGGGGCATTGTGATGAGAGTGGTCATCTAGAATTGTGAAGAAAGATATCATGGAGCACTGGGATGACAGGGGCCATGAAGCATTGTGATGACAGGGGTCATGGGGCATTGTGATGACACGGCCATGGAACATAATGATGACAATAATTCTGAAGCATTGTGATAAAAAGTGCATGGACCATTGTGATTAGAGGGGCCAAGGAGCATTCTGATGACAACGGCATGGAGCATTGTGCTGACAAGCGTCATCGAGCATTGTGATGACAGGGGTCATAGAGCATTGTTATGACACGGTTATGGAATATTGTGATGACCAGAATTCTGTAGCACTGTGATGAAAAGGGAATGGAGCATTGTGATTACAGGGGTCATGGAGCATTGTGATGACAATTGTTTAGAACATTGTGAAGACAGGGATCATGGAGCATAGTGATGAAAGGGGCCATGGAGCGTTGTGATGACAGGCTTATGGGACATTGTGTTGATAGTGGTCATGGAGCATTGTTAGAAAGTGAACATGGAGCAATTTAATTTCAGGGGCCATGAAAAATTGTGAATACATAGGCCATGGAGTATTCAGATGAATGTAGTCAAGGATCATTGTGACGAAATGTGTCCTGGAATATTGTGATGACACGGTTCATGGAGCATTGCGATGACAAGGGCCATGGCGAAATGTGAAGACAGGTGTCATGGGGCATTGTGATGACACGGCCATGGAACATTATGATGACAAGGAGTCTGGAGCATTGTGATCAAAAGGGCATGGACCATTGTGATTAGAGGGGCCAAGGAGCATTCTGATGACAACGGCATGGAGCATTGTGATGACAAGTGTCATCGAGCATTGTGATGACAGTGGTCATGAAGCATTGTGATGAATGTGGTCATGGATCATTGTGATGACAAGTGTCGTGGAGCATTGTGATGACAGGGGTCATAGAGCATTGTGATGACACGGTTATGGAATATTGTGATGACCAGAATTCTTTAGCACTGTGATGAAAAGGGAATGGAGCATTGTGATTACAGGGGTCATGGAGCATTTTGATGACAATTGTTCTAGAACATTGTGAAGACAGGGATCATGGAGCATAGTGATGAAAGGGGCCATGGAGCATTGTGATGACAGGCGTCATGGGACAATGTGTTGACAGTGGTCATGGAGCATTGTTAGAAAGGGAACATGGAGCGATTTGATTTCAGGGGCCATGAAAAATTGTGAATACATAGACCATGGTGTATTCAGATGAAAGTGGTCAAGGATCATTGTGACGAAAAGTGTCCTGGAATATTGTGATGACACGGTTCAGGGAGCATTGCGATGACAAGGGCCATGGCGAAATGTGAAGACAGGTGTCTTGGGGCATTGTGATGACAGTGGTCATCTAGAATTGTGACGAAAGATATCATGGAGAACTGGGATGACAGGGGCCATGGAGCATTGTGATGACAGTGGTCATGGGGCATTGTGATGACACGGCCATGGAACATTATGATGACAAGAATTCTGGAGCATTGTGATAAAAAGGGCATGGACCATTGTGATTAGAGGGGCCAAGGAGCATTCTGATGACAACGGCATGGAGCATTGTGATGACAAGGGTTATCGAGCATTGTGATGACAGTGGTCATGAAGCATTGTGATGAATGTGGTCATGGATCATTGTTATGACAATTGTCGTGGAGCATTGTGATGACAGGGGTCATAGAGCATTGTGATGACACGGTTAGGAATTTTGTGATGACCAGGATTCTGTAGCACTGTGATGAAAAGGGAATGGAGCATTGTGATTACAGTGGTCATGGAGCATTGTGATGACAATTGTTCTAGAACATTGTGTTGACTGGGATCATGGAGCATAATGATTAAAGGGGTAATGGAGCATTGTGATGACACGCGTCATGGGACATTGTGTTAACAGTGGTCATGGAGCATTGTGAAGAATGGGAGCTTCGAGCAATTGGATTTCAGGGGCCATTAAAAATTGTGAATAAATAGGCCATGGAGTATTCAAATGAATGTGGCCAAGGATCATTGTGACGACAAGTGTCCTGGAATATTGTGATGACACGGTTCATGGAGCATTGCGATGACAAGGGCCATGGCGAAATGTGAAGACAGGTGTCATGGGGCATTGTGATGACAGTGGTCATCTAGAATTGTG
Source organism: Eschrichtius robustus (assembly GCF_028021215.1). Taxonomy (NCBI): domain Eukaryota; kingdom Metazoa; phylum Chordata; class Mammalia; order Artiodactyla; family Eschrichtiidae; genus Eschrichtius; species Eschrichtius robustus. The sequence continues at coordinate 2,884,337 of NW_027175249.1, read as the reverse complement.
AAGAAAGATATCATGGAGCACTGGGATGACAGGGCCCATGGAGCATTGTGATGACAGGGGTCAAGGGGCATTGTGATGACCCGGCCATGGAATATTATGATGACAGGAATTCTGGAGCATTGTGATAAAATGGGCAAGGACCGTTGTGATTAGAGGGGCCACGGAGCATTCTGATGACAACGGCATGGAGCATTGTGATGACAAGGGTCATCGAGCAATGTGATGACAGTGGTCATGAAGCATTGTGATGAATGTGTTCATGGATCATTGTGGTGACAAGTGTCGTGGAGCATTGTGATGACAGGCGTCTAGAGCATTGTGATGACACGGTTATGGAATATTGTGATGACCAGAATTCTGTAGCACTGTGATGAAAAGGGAATGGAGCATTGTGATTACAGGGGTCATGGAGCATTGTGATGACAATTGTTCTAGAACATTGTGATCACAGGGATCATGGAGCATAGTGATGAAAAGGGCCATGGAGCATTGTGATGACAGGCATCATGGGACATTGTGTTGACAGTGGTCATGGAGCATTGTTAGAAAGGGAACATGGAGCAATTTGATTTCAGGGGCCATGAAAAATTGTGAATACATAGGCCATGGAGTATGCAGATGAATGTGGTCAAGGATCATTGTGACGACAAGTGTCCTGGAATATTGTGATGACACGGTTCATGGAGCATTGCGATGACAAGGGCCATCGCGAAATGTGAAGACAGGTGTCATGGGGCATTGTGATGACAGTGGTCATCTAGAATTGTGAAGAAAGATATCATGGAGCACTGGGATGACAGGGGCCATGGAGCATTGTGATGACAGGGGTCATGGGGCATTGTGATGACACGGCCATATAACATTATGATGGCAAGTATTCTGGAGCATTGTGATAAAAAGGGCATGGACCATTGTGATTAGAGGGGCCAAGGAGCATTCTGATGACGACGGCATGGAGCATTGTGATGAAAAGGGTCATCGAGCATTGTGATGACAGTGGTCATGAAGCATTGTGATGAATGTGGTCATGGATCATTGTGATGACAAGTGTCGTGGAGCATTGTGAACACAGGGGTCATAGAGCATTGTGATGACACGGTTATGGAATATTGTGATGACCAGAATTCTGTAGCACTGTGATGAATAGGGAATGGAGCATTGTGATTACAGGGGTCATGGAGCCTTGTGATGACAATTGTTCTAGAACATTGTGAAGACATGGATCATGGAGCATAGTGATGAAAGGGGCCATGGAGCATTGTGATGACAGGCGTCATGGGACAATGTGTTGACAGTGGTCATGTAGCATTGTTAGAAAGGGAACACGGAGCAATTTGATTTCAGGGGTCATGAAAAATTGTGAATACATAGGCCATGGAGTATTCAGATGAATGTGGTCAAGGATCATTGTGACGAAATGTGTCCTGGAATATTGTGATGACACGGTTCATGGAGCATTGCGATGACAAGGGCCATGGCGAAATGTGAAGACAGGTGTCATGGGGCATTGTGATGACAGTGGTCATCTCAAAATGTGAAGAAAGATATCATGGAGCACTGGGATGACAGGGGCCATGGAGCATTGTGATGACAGGGGTCATGGGGCATTGTGATGACACGGCCATGGAACAATATGATGGCAAGAATTCTGGAGCATTTTGATAAAAAGGGCATGGCCCATTGTGATTAGAGTGGCCAAGGAGCATTCTGATGACAACGTCATGGAGCATTGTGATGACAAGGGTCATCGAGCATTGTGATGACAGTGGTCATGAAGCATTGTGTTGAATGTGGTCATGGATCATTGTGATGACAAGTGTCGTGGAGCATTGTGATGACAGGGGTCATAGAGCATTGTGATGACACAGTTATGGAATATTGTGATGACCAGTATTCTGTAGCACTGTGATGAAAACAGAATGGAGCATTGTGATTACAGGGGTCATGGAGCATTGTGATCACAATTTTTCTAGATCATTGTGAAGACAGGGATCATGGAGCATATTGATTAAATGGGCCATGGAGCATAGTGATGACAGGCGTCATGGGACATTGTGTTGGCAGTGGTCATGGAGCATTGTTAGAAAGGGAACATGGAGCAATTTGATTTCAGGGGCCATGAAAAATTGTGAATACATAGGCTATGGAGTATTCAGATGAATGTGGTCAAGGATCATTGTGACGAAATGTGTCCTGGAATATTGTGATGACACGGTTCATAGAGCATTGCGATGACAAGGGCCATGGCGAAATATGAAGACAGGTGTCATGGGGCATTGTGATGACAGTGGTCATCTAGAATTGTGAAGAAAGATATCATGGAGCAGTGGGATGACAGGGGCCATGGAGCATTGTGATGACAAGGGTCATGGGGCATTTTGATGACACGGCCATGGGACATTATGATGACAAGAAGTTTGCAGCATTGTGATAAAAAGGGCATGGACCACTGTGATTAGAGGGGCCAAGGAGCATTCTGATGACAATGGCATGGAGCATTGTGATGACAAGGGTCATCGAGCATTGTGATGACTGTGGTCATGAAGCATTGTGATGAATGTGGTCATGGATCATTGTGATGACAAGTGTCGTGGAGCATTGTGATGACATGGGTCATAGAGCATTGTGATGACACGGTTATGGAATTTTGTGATGACCAGAATTCTGTAGCACTGTTATGAAAAGGGAATGGAGCATTGTGATTACAGGGGTCATGGAGCATTGTGATGACAATTGTTCTAGAACATTGTGAAGACAGGGATCATGTAGCATAGTGATGAAAGGGCCATGGAGCATTGTGATGACAGGCGTCATGGGACAATGTGTTGACAGTGGTCATGGAGCATTGTTAGAAAGGTAACATGGAGCAATTTGATTTCAGGGGCCATGAAAAATTGTGAATACATACGCCATGGAGTATTCAGATGAATGTGGTCATGGATCATTGTGATGACAAGTGTCGTGGAGAATTGTGATGACAGGGGTCATAGAGCATTGTGATGACACGGTTATGGAATATTGTGATGACCAGAATTCTGCAGCACTGTGATGAAAAAGGAATAGAGCATTGTGATTACAGGGGTCATGGAGCATTGTGATGACAATTGTTGTAGAACATTGTGATGACAGGGATCATGGAGCATAGTGATGAAAGGGGCCATGGAGCATTGTGATGACAGGCGTCATGGCACATTGTGTTGACAGTGGTCATGGAGCATTGTTAGAAAGGGAACATGGAGCAATTTGATTTCAAGGGCCATGAAAAATTGTGAATACATAGGCCATGGAGTATTCAGATGGATGTGGTCAAGGATCATTGTGACGAAAAGTGTCCTGGAATATTGTGATGACACGGTTCATGGAGCATTGCGATGAAAAGGGCCATGGCGAAATGTGAAGAAAGGTGTCATGGGGCATTGTGATGACAGTGGTCATCTAGAATTGTGAAGAAAGATATCATGGAGCACTGGGATGACAGGGGCCATGGAGCATTGTGAAGACAGGGGTCATGTGGCATTGTGATGACACGGCCATGGAACATTATGATGAAAAGATTTCGGGAGCATTGTGATAAAAAGAGCATGGACCATTGTTATTAGAGGGGCCAAGGAGCATTCTGATGACAACGGCATGGAGCATTGTGATGACAAGGGTCATCGAGCATTGTGCCGACAGTGGTCATGAAGCATTGTGATGAATGTGGTCATGGATCATTGTGATGACATGTGTCGTGGAGCATTGTGATGAAAGGGGTCATAGAGCATTGTGATGACACGGTTATGGAATATTGTGATGAACAGAATTCTGTAGCACTGTGATGAAAGCGGAATGGAGCATTGTGATTACAGGGGCCATGGAACATTGTGATGACAATTGTTCTAGAAAATTGTGAAGACAGGGATCAGGGAGCATAGTGATGAAAGGGCCATGGAGCATAGTGATGACAGGCGTCATGGGACAATGTGTTGACAGTGGTCATGGAGCATTGTTAGAAAGGGAACATGGAGCAATTTGATTTCAGGGGCCATGAAAAATTGTGAATACATAGGCCATGGAGTATTCAGATGAATGTGGTCAAGGATCACTGTGACGACAAGTGTCCTGGAATATTGTGATGACACGGTTCATGGCGCATTGTGATGACAAGGGCCATGGCGAAATGTGAAGACAGGTGTCATGGGGCATTGTGATGACAGTGGTCATCTAGAATTGTGAAGATAGATATCATGGAGCACTGGGATGACAGGGGCCATGGAGCATTGTGATGACAGGGGTCATGGGGCATTGTGATGACACGGCAATGGAACATTATGATGACAAAAATTCTGGAGCATTGTGATAAAAAGGGCATGGACAATTGTGATTAGAGGGGCCAAGGAGCATTCTGATGACAACGGCATGGAGCATTGTGATGACAAGGGTCATCGAGCATTGTGATGACAGTGGTCATGAAGCATTGTGATGAATGTGGTCATGGATCATTGTGATGAAAAGTGTCGTGGAGCATTGTGATGACAGGGGTCATAGAGTATTGTGATGACACGGTTATGGAATATTGTGATGACCAGAATTCTGTAGCACTGTGATGAAAAGGGAATGGAGCATTGTGATTACAGGGGTCATGGATCATTGTGATGACAATTGTTCTAGAACATTGTGAAGACAGGGATCATCGAGCATAGTGATGAAAGGGGCCATGGAGCATTGTGATGACAGGCGTCATGGGACATTGTGTTGGCAGTGGTCAAGGAGCATTGTTAGAAAGGGAACATGGAGCAATTTGATTTCAGGGGCCATGAAAAATTGTGAATACATATGCCATGGAGTATTCAGATGAATGTGGTCAAGGATCATTGTGACGAAAAGTGTACTGGAATATTGTGATGACACGGTTCATGGAGCATTGCGATGACAAGGGCCATGGTGAAATATGATGACAGGTGTCATGGGGCATTGTGATGACAGTGGTCATTTGGAATTGTGAAGAAAGATATCATGGAGCACTGGGATGACACGGGCCATGGAGCATTGTGATGACAGGGGTCATGGGGCATTGTGATGACACGGCCATGGAACATTATGATGACAAGAATTCTGGAGCATTGTGATAAATAGGGCATGGACCATTGTGATTAGAGGGGCCAAAGAGCATTCTGATGACAACGGCATGGAGCATTGTGATGACCAGTGTCATCGAGCATTGTGATGACAGTTTTCATGAAGCATTGTGATGAATGTGGTCATGGATCATTGTGATGAAAGGGTCGTGGAGCATTGTGATGACAGGGGTCATAGAGCATTGTGATGACACGGTTATGGAATATTGTGATGACCAGAATTCTTTAGCACTGTGATGAAAAGGGAATGGAGCATTGTGATTACTGGGGTCATGGAGCATTGTGATGACAATTGTTCTAGAACATTGTGATGACAGGGATCATGGAGCATAGTGATGAAAGGGGCCATGGAGCATTGTGATGACAGGCGTCATGGGACATTGTGTTGACAGTGGTCATGGAGCATTGTTAGAAAGGGAACATGGAGCAATTTGATTTCAGGGGCCATGAAAAATTGTGAATACATAGGCCATGGAGTATTCAGATGAATGTGGTCAAGGATCATTGTGACGAAAAGTGTCCTGGAATATTGTGATGACACGGTTCATGGAGCATTGCGATGAAAAGGGCCATGGCGAAATGTGAAGAAAGGTGTCATGGGGCATTGTGATGAGAGTGGTCATCTAGAATTGTGAAGAAAGATATCATGGAGCACTGGGATGACAGGGGCCATGGAGCATTGTGATGACAGGGGTCATGGGGCATTGTGATGACACGGCCATGGAACATTATGATGACAAGAATTCTGGAGCATTGTGATAAAAAGGGCATAGACCATTGTGATTAGAGGGGCCAAGGAGCATTCTGATGACAACGGCATGGAGCATTGTGATGACAAGGGTCATCGAGCATTGTGATGACAGGGGTCATAGAGCATTGTGATGACACGGTTATGGAATATTGTGATGACCAGAATTCTGTAGCACTGTGATGAAAAGGGAATGGAGCATTGTGATGACAGGGGTCATGGAGCATTGTGATGACAATTGTTTAGAACATTGTGAAGACAGGGATCATGGAGCATAGTGATGAAAGGGGCCATGGAGCGTTGTGATGACAGGCTTATGGGACATTGTGTTGATAGTGGTCATGGAGCATTGTTAGAAAGGATACATGGAGCAATTTAATTTCAGGGGCCATGAAAAATTGTGAATACATAGGCCATGGAGTATTCAGATGAATGTGGTCAAGGATCATTGTGACGAAATGTGTCCTGGAATATTGTGATGACACGGTTCATGGAGCATTGCGATGACAAGGGCCATGGCGAAATGTGAAGACAGGTGTCATGGGGCATTGTGATGACAGTGGTCATCTAGAATTGTGAAGAAAGATATCATGGAGCACTGGGATGACAGGGGCCATGGAGCATTGTGATGACAGGGGTCATGGGGCATTGTGATGACACGGCCATGGAACATTATGATGACAAGAATTCTGGAGCATTGTGATAAAAAGGGCATAGACCATTGTGATTAGAGGGGCCAAGGAGCATTCTGATGATAACGGCATGGTGCATTGTGATGACAAGGGTCATCGAGCATTGTGATGGCAGTGGTCATGAAGCATTGTGATGAATGTCGTCATGGATCATTGTGATGACAAGTGTCGTGGAGCATTGTGATGACAGGGTTCATAGAGCATTGTGATAACACGGTTATGAAATATTGTGATGACCAGAATTCTGTAGCACTGTGATGAAAAGGGAATGGAGCATTGTGATTACAGGGGTCATGGAGCATTGTGATGACAATTGTTCTAGAACATTCTGATGACAGGGATCATGGAGCATAGTGATGAAAGGGGCCATGGAGCATTGTGATGATAGGCGTCATGGGACATTGTGTTGACAGTGGTCATGGGGCATTGTTAGAAAGGGAACATGGAGCAATTTGATTTCAGGGGCCATGAAAAATTGTGAATACATAGGCCATGGAGTATTCAGATGAATGTGGTCAAGGATCATTGTGACGAAAAGTGTCCTGGAATATTGTGATGACACGGTTCATGGAGCATTGCGATGACAAGGGCCATGGCGAAATGTGAAGACAGGTGTCATGGGGCATTGTGATGACAGTGTTCATCTAGAATTGTGAAGAAAGATATCATGGAGCACTGGGATGACAGGGGCCATGGAGCATTGTGAAGACAGGGGTCATGGGGCATTGTGATGACAGGGCCATGGAACATTATGATGAAAAGATTTCAGGAGCATTGTGATAAAAAGAGCATGGACCATTGTTATTAGAGGGGACAAGGAGCATTCTGATGACAACGGCATGGAGCATTGTGATGACAAGGGTCATCGAGCATTGTGATGACAGTTGTCATGAAGCATTGTGATGAATGTGGTCATGGATCATTGTGATGACATGTGTCGTGGAGCATTGTGATGACAGGGGTCATAGAGCATTGTGATGACACGGTTATGGAATATTGTGATGACCGGAATTCTGTAGCACTGTGATGAAAAGGGAATGGAGCATTATGATTACAGGGGTCATGGAGCATTGTGATGACAATTGTGCTAGAACATTCTGATGACAAGGATCATGGAGCATAGTGATGAAAGGGGCCATGGAGCATTGTGATGACCGGCGTCATGGGACAATGTGTTGACAGTGGTCATGGAGCATTGTTAGAAAGGGAACATGGAGCAATTTGATTTCAGGGGCCATGAAAAATTGTGAATACATAGGCCATGGAGTATTCAGATGAATGTGGTCAAGGATCATTGTGACGACAAGTGTCCTGGAATATTGTGATGACACGGTTCATGGAGCATTGCGATGAAAAGGGCCATGGCGAAATGTGAAGAAAAGTGTCATGGGGCATTGTGATGACAGTGGTCATCTAGAATTGTGAAGAAAGATATCATGGAGCACTGGGATGACAGGGGCCATGGAGCATTGTGATGACAGGGATCATGGGGCATTGTGATGACACGGCCATGGAACATTATGATGACAATAATTCTGGAGCATTGTGATAAAAAGGGCATAGACCATTGTGATTAGAGGGGCCAAGGAGCATTCTGATGACAACGGCATGGAGCATTGTGATGACAAGGGTCATCGAGCATTGTGATGGCAGTGGTCATGAAGCATTGTGATGAATGTGTTCATGGATCATTGTGATGACAAGTGTCGTGGAGCATTGTGATGACAGGGGTCATAGAGCATTGTGATGACACGGTTATGGAATATTGTGATGACCAGAATTCTGTAGCACTGTGATGAAAAGGGAATGGAGAATTGTGATTACAGGGGTCATGGAGCATTGTGATGACAAATGTTCTAGAATATTGTGAAGACAGGGATCATGGAGCATAGTGATGAAAGGGGCCATGGAACATTGTGATGACAGGCGTCAAGGGACAATGTGTTGACAGTGGTCATGGAGCATTGTTAGAAAGGGAACATGGAGCAATTTGATTTCAGGGGCCATGAAAAATTGTGAATACATAGGCCATGGAGTATTCAGATGAATGAAGTCAAGGATCATTGTGACGACAAGTGTCATGGAATATTGTGATGACACGGTTCATGGAGCATTGCGATGACAAGGGCCATGGCAAAATGTGAAGACAGGTGTCTTGGGGCATTGTGATGACAGTGGTCATCTAGAATTGTGAAGAAGGATATCATGGAGAACTGGGATGACAGGGGCCATGGAGCATTGTGATGACAGGGTCATGGGGCATTGTGATGACACGGCCATGGAACATTATGATGACAAGAATTCTGCAGCATTGTGATAAAAAGGGCATGGACCATTGTGATTCGAGGGACCAAGGAGCATTCTGATGACAACGGCATGGAGCATTGTGATGACAAGGTTCATCGAGCATTGTGATGATAGTGGTCATGAAGCATTGTGATGAATGTGGTCATGGATCATTGTGATGACAAGTGTCGTGGAGCATTGTGATGACAGGGGTCATAGAGCATTGTGATGACAGGGTTATGGAATATTGTGATGACCAGAATTCTGTAGCACTGTGATGAATAGGGAATGGAGCATTGTGATTACAGGGGTCATGGAGCATTGTGATGACAATTGTTCCAGAACATTGTGAAGACAGGGATCATGGAGCATAGTGATGAAAGGGCCATGGAGCATTGTGATGACAGGCGTCATGGGACATTTTGTTGACAGTGGTCATGGAGCATTGTTAGAAAGGGAACATGGAGCAATTTGATTTCAGGGGCCATGAAAAATTGTGAATACATAGGCCATGGAGTATTCAGATGAATGTGGTCAAGGATCATTGTGACGACAAGTGTCCTGGAATATTGTGATGACATGGTTCATGGAGCATTGTGATGACAAGGGCCATGGCGAAATGTGAAGACAGGTGTCATGGGGAATTGTGATGACAGTTGTCATCTAGAATTGTGAAGAAAGGTATCATGGTGCACTGGGATGACAGGGGCCCTGGAGCATTGTGATGACAGTGGTCATGGGGCATTGTGATTACACGGCCATGGAACATTATAATGAAAAGAATTATGGAGCATTGTGATAAATATGGCATGGACCATTGTGATTAGAGGGGCCAAGGAGCATTCTGATGACAACGGCATGGAGCATTGTGATGACAAGGGTCATCGAGCATTGTGATGACAGTGGTCATGAAGCATTGTGATGAATGTGGTCATGGATCATTGTGATGACAAGTGTCGTGGAGCATTGTGATGACAGGGGTCATAGAGCATTGTGATGACACGGTTATGGAATTTTGTGATGACCAAAATTCTGTAGCACTGTGATGAAAAGGGAATGGAGCATTGTCATTACAGGGGTCATGGAGCATTGTGATGACAATTGTTCTAGAACATTGTGAAGACAGGGATCATGGATCATAGTGATGAAAGGGCCATGGAGCATTGTGATGACAGTCGTCATGGGACAATGTGTTGACAGTGGTCATGGAGCATTGTTAGAAAGGGAACATGGAGCAATTTGATTTCTGGGGCCATGAAAAATTGTGAATACATAGGCCATGGAGTATTCAGATGAATGTGGTCATGAATCATTGTGATGACAAGTGTCGTGGAGCATTGTGATGACAGGGGTCATAGAGCATTGTGATGACACGGTTATGGAATATTGTGATGACCAGAATTCTGTCGCACTGTGATGAAAAGGGAATGGAGCATTGTGATTACAGGGGTCATGGAGCATTGTGATGACAAATGTTCTAGAATATTGTGAAGACAGGGATCATGGAGCCTAGTGATGAAAGGTGCCATGGAGCATTGTGATGACAGGTGTCATGGGACATTGTGTGGACAGTGATCATGGAGCATTGTTAGAAAGGGAACATGGAGCATTTTGATTTCAGGGGCCATGAAAAATTGTGAATACATAGGCCATGGAGTATTCAGATGAATGTGGTCAAGGATCATTGTGACGACAAGTGTCCTGGAATATTGTGATGACACGGTTCATGGAGCATTGCGATGACAAGGGCCATGGCGAAATGTGAAGCCAGGTGTCATGGGGCATTGTGATGACAGTGGTCATCTAGAATTGTGAAGAAAGATATCATGGAGCACTGGGATGACAGGGGCCATGGAGCATTGTGAAGACAGGGTTCATGGGGCATTGTGATGACACGGCCATGGAACATTATGATGACAAGAATTCTGGAGCATTGTGATAAAAAGAGCATGGACCATTGTGATTAGAGGGGCCAAGGAGCATTCTGATGACAACGGCATGGAGCATTGTGATGACAAGGGTCATTGAGCATTGTGATGACAGTGTTCATGAAGCATTGTGATGAATGCGGTTATGGATCATTGTGATGATAAGTGTCGTGGAGCATTGTGATGACAGGGGTCATAGAGCATTGCGATGACACGGTTATGGAATATTGTGATGACCAGAATCCTGTAGCACTGTGATGAAAAGGGAATGGAGCATTGTGATTACAGGGGTCATGGATCATTGTGATGACAATTGTTCTAGAACATTATTAAGACAGATATCATCGAGCACAGTGATTAAAGGGGCCATGGAGCATTGTGATGACACGGTTATGGAATATTTTGATGACCAGAATTCTGTAGCACTGTGATGAAAAGGGAATGGAGCATTGTGATTAAAGGGGTCATGGAGCATTGTGATGACAAATGTTCTATTAGATTGTGAAGACAGGGATCATGGAGCATAGTGATGAAATGGGCCATGGAGGATTGTGAAGACAGGTGTCATGGGACAATGTGTTGACAGTGGTCATGGAGCATTGTTAGAAAGGGAACATGGAGCAATTTGATTTCAGGGGCCATGAAAAATTGTGAATACATAGGCCATGGAGTATTCAGATGAATGTGGTCAAGGATCATTGTGACGAAAAGTGTCCTGGAATATTGTGATGACACGGTTCATGGAGCATTGCGATGACAAGGGCCATGGCGAAATGTGAAGACAGGTGTCATGGGGCATTGTGATGACAGTGGTCATCTAAAATTGTGAAGAAAGATATCATGGAGCACTGGGATGACAGGGGCCATGGAGCATTGTGATGACAGGGATCATGGGGCATTGTGATGACACGGCCATGGAACATTATGATGACAAGAATTCTGGAGCATTGTGATAAATAGGGCATGGACCATTGTGACTAGAAGGGCCAAGGAGCATTCTGATGACAACGGCATGGAGCATTGTGATGACAAGGGTCATCGAGCATTGTGATGACAGTGGTAATGAAGCATTGTGATGAAAGTGGTCATGGAGCATTGTGATGACAAGTGTCGTGGAGCATTGTGATGACAGGGGTCATAGAGCATTGTGATGACACGGTTATGAAATATTGTGATGACCAGAATTCTGTAGCACTGTGATGAAAAGGGAATGGAGCATTGTGATTACAGGGGTCATGGAGCATTGTGATGACAATTGTTCTAGAACATTCTGATGACAGGGATCATGGAGCATAGTGATGAAAGGGGCCATGGAGCATTGTGATGACAGGCGTCATGGGACAATGTGTTGACAGTGGTCATGGAGCATTGTTAGAAAGGGAACATGGAGCAATTTGATTTCAGGGGCCATGAAAAATTGTGAATACATAGGCCATGGAGTATTTAGATGAATGTGGTCAAGGATCATTGTGACGACAAGTGTCCTGGAATATTGTGATGACACGGTTCATGGAGCATTGCGATGACAAGGGCCATGGAGAAATGTGAAGACAGGTGTCATGGGGCTTTGTGATGACAGTGGTCATCTAGAATTGTGAAGAAAGATATCATGGAGCAGTGGGATGACAGGGGACATAGAGCATTGTGATGACATGGGTCATGAGGCATTGTGATGACACGGCCATGGAACATTATGATGACAAGTATTCTGGAGCATTGTGATAAAAAGAGCATGGAGCATTGTGATTAGAGGGGCCAAGGAGCATTCTGATGACAACGGAATGGAGCATTGTGATAACAAGTTTCATCGAGCATTTTGATGACAGTGGTCATGAAGCATTGTGATGAATGTGGTCATGGATCATTGTGATGACAAGTGTCGTGGAGCATTGTGATGACAGGGGTCATTGAGCATTGTGATGACACGGTTATGGAATATTGTGATGACCAGAATTCTGTAGCACTGTGATGAAAAAGGAATGGAGCATTGTGATTACAGGGGTCATGGAGCATTGTGATGACAATTGTTCTAGAACATTGTGATGACAGGGATCATGGAGCATAGTGATGAAAGGGGCCATGGAGCATTGTGATGACAGGTGTCATGGGACATTGTGTGGACAGTGGTCATGGAGCATTGTTAGAAAGGGAACATGGAGCAATTTGATATCAGGGGCCATGAAAAATTGTGAATACATAGGCCATGGAGTATTCAGATGAATGTGGTCAAGGATCATTGTGACGACATGTGTCCTGGAATATTGTGATGACATGGTTCATGGAGCATTGCGATGACAAGGGCCATGGCGAAATGTGAGACAGGTGTCATGGGGCATTGTGATGACAGTGGTCATCTAGAATTGTGAAGAATGATATCATGGAGCACTGGGATGACAGGGGCCATGGAGCATTGTGATGACAGGGGTCATGGGGCATTGTGATGACACAGCCATGCAACATTATGATGACAAGAATTCTGGAGCATTGTGATAAAAAGGTCATGGACCATTGTGATTAGAGGGGCCAAGGATCATTCTGATGACAACGGCATGGAGCATTGTGATGACAAGGGTCATCGAGCATTGTGATGAGAGTGGTCAGGAAGCATTGTGATGAATGCGGTTATGGATCATTGTGATGATAAGTGTCGTGGAGCATTGTGATGACAGTGGTCATAGAGCATTGTGATGACACGGTTATGGAATATTGTGATGACCAGAATTCTGTAGCACTGGAATGAAAGGGAATGGAGCATTGTGATTACAGGGGTCATGGATCATTGTGATGACAATTGTTCTAGAACATTGTGAAGACAGGGATCATCGAGCATAGTGATTAAAGGGGCCATGGAGCATTGTGATGACAGGCGTCATGGGACATTCTGTTGGCAGTGGTCATTGAGCATTGTTAGAAAGGGAACATGGAGCAATTTGATTTCAGGGGCCATGAAAAATTGTGAATACATAGGCCATGGAGTATTCACATGAATGTGGTCAAGGATCATTGTGACTAAAAGTGTACTGGCATATTGTGATGACACGGTTATGGAATATTGTGATGACCAGAATTCTGTAGCACTGTGATGAATAGGGAATGGAGCATTATGATTACAGGGGTCATGGAGCATTGTGATGACAGGCGTCATGGGACAATGTGTTGACAGTGGTCATGGAGCATTGTTAGAAAGGGAACATGGAGCAATTTGATTTCAGGGGCCATGAAAAATTGTGAATACATAGGCCATGGAGTATTCAGGTGAATGTGCTCAAGGATCATTGTGACGACAAGTGTCCTGGAATATTGTGATGACACGGTTCATGGAGCATTGTGATGACAAGGGCCATGGCGAAATGTGAAGACAGGTGTCATGGGGCATTGTGATGACGGTGGTCATCTAGAATTGTGAAGAAAGATATCATGGAGCACTGGGATGACAGGGGCCATGGAGCATTGTGATGACAGGGGTCATGGGGCATTGTGATGACACGGCCATGGAACATTATAATGACAAGAATTCTGGAGCATTGTGATAAAAAGGGCATGGATAATTGTGATTAGAGTGGCCAAGGAGCATTCTGATGACAACGGCATGGAGCATTGTGATGACAAGAGTCATCGAGCATTGTGATGACAGTGGTCATGAAGCATTGTGATGAATGGGGTCATGGATCATTGTGATGACAAGTGTCGTGGAGCATTGTGATGACAGGGGTCATAGAGCATTGTGATGACACGGTTATGGAATATTGTGATGACCAGAATTCTGTAGCACTGTGATGAAAAGGGAATGGAGCATTATGATTACAGGGGTCATGGAGCATTGTGATGACAATTGTTCTAGAACATTGTGATGACCGGGGTCATGGAGCATAGTGATGAAAGGGGCAATGGAGCATTGTGATGACAGGCGTCATGGGACAATGTGTTGACAGTGGTCATGGAGCATTGTTAGAAAGGGAACATGGAGCAATTTGATTTCAGGGGCAATGAAAAATTGTGAATACATAGGCCATGGAGTATTCAGATCAATGTGGTCATGGATCATTGTGATGACAAGTGTCGTGGAGCATTGTGATGACAGGGGTCATAGAGCATTGTGATGACATGGTTATGGAATATTGTGATGACCAGAATTCAGTAGCACTGTGATGAAAAGCGAATGGAGCATTGTGATTACAGGGGTCAAGAAGCATTGTGATAACTATTGTTCTAGAACATTGTGATGACAGGGATCATGGAGCATAGTGATGAAAGGGGCCATGGAGCATTGTGATGACAGGCGTCATGGGACAATGTGTTGACAGTGGTCATGGAGCATTGTTAGAAAGGGAACATGGAGCAATTTGATTTCAGGGGCCATGAAAAATTGTGAATACATAGGCCATGGAGTATTCAGATGAATGTGGTCAAGGATCATTGTGACGACAAGTGTCCTGGAATATTGTGATGACACGGTTCATGAAGCATTGCGATGACAAGGGCCATGGCGAAATGTGAAGACAGGTGTCATGGGGTTTTGTGATGACAGTGGTCATTTAGAATTGTGAAGAAAGATATCATGGAGCAGTGGGATGACAGGGGCCATGGAGCATTGTGATGACAGGGGTCATGGGGCATTGTGATGACACGGCCATGGAACATTATGATGACAAGAATTCTGGAGCATTGTGATAAATATGGCATGGACCATTGTGATTAGAGGGGCCAAGGAGCATTCTGATGACAACGGCATGGAGCATTGTGATGACAAGGGTCATCGAGCATTGTGATGACAGTGGTCATGAAGCATTGTGATGAAAGTGGTCATGGATCATTGTGATGACAAGTGTCGTGGAGCATTGTGATGACAGGGGTCATAGAGCATTGTGATGACACGGTTATGGAATTTTGTGATGACCAGAATTCTGTAGCACTGTGATGAAAAGGGAATGGAGCATTGTGATTACAGCGGTCATGGAGCATTGTGATGAAAATTGTTCTAGAACATTGTGAAGACAGGGAACATGGAGCATAGTGATGAAAGGGGCCATGGAGCATTGTGATGACAGGCGTCATGGGACATTGTGTTGACAGTGGTCATGGAGCAATGTTAGAAAGGGAACATGGAGCAATTTGATTTCAGGGGCCATGAAAAATGTGAATACATAGGCCATGGAGTATTCAGATGAATGTGGTCAAGGATCATTGTGACGAAAAGTGTCCTGGAATACTGTGATGACACGGTTCATGGAGCATTGCAATGACAAGGGCCATGGCGAAATGTGAAGACAGGTGTCATGGGGCATTGTGATGACACGGCCATGGAACATTATGATGACAAGAAGTCTGGAGCATTGTGATAAAAAGGGCATGGACCATTGTGATTAGAGGGGCCAAGGAGCATTCTGATGACAACGGCATGGAGCATTGTGATGACAATGGTCATCGAGCATTGTGATGACAGTGGTCATGAAGCATTGTGATGAATGTGGTCATGGATCATTGTGATGAAAAGTGTCGTGGAGCATTTTGATGACAGGGTTCATAGAGCATTGTGATGACACGGTTATTTAATATTGTGTTGACCAGAATTCTGTAGCACTGTGATGAAAAGGGAATGGAGCATTGTGATTACAGGGGTCATGGAGCACTGTGATGACAATTGTTCTAGAACATTGTGAAGACAGGGATCATGGAGCATAGTGATGAAAGGGGCCATGGAGCATTGTGATGATAGGCGTCATGGGACATTGTGTTGACAGTGGTCATGGAGCATTGTTAGAAAGGGAACATGGAGCAATTTGATTTCAGGGGCCATGAAAAATTGTGAATACATAGGCCATGGAGTATTCAGATGAATGTGGTCAAGGATCATTGTGACGACAAGTGTCCTGGAATATTGTGATAACACGGTTCATGGAGCATTGTGATGACAAGGGCCATGGCGAAATGTGAAGACAGGTGTCATGGGGCATTGTGATGACAGTGGTCATCTAGAATTGTGAAGAAAGATATCATGGAGCACTGGGATGACAGGGGCCATGGAGCATTGTGATGACAGGGGTCATGGGGCATTGTGATGACACGGCCATGGAACATTATGATGACAAGAATTCTGGAGCATTGTGATAAAAAGGGCCTGGACCATTGTGATTAGAGGGGCCATGGAGCATTCTGATGACAACGGCATGGAGCATTGTGATGACAAGGGTCATCCAGCATCGTGATGACAGTGGTCATGAAGCATTGTGATGAATGTGGTGATGGATCATTGTGATGACAAATGTTGTGGAGAATTGTGATGACACGGTTATATAATATTGTGATGACCAGAATTCTGTAGCTCAGTGATGAAAAGGGAATGGAGCATTGTGATTACAGGGTTCATGGAGCATTGTGATGACAATTGTTTTAGAACATTGTGATGACTGGGATCATGGAGCATAATGATTAAAGGGGTCATGGAGCATTGTGATGACACGCGTCATGGGACATTGTGTTAACAGTGGTCATGGAGCATTGTGAAGAATGGGAGCTTCGAGCAATTGGATTTCAGGGGCCATTAAAAATTGTGAATATATAGGTCATGGAGTATTCAGATGAATGTGGTCAAGGATCATTGTGACGACAATTGTCCTGGAATATTGTGATGACACGGTTCATGGAGCATTGCGATGACAAGGGCCATGGCGAAATGTGAAGACAGGTGTCATGGGGCTTTGTGATGACAGTGGTCATCTAGAATTGTGAAGAAAGATATCATGGAGCACTGGGATGACAGGGGCCATGGAGCATTGTGATGACAGGGGTCAAGGGGCATTGTGATGACCCGGCCATGGAATATTATGATGACAGGAATTCTGGAGCATTGTGATAAAATGGGCAAGGACCGTTGTGATTAGAGGGGCCACGGAGCATTCTGATGACAACGGCATGGAGCATTGTGATGACAAGGGTCATCGAGCAATGTGATGACAGTGGTCATGAAGCATTGTGATGAATGTGGTCATGGATCATTGTGATGACAAGTGTCGTGGAGCATTGTGATGACAGGCGTCTAGAGCATTGTGATGACACGGTTATGGAATATTGTGATGACCAGAATTCTGTAGCACTGTGATGAAAAGGGAATGGAGCATTGTGATTACAGGGGTCATGGAGCATTGTGATGACAATTGTTCTAGAACATTGTGATGACAGGGATCATGGAGCATAGTGATGAAAAGGGCCATGGAGCATTGTGATGACAGGCATCATGGGACATTGTGTTGACAGTGGTCATGGAGCATTGTTAGAAAGGGAACATGGAGCAATTTGATTTCAGGGGCCATGAAAAATTGTGAATACATAGGCCATGGAGTATGCAGATGAATGTGGTCAAGGATCATTGTGACGACAAGTGTCCTGGAATATTGTGATGACACGGTTCATGAAGCATTGCGATGACAAGGGCCATCGCGAAATGTGAAGACAGGTGTCATGGGGCATTGTGATGACAGTGGTCATTTAGAATTGTGAAGAAAGATATCATGGAGCACTGGGATGACAGGGGCCATGGAGCATTGTGATGACAGGGCTCATGGGGCATTGTGATGACACGGCCATGGAACATTATGATGACAAGAATTCTGGAGCATTGTGATAAAAATGTCATGGACCATTGTGATTAGAGGGGCCAAGGAGCATTCTGATGACAATGGCATGGAGCATTGTGATGACAAGTGTCATCGAGCATTGTGATGACACTGGTCATGAAGCATTGTGATGAATGTGGTCATGGATCATTGTGATGACAAGTGTCGTGGAGCATTGTGATGACAGGGGTCATAGAGCATTGTGATGACACGGTTACGGAATATTGTGATGACCAGAATTCTGTAGCACTGTGATGAAAAGGGAATGGAGCATTGTGATTACAGGGGACATGGAGCATTGTGATGACAATTGTTCTAGAACTTTGTGAAGACAGGTATCATGGAGCATAGTGATGAAAGTGGCCATGGAGCATTGTGATGACAGGCGTCATGGGACAATATGTTGACAGTGGTCATGGAGCATTGTTAGAAAGGGAACATGGAGCAGTTTGATTTCAGGGGCCATGAAAAATTGTGAATATTTAGGCCATGGAGTATTCAGATGAAAGTGGTCAAGGATCATTGTGACGAAAAGTGTCCTGGAATATTGTGATGACACGTTTCATGGAGCATTTCGATGACAAGGGCCATGGCGAAATGTGAAGACAGGTGTCATGGGGCATTGTGATGACAGTGGTCATCTAAAATTGTGAAGAAAGATATCATGGAGCACTGGGATGACAGGGGCCATGGAGCATTGTGATGACAGGGGTCATGCGGCATTGTGATGACACGGCCATATAACATTATGATGGCAAGTATTCTGGAGCATTGTGATAAAAAGGGCATGGACCATTGTGATTAGAGGGGCCAAGGAGCATTCTGATGACAACGGCATGGAGCATTGTGATGACAAGTGTCATCGAGCATTGTGATGAGAGTGGTCATGAAGCATTGTGATGAATGTGGTCATGGATCATTATGATGACAAGTGTCGTGGAGCATTGTGAGGACAGGGGTCATAGAGCATTGTGATGACACGTTTATGGAATATTGTGATGACCAGAATTCTGTAGCACTGTGATGAATAGGGAATGGAGCATTGTGATTACAGGGGTCATGGAGCATTGTGATGACAATTGTTCTAGAACATTGTGAAGACAGGGATCATGGAGCATAGTGATGAAAGGGGCCATGGAGCATTGTGATGACAGGCGTCATGGGACATTGTGTTGGCAGTGGTCATGGAGCATTGTTAGAAAGGGAACATGGAGCAATTTGATTTCAGGGGCCATGAAAAATTGTGAATACATAGGCCATGGAGTATTCAGATGAATGTGGTCAAGGATCATTGTGACGAAAAGTGTCCTGGAATATTGTGATGACACGGTTCATGGAGCATTGCGATAAAAAGGGCCATGGCGAAATGTGAAGAAAGGTGTCATGGGGCATTGTGATGACAGTGGTCATCTAGAATTGTGAAGAAAGATATCATGGAGCACTGCGATGACAGGGGCCATGGAGCATTGTGATGACAGGGGTCATGGGGCATTGTGATGACACGGCCATGGAACATTATGATGACAAGAAGTCTGGAGCATTGTGATAAAAAGGGCATGGATCATTGTGATTAGAGGGGCCAAGGAGCATTCTGATGACAACAGCATGGAGCATTGTGATGACAAGTGTCATCGAGCATTGTGATGACAGTGGTCATGAAGCATTGTGATGAATGTGGTCATGGATCATTGTGATGACAAGTGTCGTGGAGCATTGTGATGACAGGGGTCATAGAGCATTGTGATGACACGGTTATGGAATTTTGTGATGTCCAGAATTCTGTAGCACTGTTATCAAAAGGGAATGGAGCATTGTGATTACAGGGGTCATGGAGCATTGTGATGACAATTGTTCTAGAACATTGTGAAGACAGGGATCATGTAGCATAGTGATGAAAGGGCCATGGAGCATTGTGATGACAGGCGTCATGGGACAATGTGTTGACAGTGGTCATGGAGCATTGTTAGAAAGGTAACATGGAGCAATTTGATTTCAGGGGCCATGAAAAATTGTGAATACATACGCCATGGAGTATTCAGATGAATGTGGTCATGGATCATTGTGATGACAAGTGTCGTGGAGCATTGTGATGACAGGGGTCATAGAGCATTGTGATGACACGGTTATGGAATATTGTGATGACCAGAATTCTGCAGCACTGTGATGAAAAAGGAATAGAGCATTGTGATTACAGGGGTCATGGAGCATTGTGATGACAATTGTTGTAGAACATTGTGATGACAGGGATCATGGAGCCTAGTGATGAAAGGGGCCATGGAGCATTGTGATGACAGGCGTCATGGGACATTGTGTTGACAGTGGTCAAGGAGCATTGTTAGAAAGGGAACATGGAGCAATTTGATTTCAAGGGCCATGAAAAATTGTGAATACATAGGCCATGGAGTATTCAGATGAATGTGGTCAAGGATCATTGTGACGAAAAGTGTCCTGGAATATTGTGATGACACGGTTCATGGAGCATTGCGATAAAAAGGGCCATGGCGAAATGTGAAGAAAGGTGTCATGGGGCATTGTGATGACAGTGGTCATCTAGAATTGTGAAGAAAGATATCATGGAGCACTGCGATGACAGGGGCCATGGAGCATTGTGATGACAGGGGTCATGGGGCATTGTGATGACACGGCCATGGAACATTATGATGACAAGAAGTCTGGAGCATTGTGATAAAAAGGGCATGGATCATTGTGATTAGAGGGGCCAAGGAGCATTCTGATGACAACAGCATGGAGCATTGTGATGACAAGTGTCATCGAGCATGGTGATGGCAGTGGTCATGAAGCATTGTGATGAATGTGGTCATGGATCATTGTGATGACAAGTGTCGTGGAGCATTGTGATGACAGGGTTCATAGAGCATTGTGATGACACGGTTATGTAATATTGTGTTGACCAGAATTCTGTAGCACTGTGATGAAAAGGGAATGGAGCATTGTGATTACAGGGGTCATGGAGCATTGTGATGACAATTGTTCTAGAACATTGTGATGACAGGGATCATGGAGCATAGTGATGAAAGGGGCCATGGAGCTTTGTGATGATAGGCGTCATGGGACATTATGTTGACAGTGGTCATGGAGCATTGTTAGAAAGGGAACATGGAGCAATTTGATTTCAGGGGCCATGAAAAATTGTGAATACATAGGCCATGGAGTATTCAGATGAATGTGGTCAAGGATCATTGTGACGAAAAGTGTACTGGAATATTGTGATGACACGGTTCATGGAGCATTGCGATGACAAGGGCCATGGCGAAATATGAAGACAGGTGTCATGGGGCATTGTGATGACAGTGGTCATTTGGAATTGTGAAGAAAGATATCATGGAGCACTGGGATGACAGGGGCCATGGAGCATTGTGATGACAGGGGTCATGGGGCATTGTGATGACACGGCCATGGAACATTATGATGACAAGAATTCTGGAGCATTGTGATAAATAGGGCATGGACCATTGTGATTAGAGGGGCCAAGGAGCATTCTGATGACAACGGCATGGAGCATTGTGATGACAAGTGTCATCGAGCATTGTGATGACAGTTGTCATGAAGCATTGTGATGAATGTGGTCATGGATCATTGTGATGACAAGTGTCGTGGAGCATTGTGATGACAGGGGTCATAGAGCATTGTGATGACATGGTTATGGAATATTGTGATGACCAGAATTCTGTAGCACTCTGATGAAAAGCGAATGGAGCATTGTGATTTCAGGGGTCAAGAAGCATTGTGATAACAATTGTTCTAGAACATTGTGATGACAGGGATCATGGAGCATAGTGATGAAAGGGGCCATGGAGCATTGTGATGACAGGCGTCATGGGACAATGTGTTGACAGTTGTCATGGAGCATTGTTAGAAAGGGAACATGGAGCAATTTGATTTCAGGGGCCATGAAAAATTGTGAATACATAGGCCATGGAGTATTCAGATGAATGTGGTCAAGGATCATTGTGACGACAAGTGTCCTGGAATATTGTGATGACACGGTTCATGAAGCATTGCGATGACAAGGGCCATGGCGAAATGTGAGACAGGTGTCATGGGGCTTTGTGATGACAGTGGTCATCTAGAATTGTGAAGAAAGATATCATGGAGCAGTGGGATGACAGGGGCCATGGAGCATTGTGATGACAGGGTTCATGGGGCATTGTGATGACACGGCCATGGAACATTATGATGACAAGAATTCTGGAGCATTGTGATAAATAGGGCATGGACCATTGTGATTAGAGGGGCCAAGGAGCATTCTGTTGACAACGGCATGGAGCATTGTGATGACAAGGGTCATCGAGCATTGTGATGACAGTGGTCATGTAGCATTGTGATGAATGTGGTCATGGATCATTGTGATGACAAGTGTCGTGTAGCATTGTGATGACAGGGGTACTAGAGCATTGTGATGACACGGTTATGGAATATTGTGATGACCAGAATTCTGTAGCACTGTGATGAAAAAGGAATAGAGCATTGTGATTACAGGGGTGAAAAATTGTGAATACATAGGCCATGGAGAATTCAGATGAATGTGGTCAAGGATCATTGTGACGAAAAGTGTCCTGGAATATTGTGATGACACGGTTCATGGAGCATTGCGATGAAAAGGGCCATGGCGAAATGTGAAGAAAGGTGTCATGGGGCATTGTGATGAGAGTGGTCATCTAGAATTGTGAAGAAAGATATCATGGAGCACTGGGATGACAGGGGCCATGAAGCATTGTGATGACAGGGGTCATGGGGCATTGTGATGACACGGCCATGGAACATAATGATGACAATAATTCTGAAGCATTGTGATAAAAAGTGCATGGACCATTGTGATTAGAGGGGCCAAGGAGCATTCTGATGACAACGGCATGGAGCATTGTGCTGACAAGCGTCATCGAGCATTGTGATGACAGGGGTCATAGAGCATTGTTATGACACGGTTATGGAATATTGTGATGACCAGAATTCTGTAGCACTGTGATGAAAAGGGAATGGAGCATTGTGATTACAGGGGTCATGGAGCATTGTGATGACAATTGTTTAGAACATTGTGAAGACAGGGATCATGGAGCATAGTGATGAAAGGGGCCATGGAGCGTTGTGATGACAGGCTTATGGGACATTGTGTTGATAGTGGTCATGGAGCATTGTTAGAAAGTGAACATGGAGCAATTTAATTTCAGGGGCCATGAAAAATTGTGAATACATAGGCCATGGAGTATTCAGATGAATGTAGTCAAGGATCATTGTGACGAAATGTGTCCAGGAATATTTTGATGACACGGTTCATGGAGCATTGCGATGACAAGGGCCATGGCGAAATGTGAAGACAGGTGTCATGGGGCATTGTGATGACACGGCCATGGAACATTATGATGACAAGGAGTCTGGAGCATTGTGATCAAAAGGGCATGGACCATTGTGATTAGAGGGGCCAAGGAGCATTCTGATGACAACGGCATGGAGCATTGTGATGACAAGTGTCATCGAGCATTGTGATGACAGTGGTCATGAAGCATTGTGATGAATGTGGTCATGGATCATTGTGATGACAAGTGTCGTGGAGCATTGTGATGACAGGGGTCATAGAGCATTGTGATGACACGGTTATGGAATATTGTGATGACCAGAATTCTTTAGCACTGTGATGAAAAGGGAATGGAGCATTGTGATTACAGGGGTCATGGAGCATTTTGATGACAATTGTTCTAGAACATTGTGAAGACAGGGATCATGGAGCATAGTGATGAAAGGGGCCATGGAGCATTGTGATGACAGGCGTCATGGGACAATGTGTTGACAGTGGTCATGGAGCATTGTTAGAAAGGGAACATGGAGCGATTTGATTTCAGGGGCCATGAAAAATTGTGAATACATAGACCATGGTGTATTCAGATGAAAGTGGTCAAGGATCATTGTGACGAAAAGTGTCCTGGAATATTGTGATGACACGGTTCAGGGAGCATTGCGATGACAAGGGCCATGGCGAAATGTGAAGACAGGTGTCTTGGGGCATTGTGATGACAGTGGTCATCTAGAATTGTGACGAAAGATATCATGGAGAACTGGGATGACAGGGGCCATGGAGCATTGTGATGACAGTGGTCATGGGGCATTGTGATGACACGGCCATGGAACATTATGATGACAAGAATTCTGGAGCATTGTGATAAAAAGGGCATGGACCATTGTGATTAGAGGGGCCAAGGAGCATTCTGATGACAACGGCATGGAGCATTGTGATGACAAGGGTTATCGAGCATTGTGATGACAGTGGTCATGAAGCATTGTGATGAATGTGGTCATGGATCATTGTTATGACAATTGTCGTGGAGCATTGTGATGACAGGGGTCATAGAGCATTGTGATGACACGGTTAGGAATTTTGTGATGACCAGGATTCTGTAGCACTGTGATGAAAAGGGAATGGAGCATTGTGATTACAGTGGTCATGGAGCATTGTGATGACAATTGTTCTAGAACATTGTGTTGACTGGGATCATGGAGCATAATGATTAAAGGGGTAATGGAGCATTGTGATGACACGCGTCATGGGACATTGTGTTAACAGTGGTCATGGAGCATTGTGAAGAATGGGAGCTTCGAGCAATTGGATTTCAGGGGCCATTAAAAATTGTGAATAAATAGGCCATGGAGTATTCAAATGAATGTGGCCAAGGATCATTGTGACGACAAGTGTCCTGGAATATTGTGATGACACGGTTCATGGAGCATTGCGATGACAAGGGCCATGGCGAAATGTGAAGACAGGTGTCATGGGGCATTGTGATGACAGTGGTCATCTAGAATTGTGAAGAAAGATATCATGGAGCACTGGGATGACAGGGCCCATGGAGCATTGTGATGACAGGGGTCAAGGGGCATTGTGATGACCCGGCCATGGAATATTATGATGACAGGAATTCTGGAGCATTGTGATAAAATGGGCAAGGACCGTTGTGATTAGAGGGGCCACGGAGCATTCTGATGACAACGGCATGGAGCATTGTGATGACAAGGGTCATCGAGCAATGTGATGACAGTGGTCATGAAGCATTGTGATGAATGTGTTCATGGATCATTGTGGTGACAAGTGTCGTGGAGCATTGTGATGACAGGCGTCTAGAGCATTGTGATGACACGGTTATGGAATATTGTGATGACCAGAATTCTGTAGCACTGTGATGAAAAGGGAATGGAGCATTGTGATTACAGGGGTCATGGAGCATTGTGATGACAATTGTTCTAGAACATTGTGATCACAGGGATCATGGAGCATAGTGATGAAAAGGGCCATGGAGCATTGTGATGACAGGCATCATGGGACATTGTGTTGACAGTGGTCATGGAGCATTGTTAGAAAGGGAACATGGAGCAATTTGATTTCAGGGGCCATGAAAAATTGTGAATACATAGGCCATGGAGTATGCAGATGAATGTGGTCAAGGATCATTGTGACGACAAGTGTCCTGGAATATTGTGATGACACGGTTCATGGAGCATTGCGATGACAAGGGCCATCGCGAAATGTGAAGACAGGTGTCATGGGGCATTGTGATGACAGTGGTCATCTAGAATTGTGAAGAAAGATATCATGGAGCACTGGGATGACAGGGGCCATGGAGCATTGTGATGACAGGGGTCATGGGGCATTGTGATGACACGGCCATATAACATTATGATGGCAAGTATTCTGGAGCATTGTGATAAAAAGGGCATGGACCATTGTGATTAGAGGGGCCAAGGAGCATTCTGATGACGACGGCATGGAGCATTGTGATGAAAAGGGTCATCGAGCATTGTGATGACAGTGGTCATGAAGCATTGTGATGAATGTGGTCATGGATCATTGTGATGACAAGTGTCGTGGAGCATTGTGAACACAGGGGTCATAGAGCATTGTGATGACACGGTTATGGAATATTGTGATGACCAGAATTCTGTAGCACTGTGATGAATAGGGAATGGAGCATTGTGATTACAGGGGTCATGGAGCCTTGTGATGACAATTGTTCTAGAACATTGTGAAGACATGGATCATGGAGCATAGTGATGAAAGGGGCCATGGAGCATTGTGATGACAGGCGTCATGGGACAATGTGTTGACAGTGGTCATGTAGCATTGTTAGAAAGGGAACACGGAGCAATTTGATTTCAGGGGTCATGAAAAATTGTGAATACATAGGCCATGGAGTATTCAGATGAATGTGGTCAAGGATCATTGTGACGAAATGTGTCCTGGAATATTGTGATGACACGGTTCATGGAGCATTGCGATGACAAGGGCCATGGCGAAATGTGAAGACAGGTGTCATGGGGCATTGTGATGACAGTGGTCATCTCAAAATGTGAAGAAAGATATCATGGAGCACTGGGATGACAGGGGCCATGGAGCATTGTGATGACAGGGGTCATGGGGCATTGTGATGACACGGCCATGGAACAATATGATGGCAAGAATTCTGGAGCATTTTGATAAAAAGGGCATGGCCCATTGTGATTAGAGTGGCCAAGGAGCATTCTGATGACAACGTCATGGAGCATTGTGATGACAAGGGTCATCGAGCATTGTGATGACAGTGGTCATGAAGCATTGTGTTGAATGTGGTCATGGATCATTGTGATGACAAGTGTCGTGGAGCATTGTGATGACAGGGGTCATAGAGCATTGTGATGACACAGTTATGGAATATTGTGATGACCAGTATTCTGTAGCACTGTGATGAAAACAGAATGGAGCATTGTGATTACAGGGGTCATGGAGCATTGTGATCACAATTTTTCTAGATCATTGTGAAGACAGGGATCATGGAGCATATTGATTAAATGGGCCATGGAGCATAGTGATGACAGGCGTCATGGGACATTGTGTTGGCAGTGGTCATGGAGCATTGTTAGAAAGGGAACATGGAGCAATTTGATTTCAGGGGCCATGAAAAATTGTGAATACATAGGCTATGGAGTATTCAGATGAATGTGGTCAAGGATCATTGTGACGAAATGTGTCCTGGAATATTGTGATGACACGGTTCATAGAGCATTGCGATGACAAGGGCCATGGCGAAATATGAAGACAGGTGTCATGGGGCATTGTGATGACAGTGGTCATCTAGAATTGTGAAGAAAGATATCATGGAGCAGTGGGATGACAGGGGCCATGGAGCATTGTGATGACAAGGGTCATGGGGCATTTTGATGACACGGCCATGGGACATTATGATGACAAGAAGTTTGCAGCATTGTGATAAAAAGGGCATGGACCACTGTGATTAGAGGGGCCAAGGAGCATTCTGATGACAATGGCATGGAGCATTGTGATGACAAGGGTCATCGAGCATTGTGATGACTGTGGTCATGAAGCATTGTGATGAATGTGGTCATGGATCATTGTGATGACAAGTGTCGTGGAGCATTGTGATGACATGGGTCATAGAGCATTGTGATGACACGGTTATGGAATTTTGTGATGACCAGAATTCTGTAGCACTGTTATGAAAAGGGAATGGAGCATTGTGATTACAGGGGTCATGGAGCATTGTGATGACAATTGTTCTAGAACATTGTGAAGACAGGGATCATGTAGCATAGTGATGAAAGGGCCATGGAGCATTGTGATGACA
The DNA here is from genome assembly GCF_028021215.1 of Eschrichtius robustus. Lineage (NCBI taxonomy): Eukaryota > Metazoa > Chordata > Mammalia > Artiodactyla > Eschrichtiidae > Eschrichtius > Eschrichtius robustus. The sequence continues at coordinate 2,856,327 of NW_027175249.1, read as the reverse complement.
GGCGTCATGGGACAATGTGTTGACAGTGGTCATGGAGCATTGTTAGAAAGGTAACATGGAGCAATTTGATTTCAGGGGCCATGAAAAATTGTGAATACATACGCCATGGAGTATTCAGATGAATGTGGTCATGGATCATTGTGATGACAAGTGTCGTGGAGAATTGTGATGACAGGGGTCATAGAGCATTGTGATGACACGGTTATGGAATATTGTGATGACCAGAATTCTGCAGCACTGTGATGAAAAAGGAATAGAGCATTGTGATTACAGGGGTCATGGAGCATTGTGATGACAATTGTTGTAGAACATTGTGATGACAGGGATCATGGAGCATAGTGATGAAAGGGGCCATGGAGCATTGTGATGACAGGCGTCATGGCACATTGTGTTGACAGTGGTCATGGAGCATTGTTAGAAAGGGAACATGGAGCAATTTGATTTCAAGGGCCATGAAAAATTGTGAATACATAGGCCATGGAGTATTCAGATGGATGTGGTCAAGGATCATTGTGACGAAAAGTGTCCTGGAATATTGTGATGACACGGTTCATGGAGCATTGCGATGAAAAGGGCCATGGCGAAATGTGAAGAAAGGTGTCATGGGGCATTGTGATGACAGTGGTCATCTAGAATTGTGAAGAAAGATATCATGGAGCACTGGGATGACAGGGGCCATGGAGCATTGTGAAGACAGGGGTCATGTGGCATTGTGATGACACGGCCATGGAACATTATGATGAAAAGATTTCGGGAGCATTGTGATAAAAAGAGCATGGACCATTGTTATTAGAGGGGCCAAGGAGCATTCTGATGACAACGGCATGGAGCATTGTGATGACAAGGGTCATCGAGCATTGTGCCGACAGTGGTCATGAAGCATTGTGATGAATGTGGTCATGGATCATTGTGATGACATGTGTCGTGGAGCATTGTGATGACAGGGGTCATAGAGCATTGTGATGACACGGTTATGGAATATTGTGATGAACAGAATTCTGTAGCACTGTGATGAAAGCGGAATGGAGCATTGTGATTACAGGGGCCATGGAACATTGTGATGACAATTGTTCTAGAACATTGTGAAGACAGGGATCAGGGAGCATAGTGATGAAAGGGCCATGGAGCATAGTGATGACAGGCGTCATGGGACAATGTGTTGACAGTGGTCATGGAGCATTGTTAGAAAGGGAACATGGAGCAATTTGATTTCAGGGGCCATGAAAAATTGTGAATACATAGGCCATGGAGTATTCAGATGAATGTGGTCAAGGATCATTGTGACGACAAGTGTCCTGGAATATTGTGATGACACGGTTCATGGCGCATTGTGATGACAAGGGCCATGGCGAAATGTGAAGACAGGTGTCATGGGGCATTGTGATGACAGTGGTCATCTAGGATTGTGAAGATAGATATCATGGAGCACTGGGATGACAGGGGCCATGGAGCATTGTGATGACAGGGGTCATGGGGCATTGTGATGACACGGCAATGGAACATTATGATGACAAAAATTCTGGAGCATTGTGATAAAAAGGGCATGGACAATTGTGATTAGAGGGGCCAAGGAGCATTCTGATGACAACGGCATGGAGCATTGTGATGACAAGGGTCATCGAGCATTGTGATGACAGTGGTCATGAAGCATTGTGATGAATGTGGTCATGGATCATTGTGATGAAAAGTGTCGTGGAGCATTGTGATGACAGGGGTCATAGAGTATTGTGATGACACGGTTATGGAATATTGTGATGACCAGAATTCTGTAGCACTGTGATGAAAAGGGAATGGAGCATTGTGATTACAGGGGTCATGGATCATTGTGATGACAATTGTTCTAGAACATTGTGAAGACAGGGATCATCGAGCATAGTGATGAAAGGGGCCATGGAGCATTGTGATGACAGGCGTCATGGGACATTGTGTTGGCAGTGGTCAAGGAGCATTGTTAGAAAGGGAACATGGAGCAATTTGATTTCAGGGGCCATGAAAAATTGTGAATACATATGCCATGGAGTATTCAGATGAATGTGGTCAAGGATCATTGTGACGAAAAGTGTACTGGAATATTGTGATGACACGGTTCATGGAGCATTGCGATGACAAGGGCCATGGTGAAATATGATGACAGGTGTCATGGGGCATTGTGATGACAGTGGTCATTTGGAATTGTGAAGAAAGATATCATGGAGCACTGGGATGACACGGGCCATGGAGCATTGTGATGACAGGGGTCATGGGGCATTGTGATGACACGGCCATGGAACATTATGATGACAAGAATTCTGGAGCATTGTGATAAATAGGGCATGGACCATTGTGATTAGAGGGGCCAAAGAGCATTCTGATGACAACGGCATGGAGCATTGTGATGACCAGTGTCATCGAGCATTGTGATGACAGTTTTCATGAAGCATTGTGATGAATGTGGTCATGGATCATTGTGATGAAAGGGTCGTGGAGCATTGTGATGACAGGGGTCATAGAGCATTGTGATGACACGGTTATGGAATATTGTGATGACCAGAATTCTTTAGCACTGTGATGAAAAGGGAATGGAGCATTGTGATTACTGGGGTCATGGAGCATTGTGATGACAATTGTTCTAGAACATTGTGATGACAGGGATCATGGAGCATAGTGATGAAAGGGGCCATGGAGCATTGTGATGACAGGCGTCATGGGACATTGTGTTGACAGTGGTCATGGAGCATTGTTAGAAAGGGAACATGGAGCAATTTGATTTCAGGGGCCATGAAAAATTGTGAATACATAGGCCATGGAGTATTCAGATGAATGTGGTCAAGGATCATTGTGACGAAAAGTGTCCTGGAATATTGTGATGACACGGTTCATGGAGCATTGCGATGAAAAGGGCCATGGCGAAATGTGAAGAAAGGTGTCATGGGGCATTGTGATGAGAGTGGTCATCTAGAATTGTGAAGAAAGATATCATGGAGCACTGGGATGACAGGGGCCATGGAGCATTGTGATGACAGGGGTCATGGGGCATTGTGATGACACGGCCATGGAACATTATGATGACAAGAATTCTGGAGCATTGTGATAAAAAGGGCATAGACCATTGTGATTAGAGGGGCCAAGGAGCATTCTGATGACAACGGCATGGAGCATTGTGATGACAAGGGTCATCGAGCATTGTGATGACAGGGGTCATAGAGCATTGTGATGACACGGTTATGGAATATTGTGATGACCAGAATTCTGTAGCACTGTGATGAAAAGGGAATGGAGCATTGTGATGACAGGGGTCATGGAGCATTGTGATGACAATTGTTTAGAACATTGTGAAGACAGGGATCATGGAGCATAGTGATGAAAGGGGCCATGGAGCGTTGTGATGACAGGCTTATGGGACATTGTGTTGATAGTGGTCATGGAGCATTGTTAGAAAGGGAACATGGAGCAATTTAATTTCAGGGGCCATGAAAAATTGTGAATACATAGGCCATGGAGTATTCAGATGAATGTGGTCAAGGATCATTGTGACGAAATGTGTCCTGGAATATTGTGATGACACGGTTCATGGAGCATTGCGATGACAAGGGCCATGGCGAAATGTGAAGACAGGTGTCATGGGGCATTGTGATGACAGTGGTCATCTAGAATTGTGAAGAAAGATATCATGGAGCACTGGGATGACAGGGGCCATGGAGCATTGTGATGACAGGGGTCATGGGGCATTGTGATGACACGGCCATGGAACATTATGATGACAAGAATTCTGGAGCATTGTGATAAAAAGGGCATAGACCATTGTGATTAGAGGGGCCAAGGAGCATTCTGATGACAACGGCATGGTGCATTGTGATGACAAGGGTCATCGAGCATTGTGATGGCAGTGGTCATGAAGCATTGTGATGAATGTCGTCATGGATCATTGTGATGACAAGTGTCGTGGAGCATTGTGATGACAGGGTTCATAGAGCATTGTGATAACACGGTTATGAAATATTGTGATGACCAGAATTCTGTAGCACTGTGATGAAAAGGGAATGGAGCATTGTGATTACAGGGGTCATGGAGCATTGTGATGACAATTGTTCTAGAACATTCTGATGACAGGGATCATGGAGCATAGTGATGAAAGGGGCCATGGAGCATTGTGATGATAGGCGTCATGGGACATTGTGTTGACAGTGGTCATGGGGCATTGTTAGAAAGGGAACATGGAGCAATTTGATTTCAGGGGCCATGAAAAATTGTGAATACATAGGCCATGGAGTATTCAGATGAATGTGGTCAAGGATCATTGTGACGAAAAGTGTCCTGGAATATTGTGATGACACGGTTCATGGAGCATTGCGATGACAAGGGCCATGGCGAAATGTGAAGACAGGTGTCATGGGGCATTGTGATGACAGTGTTCATCTAGAATTGTGAAGAAAGATATCATGGAGCACTGGGATGACAGGGGCCATGGAGCATTGTGAAGACAGGGGTCATGGGGCATTGTGATGACAGGGCCATGGAACATTATGATGAAAAGATTTCAGGAGCATTGTGATAAAAAGAGCATGGACCATTGTTATTAGAGGGGACAAGGAGCATTCTGATGACAACGGCATGGAGCATTGTGATGACAAGGGTCATCGAGCATTGTGATGACAGTTGTCATGAAGCATTGTGATGAATGTGGTCATGGATAATTGTGATGACATGTGTCGTGGAGCATTGTGATGACAGGGGTCATAGAGCATTGTGATGACACGGTTATGGAATATTGTGATGACCGGAATTCTGTAGCACTGTGATGAAAAGGGAATGGAGCATTATGATTACAGGGGTCATGGAGCATTGTGATGACAATTGTGCTAGAACATTCTGATGACAAGGATCATGGAGCATAGTGATGAAAGGGGCCATGGAGCATTGTGATGACCGGCGTCATGGGACAATGTGTTGACAGTGGTCATGGAGCATTGTTAGAAAGGGAACATGGAGCAATTTGATTTCAGGGGCCATGAAAAATTGTGAATACATAGGCCATGGAGTATTCAGATGAATGTGGTCAAGGATCATTGTGACGACAAGTGTCCTGGAATATTGTGATGACACGGTTCATGGAGCATTGCGATGAAAAGGGCCATGGCGAAATGTGAAGAAAAGTGTCATGGGGCATTGTGATGACAGTGGTCATCTAGAATTGTGAAGAAAGATATCATGGAGCACTGGGATGACAGGGGCCATGGAGCATTGTGATGACAGGGATCATGGGGCATTGTGATGACACGGCCATGGAACATTATGATGACAATAATTCTGGAGCATTGTGATAAAAAGGGCATAGACCATTGTGATTAGAGGGGCCAAGGAGCATTCTGATGACAACGGCATGGAGCATTGTGATGACAAGGGTCATCGAGCATTGTGATGGCAGTGGTCATGAAGCATTGTGATGAATGTGTTCATGGATCATTGTGATGACAAGTGTCGTGGAGCATTGTGATGACAGGGGTCATAGAGCATTGTGATGACACGGTTATGGAATATTGTGATGACCAGAATTCTGTAGCACTGTGATGAAAAGGGAATGGAGAATTGTGATTACAGGGGTCATGGAGCATTGTGATGACAAATGTTCTAGAATATTGTGAAGACAGGGATCATGGAGCATAGTGATGAAAGGGGCCATGGAACATTGTGATGACAGGCGTCAAGGGACAATGTGTTGACAGTGGTCATGGAGCATTGTTAGAAAGGGAACATGGAGCAATTTGATTTCAGGGGCCATGAAAAATTGTGAATACATAGGCCATGGAGTATTCAGATGAATGAAGTCAAGGATCATTGTGACGACAAGTGTCATGGAATATTGTGATGACACGGTTCATGGAGCATTGCGATGACAAGGGCCATGGCAAAATGTGAAGACAGGTGTCTTGGGGCATTGTGATGACAGTGGTCATCTAGAATTGTGAAGAAGGATATCATGGAGAACTGGGATGACAGGGGCCATGGAGCATTGTGATGACAGGGTCATGGGGCATTGTGATGACACGGCCATGGAACATTATGATGACAAGAATTCTGCAGCATTGTGATAAAAAGGGCATGGACCATTGTGATTCGAGGGACCAAGGAGCATTCTGATGACAACGGCATGGAGCATTGTGATGACAAGGTTCATCGAGCATTGTGATGATAGTGGTCATGAAGCATTGTGATGAATGTGGTCATGGATCATTGTGATGACAAGTGTCGTGGAGCATTGTGATGACAGGGGTCATAGAGCATTGTGATGATAGGGTTATGGAATATTGTGATGACCAGAATTCTGTAGCACTGTGATGAATAGGGAATGGAGCATTGTGATTACAGGGGTCATGGAGCATTGTGATGACAATTGTTCCAGAACATTGTGAAGACAGGGATCATGGAGCATAGTGATGAAAGGGCCATGGAGCATTGTGATGACAGGCGTCATGGGACATTTTGTTGACAGTGGTCATGGAGCATTGTTAGAAAGGGAACATGGAGCAATTTGATTTCAGGGGCCATGAAAAATTGTGAATACATAGGCCATGGAGTATTCAGATGAATGTGGTCAAGGATCATTGTGACGACAAGTGTCCTGGAATATTGTGATGACATGGTTCATGGAGCATTGTGATGACAAGGGCCATGGCGAAATGTGAAGACAGGTGTCATGGGGCATTGTGATGACAGTGGTCATCTAGAATTGTGAAGAAAGGTATCATGGTGCACTGGGATGGCAGGGGCCCTGGAGCATTGTGATGACAGTGGTCATGGGGCATTGTGATTACACGGCCATGGAACATTATAATGAAAAGAATTATGGAGCATTGTGATAAATATGGCATGGACCATTGTGATTAGAGGGGCCAAGGAGCATTCTGATGACAACGGCATGGAGCATTGTGATGACAAGGGTCATCGAGCATTGTGATGACAGTGGTCATGAAGCATTGTGATGAATGTGGTCATGGATCATTGTGATGACAAGTGTCGTGGAGCATTGTGATGACAGGGGTCATAGAGCATTGTGATGACACGGTTATGGAATTTTGTGATGACCAAAATTCTGTAGCACTGTGATGAAAAGGGAATGGAGCATTGTCATTACAGGGGTCATGGAGCATTGTGATGACAATTGTTCTAGAACATTGTGAAGACAGGGATCATGGATCATAGTGATGAAAGGGCCATGGAGCATTGTGATGACAGTCGTCATGGGACAATGTGTTGACAGTGGTCATGGAGCATTGTTAGAAAGGGAACATGGAGCAATTTGATTTCTGGGGCCATGAAAAATTGTGAATACATAGGCCATGGAGTATTCAGATGAATGTGGTCATGAATCATTGTGATGACAAGTGTCGTGGAGCATTGTGATGACAGGGGTCATAGAGCATTGTGATGACACGGTTATGGAATATTGTGATGACCAGAATTCTGTCGCACTGTGATGAAAAGGGAATGGAGCATTGTGATTACAGGGGTCATGGAGCATTGTGATGACAAATGTTCTAGAATATTGTGAAGACAGGGATCATGGAGCCTAGTGATGAAAGGTGCCATGGAGCATTGTGATGACAGGTGTCATGGGACATTGTGTGGACAGTGATCATGGAGCATTGTTAGAAAGGGAACATGGAGCATTTTGATTTCAGGGGCCATGAAAAATTGTGAATACATAGGCCATGGAGTATTCAGATGAATGTGGTCAAGGATCATTGTGACGACAAGTGTCCTGGAATATTGTGATGACACGGTTCATGGAGCATTGCGATGACAAGGGCCATGGCGAAATGTGAAGCCAGGTGTCATGGGGCATTGTGATGACAGTGGTCATCTAGAATTGTGAAGAAAGATATCATGGAGCACTGGGATGACAGGGGCCATGGAGCATTGTGAAGACAGGGTTCATGGGGCATTGTGATGACACGGCCATGGAACATTATGATGACAAGAATTCTGGAGCATTGTGATAAAAAGAGCATGGACCATTGTGATTAGAGGGGCCAAGGAGCATTCTGATGACAACGGCATGGAGCATTGTGATGACAAGGGTCATTGAGCATTGTGATGACAGTGTTCATGAAGCATTGTGATGAATGCGGTTATGGATCATTGTGATGATAAGTGTCGTGGAGCATTGTGATGACAGGGGTCATAGAGCATTGCGATGACACGGTTATGGAATATTGTGATGACCAGAATCCTGTAGCACTGTGATGAAAAGGGAATGGAGCATTGTGATTACAGGGGTCATGGATCATTGTGATGACAATTGTTCTAGAACATTATTAAGACAGATATCATCGAGCACAGTGATTAAAGGGGCCATGGAGCATTGTGATGACACGGTTATGGAATATTTTGATGACCAGAATTCTGTAGCACTGTGATGAAAAGGGAATGGAGCATTGTGATTAAAGGGGTCATGGAGCATTGTGATGACAAATGTTCTATTAGATTGTGAAGACAGGGATCATGGAGCATAGTGATGAAATGGGCCATGGAGGATTGTGAAGACAGGTGTCATGGGACAATGTGTTGACAGTGGTCATGGAGCATTGTTAGAAAGGGAACATGGAGCAATTTTATTTCAGGGGCCATGAAAAATTGTGAATACATAGGCCATGGAGTATTCAGATGAATGTGGTCAAGGATCATTGTGACGAAAAGTGTCCTGGAATATTGTGATGACACGGTTCATGGAGCATTGCGATGACAAGGGCCATGGCGAAATGTGAAGACAGGTGTCATGGGGCATTGTGATGACAGTGGTCATCTAAAATTGTGAAGAAAGATATCATGGAGCACTGGGATGACAGGGGCCATGGAGCATTGTGATGACAGGGGTCATGGGGCATTGTGATGACACGGCCATGGAACATTATGATGACAAGAATTCTGGAGCATTGTGATAAATAGGGCATGGACCATTGTGACTAGAAGGGCCAAGGAGCATTCTGATGACAACGGCATGGAGCATTGTGATGACAAGGGTCATCGAGCATTGTGATGACAGTGGTAATGAAGCATTGTGATGAAAGTGGTCATGGAGCATTGTGATGACAAGTGTCGTGGAGCATTGTGATGACAGGGGTCATAGAGCATTGTGATGACACGGTTATGAAATATTGTGATGACCAGAATTCTGTAGCACTGTGATGAAAAGGGAATGGAGCATTGTGATTACAGGGGTCATGGAGCATTGTGATGACAATTGTTCTAGAACATTCTGATGACAGGGATCATGGAGCATAGTGATGAAAGGGGCCATGGAGCATTGTGATGACAGGCGTCATGGGACAATGTGTTGACAGTGGTCATGGAGCATTGTTAGAAAGGGAACATGGAGCAATTTGATTTCAGGGGCCATGAAAAATTGTGAATACATAGGCCATGGAGTATTTAGATGAATGTGGTCAAGGATCATTGTGACGACAAGTGTCCTGGAATATTGTGATGACACGGTTCATGGAGCATTGCGATGACAAGGGCCATGGAGAAATGTGAAGACAGGTGTCATGGGGCTTTGTGATGACAGTGGTCATCTAGAATTGTGAAGAAAGATATCATGGAGCAGTGGGATGACAGGGGACATAGAGCATTGTGATGACATGGGTCATGAGGCATTGTGATGACACGGCCATGGAACATTATGATGACAAGTATTCTGGAGCATTGTGATAAAAAGAGCATGGAGCATTGTGATTAGAGGGGCCAAGGAGCATTCTGATGACAACGGAATGGAGCATTGTGATGACAAGTTTCATCGAGCATTTTGATGACAGTGGTCATGAAGCATTGTGATGAATGTGGTCATGGATCATTGTGATGACAAGTGTCGTGGAGCATTGTGATGACAGGGGTCATTGAGCATTGTGATGACACGGTTATGGAATATTGTGATGACCAGAATTCTGTAGCACTGTGATGAAAAAGGAATGGAGCATTGTGATTACAGGGGTCATGGAGCATTGTGATGACAATTGTTCTAGAACATTGTGATGACAGGGATCATGGAGCATAGTGATGAAAGGGGCCATGGAGCATTGTGATGACAGGTGTCATGGGACATTGTGTGGACAGTGGTCATGGAGCATTGTTAGAAAGGGAACATGGAGCAATTTGATATCAGGGGCCATGAAAAATTGTGAATACATAGGCCATGGAGTATTCAGATGAATGTGGTCAAGGATCATTGTGACGACATGTGTCCTGGAATATTGTGATGACATGGTTCATGGAGCATTGCGATGACAAGGGCCATGGCGAAATGTGAGACAGGTGTCATGGGGCATTGTGATGACAGTGGTCATCTAGAATTGTGAAGAATGATATCATGGAGCACTGGGATGACAGGGGCCATGGAGCATTGTGATGACAGGGGTCATGGGGCATTGTGATGACACAGCCATGCAACATTATGATGACAAGAATTCTGGAGCATTGTGATAAAAAGGTCATGGACCATTGTGATTAGAGGGGCCAAGGATCATTCTGATGACAACGGCATGGAGCATTGTGATGACAAGTGTCATCGAGCATTGTGATGAGAGTGGTCAGGAAGCATTGTGATGAATGCGGTTATGGATCATTGTGATGATAAGTGTCGTGGAGCATTGTGATGACAGTGGTCATAGAGCATTGTGATGACACGGTTATGGAATATTGTGATGACCAGAATTCTGTAGCACTGGAATGAAAGGGAATGGAGCATTGTGATTACAGGGGTCATGGATCATTGTGATGACAATTGTTCTAGAACATTGTGAAGACAGGGATCATCGAGCATAGTGATTAAAGGGGCCATGGAGCATTGTGATGACAGGCGTCATGGGACATTCTGTTGGCAGTGGTCATTGAGCATTGTTAGAAAGGGAACATGGAGCAATTTGATTTCAGGGGCCATGAAAAATTGTGAATACATAGGCCATGGAGTATTCACATGAATGTGGTCAAGGATCATTGTGACTAAAAGTGTACTGGCATATTGTGATGACACGGTTATGGAATATTGTGATGACCAGAATTCTGTAGCACTGTGATGAATAGGGAATGGAGCATTATGATTACAGGGGTCATGGAGCATTGTGATGACAGGCGTCATGGGACAATGTGTTGACAGTGGTCATGGAGCATTGTTAGAAAGGGAACATGGAGCAATTTGATTTCAGGGGCCATGAAAAATTGTGAATACATAGGCCATGGAGTATTCAGGTGAATGTGCTCAAGGATCATTGTGACGACAAGTGTCCTGGAATATTGTGATGACACGGTTCATGGAGCATTGTGATGACAAGGGCCATGGCGAAATGTGAAGACAGGTGTCATGGGGCATTGTGATGACGGTGGTCATCTAGAATTGTGAAGAAAGATATCATGGAGCACTGGGATGACAGGGGCCATGGAGCATTGTGATGACAGGGGTCATGGGGCATTGTGATGACACGGCCATGGAACATTATAATGACAAGAATTCTGGAGCATTGTGATAAAAAGGGCATGGATAATTGTGATTAGAGTGGCCAAGGAGCATTCTGATGACAACGGCATGGAGCATTGTGATGACAAGAGTCATCGAGCATTGTGATGACAGTGGTCATGAAGCATTGTGATGAATGGGGTCATGGATCATTGTGATGACAAGTGTCGTGGAGCATTGTGATGACAGGGGTCATAGAGCATTGTGATGACACGGTTATGGAATATTGTGATGACCAGAATTCTGTAGCACTGTGATGAAAAGGGAATGGAGCATTATGATTACAGGGGTCATGGAGCATTGTGATGACAATTGTTCTAGAACATTGTGATGACAGGGGTCATGGAGCATAGTGATGAAAGGGGCAATGGAGCATTGTGATGACAGGCGTCATGGGACAATGTGTTGACAGTGGTCATGGAGCATTGTTAGAAAGGGAACATGGAGCAATTTGATTTCAGGGGCAATGAAAAATTGTGAATACATAGGCCATGGAGTATTCAGATCAATGTGGTCATGGATCATTGTGATGACAAGTGTCGTGGAGCATTGTGATGACAGGGGTCATAGAGCATTGTGATGACATGGTTATGGAATATTGTGATGACCAGAATTCAGTAGCACTGTGATGAAAAGCGAATGGAGCATTGTGATTACAGGGGTCAAGAAGCATTGTGATAACAATTGTTCTAGAACATTGTGATGACAGGGATCATGGAGCATAGTGATGAAAGGGGCCATGGAGCATTGTGATGACAGGCGTCATGGGACAATGTGTTGACAGTGGTCATGGAGCATTGTTAGAAAGGGAACATGGAGCAATTTGATTTCAGGGGCCATGAAGAATTGTGAATACATAGGCCATGGAGTATTCAGATGAATGTGGTCAAGGATCATTGTGACGACAAGTGTCCTGGAATATTGTGATGACACGGTTCATGAAGCATTGCGATGACAAGGGCCATGGCGAAATGTGAAGACAGGTGTCATGGGGTTTTGTGATGACAGTGGTCATTTAGAATTGTGAAGAAAGATATCATGGAGCAGTGGGATGACAGGGGCCATGGAGCATTGTGATGACAGGGGTCATGGGGCATTGTGATGACACGGCCATGGAACATTATGATGACAAGAATTCTGGAGCATTGTGATAAATATGGCATGGACCATTGTGATTAGAGGGGCCAAGGAGCATTCTGATGACAACGGCATGGAGCATTGTGATGACAAGGGTCATCGAGCATTGTGATGACAGTGGTCATGAAGCATTGTGATGAAAGTGGTCATGGATCATTGTGATGACAAGTGTCGTGGAGCATTGTGATGACAGGGGTCATAGAGCATTGTGATGACACGGTTATGGAATTTTGTGATGACCAGAATTCTGTAGCACTGTGATGAAAAGGGAATGGAGCATTGTGATTACAGCGGTCATGGAGCATTGTGATGAAAATTGTTCTAGAACATTGTGAAGACAGGGAACATGGAGCATAGTGATGAAAGGGGCCATGGAGCATTGTGATGACAGGCGTCATGGGACATTGTGTTGACAGTGGTCATGGAGCAATGTTAGAAAGGGAACATGGAGCAATTTGATTTCAGGGGCCATGAAAAATGTGAATACATAGGCCATGGAGTATTCAGATGAATGTGGTCAAGGATCATTGTGACGAAAAGTGTCCTGGAATACTGTGATGACACGGTTCATGGAGCATTGCAATGACAAGGGCCATGGCGAAATGTGAAGACAGGTGTCATGGGGCATTGTGATGACACGGCCATGGAACATTATGATGACAAGAAGTCTGGAGCATTGTGATAAAAAGGGCATGGACCATTGTGATTAGAGGGGCCAAGGAGCATTCTGATGACAACGGCATGGAGCATTGTGATGACAATGGTCATCGAGCATTGTGATGACAGTGGTCATGAAGCATTGTGATGAATGTGGTCATGGATCATTGTGATGAAAAGTGTCGTGGAGCATTTTGATGACAGGGTTCATAGAGCATTGTGATGACACGGTTATTTAATATTGTGTTGACCAGAATTCTGTAGCACTGTGATGAAAAGGGAATGGAGCATTGTGATTACAGGGGTCATGGAGCACTGTGATGACAATTGTTCTAGAACATTGTGAAGACAGGGATCATGGAGCATAGTGATGAAAGGGGCCATGGAGCATTGTGATGATAGGCGTCATGGGACATTGTGTTGACAGTGGTCATGGAGCATTGTTAGAAAGGGAACATGGAGCAATTTGATTTCAGGGGCCATGAAAAATTGTGAATACATAGGCCATGGAGTATTCAGATGAATGTGGTCAAGGATCATTGTGACGACAAGTGTCCTGGAATATTGTGATAACACGGTTCATGGAGCATTGTGATGACAAGGGCCATGGCGAAATGTGAAGACAGGTGTCATGGGGCATTGTGATGACAGTGGTCATCTAGAATTGTGAAGAAAGATATCATGGAGCACTGGGATGACAGGGGCCATGGAGCATTGTGATGACAGGGGTCATGGGGCATTGTGATGACACGGCCATGGAACATTATGATGACAAGAATTCTGGAGCATTGTGATAAAAAGGGCCTGGACCATTGTGATTAGAGGGGCCATGGAGCATTCTGATGACAACGGCATGGAGCATTGTGATGACAAGGGTCATCCAGCATCGTGATGACAGTGGTCATGAAGCATTGTGATGAATGTGGTGATGGATCATTGTGATGACAAATGTTGTGGAGAATTGTGATGACACGGTTATATAATATTGTGATGACCAGAATTCTGTAGCTCAGTGATGAAAAGGGAATGGAGCATTGTGATTACAGGGTTCATGGAGCATTGTGATGACAATTGTTTTAGAACATTGTGATGACTGGGATCATGGAGCATAATGATTAAAGGGGTCATGGAGCATTGTGATGACACGCGTCATGGGACATTGTGTTAACAGTGGTCATGGAGCATTGTGAAGAATGGGAGCTTCGAGCAATTGGATTTCAGGGGCCATTAAAAATTGTGAATATATAGGCCATGGAGTATTCAGATGAATGTGGTCAAGGATCATTGTGACGACAATTGTCCTGGAATATTGTGATGACACGGTTCATGGAGCATTGCGATGACAAGGGCCATGGCGAAATGTGAAGACAGGTGTCATGGGGCTTTGTGATGACAGTGGTCATCTAGAATTGTGAAGAAAGATATCATGGAGCACTGGGATGACAGGGGCCATGGAGCATTGTGATGACAGGGGTCAAGGGGCATTGTGATGACCCGGCCATGGAATATTATGATGACAGGAATTCTGGAGCATTGTGATAAAATGGGCAAGGACCGTTGTGATTAGAGGGGCCACGGAGCATTCTGATGACAACGGCATGGAGCATTGTGATGACAAGGGTCATCGAGCAATGTGATGACAGTGGTCATGAAGCATTGTGATGAATGTGGTCATGGATCATTGTGATGACAAGTGTCGTGGAGCATTGTGATGACAGGCGTCTAGAGCATTGTGATGACACGGTTATGGAATATTGTGATGACCAGAATTCTGTAGCACTGTGATGAAAAGGGAATGGAGCATTGTGATTACAGGGGTCATGGAGCATTGTGATGACAATTGTTCTAGAACATTGTGATGACAGGGATCATGGAGCATAGTGATGAAAAGGGCCATGGAGCATTGTGATGACAGGCATCATGGGACATTGTGTTGACAGTGGTCATGGAGCATTGTTAGAAAGGGAACATGGAGCAATTTGATTTCAGGGGCCATGAAAAATTGTGAATACATAGGCCATGGAGTATGCAGATGAATGTGGTCAAGGATCATTGTGACGACAAGTGTCCTGGAATATTGTGATGACACGGTTCATGAAGCATTGCGATGACAAGGGCCATCGCGAAATGTGAAGACAGGTGTCATGGGGCATTGTGATGACAGTGGTCATTTAGAATTGTGAAGAAAGATATCATGGAGCACTGGGATGACAGGGGCCATGGAGCATTGTGATGACAGGGCTCATGGGGCATTGTGATGACACGGCCATGGAACATTATGATGACAAGAATTCTGGAGCATTGTGATAAAAATGTCATGGACCATTGTGATTAGAGGGGCCAAGTAGCATTCTGATGACAACGGCATGGAGCATTGTGATGACAAGGGTCATCGAGCATTGTGATGACAGTGGTCATGAAGCATTGTGATGAATGTGGTCATGGATCATTGTGATGACAAGTGTCGTGGAGCACTGTGATGACAGGGGTCATAGAGCATTGGGATGACACGGTTACGGAATATTGTGATGACCAGAATTCTGTAGCACTGTGATGAATAGGGAATGGAGCATTGTGATTACAGGGGTCATGGAGCATTGTGATGACAATTGTTCTAGAACTTTGTGAAGACAGGTATCATGGAGCATAGTGATGAAAGGGGCCATGGAGCATTGTGATGACAGGCGTCATGGGACAATGTGTTGAGAGTGGTCATGGAGCATTGTTACAAAGTGAACATGGAGCAATTTGATTTCAGGAGCCATGAAAAATTGTGAATACCTAGGCCATGGAGTATTCAGATGAATGTGGTCAAGGATCATTGTGACGAGAAGTGTCCTGGAATATTGTGATGACACGGTTCATGGAGCATTGCGATGACAAGGGCCATGGCGAAATGTGAAGACAGGTGTCATGGGGCATTGTGATGACACTCATCATCTAGAATTGTGAAGAAAGATATCATGGAGCACTGGGATGACAGGGGCCATGGAACATTGTGATGACAGGGGTCATGGGGCATTGTGAAGAATGTGGTCATGGATCATTGTGATGACAAGTGTCGTGGAGCATTTTGATGACAGGGTTCATAGAGCATTGTGATGACACGGTTATTTAATATTGTGTTGACCAGAATTCTGTAGCACTGTGATGAAAAGGGAATGGAGCATTGTGATTACAGCGGTCATGGAGCATTGTGATGAAAATTGTTCTAGAACATTGTGAAGACAGGGAACATGGAGCATAGTGATGAAAGGGGCCATGGAGCATTGTGATGACAGGCGTCATGGGACATTGTGTTGACAGTGGTCATGGAGCAATGTTAGAAAGGGAACATGGAGCAATTTGATTTCAGGGGCCATGAAAAATTGTGAATACATAGGCCATGGAGTATTCAGATGAATG
This sequence comes from Eschrichtius robustus, assembly GCF_028021215.1. Lineage (NCBI taxonomy): Eukaryota > Metazoa > Chordata > Mammalia > Artiodactyla > Eschrichtiidae > Eschrichtius > Eschrichtius robustus. The sequence continues at coordinate 2,839,643 of NW_027175249.1, read as the reverse complement.
TGGTCAAGGATCATTGTGACGAAATATGTCCTGGAATATTGTGATGACACGGTTCATGGAGCATTGCCATGACAAGGGCCATGGCGAAATGTGAAGACAGGTGTCATGGGGCATTGTGATGACACGGCCATGGAACATTATGATGACAAGAAGTCTGGAGCATTGTTATAAATAGGGCATGGACCATTGTGATTAGAGGGGCGAAGGAGCATTCTGATGACAATGGCATGGAGCATTGTGATGACAAGGGTCATCGAGCATTGTGATGACAGTGGTCATGAAGCATTGTGATGAATGTGGTCATGGATCATTGTGATGACAAGTGTCGTGGAGCATTTTGATGACAGGGTTCATAGAGCATTGTGATGACACGGTTATTTAATATTGTGTTGACCAGAATTCTGTAGCACTGTGATGAAAAGGGAATGGAGCATTGTGATTACAGGGGTCATGGAGCACTGTGATGACAATTGTTCTAGAACATTGTGAAGACAGGGATCATGGAGCATAGTGATGAAAGGGGCCATGGAGCATTGTGATGATAGGCGTCATGGGACATTGTGTTGACAGTGGTCCTGGAGCATTGTTAGAAAGGGAACATGGAGCAATTTGATTTCAGGGGCCATGAAAAATTGTGAATACATAGGCCATGGAGTATTCAGATGAAAGTGGTCAAGGATCATTGTGACGAAAAGTGTCCTGGAATATTGTGATGACACGGTTCATGCAGCATTGCGATGACAAGGGCCATGGCGAAATGTGAAGACAGGTGTCTTGGGGCATTGTGATGACAGTGGTCATCTAGAATTGTGAAGAAAGATATCATGGAGAACTGGGATGACAGGGGCCATGGAGCATTGTGATGACAGGGTCATGGGGCATTGTGATGACACGGCCATGGAACATTATGATGACAAGAATTCTGGAGCATTGTGATAAAAAGGGCCTGGACCATTGTGATTCGAGGGAACAAGGAGCATTCTAATGACAACGGCATGGAGCATTGTGATGACAAGGGTCATCGAGCATTGTGATGACAGTGGTCATGAAGCATTGTGATGAATGTGGTCATGGATCATTGTGATGACAAGTGTCGTGGAGCATTGTGATGACAGGGGTCATAGAGCATTGTGATGACACGGTTATGGAATATTGTGATGACCAGAATTCTGTAGCACTGTGATGAATAGGGAATGGAGCATTGTGATTACAGGGGTCATGGAGCATTGTGATGACATTTGTTCCAGAACATTGTGAAGACAGGGATCATGGAGCCTAGTGATGAAAGGGCCATGGAGCATTGTGATGACAGGCGTCATGGGACAATGTGTTGACAGTGGTCATGGAGCATTTTTAGAAAGGGAACATGGAGCAATTTGATTTCAGGGGACATGAAACATTGTGAATACATAGGCCATGGAGTATTCAGATGAATATGGTCAACGATCATTGGGACGAAATGTGTCCTGGAATATTGTGATGACACGGTTCATGGAGCATTGCGATGACATGGGCCATCGTGAAATGTGAAGACAGGTGTCATGGGGCACTGTGATGACAGTGGTCATCTAGAATTGTGAAGAAATATATCATGGTGCACTGGGATGACAGGGGCCATGGAGCATTGTGATGACAGGGGTCATGGTGCATTGTGATGACACGGCCATGGAACATTATGATGACAAGAATTCTGGAGCATTGTGATAAAAAGGGCATGGACCATTGTGATTAGAGGGGCCAAGGAGCATTCTGATGACAACGGCATGGAGCATTGTGATGACAAGGGTTATCGAGCATTGTGATGACAGTGGTCATGAAGCTTTGTGATGAATGTGGTCAGGGATCATTGTGATGACAAGTGTCGTGGAGCATTGTGATGACAGGGGTCATAGAGCATTGTGATGACACGGTTATGGAATTTTGTGATGACCAGAATTCTGTAGCACTGTGATGAAAAGGGAATGGAGCATTGTGATTACAGGGGTCAGGGAGCATTGTGATGACAATTGTTCTGGAACATTGTGAAGACAGGGATCATGGAGCATAGTGATGAAAGGGCCATGGAGCATTGTGATGACAGGCGTCATGGGACATTGTGTTGACAGTGGTCATGGAGCATTTTTAGAAAGGGAACATGGAGCAATTTGATTTCAGGGGCCATGAAAAATTGTGAATACATAGGCCATGGAGTATTCAGATGAATGTTGTCAAGGATCATTGTGACGACAATTGTCCTGGATTATTGTGATGACACGGTTCATGGAGCATTGTGATGACAAGTGTCATGGCGAAATGTGAAGACAGGTGTCATGGGGCATTGTGATGACAGTGGTCATCTAGAATTGTGAAGAAAGATATCATGGTGCACTGGGATGACAGGGGCCCTGGAGCATTGTGATGACAGGGGTCATGGGGCATTGTTATGACACGGCCATGGAACATTATAATGAAAAGAATTCTGGAGGATTGTGATAAATAGGGCATGGACCATTGTGATTAGAGGGGCCAAGGAGCATTCTGATGACAACGGCATGGAGCATTGTGATGACAAGGGTCATCGAGCATTGTGATGACAGTGGTCATGAAGCATTGTGATTAATGTGGTCATGGATCATTGTGATGACCAGTGTCGTGGAGCATTGTGATGACAGGGGTCATAGAGCATTGTGATGACACGGTTATGGAATATTGTGATGACCAGAATTCTGTAGCACTGTGATGAAAAGGGAGTGGAGAATTGTGATTACAGGGGTCATGGAGCATTGTGATGACAATTCTTCTAGAACATTGTGATGACAGGGATCATGGACCATAGTGATGAAAGGGGCCATGGAACATTGTGATGACAGGCGTCATGGGACAATGTGTTGACAGTGGTCATGGAGCATTGTTAGAAAGGGAACATGGAGCAATTTGATTTCAGGGGCCATGAAAAATTGTGAATACATAGGCCATGGAGTATTCAGATGAATGTGGTCAAGGATCATTGTGACGACAAGTGTCCTGGAATATTGTGATGACACGGTTCATGGAGCATTGCGATGACAAGGGCCATGGCGAAATGTGAAGACAGGTGTCATGGGGCATTGTGATGACAGTCATCATCTAGAATTGTGAAGAAAGATATCATGGAGCACTGGGATGACAGGGGCCATGGAACATTGTGATGACAGGGGTCATGGGGCATTGTGATGACACGGCCATGGAACATTATGATGACAAGAATTCTGGAGCATTGTGATAAAAGGGCATGGACCATTGTGATTAGAGGGGCCAAGGAGCATTCTGATGACAACGGCATGGAGCATTGTGATGACAAGTGTCATCGAGCATTGTGATGATAGTGGTCATGAAGCATTGTGATGAATGTGGTTATGGATCATTGTGATGACAAGTGTCGTGGAGCATTGTGATGACAGGGGTTATAGAGCATTGTGATGACACGGTTATGGAATATTGTGATGACCGGAATTCTGTAGCACTGTGATGAAAAGGGAATGGAGCATTGTGATTACAGGGGTCATGGAGCACTGTGATGACAATTGTTCTAGAACATTGTGAAGACAGGGATCATGGAGCATAGTGATGAAAGGGGCCGTGGAGCATTGTGATGACAGGCGTCATGGGACAATGTGTTGACAGTGGTCATGGAGCATTGTTAGAAAGGGAACATGGAGCAATTTGATTTCAGGGGCCATGAAAAATTGTGAATATATAGGCCATGGAGTATTCAGATGAAAGTGGTCAAGGATCATTGTGACGAAAAGTGTCCTGGAATATTGTGATGACACGTTTCATGGAGCATTGCGATGACAAGGGCCATGGCGAAATGTGAAGACAGGTGTCATGGGGCATTGTGATGACAGTGGTCATCTAAAATTGTGAAGAAAGATATCATGGAGCACTGGGATGACAGGGGCCATGGAGCATTGTGATGACAGGGGTCATGGGGCATTGTGATGACACGGCCATATAACATTATGATGGCAAGTATTCTGGAGCATTGTGATAAAAAGGGCATGGACCATTGTGATTAGAGGGGCCAAGGAGCATTCTGATGACAATGGCATGGAGCATTGTGATGACAAGTGTCATCGAGCATTGTGATGACAGTGGTCATGAAGCATTGTGATGAATGTGGTGATGGATCATTGTGATGACAAATGTTGTGGAGAATTGTGATGACACGGTTATATAATATTGTGATGACCAGAATTCTGTAGCACAGTGATGAAAAGGGAATGGAGCATTGTGATTACAGGGGTCATGGAGCATTGTGATGACAATTGTTCTAGAACATTGTGATGACTGGGATCATGGAGCATAATGATTAAAGGGGTCATGGAGCATTGTGATGACACGCGTCATGGGACATTGTGTTAACAGTGGTCATGGAGCATTGTGAAGAATGGGAGCTTCGAGCAATTGGATTTCAGGGGCCATTAAAAATTGTGAATATATAGGCCATGGAGTATTCAGATGAATGTGGTCAAGGATCATTGTGACGACAAGTGTCCTGGAATATTGTGATGACACGGTTCATGGAGCATTGCGATGACAAGGGCCATGGCGAAATGTGAAGACAGGTGTCATGGGGCATTGTGATGACAGTGGTCATCTAGAATTGTGAAGAAAGATATCATGGAGCACTGGGATGACAGGGGCCATGGAGCATTGTGATGACAGGGGTCAAGGGGCATTGTGATGACCCAGCCATGGAATATTATGATGACAGGAATTCTGGAGCATTGTGATAAAATGGGCAAGGACCGTTGTGATTAGAGGGGCCACGGAGCATTCTGATGACAACGGCATGGAGCATTGTGATGACAAGTGTCATCGAGCAATGTGATGACAGTGGTCATGAAGAATTGTGATGAATGTGGTCATGGATCATTGTGATGACAAGTGTCGTGGAGCATTGTGATGACAGGCGTCTAGAGCATTGTGATGACACGGTTATGAAATATTGTGATGACCAGAATTCTGTAGCACTGTGATGAAAAGGGAATGGAGCATTGTGATTACAGGGGTCATGGAGCATTGTGATGACAATTGTTCTAGAACATTGTGATGACAGGGTTCATGGAGCATAGTGATGAAAAGGGCCATGGAGCATTGTGATGACAGGCATCATTGGACATTGTGTTGACAGTGGTCATGGAGCATTGTTAGAAAGGATACATGGAGCAATTTGATTTCAGGGGCCATGAAAAATTGTGAATACATAGGCCATGGAGTATTCAGATGAATGTGGTCAAGGATCATTGTGACGAAATGTGTCCTGGAATATTGTGATGACACGGTTCATGGAGCATTGCGATGACAAGGGCCATGGCGAAATGTGAAGACAGGTGTCATGGGGCATTGTGATGACAGTGGTCATCTAGAATTGTGAAGAAAGATATCATGGAGCACTGGGATGACAGGGGCCATGGAGCATTGTGATGACAGGGGTCATGGGGCATTGTGATGACACGGCCATGGAACATTATGATGACAAGAATTCTGGAGCATTGTGATAAAAAGGGCATAGACCATTGTGATTAGAGGGGCCAAGGAGCATTCTGATGACAACGGCATGGTGCATTGTGATGACAAGGGTCATCGAGCATTGTGATGGCAGTGGTCATGAAGCATTGTGATGAATGTCGTCATGGATCATTGTGATGACAAGTGTCGTGGAGCATTGTGATGACAGGGTTCATAGAGCATTGTGATAACACGGTTATGAAATATTGTGATGACCAGAATTCTGTAGCACTGTGATGAAAAGGGAATGGAGCATTGTGATTACAGGGGTCATGGAGCATTGTGATGACAATTGTTCTAGAACATTCTGATGACAGGGATCATGGAGCATAGTGATGAAAGGGGCCATGGAGCATTGTGATGATAGGCGTCATGGGACATTGTGTTGACAGTGGTCATGGGGCATTGTTAGAAAGGGAACATGGAGCAATTTGATTTCAGGGGCCATGAAAAATTGTGAATACATAGGCCATGGAGTATTCAGATGAATGTGGTCAAGGATCATTGTGACGAAAAGTGTCCTGGAATATTGTGATGACACGGTTCATGGAGCATTGCGATGACAAGGGCCATGGCGAAATGTGAAGACAGGTGTCATGGGGCATTGTGATGACAGTGTTCATCTAGAATTGTGAAGAAAGATATCATGGAGCACTGGGATGACAGGGGCCATGGAGCATTGTGAAGACAGGGGTCATGGGGCATTGTGATGACAGGGCCATGGAACATTATGATGAAAAGATTTCAGGAGCATTGTGATAAAAAGAGCATGGACCATTGTTATTAGAGGGGACAAGGAGCATTCTGATGACAACGGCATGGAGCATTGTGATGACAAGGGTCATCGAGCATTGTGATGACAGTTGTCATGAAGCATTGTGATGAATGTGGTCATGGATCATTGTGATGACATGTGTCGTGGAGCATTGTGATGACAGGGGTCATAGAGCATTGTGATGACACGGTTATGGAATATTGTGATGACCGGAATTCTGTAGCACTGTGATGAAAAGGGAATGGAGCATTATGATTACAGGGGTCATGGAGCATTGTGATGACAATTGTGCTAGAACATTCTGATGACAAGGATCATGGAGCATAGTGATGAAAGGGGCCATGGAGCATTGTGATGACCGGCGTCATGGGACAATGTGTTGACAGTGGTCATGGAGCATTGTTAGAAAGGGAACATGGAGCAATTTGATTTCAGGGGCCATGAAAAATTGTGAATACATAGGCCATGGAGTATTCAGATGAATGTGGTCAAGGATCATTGTGACGACAAGTGTCCTGGAATATTGTGATGACACGGTTCATGGAGCATTGCGATGAAAAGGGCCATGGCGAAATGTGAAGAAAAGTGTCATGGGGCATTGTGATGACAGTGGTCATCTAGAATTGTGAAGAAAGATATCATGGAGCACTGGGATGACAGGGGCCATGGAGCATTGTGATGACAGGGATCATGGGGCATTGTGATGACACGGCCATGGAACATTATGATGACAATAATTCTGGAGCATTGTGATAAAAAGGGCATAGACCATTGTGATTAGAGGGGCCAAGGAGCATTCTGATGACAACGGCATGGAGCATTGTGATGACAAGGGTCATCGAGCATTGTGATGGCAGTGGTCATGAAGCATTGTGATGAATGTGTTCATGGATCATTGTGATGACAAGTGTCGTGGAGCATTGTGATGACAGGGGTCATAGAGCATTGTGATGACACGGTTATGGAATATTGTGATGACCAGAATTCTGTAGCACTGTGATGAAAAGGGAATGGAGAATTGTGATTACAGGGGTCATGGAGCATTGTGATGACAAATGTTCTAGAATATTGTGAAGACAGGGATCATGGAGCATAGTGATGAAAGGGGCCATGGAACATTGTGATGACAGGCGTCAAGGGACAATGTGTTGACAGTGGTCATGGAGCATTGTTAGAAAGGGAACATGGAGCAATTTGATTTCAGGGGCCATGAAAAATTGTGAATACATAGGCCATGGAGTATTCAGATGAATGAAGTCAAGGATCATTGTGACGACAAGTGTCATGGAATATTGTGATGACACGGTTCATGGAGCATTGTGATGACAGGGGTCATGGGGCATTGTTATGACACGGCCATGGAACATTATAATGAAAAGAATTCTGGAGGATTGTGATAAATAGGGCATGGACCATTGTGATTAGAGGGGCCAAGGAGCATTCTGATGACAACGGCATGGAGCATTGTGATGACAAGGGTCATCGAGCATTGTGATGACAGTGGTCATGAAGCATTGTGATTAATGTGGTCATGGATCATTGTGATGACCAGTGTCGTGGAGCATTGTGATGACAGGGGTCATAGAGCATTGTGATGACACGGTTATGGAATATTGTGATGACCAGAATTCTGTAGCACTGTGATGAAAAGGGAGTGGAGAATTGTGATTACAGGGGTCATGGAGCATTGTGATGACAATTCTTCTAGAACATTGTGATGACAGGGATCATGGACCATAGTGATGAAAGGGGCCATGGAACATTGTGATGACAGGCGTCATGGGACAATGTGTTGACAGTGGTCATGGAGCATTGTTAGAAAGGGAACATGGAGCAATTTGATTTCAGGGGCCATGAAAAATTGTGAATACATAGGCCATGGAGTATTCAGATGAATGTGGTCAAGGATCATTGTGACGACAAGTGTCCTGGAATATTGTGATGACACGGTTCATGGAGCATTGCGATGACAAGGGCCATGGCGAAATGTGAAGACAGGTGTCATGGGGCATTGTGATGACAGTCATCATCTAGAATTGTGAAGAAAGATATCATGGAGCACTGGGATGACAGGGGCCATGGAACATTGTGATGACAGGGGTCATGGGGCATTGTGATGACACGGCCATGGAACATTATGATGACAAGAATTCTGGAGCATTGTGATAAAAGGGCATGGACCATTGTGATTAGAGGGGCCAAGGAGCATTCTGATGACAACGGCATGGAGCATTGTGATGACAAGTGTCATCGAGCATTGTGATGATAGTGGTCATGAAGCATTGTGATGAATGTGGTTATGGATCATTGTGATGACAAGTGTCGTGGAGCATTGTGATGACAGGGGTTATAGAGCATTGTGATGACACGGTTATGGAATATTGTGATGACCGGAATTCTGTAGCACTGTGATGAAAAGGGAATGGAGCATTGTGATTACAGGGGTCATGGAGCACTGTGATGACAATTGTTCTAGAACATTGTGAAGACAGGGATCATGGAGCATAGTGATGAAAGGGGCCGTGGAGCATTGTGATGACAGGCGTCATGGGACAATGTGTTGACAGTGGTCATGGAGCATTGTTAGAAAGGGAACATGGAGCAATTTGATTTCAGGGGCCATGAAAAATTGTGAATATATAGGCCATGGAGTATTCAGATGAAAGTGGTCAAGGATCATTGTGACGAAAAGTGTCCTGGAATATTGTGATGACACGTTTCATGGAGCATTGCGATGACAAGGGCCATGGCGAAATGTGAAGACAGGTGTCATGGGGCATTGTGATGACAGTGGTCATCTAAAATTGTGAAGAAAGATATCATGGAGCACTGGGATGACAGGGGCCATGGAGCATTGTGATGACAGGGGTCATGGGGCATTGTGATGACACGGCCATATAACATTATGATGGCAAGTATTCTGGAGCATTGTGATAAAAAGGGCATGGACCATTGTGATTAGAGGGGCCAAGGAGCATTCTGATGACAATGGCATGGAGCATTGTGATGACAAGTGTCATCGAGCATTGTGATGACAGTGGTCATGAAGCATTGTGATGAATGTGGTGATGGATCATTGTGATGACAAATGTTGTGGAGAATTGTGATGACACGGTTATATAATATTGTGATGACCAGAATTCTGTAGCACAGTGATGAAAAGGGAATGGAGCATTGTGATTACAGGGGTCATGGAGCATTGTGATGACAATTGTTCTAGAACATTGTGATGACTGGGATCATGGAGCATAATGATTAAAGGGGTCATGGAGCATTGTGATGACACGCGTCATGGGACATTGTGTTAACAGTGGTCATGGAGCATTGTGAAGAATGGGAGCTTCGAGCAATTGGATTTCAGGGGCCATTAAAAATTGTGAATATATAGGCCATGGAGTATTCAGATGAATGTGGTCAAGGATCATTGTGACGACAAGTGTCCTGGAATATTGTGATGACACGGTTCATGGAGCATTGCGATGACAAGGGCCATGGCGAAATGTGAAGACAGGTGTCATGGGGCATTGTGATGACAGTGGTCATCTAGAATTGTGAAGAAAGATATCATGGAGCACTGGGATGACAGGGGCCATGGAGCATTGTGATGACAGGGGTCAAGGGGCATTGTGATGACCCAGCCATGGAATATTATGATGACAGGAATTCTGGAGCATTGTGATAAAATGGGCAAGGACCGTTGTGATTAGAGGGGCCACGGAGCATTCTGATGACAACGGCATGGAGCATTGTGATGACAAGTGTCATCGAGCAATGTGATGACAGTGGTCATGAAGAATTGTGATGAATGTGGTCATGGATCATTGTGATGACAAGTGTCGTGGAGCATTGTGATGACAGGCGTCTAGAGCATTGTGATGACACGGTTATGAAATATTGTGATGACCAGAATTCTGTAGCACTGTGATGAAAAGGGAATGGAGCATTGTGATTACAGGGGTCATGGAGCATTGTGATGACAATTGTTCTAGAACATTGTGATGACAGGGTTCATGGAGCATAGTGATGAAAAGGGCCATGGAGCATTGTGATGACAGGCATCATTGGACATTGTGTTGACAGTGGTCATGGAGCATTGTTAGAAAGGATACATGGAGCAATTTGATTTCAGGGGCCATGAAAAATTGTGAATACATAGGCCATGGAGTATTCAGATGAATGTGGTCAAGGATCATTGTGACGAAATGTGTCCTGGAATATTGTGATGACACGGTTCATGGAGCATTGCGATGACAAGGGCCATGGCGAAATGTGAAGACAGGTGTCATGGGGCATTGTGATGACAGTGGTCATCTAGAATTGTGAAGAAAGATATCATGGAGCACTGGGATGACAGGGGCCATGGAGCATTGTGATGACAGGGGTCATGGGGCATTGTGATGACACGGCCATGGAACATTATGATGACAAGAATTCTGGAGCATTGTGATAAAAAGGGCATAGACCATTGTGATTAGAGGGGCCAAGGAGCATTCTGATGACAACGGCATGGTGCATTGTGATGACAAGGGTCATCGAGCATTGTGATGGCAGTGGTCATGAAGCATTGTGATGAATGTCGTCATGGATCATTGTGATGACAAGTGTCGTGGAGCATTGTGATGACAGGGTTCATAGAGCATTGTGATAACACGGTTATGAAATATTGTGATGACCAGAATTCTGTAGCACTGTGATGAAAAGGGAATGGAGCATTGTGATTACAGGGGTCATGGAGCATTGTGATGACAATTGTTCTAGAACATTCTGATGACAGGGATCATGGAGCATAGTGATGAAAGGGGCCATGGAGCATTGTGATGATAGGCGTCATGGGACATTGTGTTGACAGTGGTCATGGGGCATTGTTAGAAAGGGAACATGGAGCAATTTGATTTCAGGGGCCATGAAAAATTGTGAATACATAGGCCATGGAGTATTCAGATGAATGTGGTCAAGGATCATTGTGACGAAAAGTGTCCTGGAATATTGTGATGACACGGTTCATGGAGCATTGCGATGACAAGGGCCATGGCGAAATGTGAAGACAGGTGTCATGGGGCATTGTGATGACAGTGTTCATCTAGAATTGTGAAGAAAGATATCATGGAGCACTGGGATGACAGGGGCCATGGAGCATTGTGAAGACAGGGGTCATGGGGCATTGTGATGACAGGGCCATGGAACATTATGATGAAAAGATTTCAGGAGCATTGTGATAAAAAGAGCATGGACCATTGTTATTAGAGGGGACAAGGAGCATTCTGATGACAACGGCATGGAGCATTGTGATGACAAGGGTCATCGAGCATTGTGATGACAGTTGTCATGAAGCATTGTGATGAATGTGGTCATGGATCATTGTGATGACATGTGTCGTGGAGCATTGTGATGACAGGGGTCATAGAGCATTGTGATGACACGGTTATGGAATATTGTGATGACCGGAATTCTGTAGCACTGTGATGAAAAGGGAATGGAGCATTATGATTACAGGGGTCATGGAGCATTGTGATGACAATTGTGCTAGAACATTCTGATGACAAGGATCATGGAGCATAGTGATGAAAGGGGCCATGGAGCATTGTGATGACCGGCGTCATGGGACAATGTGTTGACAGTGGTCATGGAGCATTGTTAGAAAGGGAACATGGAGCAATTTGATTTCAGGGGCCATGAAAAATTGTGAATACATAGGCCATGGAGTATTCAGATGAATGTGGTCAAGGATCATTGTGACGACAAGTGTCCTGGAATATTGTGATGACACGGTTCATGGAGCATTGCGATGAAAAGGGCCATGGCGAAATGTGAAGAAAAGTGTCATGGGGCATTGTGATGACAGTGGTCATCTAGAATTGTGAAGAAAGATATCATGGAGCACTGGGATGACAGGGGCCATGGAGCATTGTGATGACAGGGATCATGGGGCATTGTGATGACACGGCCATGGAACATTATGATGACAATAATTCTGGAGCATTGTGATAAAAAGGGCATAGACCATTGTGATTAGAGGGGCCAAGGAGCATTCTGATGACAACGGCATGGAGCATTGTGATGACAAGGGTCATCGAGCATTGTGATGGCAGTGGTCATGAAGCATTGTGATGAATGTGTTCATGGATCATTGTGATGACAAGTGTCGTGGAGCATTGTGATGACAGGGGTCATAGAGCATTGTGATGACACGGTTATGGAATATTGTGATGACCAGAATTCTGTAGCACTGTGATGAAAAGGGAATGGAGAATTGTGATTACAGGGGTCATGGAGCATTGTGATGACAAATGTTCTAGAATATTGTGAAGACAGGGATCATGGAGCATAGTGATGAAAGGGGCCATGGAACATTGTGATGACAGGCGTCAAGGGACAATGTGTTGACAGTGGTCATGGAGCATTGTTAGAAAGGGAACATGGAGCAATTTGATTTCAGGGGCCATGAAAAATTGTGAATACATAGGCCATGGAGTATTCAGATGAATGAAGTCAAGGATCATTGTGACGACAAGTGTCATGGAATATTGTGATGACACGGTTCATGGAGCATTGCGATGACAAGGGCCATGGCAAAATGTGAAGACAGGTGTCTTGGGGCATTGTGATGACAGTGGTCATCTAGAATTGTGAAGAAGGATATCATGGAGAACTGGGATGACAGGGGCCATGGAGCATTGTGATGACAGGGTCATGGGGCATTGTGATGACACGGCCATGGAACATTATGATGACAAGAATTCTGCAGCATTGTGATAAAAAGGGCATGGACCATTGTGATTCGAGGGACCAAGGAGCATTCTGATGACAACGGCATGGAGCATTGTGATGACAAGGTTCATCGAGCATTGTGATGATAGTGGTCATGAAGCATTGTGATGAATGTGGTCATGGATCATTGTGATGACAAGTGTCGTGGAGCATTGTGATGACAGGGGTCATAGAGCATTGTGATGATAGGGTTATGGAATATTGTGATGACCAGAATTCTGTAGCACTGTGATGAATAGGGAATGGAGCATTGTGATTACAGGGGTCATGGAGCATTGTGATGACAATTGTTCCAGAACATTGTGAAGACAGGGATCATGGAGCATAGTGATGAAAGGGCCATGGAGCATTGTGATGACAGGCGTCATGGGACATTTTGTTGACAGTGGTCATGGAGCATTGTTAGAAAGGGAACATGGAGCAATTTGATTTCAGGGGCCATGAAAAATTGTGAATACATAGGCCATGGAGTATTCAGATGAATGTGGTCAAGGATCATTGTGACGACAAGTGTCCTGGAATATTGTGATGACATGGTTCATGGAGCATTGTGATGACAAGGGCCATGGCGAAATGTGAAGACAGGTGTCATGGGGCATTGTGATGACAGTGGTCATCTAGAATTGTGAAGAAAGGTATCATGGTGCACTGGGATGGCAGGGGCCCTGGAGCATTGTGATGACAGTGGTCATGGGGCATTGTGATTACACGGCCATGGAACATTATAATGAAAAGAATTATGGAGCATTGTGATAAATATGGCATGGACCATTGTGATTAGAGGGGCCAAGGAGCATTCTGATGACAACGGCATGGAGCATTGTGATGACAAGGGTCATCGAGCATTGTGATGACAGTGGTCATGAAGCATTGTGATGAATGTGGTCATGGATCATTGTGATGACAAGTGTCGTGGAGCATTGTGATGACAGGGGTCATAGAGCATTGTGATGACACGGTTATGGAATTTTGTGATGACCAAAATTCTGTAGCACTGTGATGAAAAGGGAATGGAGCATTGTCATTACAGGGGTCATGGAGCATTGTGATGACAATTGTTCTAGAACATTGTGAAGACAGGGATCATGGATCATAGTGATGAAAGGGCCATGGAGCATTGTGATGACAGTCGTCATGGGACAATGTGTTGACAGTGGTCATGGAGCATTGTTAGAAAGGGAACATGGAGCAATTTGATTTCTGGGGCCATGAAAAATTGTGAATACATAGGCCATGGAGTATTCAGATGAATGTGGTCATGAATCATTGTGATGACAAGTGTCGTGGAGCATTGTGATGACAGGGGTCATAGAGCATTGTGATGACACGGTTATGGAATATTGTGATGACCAGAATTCTGTCGCACTGTGATGAAAAGGGAATGGAGCATTGTGATTACAGGGGTCATGGAGCATTGTGATGACAAATGTTCTAGAATATTGTGAAGACAGGGATCATGGAGCCTAGTGATGAAAGGTGCCATGGAGCATTGTGATGACAGGTGTCATGGGACATTGTGTGGACAGTGATCATGGAGCATTGTTAGAAAGGGAACATGGAGCATTTTGATTTCAGGGGCCATGAAAAATTGTGAATACATAGGCCATGGAGTATTCAGATGAATGTGGTCAAGGATCATTGTGACGACAAGTGTCCTGGAATATTGTGATGACACGGTTCATGGAGCATTGCGATGACAAGGGCCATGGCGAAATGTGAAGCCAGGTGTCATGGGGCATTGTGATGACAGTGGTCATCTAGAATTGTGAAGAAAGATATCATGGAGCACTGGGATGACAGGGGCCTTGGAGCATTGTGAAGACAGGGTTCATGGGGCATTGTGATGACACGGCCATGGAACATTATGATGACAAGAATTCTGGAGCATTGTGATAAAAAGAGCATGGACCATTGTGATTAGAGGGGCCAAGGAGCATTCTGATGACAACGGCATGGAGCATTGTGATGACAAGGGTCATTGAGCATTGTGATGACAGTGTTCATGAAGCATTGTGATGAATGCGGTTATGGATCATTGTGATGATAAGTGTCGTGGAGCATTGTGATGACAGGGGTCATAGAGCATTGCGATGACACGGTTATGGAATATTGTGATGACCAGAATCCTGTAGCACTGTGATGAAAAGGGAATGGAGCATTGTGATTACAGGGGTCATGGATCATTGTGATGACAATTGTTCTAGAACATTATTAAGACAGATATCATCGAGCACAGTGATTAAAGGGGCCATGGAGCATTGTGATGACACGGTTATGGAATATTTTGATGACCAGAATTCTGTAGCACTGTGATGAAAAGGGAATGGAGCATTGTGATTAAAGGGGTCATGGAGCATTGTGATGACAAATGTTCTATTAGATTGTGAAGACAGGGATCATGGAGCATAGTGATGAAATGGGCCATGGAGGATTGTGAAGACAGGTGTCATGGGACAATGTGTTGACAGTGGTCATGGAGCATTGTTAGAAAGGGAACATGGAGCAATTTGATTTCAGGGGCCATGAAAAATTGTGAATACATAGGCCATGGAGTATTCAGATGAATGTGGTCAAGGATCATTGTGACGACAAGTGTCCTGGAATATTGTGATGACACGGTTCATGGAGCATTGCGATGACAAGGGCCATGGCGAAATGTGAAGACAGGTGTCATGGGGCATTGTGATGACAGTGGTCATCTAAAATTGTGAAGAAAGATATCATGGAGCACTGGGATGACAGGGGCCATGGAGCATTGTGATGACAGGGGTCATGGGGCATTGTGATGACACGGCCATGGAACATTATGATGACAAGAATTCTGGAGCATTGTGATAAATAGGGCATGGACCATTGTGACTAGAAGGGCCAAGGAGCATTCTGATGACAACGGCATGGAGCATTGTGATGACAAGGGTCATCGAGCATTGTGATGACAGTGGTAATGAAGCATTGTGATGAAAGTGGTCATGGAGCATTGTGATGACAAGTGTCGTGGAGCATTGTGATGACAGGGGTCATAGAGCATTGTGATGACACGGTTATGAAATATTGTGATGACCAGAATTCTGTAGCACTGTGATGAAAAGGGAATGGAGCATTGTGATTACAGGGGTCATGGAGCATTGTGATGACAATTGTTCTAGAACATTCTGATGACAGGGATCATGGAGCATAGTGATGAAAGGGGCCATGGAGCATTGTGATGACAGGCGTCATGGGACAATGTGTTGACAGTGGTCATGGAGCATTGTTAGAAAGGGAACATGGAGCAATTTGATTTCAGGGGCCATGAAAAATTGTGAATACATAGGCCATGGAGTATTTAGATGAATGTGGTCAAGGATCATTGTGACGACAAGTGTCCTGGAATATTGTGATGACACGGTTCATGGAGCATTGCGATGACAAGGGCCATGGAGAAATGTGAAGACAGGTGTCATGGGGCTTTGTGATGACAGTGGTCATCTAGAATTGTGAAGAAAGATATCATGGAGCAGTGGGATGACAGGGGACATAGAGCATTGTGATGACATGGGTCATGAGGCATTGTGATGACACGGCCATGGAACATTATGATGACAAGTATTCTGGAGCATTGTGATAAAAAGAGCATGGAGCATTGTGATTAGAGGGGCCAAGGAGCATTCTGATGACAACGGAATGGAGCATTGTGATGACAAGTTTCATCGAGCATTTTGATGACAGTGGTCATGAAGCATTGTGATGAATGTGGTCATGGATCATTGTGATGACAAGTGTCGTGGAGCATTGTGATGACAGGGGTCATTGAGCATTGTGATGACACGGTTATGGAATATTGTGATGACCAGAATTCTGTAGCACTGTGATGAAAAAGGAATGGAGCATTGTGATTACAGGGGTCATGGAGCATTGTGATGACAATTGTTCTAGAACATTGTGATGACAGGGATCATGGAGCATAGTGATGAAAGGGGCCATGGAGCATTGTGATGACAGGTGTCATGGGACATTGTGTGGACAGTGGTCATGGAGCATTGTTAGAAAGGGAACATGGAGCAATTTGATATCAGGGGCCATGAAAAATTGTGAATACATAGGCCATGGAGTATTCAGATGAATGTGGTCAAGGATCATTGTGACGACATGTGTCCTGGAATATTGTGATGACATGGTTCATGGAGCATTGCGATGACAAGGGCCATGGCGAAATGTGAGACAGGTGTCATGGGGCATTGTGATGACAGTGGTCATCTAGAATTGTGAAGAATGATATCATGGAGCACTGGGATGACAGGGGCCATGGAGCATTGTGATGACAGGGGTCATGGGGCATTGTGATGACACAGCCATGCAACATTATGATGACAAGAATTCTGGAGCATTGTGATAAAAAGGTCATGGACCATTGTGATTAGAGGGGCCAAGGATCATTCTGATGACAACGGCATGGAGCATTGTGATGACAAGGGTCATCGAGCATTGTGATGAGAGTGGTCAGGAAGCATTGTGATGAATGCGGTTATGGATCATTGTGATGATAAGTGTCGTGGAGCATTGTGATGACAGTGGTCATAGAGCATTGTGATGACACGGTTATGGAATATTGTGATGACCAGAATTCTGTAGCACTGGAATGAAAGGGAATGGAGCATTGTGATTACAGGGGTCATGGATCATTGTGATGACAATTGTTCTAGAACATTGTGAAGACAGGGATCATCGAGCATAGTGATTAAAGGGGCCATGGAGCATTGTGATGACAGGCGTCATGGGACATTCTGTTGGCAGTGGTCATTGAGCATTGTTAGAAAGGGAACATGGAGCAATTTGATTTCAGGGGCCATGAAAAATTGTGAATACATAGGCCATGGAGTATTCACATGAATGTGGTCAAGGATCATTGTGACTAAAAGTGTACTGGCATATTGTGATGACACGGTTATGGAATATTGTGATGACCAGAATTCTGTAGCACTGTGATGAATAGGGAATGGAGCATTATGATTACAGGGGTCATGGAGCATTGTGATGACAGGCGTCATGGGACAATGTGTTGACAGTGGTCATGGAGCATTGTTAGAAAGGGAACATGGAGCAATTTGATTTCAGGGGCCATGAAAAATTGTGAATACATAGGCCATGGAGTATTCAGGTGAATGTGCTCAAGGATCATTGTGACGACAAGTGTCCTGGAATATTGTGATGACACGGTTCATGGAGCATTGTGATGACAAGGGCCATGGCGAAATGTGAAGACAGGTGTCATGGGGCATTGTGATGACGGTGGTCATCTAGAATTGTGAAGAAAGATATCATGGAGCACTGGGATGACAGGGGCCATGGAGCATTGTGATGACAGGGGTCATGGGGCATTGTGATGACACGGCCATGGAACATTATAATGACAAGAATTCTGGAGCATTGTGATAAAAAGGGCATGGATAATTGTGATTAGAGTGGCCAAGGAGCATTCTGATGACAACGGCATGGAGCATTGTGATGACAAGAGTCATCGAGCATTGTGATGACAGTGGTCATGAAGCATTGTGATGAATGGGGTCATGGATCATTGTGATGACAAGTGTCGTGGAGCATTGTGATGACAGGGGTCATAGAGCATTGTGATGACACGGTTATGGAATATTGTGATGACCAGAATTCTGTAGCACTGTGATGAAAAGGGAATGGAGCATTATGATTACAGGGGTCATGGAGCATTGTGATGACAATTGTTCTAGAACATTGTGATGACAGGGGTCATGGAGCATAGTGATGAAAGGGGCAATGGAGCATTGTGATGACAGGCGTCATGGGACAATGTGTTGACAGTGGTCATGGAGCATTGTTAGAAAGGGAACATGGAGCAATTTGATTTCAGGGGCAATGAAAAATTGTGAATACATAGGCCATGGAGTATTCAGATCAATGTGGTCATGGATCATTGTGATGACAAGTGTCGTGGAGCATTGTGATGACAGGGGTCATAGAGCATTGTGATGACATGGTTATGGAATATTGTGATGACCAGAATTCAGTAGCACTGTGATGAAAAGCGAATGGAGCATTGTGATTACAGGGGTCAAGAAGCATTGTGATAACAATTGTTCTAGAACATTGTGATGACAGGGATCATGGAGCATAGTGATGAAAGGGGCCATGGAGCATTGTGATGACAGGCGTCATGGGACAATGTGTTGACAGTGGTCATGGAGCATTGTTAGAAAGGGAACATGGAGCAATTTGATTTCAGGGGCCATGAAAAATTGTGAATACATAGGCCATGGGGTATTCAGATGAATGTGGTCAAGGATCATTGTGACGACAAGTGTCCTGGAATATTGTGATGACACGGTTCATGAAGCATTGCGATGACAAGGGCCATGGCGAAATGTGAAGACAGGTGTCATGGGGTTTTGTGATGACAGTGGTCATTTAGAATTGTGAAGAAAGATATCATGGAGCAGTGGGATGACAGGGGCCATGGAGCATTGTGATGACAGGGGTCATGGGGCATTGTGATGACACGGCCATGGAACATTATGATGACAAGAATTCTGGAGCATTGTGATAAATATGGCATGGACCATTGTGATTAGAGGGGCCAAGGAGCATTCTGATGACAACGGCATGGAGCATTGTGATGACAAGGGTCATCGAGCATTGTGATGACAGTGGTCATGAAGCATTGTGATGAAAGTGGTCATGGATCATTGTGATGACAAGTGTCGTGGAGCATTGTGATGACAGGGGTCATAGAGCATTGTGATGACACGGTTATGGAATTTTGTGATGACCAGAATTCTGTAGCACTGTGATGAAAAGGGAATGGAGCATTGTGATTACAGCGGTCATGGAGCATTGTGATGAAAATTGTTCTAGAACATTGTGAAGACAGGGAACATGGAGCATAGTGATGAAAGGGGCCATGGAGCATTGTGATGACAGGCGTCATGGGACATTGTGTTGACAGTGGTCATGGAGCAATGTTAGAAAGGGAACATGGAGCAATTTGATTTCAGGGGCCATGAAAAATGTGAATACATAGGCCATGGAGTATTCAGATGAATGTGGTCAAGGATCATTGTGACGAAAAGTGTCCTGGTATACTGTGATGACACGGTTCATGGAGCATTGCAATGACAAGGGCCATGGCGAAATGTGAAGACAGGTGTCATGGGGCATTGTGATGACACGGCCATGGAACATTATGATGACAAGAAGTCTGGAGCATTGTGATAAAAAGGGCATGGACCATTGTGATTAGAGGGGCCAAGGAGCATTCTGATGACAACGGCATGGAGCATTGTGATGACAAGGGTCATCGAGCATTGTGATGACAGTGGTCATGAAGCATTGTGATGAATGTGGTCATGGATCATTGTGATGAAAAGTGTCGTGGAGCATTTTGATGACAGGGTTCATAGAGCATTGTGATGACACGGTTATTTAATATTGTGTTGACCAGAATTCTGTAGCACTGTGATGAAAAGGGAATGGAGCATTGTGATTACAGGGGTCATGGAGCACTGTGATGACAATTGTTCTAGAACATTGTGAAGACAGGGATCATGGAGCATAGTGATGAAAGGGGCCATGGAGCATTGTGATGATAGGCGTCATGGGACATTGTGTTG
The DNA here is from genome assembly GCF_028021215.1 of Eschrichtius robustus. Lineage (NCBI taxonomy): Eukaryota > Metazoa > Chordata > Mammalia > Artiodactyla > Eschrichtiidae > Eschrichtius > Eschrichtius robustus. The sequence continues at coordinate 2,818,949 of NW_027175249.1, read as the reverse complement.
ACAGTGGTCATGGAGCATTGTTAGAAAGGGAACATGGAGCAATTTGATTTCAGGGGCCATGAAAAATTGTGAATACATAGGCCATGGAGTATTCAGATGAATGTGGTCAAGGATCATTGTGACGACAAGTGTCCTGGAATATTGTGATAACACGGTTCATGGAGCATTGTGATGACAAGGGCCATGGCGAAATGTGAAGACAGGTGTCATGGGGCATTGTGATGACAGTGGTCATCTAGAATTGTGAAGAAAGATATCATGGAGCACTGGGATGACAGGGGCCATGGAGCATTGTGATGACAGGGGTCATGGGGCATTGTGATGACACGGCCATGGAACATTATGATGACAAGAATTCTGGAGCATTGTGATAAAAAGGGCCTGGACCATTGTGATTAGAGGGGCCATGGAGCATTCTGATGACAACGGCATGGAGCATTGTGATGACAAGGGTCATCCAGCATCGTGATGACAGTGGTCATGAAGCATTGTGATGAATGTGGTGATGGATCATTGTGATGACAAATGTTGTGGAGAATTGTGATGACACGGTTATATAATATTGTGATGACCAGAATTCTGTAGCTCAGTGATGAAAAGGGAATGGAGCATTGTGATTACAGGGTTCATGGAGCATTGTGATGACAATTGTTTTAGAACATTGTGATGACTGGGATCATGGAGCATAATGATTAAAGGGGTCATGGAGCATTGTGATGACACGCGTCATGGGACATTGTGTTAACAGTGGTCATGGAGCATTGTGAAGAATGGGAGCTTCGAGCAATTGGATTTCAGGGGCCATTAAAAATTGTGAATATATAGGCCATGGAGTATTCAGATGAATGTGGTCAAGGATCATTGTGACGACAATTGTCCTGGAATATTGTGATGACACGGTTCATGGAGCATTGCGATGACAAGGGCCATGGCGAAATGTGAAGACAGGTGTCATGGGGCTTTGTGATGACAGTGGTCATCTAGAATTGTGAAGAAAGATATCATGGAGCACTGGGATGACAGGGGCCATGGAGCATTGTGATGACAGGGGTCAAGGGGCATTGTGATGACCCGGCCATGGAATATTATGATGACAGGAATTCTGGAGCATTGTGATAAAATGGGCAAGGACCGTTGTGATTAGAGGGGCCACGGAGCATTCTGATGACAACGGCATGGAGCATTGTGATGACAAGGGTCATCGAGCAATGTGATGACAGTGGTCATGAAGCATTGTGATGAATGTGGTCATGGATCATTGTGATGACAAGTGTCGTGGAGCATTGTGATGACAGGCGTCTAGAGCATTGTGATGACACGGTTATGGAATATTGTGATGACCAGAATTCTGTAGCACTGTGATGAAAAGGGAATGGAGCATTGTGATTACAGGGGTCATGGAGCATTGTGATGACAATTGTTCTAGAACATTGTGATGACAGGGATCATGGAGCATAGTGATGAAAAGGGCCATGGAGCATTGTGATGACAGGCATCATGGGACATTGTGTTGACAGTGGTCATGGAGCATTGTTAGAAAGGGAACATGGAGCAATTTGATTTCAGGGGCCATGAAAAATTGTGAATACATAGGCCATGGAGTATGCAGATGAATGTGGTCAAGGATCATTGTGACGACAAGTGTCCTGGAATATTGTGATGACACGGTTCATGAAGCATTGCGATGACAAGGGCCATCGCGAAATGTGAAGACAGGTGTCATGGGGCATTGTGATGACAGTGGTCATTTAGAATTGTGAAGAAAGATATCATGGAGCACTGGGATGACAGGGGCCATGGAGCATTGTGATGACAGGGCTCATGGGGCATTGTGATGACACGGCCATGGAACATTATGATGACAAGAATTCTGGAGCATTGTGATAAAAATGTCATGGACCATTGTGATTAGAGGGGCCAAGTAGCATTCTGATGACAACGGCATGGAGCATTGTGATGACAAGGGTCATCGAGCATTGTGATGACAGTGGTCATGAAGCATTGTGATGAATGTGGTCATGGATCATTGTGATGACAAGTGTCGTGGAGCACTGTGATGACAGGGGTCATAGAGCATTGGGATGACACGGTTACGGAATATTGTGATGACCAGAATTCTGTAGCACTGTGATGAAAAGGGAATGGAGCATTGTGATTACAGGGGTCATGGAGCATTGTGATGACAATTGTTCTAGAACTTTGTGAAGACAGGTATCATGGAGCATAGTGATGAAAGGGGCCATGGAGCATTGTGATGACAGGCGTCATGGGACAATGTGTTGAGAGTGGTCATGGAGCATTGTTACAAAGTGAACATGGAGCAATTTGATTTCAGGAGCCATGAAAAATTGTGAATACCTAGGCCATGGAGTATTCAGATGAATGTGGTCAAGGATCATTGTGACGAGAAGTGTCCTGGAATATTGTGATGACACGGTTCATGGAGCATTGCGATGACAAGGGCCATGGCGAAATGTGAAGACAGGTGTCATGGGGCATTGTGATGACACTCATCATCTAGAATTGTGAAGAAAGATATCATGGAGCACTGGGATGACAGGGGCCATGGAACATTGTGATGACAGGGGTCATGGGGCATTGTGAAGAATGTGGTCATGGATCATTGTGATGACAAGTGTCGTGGAGCATTTTGATGACAGGGTTCATAGAGCATTGTGATGACACGGTTATTTAATATTGTGTTGACCAGAATTCTGTAGCACTGTGATGAAAAGGGAATGGAGCATTGTGATTACAGCGGTCATGGAGCATTGTGATGAAAATTGTTCTAGAACATTGTGAAGACAGGGAACATGGAGCATAGTGATGAAAGGGGCCATGGAGCATTGTGATGACAGGCGTCATGGGACATTGTGTTGACAGTGGTCATGGAGCAATGTTAGAAAGGGAACATGGAGCAATTTGATTTCAGGGGCCATGAAAAATTGTGAATACATAGGCCATGGAGTATTCAGATGAATGTGGTCAAGGATCATTGTGACGAAATATGTCCTGGAATATTGTGATGACACGGTTCATGGAGCATTGCCATGACAAGGGCCATGGCGAAATGTGAAGACAGGTGTCATGGGGCATTGTGATGACACGGCCATGGAACATTATGATGACAAGAAGTCTGGAGCATTGTTATAAATAGGGCATGGACCATTGTGATTAGAGGGGCGAAGGAGCATTCTGATGACAATGGCATGGAGCATTGTGATGACAAGGGTCATCGAGCATTGTGATGACAGTGGTCATGAAGCATTGTGATGAATGTGGTCATGGATCATTGTGATGACAAGTGTCGTGGAGCATTTTGATGACAGGGTTCATAGAGCATTGTGATGACACGGTTATTTAATATTGTGTTGACCAGAATTCTGTAGCACTGTGATGAAAAGGGAATGGAGCATTGTGATTACAGGGGTCATGGAGCACTGTGATGACAATTGTTCTAGAACATTGTGAAGACAGGGATCATGGAGCATAGTGATGAAAGGGGCCATGGAGCATTGTGATGATAGGCGTCATGGGACATAGTGTTGACAGTGGTCCTGGAGCATTGTTAGAAAGGGAACATGGAGCAATTTGATTTCAGGGGCCATGAAAAATTGTGAATACATAGGCCATGGAGTATTCAGATGAATGTGGTCAAGGATCATTGTGACGACAAGTGTCCTGGAATATTGTGATGACACGGTTCATGGAGCATTGCGATGACAAGGGCCATGGCGAAATGTGAAGACAGGTGTAATGGGGCATTGTGATGACAGTGGTCATCTAGAATTGTGAAGAAAGATATCATGGAGCACTGGGATGACAGGGGCCATGGAGCATTGTGAAGACAGGGGTCAAGGGGCATTTTGATGACATGGCCATGGAACATTTTTATGACAAGAATTCGGGAGCATTGTGTTAAAAAGAGCATGGACCATTGTTATTAGAGGGGCCAAGGAGCATTCTGATGACAACGGCATGGAGCATTGTGATGACAAGCGTCATCGAGCATTGTGATGACAGTGGTCATGAAGCATTGTGATGAATGTGGTCATGGATCATTGTGATGACAAGTGTCGTGGAGCATTGTGATGACAGGGGTCATAGAGCATTGTGATGACACGGTTATGGAATATTGTGATGACCAGAATTCTGTAGCACTGTGATGAATAGGGAATGGAGCATTGTGATTACAGGGGTCATGGAGCATTGTGATGACAAATGTTCCAGAACATTGTGAAGACAGGGATCATGGAGCCTAGTGATGAAAGGGCCATGGAGCATTGTGATGACAGGCGTCATGGGACAATGTGTTGACAGTGGTCATGGAGCATTGTTAGAAAGGGAATATGGAGCAATTTGATTTCAGGGGCCATGAAAAATTGTGAATACATAGGCCATGGAGTATTCAGATGAAAGTGGTCAAGGATCATTGTGACGAAAAGTGTCCTGGAATATTGTGATGACACGGTTCATGCAGCATTGCGATGACAAGGGCCATGGCGAAATGTGAAGACAGGTGTCTTGGGGCATTGTGATGACAGTGGTCATCTAGAATTGTGAAGAAAGATATCATGGAGAACTGGGATGACAGGGGCCATGGAGCATTGTGATGACAGGGTCATGGGGCATTGTGATGACACGGCCATGGAACATTATGATGACAAGAATTCTGGAGCATTGTGATAAAAAGGGCCTGGACCATTGTGATTCGAGGGAACAAGGAGCATTCTAATGACAACGGCATGGAGCATTGTGATGACAAGGGTCATCGAGCATTGTGATGACAGTGGTCATGAAACATTGTGATGAATGTGGTCATGGATCATTGTGATGACAAGTGTCGTGGAGCATTGTGATGACAAGGGTCATAGAGCATTGTGATGACACGGTTATGGAATATTGTGATGACCAGAATTCTGTAGCACTGTGATGAATAGGGAATGGAGCATTGTGATTACAGGGGTCATGGAGCATTGTGATGACATTTGTTCCAGAACATTGTGAAGACAGGGATCATGGAGCCTAGTGATGAAAGGGCCATGGAGCATTGTGATGACAGGCGTCATGGGACAATGTGTTGACAGTGGTCATGGAGCATTTTTAGAAAGGGAACATGGAGCAATTTGATTTCAGGGGACATGAAACATTGTGAATACATAGGCCATGGAGTATTCAGATGAATATGGTCAACGATCATTGGGACGAAATGTGTCCTGGAATATTGTGATGACACGGTTCATGGAGCATTGCGATGACATGGGCCATCGTGAAATGTGAAGACAGGTGTCATGGGGCACTGTGATGACAGTGGTCATCTAGAATTGTGAAGAAATATATCATGGTGCACTGGGATGACAGGGGCCATGGAGCATTGTGATGACAGGGGTCATGGTGCATTGTGATGACACGGCCATGGAACATTATGATGACAAGAATTCTGGAGCATTGTGATAAAAAGGGCATGGACCATTGTGATTAGAGGGGCCAAGGAGCATTCTGATGACAACGGCATGGAGCATTGTGATGACAAGGGTTATCGAGCATTGTGATGACAGTGGTCATGAAGCTTTGTGATGAATGTGGTCAGGGATCATTGTGATGACAAGTGTCGTGGAGCATTGTGATGACAGGGGTCATAGAGCATTGTGATGACACGGTTATGGAATTTTGTGATGACCAGAATTCTGTAGCACTGTGATGAAAAGGGAATGGAGCATTGTGATTACAGGGGTCAGGGAGCATTGTGATGACAATTGTTCTGGAACATTGTGAAGACAGGGATCATGGAGCATAGTGATGAAAGGGCCATGGAGCATTGTGATGACAGGCGTCATGGGACATTGTGTTGACAGTGGTCATGGAGCATTTTTAGAAAGGGAACATGGAGCAATTTGATTTCAGGGGCCATGAAAAATTGTGAATACATAGGCCATGGAGTATTCAGATGAATGTTGTCAAGGATCATTGTGACGACAATTGTCCTGGATTATTGTGATGACACGGTTCATGGAGCATTGTGATGACAAGTGTCATGGCGAAATGTGAAGACAGGTGTCATGGGGCATTGTGATGACAGTGGTCATCTAGAATTGTGAAGAAAGATATCATGGTGCACTGGGATGACAGGGGCCCTGGAGCATTGTGATGACAGGGGTCATGGGGCATTGTTATGACACGGCCATGGAACATTATAATGAAAAGAATTCTGGAGGATTGTGATAAATAGGGCATGGACCATTGTGATTAGAGGGGCCAAGGAGCATTCTGATGACAACGGCATGGAGCATTGTGATGACAAGGGTCATCGAGCATTGTGATGACAGTGGTCATGAAGCATTGTGATTAATGTGGTCATGGATCATTGTGATGACCAGTGTCGTGGAGCATTGTGATGACAGGGGTCATAGAGCATTGTGATGACACGGTTATGGAATATTGTGATGACCAGAATTCTGTAGCACTGTGATGAAAAGGGAGTGGAGAATTGTGATTACAGGGGTCATGGAGCATTGTGATGACAATTCTTCTAGAACATTGTGATGACAGGGATCATGGACCATAGTGATGAAAGGGGCCATGGAACATTCTGATGACAGGCGTCATGGGACAATGTGTTGACAGTGGTCATGGAGCATTGTTAGAAAGGGAACATGGAGCAATTTGATTTCAGGGGCCATGAAAAATTGTGAATACATAGGCCATGGAGTATGCAGATGAATGTGGTCAAGGATCATTGTGACGACAAGTGTCCTGGAATATTGTGATGACACGGTTCATGAAGCATTGCGATGACAAGGGCCATCGCGAAATGTGAAGACAGGTGTCATGGGGCATTGTGATGACAGTGGTCATTTAGAATTGTGAAGAAAGATATCATGGAGCACTGGGATGACAGGGGCCATGGAGCATTGTGATGACAGGGCTCATGGGGCATTGTGATGACACGGCCATGGAACATTATGATGACAAGAATTCTGGAGCATTGTGATAAAAATGTCATGGACCATTGTGATTAGAGGGGCCAAGTAGCATTCTGATGACAACGGCATGGAGCATTGTGATGACAAGGGTCATCGAGCATTGTGATGACAGTGGTCATGAAGCATTGTGATGAATGTGGTCATGGATCATTGTGATGACAAGTGTCGTGGAGCACTGTGATGACAGGGGTCATAGAGCATTGGGATGACACGGTTACGGAATATTGTGATGACCAGAATTCTGTAGCACTGTGATGAAAAGGGAATGGAGCATTGTGATTACAGGGGTCATGGAGCATTGTGATGACAATTGTTCTAGAACTTTGTGAAGACAGGTATCATGGAGCATAGTGATGAAAGGGGCCATGGAGCATTGTGATGACAGGCGTCATGGGACAATGTGTTGAGAGTGGTCATGGAGCATTGTTACAAAGTGAACATGGAGCAATTTGATTTCAGGAGCCATGAAAAATTGTGAATACCTAGGCCATGGAGTATTCAGATGAATGTGGTCAAGGATCATTGTGACGAGAAGTGTCCTGGAATATTGTGATGACACGGTTCATGGAGCATTGCGATGACAAGGGCCATGGCGAAATGTGAAGACAGGTGTCATGGGGCATTGTGATGACACTCATCATCTAGAATTGTGAAGAAAGATATCATGGAGCACTGGGATGACAGGGGCCATGGAACATTGTGATGACAGGGGTCATGGGGCATTGTGAAGAATGTGGTCATGGATCATTGTGATGACAAGTGTCGTGGAGCATTTTGATGACAGGGTTCATAGAGCATTGTGATGACACGGTTATTTAATATTGTGTTGACCAGAATTCTGTAGCACTGTGATGAAAAGGGAATGGAGCATTGTGATTACAGCGGTCATGGAGCATTGTGATGAAAATTGTTCTAGAACATTGTGAAGACAGGGAACATGGAGCATAGTGATGAAAGGGGCCATGGAGCATTGTGATGACAGGCGTCATGGGACATTGTGTTGACAGTGGTCATGGAGCAATGTTAGAAAGGGAACATGGAGCAATTTGATTTCAGGGGCCATGAAAAATTGTGAATACATAGGCCATGGAGTATTCAGATGAATGTGGTCAAGGATCATTGTGACGAAATATGTCCTGGAATATTGTGATGACACGGTTCATGGAGCATTGCCATGACAAGGGCCATGGCGAAATGTGAAGACAGGTGTCATGGGGCATTGTGATGACACGGCCATGGAACATTATGATGACAAGAAGTCTGGAGCATTGTTATAAATAGGGCATGGACCATTGTGATTAGAGGGGCGAAGGAGCATTCTGATGACAATGGCATGGAGCATTGTGATGACAAGGGTCATCGAGCATTGTGATGACAGTGGTCATGAAGCATTGTGATGAATGTGGTCATGGATCATTGTGATGACAAGTGTCGTGGAGCATTTTGATGACAGGGTTCATAGAGCATTGTGATGACACGGTTATTTAATATTGTGTTGACCAGAATTCTGTAGCACTGTGATGAAAAGGGAATGGAGCATTGTGATTACAGGGGTCATGGAGCACTGTGATGACAATTGTTCTAGAACATTGTGAAGACAGGGATCATGGAGCATAGTGATGAAAGGGGCCATGGAGCATTGTGATGATAGGCGTCATGGGACATAGTGTTGACAGTGGTCCTGGAGCATTGTTAGAAAGGGAACATGGAGCAATTTGATTTCAGGGGCCATGAAAAATTGTGAATACATAGGCCATGGAGTATTCAGATGAATGTGGTCAAGGATCATTGTGACGACAAGTGTCCTGGAATATTGTGATGACACGGTTCATGGAGCATTGCGATGACAAGGGCCATGGCGAAATGTGAAGACAGGTGTAATGGGGCATTGTGATGACAGTGGTCATCTAGAATTGTGAAGAAAGATATCATGGAGCACTGGGATGACAGGGGCCATGGAGCATTGTGAAGACAGGGGTCAAGGGGCATTTTGATGACATGGCCATGGAACATTTTTATGACAAGAATTCGGGAGCATTGTGTTAAAAAGAGCATGGACCATTGTTATTAGAGGGGCCAAGGAGCATTCTGATGACAACGGCATGGAGCATTGTGATGACAAGCGTCATCGAGCATTGTGATGACAGTGGTCATGAAGCATTGTGATGAATGTGGTCATGGATCATTGTGATGACAAGTGTCGTGGAGCATTGTGATGACAGGGGTCATAGAGCATTGTGATGACACGGTTATGGAATATTGTGATGACCAGAATTCTGTAGCACTGTGATGAATAGGGAATGGAGCATTGTGATTACAGGGGTCATGGAGCATTGTGATGACAAATGTTCCAGAACATTGTGAAGACAGGGATCATGGAGCCTAGTGATGAAAGGGCCATGGAGCATTGTGATGACAGGCGTCATGGGACAATGTGTTGACAGTGGTCATGGAGCATTGTTAGAAAGGGAATATGGAGCAATTTGATTTCAGGGGCCATGAAAAATTGTGAATACATAGGCCATGGAGTATTCAGATGAAAGTGGTCAAGGATCATTGTGACGAAAAGTGTCCTGGAATATTGTGATGACACGGTTCATGCAGCATTGCGATGACAAGGGCCATGGCGAAATGTGAAGACAGGTGTCTTGGGGCATTGTGATGACAGTGGTCATCTAGAATTGTGAAGAAAGATATCATGGAGAACTGGGATGACAGGGGCCATGGAGCATTGTGATGACAGGGTCATGGGGCATTGTGATGACACGGCCATGGAACATTATGATGACAAGAATTCTGGAGCATTGTGATAAAAAGGGCCTGGACCATTGTGATTCGAGGGAACAAGGAGCATTCTAATGACAACGGCATGGAGCATTGTGATGACAAGGGTCATCGAGCATTGTGATGACAGTGGTCATGAAACATTGTGATGAATGTGGTCATGGATCATTGTGATGACAAGTGTCGTGGAGCATTGTGATGACAAGGGTCATAGAGCATTGTGATGACACGGTTATGGAATATTGTGATGACCAGAATTCTGTAGCACTGTGATGAATAGGGAATGGAGCATTGTGATTACAGGGGTCATGGAGCATTGTGATGACATTTGTTCCAGAACATTGTGAAGACAGGGATCATGGAGCCTAGTGATGAAAGGGCCATGGAGCATTGTGATGACAGGCGTCATGGGACAATGTGTTGACAGTGGTCATGGAGCATTTTTAGAAAGGGAACATGGAGCAATTTGATTTCAGGGGACATGAAACATTGTGAATACATAGGCCATGGAGTATTCAGATGAATATGGTCAACGATCATTGGGACGAAATGTGTCCTGGAATATTGTGATGACACGGTTCATGGAGCATTGCGATGACATGGGCCATCGTGAAATGTGAAGACAGGTGTCATGGGGCACTGTGATGACAGTGGTCATCTAGAATTGTGAAGAAATATATCATGGTGCACTGGGATGACAGGGGCCATGGAGCATTGTGATGACAGGGGTCATGGTGCATTGTGATGACACGGCCATGGAACATTATGATGACAAGAATTCTGGAGCATTGTGATAAAAAGGGCATGGACCATTGTGATTAGAGGGGCCAAGGAGCATTCTGATGACAACGGCATGGAGCATTGTGATGACAAGGGTTATCGAGCATTGTGATGACAGTGGTCATGAAGCTTTGTGATGAATGTGGTCAGGGATCATTGTGATGACAAGTGTCGTGGAGCATTGTGATGACAGGGGTCATAGAGCATTGTGATGACACGGTTATGGAATTTTGTGATGACCAGAATTCTGTAGCACTGTGATGAAAAGGGAATGGAGCATTGTGATTACAGGGGTCAGGGAGCATTGTGATGACAATTGTTCTGGAACATTGTGAAGACAGGGATCATGGAGCATAGTGATGAAAGGGCCATGGAGCATTGTGATGACAGGCGTCATGGGACATTGTGTTGACAGTGGTCATGGAGCATTTTTAGAAAGGGAACATGGAGCAATTTGATTTCAGGGGCCATGAAAAATTGTGAATACATAGGCCATGGAGTATTCAGATGAATGTTGTCAAGGATCATTGTGACGACAATTGTCCTGGATTATTGTGATGACACGGTTCATGGAGCATTGTGATGACAAGTGTCATGGCGAAATGTGAAGACAGGTGTCATGGGGCATTGTGATGACAGTGGTCATCTAGAATTGTGAAGAAAGATATCATGGTGCACTGGGATGACAGGGGCCCTGGAGCATTGTGATGACAGGGGTCATGGGGCATTGTTATGACACGGCCATGGAACATTATAATGAAAAGAATTCTGGAGGATTGTGATAAATAGGGCATGGACCATTGTGATTAGAGGGGCCAAGGAGCATTCTGATGACAACGGCATGGAGCATTGTGATGACAAGGGTCATCGAGCATTGTGATGACAGTGGTCATGAAGCATTGTGATTAATGTGGTCATGGATCATTGTGATGACCAGTGTCGTGGAGCATTGTGATGACAGGGGTCATAGAGCATTGTGATGACACGGTTATGGAATATTGTGATGACCAGAATTCTGTAGCACTGTGATGAAAAGGGAGTGGAGAATTGTGATTACAGGGGTCATGGAGCATTGTGATGACAATTCTTCTAGAACATTGTGATGACAGGGATCATGGACCATAGTGATGAAAGGGGCCATGGAACATTCTGATGACAGGCGTCATGGGACAATGTGTTGACAGTGGTCAAGGAGCATTGTTAGAAAGGGAACATGGAGCAATTTGATTTCAGGGGCCATGAAAAATTGTGAATACATAGGCCATGGAGTATTCAGATGAATGTGGTCAAGGATCATTGTGACGACAAGTGTCCTGGAATATTGTGATGACACGGTTCATGGAGCATTGCGATGACAAGGGCCATGGCGAAATGTGAAGACAGGTGTCATGGGGCATTGTGATGACAGTCATCATCTAGAATTGTGAAGAAAGATATCATGGAGCACTGGGATGACAGGGGCCATGGAACATTGTGATGACAGGGGTCATGGGGCATTGTGATGACACGGCCATGGAACATTATGATGACAAGAATTCTGGAGCATTGTGATAAAAGGGCATGGACCATTGTGATTAGAGGGGCCAAGGAGCATTCTGATGACAACGGCATGGAGCATTGTGATGACAAGTGTCATCGAGCATTGTGATGATAGTGGTCATGAAGCATTGTGATGAATGTGGTTATGGATCATTGTGATGACAAGTGTCGTGGAGCATTGTGATGACAGGGGTTATAGAGCATTGTGATGACACGGTTATGGAATATTGTGATGACCGGAATTCTGTAGCACTGTGATGAAAAGGGAATGGAGCATTGTGATTACAGGGGTCATGGAGCACTGTGATGACAATTGTTCTAGAACATTGTGAAGACAGGGATCATGGAGCATAGTGATGAAAGGGGCCATGGAGCATTGTGATGACAGGCGTCATGGGACAATGTGTTGACAGTGGTCATGGAGCATTGTTAGAAAGGGAACATGGAGCAATTTGATTTCAGGGGCCATGAAAAATTGTGAATATATAGGCCATGGAGTATTCAGATGAAAGTGGTCAAGGATCATTGTGACGAAAAGTGTCCTGGAATATTGTGATGACACGTTTCATGGAGCATTGCGATGACAAGGGCCATGGCGAAATGTGAAGACAGGTGTCATGGGGCATTGTGATGACAGTGGTCATCTAAAATTGTGAAGAAAGATATCATGGAGCACTGGGATGACAGGGGCCATGGAGCATTGTGATGACAGGGGTCATGGGGCATTGTGATGACACGGCCATATAACATTATGATGGCAAGTATTCTGGAGCATTGTGATAAAAAGGGCATGGACCATTGTGATTAGAGGGGCCAAGGAGCATTCTGATGACAATGGCATGGAGCATTGTGATGACAAGTGTCATCGAGCATTGTGATGACAGTGGTCATGAAGCATTGTGATGAATGTGGTGATGGATCATTGTGATGACAAATGTTGTGGAGAATTGTGATGACACGGTTATATAATATTGTGATGACCAGAATTCTGTAGCACAGTGATGAAAAGGGAATGGAGCATTGTGATTACAGGGGTCATGGAGCATTGTGATGACAATTGTTCTAGAACATTGTGATGACTGGGATCATGGAGCATAATGATTAAAGGGGTCATGGAGCATTGTGATGACACGCGTCATGGGACATTGTGTTAACAGTGGTCATGGAGCATTGTGAAGAATGGGAGCTTCGAGCAATTGGATTTCAGGGGCCATTAAAAATTGTGAATATATAGGCCATGGAGTATTCAGATGAATGTGGTCAAGGATCATTGTGACGACAAGTGTCCTGGAATATTGTGATGACACGGTTCATGGAGCATTGCGATGACAAGGGCCATGGCGAAATGTGAAGACAGGTGTCATGGGGCATTGTGATGACAGTGGTCATCTAGAATTGTGAAGAAAGATATCATGGAGCACTGGGATGACAGGGGCCATGGAGCATTGTGATGACAGGGGTCAAGGGGCATTGTGATGACCCAGCCATGGAATATTATGATGACAGGAATTCTGGAGCATTGTGATAAAATGGGCAAGGACCGTTGTGATTAGAGGGGCCACGGAGCATTCTGATGACAACGGCATGGAGCATTGTGATGACAAGTGTCATCGAGCAATGTGATGACAGTGGTCATGAAGAATTGTGATGAATGTGGTCATGGATCATTGTGATGACAAGTGTCGTGGAGCATTGTGATGACAGGCGTCTAGAGCATTGTGATGACACGGTTATGAAATATTGTGATGACCAGAATTCTGTAGCACTGTGATGAAAAGGGAATGGAGCATTGTGATTACAGGGGTCATGGAGCATTGTGATGACAATTGTTCTAGAACATTGTGATGACAGGGTTCATGGAGCATAGTGATGAAAAGGGCCATGGAGCATTGTGATGACAGGCATCATTGGACATTGTGTTGACAGTGGTCATGGAGCATTGTTAGAAAGGATACATGGAGCAATTTGATTTCAGGGGCCATGAAAAATTGTGAATACATAGGCCATGGAGTATTCAGATGAATGTGGTCAAGGATCATTGTGACGAAATGTGTCCTGGAATATTGTGATGACACGGTTCATGGAGCATTGCGATGACAAGGGCCATGGCGAAATGTGAAGACAGGTGTCATGGGGCATTGTGATGACAGTGTTCATCTAGAATTGTGAAGAAAGATATCATGGAGCACTGGGATGACAGGGGCCATGGAGCATTGTGAAGACAGGGGTCATGGGGCATTGTGATGACAGGGCCATGGAACATTATGATGAAAAGATTTCAGGAGCATTGTGATAAAAAGAGCATGGACCATTGTTATTAGAGGGGACAAGGAGCATTCTGATGACAACGGCATGGAGCATTGTGATGACAAGGGTCATCGAGCATTGTGATGACAGTTGTCATGAAGCATTGTGATGAATGTGGTCATGGATCATTGTGATGACATGTGTCGTGGAGCATTGTGATGACAGGGGTCATAGAGCATTGTGATGACACGGTTATGGAATATTGTGATGACCGGAATTCTGTAGCACTGTGATGAAAAGGGAATGGAGCATTATGATTACAGGGGTCATGGAGCATTGTGATGACAATTGTGCTAGAACATTCTGATGACAAGGATCATGGAGCATAGTGATGAAAGGGGCCATGGAGCATTGTGATGACCGGCGTCATGGGACAATGTGTTGACAGTGGTCATGGAGCATTGTTAGAAAGGGAACATGGAGCAATTTGATTTCAGGGGCCATGAAAAATTGTGAATACATAGGCCATGGAGTATTCAGATGAATGTGGTCAAGGATCATTGTGACGACAAGTGTCCTGGAATATTGTGATGACACGGTTCATGGAGCATTGCGATGAAAAGGGCCATGGCGAAATGTGAAGAAAAGTGTCATGGGGCATTGTGATGACAGTGGTCATCTAGAATTGTGAAGAAAGATATCATGGAGCACTGGGATGACAGGGGCCATGGAGCATTGTGATGACAGGGATCATGGGGCATTGTGATGACACGGCCATGGAACATTATGATGACAATAATTCTGGAGCATTGTGATAAAAAGGGCATAGACCATTGTGATTAGAGGGGCCAAGGAGCATTCTGATGACAACGGCATGGAGCATTGTGATGACAAGGGTCATCGAGCATTGTGATGGCAGTGGTCATGAAGCATTGTGATGAATGTGTTCATGGATCATTGTGATGACAAGTGTCGTGGAGCATTGTGATGACAGGGGTCATAGAGCATTGTGATGACACGGTTATGGAATATTGTGATGACCAGAATTCTGTAGCACTGTGATGAAAAGGGAATGGAGAATTGTGATTACAGGGGTCATGGAGCATTGTGATGACAAATGTTCTAGAATATTGTGAAGACAGGGATCATGGAGCATAGTGATGAAAGGGGCCATGGAACATTGTGATGACAGGCGTCAAGGGACAATGTGTTGACAGTGGTCATGGAGCATTGTTAGAAAGGGAACATGGAGCAATTTGATTTCAGGGGCCATGAAAAATTGTGAATACATAGGCCATGGAGTATTCAGATGAATGAAGTCAAGAATCATTGTGACGACAAGTGTCATGGAATATTGTGATGACACGGTTCATGGAGCATTGCGATGACAAGGGCCATGGCAAAATGTGAAGACAGGTGTCTTGGGGCATTGTGATGACAGTGGTCATCTAGAATTGTGAAGAAGGATATCATGGAGAACTGGGATGACAGGGGCCATGGAGCATTGTGATGACAGGGTCATGGGGCATTGTGATGACAAGGCCATGGAACATTATGATGACAAGAATTCTGCAGCATTGTGATAAAAAGGGCATGGACCATTGTGATTCGAGGGACCAAGGAGCATTCTGATGACAACGGCATGGAGCATTGTGATGACAAGGTTCATCGAGCATTGTGATGATAGTGGTCATGAAGCATTGTGATGAATGTGGTCATGGATCATTGTGATGACAAGTGTCGTGGAGCATTGTGATGACAGGGGTCATAGAGCATTGTGATGATAGGGTTATGGAATATTGTGATGACCAGAATTCTGTAGCACTGTGATGAATAGGGAATGGAGCATTGTGATTACAGGGGTCATGGAGCATTGTGATGACAATTGTTCCAGAACATTGTGAAGACAGGGATCATGGAGCATAGTGATGAAAGGGCCATGGAGCATTGTGATGACAGGCGTCATGGGACATTTTGTTGACAGTGGTCATGGAGCATTGTTAGAAAGGGAACATGGAGCAATTTGATTTCAGGGGCCATGAAAAATTGTGAATACATAGGCCATGGAGTATTCAGATGAATGTGGTCAAGGATCATTGTGACGACAAGTGTCCTGGAATATTGTGATGACATGGTTCATGGAGCATTGTGATGACAAGGGCCATGGCGAAATGTGAAGACAGGTGTCATGGGGCATTGTGATGACAGTGGTCATCTAGAATTGTGAAGAAAGGTATCATGGTGCACTGGGATGACAGGGGCCCTGGAGCATTGTGATGACAGTGGTCATGGGGCATTGTGATTACACGGCCATGGAACATTATAATGAAAAGAATTATGGAGCATTGTGATAAATATGGCATGGACCATTGTGATTAGAGGGGCCAAGGAGCATTCTGATGACAACGGCATGGAGCATTGTGATGACAAGGGTCATCGAGCATTGTGATGACAGTGGTCATGAAGCATTGTGATGAATGTGGTCATGGATCATTGTGATGACAAGTGTCGTGGAGCATTGTGATGACAGGGGTCATAGAGCATTGTGATGACACGGTTATGGAATTTTGTGATGACCAAAATTCTGTAGCACTGTGATGAAAAGGGAATGGAGCATTGTCATTACAGGGGTCATGGAGCATTGTGATGACAATTGTTCTAGAACATTGTGAAGACAGGGATCATGGATCATAGTGATGAAAGGGCCATGGAGCATTGTGATGACAGTCGTCATGGGACAATGTGTTGACAGTGGTCATGGAGCATTGTTAGAAAGGGAACATGGAGCAATTTGATTTCTGGGGCCATGAAAAATTGTGAATACATAGGCCATGGAGTATTCAGATGAATGTGGTCATGAATCATTGTGATGACAAGTGTCGTGGAGCATTGTGATGACAGGGGTCATAGAGCATTGTGATGACACGGTTATGGAATATTGTGATGACCAGAATTCTGTCGCACTGTGATGAAAAGGGAATGGAGCATTGTGATTACAGGGGTCATGGAGCATTGTGATGACAAATGTTCTAGAATATTGTGAAGACAGGGATCATGGAGCCTAGTGATGAAAGGTGCCATGGAGCATTGTGATGACAGGTGTCATGGGACATTGTGTGGACAGTGATCATGGAGCATTGTTAGAAAGGGAACATGGAGCATTTTGATTTCAGGGGCCATGAAAAATTGTGAATACATAGGCCATGGAGTATTCAGATGAATGTGGTCAAGGATCATTGTGACGACAAGTGTCCTGGAATATTGTGATGACACGGTTCATGGAGCATTGCGATGACAAGGGCCATGGCGAAATGTGAAGCCAGGTGTCATGGGGCATTGTGATGACAGTGGTCATCTAGAATTGTGAAGAAAGATATCATGGAGCACTGGGATGACAGGGGCCTTGGAGCATTGTGAAGACAGGGTTCATGGGGCATTGTGATGACACGGCCATGGAACATTATGATGACAAGAATTCTGGAGCATTGTGATAAAAAGAGCATGGACCATTGTGATTAGAGGGGCCAAGGAGCATTCTGATGACAACGGCATGGAGCATTGTGATGACAAGGGTCATTGAGCATTGTGATGACAGTGTTCATGAAGCATTGTGATGAATGCGGTTATGGATCATTGTGATGATAAGTGTCGTGGAGCATTGTGATGACAGGGGTCATAGAGCATTGCGATGACACGGTTATGGAATATTGTGATGACCAGAATCCTGTAGCACTGTGATGAAAAGGGAATGGAGCATTGTGATTACAGGGGTCATGGATCATTGTGATGACAATTGTTCTAGAACATTATTAAGACAGATATCATCGAGCACAGTGATTAAAGGGGCCATGGAGCATTGTGATGACACGGTTATGGAATATTTTGATGACCAGAATTCTGTAGCACTGTGATGAAAAGGGAATGGAGCATTGTGATTAAAGGGGTCATGGAGCATTGTGATGACAAATGTTCTATTAGATTGTGAAGACAGGGATCATGGAGCATAGTGATGAAATGGGCCATGGAGGATTGTGAAGACAGGTGTCATGGGACAATGTGTTGACAGTGGTCATGGAGCATTGTTAGAAAGGGAACATGGAGCAATTTGATTTCAGGGGCCATGAAAAATTGTGAATACATAGGCCATGGAGTATTCAGATGAATGTGGTCAAGGATCATTGTGACGAAAAGTGTCCTGGAATATTGTGATGACACGGTTCATGGAGCATTGCGATGACAAGGGCCATGGCGAAATGTGAAGACAGGTGTCATGGGGCATTGTGATGACAGTGGTCATCTAAAATTGTGAAGAAAGATATCATGGAGCACTGGGATAACAGGGGCCATGGAGCATTGTGATGACAGGGGTCATGGGGCATTGTGATGACACGGCCATGGAACATTATGATGACAAGAATTCTGGAGCATTGTGATAAATAGGGCATGGACCATTGTGACTAGAAGGGCCAAGGAGCATTCTGATGACAACGGCATGGAGCATTGTGATGACAAGGGTCATCGAGCATTGTGATGACAGTGGTAATGAAGCATTGTGATGAAAGTGGTCATGGAGCATTGTGATGACAAGTGTCGTGGAGCATTGTGATGACAGGGGTCATAGAGCATTGTGATGACACGGTTATGAAATATTGTGATGACCAGAATTCTGTAGCACTGTGATGAAAAGGGAATGGAGCATTGTGATTACAGGGGTCATGGAGCATTGTGATGACAATTGTTCTAGAACATTCTGATGACAGGGATCATGGAGCATAGTGATGAAAGGGGCCATGGAGCATTGTGATGACAGGCGTCATGGGACAATGTGTTGACAGTGGTCATGGAGCATTGTTAGAAAGGGAACATGGAGCAATTTGATTTCAGGGGCCATGAAAAATTGTGAATACATAGGCCATGGAGTATTTAGATGAATGTGGTCAAGGATCATTGTGACGACAAGTGTCCTGGAATATTGTGATGACACGGTTCATGGAGCATTGCGATGACAAGGGCCATGGAGAAATGTGAAGACAGGTGTCATGGGGCTTTGTGATGACAGTGGTCATCTAGAATTGTGAAGAAAGATATCATGGAGCAGTGGGATGACAGGGGACATAGAGCATTGTGATGACATGGGTCATGAGGCATTGTGATGACACGGCCATGGAACATTATGATGACAAGTATTCTGGAGCATTGTGATAAAAAGAGCATGGAGCATTGTGATTAGAGGGGCCAAGGAGCATTCTGATGACAACGGAATGGAGCATTGTGATGACAAGTTTCATCGAGCATTTTGATGACAGTGGTCATGAAGCATTGTGATGAATGTGGTCATGGATCATTGTGATGACAAGTGTCGTGGAGCATTGTGATGACAGGGGTCATTGAGCATTGTGATGACACGGTTATGGAATATTGTGATGACCAGAATTCTGTAGCACTGTGATGAAAAAGGAATGGAGCATTGTGATTACAGGGGTCATGGAGCATTGTGATGACAATTGTTCTAGAACATTGTGAAGACAGGGATCATGGAGCATAGTGATGAAAGGGGCCATGGAGCATTGTGATGACAGGTGTCATGGGACATTGTGTGGACAGTGGTCATGGAGCATTGTTAGAAAGGGAACATGGAGCAATTTGATATCAGGGGCCATGAAAAATTGTGAATACATAGGCCATGGAGTATTCAGATGAATGTGGTCAAGGATCATTGTGACGACATGTGTCCTGGAATATTGTGATGACATGGTTCATGGAGCATTGCGATGACAAGGGCCATGGCGAAATGTGAGACAGGTGTCATGGGGCATTGTGATGACAGTGGTCATCTAGAATTGTGAAGAATGATATCATGGAGCACTGGGATGACAGGGGCCATGGAGCATTGTGATGACAGGGGTCATGGGGCATTGTGATGACACAGCCATGCAACATTATGATGACAAGAATTCTGGAGCATTGTGATAAAAAGGTCATGGACCATTGTGATTAGAGGGGCCAAGGATCATTCTGATGACAACGGCATGGAGCATTGTGATGACAAGGGTCATCGAGCATTGTGATGAGAGTGGTCAGGAAGCATTGTGATGAATGCGGTTATGGATCATTGTGATGATAAGTGTCGTGGAGCATTGTGATGACAGTGGTCATAGAGCATTGTGATGACACGGTTATGGAATATTGTGATGACCAGAATTCTGTAGCACTGGAATGAAAGGGAATGGAGCATTGTGATTACAGGGGTCATGGATCATTGTGATGACAATTGTTCTAGAACATTGTGAAGACAGGGATCATCGAGCATAGTGATTAAAGGGGCCATGGAGCATTGTGATGACAGGCGTCATGGGACATTCTGTTGGCAGTGGTCATTGAGCATTGTTAGAAAGGGAACATGGAGCAATTTGATTTCAGGGGCCATGAAAAATTGTGAATACATAGGCCATGGAGTATTCACATGAATGTGGTCAAGGATCATTGTGACTAAAAGTGTACTGGCATATTGTGATGACACGGTTATGGAATATTGTGATGACCAGAATTCTGTAGCACTGTGATGAATAGGGAATGGAGCATTATGATTACAGGGGTCATGGAGCATTGTGATGACAGGCGTCATGGGACAATGTGTTGACAGTGGTCATGGAGCATTGTTAGAAAGGGAACATGGAGCAATTTGATTTCAGGGGCCATGAAAAATTGTGAATACATAGGCCATGGAGTATTCAGGTGAATGTGCTCAAGGATCATTGTGACGACAAGTGTCCTGGAATATTGTGATGACACGGTTCATGGAGCATTGTGATGACAAGGGCCATGGCGAAATGTGAAGACAGGTGTCATGGGGCATTGTGATGACGGTGGTCATCTAGAATTGTGAAGAAAGATATCATGGAGCACTGGGATGACAGGGGCCATGGAGCATTGTGATGACAGGGGTCATGGGGCATTGTGATGACACGGCCATGGAACATTATAATGACAAGAATTCTGGAGCATTGTGATAAAAAGGGCATGGATAATTGTGATTAGAGTGGCCAAGGAGCATTCTGATGACAACGGCATGGAGCATTGTGATGACAAGAGTCATCGAGCATTGTGATGACAGTGGTCATGAAGCATTGTGATGAATGGGGTCATGGATCATTGTGATGACAAGTGTCGTGGAGCATTGTGATGACAGGGGTCATAGAGCATTGTGATGACACGGTTATGGAATATTGTGATGACCAGAATTCTGTAGCACTGTGATGAAAAGGGAATGGAGCATTATGATTACAGGGGTCATGGAGCATTGTGATGACAATTGTTCTAGAACATTGTGATGACAGGGGTCATGGAGCATAGTGATGAAAGGGGCAATGGAGCATTGTGATGACAGGCGTCATGGGACAATGTGTTGACAGTGGTCATGGAGCATTGTTAGAAAGGGAACATGGAGCAATTTGATTTCAGGGGCAATGAAAAATTGTGAATACATAGGCCATGGAGTATTCAGATCAATGTGGTCATGGATCATTGTGATGACAAGTGTCGTGGAGCATTGTGATGACAGGGGTCATAGAGCATTGTGATGACATGGTTATGGAATATTGTGATGACCAGAATTCAGTAGCACTGTGATGAAAAGCGAATGGAGCATTGTGATTACAGGGGTCAAGAAGCATTGTGATAACAATTGTTCTAGAACATTGTGATGACAGGGATCATGGAGCATAGTGATGAAAGGGGCCATGGAGCATTGTGATGACAGGCGTCATGGGACAATGTGTTGACAGTGGTCATGGAGCATTGTTAGAAAGGGAACATGGAGCAATTTGATTTCAGGGGCCATGAAAAATTGTGAATACATAGGCCATGGGGTATTCAGATGAATGTGGTCAAGGATCATTGTGACGACAAGTGTCCTGGAACATTGTGATGACACGGTTCATGAAGCATTGCGATGACAAGGGCCATGGCGAAATGTGAAGACAGGTGTCATGGGGTTTTGTGATGACAGTGGTCATTTAGAATTGTGAAGAAAGATATCATGGAGCAGTGGGATGACAGGGGCCATGGAGCATTGTGATGACAGGGGTCATGGGGCATTGTGATGACACGGCCATGGAACATTATGATGACAAGAATTCTGGAGCATTGTGATAAATATGGCATGGACCATTGTGATTAGAGGGGCCAAGGAGCATTCTGATGACAACGGCATGGAGCATTGTGATGACAAGGGTCATCGAGCATTGTGATGACAGTGGTCATGAAGCATTGTGATGAAAGTGGTCATGGATCATTGTGATGACAAGTGTCGTGGAGCATTGTGATGACAGGGGTCATAGAGCATTGTGATGACACGGTTATGGAATTTTGTGATGACCAGAATTCTGTAGCACTGTGATGAAAAGGGAATGGAGCATTGTGATTACAGCGGTCATGGAGCATTGTGATGAAAATTGTTCTAGAACATTGTGAAGACAGGGAACATGGAGCATAGTGATGAAAGGGGCCATGGAGCATTGTGATGACAGGCGTCATGGGACATTGTGTTGACAGTGGTCATGGAGCAATGTTAGAAAGGGAACATGGAGCAATTTGATTTCAGGGGCCATGAAAAATGTGAATACATAGGCCATGGAGTATTCAGATGAATGTGGTCAAGGATCATTGTGACGAAAAGTGTCCTGGAATACTGTGATGACACGGTTCATGGAGCATTGCAATGACAAGGGCCATGGCGAAATGTGAAGACAGGTGTCATGGGGCATTGTGATGACACGGCCATGGAACATTATGATGACAAGAAGTCTGGAGCATTGTGATAAAAAGGGCATGGACCATTGTGATTAGAGGGGCCAAGGAGCATTCTGATGACAACGGCATGGAGCATTGTGATGACAAGGGTCATCGAGCATTGTGATGACAGTGGTCATGAAGCATTGTGATGAATGTGGTCATGGATCATTGTGATGAAAAGTGTCGTGGAGCATTTTGATGACAGGGTTCATAGAGCATTGTGATGACACGGTTATTTAATATTGTGTTGACCAGAATTCTGTAGCACTGTGATGAAAAGGGAATGGAGCATTGTGATTACAGGGGTCATGGAGCACTGTGATGACAATTGTTCTAGAACATTGTGAAGACAGGGATCATGGAGCATAGTGATGAAAGGGGCCATGGAGCATTGTGATGATAGGCGTCATGGGACATTGTGTTGACAGTGGTCATGGAGCATTGTTAGAAAGGGAACATGGAGCAATTTGATTTCAGGGGCCATGAAAAATTGTGAATACATAGGCCATGGAGTATTCAGATGAATGTGGTCAAGGATCATTGTGACGACAAGTGTCCTGGAATATTGTGATAACACGGTTCATGGAGCATTGTGATGACAAGGGCCATGGCGAAATGTGAAGACAGGTGTCATGGGGCATTGTGATGACAGTGGTCATCTAGAATTGTGAAGAAAGATATCATGGAGCACTGGGATGACAGGGGCCATGGAGCATTGTGATGACAGGGGTCATGGGGCATTGTGATGACACGGCCATGGAACATTATGATGACAAGAATTCTGGAGCATTGTGATAAAAAGGGCCTGGACCATTGTGATTAGAGGGGCCATGGAGCATTCTGATGACAACGGCATGGAGCATTGTGATGACAAGGGTCATCCAGCATCGTGATGACAGTGGTCATGAAGCATTGTGATGAATGTGGTGATGGATCATTGTGATGACAAATGTTGTGGAGAATTGTGATGACACGGTTATATAATATTGTGATGACCAGAATTCTGTAGCTCAGTGATGAAAAGGGAATGGAGCATTGTGATTACAGGGTTCATGGAGCATTGTGATGACAATTGTTTTAGAACATTGTGATGACTGGGATCATGGAGCATAATGATTAAAGGGGTCATGGAGCATTGTGATGACACGCGTCATGGGACATTGTGTTAACAGTGGTCATGGAGCATTGTGAAGAATGGGAGCTTCGAGCAATTGGATTTCAGGGGCCATTAAAAATTGTGAATATATAGGCCATGGAGTATTCAGATGAATGTGGTCAAGGATCATTGTGACGACAATTGTCCTGGAATATTGTGATGACACGGTTCATGGAGCATTGCGATGACAAGGGCCATGGCGAAATGTGAAGACAGGTGTCATGGGGCTTTGTGATGACAGTGGTCATCTAGAATTGTGAAGAAAGATATCATGGAGCACTGGGATGACAGGGGCCATGGAGCATTGTGATGACAGGGGTCAAGGGGCATTGTGATGACCCGGCCATGGAATATTATGATGACAGGAATTCTGGAGCATTGTGATAAAATGGGCAAGGACCGTTGTGATTAGAGGGGCCACGGAGCATTCTGATGACAACGGCATGGAGCATTGTGATGACAAGGGTCATCGAGCAATGTGATGACAGTGGTCATGAAGCATTGTGATGAATGTGGTCATGGATCATTGTGATGACAAGTGTCGTGGAGCATTGTGATGACAGGCGTCTAGAGCATTGTGATGACACGGTTATGGAATATTGTGATGACCAGAATTCTGTAGCACTGTGATGAAAAGGGAATGGAGCATTGTGATTACAGGGGTCATGGAGCATTGTGATGACAATTGTTCTAGAACATTGTGATGACAGGGATCATGGAGCATAGTGATGAAAAGGGCCATGGAGCATTGTGATGACAGGCATCATGGGACATTGTGTTGACAGTGGTCATGGAGCATTGTTAGAAAGGGAACATGGAGCAATTTGATTTCAGGGGCCATGAAAAATTGTGAATACATAGGCCATGGAGTATGCAGATGAATGTGGTCAAGGATCATTGTGACGACAAGTGTCCTGGAATATTGTGATGACACGGTTCATGAAGCATTGCGATGACAAGGGCCATCGCGAAATGTGAAGACAGGTGTCATGGGGCATTGTGATGACAGTGGTCATTTAGAATTGTGAAGAAAGATATCATGGAGCACTGGGATGACAGGGGCCATGGAGCATTGTGATGACAGGGCTCATGGGGCATTGTGATGACACGGCCATGGAACATTATGATGACAAGAATTCTGGAGCATTGTGATAAAAATGTCATGGACCATTGTGATTAGAGGGGCCAAGTAGCATTCTGATGACAACGGCATGGAGCATTGTGATGACAAGGGTCATCGAGCATTGTGATGACAGTGGTCATGAAGCATTGTGATGAATGTGGTCATGGATCATTGTGATGACAAGTGTCGTGGAGCACTGTGATGACAGGGGTCATAGAGCATTGGGATGACACGGTTACGGAATATTGTGATGACCAGAATTCTGTAGCACTGTGATGAAAAGGGAATGGAGCATTGTGATTACAGGGGTCATGGAGCATTGTGATGACAATTGTTCTAGAACTTTGTGAAGACAGGTATCATGGAGCATAGTGATGAAAGGGGCCATGGAGCATTGTGATGACAGGCGTCATGGGACAATGTGTTGAGAGTGGTCATGGAGCATTGTTACAAAGTGAACATGGAGCAATTTGATTTCAGGAGCCATGAAAAATTGTGAATACCTAGGCCATGGAGTATTCAGATGAATGTGGTCAAGGATCATTGTGACGAGAAGTGTCCTGGAATATTGTGATGACACGGTTCATGGAGCATTGCGATGACAAGGGCCATGGCGAAATGTGAAGACAGGTGTCATGGGGCATTGTGATGACACTCATCATCTAGAATTGTGAAGAAAGATATCATGGAGCACTGGGATGACAGGGGCCATGGAACATTGTGATGACAGGGGTCATGGGGCATTGTGAAGAATGTGGTCATGGATCATTGTGATGACAAGTGTCGTGGAGCATTTTGATGACAGGGTTCATAGAGCATTGTGATGACACGGTTATTTAATATTGTGTTGACCAGAATTCTGTAGCACTGTGATGAAAAGGGAATGGAGCATTGTGATTACAGCGGTCATGGAGCATTGTGATGAAAATTGTTCTAGAACATTGTGAAGACAGGGAACATGGAGCATAGTGATGAAAGGGGCCATGGAGCATTGTGATGACAGGCGTCATGGGACATTGTGTTGACAGTGGTCATGGAGCAATGTTAGAAAGGGAACATGGAGCAATTTGATTTCAGGGGCCATGAAAAATTGTGAATACATAGGCCATGGAGTATTCAGATGAATGTGGTCAAGGATCATTGTGACGAAATATGTCCTGGAATATTGTGATGACACGGTTCATGGAGCATTGCCATGACAAGGGCCATGGCGAAATGTGAAGACAGGTGTCATGGGGCATTGTGATGACACGGCCATGGAACATTATGATGACAAGAAGTCTGGAGCATTGTTATAAATAGGGCATGGACCATTGTGATTAGAGGGGCGAAGGAGCATTCTGATGACAATGGCATGGAGCATTGTGATGACAAGGGTCATCGAGCATTGTGATGACAGTGGTCATGAAGCATTGTGATGAATGTGGTCATGGATCATTGTGATGACAAGTGTCGTGGAGCATTTTGATGACAGGGTTCATAGAGCATTGTGATGACACGGTTATTTAATATTGTGTTGACCAGAATTCTGTAGCACTGTGATGAAAAGGGAATGGAGCATTGTGATTACAGGGGTCATGGAGCACTGTGATGACAATTGTTCTAGAACATTGTGAAGACAGGGATCATGGAGCATAGTGATGAAAGGGGCCATGGAGCATTGTGATGATAGGCGTCATGGGACATAGTGTTGACAGTGGTCCTGGAGCATTGTTAGAAAGGGAACATGGAGCAATTTGATTTCAGGGGCCATGAAAAATTGTGAATACATAGGCCATGGAGTATTCAGATGAATGTGGTCAAGGATCATTGTGACGACAAGTGTCCTGGAATATTGTGATGACACGGTTCATGGAGCATTGCGATGACAAGGGCCATGGCGAAATGTGAAGACAGGTGTAATGGGGCATTGTGATGACAGTGGTCATCTAGAATTGTGAAGAAAGATATCATGGAGCACTGGGATGACAGGGGCCATGGAGCATTGTGAAGACAGGGGTCAAGGGGCATTTTGATGACATGGCCATGGAACATTTTTATGACAAGAATTCGGGAGCATTGTGTTAAAAAGAGCATGGACCATTGTTATTAGAGGGGCCAAGGAGCATTCTGATGACAACGGCATGGAGCATTGTGATGACAAGCGTCATCGAGCATTGTGATGACAGTGGTCATGAAGCATTGTGATGAATGTGGTCATGGATCATTGTGATGACAAGTGTCGTGGAGCATTGTGATGACAGGGGTCATAGAGCATTGTGATGACACGGTTATGGAATATTGTGATGACCAGAATTCTGTAGCACTGTGATGAATAGGGAATGGAGCATTGTGATTACAGGGGTCATGGAGCATTGTGATGACAAATGTTCCAGAACATTGTGAAGACAGGGATCATGGAGCCTAGTGATGAAAGGGCCATGGAGCATTGTGATGACAGGCGTCATGGGACAATGTGTTGACAGTGGTCATGGAGCATTGTTAGAAAGGGAATATGGAGCAATTTGATTTCAGGGGCCATGAAAAATTGTGAATACATAGGCCATGGAGTATTCAGATGAAAGTGGTCAAGGATCATTGTGACGAAAAGTGTCCTGGAATATTGTGATGACACGGTTCATGCAGCATTGCGATGACAAGGGCCATGGCGAAATGTGAAGACAGGTGTCTTGGGGCATTGTGATGACAGTGGTCATCTAGAATTGTGAAGAAAGATATCATGGAGAACTGGGATGACAGGGGCCATGGAGCATTGTGATGACAGGGTCATGGGGCATTGTGATGACACGGCCATGGAACATTATGATGACAAGAATTCTGGAGCATTGTGATAAAAAGGGCCTGGACCATTGTGATTCGAGGGAACAAGGAGCATTCTAATGACAACGGCATGGAGCATTGTGATGACAAGGGTCATCGAGCATTGTGATGACAGTGGTCATGAAACATTGTGATGAATGTGGTCATGGATCATTGTGATGACAAGTGTCGTGGAGCATTGTGATGACAAGGGTCATAGAGCATTGTGATGACACGGTTATGGAATATTGTGATGACCAGAATTCTGTAGCACTGTGATGAATAGGGAATGGAGCATTGTGATTACAGGGGTCATGGAGCATTGTGATGACATTTGTTCCAGAACATTGTGAAGACAGGGATCATGGAGCCTAGTGATGAAAGGGCCATGGAGCATTGTGATGACAGGCGTCATGGGACAATGTGTTGACAGTGGTCATGGAGCATTTTTAGAAAGGGAACATGGAGCAATTTGATTTCAGGGGACATGAAACATTGTGAATACATAGGCCATGGAGTATTCAGATGAATATGGTCAACGATCATTGGGACGAAATGTGTCCTGGAATATTGTGATGACACGGTTCATGGAGCATTGCGATGACATGGGCCATCGTGAAATGTGAAGACAGGTGTCATGGGGCACTGTGATGACAGTGGTCATCTAGAATTGTGAAGAAATATATCATGGTGCACTGGGATGACAGGGGCCATGGAGCATTGTGATGACAGGGGTCATGGTGCATTGTGATGACACGGCCATGGAACATTATGATGACAAGAATTCTGGAGCATTGTGATAAAAAGGGCATGGACCATTGTGATTAGAGGGGCCAAGGAGCATTCTGATGACAACGGCATGGAGCATTGTGATGACAAGGGTTATCGAGCATTGTGATGACAGTGGTCATGAAGCTTTGTGATGAATGTGGTCAGGGATCATTGTGATGACAAGTGTCGTGGAGCATTGTGATGACAGGGGTCATAGAGCATTGTGATGACACGGTTATGGAATTTTGTGATGACCAGAATTCTGTAGCACTGTGATGAAAAGGGAATGGAGCATTGTGATTACAGGGGTCAGGGAGCATTGTGATGACAATTGTTCTGGAACATTGTGAAGACAGGGATCATGGAGCATAGTGATGAAAGGGCCATGGAGCATTGTGATGACAGGCGTCATGGGACATTGTGTTGACAGTGGTCATGGAGCATTTTTAGAAAGGGAACATGGAGCAATTTGATTTCAGGGGCCATGAAAAATTGTGAATACATAGGCCATGGAGTATTCAGATGAATGTTGTCAAGGATCATTGTGACGACAATTGTCCTGGATTATTGTGATGACACGGTTCATGGAGCATTGTGATGACAAGTGTCATGGCGAAATGTGAAGACAGGTGTCATGGGGCATTGTGATGACAGTGGTCATCTAGAATTGTGAAGAAAGATATCATGGTGCACTGGGATGACAGGGGCCCTGGAGCATTGTGATGACAGGGGTCATGGGGCATTGTTATGACACGGCCATGGAACATTATAATGAAAAGAATTCTGGAGGATTGTGATAAATAGGGCATGGACCATTGTGATTAGAGGGGCCAAGGAGCATTCTGATGACAACGGCATGGAGCATTGTGATGACAAGGGTCATCGAGCATTGTGATGACAGTGGTCATGAAGCATTGTGATTAATGTGGTCATGGATCATTGTGATGACCAGTGTCGTGGAGCATTGTGATGACAGGGGTCATAGAGCATTGTGATGACACGGTTATGGAATATTGTGATGACCAGAATTCTGTAGCACTGTGATGAAAAGGGAGTGGAGAATTGTGATTACAGGGGTCATGGAGCATTGTGATGACAATTCTTCTAGAACATTGTGATGACAGGGATCATGGACCATAGTGATGAAAGGGGCCATGGAACATTGTGATGACAGGCGTCATGGGACAATGTGTTGACAGTGGTCATGGAGCATTGTTAGAAAGGGAACATGGAGCAATTTGATTTCAGGGGCCATGAAAAATTGTGAATACATAGGCCATGGAGTATTCAGATGAATGTGGTCAAGGATCATTGTGACGACAAGTGTCCTGGAATATTGTGATGACACGGTTCATGGAGCATTGCGATGACAAGGGCCATGGCGAAATGTGAAGACAGGTGTCATGGGGCATTGTGATGACAGTCATCATCTAGAATTGTGAAGAAAGATATCATGGAGCACTGGGATGACAGGGGCCATGGAACATTGTGATGACAGGGGTCATGGGGCATTGTGATGACACGGCCATGGAACATTATGATGACAAGAATTCTGGAGCATTGTGATAAAAGGGCATGGACCATTGTGATTAGAGGGGCCAAGGAGCATTCTGATGACAACGGCATGGAGCATTGTGATGACAAGTGTCATCGAGCATTGTGATGATAGTGGTCATGAAGCATTGTGATGAATGTTGTTATGGATCATTGTGATGACAAGTGTCGTGGAGCATTGTGATGACAGGGGTTATAGAGCATTGTGATGACACGGTTATGGAATATTGTGATGACCGGAATTCTGTAGCACTGTGATGAAAAGGGAATGGAGCATTG
Source organism: Eschrichtius robustus (assembly GCF_028021215.1). NCBI lineage: Eukaryota > Metazoa > Chordata > Mammalia > Artiodactyla > Eschrichtiidae > Eschrichtius > Eschrichtius robustus. Next base: position 2,788,141 of record NW_027175249.1, on the reverse strand, counting down.
TGATTACAGGGGTCATGGAGCACTGTGATGACAATTGTTCTAGAACATTGTGAAGACAGGGATCATGGAGCATAGTGATGAAAGGGGCCATGGAGCATTGTGATGACAGGCGTCATGGGACAATGTGTTGACAGTGGTCATGGAGCATTGTTAGAAAGGGAACATGGAGCAATTTGATTTCAGGGGCCATGAAAAATTGTGAATATATAGGCCATGGAGTATTCAGATGAAAGTGGTCAAGGATCATTGTGACGAAAAGTGTCCTGGAATATTGTGATGACACGTTTCATGGAGCATTGCGATGACAAGGGCCATGGCGAAATGTGAAGACAGGTGTCATGGGGCATTGTGATGACAGTGGTCATCTAAAATTGTGAAGAAAGATATCATGGAGCACTGGGATGACAGGGGCCATGGAGCATTGTGATGACAGGGGTCATGGGGCATTGTGATGACACGGCCATATAACATTATGATGGCAAGTATTCTGGAGCATTGTGATAAAAAGGGCATGGACCATTGTGATTAGAGGGGCCAAGGAGCATTCTGATGACAATGGCATGGAGCATTGTGATGACAAGTGTCATCGAGCATTGTGATGACAGTGGTCATGAAGCATTGTGATGAATGTGGTGATGGATCATTGTGATGACAAATGTTGTGGAGAATTGTGATGACACGGTTATATAATATTGTGATGACCAGAATTCTGTAGCACAGTGATGAAAAGGGAATGGAGCATTGTGATTACAGGGGTCATGGAGCATTGTGATGACAATTGTTCTAGAACATTGTGATGACTGGGATCATGGAGCATAATGATTAAAGGGGTCATGGAGCATTGTGATGACACGCGTCATGGGACATTGTGTTAACAGTGGTCATGGAGCATTGTGAAGAATGGGAGCTTCGAGCAATTGGATTTCAGGGGCCATTAAAAATTGTGAATATATAGGCCATGGAGTATTCAGATGAATGTGGTCAAGGATCATTGTGACGACAAGTGTCCTGGAATATTGTGATGACACGGTTCATGGAGCATTGCGATGACAAGGGCCATGGCGAAATGTGAAGACAGGTGTCATGGGGCATTGTGATGACAGTGGTCATCTAGAATTGTGAAGAAAGATATCATGGAGCACTGGGATGACAGGGGCCATGGAGCATTGTGATGACAGGGGTCAAGGGGCATTGTGATGACCCAGCCATGGAATATTATGATGACAGGAATTCTGGAGCATTGTGATAAAATGGGCAAGGACCGTTGTGATTAGAGGGGCCACGGAGCATTCTGATGACAACGGCATGGAGCATTGTGATGACAAGTGTCATCGAGCAATGTGATGACAGTGGTCATGAAGCATTGTGATGAATGTGGTCATGGATCATTGTGATGACAAGTGTCGTGGAGCATTGTGATGACAGGCGTCTAGAGCATTGTGATGACACGGTTATGAAATATTGTGATGACCAGAATTCTGTAGCACTGTGATGAAAAGGGAATGGAGCATTGTGATTACAGGGGTCATGGAGCATTGTGATGACAATTGTTCTAGAACATTGTGATGACAGGGTTCATGGAGCATAGTGATGAAAAGGGCCATGGAGCATTGTGATGACAGGCATCATTGGACATTGTGTTGACAGTGGTCATGGAGCATTGTTAGAAAGGATACATGGAGCAATTTGATTTCAGGGGCCATGAAAAATTGTGAATACATAGGCCATGGAGTATGCAGATGAATGTGGTCAAGGATCATTGTGACGACAAGTGTCCTGGAATATTGTGATGACACGGTTCATGGAGCATTGCGATTACAAGGGCCATCGCGAAATGTGAAGACAGGTGTCATGGGGCATTGTGATGACAGTGGTCATCTAGAATTGTGAAGAAAGATATCATGGAGCACTGGGATGACAGGGGCCATGGAGCATTGTGATGACAGGGCTCATGGGGCACTGTGATGACACGGCCATGGAACATTATGATGACAAGAATTCTGGAGCATTGTGATAAAAGGGCATGGACCATTGTGATTAGAGGGGCCAAGGAGCATTCTGATGACAACGGCATGGAGCATTGTGATGACAAGTGTCATCGAACATTGTGATGATAGTGGTCATGAAGCATTGTGATGAATGTGGTTATGGATCATTGTGATAACAAGTGTCGTGGAGCATTGTGATGACAGGGGTTATAGAGCATTGTGATGACACGGTTATGGAATATTGTGATGACCGGAATTCTGTAGCACTGTGATGAAAACGGAATGGAGCATTGTGATTACAGGGGTCATGGAGCACTGTGATGACAATTGTTCTAGAACATTGTGAAGACAGGGAACATGGAGCATAGTGATGAAAGGGGCCATGGAGCATTGTGATGACAGGCGTCATGGGACATTGTGTTGACAGTAGTCATGGAGCAATGTTAGAAAGGGAACATGGAGCAATTTGATTTCAGGGGCCATGAAAAATTGTGAATACATAGGCCATGGAGTATTCAGATGAATGTGGTCAAGGATCATTGTGACGAAAAGTGTCCTGGAATATTGTGATGACACGGTTCATGGAGCATTGCCATGACAAGGGCCATGGCGAAATGTGAAGACAGGTGTCATGGGGCATTGTGATGACAGTGGTCATTTAGAATTGTGAAGAAAGATATCATGGAGCACTGGGATGACAGGGGCCATGGAGCATTGTGATGACAGGGGTCATGGGGCATTGTGATGACACGGCCATGGAACATTATGATGACAAGAAGTCTGGAGCATTGTGATAAAAAGGGCATGGACCATTGTGATTAGAGGGGCCAAGTAGCATTCTGATGACAACGGCATGGAGCATTGTGATGACAAGGGTCATCGAGCATTGTGATGACAGTGGTCATGAAGCATTGTGATGAATGTGGTCATGGATCATTGTGATGACAAGTGTCGTGGAGCACTGTGATGACAGGGGTCATAGAGCATTGGGATGACACGGTTACGGAATATTGTGATGACCAGAATTCTGTAGCACTGTGATGAAAAGGGAATGGAGCATTGTGATTACAGGGGTCATGGAGCATTGTGATGACAATTGTTCTAGAACTTTGTGAAGACAGGTATCATGGAGCATAGTGATGAAAGGGGCCATGGAGCATTGTGATGACAGGCGTCATGGGACAATGTGTTGAGAGTGGTCATGGAGCATTGTTACAAAGTGAACATGGAGCAATTTGATTTCAGGAGCCATGAAAAATTGTGAATACCTAGGCCATGGAGTATTCAGATGAATGTGGTCAAGGATCATTGTGACGAGAAGTGTCCTGGAATATTGTGATGACACGGTTCATGGAGCATTGCGATGACAAGGGCCATGGCGAAATGTGAAGACAGGTGTCATGGGGCATTGTGATGACAGTCATCATCTAGAATTGTGAAGAAAGATATCATGGAGCACTGGGATGACAGGGGCCATGGAACATTGTGATGACAGGGGTCATGGGGCATTGTGAAGAATGTGGTCATGGATCATTGTGATGACAAGTGTCGTGGAGCATTTTGATGACAGGGTTCATAGAGCATTGTGATGACACGGTTATTTAATATTGTGTTGACCAGAATTCTGTAGCACTGTGATGAAAAGGGAATGGAGCATTGTGATTACAGCGGTCATGGAGCATTGTGATGAAAATTGTTCTAGAACATTGTGAAGACAGGGAACATGGAGCATAGTGATGAAAGGGGCCATGGAGCATTGTGATGACAGGCGTCATGGGACATTGTGTTGACAGTGGTCATGGAGCAATGTTAGAAAGGGAACATGGAGCAATTTGATTTCAGGGGCCATGAAAAATTGTGAATACATAGGCCATGGAGTATTCAGATGAATGTGGTCAAGGATCATTGTGACGAAATATGTCCTGGAATATTGTGATGACACGGTTCATGGAGCATTGCCATGACAAGGGCCATGGCGAAATGTGAAGACAGGTGTCATGGGGCATTGTGATGACACGGCCATGGAACATTATGATGACAAGAAGTCTGGAGCATTGTTATAAATAGGGCATGGACCATTGTGATTAGAGGGGCGAAGGAGCATTCTGATGACAATGGCATGGAGCATTGTGATGACAAGGGTCATCGAGCATTGTGATGACAGTGGTCATGAAGCATTGTGATGAATGTGGTCATGGATCATTGTGATGACAAGTGTCGTGGAGCATTTTGATGACAGGGTTCATAGAGCATTGTGATGACACGGTTATTTAATATTGTGTTGACCAGAATTCTGTAGCACTGTGATGAAAAGGGAATGGAGCATTGTGATTACAGGGGTCATGGAGCACTGTGATGACAATTGTTCTAGAACATTGTGAAGACAGGGATCATGGAGCATAGTGATGAAAGGGGCCATGGAGCATTGTGATGATAGGCGTCATGGGACATTGTGTTGACAGTGGTCCTGGAGCATTGTTAGAAAGGGAACATGGAGCAATTTGATTTCAGGGGCCATGAAAAATTGTGAATACATAGGCCATGGAGTATTCAGATGAATGTGGTCAAGGATCATTGTGACGACAAGTGTCCTGGAATATTGTGATGACACGGTTCATGGAGCTTTGCGATGACAAGGGCCATGGCGAAATGTGAAGACAGGTGTAATGGGGCATTGTGATGACAGTGGTCATCTAGAATTGTGAAGAAAGATATCATGGAGCACTGGGATGACAGGGGCCATGGAGCATTGTGAAGACAGGGGTCAAGGGGCATTTTGATGACATGGCCATGGAACATTTTTATGACAAGAATTCGGGAGCATTGTGTTAAAAAGAGCATGGACCATTGTTATTAGAGGGGCCAAGGAGCATTCTGATGACAACGGCATGGAGCATTGTGATGACAAGCGTCATCGAGCATTGTGATGACAGTGGTCATGAAGCATTGTGATGAATGTGGTCATGGATCATTGTGATGACAAGTGTCGTGGAGCATTGTGATGACAGGGGTCATAGAGCATTGTGATGACACGGTTATGGAATATTGTGATGACCAGAATTCTGTAGCACTGTGATGAATAGGGAATGGAGCATTGTGATTACAGGGGTCATGGAGCATTGTGATGACAAATGTTCCAGAACATTGTGAAGACAGGGATCATGGAGCCTAGTGATGAAAGGGCCATGGAGCATTGTGATGACAGGCGTCATGGGACAATGTGTTGACAGTGGTCATGGAGCATTGTTAGAAAGGGAATATGGAGCAATTTGATTTCAGGGGCCATGAAAAATTGTGAATACATAGGCCATGGAGTATTCAGATGAAAGTGGTCAAGGATCATTGTGACGAAAAGTGTCCTGGAATATTGTGATGACACGGTTCATGCAGCATTGCGATGACAAGGGCCATGGCGAAATGTGAAGACAGGTGTCTTGGGGCATTGTGATGACAGTGGTCATCTAGAATTGTGAAGAAAGATATCATGGAGAACTGGGATGACAGGGGCCATGGAGCATTGTGATGACAGGGTCATGGGGCATTGTGATGACACGGCCATGGAACATTATGATGACAAGAATTCTGGAGCATTGTGATAAAAAGGGCCTGGACCATTGTGATTCGAGGGAACAAGGAGCATTCTAATGACAACGGCATGGAGCATTGTGATGACAAGGGTCATCGAGCATTGTGATGACAGTGGTCATGAAGCATTGTGATGAATGTGGTCATGGATCATTGTGATGACAAGTGTCGTGGAGCATTTTGATGACAGGGTTCATAGAGCATTGTGATGACACGGTTATGGAATATTGTGATGACCAGAATTCTGTAGCACTGTGATGAATAGGGAATGGAGCATTGTGATTACAGGGGTCATGGAGCATTGTGATGACATTTGTTCCAGAACATTGTGAAGACAGGGATCATGGAGCCTAGTGATGAAAGGGCCATGGAGCATTGTGATGACAGGCGTCATGGGACAATGTGTTGACAGTGGTCATGGAGCATTTTTAGAAAGGGAACATGGAGCAATTTGATTTCAGGGGACATGAAACATTGTGAATACATAGGCCATGGAGTATTCAGATGAATATGGTCAACGATCATTGGGACGAAATGTGTCCTGGAATATTGTGATGATACGGTTCATGGAGCATTGCGATGACATGGGCCATCGTGAAATGTGAAGACAGGTGTCATGGGGCACTGTGATGACAGTGGTCATCTAGAATTGTGAAGAAATATATCATGGTGCACTGGGATGACAGGGGCCATGGAGCATTGTGATGACAGGGGTCATGGTGCATTGTGATGACACGGCCATGGAACATTATGATGACAAGAATTCTGGAGCATTGTGATAAAAAGGGCATGGACCATTGTGATTAGAGGGGCCAAGGAGCATTCTGATGACAACGGCATGGAGCATTGTGATGACAAGGGTTATCGAGCATTGTGATGACAGTGGTCATGAAGCTTTGTGATGAATGTGGTCAGGGATCATTGTGATGACAAGTGTCGTGGAGCATTGTGATGACAGGGGTCATAGAGCATTGTGATGACACGGTTATGGAATTTTGTGATGACCAGAATTCTGTAGCACTGTGATGAAAAGGGAATGGAGCATTGTGATTACAGGGGTCAGGGAGCATTGTGATGACAATTGTTCTGGAACATTGTGAAGACAGGGATCATGGAGCATAGTGATGAAAGGGCCATGGAGCATTGTGATGACAGGCGTCATGGGACATTGTGTTGACAGTGGTCATGGAGCATTTTTAGAAAGGGAACATGGAGCAATTTGATTTCAGGGGCCATGAAAAATTGTGAATACATAGGCCATGGAGTATTCAGATGAATGTTGTCAAGGATCATTGTGACGACAATTGTCCTGGATTATTGTGATGACACGGTTCATGGAGCATTGTGATGACAAGTGTCATGGCGAAATGTGAAGACAGGTGTCATGGGGCATTGTGATGACAGTGGTCATCTAGAATTGTGAAGAAAGATATCATGGTGCAATGGGATGACAGGGGCCCTGGAGCATTGTGATGACAGGGGTCATGGGGCATTGTTATGACACGGCCATGGAACATTATAATGAAAAGAATTCTGGAGGATTGTGATAAATAGGGCATGGACCATTGTGATTAGAGGGGCCAAGGAGCATTCTGATGACAACGGCATGGAGCATTGTGATGACAAGGGTCATCGAGCATTGTGATGACAGTGGTCATGAAGCATTGTGATTAATGTGGTCATGGATCATTGTGATGACCAGTGTCGTGGAGCATTGTGATGACAGGGGTCATAGAGCATTGTGATGACACGGTTATGGAATATTGTGATGACCAGAATTCTGTAGCACTGTGATGAAAAGGGAGTGGAGAATTGTGATTACAGGGGTCATGGAGCATTGTGATGACAATTCTTCTAGAACATTGTGATGACAGGGATCATGGACCATAGTGATGAAAGGGGCCATGGAACATTGTGATGACAGGCGTCATGGGACAATGTGTTGACAGTGGTCATGGAGCATTGTTAGAAAGGGAACATGGAGCAATTTGATTTCAGGGGCCATGAAAAATTGTGAATACATAGGCCATGGAGTATTCAGATGAATGTGGTCAAGGATCATTGTGACGACAAGTGTCCTGGAATATTGTGATGACACGGTTCATGGAGCATTGCGATGACAAGGGCCATGGCGAAATGTGAAGACAGGTGTCATGGGGCATTGTGATGACAGTCATCATCTAGAATTGTGAAGAAAGATATCATGGAGCACTGGGATGACAGGGGCCATGGAACATTGTGATGACAGGGGTCATGGGGCATTGTGAAGAATGTGGTCATGGATCATTGTGATGACAAGTGTCGTGGAGCATTTTGATGACAGGGTTCATAGAGCATTGTGATGACACGGTTATTTAATATTGTGTTGACCAGAATTCTGTAGCACTGTGATGAAAAGGGAATGGAGCATTGTGATTACAGCGGTCATGGAGCATTGTGATGAAAATTGTTCTAGAACATTGTGAAGACAGGGAACATGGAGCATAGTGATGAAAGGGGCCATGGAGCATTGTGATGACAGGCGTCATGGGACATTGTGTTGACAGTGGTCATGGAGCAATGTTAGAAAGGGAACATGGAGCAATTTGATTTCAGGGGCCATGAAAAATTGTGAATACATAGGCCATGGAGTATTCAGATGAATGTGGTCAAGGATCATTGTGACGAAATATGTCCTGGAATATTGTGATGACACGGTTCATGGAGCATTGCCATGACAAGGGCCATGGCGAAATGTGAAGACAGGTGTCATGGGGCATTGTGATGACACGGCCATGGAACATTATGATGACAAGAAGTCTGGAGCATTGTTATAAATAGGGCATGGACCATTGTGATTAGAGGGGCGAAGGAGCATTCTGATGACAATGGCATGGAGCATTGTGATGACAAGGGTCATCGAGCATTGTGATGACAGTGGTCATGAAGCATTGTGATGAATGTGGTCATGGATCATTGTGATGACAAGTGTCGTGGAGCATTTTGATGACAGGGTTCATAGAGCATTGTGATGACACGGTTATTTAATATTGTGTTGACCAGAATTCTGTAGCACTGTGATGAAAAGGGAATGGAGCATTGTGATTACAGGGGTCATGGAGCACTGTGATGACAATTGTTCTAGAACATTGTGAAGACAGGGATCATGGAGCATAGTGATGAAAGGGGCCATGGAGCATTGTGATGATAGGCGTCATGGGACATTGTGTTGACAGTGGTCCTGGAGCATTGTTAGAAAGGGAACATGGAGCAATTTGATTTCAGGGGCCATGAAAAATTGTGAATACATAGGCCATGGAGTATTCAGATGAATGTGGTCAAGGATCATTGTGACGACAAGTGTCCTGGAATATTGTGATGACACGGTTCATGGAGCTTTGCGATGACAAGGGCCATGGCGAAATGTGAAGACAGGTGTAATGGGGCATTGTGATGACAGTGGTCATCTAGAATTGTGAAGAAAGATATCATGGAGCACTGGGATGACAGGGGCCATGGAGCATTGTGAAGACAGGGGTCAAGGGGCATTTTGATGACATGGCCATGGAACATTTTTATGACAAGAATTCGGGAGCATTGTGTTAAAAAGAGCATGGACCATTGTTATTAGAGGGGCCAAGGAGCATTCTGATGACAACGGCATGGAGCATTGTGATGACAAGCGTCATCGAGCATTGTGATGACAGTGGTCATGAAGCATTGTGATGAATGTGGTCATGGATCATTGTGATGACAAGTGTCGTGGAGCATTGTGATGACAGGGGTCATAGAGCATTGTGATGACACGGTTATGGAATATTGTGATGACCAGAATTCTGTAGCACTGTGATGAATAGGGAATGGAGCATTGTGATTACAGGGGTCATGGAGCATTGTGATGACAAATGTTCCAGAACATTGTGAAGACAGGGATCATGGAGCCTAGTGATGAAAGGGCCATGGAGCATTGTGATGACAGGCGTCATGGGACAATGTGTTGACAGTGGTCATGGAGCATTGTTAGAAAGGGAATATGGAGCAATTTGATTTCAGGGGCCATGAAAAATTGTGAATACATAGGCCATGGAGTATTCAGATGAAAGTGGTCAAGGATCATTGTGACGAAAAGTGTCCTGGAATATTGTGATGACACGGTTCATGCAGCATTGCGATGACAAGGGCCATGGCGAAATGTGAAGACAGGTGTCTTGGGGCATTGTGATGACAGTGGTCATCTAGAATTGTGAAGAAAGATATCATGGAGAACTGGGATGACAGGGGCCATGGAGCATTGTGATGACAGGGTCATGGGGCATTGTGATGACACGGCCATGGAACATTATGATGACAAGAATTCTGGAGCATTGTGATAAAAAGGGCCTGGACCATTGTGATTCGAGGGAACAAGGAGCATTCTAATGACAACGGCATGGAGCATTGTGATGACAAGGGTCATCGAGCATTGTGATGACAGTGGTCATGAAGCATTGTGATGAATGTGGTCATGGATCATTGTGATGACAAGTGTCGTGGAGCATTTTGATGACAGGGTTCATAGAGCATTGTGATGACACGGTTATGGAATATTGTGATGACCAGAATTCTGTAGCACTGTGATGAATAGGGAATGGAGCATTGTGATTACAGGGGTCATGGAGCATTGTGATGACATTTGTTCCAGAACATTGTGAAGACAGGGATCATGGAGCCTAGTGATGAAAGGGCCATGGAGCATTGTGATGACAGGCGTCATGGGACAATGTGTTGACAGTGGTCATGGAGCATTTTTAGAAAGGGAACATGGAGCAATTTGATTTCAGGGGACATGAAACATTGTGAATACATAGGCCATGGAGTATTCAGATGAATATGGTCAACGATCATTGGGACGAAATGTGTCCTGGAATATTGTGATGATACGGTTCATGGAGCATTGCGATGACATGGGCCATCGTGAAATGTGAAGACAGGTGTCATGGGGCACTGTGATGACAGTGGTCATCTAGAATTGTGAAGAAATATATCATGGTGCACTGGGATGACAGGGGCCATGGAGCATTGTGATGACAGGGGTCATGGTGCATTGTGATGACACGGCCATGGAACATTATGATGACAAGAATTCTGGAGCATTGTGATAAAAAGGGCATGGACCATTGTGATTAGAGGGGCCAAGGAGCATTCTGATGACAACGGCATGGAGCATTGTGATGACAAGGGTTATCGAGCATTGTGATGACAGTGGTCATGAAGCTTTGTGATGAATGTGGTCAGGGATCATTGTGATGACAAGTGTCGTGGAGCATTGTGATGACAGGGGTCATAGAGCATTGTGATGACACGGTTATGGAATTTTGTGATGACCAGAATTCTGTAGCACTGTGATGAAAAGGGAATGGAGCATTGTGATTACAGGGGTCAGGGAGCATTGTGATGACAATTGTTCTGGAACATTGTGAAGACAGGGATCATGGAGCATAGTGATGAAAGGGCCATGGAGCATTGTGATGACAGGCGTCATGGGACATTGTGTTGACAGTGGTCATGGAGCATTTTTAGAAAGGGAACATGGAGCAATTTGATTTCAGGGGCCATGAAAAATTGTGAATACATAGGCCATGGAGTATTCAGATGAATGTTGTCAAGGATCATTGTGACGACAATTGTCCTGGATTATTGTGATGACACGGTTCATGGAGCATTGTGATGACAAGTGTCATGGCGAAATGTGAAGACAGGTGTCATGGGGCATTGTGATGACAGTGGTCATCTAGAATTGTGAAGAAAGATATCATGGTGCAATGGGATGACAGGGGCCCTGGAGCATTGTGATGACAGGGGTCATGGGGCATTGTTATGACACGGCCATGGAACATTATAATGAAAAGAATTCTGGAGGATTGTGATAAATAGGGCATGGACCATTGTGATTAGAGGGGCCAAGGAGCATTCTGATGACAACGGCATGGAGCATTGTGATGACAAGGGTCATCGAGCATTGTGATGACAGTGGTCATGAAGCATTGTGATTAATGTGGTCATGGATCATTGTGATGACCAGTGTCGTGGAGCATTGTGATGACAGGGGTCATAGAGCATTGTGATGACACGGTTATGGAATATTGTGATGACCAGAATTCTGTAGCACTGTGATGAAAAGGGAGTGGAGAATTGTGATTACAGGGGTCATGGAGCATTGTGATGACAATTCTTCTAGAACATTGTGATGACAGGGATCATGGACCATAGTGATGAAAGGGGCCATGGAACATTGTGATGACAGGCGTCATGGGACAATGTGTTGACAGTGGTCATGGAGCATTGTTAGAAAGGGAACATGGAGCAATTTGATTTCAGGGGCCATGAAAAATTGTGAATACATAGGCCATGGAGTATTCAGATGAATGTGGTCAAGGATCATTGTGACGACAAGTGTCCTGGAATATTGTGATGACACGGTTCATGGAGCATTGCGATGACAAGGGCCATGGCGAAATGTGAAGACAGGTGTCATGGGGCATTGTGATGACAGTCATCATCTAGAATTGTGAAGAAAGATATCATGGAGCACTGGGATGACAGGGGCCATGGAACATTGTGATGACAGGGGTCATGGGGCATTGTGAAGAATGTGGTCATGGATCATTGTGATGACAAGTGTCGTGGAGCATTTTGATGACAGGGTTCATAGAGCATTGTGATGACACGGTTATTTAATATTGTGTTGACCAGAATTCTGTAGCACTGTGATGAAAAGGGAATGGAGCATTGTGATTACAGCGGTCATGGAGCATTGTGATGAAAATTGTTCTAGAACATTGTGAAGACAGGGAACATGGAGCATAGTGATGAAAGGGGCCATGGAGCATTGTGATGACAGGCGTCATGGGACATTGTGTTGACAGTGGTCATGGAGCAATGTTAGAAAGGGAACATGGAGCAATTTGATTTCAGGGGCCATGAAAAATTGTGAATACATAGGCCATGGAGTATTCAGATGAATGTGGTCAAGGATCATTGTGACGAAATATGTCCTGGAATATTGTGATGACACGGTTCATGGAGCATTGCGATGACAAGGGCCATGGCGAAATGTGAAGACAGGTGTAATGGGGCATTGTGATGACAGTGGTCATCTAGAATTGTGAAGAAAGATATCATGGAGCACTGGGATGACAGGGGCCATGGAGCATTGTGAAGACAGGGGTCAAGGGGCATTTTGATGACATGGCCATGGAACATTTTTATGACAAGAATTCGGGAGCATTGTGTTAAAAAGAGCATGGACCATTGTTATTAGAGGGGCCAAGGAGCATTCTGATGACAACGGCATGGAGCATTGTGATGACAAGCGTCATCGAGCATTGTGATGACAGTGGTCATGAAGCATTGTGATGAATGTGGTCATGGATCATTGTGATGACAAGTGTCGTGGAGCATTGTGATGACAGGGGTCATAGAGCATTGTGATGACACGGTTATGGAATATTGTGATGACCAGAATTCTGTAGCACTGTGATGAATAGGGAATGGAGCATTGTGATTACAGGGGTCATGGAGCATTGTGATGACAAATGTTCCAGAACATTGTGAAGACAGGGATCATGGAGCCTAGTGATGAAAGGGCCATGGAGCATTGTGATGACAGGCGTCATGGGACAATGTGTTGACAGTGGTCATGGAGCATTGTTAGAAAGGGAATATGGAGCAATTTGATTTCAGGGGCCATGAAAAATTGTGAATACATAGGCCATGGAGTATTCAGATGAAAGTGGTCAAGGATCATTGTGACGAAAAGTGTCCTGGAATATTGTGATGACACGGTTCATGCAGCATTGCGATGACAAGGGCCATGGCGAAATGTGAAGACAGGTGTCTTGGGGCATTGTGATGACAGTGGTCATCTAGAATTGTGAAGAAAGATATCATGGAGAACTGGGATGACAGGGGCCATGGAGCATTGTGATGACAGGGTCATGGGGCATTGTGATGACACGGCCATGGAACATTATGATGACAAGAATTCTGGAGCATTGTGATAAAAAGGGCCTGGACCATTGTGATTCGAGGGAACAAGGAGCATTCTAATGACAACGGCATGGAGCATTGTGATGACAAGGGTCATCGAGCATTGTGATGACAGTGGTCATGAAGCATTGTGATGAATGTGGTCATGGATCATTGTAATGACAAGTGTCGTGGAGCATTTTGATGACAGGGTTCATAGAGCATTGTGATGACACGGTTATGGAATATTGTGATGACCAGAATTCTGTAGCACTGTGATGAATAGGGAATGGAGCATTGTGATTACAGGGGTCATGGAGCATTGTGATGACATTTGTTCCAGAACATTGTGAAGACAGGGATCATGGAGCCTAGTGATGAAAGGGCCATGGAGCATTGTGATGACAGGCGTCATGGGACAATGTGTTGACAGTGGTCATGGAGCATTTTTAGAAAGGGAACATGGAGCAATTTGATTTCAGGGGACATGAAACATTGTGAATACATAGGCCATGGAGTATTCAGATGAATATGGTCAACGATCATTGGGACGAAATGTGTCCTGGAATATTGTGATGACACGGTTCATGGAGCATTGCGATGACATGGGCCATCGTGAAATGTGAAGACAGGTGTCATGGGGCACTGTGATGACAGTGGTCATCTAGAATTGTGAAGAAATATATCATGGTGCACTGGGATGACAGGGGCCATGGAGCATTGTGATGACAGGGGTCATGGTGCATTGTGATGACACGGCCATGGAACATTATGATGACAAGAATTCTGGAGCATTGTGATAAAAAGGGCATGGACCATTGTGATTAGAGGGGCCAAGGAGCATTCTGATGACAACGGCATGGAGCATTGTGATGACAAGGGTTATCGAGCATTGTGATGACAGTGGTCATGAAGCTTTGTGATGAATGTGGTCAGGGATCATTGTGATGACAAGTGTCGTGGAGCATTGTGATGACAGGGGTCATAGAGCATTGTGATGACACGGTTATGGAATTTTGTGATGACCAGAATTCTGTAGCACTGTGATGAAAAGGGAATGGAGCATTGTGATTACAGGGGTCAGGGAGCATTGTGATGACAATTGTTCTGGAACATTGTGAAGACAGGGATCATGGAGCATAGTGATGAAAGGGCCATGGAGCATTGTGATGACAGGCGTCATGGGACATTGTGTTGACAGTGGTCATGGAGCATTTTTAGAAAGGGAACATGGAGCAATTTGATTTCAGGGGCCATGAAAAATTGTGAATACATAGGCCATGGAGTATTCAGATGAATGTTGTCAAGGATCATTGTGACGACAATTGTCCTGGATTATTGTGATGACACGGTTCATGGAGCATTGTGATGACAAGTGTCATGGCGAAATGTGAAGACAGGTGTCATGGGGCATTGTGATGACAGTGGTCATCTAGAATTGTGAAGAAAGATATCATGGTGCACTGGGATGACAGGGGCCCTGGAGCATTGTGATGACAGGGGTCATGGGGCATTGTTATGACACGGCCATGGAACATTATAATGAAAAGAATTCTGGAGGATTGTGATAAATAGGGCATGGACCATTGTGATTAGAGGGGCCAAGGAGCATTCTGATGACAACGGCATGGAGCATTGTGATGACAAGGGTCATCGAGCATTGTGATGACAGTGGTCATGAAGCATTGTGATTAATGTGGTCATGGATCATTGTGATGACCAGTGTCGTGGAGCATTGTGATGACAGGGGTCATAGAGCATTGTGATGACACGGTTATGGAATATTGTGATGACCAGAATTCTGTAGCACTGTGATGAAAAGGGAGTGGAGAATTGTGATTACAGGGGTCATGGAGCATTGTGATGACAATTCTTCTAGAACATTGTGATGACAGGGATCATGGACCATAGTGATGAAAGGGGCCATGGAACATTGTGATGACAGGCGTCATGGGACAATGTGTTGACAGTGGTCATGGAGCATTGTTAGAAAGGGAACATGGAGCAATTTGATTTCAGGGGCCATGAAAAATTGTGAATACATAGGCCATGGAGTATTCAGATGAATGTGGTCAAGGATCATTGTGACGACAAGTGTCCTGGAATATTGTGATGACACGGTTCATGGAGCATTGCGATGACAAGGGCCATGGCGAAATGTGAAGACAGGTGTCATGGGGCATTGTGATGACAGTCATCATCTAGAATTGTGAAGAAAGATATCATGGAGCACTGGGATGACAGGGGCCATGGAACATTGTGATGACAGGGGTCATGGGGCATTGTGAAGAATGTGGTCATGGATCATTGTGATGACAAGTGTCGTGGAGCATTTTGATGACAGGGTTCATAGAGCATTGTGATGACACGGTTATTTAATATTGTGTTGACCAGAATTCTGTAGCACTGTGATGAAAAGGGAATGGAGCATTGTGATTACAGCGGTCATGGAGCATTGTGATGAAAATTGTTCTAGAACATTGTGAAGACAGGGAACATGGAGCATAGTGATGAAAGGGGCCATGGAGCATTGTGATGACAGGCGTCATGGGACATTGTGTTGACAGTGGTCATGGAGCAATGTTAGAAAGGGAACATGGAGCAATTTGATTTCAGGGGCCATGAAAAATTGTGAATACATAGGCCATGGAGTATTCAGATGAATGTGGTCAAGGATCATTGTGACGAAATATGTCCTGGAATATTGTGATGACACGGTTCATGGAGCATTGCCATGACAAGGGCCATGGCGAAATGTGAAGACAGGTGTCATGGGGCATTGTGATGACACGGCCATGGAACATTATGATGACAAGAAGTCTGGAGCATTGTTATAAATAGGGCATGGACCATTGTGATTAGAGGGGCGAAGGAGCATTCTGATGACAATGGCATGGAGCATTGTGATGACAAGTGTCATCGAGCATTGTGATGACAGTGGTCATGAAGCATTGTGATGAATGTGGTCATGGATCATTGTGATGACAAGTGTCGTGGAGCATTTTGATGACAGGGTTCATAGAGCATTGTGATGACACGGTTATTTAATATTGTGTTGACCAGAATTCTGTAGCACTGTGATGAAAAGGGAATGGAGCATTGTGATTACAGGGGTCATGGAGCACTGTGATGACAATTGTTCTAGAACATTGTGAAGACAGGGATCATGGAGCATAGTGATGAAAGGGGCCATGGAGCATTGTGATGATAGGCGTCATGGGACATTGTGTTGACAGTGGTCCTGGAGCATTGTTAGAAAGGGAACATGGAGCAATTTGATTTCAGGGGCCATGAAAAATTGTGAATACATAGGCCATGGAGTATTCAGATGAATGTGGTCAAGGATCATTGTGACGACAAGTGTCCTGGAATATTGTGATGACACGGTTCATGGAGCATTGCGATGACAAGGGCCATGGCGAAATGTGAAGACAGGTGTAATGGGGCATTGTGATGACAGTGGTCATCTAGAATTGTGAAGAAAGATATCATGGAGCACTGGGATGACAGGGGCCATGGAGCATTGTGAAGACAGGGGTCAAGGGGCATTTTGATGACATGGCCATGGAACATTTTTATGACAAGAATTCGGGAGCATTGTGTTAAAAAGAGCATGGACCATTGTTATTAGAGGGGCCAAGGAGCATTCTGATGACAACGGCATGGAGCATTGTGATGACAAGCGTCATCGAGCATTGTGATGACAGTGGTCATGAAGCATTGTGATGAATGTGGTCATGGATCATTGTGATGACAAGTGTCGTGGAGCATTGTGATGACAGGGGTCATAGAGCATTGTGATGACACGGTTATGGAATATTGTGATGACCAGAATTCTGTAGCACTGTGATGAATAGGGAATGGAGCATTGTGATTACAGGGGTCATGGAGCATTGTGATGACAAATGTTCCAGAACATTGTGAAGACAGGGATCATGGAGCCTAGTGATGAAAGGGCCATGGAGCATTGTGATGACAGGCGTCATGGGACAATGTGTTGACAGTGGTCATGGAGCATTGTTAGAAAGGGAATATGGAGCAATTTGATTTCAGGGGCCATGAAAAATTGTGAATACATAGGCCATGGAGTATTCAGATGAAAGTGGTCAAGGATCATTGTGACGAAAAGTGTCCTGGAATATTGTGATGACACGGTTCATGCAGCATTGCGATGACAAGGGCCATGGCGAAATGTGAAGACAGGTGTCTTGGGGCATTGTGATGACAGTGGTCATCTAGAATTGTGAAGAAAGATATCATGGAGAACTGGGATGACAGGGGCCATGGAGCATTGTGATGACAGGGTCATGGGGCATTGTGATGACACGGCCATGGAACATTATGATGACAAGAATTCTGGAGCATTGTGATAAAAAGGGCCTGGACCATTGTGATTCGAGGGAACAAGGAGCATTCTAATGACAACGGCATGGAGCATTGTGATGACAAGGGTCATCGAGCATTGTGATGACAGTGGTCATGAAGCATTGTGATGAATGTGGTCATGGATCATTGTGATGACAAGTGTCGTGGAGCATTTTGATGACAGGGTTCATAGAGCATTGTGATGACACGGTTATGGAATATTGTGATGACCAGAATTCTGTAGCACTGTGATGAATAGGGAATGGAGCATTGTGATTACAGGGGTCATGGAGCATTGTGATGACATTTGTTCCAGAACATTGTGAAGACAGGGATCATGGAGCCTAGTGATGAAAGGGCCATGGAGCATTGTGATGACAGGCGTCATGGGACAATGTGTTGACAGTGGTCATGGAGCATTTTTAGAAAGGGAACATGGAGCAATTTGATTTCAGGGGACATGAAACATTGTGAATACATAGGCCATGGAGTATTCAGATGAATATGGTCAACGATCATTGGGACGAAATGTGTCCTGGAATATTGTGATGACACGGTTCATGGAGCATTGCGATGACATGGGCCATCGTGAAATGTGAAGACAGGTGTCATGGGGCACTGTGATGACAGTGGTCATCTAGAATTGTGAAGAAATATATCATGGTGCACTGGGATGACAGGGGCCATGGAGCATTGTGATGACAGGGGTCATGGTGCATTGTGATGACACGGCCATGGAACATTATGATGACAAGAATTCTGGAGCATTGTGATAAAAAGGGCATGGACCATTGTGATTAGAGGGGCCAAGGAGCATTCTGATGACAACGGCATGGAGCATTGTGATGACAAGGGTTATCGAGCATTGTGATGACAGTGGTCATGAAGCTTTGTGATGAATGTGGTCAGGGATCATTGTGATGACAAGTGTCGTGGAGCATTGTGATGACAGGGGTCATAGAGCATTGTGATGACACGGTTATGGAATTTTGTGATGACCAGAATTCTGTAGCACTGTGATGAAAAGGGAATGGAGCATTGTGATTACAGGGGTCAGGGAGCATTGTGATGACAATTGTTCTGGAACATTGTGAAGACAGGGATCATGGAGCATAGTGATGAAAGGGCCATGGAGCATTGTGATGACAGGCGTCATGGGACATTGTGTTGACAGTGGTCATGGAGCATTTTTAGAAAGGGAACATGGAGCAATTTGATTTCAGGGGCCATGAAAAATTGTGAATACATAGGCCATGGAGTATTCAGATGAATGTTGTCAAGGATCATTGTGACGACAATTGTCCTGGATTATTGTGATGACACGGTTCATGGAGCATTGTGATGACAAGTGTCATGGCGAAATGTGAAGACAGGTGTCATGGGGCATTGTGATGACAGTGGTCATCTAGAATTGTGAAGAAAGATATCATGGTGCACTGGGATGACAGGGGCCCTGGAGCATTGTGATGACAGGGGTCATGGGGCATTGTTATGACACGGCCATGGAACATTATAATGAAAAGAATTCTGGAGGATTGTGATAAATAGGGCATGGACCATTGTGATTAGAGGGGCCAAGGAGCATTCTGATGACAACGGCATGGAGCATTGTGATGACAAGGGTCATCGAGCATTGTGATGACAGTGGTCATGAAGCATTGTGATTAATGTGGTCATGGATCATTGTGATGACCAGTGTCGTGGAGCATTGTGATGACAGGGGTCATAGAGCATTGTGATGACACGGTTATGGAATATTGTGATGACCAGAATTCTGTAGCACTGTGATGAAAAGGGAGTGGAGAATTGTGATTACAGGGGTCATGGAGCATTGTGATGACAATTCTTCTAGAACATTGTGATGACAGGGATCATGGACCATAGTGATGAAAGGGGCCATGGAACATTGTGATGACAGGCGTCATGGGACAATGTGTTGACAGTGGTCATGGAGCATTGTTAGAAAGGGAACATGGAGCAATTTGATTTCAGGGGCCATGAAAAATTGTGAATACATAGGCCATGGAGTATTCAGATGAATGTGGTCAAGGATCATTGTGACGACAAGTGTCCTGGAATATTGTGATGACACGGTTCATGGAGCATTGCGATGACAAGGGCCATGGCGAAATGTGAAGACAGGTGTCATGGGGCATTGTGATGACAGTCATCATCTAGAATTGTGAAGAAAGATATCATGGAGCACTGGGATGACAGGGGCCATGGAACATTGTGATGACAGGGGTCATGGGGCATTGTGATGACACGGCCATGGAACATTATGATGACAAGAATTCTGGAGCATTGTGATAAAAGGGCATGGACCATTGTGATTAGAGGGGCCAAGGAGCATTCTGATGACAACGGCATGGAGCATTGTGATGACAAGTGTCATCGAGCATTGTGATGATAGTGGTCATGAAGCATTGTGATGAATGTGGTTATGGATCATTGTGATGACAAGTGTCGTGGAGCATTGTGATGACAGGGGTTATAGAGCATTGTGATGACACGGTTATGGAATATTGTGATGACCGGAATTCTGTAGCACTGTGATGAAAAGGGAATGGAGCATTGTGATTACAGGGGTCATGGAGCACTGTGATGACAATTGTTCTAGAACATTGTGAAGACAGGGATCATGGAGCATAGTGATGAAAGGGGCCATGGAGCATTGTGATGACAGGCGTCATGGGACAATGTGTTGACAGTGGTCATGGAGCATTGTTAGAAAGGGAACATGGAGCAATTTGATTTCAGGGGCCATGAAAAATTGTGAATATATAGGCCATGGAGTATTCAGATGAAAGTGGTCAAGGATCATTGTGACGAAAAGTGTCCTGGAATATTGTGATGACACGTTTCATGGAGCATTGCGATGACAAGGGCCATGGCGAAATGTGAAGACAGGTGTCATGGGGCATTGTGATGACAGTGGTCATCTAAAATTGTGAAGAAAGATATCATGGAGCACTGGGATGACAGGGGCCATGGAGCATTGTGATGACAGGGGTCATGGGGCATTGTGATGACACGGCCATATAACATTATGATGGCAAGTATTCTGGAGCATTGTGATAAAAAGGGCATGGACCATTGTGATTAGAGGGGCCAAGGAGCATTCTGATGACAATGGCATGGAGCATTGTGATGACAAGTGTCATCGAGCATTGTGATGACAGTGGTCATGAAGCATTGTGATGAATGTGGTGATGGATCATTGTGATGACAAATGTTGTGGAGAATTGTGATGACACGGTTATATAATATTGTGATGACCAGAATTCTGTAGCACAGTGATGAAAAGGGAATGGAGCATTGTGATTACAGGGGTCATGGAGCATTGTGATGACAATTGTTCTAGAACATTGTGATGACTGGGATCATGGAGCATAATGATTAAAGGGGTCATGGAGCATTGTGATGACACGCGTCATGGGACATTGTGTTAACAGTGGTCATGGAGCATTGTGAAGAATGGGAGCTTCGAGCAATTGGATTTCAGGGGCCATTAAAAATTGTGAATATATAGGCCATGGAGTATTCAGATGAATGTGGTCAAGGATCATTGTGACGACAAGTGTCCTGGAATATTGTGATGACACGGTTCATGGAGCATTGCGATGACAAGGGCCATGGCGAAATGTGAAGACAGGTGTCATGGGGCATTGTGATGACAGTGGTCATCTAGAATTGTGAAGAAAGATATCATGGAGCACTGGGATGACAGGGGCCATGGAGCATTGTGATGACAGGGGTCAAGGGGCATTGTGATGACCCAGCCATGGAATATTATGATGACAGGAATTCTGGAGCATTGTGATAAAATGGGCAAGGACCGTTGTGATTAGAGGGGCCACGGAGCATTCTGATGACAACGGCATGGAGCATTGTGATGACAAGTGTCATCGAGCAATGTGATGACAGTGGTCATGAAGAATTGTGATGAATGTGGTCATGGATCATTGTGATGACAAGTGTCGTGGAGCATTGTGATGACAGGCGTCTAGAGCATTGTGATGACACGGTTATGAAATATTGTGATGACCAGAATTCTGTAGCACTGTGATGAAAAGGGAATGGAGCATTGTGATTACAGGGGTCATGGAGCATTGTGATGACAATTGTTCTAGAACATTGTGATGACAGGGTTCATGGAGCATAGTGATGAAAAGGGCCATGGAGCATTGTGATGACAGGCATCATTGGACATTGTGTTGACAGTGGTCATGGAGCATTGTTAGAAAGGATACATGGAGCAATTTGATTTCAGGGGCCATGAAAAATTGTGAATACATAGGCCATGGAGTATGCAGATGAATGTGGTCAAGGATCATTGTGACGACAAGTGTCCTGGAATATTGTGATGACACGGTTCATGGAGCATTGCGATTACAAGGGCCATCGCGAAATGTGAAGACAGGTGTCATGGGGCATTGTGATGACAGTGGTCATCTAGAATTGTGAAGAAAGATATCATGGAGCACTGGGATGACAGGGGCCATGGAGCATTGTGATGACAGGGCTCATGGGGCACTGTGATGACACGGCCATGGAACATTATGATGACAAGAATTCTGGAGCATTGTGATAAAAGGGCATGGACCATTGTGATTAGAGGGGCCAAGGAGCATTCTGATGACAACGGCATGGAGCATTGTGATGACAAGTGTCATCGAACATTGTGATGATAGTGGTCATGAAGCATTGTGATGAATGTGGTTATGGATCATTGTGATAACAAGTGTCGTGGAGCATTGTGATGACAGGGGTTATAGAGCATTGTGATGACACGGTTATGGAATATTGTGATGACCGGAATTCTGTAGCACTGTGATGAAAACGGAATGGAGCATTGTGATTACAGGGGTCATGGAGCACTGTGATGACAATTGTTCTAGAACATTGTGAAGACAGGTAACATGGAGCATAGTGATGAAAGGGGCCATGGAGCATTGTGATGACAGGCGTCATGGGACATTGTGTTGACAGTAGTCATGGAGCAATGTTAGAAAGGGAACATGGAGCAATTTGATTTCAGGGGCCATGAAAAATTGTGAATACATAGGCCATGGAGTATTCAGATGAATGTGGTCAAGGATCATTGTGACGAAAAGTGTCCTGGAATATTGTGATGACACGGTTCATGGAGCATTGCCATGACAAGGGCCATGGCGAAATATGAAGACAGGTGTCATGGGGCATTGTGATGACAGTGGTCATTTAGAATTGTGAAGAAAGATATCATGGAGCACTGGGATGACAGGGGCCATGGAGCATTGTGATGACAGGGGTCATGGGGCATTGTGATGACACGGCCATGGAACATTATGATGACAAGAAGTCTGGAGCATTGTGATAAAAAGGGCATGGACCATTGTGATTAGAGGGGCCAAGTAGCATTCTGATGACAACGGCATGGAGCATTGTGATGACAAGGGTCATCGAGCATTGTGATGACAGTGGTCATGAAGCATTGTGATGAATGTGGTCATGGATCATTGTGATGACAAGTGTCGTGGAGCACTGTGATGACAGGGGTCATAGAGCATTGGGATGACACGGTTACGGAATATTGTGATGACCAGAATTCTGTAGCACTGTGATGAAAAGGGAATGGAGCATTGTGATTACAGGGGTCATGGAGCATTGTGATGACAATTGTTCTAGAACTTTGTGAAGACAGGTATCATGGAGCATAGTGATGAAAGGGGCCATGGAGCATTGTGATGACAGGCGTCATGGGACATTGTGTTGAGAGTGGTCATGGAGCATTGTTACAAAGTGAACATGGAGCAATTTGATTTCAGGAGCCATGAAAAATTGTGAATACCTAGGCCATGGAGTATTCAGATGAATGTGGTCAAGGATCATTGTGACGAGAAGTGTCCTGGAATATTGTGATGACACGGTTCATGGAGCATTGCGATGACAAGGGCCATGGCGAAATGTGAAGACAGGTGTCATGGGGCATTGTGATGACAGTCATCATCTAGAAATGTGAAGAAAGATATCATGGAGCACTGGGATGACAGGGGCCATGGAACATTGTGATGACAGGGGTCATGGGGCATTGTGAAGAATGTGGTCATGGATCATTGTGATGACAAGTGTCGTGGAGCATTTTGATGACAGGGTTCATAGAGCATTGTGATGACACGGTTATTTAATATTGTGTTGACCAGAATTCTGTAGCACTGTGATGAAAAGGGAATGGAGCATTGTGATTACAGCGGTCATGGAGCATTGTGATGAAAATTGTTCTAGAACATTGTGAAGACAGGGAACATGGAGCATAGTGATGAAAGGGGCCATGGAGCATTGTGATGACAGGCGTCATGGGACATTGTGTTGACAGTGGTCATGGAGCAATGTTAGAAAGGGAACATGGAGCAATTTGATTTCAGGGGCCATGAAAAATTGTGAATACATAGGCCATGGAGTATTCAGATGAATGTGGTCAAGGATCATTGTGACGAAATATGTCCTGGAATATTGTGATGGCACGGTTCATGGAGCATTGCCATGACAAGGGCCATGGCGAAATGTGAAGACAGGTGTCATGGGGCATTGTGATGACACAGCCATGGAACATTATGATGACAAGAAGTCTGGAGCATTGTTATAAATAGGGCATGGACCATTGTGATTAGAGGGGCGAAGGAGCATTCTGATGACAATGGCATGGAGCATTGTGATGACAAGGGTCATCGAGCATTGTGATGACAGTGGTCATGAAGCATTGTGATGAATGTGGTCATGGATCATTGTGATGACAAGTGTCGTGGAGCATTTTGATGACAGGGTTCATAGAGCATTGTGATGACACGGTTATTTAATATTGTGTTGACCAGAATTCTGTAGCACTGTGATGAAAAGGGAATGGAGCATTGTGATTACAGGGGTCATGGAGCACTGTGATGACAATTGTTCTAGAACATTGTGAAGACAGGGATCATGGAGCATAGTGATGAAAGGGGCCATGGAGCATTGTGATGATAGGCGTCATGGGACATTGTGTTGACAGTGGTCCTGGAGCATTGTTAGAAAGGGAACATGGAGCAATTTGATTTCAGGGGCCATGAAAAATTGTGAATACATAGGCCATGGAGTATTCAGATGAATGTGGTCAAGGATCATTGTGACGACAAGTGTCCTGGAATATTGTGATGACACGGTTCATGGAGCATTGCGATGACAAGGGCCATGGCGAAATGTGAAGACAGGTGTAATGGGGCATTGTGATGACAGTGGTCATCTAGAATTGTGAAGAAAGATATCATGGAGCACTGGGATGACAGGGGCCATGGAGCATTGTGAAGACAGGGGTCAAGGGGCATTTTGATGACATGGCCATGGAACATTTTTATGACAAGAATTCGGGAGCATTGTGTTAAAAAGAGCATGGACCATTGTTATTAGAGGGGCCAAGGAGCATTCTGATGACAACGGCATGGAGCATTGTGATGACAAGCGTCATCGAGAATTGTGATGACAGTGGTCATGAAGCATTGTGATGAATGTGGTCATGGATCATTGTGATGACAAGTGTCGTGGAGCATTGTGATGACAGGGGTCATAGAGCATTGTGATGACACGGTTATGGAATATTGTGATGACCAGAATTCTGTAGCACTGTGATGAATAGGGAATGGAGCATTGTGATTACAGGGGTCATGGAGCATTGTGATGACAAATGTTCCAGAACATTGTGAAGACAGGGATCATGGAGCCTAGTGATGAAAGGGCCATGGAGCATTGTGATGACAGGCGTCATGGGACAATGTGTTGACAGTGGTCATGGAGCATTGTTAGAAAGGGAATATGGAGCAATTTGATTTCAGGGGCCATGAAAAATTGTGAATACATAGGCCATGGAGTATTCAGATGAAAGTGGTCAAGGATCATTGTGACGAAAAGTGTCCTGGAATATTGTGATGACACGGTTCATGCAGCATTGCGATGACAAGGGCCATGGCGAAATGTGAAGACAGGTGTCTTGGGGCATTGTGATGACAGTGGTCATCTAGAATTGTGAAGAAAGATATCATGGAGAACTGGGATGACAGGGGCCATGGAGCATTGTGATGACAGGGTCATGGGGCATTGTGATGACACGGCCATGGAACATTATGATGACAAGAATTCTGGAGCATTGTGATAAAAAGGGCCTGGACCATTGTGATTCGAGGGAACAAGGAGCATTCTAATGACAACGGCATGGAGCATTGTGATGACAAGGGTCATCGAGCATTGTGATGACAGTGGTCATGAAGCATTGTGATGAATGTGGTCATGGATCATTGTGATGACAAGTGTCGTGGAGCATTTTGATGACAGGGTTCATAGAGCATTGTGATGACACGGTTATGGAATATTGTGATGACCAGAATTCTGTAGCACTGTGATGAATAGGGAATGGAGCATTGTGATTACAGGGGTCATGGAGCATTGTGATGACATTTGTTCCAGAACATTGTGAAGACAGGGATCATGGAGCCTAGTGATGAAAGGGCCATGGAGCATTGTGATGACAGGCGTCATGGGACAATGTGTTGACAGTGGTCATGGAGCATTTTTAGAAAGGGAACATGGAGCAATTTGATTTCAGGGGACATGAAACATTGTGAATACATAGGCCATGGAGTATTCAGATGAATATGGTCAACGATCATTGGGACGAAATGTGTCCTGGAATATTGTGATGACACGGTTCATGGAGCATTGCGATGACATGGGCCATCGTGAAATGTGAAGACAGGTGTCATGGGGCACTGTGATGACAGTGGTCATCTAGAATTGTGAAGAAATATATCATGGTGCACTGGGATGACAGGGGCCATGGAGCATTGTGATGACAGGGGTCATGGTGCATTGTGATGACACGGCCATGGAACATTATGATGACAAGAATTCTGGAGCATTGTGATAAAAAGGGCATGGACCATTGTGATTAGAGGGGCCAAGGAGCATTCTGATGACAACGGCATGGAGCATTGTGATGACAAGGGTTATCGAGCATTGTGATGACAGTGGTCATGAAGCTTTGTGATGAATGTGGTCAGGGATCATTGTGATGACAAGTGTCCTGGAGCATTGTGATGACAGGGGTCATAGAGCATTGTGATGACACGGTTATGGAATTTTGTGATGACCAGAATTCTGTAGCACTGTGATGAAAAGGGAATGGAGCATTGTGATTACAGGGGTCAGGGAGCATTGTGATGACAATTGTTCTGGAACATTGTGAAGACAGGGATCATGGAGCATAGTGATGAAAGGGCCATGGAGCATTGTGATGACAGGCGTCATGGGACATTGTGTTGACAGTGGTCATGGAGCATTTTTAGAAAGGGAACATGGAGCAATTTGATTTCAGGGGCCATGAAAAATTGTGAATACATAGGCCATGGAGTATTCAGATGAATGTTGTCAAGGATCATTGTGACGACAATTGTCCTGGATTATTGTGATGACACGGTTCATGGAGCATTGTGATGACAAGTGTCATGGCGAAATGTGAAGACAGGTGTCATGGGGCATTGTGATGACAGTGGTCATCTAGAATTGTGAAGAAAGATATCATGGTGCACTGGGATGACAGGGGCCCTGGAGCATTGTGATGACAGGGGTCATGGGGCATTGTTATGACACGGCCATGGAACATTATAATGAAAAGAATTCTGGAGGATTGTGATAAATAGGGCATGGACCATTGTGATTAGAGGGGCCAAGGAGCATTCTGATGACAACGGCATGGAGCATTGTGATGACAAGGGTCATCGAGCATTGTGATGACAGTGGTCATGAAGCATTGTGATTAATGTGGTCATGGATCATTGTGATGACCAGTGTCGTGGAGCATTGTGATGACAGGGGTCATAGAGCATTGTGATGACACGGTTATGGAATATTGTGATGACCAGAATTCTGTAGCACTGTGATGAAAAGGGAGTGGAGAATTGTGATTACAGGGGTCATGGAGCATTGTGATGACAATTCTTCTAGAACATTGTGATGACAGGGATCATGGACCATAGTGATGAAAGGGGCCATGGAACATTGTGATGACAGGCGTCATGGGACAATGTGTTGACAGTGGTCATGGAGCATTGTTAGAAAGGGAACATGGAGCAATTTGATTTCAGGGGCCATGAAAAATTGTGAATACATAGGCCATGGAGTATTCAGATGAATGTGGTCAAGGATCATTGTGACGACAAGTGTCCTGGAATATTGTGATGACACGGTTCATGGAGCATTGCGATGACAAGGGCCATGGCGAAATGTGAAGACAGGTGTCATGGGGCATTGTGATGACAGTCATCATCTAGAATTGTGAAGAAAGATATCATGGAGCACTGGGATGACAGGGGCCATGGAACATTGTGATGACAGGGGTCATGGGGCATTGTGATGACACGGCCATGGAACATTATGATGACAAGAATTCTGGAGCATTGTGATAAAAGGGCATGGACCATTGTGATTAGAGGGGCCAAGGAGCATTCTGATGACAACGGCATGGAGCATTGTGATGACAAGTGTCATCGAGCATTGTGATGATAGTGGTCATGAAGCATTGTGATGAATGTGGTTATGGATCATTGTGATGACAAGTGTCGTGGAGCATTGTGATGACAGGGGTTATAGAGCATTGTGATGACACGGTTATGGAATATTGTGATGACCGGAATTCTGTAGCACTGTGATGAAAAGGGAATGGAGCATTGTGATTACAGGGGTCATGGAGCACTGTGATGACAATTGTTCTAGAACATTGTGAAGACAGGGATCATGGAGCATAGTGATGAAAGGGGCCATGGAGCATTGTGATGACAGGCGTCATGGGACAATGTGTTGACAGTGGTCATGGAGCATTGTTAGAAAGGGAACATGGAGCAATTTGATTTCAGGGGCCATGAAAAATTGTGAATATATAGGCCATGGAGTATTCAGATGAAAGTGGTCAAGGATCATTGTGACGAAAAGTGTCCTGGAATATTGTGATGACACGTTTCATGGAGCATTGCGATGACAAGGGCCATGGCGAAATGTGAAGACAGGTGTCATGGGGCATTGTGATGACAGTGGTCATCTAAAATTGTGAAGAAAGATATCATGGAGCACTGGGATGACAGGGGCCATGGAGCATTGTGATGACAGGGGTCATGGGGCATTGTGATGACACGGCCATATAACATTATGATGGCAAGTATTCTGGAGCATTGTGATAAAAAGGGCATGGACCATTGTGATTAGAGGGGCCAAGGAGCATTCTGATGACAATGGCATGGAGCATTGTGATGACAAGTGTCATCGAGCATTGTGATGACAGTGGTCATGAAGCATTGTGATGAATGTGGTGATGGATCATTGTGATGACAAATGTTGTGGAGAATTGTGATGACACGGTTATATAATATTGTGATGACCAGAATTCTGTAGCACAGTGATGAAAAGGGAATGGAGCATTGTGATTACAGGGGTCATGGAGCATTGTGATGACAATTGTTCTAGAACATTGTGATGACTGGGATCATGGAGCATAATGATTAAAGGGGTCATGGAGCATTGTGATGACACGCGTCATGGGACATTGTGTTAACAGTGGTCATGGAGCATTGTGAAGAATGGGAGCTTCGAGCAATTGGATTTCAGGGGCCATTAAAAATTGTGAATATATAGGCCATGGAGTATTCAGATGAATGTGGTCAAGGATCATTGTGACGAAATGTGTCCTGGAATATTGTGATGACACGGTTCATGGAGCATTGCGATAACAAGGGCCAGGGCGAAATGTGAAGAGAGGTGTCATGGGGCATTGTGATGACAGTGGTCATCTAGAATTGTGAAGAAAGATATCATGGAGCACTGGGATGACAGGGGCCATGGAGCATTGTGATGACAGGGGTCAAGGGGCATTGTGATGACCCAGCCATGGAATATTATGATGACAGGAATTCTGGAGCATTGTGATAAAATGGGCAAGGACCGTTGTGATTAGAGGGGCCACGGAGCATTCTGATGACAACGGCATGGAGCATTGTGATGACAAGTGTTATCGAGCAATGTGATGACAGTGGTCATGAATAATTGTGATGAATGTGGTCATGGATCATTGTGATGACAAGTGTCGTGGAGCATTGTGATGACAGGCGTCTAGAGCATTGTGATGACACGGTTATGAAATATTGTGATGACCAGAATTCTGTAGCACTGTGATGAAAAGGGAATGGAGCATTGTGATTACAGGGGTCATGGAGCATTGTGATGACAATTGTTCTAGAACATTGTGATGACAGGGTTCATGGAGCATAGTGATGAAAAGGGCCATGGAGCATTGTGATGACAGGCATCATTGGACATTGTGTTGACAGTGGTCATGGAGCATTGTTAGAAAGGATACATGGAGCAATTTGATTTCAGGGGCCATGAAAAATTGTGAATACATAGGCCATGGAGTATGCAGATGAATGTGGTCAAGGATCATTGTGACGACAAGTGTCCTGGAATATTGTGATGACACGGTTCATGGAGCATTGCGATTACAAGGGCCATCGCGAAATGTGAAGACAGGTGTCATGGGGCATTGTGATGACAGTGGTCATCTAGAATTGTGAAGAAAGATATCATGGAGCACTGGGATGACAGGGGCCATGGAGCATTGTGATGACAGGGCTCATGGGGCACTGTGATGACACGGCCATGGAACATTATGATGACAAGAATTCTGGAGCATTGTGATAAATAGGGCATGGACCATTGTGATTAGAGGGGCCAAGGAGCATTCTGATGACAACGGCATGGAGCATTGTGATGACAAGTGTCATCGAACATTGTGATGATAGTGGTCATGAAGCATTGTGATGAATGTGGTTATGGATCATTGTGATAACAAGTGTCGTGGAGCATTGTGATGACAGGGGTTATAGAGCATTGTGATGACACGGTTATGGAATATTGTGATGACCGGAATTCTGTAGCACTGTGATGAAAACGGAATGGAGCATTGTGATTACAGGGGTCATGGAGCACTGTGATGACAATTGTTCTAGAACATTGTGAAGACAGGGAACATGGAGCATAGTGATGAAAGGGGCCATGGAGCATTGTGATGACAGGCGTCATGGGACATTGTGTTGACAGTAGTCATGGAGCAATGTTAGAAAGGGAACATGGAGCAATTTGATTTCAGGGGCCATGAAAAATTGTGAATACATAGGCCATGGAGTATTCAGATGAATGTGGTCAAGGATCATTGTGACGAAAAGTGTCCTGGAATATTGTGATGACACGGTTCATGGAGCATTGCCATGACAAGGGCCATGGCGAAATGTGAAGACAGGTGTCATGGGGCATTGTGATGACAGTGGTCATCTAGAATTGTGAAGAAAGATATCATGGAGCACTGGGATGACAGGGGCCATGGAGCATTGTGATGACAGGGGTCATGGGGCATTGTGATGACACGGCCATGGAACATTATGATGACAAGAAGTCTGGAGCATTGTGATAAAAAGGGCATGGACCATTGTGATTAGAGGGGCCAAGGAGCATTCTGATGACAACGGCATGGAGCATTGTGATGACAAGTGTCATCGAGCATTGTGATGACAGTGGTCATGAAGCATTGTGATGAATGTGGTCATGGATCATTGTGATGACAAGTGTCGTGGAGCATTGTGATGACAGGGGTCATAGAGCATTGTGATGACACAGTTATGGAATATTGTGATGACCAGAATTCTGTAGCACTGTGATGAAAAGGGAATGGAGCATTGTGATTACAGGGGTCATGGAGCATTGTGATGACAAATGTTCTAGAATATTGTGAAGACAGTGATCATGGAGCATAGTGATGAAAGGGGCCATGGAGGATTGTGAAGACAGGCGTCATGGGACAATGTGTTGACAGTGGTCATGGAGCATTGTTAGAAAGGGAATATGGAGCAATTTGATTTCAGGGGCCATGAAAAATTGTGAATACATAGGCCATGGAGAATTCAGATGAATGTGGTCAAGGATCATTGTGACGAAAAGTGTACTGGAATATTGTGATGACACGGTTCATGGAGCATTGCGATGACAAGGGCCATGGCGAAATGTGAAGACAGGTGTCATGGGGCTTTGTGATGACAGTGGTCATCTAGAATTGTGAAGAAAGATATCATGGAGCAGTGGGATGACAGGGGACAATAAGCATTGTGATGACAGGGGTCATGAGGCATTGTGATGACACGGCCATGGAACATTATGATGACAAGTATTCTGGAGCATTGTGATAAAAAGAGCATGGAGCATTGTGATTAGAGGGGACAAGGAGCATTCTGATGACAACGGCATGGAGCATTGTGATGACAAGGTTCATCGAGCATTGTGATGACAGTGGTCATGAAGCATTGTGATGAATGTGGTCATGGATCATTGTGATGACAACTGTCGTGGAGCATTGTGATGACAGGGGTCATTGAGCATTGTGATGACACGGTTATGGAATATTGTGATGACCAGAATTCTGTAGCACTGTGATGAAAAGGGAATGGAGAATTATGATTACAGGGGTCATGGAGCATTGTGATGACAATTGTTCTAGAACATTGTGATGACAGGGATCATGGAGCATAGTGATGAAAGGGGCAATGGAGCATTGTGATGACAGGCGTCATGGGACAATGTGTTGACAGTGGTCATGGAGCATTGTTAGAAAGGGAACATGGAGCAATTTGATTTCAGGGGCCATGAAAAATTGTGAATACATAGGCCATGGAGTATTCAGATCAATGTGGTCATGGATCATTGTGATGACAAGTGTCGTGGAGCATTGTGATGACAGGGGTCATAGAGCATTGTGATGACATGGTTATGGAATATTGTGATGACCAGAATTCTGTAGCACTGTGATGAAAAGCGAATGGAGCATTGTGATTACAGGGGTCAAGAAGCATTGTGATAACAATTGTTCAAGAACATTGTGATGACAGGGATCATGGAGCATAGTGATGAAAGGGGCCATGGAGCATTGTGATGACAGGCGTCATGGGACAATGTGTTGACAGTGGTCATGGAGCATTGTTAGAAAGGGAACATGGAGCAATTTGATTTCAGGGGCCATGAAAAATTGTGAATACATAGGCCATGGAGTATTCAGATGAATGTGGTCAAGGATCATTGTGACGACAAGTGTCCTGGAATATTGTGATGACACGGTTCATGAAGCATTGCGATGACAAGGGCCATGGCGAAATGTGAAGACAGGTGTCTTGGGGCTTTGTGATGACAGTGGTCATTTAGAATTGTGAAGAAAGATATCATGGAGCAGTGGGATGACAGGGGCCATGGAGCATTGTGATGACAGGGGTCATGGGGCATTGTGATGACACAGCCATGGAACATTATGATGACAAGAATTCTGGAGCATTGTGATAAATAGGGCATGGACCATTGTGACTAGAGGGGCCAAGGAGCATTCTGATGACAACGGCATGGAGCATTGTGATGACAAGGGTCATCGAGCATTGTGATGACAGTGGTCATGAAGCAATGTGATGAAAGTGGTCATGGAGCATTGTGATGACAAGTGTCGTGGAGCATTGTGATGACAGGGGTCATAGAGCATTGTGATGACACGGTTATGAAATATTGTGATGACCAGAATTCTGTAGCACTGTGATGAAAAGGGAATGGAGCATTGTGATTACAGGTGTCATGGAGCATTGTGATGACAATTGTTCTAGAACATTGTGAAGACAGGGATCATGGAGCATAGTGATGAAAGGGGCCATGGAGCATTGTGATGACAGGCGTCATGGGACAATGTGCTGACAGTGGTCATGGAGCATTGTTAGAAAGGGAATATGGAGCAATTTGATTTCAGGGGCCATGAAAAATTGTGAATACATAGGCCATGGAGTATTCAGATGAATGTGGTCAAGGATCATTGTGACGACAAGTGTCCTGGAATATTGTGATGACACGGTTCATGGAGCATTGCGATGACAAGGGCCATGGCGAAATGTGAAGACAGGTGTCATGGGGCATTGTGATGACAGTGGTCATCTAAAATTGTGAAGAAAGATATCATGGAGCACTGGGATGACAGGGGCCATGGAGCATTGTGATGACAGGGGTCATGGGGCATTGTGATGACACGGCCATATAACATTATGATGGCAAGTATTCTGGAGCATTGTGATAAAAAGGGCATGGATCATTGTGATTAGAGGGGCCAAGGAGCATTCTGATGACAACGGCATGGAGCATTGTGATGACAAGTGTCATCGAGCATTGTGATGACAGTGGTCATGAAGCATTGTGATGAATGTGGTCATGGATCATTGTGATGACAAGTGTCGTGGAGCATTGTGATGACAGAGGTCATAGAGCATTGTGATGACATGGTTATGGAATATTGTGATGACCAGAATTCAGTAGCACTGTGATGAAAAGCGAATGGAGCATTGTGATTACAGGGGTCAAGAAGCATTGTGATAACAATTGTTCTAGAACATTGTGATGACAGGGATCATGGAGCATAGTGATGAAAGGGGCCATGGAGCATTGTGATGACAGGCGTCATGGGACAATGTGTTGACAGTGGTCATGGAGCATTGTTAGAAAGGGAACATGGAGCAATTTGATTTCAGGGGCCATGAAAAATTGTGAATACATAGGCCATGGAGTATTCAGATGAATGTGGTCAAGGATCATTGTGACGACAAGTGTCCTGGAATATTGTGATAACACGGTTCATGGAGCATTGTGATGACAAGGGCCATGGCGAAATGTGAAGACAGGTGTCATGGGGCATTGTGATGACAGTGGTCATCTAGAATTGTGAAGAAAGATATCATGGAGCACTGGGATGACAGGGGCCATGGAGCATTGTGATGACAGGGGTCATGGGGCATTGTGATGACACGGCCATGGAACATTATGATGACAAGAATTCTGGAGCATTGTGATAAAAAGGGCATGGACCATTGTGATTAGAGGGGCCATGGAGCATTCTGATGACAACGGCATGGAGCATTGTGATGACAAGGGTCATCCAGCATCGTGATGACAGTGGTCATGAAGCATTGTGATGAATGTGGTGATGGATCATTGTGATGACAAATGTTGTGGAGAATTGTGATGACACGGCTATATAATATTGTGATGACCAGAATTCTGTAGCTCAGTGATGAAAAGGGAATGGAGCATTGTGATTACAGGGTTCATGGAGCATTGTGATGACAATTGTTTTAGAACATTGTGATGACTGGGATCATGGAGCATAATGATTAAAGGGGTCATGGAGCATTGTGATGACACGCGTCATGGGACATTGTGTTAACAGTGGTCATGGAGCATTGTGAAGAATGGGAGCTTCGAGCAATTGGATTTCAGGGGCCATTAAAAATTGTGAATATATAGGCCATGGAGTATTCAGATGAATGTGGTCAAGGATCATTGTGACGACAATTGTCCTGGAATATTGTGATGACACGGTTCATGGAGCATTGCGATGACAAGGGCCATGGCAAAATGTGAAGACAGGTGTCATGGGGCTTTGTGAAGACAGTGGTCATCTAGAATTGTGAAGAAAGATATCATGGAGCACTGGGATGACAGGGGCCATGGAGCATTGTGATGACAGGGGTCAAGGGGCATTGTGATGACCCGGCCATGGAATATTATGATGACAGGTATTCTGGAGCATTGTGATAAAATGGGCAAGGACCGTTGTGATTAGAGGGGCCACGGAGCATTCTGATGACAACGGCATGGAGCATTGTGATGACAAGGGTCATCGAGCAATGTGATGACAGTTGTCATGAAGCATTGTGATGAATGTGGTCATGGATCATTGTGATGACAAGTGTCGTGGAGCATTGTGATGACAGGCGTCTAGAGCATTGTGATGACACGGTTATGGAATATTGTGA
Organism: Eschrichtius robustus; assembly: GCF_028021215.1. Classification (NCBI taxonomy): domain Eukaryota; kingdom Metazoa; phylum Chordata; class Mammalia; order Artiodactyla; family Eschrichtiidae; genus Eschrichtius; species Eschrichtius robustus. The sequence continues at coordinate 2,752,287 of NW_027175249.1, read as the reverse complement.
TGACCAGAATTCTGTAGCACTGTGATGAAAAGGGAATGGAGCATTGTGATTACAGGGGTCATGGAGCATTGTGATGACAATTGTTCTAGAACATTGTGATGACAGGGATCATGGAGCATAGTGATGAAAAGGGCCATGGAGCATTGTGATGACAGGCATCATGGGACATTGTGTTGACAGTGGTCATGGAGCATTGTTAGAAAGGGAACATGGAGCAATTTGATTTCAGGGGCCATGAAAAATTGTGAATACATAGGCCATGGAGTATGCAGATGAATGTGGTCAAGGATCATTGTGACGACAAGTGTCCTGGAATATTGTGATGACACGGTTCATGAAGCATTGCGATGACAAGGGCCATCGCGAAATGTGAAGACAGGTGTCATGGGGCATTGTGATGACAGTGGTCATCTAGAATTGTGAAGAAAGATATCATGGAGCACTGGGATGACAGGGGCCATGGAGCATTGTGATGACAGGGCTCATGGGGCATTGCGATGACACGGCCATGGAACATTATGATGACAAGAATTCTGGAGCATTGTGATAAAAATGTCATGGACCATTGTGATTAGAGGGGCCAAGTAGCATTCTGATGACAACGGCATGGAGCATTGTGATGACAAGGGTCATCGAGCATTGTGATGACAGTGGTCATGAAGCATTGTGATGAATGTGGTCATGGATCATTGTGATGACAAGTGTCGTGGAGCACTGTGATGACAGGGGTCATAGGGCATTGGGATGACACGGTTACGGAATATTGTGTTGACCAGAATTCTGTAGCACTGTGATGAAAAGGGAATGGAGCATTGTGATTACAGGGGTCATGGAGCATTGTGATGACAATTGTTCTAGAACTTTGTGAAGACAGGTATCATGGAGCATAGTGATGAAAGGGGCCATGGAGCATTGTAATGACAGGCGTCATGGGACAATGTGTTGAGAGTGGTCATGGAGCATTGTTACAAAGTAAACATGGAGCAATTTGATTTCAGGAGCCATGAAAAATTGTGAATACCTAGGCCATGGAGTATTCAGATGAATGTGGTCAAGGATCATTGTGACGAGAAGTGTCCTGGAATATTGTGATGACACGGTTCATGGAGCATTGCGATGACAAGGGCCATGGCGAAATGTGAAGACAGGTGTCATGGGGCATTGTGATGACAGTCATCATCTAGAATTGTGAAGAAAGATATCATGGAGCACTGGGATGACAGGGGCCATGGAACATTGTGATGACAGGGGTCATGGGGCATTGTGAAGAATGTGGTCATGGATCATTGTGATGACAAGTGTCGTGGAGCATTTTGATGACAGGGTTCATAGAGCATTGTGATGACACGGTTATTTAATATTGTGTTGACCAGAATTCCGTAGCACTGTGATGAAAAGGGAATGGAGCATTGTGATTACAGCGGTCATGGAGCATTGTGATGAAAATTGTTCTAGAACATTGTGAAGACAGGGAACATGGAGCATAGTGATGAAAGGGGCCATGGAGCATTGTGATGACAGGCGTCATGGGACATTGTGTTGACAGTGGTCATGGAGCAATGTTAGAAAGGGTACATGGAGCAATTTGATTTCAGGGGCCATGAAAAATTGTGAATACATAGGCCATGGAGTATTCAGATGAATGTGGTCAAGGATCATTGTGACGAAATATGTCCTGGAATATTGTGATGACACGGTTCATGGAGCATTGCCATGACAAGGGCCATGGCGAAATGTGAAGACAGGTGTCATGGGGCATTGTGATGACACGGCCATGGAACATTATGATGACAAGAAGTCTGGAGCATTGTTATAAATAGGGCATGGACCATTGTGATTAGAGGGGCCAAGGAGCATTCTGATGACAATGGCATGGAGCATTGTGATGACAAGTGTCATCGAGCATTGTGATGAGAGTGGTCATGAAGCATTGTGATGAATGTGGTCATGGATCATTGTGATGACAAGTGTCGTGGAGCATTTTGATGACAGGGTTCATAGAGCATTGTGATGACACGGTTATTTAATATTGTGTGACCAGAATTGTGTAGCACTGTGATGAAAAGTGAATGGAGCATTGTGATTACAGGGGTCATGGAGCACTGTGATGACAATTGTTCTAGAACATTGTGAAGACAGGGATCATGGAGCATAGTGATGAAAGGGGCCATGGAGCATTGTGATGATAGGCGTCATGGGACATTGTGTTGACAGTGGTCCTGGAGCATTGTTAGAAAGGGAACATGGAGCAATTTGATTTCAGGTGCCATGAAAAATTGTGAATACATAGGCCATGGAGTATTCAGATGAATGTGGTCAAGGATCATTGTGACGACAAGTGTCCTGGAATATTGTGATGACACGGTTCATGGAGCATTGCGATGACAAGTGCCATGGCGAAATGTGAAGACAGGTGTAATGGGGCATTGTGATGACAGTGGTCATCTAGAATTGTGAAGAAAGATATCATGGAGCACTGGGATGACAGGGGCCATGGAGCATTGTGAAGACAGGGGTCATGGGGCATTTTGATGACATGGCCATGGAACATTTTTATGACAAGAATTCGGGAGCATTGTGTTAAAAAGAGCATGGACCATTGTTATTAGAGGGGCCAAGGAGCATTCTGATGACAACGGCATGGAGCATTGTGATGACAAGCGTCATCGAGCATTGTGATGACAGTGGTCATGAAGCATTGTGATTAATGTGGTCATGGATCATTGTGATGACAAGTGTCGTGGAGCATTGTGATGACAGGGGTCATAGAGCATTGTGATGACACGGTTATGGAATATTGTGATGACCAGAATTCTGTAGCACTGTGATGAATAGGGAATGGAGCATTGTGATTACAGGGGTCATGGAGCATTGTGATGACAAATGTTCCAGAACATTGTGAAGACAGGGATCATGGAGCCTAGTGATGAAAGGGCCATGGAGCATTGTGATGACAGGCGTCATGGGACAATGTGTTCACAGTGGTCATGGAGCATTGTTAGAAAGGGAAAATGGAGCAATTTGATTTCAGGGGCCATGAAAAATTGTGAATACATAGGCCATGGAGTATTCAGATGAAAGTGGTCAAGGATCATTGTGACGAAAAGTGTCCTGGAATATTGTGATGACACGGTTCATGCAGCATTGCGATGACAAGGGCCATGGCGAAATGTGAAGACAGGTGTCTTGGGGCATTGTGATGACAGTGGTCATCTAGAATTGTGAAGAAAGATATCATGGAGAACTGGGATGACAGGGGCCATGGAGCATTGTGATGACAGGGTCATGGGGCATTGTGATGACACGGCCATGGAATATTATGATGACAAGAATTATGGAGCATTGTGTTAAAAAGGGCATGGACCATTGTGATTCGAGGGAACAAGGAGCATTCTGATGACAACGGCATGGAGCATTGTGATGACAAGGGTCATCGAGCATTGTGATGACAGTGGTCATGAAGCATTGTGATGAATGTGGTCATGGATCATTGTGATGACAAGTGTCGTGGAGCATTGTGATGACAGGGGTCATAGAGCATTGTGATGACACGGTTATGGAATATTGTGATGACCAGAATTCTGTAGCACTGTGATGAATAGGGAATGGAGCATTGTGATTACAGGGGTCATGGAGCATTGTGATGACAATTGTTCCAGAACATTGTGAAGACAGGGATCATGGAGCCTAGTGATGAAAGGGCCATGGAGCATTGTGATGACAGGCGTCATGGGACAATGTGTTGACAGTGGTCATGGAGCATTTTTAGAAAGGGAACATGGAGCAATTTGATTTCAGGGGACATGAAACATTGTGAATACATAGGCCATGGAGTATTCAGATGAATATGGTCAACGATCATTGGGACGAAATGTGTCCTGGAATATTGTGATGACACGGTTCATGGAGCATTGCGATGACATGGGCCATCGTGAAATGTGAAGACAGGTGTCATGGGGCACTGTGATGACAGTGGTCATCTAGAATTGTGAAGAAATATATCATGGTGCACTGGGATGACAGGGGCCATGGAGCAATGTGATGACAGGGGTCATGGTGCATTGTGATGACACGGCCATGGAACATTATGATGACAAGAATTCTGGAGCATTGTGATAAAAAGGGCATGGACCATTGTGATTAGAGGGGCCAAGGAGCATTCTGATGACAACGGCATGGAGCATTGTGATGACAAGGGTTATCGAGCATTGTGATGACAGTGGTCATGAAGCTTTGTGATGAATGTGGTCAGGGATCATTGTGATGACAAGTGTCGTGGAGCATTGTGATGACAGGGGTCATAGAGCATTGTGATGACACGGTTATGGAATATTGTGATGACCAGAATTCTGTAGCACTGTGATGAAAAGGGAGTGGAGAATTGTGATTACAGGGGTCAGGGAGCATTGTGATGACAATTCTTCTAGAACATTGTGATGACAGGGATCATGGACCATAGTGATGAAAGGGCCATGGAGCATTGTGATGACAGGCGTCATGGGACATTGTGTTGACAGTGGTCATGGAGCATTTTTAGAAAGGGAACATGGAGCAATTTGATTTCAGGGGCCATGAAAAATTGTGAATACATAGGCCATGGAGTATTCAGATGAATGTTGTCAAGGATCATTGTGACGACAATTGTCCTGGATTATTGTGATGACACGGTTCATGGAGCATTGTGATGACAAGGGTCATGGCGAAATGTGAAGACAGGTGTCATGGGGCATTGTGATGACAGTGGTCATTTAGAATTGTGAAGAAAGATATCATGGTGCACTGGGATGACAGGGGCCCTGGAGCATTGTGATGACAGGGGTCATGGGGCATTGTTATGACACGGCCATGGAACATTATAATGAAAAGAATTCTGGAGCATTGTGATAAATAGGGCATGGACCATTGTGATTAGAGGGGCCAAGGAGCATTCTGATGACAACGGCATGGAGCATTGTGATGACAAGGGTCATCGAGCATTGTGATGACAGTGGTCATGAAGCATTGTGATTAATGTGGTCATGGATCATTGTGATGACCAGTGTCGTGGAGCATTGTGATGACAGGGGTCATAGAGCATTGTGATGACACGGTTATGGAATATTGTGATGACCAGAATTCTGTAGCACTGTGATGAAAAGGGAGTGGAGAATTGTGATTACAGGGGTCATGGAGCATTGTGATGACAATTCTTCTAGAACATTGTGATGACAGGGATCATGGACCATAGTGATGAAAGGGGCCATGGAACATTGTGATGACAGGCGTCATGGGACAATGTGTTGACAGTGGTCATGGAGCATTTTTAGAAAGGGAACATGGAGCAATTTGATTTCAGGGGCCATGAAAAATTGTGAATACATAGGCCATGGAGTATTCAGATGAATGTGGTCAAGGATCATTGTGACGACAAGTGTCCTGGAATATTGTGATGACACGGTTCATGGAGCATTGCGATGACAAGGGCCATGGCGAAATGTGAAGACAGGTGTCATGGGGCATTGTGATGACAGTCATCATCTAGAATTGTGAAGAAAGATATCATGGAGCACTGGGATGACAGGGGCCATGGAACATTGTGATGACAGGGGTCATGGGGCATTGTGATGACACGGCCATGGAACATTATGATGACAAGAATTCTGGAGCATTGTGATAAAAGGGCATGGACCATTGTGATTAGAGGGGCCAAGGAGCATTCTGATGACAACGGCATGGAGCATTGTGATGACAAGTGTCATCGAGCATTGTGATGATAGTGGTCATGAAGCATTGTGATGAATGTGGTTATGGATCATTGTGATGACAAGTGTCGTGGAGCATTGTGATGACAGGGGTTATAGAGCATTGTGATGACACGGTTATGGAATATTGTGATGACCGGAATTCTGTAGCACTGTGATGAAAAGGGAATGGAGCATTGTGATTACAGGGGTCATGGAGCACTGTGATGACAATTGTTCTAGAACATTGTGAAGACAGGGATCATGGAGCATAGTGATGAAAGGGGCCATGGAGCATTGTGATGACAGGCGTCATGGGACAATGTGTTGACAGTGGTCATGGAGCATTGTTAGAAAGGGAACATGGAGCAATTTGATTTCAGGGGCCATGAAAAATTGTGAATATATAGTCCATGGAGTATTCAGATGAAAGTGGTCAAGGATCATTGTGACGAAAAGTGTCCTGGAATATTGTGATGACACGTTTCATGGAGCATTGCGATGACAAGGGCCATGGCGAAATGTGAAGACAGGTGTCATGGGGCATTGTGATGACAGTGGTCATCTAAAATTGTGAAGAAAGATATCATGGAGCACTGGGATGACAGGGGCCATGGAGCATTGTGATGACAGGGGTCATGGGGCATTGTGATGACACGGCCATATAACATTATGATGGCAAGTATTCTGGAGCATTGTGATAAAAAGGGCATGGACCATTGTGATTAGAGGGGCCAAGGAGCATTCTGATGACAATGGCATGGAGCATTGTGATGACAAGTGTCATCGAGCATTGTGATGACAGTGGTCATGAAGCATTGTGATGAATGTGGTGATGGATCATTGTGATGACAAATGTTGTGGAGAATTGTGATGACACGGTTATATAATATTGTGATGACCAGAATTCTGTAGCACAGTGATGAAAAGGGAATGGAGCATTGTGATTACAGGGGTCATGGAGCATTGTGATGACAATTGTTCTAGAACATTGTGATGACTGGGATCATGGAGCATAATGATTAAAGGGGTCATGGAGCATTGTGATGACACGCGTCATGGGACATTGTGTTAACAGTGGTCATGGAGCATTGTGAAGAATGGGAGCTTCGAGCAATAGGATTTCAGGGGCCATTAAAAATTGTGAATATATAGGCCATGGAGTATTCAGATGAATGTGGTCAAGGATCATTGTCACGAAAAGTGTCCTGGAATATTGTGATGACACGGTTCATGGAGCATTGCGATGACAAGGGCCATGGCGAAATGTGAAGACAGGTGTCATGGGGCATTGTGATGACAGTGGTCATCTAGAATTGTGAAGAAAGATATCATGGAGCACTGGGATGACAGGGGCCATGGAGCATTGTGATGACAGGGGTCAAGGGGCATTGTGATGACCCAGCCCTGGAATATTATGATGACAGGAATTCTGGAGCATTGTGATAAAATGGGCAAGGACCGTTGTGATTAGAGGGGCCACGGAGCATTCTGATGACAACGGCATGGAGCATTGTGATGACAAGTGTCATCGAGCAATGTGATGACAGTGGTCATGAAGAATTGTGATGAATGTGGTCATGGATCATTGTGATGACAAGTGTCGTGGAGCATTGTGATGACAGGCGTCTAGAGCATTGTGATGACACGGTTATGAAATATTGTGATGACCAGAATTCTGTAGCACTGTGATGAAAAGGGAATGGAGCATTGTGATTACAGGGGTCATGGAGCATTGTGATGACAATTGTTCTAGAACATTGTGATGACAGGGTTCATGGAGCATAGTGATGAAAAGGGCCATGGAGCATTGTGATGACAGGCATCATTGGACATTGTGTTGACAGTGGTCATGGAGCATTGTTAGAAAGGATACATGGAGCAATTTGATTTCAGGGGCCATGAAAAATTGTGAATACATAGGCCATGGAGTATGCAGATGAATGTGGTCAAGGATCATTGTGACGACAAGTGTCCTGGAATATTGTGATGACACGGTTCATGGAGCATTGCGATTACAAGGGCCATCGCGAAATGTGAAGACAGGTGTCATGGGGCATTGTGATGACAGTGGTCATCTAGAATTGTGAAGAAAGATATCATGGAGCACTGGAATGACAGGGGCCATGGAGCATTGTGATGACAGGGCTCATGGGGCATTGTGATGACACGGCCATGGAACATTATGATGACAAGAATTCTGGAGCATTGTGATAAAAGGGCATGGACCATTGTGATTAGAGGGGCCAAGGAGCATTCTGATGACAACGGCATGGAGCATTGTGATGACAAGTGTCATCGAACATTGTGATGATAGTGGTCATGAAGCATTGTGATGAATGTGGTTATGGATCATTGTGATAACAAGTGTCGTGGAGCATTGTGATGACAGGGGTTATAGAGCATTGTGATGACACGGTTATGGAATATTGTGATGACCGGAATTCTGTAGCACTGTGATGAAAACGGAATGGAGCATTGTGATTACAGGGGTCATGGAGCACTGTGATGACAATTGTTCTAGAACATTGTGAAGACAGGGAACATGGAGCATAGTGATGAAAGGGGCCATGGAGCATTGTGATGACAGGCGTCATGGGATATTGTGTTGACAGTGGTCATGGAGCAATGTTAGAAAGGGAACATGGAGCAATTTGATTTCAGGGGCCATGAAAAATTGTGAATACATAGGCCATGGAGTATTCAGATGAATGTGGTCAAGGATCATTGTGACGAAAATTGTCCTGGAATATTGTGATGACACGGTTCATGGAGCATTGCCATGACAAGGGCCATGGCGAAATGTGAAGACAGGTGTCATGGGGCATTGTGATGACAGTGGTCATCTAGAATTGTGAAGAAAGATATCATGGAGCACTGGGATGACAGGGGCCATGGAGCATTGTGATGACAGGGGTCATGGGGCATTGTGATGACACGGCCATGGAACATTATGATGACAAGAAGTCTGGAGCATTGTGATAAAAAGGGCATGGACCATTGTGATTAGAGGGGCCAAGGAGCATTCTGATGACAACGGCATGGAGCATTGTGATGACAAGTGTCATCGAGCATTGTGATGACAGTGGTCATGAAGCATTGTGATGAATGTGGTCATGGATCATTGTGATGACAAGTGTCGTGGAGCATTGTGATGACAGGGGTCATAGAGCATTGTGATGACACAGTTATGGAATATTGTGATGACCAGAATTCTGTAGCAGTGTGATGAAAAGGGAATGGAGCATTGTGATTACAGGGGTCATGGAGCATTGTGATGACAAATGTTCTAGAATATTGTGAAGACAGGGATCATGGAGCATAGTGATGAAAGGGGCCATGGAGGATTGTGAAGACAGGCGTCATGGGACAATGTGTTGACAGTGGTCATGGAGCATTGTTAGAAAGGGAATATGGAGCAATTTGATTTCAGGGGCCATGAAAAATTGTGAATACATAGGCCATGGAGAATTCAGATGAATGTGGTCAAGGATCATTGTGACGAAAAGTGTACTGGAATATTTTGATGACACGGTTCATGGAGCATTGCGATGACAAGGGCCATGGCGAAATGTGAAGACAGGTGTCATGGGGCTTTGTGATGACAGTGGTCATCTAGAATTGTGAAGAAAGATATCATGGAGCAGTGGGATGACAGGGGACATGGAGCATTGTGATGACAGGGGTCATGAGGCATTGTGATGACACGGCCATGGAACATTATGATGACAAGTATTCTGGAGCATTGTGATAAAAAGAGCATGGAGCATTGTGATTAGAGGGGCCAAGGAGCATTCTGATGACAACGGCATGGAGCATTGTGATGACAAGGTTCATCGAGCATTGTGATGACAGTGGTCATGAAGCATTTTGATGAATGTGGTCATGGATCATTGTGATGACAAGTGTCGTGGAGCATTGTGATGACAGGGGTCATTGAGCATTCTGATGACACGGTTATGGAATATTGTGATGACCAGAATTCTGTAGCACTGTGATGAAAAGGGAATGGAGCATTATGATTACAGGGGTCATGGAGCATTGTGATGACAATTGTTCTAGAACATTGTGATGACAGGGATCATGGAGCATAGTGATGAAAGGGGCAATGGAGCATTGTGATGACAGGCGTCATGGGACAATGTGTTGACAGTGGTCATGGAGCATTGTTAGAAAGGGAACATGGAGCAATTTGATTTCAGGGGCCATGAAAAATTGTGAATACATAGGCCATGGAGTATTCAGATCAATGTGGTCATGGATCATTGTGATGACAAGTGTCGTGGAGCATTGTGATGACAGGGGTCATAGAGCATTGTGATGACATGGTTATGGAATATTGTGATGACCAGAATTCTGTAGCACTGTGATGAAAAGCGAATGGAGCATTGTGATTACAGGGGTCAAGAAGCATTGTGATAACAATTGTTCAAGAACATTGTGATGACAGGGATCATGGAGCATAGTGATGAAAGGGGCCATGGAGCATTGTGATGACAGGCGTCATGGGACAATGTGTTGACAGTGGTCATGGAGCATTGTTAGAAAGGGAACATGGAGCAATTTGATTTCAGGGGCCATGAAAAATTGTGAATACATAGGCCATGGAGTATTCAGATGAATGTAGTGAAGGATCATTGTGACGACAATTGTCCTGGAATATTGTGATGACACGGTTCATGAAGCATTGCGATGACAAGGGCCATGGCGAAATGTGAAGACAGGTGTCTTGGGGCTTTGTGATGACAGTGGTCATTTAGAATGTGAAGAAAGATATCATGGAGCAGTGGGATGACAGGGGCCATGGAGCATTGTGATGACAGGGGTCATGGGGCATTGTGATGACACAGCCATGGAACATTATGATGACAAGAATTCTGGAGCATTGTGATAAATAGGGCATGGACCATTGTGACTAGAGGGGCCAAGGAGCATTCTGATGACAACGGCATGGAGCATTGTGATGACAAGGGTCATCGAGCATTGTGATGACAGTGGTCATGAAGCAATGTGATGAAAGTGGTCATGGAGCATTGTGATGACAAGTGTCGTGGAGCATTGTGATGACAGGGGTCATAGAGCATTGTGATGACACGGTTATGAAATATTGTGATGACCAGAATTCTGTAGCACTGTGATGAAAAGGGAATGGAGCATTGTGATTACAGGTGTCATGGAGCATTGTGATGACAATTGTTCTAGAACATTGTGAAGACAGGGATCATGGAGCATAGTGATGAAAGGGGCCATGGAGCATTGTGATGACAGGCGTCATGGGACAATGTGCTGACAGTGGTCATGGAGCATTGTTAGAAAGGGAATATGGAGCAATTTGATTTCAGGGGCCATGAAAAATTGTGAATACATAGGCCATGGAGTATTCAGATGAATGTGGTCAAGGATCATTGTGACGACAAGTGTCCTGGAATATTGTGATGACACGGTTCATGGAGCATTGCGATGACAAGGGCCATGGCGAAATGTGAAGACAGGTGTCATGGGGCATTGTGATGACAGTGGTCATCTAAAATTGTGAAGAAAGATATCATGGAGCACTGGGATGACAGGGGCCATGGAGCATTGTGATGACAGGGGTCATGGGGCATTGTGATGACACGGCCATATAACATTATGATGGCAAGTATTCTGGAGCATTGTGATAAAAAGGGCATGGATCATTGTGATTAGAGGGGCCAAGGAGCATTCTGATGACAACGGCATGGAGCATTGTGATGACAAGTGTCATCGAGCATTGTGATGACAGTGGTCATGAAGCATTGTGATGAATGTGGTCATGGATCATTGTGATGACAAGTGTCGTGGAGCATTGTGATGACAGGGGTCATAGAGCATTGTGATGACATGGTTATGGAATATTGTGATGACCAGAATTCTGTAGCACTGTGATGAAAAGCGAATGGAGCATTGTGATTACAGGGGTCAAGAAGCATTGTGATAACAATTGTTCAAGAACATTGTGATGACAGGGATCATGGAGCATAGTGATGAAAGGGGCCATGGAGCATTGTGATGACAGGCGTCATGGGACAATGTGTTGACAGTGGTCATGGAGCATTGTTAGAAAGGGAACATGGAGCAATTTGATTTCAGGGGCCATGAAAAATTGTGAATACATAGGCCATGGAGTATTCAGATGAATGTGGTGAAGGATCATTGTGACGACAATTGTCCTGGAATATTGTGATGACACGGTTCATGAAGCATTGCGATGACAAGGGCCATGGCGAAATGTGAAGACATGTGTCATGGGGCTTTGTGATGACAGTGGTCATTTAGAATTGTGAAGAAAGATATCATGGAGCAGTGGGATGACAGGGGCCATGGAGCATTGTGATGACAGGGGTCATGGGGCATTGTGATGACACAGCCATGGAACATTATGATGACAAGAATTCTGGAGCATTGTGATAAATAGGGCATGGACCATTGTGACTAGAGGGTCCAAGGAGCATTCTGATGACAACGGCATGGAGCATTGTGATGACAAGGGTCATCGAGCATTGTGATGACAGTGGTCATGAAGCAATGTGATGAAAGTGGTCATGGAGCATTGTGATGACAAGTGTCGTGGAGCATTGTGATGACAGCGGTCATAGAGCATTGTGATGACACGGTTATGAAATATTGTGATGACCAGAATTCTGTAGCACTGTGATGAAAAGGGAATGGAGCTTTGTGATTACAGGGGTCATGGAGCATTGTGATGACAATTGTTCTAGAACATTGTGAAGACAGGGATCATGGAGCATAGTGATGAAAGGGGCCATGGAGCATTGTGATGACAGGCGTCATGGGACAATGTGTTGACAGTGGTCATGGAGCATTGTTAGAAAGGGAACATGGAGCAATTTGATTTCAGGGGCCATGAAAAATTGTGAATACATAGGCCATGGAGTATTCAGATGAAAGTGGTCAAGGATCATTGTGACGAAAAGTGTCCTGGAATATTGTGATGACACGGTTCATGGAGCATTGCGATGACAAGGGCCATGGCGAAATGTGAAGACAGGTGTCATGGGGCATTGTGATGACAGTGGTCATCTAAAATTGTGAAGAAAGATATCATGGAGCACTGGGATGACAGGGGCCATGGAGCATTGTGATGACAGGGGTCATGGGGCATTGTGATGACACGGCCATGGAACATTATGATGGCAAGTATTCTGGAGCATTGTGATAAAAAGGGCATGGATCATTGTGATTAGAGGGGCCAAGGAGCATTCTGATGACAACGGCATGGAGCATTGTGATGACAAGTGTCATCGAGCATTGTGATGACAGTGGTCATGAAGCATTGTGATGAATGTGGTCATGGATCATTGTGATGACAAGTGTCGTGGAGCATTGTGATGACAGGGGTCATAGAGCATTGTGATGACACAGTTATGGAATATTGTGATGACCAGAATTCTGTAGCACTGTGATGAAAAGGAAATGGAGCATTGTGATTACAGGGGTCATGGAGCATTGTGATGACAAATGTTCTAGAATATTGTGAAGACAGGGATCATGGAGCATAGTGATGAAAGGGGCCATGGAGGATTGTGAAGACAGGCGTCATGGGACAATGTGTTGACAGTGGTCATGGAGCATTGTTAGAAAGGGAACATGGAGCAATTTGATTTCAGGGGCCATGAAAAATTGTGAATACATAGGCCATGGAGTATTCAGATGAATGTGGTCAAGGATCATTGTGACGACAAGTGTCCTGGAATATTGTGATGACACGGTTCATGGAGCATTGCGATGACAAGGGCCATGGCGAAATGTGAAGACAGGTGTCATGGGGCTTTGTGATGACAGTGGTCATCTAGAATTGTGAAGAAAGATATCATGGAGCAGTGGGATGACAGGAGACATGGAGCATTGTGATGACAGGGGTCATGAGGCATTGTGATGACACGGCCATGGAACATTATGATGACAAGTATTCTGGAGCATTGTGATAAAAAGAGCATGGAGCATTGTGATTAGAGGGGCCAAGGAGCATTCTGATGACAACGGAATGGAGCATTGTGATGACAAGGTTCATCGAGCATTTTGATGACAGTGGTCATGAAGCATTGTGATGAATGTGGTCATGGATCATTGTGATGACAAGTGTCGTGGAGCATTGTGATGACAGGGGTCATTGAGCATTGTGATGACACGGTTATGGAATATTGTGATGACCAGAATTCTGTAGCACTGTGATGAAAAGGGAATGGAGCATTATGATTACAGGGGTCATGGAGCATTGTGATGACAATTGTTCTAGAACATTGTGATGACAGGGATCATGGAGCATAGTGATGAAAGGGGCCATGGAGCATTGTGATGACATGTGTCATGGGACATTGTGTGGACAGTGGTCATGGAGCATTGTTAGAAAGGGAACATGGAGCATTTTGATTTCAGGGGCCATGAAAAATTGTGAATACATAGGCCATGGAGTATTCAGATGAATGTGGTCAAGGATCATTGTGACGAAAAGTGTCCTGGAATATTGTGATGACACGGTTCATGGAGCATTGCCATGACAAGGGCCATGGCGAAATGTGAAGACAGGTGTCATGGGGCATTGTGATGACACGGCCATGGAACATTATGATGGCAAGAATTCTGGAGCATTGTGATAAAAAGGGCATGGACCATTGTGATTAGAGGGGCAAAGGAGCATTCTGATGACAACGGCATGGAGCATTGTGATGACAAGGGTCATCGAGCATTGTGATGACAGTGGTCATGAAGCATTGTGATGAATGTGGTCATGGATCATTGTGATGACAAGTGTCGTGGAGCATTTTGATGACAGGGTTCATAGAGCATTGTGATGACACGGTTATGTAATATTGTGTTGACCAGAATTCTGTAGCACTGTGATGAAAAGGGAATGGAGCATTGTGATTACAGGGGTCATGGAGCATTGTGATGACAATTGTTCTAGAACATTGTGAAGACAGGGATCATGGAGCATAGTGATGAAAGGGGCCATGGAGCATTGTGATGATAGGCGTCATGGGACATTGTGTTGACAGTGGTCATGGAGCATTGTTAGAAAGGGAACATGGAGCAATTTGATTTCAGGGGCCATGAAAAATTGTGAATACATAGGCCATGGAGTATTCAGATGAATGTGGTCAAGGATCATTGTGACGACAAGTATCCTGGAATATTGTGATGACACGGTTCATGGAGCATTGCGATGACAAAGGCCATGGCGAAATGTGAAGACAGGTGTCATGGGGCATTGTGATGACAGTGGTCATCTAGAATTGTGAAGAAAGATATCATGGAGCACTGGGATGACAGGGGCCTTGGAGCATTGTGAAGAAAGGGGTCATGGGGCATTTTGATGACATGGCCATGGAACATTTTTATGACAAGAATTCGGGAGCATTGTGTTAAAAAGAGCATGGACCATTGTTATTAGAGGGGCCAAGGAGCATTCTGATGACAACGGCATGGAGCATTGTGATGACAAGGGTCATCGAGCATTGTGATGACAGTGGTCATGAAGCATTGTGATGAATGTGGTCATGGATCATTGTGATGACAAGTGTCGTGGAGCATTGTGATGACAGGGGTCATAGAGCATTGTGATGACACGGTTATGGAATATTGTGATGACCAGAATTCTGTAGCACTGTGATGAAAGGGGAATGGAGCATTGTGATTACAGGGGTCATGGTGCATTGTGATGACAATTGTTCTAGAACACTGTGAAGACAGGGATCATGGAGCATAGTGATGAAAGGGCCATGGAGCATTGTGATGACAGGCGTCATGGGACAATGTGTTGACAGTGGTCATGGAGCATTTTTAGAAAGGGAACATGGAGCAATTTGATTTCAGGGGCCATGAAAAATTGTGAATACATAGGCCATGGAGTATTCAGATGAAAGTGGTCAAGGATCATTGTGACGAAAAGTGTCCTGGAATATTGTGATGACACGGTTCATGGAGCATTGCGATGACAAGGGCCATGGCGAAATGTGAAGACAGGTGTCATGGGGCATTGTGATGACAGTGGTCATCTAGAATTGTGAAGAAAGATATCATGGAGCACTGGGATGACAGGGGCCATGGAGCATTGTGATGACAGGGGTCATGGGGCATTGTGATGACACGGCCATATAACATTATGATGGCAAGTATTCTGGAGCATTGTGATAAAAAGGGCTTGGATCATTGTGATTAGAGGGGCCAAGGAGCATTCTGATGATAACGGCATGGAGCATTGTGATGACAAGGTTCATCGAGCATTGTGATGACAGTGGTCATGAAGCATTGTGATGAATGTGGTCATGGATCATTGTGATGACAACTGTCGTGGAGCATTGTGATGACAGGGGTCATTGAGCATTGTGATGACACGGTTATGGAATATTGTGATGACCAGAATTCTGTAGCACTGTGATGAAAAGGGAATGGAGCATTATGATTACAGGGGTCATGGAGCATTGTGATGACAAATGTTCTAGAACATTGTGATGACAGGGATCATGGAGCATAGTGATGAAAGTTGCAATGGAGCATTGTGATGACAGGCGTCATGGGACAATGTGTTGACAGTGGTCATGGAGCATTGTTAGAAAGGGAACATGGAGAATTTGATTTCAGGGGCCATGAAAAATTGTGAATACATAGGCCATGGAGTATTCAGATCAATGTGGTCATGGATCATTGTGATGACAAGTGTCGTGGAGCATTGTGATGACAGGGGTCATAGAGCATTTTGATGACATGGTTATGGAATATTGTGATGACCAGAATTCTGTAGCACTGTGATGAAAAGCGAATGGAGCATTGTGATTACAGGGGTCAAGAAGCATTGTGATAACAATTGTTCAAGAACATTGTGATGACAGGGATCATGGAGCATAGTGATGAAAGGGGCCATGGAGCATTGTGATGACAGGCGTCATGGGACAATGTGTTGACAGTGGTCATGGAGCATTGTTAGAAAGGGAACATGGAGCAATTTGATTTCAGGGGCCATGAAAAATTGTGAATACATAGGCCATGGAGTATTCAGATGAATGTGGTGAAGGATCATTGTGACGACAATTTTCCTGGAATATTGTGATGACACGGTTCATGAAGCATTGCGATGACAAGGGCCATGGCGAAATGTGAAGACAGGTGTCATGGGGCTTTGTGATGACAGTGGTCATTTAGAATTGTGAAGAAAGATATCATGGAGCAGTGGGATGACAGGGGCCATGGAGCATTGTGATGACAGGGGTCATGGGGCATTGTGATGACACGGCCATGGAACATTATGATGACAAGAATTCTGGAGCATTGTGATAAATAGGGCATGGACCATTGTGACTAGAGGGGCCAAGGAGCATTCTGATGACAACGGCATGGAGCATTGTGATGACAAGTGTCATCGAGCATTGTGATGACAGTGGTCATGAAGCAATGTGATGAAAGTGGTCATGGAGCATTGTGATGACAAGTGTCGTGGAGCATTGTGATGACAGGGGTAATAGAGCATTGTGATGACACGGTTATGAAATATTGTGATGACCAGAATTCTGTAGCACTGTGATGAAAAGGGAATGGAGCATTGTGATTACAGGGGTCATGGAGCATTGTGATGACAATTGTTCTAGAACATTGTGAAGACAGGGATCATGGAGCATAGTGATGAAAGGGGCCATGGAGCATTGTGATGACAGGCGTCATGGGACAATGTGTTGACAGTGGTCATGGAGCATTGTTAGAAAGGGAACATGGAGCAATTTGATTTCAGGGGCCATGAAAAATTGTGAATACATAGGCCATGGAGTATTCAGATGAAAGTGGTCAAGGATCATTGTGACGAAAAGTGTCCTGGAATATTGTGATGACACGGTTCATGGAGCATTGCGATGACAAGGGCCATGGCGAAATGTGAAGACAGGTGTCATGGGGCATTGTGATGACAGTGGTCATCTAAAATTGTGAAGAAAGATATCATGGAGCACTGGGATGACAGGGGCCATGGAGCATTGTGATGACATTGGTCATAGGGCATTGTGATGACACGGCCATGGAACATTATGATGGCAAGTATTCTGGAGCATTGTGATAAAAAGGGCATGGATCATTGTGATTAGAGGGGCCAAGGAGCATTCTGATGACAACGGCATGGAGCATTGTGATGACAAGTGTCATCGAGCATTGTGATGACAGTGGTCATGAAGCATTGTGATGAATGTGGTCATGGATCATTGTGATGACAAGTGTCGTGGAGCATTGTGATGACAGGGGTCATAGAGCATTGTGATGACACAGTTATGGAATATTGTGATGACCAGAATTCTGTAGCACTGTGATGAAAAGGGAATGGAGCATTGTGATTACAGGGGTCATGGAGCATTGTGATGACAAATGTTCTAGAATATTGTGAAGACAGGGATCATGGAGCATAGTGATGAAAGGGGCCATGGAGAATTGTGAAGACAGGCGTCATGGGACAATTTGTTGACAGTGGTCATGGAGCATTGTTAGAAAGGGAACATGGAGCAATTTGATTTCAGGGGCCATGAAAAATTGTGAATACATAGGCCATGGAGTATTCAGATGAATGTGGTCAAGGATCATTGTGACGACAAGTGTCCTGGAATATTGTGATGACACGGTTCATGGAGCATTGCGATGACAAGGGCCATGGCGAAATGTGAAGACAGGTGTCATGGGGCTTTGTGATGACAGTGGTCATCTAGAATTGTGAAGAAAGATATCATGGAGCAGTGGGATGACAGGGGACATGGAGCATTGTGATGACAGGGGTCATGAGGCATTGTGATGACACGGCCATGGAACATTATGATGACAAGTATTCTGGAGCATTGTGATAAAAAGAGCATGGAGCATTGTGATTAGAGGGGCCAAGGAGCATTCTGATGACAACGGAATGGAGCATTGTGATGACAAGGTTCATCGAGCATTTTGATGACAGTGGTCATGAAGCATTGTGATGAATGTGGTCATGGATCATTGTGATTCCAAGTGTCGTGGAGCATTGTGATGACAGGGGTCATTGAGCATTGTGATGACACGGTTATGGAATATTGTGATGACCAGAATTCTGTAGCACTGTGATGAAAAAGGAATGGAGCATTGTGATTACAGGGGTCATGGAGCATTGTGATGACAAATGTTCTAGAATATTGTGAAGACAGGGATCATGGAGCATAGTGATGAAAGGGGCCATGGAGCATTGTGATGACATGTGTCATGGGACATTGTGTGGACAGTGGTCATGGAGCATTGTTAGAAAGGGAACATGGAGCATTTTGATTTCAGGGGCCATGAAAAATTGTGAATACATAGGCCATGGAGTATTCAGATGAATGTGGTCAAGGATCATTGTGACGAAAAGTGTCCTGGAATATTGTGATGACACGGTTCATGGAGCATTGCCATGACAAGGGCCATGGCGAAATGTGAAGACAGGTGTCATGGGGCATTGTGATGACACGGCCATGGAACATTATGATGGCAAGAATTCTGGAGCATTGTGATAAAAAGGGCATGGACCATTGTGATTAGAGGGGCCAAGGAGCATTCTGATGACAACGGCATGGAGCATTGTGATGACAAGGGTCATCGAGCATTGTGATGACAGTGGTCATGAAGCATTGTGATGAATGTGGTCATGGATCATTGTGATGACAAGTGTCGTGGAGCATTTTGATGACAGGGTTCATAGAGCATTGTGATGACACGGTTATGTAATATTGTGTTGACCAGAATTCTGTAGCACTGTGATGAAAAGGGAATGGAGCATTGTGATTACAGGGGTCATGGAGCATTGTGATGACAATTGTTCTAGAACATTGTGAAGACAGGGATCATGGAGCATAGTGATGAAAGGGGCCATGGAGCATTGTGATGATAGGCGTCATGGGACATTGTGTTGACAGTGGTCATGGAGCATTGTTAGAAAGGGAACATGGAGCAATTTGATTTCAGGGGCCATGAAAAATTGTGAATACATAGGCCATGGAGTATTCAGATGAATGTGGTCAAGGATCATTGTGACGACAAGTATCCTGGAATATTGTGATGACACGGTTCATGGAGCATTGCGATGACAAAGGCCATGGCGAAATGTGAAGACAGGTGTCATGGGGCATTGTGATGACAGTGGTCATCTAGAATTGTGAAGAAAGATATCATGGAGCACTGGGATGACAGGGGCCTTGGAGCATTGTGAAGAAAGGGGTCATGGGGCATTTTGATGACATGGCCATGGAACATTTTTATGACAAGAATTCGGGAGCATTGTGTTAAAAAGAGCATGGACCATTGTTATTAGAGGGGCCAAGGAGCATTCTGATGACAACGGCATGGAGCATTGTGATGACAAGGGTCATCGAGCATTGTGATGACAGTGGTCATGAAGCATTGTGATGAATGTGGTCATGGATCATTGTGATGACAAGTGTCGTGGAGCATTGTGATGACAGGTGTCATAGAGCATTGTGATGACACGGTTATGGATTATTGAGAAGACCAGAATTCTGTAGCACTGTGATGAAAAGGGAATGGAGCATTGTGATTACAGGGGTCTTGGAGCATTGTGATGACAATTGTTCTAGAACATTGTGAAGACAGGGATCATGGAGCATAGTGATGAAAGGGGCCATGGAGCATTGTGATGACAGGTGTCATGGGACATTGTGTGGACAGTGGTCATGGAGCATTGTTAGAAAGGGAACATGGAGCATTTTGATTACAGGGGCCATGAAAAATTGTGAATACATAGGCCATGGAGTATTCAGATCAATGCGGTCAAGGATCATTGTGACGACATGTGTCCTGGAATATTGTGATGACACGCTTCATGGAGCATTGCGATGACAAGAGCCATGGCGAAATGTGAAGACAGGTGTCATGGGGCATTGTGATGACAGTGGTCATCTAGAATTGTGAAGAATGATATCATGGAGCACTGGGATGACAGGGGCCATGGAGCATTGTGATGACAGGGGTCAAGGGGCATTGTGATGACACAGCCATGGAACATTATGATGACAAGAATTCTGGAGCATTGTGATAAAAAGGTCATGGACCATTGTGATTAGAGGGGTCAAGGAGCATTCTGATGACAACGGCATGGAGCATTGTGATGACAATGGTCATCGAGCATTGTGATGACAGTGGTCAGGAAGCATTGTGATGAATGCGGTTATGGATCATTCTGATGATAAGTGTCGTGGAGCATTGTGATGACAGGGGTCATAGAGCATTGTGATGACACGGTTATGGAATATTGTGATGACCAGAATTCTGTAGCACTGGAATGAAAGGGAATGGAGCATTGTGATTACAGGGGTCATGGATCATTGTGATGACAATTGTTCTAGAACATTGTGAAGACAGGGATCATCGAGCATAGTCATTAAAGGGGCCATGGAGCATTGTGATGACAGGCGTCATGGGACATTGTGTTGGCAGTGGTCATGGAGCATTGTTAGAAAGGGAACATGGAGCAATTTGATTTCAGGGGCCATGAAAAATTGTGAATACATAGGCCATGGAGTATTCAGATGAATGTGGTCAAGGATCATTGTGACGAAAAGTGTCCTGGAATATTGTGATGACACGGTTCATGGAGCATTGCCGTGACAAGGGCCATGGCGAAATGTGAAGACAGGTGTCAAGGGGCATTGTGATGACACGGCCATGGAACATTATGATGACAAGAAGTCTGGAGCATTGTGATAAAAAGGGCATGGACCACTGTGATTAGAGGGGCCAAGGAGCATTCTGATGACAACGGCATGGAGCATTGTGATGACAAGGGTCATCGAGCATTGTGATGACAGTGGTCATGAAGCATCGTGATGAATGTGGTCATGGATCATTGTGATGACAAGTGTCGTGGAGCATTTTGATGACAGGGTTCATAGAGCATTGTGATGACACGGTTATGTAATATTGTGTTGACCAGAATTCTGTAGCACTGTGATGAAAAGGGAAAGGAGCATTGTGATTAAAGGGGTCATGGAGCATTGTGATGACAATTGTTCTAGAACATTGTGAAGACAGGGATCATGGAGCATAGTGATGAAAGGGGCCATGGAGCATTGTGATGATAGGCGTCATGGGACATTGTGTTGGCAGTGGTCATGGAGCATTGTTAGAAAGGGAACATGGAGCAATTTGATTTCAGGGGCCATGAAAAATTGTGAATACATAGGCCATGGAGTATTCAGATGAATGTGGTCAAGGATCATTGTGACGACAAGTGTCCTGGAATATTGTGATGACACGGTTCATGGAGCATTGCGATGACAATGGCCATGGCGAAATGTGAAGACAGGTGTAATGGGGCATTGTGATGACAGTGGTCATCTAGAATTGTGAAGAAAGATATCATGGAGCACTGCGATGACAGGGGCCATGGAGCATTGTGAAGACAGGGGTCATGGGGCATTTTGATGACATGGCCATGGAACATTTTTATGACAAGAATTCGGGAGCATTGTATTAAAAAGAGCATGGACCATTGTTATTAGAGGGGCCAAGGAGCATTCTGATGACAACGGCATGGAGCATTGTGATGACAAGGGTCATCGAGCATTGTGATGACAGTGGTCATGAAGCATTGTGATGAATGTGGTCATGGATCATTGTGATGACAAGTGTCGTGGAGCATTGTGATGACAGGGGTCATAGAGCATTGTGATGACACGGTTATGGAATATTGTGATGAGCAGAATTCTGTAGCACTGTGATGAATAGGGAATGGAGCATTGTGATTACAGGGGTCATGGAGCATTGTGATGACAATTGTTCCAGAACATTGTGAAGACAGGGATCATGGAGCCTAGTGATGAAAGGGCCATGGAGCATTGTGATGACAGGCGTCATGGGACAATGTGTTGAAGGTGGTCATGGAGCATTGTTAGAAAGGGAACATGGAGCAATTTGATTTCAGGGGCCATGAAAAATTGTGAATACATAGGCCATGGAGTATTCAGATGAATGTGGTCATGAATCATTGTGATGACAAGTGTCGTGGAGCATTGTGATGATAGGGGTCATAGAGCATTGTGATGACACGGTTATGGAATATTGTGATGACCAGAATTGTGTAGCACTGTGATGAAAAGGGAATGGAGCATTGTGATTTCAGGGGTCATGGAGCATTGTGATGACAAATGTTCTAGAATATTGTGAAGACAAGGATCATGAAGCATAGTGATGAAAGGGGCCATGGAGCATTGTGATGACAGGCGTCATGGCACATTGTGTTGACAGTGGTCATGGAGCATTGTTAGAAAGGGAACATGGAGCAATTTGATTTCAGGGGCCATGAAAAACTGTGAATACATAGGCCATGGAGTATTCAGATGAATGTGGTCAAGGATCATTGGGACGAAATGTGTCCAGGAATATTGTGATGACACGGTTCATGGAGCATTGCGATGACAAGGGCCATCGTGAAATGTGAAGACAGGTGTCATGGGGCACTGTGATGACAGTGGTCATCTAGAATTGTGAAGAAATATATCATGGTGCACTGGGATGACAGGGGCCATGGAGCATTGTGATGACAGTGGTCATGGGGCATTGTGATGACACGGCCATGGAACATTATGATGACAATAATTCTGGAGCATTGTGATAAAAAGAGCATGGACCATTGTGATTAGAGGGGCCAAGGAGCATTCTGATGACAACGGCATGGAGCATTGTGATGACAAGGGTTATCGAGCATTGTGATGACAGTGGTCATGAAGCATTGTGATGAATGTGGTCATGGATCATTGTGATGACAAGTGTCGTGGAGCATTGTGACGACAGTGGTCATAGAGCATTGTGATGACACGGTTATGGAATATTGTGATGACCAGGATTCTGTAGCACTGTGATGAAAAGGGAATGGAGCATTGTGATTACAGGGGTCATGGAGCATTGTGATGACAATTGTTCTAGAACATTGTGATGACTGGGATCATGGAGCATAATGATTAAAGGGGTAATGGAGCATTGTGATGACACGCGTCATGGGACATTGTGTTAACAGTGGTCATGGAGCATTGTGAAGAATGGGAGCTTCGAGCAATTGGATTTCAGGGGCCATTAAAAATTGTGAATATATATGCCATGGAGTATTCAGATGAATGTGGTCAAGGATCATTGTGACGACAAGTGTCCTGGAATATTGTGATGACACGGTTCATGGAGCATTGCCATGAAAAGGGCCATGGCGAAATGTGAAGACAGGTGTCATGGGGCATTGTGATGACACGGCCATGGAACATTATGATGACAAAAGTCTGGAGCATTGTGATAAAAAGGGCATGGACCATTGTGATTAGAGGGGCCAAGGAGCATTCTGATGACAACGGCATGGAGCATTGTGATGACAAGGGTCATCGAGCATTGTGATGACAGTGGTCATGAAGCATTGTGATGAATGTGGTCATGGATCATTGTGATGACAAGTGTCGTGGAGCATTGTGATGACAGGGGTCATGGGACAATGTGTTGACAGTGGTCATGGAGCATTGTTAGAAAGGGAACATGGAGCAATTTGATTTCACGGGCGATGAAAAATTGTGGATACATAGGCCATGGAGTATTCAGATCAATGTGGTCATGGATCATTGTGATGACAAGTGTCGTGGAGCATTGTGATGACAGGGGTCATAGAGCATTGTGATGACATGGTTATGGAATATTGTGATGACCAGAATTCTGTAGCACTGTGATGAAAAGCGAATGGAGCATTGTGATTACAGGGGTCAAGAAGCATTGTGATAACAATTGTTCAAGAACATTGTGATGACAGGGATCATGGAGCATAGTGATGAAAGGGGCCATGGAGCATTGTGATGACAGGTGTCATGGGACATTGTGTGGACAGTGGTCATGGAGCATTGTTAGAAAGGGAACATGGAGCATTTTGATTACAGGGGCCATGAAAAATTGTGAATACATAGGCCATGGAGTATTCAGATGAATGTGGTCAAGGATCATTGTGACGACAAGTATCCTGGAATATTGTGATGACACGGTTCATGGAGCATTGCGATGACAAGGGCCATGGCGAAATGTGAAGACAGGTGTAATGGGGCATTGTGATGACATTGGTCATCAAGAATTGTGAAGAAAGATATCATGGGGCACTGGGATGACAGGGGCCATGGAGCATTGTGAAGAAAGGGGTCATGGGGCATTTTGATGACATGGCCATGGAACATTTTTATGACAAGAATTCGGGAGCATTGTGTTAAAAAGAGCATGGACCATTGTTATTAGAGGGGCCAAGGAGCATTCTGATGACAATGGCATGGAGCATTGTGATGACAAGGGTCATCGAGCATTGTGATGACAGTGGTCATGAAGCATTGTGATGAATGTGGTCATGGATCATTGTGATGACAAGTGTCGTGGAGCATTGTGATGACAGGGGTCATAGAGCATTGTGATGACACGGTTATGGAATATTGTGATGACCAGAATTCTGTAGCACTGTGATGAAAGGGGAATGGAGCATTGTGATTACAGGGGTCATGGTGCATTGTGATGACAATTGTTCTAGAACATTGTGAAGACAGGGATCATGGAGCATAGTGATGAAAGGGCCATGGAGCATTGTGATGACAGGCGTCATGGGACAATGTGTTGACAGTGGTCATGGAGCATTGTTAGAAAGGGAACATGGAGCAATTTGATTTCAGGGGCCATGAAAAATTGTGAATACATAGGCCATGGAGTATTCAGATGAATGTTGTCAAGGATCATTGTGACGACAATTGTCCTGGATTATTGTGATGACACGGTTCATGGAGCATTGTGATGACAAGGGCCATGGCGAAATGTGAAGACAGGTGTCATGGGGCATTGTGATGACAGTGGTCCTCTAGAATTGTGAAGAAAGATATCATGGAGCACTGGGATGACAGGGGCCATGGAGCATTGTGATGATAGGGGTCATGGGGCATTGTGATGACACGGCCATGGAACATTATGATGACAAGAATTCTGGAGCATTGTTATAAAAGGGCATGGACCATTGTGATTAGAGGGGCCAAGGAGCATTCTGATGACAACGGCATGGAGCATTGTGATGACAAGTGTCATCGAGCATTGTGATGACAGTGGTCATGAAGCATTGTGATGAATGTGGTTATGGATCATTGTGATGACAAGTGTCGTGGAGCATTGTGATGACAGGGGTCATAGAGCATTGTGATGACACGGTTATGGAATATTGTGATGACCAGAATTCTGTAGCACTGGAATGAAAGGGAATGGAGCATTGTGATTACAGGGGTCATGGAGCATTGTGATGACAAATGTTCTAGAATATTGTGAAGACAGGGATCATGGAGCATAGTGATGAAAGGGGCCATGGAGCATTGTGATGACAGGCGTCATGGGACAATGTGTTGAAGGTGGTCATGGAGCATTGTTAGAAAGGGAACATGGAGCAATTTGATTTCAGGGGCCATGAAAAATTGTGAATACATAGCCCATGGAATATTCAGATGAATGTGGTCATGAATCATTGTGATGACAAGTGTCGTGGAGCATTGTGATGATAGGGGTCATAGAGCATTGTGATGACACGGTTATGGAATATTGTGATGACCAGAATTCTGTAGCACTGTGATGAAAAGGGAATGGAGCATTGTGATTACAGGGGTCATGGAGCATTGTGATGACAAATGTTCTAGAATATTGTGAAGACAGGGATCATGAAGCATAGTGATGAAAGGGGCCATGGAGCATTGTGATGACAGGCGTCATGGCACATTGTGTTGACAGTGGTCATGGAGCATTGTTAGAAAGGGAACATGGAGCAATTTGATTTCAGGGGCCATGAAAAACTGTGAATACATAGGCCATGGAGTATTCAGATGAATGTGGTCAAGGATCATTGGGACGAAATGTGTCCTGGAATATTGTGATGACACGGTTCATGGAGCATTGCGATGACAAGGGCCATCGTGAAATGTGAAGACAGGTGTCATGGGGCACTGTGATGACAGTGGTCATCTAGAATTGTGAAGAAATATATCATGGTGCACTGGGATGACAGGGGCCATGGAGCATTGTGATGACAGTGGTCATGGGGCATTGTGATGACACGGCCATGGAACATTATGATGACAAGAATTCTGGAGCATTGTGATAAAAAGGGCATGGACCATTGTGATTAGAGGGGCCAAGGAGCATTCTGATGACAACGGCATGGAGCATTGTGATGACAAGGGTTATCGAGCATTGTGATGACAGTGGTCATGAAGCATTGTGATGAATGTGGTCATGGATCATTGTGATGACAAGTGTCGTGGAGCATTGTGATGACAGGGGTCATAGAGCATTGTGATGACACGGTTATGGAATTTTGTGATGACCAGGATTCTGTAGCACTCTGATGAAAAGGGAATGGAGCATTGTGATTACAGGGGTCATGGAGCATTGTGATGACAATTGTTCTAGAACATTGTGATGACTGGGATCATGGAGCATAATGATTAAAGGGGTAATGGAGCATTGTGATGACACGCGTCATGGGACATTGTGTTAACAGTGGTCATGGAGCATTGTGAAGAATGGGAGCTTCGAGCAATTGGATTTCAGGGGCCATTAAAAATTGTGAATATATAGGCCATGGAGTATTCAGATGAATGTGGTCAAGGATCATTGTGACGACAAGTGTCCTGGAATATTGTGATGACACGGTTCATGGAGCATTGCGATGACAAGGGCCACGGCGAAATGTGAAGACAGGTGTCATGGGGCATTGTGATGACAGTGGTCATCTAGAATTGTGAAGAAAGATATCATGGAGCACTGGGATGACAGGGGCCATGGAGCATTGTGATGACAGGGGTCAAGGGGCATTGTGATGACCCGGCCATGGAATATTATGATGACAGCAATTCTGGAGCATTGTGATAAAATGGGCAAGGACCGTTGTGATTAGAGGGGCCACGGAGCATTCTGATGACAACGGCATGGAGCATTGTGATGACAAGGGTCATCGAGCATTGTGATGACAGTGGTCATGAAGCATTGTGATGAATGTGGTCATGGATCATTGTGATGACAAGTGTCGTGGAGCATTGTGATGACAGGCGTCTAGAGCATTGTGATGACACGGTTATGGAATATTGTGATGACCAGAATTCTGTAGCACTGTGATGAAAAGGGAATGGAGCATTGTGATTACAGGGGTCATGGAGCATTGTGATGACAATTGTTCTAGAACATTGTGATCACAGGGATCATGGAGCATAGTGATGAAAAGGGCCATGGAGCATTGTGATGACAGGCATCATGGGACATTGTGTTGACAGTGGTCATGCAGCATTGTTAGAAAGGGAACATGGAGCAATTTGATTTCAGGGGCCATGAAAAATTGTGAATACATAGGCCATGGAGTATGCAGATGAATGTGGTCAAGGATCATTGTGACGACAAGTGTCCTGGAATATTGTGATGACACGGTTCATGGAGCATTGTGATGACAAGGGCCATCGCGAAATGTGAAGACAGGTGTCATGGGGCATTGTGATGACAGTGGTCATCTAGAATTGTGAAGAAAGATATCATGGAGCACTGGGATGACAGGGGCCATGGAGCATTGTGATGACAGGGCTCATGGGGCATTGTGATGACACGGCCATGCAACATTATGATGACAAGAATTCTGGAGTATTGTGATAAAAATGTCATGGACCATTGTGATTAGAGGGGCCAAGGAGCATTCTGATGACAACGGCATGGAGCATTGTGATGACAAGTGTCATCGAGCATTGTGATGACACTGGTCATGAAGCATTGTGATGAATGTGGTCATGGATCATTGTGATGACAAGTGTCGTGGAGCATTGTGATGACAGGGGTCATAGAGCATTGTGATGACACGGTTATGGAATATTGTGATGACCAGAATTCTGTAGCACTGTGATGAAAGGGGAATGGAGCATTGTGATTACAGGGGTCATGGTGCATTGTGATGACAATTGTTCTAGAACATTGTGAAGACAGGGATCATGGAGCATAGTGATGAAAGGGCCATGGAGCATTGTGATGACAGGCGTCATGGGACAATGTGTTGACAGTGGTCATGGAGCATTGTTAGAAAGGGAACATGGAGCAATTTGATTTCAGGGGCCATGAAAAATTGTGAATACATAGGCCATGGAGTATTCAGATGAATATGGTCAAGGATCATTGTGACGACAAGTGTCCTGGATTATTGTGATGACACGGTTCATGGAGCATTGTGATGACAAGGGCCATGGCGAAATGTGAAGACAGGTGTCATGGGGCATTGTGATGACATTGGTCCTCTAGAATTGTGAAGAAAGATATCATGGAGCACTGGGATGACAGGGGCCATGGAGCATTGTGATGATAGGGGTCATGGGGCATTGTGATGACACGGCCATGGAACATTATGATGACAAGAATTCTGGAGCATTGTTATAAAAGGGCATGGACCATTGTGATTAGAGGGGCCAAGGAGCATTCTGATGACAACGGCATGGAGCATTGTGATGACAAGTGTCATCGAGCATTGTGATGATAGTGGTCATGAAGCATTGTGATGAATGTGGTTATGGATCATTGTGATGACAAGTGTCGTGGAGCATTGTGATGACAGGGGTCATAGAGCATTGTGATAACACGGTTATGAAATATTGTGATGACCATAATTCTGTAGCACTGTGATGAAAAGGGAATGGAGCATTGTGATTAGAGTGGTCATGGAGCATTGTGATGACAATTGTTCTAGAACATTGTGAAGACAGGGATCATGGAGCATAGTGATAAAAGGGGCCATGGAGCATTGTGATGACAGGCGTCATGGGACAATGTGTTGACAGTGGTCATGGAGCATTGTTAGAAAGGGAACATGGAGCAATTTGATTTCAGGGGCCATGAAAAATTGTGAATACATAGGCCATGGAGTATTCAGATGAATGTGGTCAAGGATCATTGTGACGACAAGTGTCCTGGAATATTGTGATGACACGGTTCATGGAGCATTGCGATGACAAGGGCCATGGCGAAATGTGAAGACAGGTGTCATGGGGCTTTGTGATGACAGTGGTCATCTAGAATTGTGAAGAAAGATATCATGGAGCAGTGGGATGACAGGGGACATGGAGCATTGAAATGACAGGGGTCATGAGGCATTGTGATGACACGGCCATGGAACATTATGATGACAAGTATTCTGGAGCATTGTGATAAAAAGAGCATGGAGCATTGTGATTAGAGGGGCCAAGGAGCATTCTGTGGACAACGGAATGGAGCATTGTGATGACAAGGTTCATCGAGCATTTTGATGACAGTAGTCATGAAGCATTGTGATGAATGTGGTCATGGATCATTGTGATTCCAAGTGTCGTGGAGCATTGTGATGACAGGGGTCATTGAGCATTGTGATGACACGGTTATGGAATATTGTGATGACCAGAATTCTGTAGCACTGTGATGAAAAAGGAATGGAGCATTGTGATGACAAGGTTCATCGAGCATTTTGATGACAGTGGTCATGAAGCATTGTGATGAATGTGGTCATGGATCATTGTGATTCCTAGTGTCGTGGAGCATTGTGATGACAGGGGTCATTGAGCATTGTGATGAGACGGTTATGGAATATTGTGATGACCAGAATTCTGTAGCACTGTGATGAAAAAGGAATGGAGCATTGTGATTACAGGGGTCATGGAGCATTGTGATGACAATTGTTTTAGAACATTGTGATTACAGGGATCATGGAGCATAGTGATGAAAGGGGCCATGGAGCATTGTGATGACAGGTGTCATGGGACATTGTGTGGACAGTGGTCATGGAGCATTGTTAGAAAGGGAACATGGAGCATTTTGATTACAGGGGCCATGAAAAATTTTGAATACATAGGCCATGGAGTATTCAGATGAATGCGGTCAAGGATCATTGTGACGACATGTGTCCTGGAATATTGTGATGACACGGTTCATGGAGCATTGCGATGACAAGAGCCATGGCGAAATGTGAAGACAGGTGTCATGGGGCATTGTGATGGCAGTGGTCATCTAGAATTGTGAAGAATGATATCATGGAGCACTGGGATGACAGGGGCCATGGAGCATTGTGATGACAGGGGTCATGGGGCATTGTGATGACACAGCCATGGAACATTATGATGACAAGAATTCTGGAGCATTGTGATAAAAAGGTCATGGACCATTGTGATTAGAGGGGCCAAGGAGCATTCTGATGACAACGGCATGGAGCATTGTGATGACAATGGTCATCGAGCATTGTGATGAGAGTGGTCAGGAAGCATTGTGATGAATGCGGTTATGGATCATTCTACTGATAAGTGTCGTGGAGCATTGTGATGACAGGGGTCATAGAGCATTGTGATGACACGGTTATGGAATATTGTGATGACCAGAATTCTGTAGCACTGGAATGAAAGGGAATGGAGCATTGTGATTACAGGGGTCATGGATCATTGTGATGACAATTGTTCTAGAACATTGTGAAGACAGGGATCATCGAGCATAGTCATTAAAGGGGCCATGGAGCATTGTGATGACAGGCGTCATGGGACATTGTGTTGGCAGTCGTCATGGAGCATTGTTAGAAAGGGAACATGGAGCAATTTGATTTCAGGGGCCATGAAAAATTGTGAATACATAGGCCATGGAGTATTCAGATGAATGTGGTCAAGGATCATTGTGACGAAAAGTGTCCTGGAATATTGTGATGACACGGTTCATGGAGCATTGCCATGACAAGGGCCATGGCGAAATGTGAAGACAGGTGTCATGGGGCATTGTGATGACACGGCCATGGAACATTATGATGACAAGAAGTCTGGAGCATTGTGATAAAAAGGGCATGGACCACTGTGATTAGAGGGGCCAAGGAGCATTCTGATGACAACGGCATGGAGCATTGTGATGACAAGGGTCATCGAGCATTGTGATGACAGTGGTCATGAAGCATCGTGATGAATGTGGTCATGGATCATTGTGATGACAAGTGTCGTGGAGAATTTTGATGACAGGGTTCATAGAGCATTGTGATGACACGGTTATGTAATATTGTGTTGACCAGAATTCTGTAGCACTGTGATGAAAAGGGAAAGGAGCATTGTGATTACAGGGGTCATGGAGCATTGTGATGACAATTGTTCTAGAACATTGTGAAGACAGGGATCATGGAGCATAGTGATGAAAGGGGCCATGGAGCATTGTGATGATAGGCGTCATGGGACATTGTGTTGACAGTGGTCATGGAGCATTGTTAGAAAGGGAACATGGAGCAATTTGATTCAGGGGCCATGAAAAATTGAGAATACATAGGCCATGGAGTATTCAGATGAATGTGGTCAAGGATCATTGTGACGACAATTGTCCTGGAATATTGTGATGACACGGTTCATGGAGCATTGCGATGACAAGTGCCATGGCGAAATGTGAAGACAGGTGTAATGGGGCTTTGTGATGACAGTGGTCATCTAGAATTGTGAAGAAAGATATCATGGAGCACTGGGATGACAGGGGCCATGGAGCATTGTGAAGACAGGAGTCATGGGGCATTTTGATGACATGGCCATGGAACATTTTTATGACAAGAATTCGGGAGCATTGTGTTAAAAAGAGCATGGACCATTGTTATTAGAGGGGCCAAGGAGCATTCTGATGACAACGGCATGGAGAATTGTGATGACAAGGTTCATCGAGCATTGTGATGACAGTGGTCATGAAGCATTGTGATGAATGTGGTCATGGATCATTGTGATGACAAGTGTCGTGGAGCATTGTGATGACAGGGTCATAGAGCATTGTGATGACACGGTTATGGAATATTGTGATGACCAGAATTCTTTAGCACTGTGATGAAAAGGGAATGGAGCATTGTGATTACAGGGGTCATGGAGCATTTTGATGACAATTGTTCTAGAACATTGTGAAGACAGGGATCATGGAGCATACTGATGAAAGGGGCCATGGAGCATTGTGATGACAGGCGTCATGGGACAATGTGTTGACAGTGGTCATGGAGCATTGTTAGAAAGGGAACATGGAGCAATTTGATTTCAGGGGCCATGAAAAATTGTGACTACATAGACCATGGTTTATTCAGATGAAAGTGGTCAAGGATCATTGTGACGAAAAGTGTCCTGGAATATTGTGATGACACGGTTCATGGAGCATTGCGATGACAAGGGCCATGGCGAAATGTGAAGACAGGTGTCTTCGGGCATTGTGATGACAGTGGTCATCTAGAATTGTGAAGAAAGATATCATGGAGAACTGGGATGACAGGGGCCATGGAGCATTGTGATGACAGTGTCATGGGGCATTGTGAAGACACGGCCATGGAACATTATGATGACAAGAATTCTGGAGCATTGTGATAAATAGGGCATGGACCATTGTGATTCGAGGGACCAAGGAGCATTCTGATGACAACGGCATGGAGCATTGTGATGACAAGGATCATCGAGCATTGTGATGACAGTGGTCATGAAGCATTGTGATGAATGTGGTCATGGATCATTGTGATGACAAGTGTCATGGAGCATTGTGATGACAGGGGTCATAGAGCATTGTGATGACTCGGTTATGGAATATTGTGATGAGCAGAATTCTGTAGCACTGTGATGAATAGAGAATGGAGCATTTTGATTACAGGGGTCATGGAGCATTGTGATGACAATTGTTCCAGAACATTGTGAAGACAGGGATCATGGAGCCTAGTGATGAAAGGGCCATGGAGCATTGTGATGACAGGCGTCATGGGACAATGTGTTGAAGGTGGTCATGGAGCATTGTTAGAAAGGGAACATGGAGCAATTTGATTTCAGGGGCCATGAAAAATTGTGAATACATAGGCCATGGAGTATTCAGATGAATGTGGTCATGAATCATTGTGATGACAAGTGTCGTGGAGCATTGTGATGATAGGGGTCATAGAGCATTGTGATGACACGGTTATGGAATATTGTGATGACCAGAATTCTGTAGCACTGTGATGAAAAGGGAATGGAGCATTGTGATTACAGGGGTCATGGAGCATTGTGATGACAAATGTTCTAGAATATTGTGAAGACAGGGATCATGAAGCATAGTGATGAAAGGGGCCATGGAGCATTGTGATGACAGGCGTCATGGCACATTGTGTTGACAGTGGTCATGGAGCATTGTTAGAAAGGGAACATGGAGCAATTTGATTTCAGGGGCCATGAAAAACTGTGAATACATAGGCCATGGAGTATTCAGATGAATGTGGTCAAGGATCATTGGGACGAAATGTGTCCTGGAATATTGTGATGACACGGTTCATGGAGCATTGCGATGACAAGGGCCATCGTGAAATGTGAAGACAGGTGTCATGGGGCACTGTGATGACAGTGGTCATCTAGAATTGTGAAGAAATATATCATGGTGCACTGGGATGACAGGGGCCATGGAGCATTGTGATGACAGTGGTCATGGGGCATTGTGATGACACGGCCATGGAACATTATGATGACAAGAATTCTGGAGCATTGTGATAAAAAGGGCATGGACCATTGTGATTAGAGGGGCCAAGGAGCATTCTGATGACAACGGCATGGAGTATTGTGATGACAAGGTCATCGAGCATTGTGATGACAGTGGTCATGAAGCATTGTGATGAATGTGGTCATGGATCATTGTGATGACAAGTGTCGTGGAGCATTGTGATGACAGGGGTCATAGAGCATAGTGATGACACGGTTATGGAATTTTGTGATGACCAGGATTCTGTAGCACTGTGATGAAAAGGGAATGGAGCATTGTGATTACAGGGGTCATGGAGCATTGTGATGACAATTGTTCTAGAACATTGTGATGACTGGGATCATGGAGCATAATGATTAAAGGGGTAATGGAGCATTGTGATGACACGCGTCATGGGACATTGTGTTAACAGTGGTCATGGAGCATTGTGAAGAATGGGAGCTTCGAGCAATTGGATTTCAGGGGCCATTAAAAATTGTGAATACATAGGCCATGGAGTATTCAGATGAATGTGGTCAAGGATCATTGTGACGACAAGTGTCCTGGAATATTGTGATGACACGGTTCATGGAGCACTGTGATGACAAGGGCCATCGCGAAATGTGAAGACAGGTGTCATGGGGCATTGTGATGACAGTGGTCATCTAGAATTGTGAAGAAAGATATCATGGAGCACTGGGATGACAGGGGCCATGGAGCATTGTGATGACAGGGCTCATGGGGCATTGTGATGACACGGCCATGCAACATTATGATGACAAGAATTCTGGAGCATTGTGATAAAAATGTCATGGACCATTGTGATTAGAGGGGCCAAGGAGCATTCTGATGACAACGGCATGGAGCATTGTGATGACAAGTGTCATCGAGCATTGTGATGACACTGGTCATGAAGCATTGTGATGAATGTGGTCATGGATCATTGTGATGACAAGTGTCGTGGGGTATTGTGATGACAGGGGTCATAGAGCATTGTGATGACACGGTTACGGAATATTGTGATGACCAGAATTCTGTAGCACTGTGATGAAAAGGGAATGGAGCATTGTGATTACAGGGGTCATGGAGCATTGTGATGACAATTGTTCTAGAATTTTGTGAAGACAGGTATCATGGAGCATAGTGATGAAAGGGGCCATGGAGCATTGTGATGACAGGCGTCATGGGACAATGTGTTGACAGTGGTCATGGAGCATTGTTAGAAAGGGAACATGGAGCAATTTGATTTCAGGGGCCATGAAAAATTGTGAATATATAGGCCATGGAGTATTCAGATGAAAGTGGTCAAGGATCATTGTGACGAAAAGTGTCCTGGAATATTGTGATGACACGTTTCATGGAGCATTTCAATGACAAGGGCCATGGCGAAATGTGAAGACAGGTGTCATGCGGCATTGTGATGACAGTGGTCATCTAAAATTGTGAAGAAAGATATCATGGAGAACTGGGATGACAGGGGCCATGGAGCATTGTGATGACAGGGTCATGGGGCATTGTGATGACACGGCCATGGAACATTATGATGACAAGAATTCTGGAGCATTGTGATAAAAAGGGCATGGACCATTGTGATTCGAGGGACCAAGGAGCATTCTGATGACAACGGCATGGAGCATTGTGATGACAAGGGTCATCGAGCATTGTGATGACAGTGGTCATGAAGCATTGTGATGAATGTGGTCATGGATCATTGTGATGACAAGTGTCATGGAGCATTGTGATGACAGGGGTCATAGAGCATTGTGATGACACGGTTATGGAATATTGTGATGAGCAGAATTCTGTAGCACTGTGATGAATAGGGAATGGAGCATTGTGATTACAGGGGTCATGGAGCATTGTGATGACAATTGTTCCAGAACATTGTGAAGACAGGGATCATGGAGCATAGTGATGAAATGGCCATGGAGCATTGTGATGACAGGCGTCATGGGACAATGTGTTGACAGTGGTCATGGAGCATTGTTAGAAAGGGAACATGGAGCAATTTGATTTCAGGGGCCATGAAAAATTGTGAATACATAGGCCATGGAGTATTCAGATGAATGTGGTCAAGGATCATTGTGACGACAAGTATCCTGGAATATTGTGATGACACGGTTCATGGAGCATTGCGATGACAAGGGCCATGGCGAAATGTGAAGACAGGTGTAATGGGGCATTGTGATGACAGTGGTCATCAAGAATTGTGAAGAAAGATATCATGGGGCACTGGGATGACAGGGGCCATGGAGCATTGTGAAGAAAGGGGTCATGGGGCATTTTGATGACATGGCCATGGAACATTTTTATGACAAGAATTCGGGAGCACTGTGTTAAAAAGAGCATGGACCATTGTTATTACAGGGGCCAAGGAGCATTCTGATGACAATGGCATGGAGCATTGTGATGACAAGGGTCATCGAGCATTGTGATGACAGTGGTCATGAAGCATTGTGATGAATGTGGTCATGGATCATTGTGATGACAAGTGTCGTGGAGCATTGTGATGACAGGGGTCATAGAGCATTTTGATGACACGGTTATGGAATATTGTGATGACCAGAATTCTGTAGCACTGTGATGAAAGGGGAATGGAGCATTGTGATTAAAGGGGTCATGGTGCATTGTGATTACAGGGGTCATGGTGCATTGTGATGACAATTGTTCTAGAACATTGTGAAGACAGGGATCATGGAGCATAGTGATGAAAGGGCCATGGAGCATTGTGATGACAGGCGTCATGGGACAATGTGTTGACAGTGGTCATGGAGCATTGTTAGAAAGGGAACATGGAGCAATTTGATTTCAGGGGCCATGAAAAATTGTGAATACATAGGCCATGGAGTATTCAGATGAATGTGGTCAAGGATCATTGTGACGACAAGTGTCCTGGATTATTGTGATGACACGGTTCATGGAGCACTGTGATGACAAGGGCCATGGCGAAATGTGAAGACAGGTGTCATGGGGCATTGTGATGACAGTGGTCCTCTAGAATTGTGAAGAAAGATATCATGGAGCACTGGGATGACAGGGGCCATGGAGCATTGTGATGATAGGGGTCATGGGGCATTGTGATGACACGGCCATGGAACATTATGATGACAAGAATTCTGGAGCATTGTTATAAAAGGGCATGGAACATTGTGATTAGACGGGCCAAGGAGCATTCTGATGACAACGGCATGGAGCATTGTGATGACAAGTGTCATCGAGCATTGTGATGATAGTGGTCATGAAGCATTGTGATGAATGTGGTTATGGATCATTGTGATGACAAGTGTCGTGGAGCATTGTGATGACAGGGGTCATAGAGCATTGTGATAACACGGTTATGAAATATTGTGATGACCATAATTCTGTAGCACTGTGATGAAAAGGGAATGGAGCATTGTGATTACAGGGGTCATGGAGCATTGTGATGACAATTGTTCTAGAACATTGTGAAGACAGGGATCATGGAGCATAGTGATAAAAGGGGCCATGGAGCATTGTGATGACAGGCGTCATGGGACAATGTGTTGACAGTGGTCATGGAGCATTGTTAGAAAGGGAACATGGAGCAATTTGATTTCAGGGGCCATGAAAAATTGTGAATACATAGGCCATGGAGTATTCAGATGTATGTGGTCAAGGATCATTGTGACGACAAGTGTCCTGGAATATTGTGATGACACGGTTCATGGAGCATTGCGATGACAAGGGCCATGGCGAAATGTGAAGACAGGTGTCATGGGGCATTGTGATGACAGTGGTCATCTAAAATTGTGAAGAAAGATATCATGGAGCACTGGGATGACAGGGGCCATGGAGCATTGTGATGACAGGGGTCATGGGGCATTGTGATGACACGGCCATGGAACATTATGATGGCAAGTATTCTGGAGCATTGTGATAAAAAGGGCATGGATCATTGTGATTAGAGGGGCCAAGGAGCATTCTGATGACAACGGCATGGAGCATTGGGATGACAAGTGTCATCGAGCATTGTGATGACAGTGGTCATGAAGCATTGTGATGAATGTGGTCATGGATCATTGTGATGACAAGTGTCGTGGAACATTGTGATGACAGGGGTCATAGAGCATTGTGATGACACAGTTATGGAATATTGTGATGACCAGAATTCTGTAGCACTGTGATGGAAAGGGAATGGAGCATTGTGATTACAGGGGTCATGGAGCATTGTGATGACAAATGTTCTAGAATATTGTGAAGACAGGGATCATGGAGCATAGTGATGAAAGGGGCCATGGAGCATTGTGATGACAGGCGTCATGGGACAATGTGTTGAAGGTGGTCATGGAGCATTGTTAGAAAGGGAACATGGAGCAATTTGATTTCAGGGGCCATGAAAAATTGTGAATACATAGGCCATGGAGTATTCAGATGAATGTGGTCATGAATCATTGTGATGACAAGTGTCGTGGAGCATTGTGATGATAGGGGTCATAGAGCATTGTGATGACACGGTTATGGAATATTGTGATGACCAGAATTCTGTAGCACTGTGATGAAAAGGGAATGGAGCATTGTGATTACAGGGGTCATGGAGCATTGTGATGACAAATGTTCTAGAATATTGTGAAGACAGGGATCATGAAGCATAGTGATGAAAGGGGCCATGGAGCATTGTGATGACAGGCGTCATGGCACATTGTGTTGACAGTGGTAATGGAGCATTGTTAGAAAGGGAACATGGAGCAATTTGATTTCAGGGGCCATGAAAAACTGTGAATACATAGGCCATGGAGTATTCAGATGAATGTGGTCAAGGATCATTGGGACGAAATGTGTCCTGGAATATTGTGATGACACGGTTCATGGAGCATTGCGATGACAAGGGCCATCGTGAAATGTGAAGACAGGTGTCATGGGGCACTGTGATGACAGTGGTCATCTAGAATTGTGAAGAAATATATCATGGTGCACTGGGATGACAGGGGCCATGGAGCATTGTGATGACAGTGGTCATGGGGCATTGTGATGACACGGCCATGGAACATTATGATGACAAGAATTCTGGAGCATTGTGATAAAAAGGGCATGGACCATTGTGATTAGAGGGGCCAAGGAGCATTCTGATGACAACGGCATGGAGCATTGTGATGACAAGGGTTATCGAGCATTGTGATGACAGTGGTCATGAAGCATTGTGATGAATGTGGTCATGGATCATTGTGATGACAAGTGTCGTGGAGCATTGTGATGACAGGGGTCATAGAGCATTGTGATGACACGGTTATGGAATTTTGTGATGACCAGGATTCTGTAGCACTGTGATGAAAAGGGAATGGAGCATTGTGATTACAGGGGTCATGGAGCATTGTGATGACAATTGTTCTAGAACATTGTGATGACTGGGATCATGGAGCATAATGATTAAAGGGGTAATGGAGCATTGTGATGACACGCGTCATGGGACATTGTGTTAACAGTGGTCATGGAGCATTGTGAAGAATGGGAGCTTCGAGCAATTGGATTTCAGGGGCCATTAAAAATTGTGAATATATAGGCCATGGAGTATTCAGATGAATGTGGTCAAGGATCATTGTGACGACAAGTGTCCTGGAATATTGTGATGACACGGTTCATGGAGCATTGCGATGACAAGGGCCACGGCGAAATGTGAAGACAGGTGTCATGGGGCATTGTGATGACAGTGGTCATCTAGAATTGTGAAGAAAGATATCATGGAGCACTGGGATGACAGGGGCCATGGAGCATTGTGATGACAGGGGTCAAGGGGCATTGTGATGACCTGGCCATGGAATATTATGATGACAGGAATTCTGGAGCATTGTGATAAAATGGGCAAGGACCGTTGTGATTAGAGGGGCCACGGAGCATTCTGATGACAACGGCATGGAGCATTGTGATGACAAGGGTCATCGAGCATTGTGATGACAGTGGTCATGAAGCATTGTGATGAATGTGGTCATGGATCATTGTGATGACAAGTGTCGTGGAGCATTGTGATGACAGGCGTCTAGAGCATTGTGATGACACGGTTATGGAATATTGTGATGACCAGAATTCTGTAGCACTGTGATGAAAAGGGAATGGAGCATTGTGATTACAGGGGTCATGGAGCATTGTGATGACAATTGTTCTAGAACATTGTGATCACAGGGATCATGGAGCATAGTGATGAAAAGGGCCATGGAGCATTGTGATGACAGGCATCATGGGACATTGTGTTGACAGTGGTCATGCAGCATTGTTAGAAAGGGAACATGGAGCAATTTGATTTCAGGGGCCATGAAAAATTGTGAATACATAGGCCATGGAGTATGCAGATGAATGTGGTCAAGGATCATTGTGACGACAAGTGTCCTGGAATATTGTGATGACACGGTTCATGGAGCATTGTGATGACAAGGGCCATCGCGAAATGTGAAGACAGGTGTCATGGGGCATTGTGATGACAGTGGTCATCTAGAATTGTGAAGAAAGATATCATGGAGCACTGGGATGACAGGGGCCATGGAGCATTGTGATGACAGGGCTCATGGGGCATTGTGATGACACGGCCATGCAACATTATGATGACAAGAATTCTGGAGTATTGTGATAAAAATGTCATGGACCATTGTGATTAGAGGGGCCAAGGAGCATTCTGATGACAACGGCATGGAGCATTGTGATGACAAGTGTCATCGAGCATTGTGATGACACTGGTCATGAAGCATTGTGATGAATGTGGTCATGGATCATTGTGATGACAAGTGTCGTGGAGCATTGTGATGACAGGGGTCATAGAGCATTGTGATGACACGTTTATGGAATATTGTGATGACCAGAATTCTGTAGCACTGTGATGAAAGGGGAATGGAGCATTGTGATTACAGGGGTCATGGTGCATTGTGATGACAATTGTTCTAGAACATTGTGAAGACAGGGATCATGGAGCATAGTGATGAAAGGGCCATGGAGCATTGTGATGACAGGCGTCATGGGACAATGTGTTGACAGTGGTCATGGAGCATTGTTAGAAAGGGAACATGGAGCAATTTGATTTCAGGGGCCATGAAAAATTGTGAATACATAGGCCATGGAGTATTCAGATGAATGTGGTCAAGGTTCATTGTGACGACAAGTGTCCTGGATTATTGTGATGACACGGTTCATGGAGCATTGTGATGACAAGGGCCATGGCGAAATGTGAAGACAGGTGTCATGGGGCATTGTGATGACAGTGGTCCTCTAGAATTGTGAAGAAAGATATCATGGAGCACTGGGATGACAGGGGCCATGGAGCATTGTGATGATAGGGGTCATGGGGCATTGTGATGACCCGGCCATGGAACATTATGATGACAAGAATTCTGGAGCATTGTTATAAAAGGGCATGGACCATTGTGATTAGAGGGGCCAAGGAGCATTCTGATGACAACGGCATGGAGCATTGTGATGACAAGTGTCATCGAGCATTGTGATGATAGTGGTCATGAAGCATTGTGATGAATGTGGTTATGGATCATTGTGATGACAAGTGTCGTGGAGCATTGTGATGACAGGGGTCATAGAGCATTGTGATAACACGGTTATGAAATATTGTGATGACCATAATTCTGTAGCACTGTGATGAAAAGGGAATGGAGCATTGTGATTACAGGGGTCATGGAGCATTGTGATGACAATTGTTCTAGAACATTGTGAAGACAGGGATCATGGAGCATAGTGATAAAAGGGGCCATGGAGCATTGTGATGACAGGCGTCATGGGACAATGTGTTGACAGTGGTCATGGAGCATTGTTAGAAAGGGAACATGGAGCAATTTGATTTCAGGGGCCATGAAAAATTGTGAATACATAGGCTATGGAGTATTCAGATGAAAGTGGTCAAGGATCATTGTGACGAAAAGTGTCCTGGAATATTGTGATGACACGGTTCATGGAGC
The DNA here is from genome assembly GCF_028021215.1 of Eschrichtius robustus. Taxonomy (NCBI): domain Eukaryota; kingdom Metazoa; phylum Chordata; class Mammalia; order Artiodactyla; family Eschrichtiidae; genus Eschrichtius; species Eschrichtius robustus. The sequence goes on along the minus strand of NW_027175249.1, from coordinate 2,710,154 downwards.
ATTGCGATGACAAGGGCCATGGCGAAATGTGAAGACAGGTGTCATGGGGCATTGTGATGACAGTGGTCATCTAAAATTGTGAAGAAAGATATCATGGAGCACTGGGATGACAGGGGCCATGGAGCATTGTGATGACAGGGGTCATAGGGCATTGTGATGACACGGCCATGGAACATTATGATGGCAAGTATTCTGGAGCATTGTGATAAAAAGGGCATGGATCATTGTTATTAGAGGGGCCAAGGAGCATTCTGATGACAACGGCATGGAGAATTGTGATGACAAGTTTCATCGAGCATTGTGATGACAGTGGTCACGAAGCATTGTGATGAATGTGGTCATGGATCATTGTGATGACAAGTGTCGTGGAGCATTGTGATGACAGGGGTCATAGAGCATTGTGATGACACAGTTATGGAATATTGTGCTGACCAGAATTCTGTAGCACTGTGATGAAAAGGGAATGGAGCATTGTGATTACAGGGGTCATGGAGCATTGTGATGACAAATGTTCTAGAATATTGTGAAGACAGGGATCATGGAGCATAGTGATGAAAGGGGCCATGGAGGATTGTGAAGACAGGCGTCATGGGACAATGTGTTGACAGTGGTCATGGAGCATTGTTAGAAAGGGAACATGGAGCAATTTGATTTCAGGGGCCATGAAAAATTGTGAATACATAGGCCATGGAGTATTCAGATGAATGTGGTCAAGGATCATTGTGACGAAAAGTGTCCTGGAATATTGTGATGACACGGTTCATGGAGCATTGCGATGACAAGGGCCATGGCGAAATGTGAAGACAGGTGTCATGGGGCTTTGTGATGACAGTGGTCATCTAGAATTGTGAAGAAAGATATCATGGAGCAGTGGGATGACAGGGGACATGGAGCATTGTGATGACAGGGGTCATGAAGCATTGTGATGACACGGCCATGGAACATTATGATGACAAGTATTCTGGAGCATTGTGATAAAAAGAGCATGGAGCATTGTGATTAGAGGGGCCAAGGAGCATTCTGATGACAACGGAATGGAGCATTGTGATGACAAGGTTCATCGAGCATTTTGATGACAGTGGTCATGAAGCATTGTGATGAATGTGGTCATGGATCATTGTGATTCCAAGTGTCGTGGAGCATTGTGATGACAGGGGTCATTGAGCATTGAGATGACACGGTTATGGAATATTGTGATGACCAGAATTCTGTAGCACTGTGATGAAAAAGGAATGGAGCATTGTGATGACAAGGTTCATCGAGCATTTTGATGACAGTGGTCATGAAGCATTGTGATGAATATGGTCATGGATCATTGTGATGCCTACTGTCGTGGAACATTGTGATGACAGGGGTCATTGAGCATTGTGATGACACGGTTATGGAATATTGTGTTGACCAGAATTCTGTAGCACTGTGATGAAAAAGGAATGGAGCATTGTGATTACAGGGGTCATGGAGCATTGTGATGACAATTTTTCTAGAACATTGTGATTACAGGGATCATGGAGCATAGTGATGAAAGGGGCCATGGAGCATTGTGATGACAGGTGTCATGGGACATTGTGTGGACAGTGGTCATGGAGCATTGTTAGAAAGGGAACATGGAGCATTTTGATTACAGGGGCCATGAAAAATTTTGAATACATAGGCCATGGAGTATTCAGATGAATGCGGTCAAGGATCATTGTGACGACATGTGTCCTGGAATATTGTGATGACACGGTTCATGGAGCATTGCGATGACAAGAGCCATGGCGAAATGTGAAGACAGGTTTCATGGGGCATTGTGATGGCAGTGGTCATCTAGAATTGTGAAGAATGATATCATGGAGCACTGGGATGACAGGGGCCATGGAGCATTGTGATGACAGGGGTCATGGGGCATTGTGATGACACAGCCATGGAACATTATGATGACAAGAATTCTGGAGCATTGTGATAAAAAGGTCATGGACCATTGTGATTAGAGGGGCCAAGGAGCATTCTGATGACAACGGCATGGAGCATTGTGATGACAATTGTCATCGAGCATTGTGATGAGAGTGGTCAGGAAGCATTGTGATGAATGCGGTTATGGATCATTCTGATGATAAGTGTCGTGGAGCATTGTGATGACAGGGGTCATAGAGCATTGTGATGACACGGTTATGGAATATTGTGATGACCAGAATTCTGTAGCACTGGAATGAAAGGGAATGGAGCATTGTGATTACAGGGGTCATGGATCATTGTGATGACAATTGTTCTAGAACATTGTGAAGACAGGGATCATCGAGCATAGTCATTAAAGGGGCCATGGAGCATTGTGATGACAGGCGTCATGGGACATTGTGTTGGCAGTCGTCATGGAGCATTGTTAGAAAGGGAACATGGAGCAATTTGATTTCAGGGGCCATGAAAAATTGTGAATACATAGGCCATGGAGTATTCAGATGAATGTGGTCAAGGATCATTGTGACGAAATGTGTCCTGGAATATTGTGATGACACGGTTCATGGAGCATTGCGATGACAAGGGCCATGGCGAAATGTGAAGACAGGTGTCATGGGGCATTGTGATGACACGGCCATGGAACATTATGATGACAAGAAGTCTGGAGCATTGTGATAAAAAGGGCATGGACCACTGTGATTAGAGGGGCCAAGGAGCATTCTGATGACAACGGCATGGAGCATTGTGATGACAAGGGTCATCGAGCTTTGTGATGACAGTGGTCATGAAGCATCGTGATGAATGTGGTCATGGATCATTGTGATGACAAGTGTCGTGGAGCATTTTGATGACAGGGTTCATAGAGCATTGTGATGACACGGTTATGTAATATTGTGTTGACCAGAATTCTGTAGCACTGTGATGAAAATGGAAAGGAGCATTGTGATTACAGGGGTCATGGAGCATTGTGATGACAATTGTTCTAGAACATTGTGAAGACAGGGATCATGGAGCATAGTGATGAAAGGGGCCATGGAGCATTGTGATGATAGGCGTCATGAGTCATTGTGTTGACAGTGGTCATGGAGCATTGTTAGAAAGGGAACATGGAGCAATTTGATTTCAGGGGCCATGAAAAATTGTGAATACATAGGCCATGGAGTATTCAGATGAATGTGGTCAAGGATCATTGTGACGACAATTGTCCTGGAATATTGTGATGACACGGTTCATGGAGCATTGCGATGACAAGTGCCATGGCGAAATGTGAAGACAGGTGTAATGGGGCATTGTGATGACAGTGGTCATCTAGAATTGTGAAGAAAGATATCATGGAGCACTGGGATGACAGGGGCCATGGAGCATTGTGAAGACAGGAGTCATGGGGCATTTTGATGACACGGCCAAGGAACATTTTTATGACAAGAATTCGGGAGCATTGTGTTAAATAGAGAATGGACCATTGTTATTAGAGGGGCCAAGGAGCATTCTGATGACAACGGCATGGAGCATTGTGATGACAAGGGTCATCGAGCATTGTGATGACAGTGGTCATGAAGCATTGTGATGAATGTGGTCATGGATCATTGTGATGACAAGTGTCGTGGAGCATTGTGATGACAGGGTCATAGAGCATTGTGATGACACGGTTATGGAATATTGTGATGACCAGAATTCTTTAGCACTGTGATGAAAAGGGAATGGAGCATTGTGATTACAGGGGTCATGGAGCATTTTGATGACAATTGTTCTAGAACATTGTGAAGACAGGGATCATGGAGCATACTGATGAAAGGGGCCATGGAGCATTGTGATGACAGGCGTCATGGGACAATGTGTTGACAATGGTCATGGAGCATTGTTAGAAAGGGAACATGGAGCAATTTGATTTCAGGGGCCATGAAAAATTGTGACTAGATAGACCATGTTTTATTCAGATGAAAGTGGTCAAGGATCATTGTGATGAAAAGTGTCCTGGAATATTGTGATGACACGGTTCATGGAGCATTGCGATGACAAGGGCCATGGCGAAATGTGAAGACAGGTGTCTTCGGGCATTGTGATGACAGTGGTCATCTAGAATTGTGAAGAAAGATATCATGGAGAACTGGGATGACAGGGGCCATGGAGCATTGTGATGACAGGGTCATGGGGCATTGTGATGACACGGCCATGGAACATTATGATGACAAGAATTCTGGAGCATTGTGATAAAAAGGGCATGGACCATTGTGATTCGAGGGACCAAGGAGCATTCTGATGACAACGGCATGGAGCATTGTGATGACAAGGATCATCGAGCACTGTGATGACAGTGGTCATGAAGCATTGTGATGAATGTGGTCATGGATCATTGTGATGACAAGTGTCATGGAGCATTGTGATGACAGGGGTCATAGAGCATTGTGATGACTCGGTTATGGAATATTGTGATGAGCAGAATTCTGTAGCACTGTGATGAATAGGGAATGGAGCATTTTGATTACAGGGGTCATGGAGCATTGTGATGACAATTGTTCCAGAACATTGTGAAGACAGGGATCATGAAGCCTAGTGATGAAAGGGCCATGGAGCATTGTGATGACAGGCGTCATGGGACAATGTGTTGAAGTTGGTCATGGAGCATTGTTAGAAAGGGAACATGGAGCAATTTGATTTCAGGGGCCATGAAAAATTGTGAATACATAGGCCATGGAGTATTCAGATGAATGTGGTCATGAATCATTGTGATGACAAGTGTCGTGGAGCATTGTGATGATAGGGGTCATAGAGCATTGTGATGACACGGTTAAGGAATATTGTGATGACCAGAATTCTGTAGCACTGTGATGAAAAGGGAATGGAGCATTGTGATTACAGGGGTCATGGAGCATTGTGATGACAAATGTTCTAGAATATTGTGAAGACAGGGATCATGAAGCATAGTGATGAAAGGGGCCATGGAGCATTGTGATGACAGGCGTCATGGCACATTTTGTTGACAGTGGTCATGGAGCATTGTTAGAAAGGGAACATGGAGCAATTTGATTTCAGGGGCCATGAAAAACTGTGAATACATAGGCCATGGAGTATTCAGATGAATGTGGTCAAGGATCATTGGGACGAAATGTGTCCTGGAATATTGTGATGACACGGTTCATGGAGCATTGCGATGATAAGGGCCATCGTGAAATGTGAAGACAGGTGTCATGGGGCACTGTGATGACAGTGGTCATCTAGAATTGTGAAGAAATATATCATGGTGCACTGGGATGACAGGGGCCATGGAGCATTGTGATGACAGTGGTCATGGGGCATTGTGATGACACGGCCATGGAACATTATGATGACAAGAATTCTGGAGCATTGTGATAAAAAGGGCATGGACCATTGTGATTAGAGGGGCCAAGGAGCATTCTGATGACAACGGCATGGAGCATTGTGATGACAAGGGTTATCGAGCATTGTGATGACAGTGGTCATGAAGCATTGTGATGAATGTGGTCATGGATCATTGTGATGACAAGTGTCGTGGAGCATTGTGATGACAGGGGTCATAGAGCATTGTGATGACACGGTTATGTAATTTTGTGATGACCAGGATTCTGTAGCACTGTGATGAAAAGGGAATGGAGCATTGTGATTACAGGGGTCATGGAGCATTGTGATGACAATTGTTCTAGAACATTGTGATGACTGGGATCATGGAGCATAATGATTAAAGGGGTAATGGAGCATTGTGATGACACGCGTCATGGGACATTGTGTTAACAGTGGTCATGGAGCATTGTGAAGAATGGGAGCTTCGAGCATTTGGATTTCAGGGGCCATTAAATATTGTGAATATATAGGCCATGGAGTATTCAGATGAATGTGGTCAAGGATCATTGTGACGACAAGTGTCCTGGAATATTGTGATGACACGGTTCATGGAGCATTGCGATGACAAGGGCCACGGCGAATTGTGAAGACAGGTGTCATGGGGCATTGTGATGACAGTGGTCATCTAGAATTGTGAAGAAAGATATCATGGAGCACTGGGATTACAGGGGCCATGGAGCATTGTGATGACAGGGGTCAAGGGGCATTGTGATGACCCGGCCATGGAATATTATGATGACAGGAATTCTGGAGCATTGTGATAAAATGGGCAAGGACCGTTGTGATTAGAGGGGCCACGGAGCATTCTGATGACAACGGCATGGAGCATTGTGATGACAAGGGTCATCGAGCATTGTGATGACAGTGGTCATGAAGCATTGTGATGAATGTGGTCATGGATCATTGTGATGACAAGTGTCGTGGAGCATTGTGATGACAGGTGTCTAGAGCATTGTGATGACACGGTTATGGAATATTGTGATGACCAGAATTCTGTAGCACTGTGATGAAAAGGGAATGGAGCATTGTGATTACAGGGGTCATGGAGCATTGTGATGACAATTGTTCTAGAACATTGTGATCACAGTGATCATGGAGCATAGTGATGAAAGGGGCCATGGAGCATTGTGATGACAGGCGTCATGGGACAATGTGTTGACAGTGGTCATGGAGCATTGTTAGAAAGGGAACATGGAGCAATTTGATTTCAGGGGCCATGAAAAATTGTGAATATATAGGCCATGGAGTATTCAGATGAAAGTCGTCAAGGATCATTGTGACGAAAAGTCTCCTGGAATATTGTGATGACACGTTTCATGGAGCATTTCAATGACAAGGGCCATGGCGAAATGTGAAGACAGGTGTCATGGGGCATTGTGATGACAGTGGTCATCTAAAATTGTGAAGAAAGATATCATGGAGAACTGGGATGACAGGGGCCATGGAGCATTGTGATGACAGGGTCATGGGGCATTGTGATGACACGGCCATGGAACATTATGATGACAAGAATTCTGGAGCATTGTGATAAAAAGGGCATGGACCATTGTGATTCGAGGGACCAAGGAGCATTCTGATGACAACGGCATGGAGCATTGTGATGACAAGGGTCATCGAGCATTGTGATGACAGTGGTCATGAAACATTGTGATGAATGTGGTCATGGATCATTGTGATGACAAGTGTCATGGAGCATTGTGATGACAGGGGTCATAGAGCATTGTGATGACACGGTTATGGAATATTGTGATGAGCAGAATTCTGTAGCACTGTGATGAATAGGGAATGGAGCATTGTGATTACAGGGGTCATGGAGCATTGTGATGACAATTGTTCCAGAACATTGTGAAGACAGGGATCATGGAGCCTAGTGATGAAATGGCCATGGAGCATTGTGATGACAGGCGTCATGGGACAATGTGTTGACAGTGGCCATGGAGTATTGTTAGAAAGGGAACATGGAGCAATTTGATTTCAGGGGCCATGAAAAATTGTGAATACATAGGCCATGGAGTATTCAGATGAATGTGGTCATGAATCATTGTGATGACAAGTGTCGTGGAGCATTGTGATGATAGGGGTCATAGAGCATTGTGATGACACGGTTATGGAATATTGTGATGACCAGAATTCTGTAGCACTGTGATGAAAAGGGAATGGAGCATTGTGATTACAGGGGTCATGGAGCATTGTGATGACAATTGTTCTAGAATTTTGTGAAGACAGGTATCATGGAGCATAGTGATGAAAGGGGCCATGGAGCATTGTGATGACAGGCGTCATGGGACAATGTGTTGACAGTGGTCATGGAGCATTGTTAGAAAGGGAACATGGAGCAATTTGATTTCAGGGGTCATGAAAAATTGTGAATATATAGGCCATGGAGTATTCAGATGAAAGTGGTCAAGGATCATTGTGACGAAAAGTGTCCTGGAATATTGTGATGACACGTTTCATGGAGCATTTCAAGGACAAGGGCCATGGCGAAATGTGAAGACAGGTGTCATGGGGCATTGTGATGACAGTGGTCATCTAAAATTGTGAAGAAAGATATCATGGAGAACTGGGATGACAGGGGCCATGGAGCATTGTGATGACAGGGTCATGGGGCATTGTGATGACACGGCCATGGAACATTATGATGACAAGAATTCTGGAGCATTGTGATAAAAAGGGCATGGACCATTGTGATTCGAGGGACCAAGGAGCATTCTGATGACAACGGCATGGAGCATTGTGATGAAAAGGGTCATCGAGCATTGTGATGACAGTGGTCATGAAGCATTGTGATGAATGTGGTCATGGATAATTGTGATGACAAGTGTCATGGAGCATTGTGATGACAGGGGTCATAGAGCATTGTGATGACACGGTTATGGAATATTGTGATGAGCAGAATTCTGTAGCACTGTGATGAATAGGGAATGGAGCATTGTGATTACAGGGGTCATGGAGCATTGTGATGACAATTGTTCCAGAACATTGTGAAGACAGGGATCATGGAGCCTAGTGATGAAATGGCCATGCAGCATTGTGATGACAGGCGTCATGGGACAATGTGTTGACAGTGGCCATGGAGCATTGTTAGAAAGGGAACATGGAGCAATTTGATTTCAGGGGCCATGAAAAATTGTGAATACATAGGCCATGGAGTATTCAGATGAATGTGGTCATGAATCATTGTGATGACAAGTGTCGTGGAGCATTGTGATGATAGGGGTCATAGAGCATTGTGATGACACGGTTATGGAATATTGTGATGACCAGAATTCTGTAGCACTGTGATGAAAAGGGAATGGAGCATTGTGATTACAGGGGTCATGGAGCATTGTGATGACAAATGTTCTAGAATATTGTGAAGACAGGGATCATGAAGCATAGTGATGAAAGGGGCCATGGAGCATTGTGATGACAGGCGTCATGGCACATTGTGTTGACAGTGGTCATGGAGCATTGTTAGAAAGGGAACATGGAGCAATTTGATTTCAGGGGCCATGAAAAACTGTGAATACATAGGCCATGGAGTATTCAGATGAATGTGGTCAAGGATCATTGGGACGAAATGTGTCCTGGAATATTGTGATGACACGGTTCATGGAGAATTGCGATGACAAGGGCCATCATGAAATGTGAAGACAGGTGTCATGGGGCACTGTGATGACAGTGGTCATCTAGAATTGTGAAGAAATATATCATGGTGCACTGGGATGACAGGGGCCATGGAGCATTGTGATGACAGTGGTCATGGGGCATTGTGATGACACGGCCATGGAACATTATGATGACAAGAATTCTGGAGCATTGTGATAAAAAGGGCATGGACCATTGTGATTAGAGGGGCCAAGGAGCATTCTGATGACAACGGCATGGAGCATTGTGATGACAAGGGTTATCGAGCATTGTGATGACAGTGGTCATGAAGCATTGTGATGAATGTGGTCATGGATCATTGTGATGACAAGTGTCGTGGAGCATTGTGATGACAGGGGTCATAGAGCATTGTGATGACACGGTTATGGAATTTTGTGATGACCAGGATTCTGTAGCACTGTGATGAAAAGGGAATGGAGCATTGTGATTACAGGGGTCATGGAGCATTGTGATGACAATTGTTCTAGAACATTGTGATGACTGGGATCATGGAGCATAATGATTAAAGGGGTAATGGAGCATAGTGATGACAGGCGTCATGGGACATTGTGTTAACAGTGGTCATGGAGCATTGTGAAGAATGGGAGCTTCGAGCAATTGGATTTCAGGGGCCATTAAAAATTGTGAATATATAGGCCATGGAGTATTCAGATGAATGTGGTCAAGGATCATTGTGACGAAAAGTGTCCTGGAATATTGTGATGACACGGTTCATGGAGCATTGCGATGACAAGGGCCATGACGAAATGTGAAGACAGGTGTAATGGGGCATTGTGATGACAGTGGTCATCTAGAATTGTGAAGAAAGATATCATGGAGCCCTGGGATGACAGGGGCCATGGAGCATTGTGATGACAGGGGTCAAGGGGCATTGTGATGACCCGGACATGGAATATTATGATGACAGGAATTCTGGAGCATTGGGATAAAATGGGCAAGGACCGTTGTGATTAGAGGGGCCACGGAGCATTCTGATGACAACGGCATGGAGCATTGTGATGACAAGGGTCATCGAGCAATGTGATGACAGTGGTCATGAAGCATTGTGATGAATGTGGTCATGGATCATTGTGATGACAAGTGTCGTGGAGCATTGTGATGACAGGGTTCATAGAGCATTGCGATGACACGGTTATGGAATATTGTGATGACCAGAATTCTGTAGCACTGTGATGAAAAGGGAATGGAGCATTGTGATTACAGGGGTCATGGAGCATTGTGATGACAATTGTTCTAGAACATTGTGATCACAGGGATCATGGAGCATAGTGATGAAAAGGGCCATGGAGCATTGTGATGACAGGCATCATGGGACATTGTGTTGACAGTGGTCATGCAGCATTGTTAGAAAGGGAACATGGAACAATTTGATTTCAGGGGCCATGAAAAATTGTGAATATATAGGCCATGGGTATGCAGATGAATGTGGTCAAGGATCATTGTGACGACAAGTGTCCTGGAATATTGTGATGACACGGTTCATGGAGCATTGTGATGACAAGGGCCATCGCGAAATGTGAAGACAGGTGTCATGGGGCATTGTGATGACAGTGGTCATCTAGAATTGTGAAGAAAGATATCATGGAGCACTGGGATGACAGGGGCCATGGAGCATTGTGATGACAGGGCTCATGGGGCATTGTGATGACACGGCCATGGAACATTATGATGAAAAGAATTCTGGAGCTTTGTGATAAAAATGTCATGGACCATTGTGATTAGAGGGGCCAAGGAGCATTCTGATGACAACGGCATGGAGCATTGTGATGACAAGTGTCATCGAGCATTGTGATGACACTGGTCATGAAGCATTGTGATGAATGTGGTCATGGATCATTGTGATGACAAGTGTCGTGGAGCATTGTGATGACAGGGGTCATAGAGCATTGTGATGACACGGTTACGGAATATTGTGATGACCAGAATTCTGTAGCACTGTGATGAAAAGGGAATGGAGCATTGTGATTACAGGGGTCATGGAGCATTGTGATGACAATTGTTCTAGAACTTTGTGAAGACAGGTATCATGGAGCATAGTGATGAAAGGGGCCATGGAGCATTGTGATGACAGGCGTCATGGGACAATGTGTTGACAGTGGTCATGGAGCATTTTTAGAAAGGGAACATGGAGCAGTTTGATTTCAGGGGCCATGAAAAATTGTGAATATATAGGCCATGGAGTATTCAGATGAAAGTGGTCAAGGATCATTGTGACGAAAAGTGTCCTGGAATATTGTGATGACACGTTTCATGGAGCATTTCGATGACAAGGGCCATGGCGAAATGTGAAGACAGGTGTCATGGGGCATTGTGATGACAGTGGTCATCTAAAATTGTGAAGAAAGATATCATGGAGCACTGGGATGACAGGGGCCATGGAGCATTGTGATGACAGGGCTCATGGGGCATTGTGATGACACGGCCATATAACATTATGATGGCAAGTATTCTGGAGCATTGTGATAAAAAGGGCATGGACCATTGTGATTAGAGGGGCCAAGGAGCATTCTGATGACAACGGCATGGAGCATTGTGATGACAAGTGTCATCGAGCATTGTGATGACAGTGGTCATGAAGCATTGTGATGAATGTGGTCATGGATCATTGTGATGACAAGTGTCGTGGAGCATTGTGATGACAGGGGTCATAGAGCATTGTGATGACACGGTTATGGAATATTGTGATGACCAGAATTCTGTAGCACTGTGATGAATAGGGAATGGAGCATTGTGATTACAGGGGTCATGGAGCATTGTGATGACAATTGTTCTAGAACATTGTGAAGACAGGGATCATGGAGCATAGTGATGAAAGGGGCCATGGAGCATTGTGATGACAGGCGTCATGGGACATTGTGTTGGCAGTGGTCATGGAACATTGTTAGAAAGGGAACATGGAGCAATTTGATTTCAGGGACCATGAAAAATTGTGAATACATAGGCTATGGAGTATTCAGATGAATGTGGTCAAGGATCATTGTGACGACAAGTGTCCTGGAATATTGTGATGACATGGTTCATGGAGCATTGCGATGACAAGGGCCATGGTGAAATATGAAGACAGGTGTCATGGGGCTTTGTGATGACAGTGGTCATCTGGAATTGTGAAGAAAGATATCATGGAGCAGTGGGATGACACGGGCCATGTAGCATTGTGATGACAGGGGTCATGGGGCATTGTGATGACAAGAATTCTGGAGCATTGTGATAAAAAGGGCATGGACCATTGTGATTCGAGGGACCAAGGAGCATTCTGATGACAACGGCATGGAGCATTGTGATGACAAGGGTCATCGAGCATTGTGATGACAGTGGTCATGAAGCATTGTGATGAATGTGGTCATGGATCATTGTGATGACAAGTGTCATGGAGCATTGTGATGACAGGGGTCATAGAGCATTGTGATGACACGGTTATGGAATATTGTGATGAGCAGATTTCTGTAGCACTGTGATGAATAGGGAATGGAGCATTGTGATTACAGGGGTCATGGAGCATTGTGATGACAATTGTTCCAGAACATTGTGAAGACAGGGATCATGGAGCCTAGTGATGAAAGGGCCATGGAGCATTGTGATGACAGGCGTCATGGGACATTGTGTTGACAGTGGTCATGGAGCATTGTTAGAAAGGGAACATGGAGCAATTTGATTTCAGGGGCCATGAAAAATTGTGAATACATAGGCCATGGAGTATTCAGATGAATGTGGTCAAGGATCATTGTGACGACAATTGTCCTGGAATATTGTGATGACACGGTTCATGGAGCATTGCGATGACAAGTGCCATGGCGAAATGTGAAGACAGGTGTAATGGGGCATTGTGATGACAGTGGTCATCTAGAATTGTGAAGAAAGATATCATGGAGCACTGGGATGACAGGGGCCATGGAGCATTGTGAAGACAGGAGTCATGGGGCATTTTGATGACACGGCCAAGGAACATTTTTATGACAAGAATTCGGGAGCATTGTGTTAAAAAGAGAATGGACCATTGTTATTAGAGGGGCCAAGGAGCATTCTGATGACAACGGCATGGAGCATTGTGATGACAAGGGTCATCGAGCATTGTGATGACAGTGGTCATGAAGCATTGTGATGAATGTGGTCATGGATCATTGTGATGACAAGTGTCGTGGAGCATTGTGATGACAGGGTCATAGAGCATTGTGATGACACGGTTATGGAATATTGTGATGACCAGAATTCTTTAGCACTGTGATGAAAAGGGAATGGAGCATTGTGATTACAGGGGTCATGGAGCATTTTGATGACAATTGTTCTAGAACATTGTGAAGACAGGGATCATGGAGCATACTGATGAAAGGGGCCATGGAGCATTGTGATGACAGGCGTCATGGGACAATGTGTTGACAATGGTCATGGAGCATTGTTAGAAAGGGAACATGGAGCAATTTGATTTCAGGGGCCATGAAAAATTGTGACTACATAGACCATGTTTTATTCAGATGAAAGTGGTCAAGGATCATTGTGACGAAAAGTGTCCTGGAATATTGTGATGACACGGTTCATGGAGCATTGCGATGACAAGGGCCATGGCGAAATGTGAAGACAGGTGTCTTCGGGCATTGTGATGACAGTGGTCATCTAGAATTGTGAAGAAAGATATCATGGAGAACTGGGATGACAGGGGCCATGGAGCATTGTGATGACAGGGTCATGGGGCATTGTGATGACACGGCCATGGAACATTATGATGACAAGAATTCTGGAGCATTGTGATAAAAAGGGCATGGACCATTGTGATTCGAGGGACCAAGGAGCATTCTGATGACAACGGCATGGAGCATTGTGATGACAAGGATCATCGAGCACTGTGATGACAGTGGTCATGAAGCATTGTGATGAATGTAGTCATGGATCATTGTGATGACAAGTGTCATGGAGCATTGTGATGACAGGGGTCATAGAGCATTGTGATGACTCGGTTATGGAATATTGTGATGAGCAGAATTCTGTAGCACTGTGATGAATAGGGAATGGAGCATTTTGATTACAGGGGTCATGGAGCATTGTGATGACAATTGTTCCAGAACATTGTGAAGACAGGGATCATGGAGCCTAGTGATGAAAGGGCCATGGAGCATTGTGATGACAGGCGTCATGGGACAATGTGTTGAAGGTGGTCATGGAGCATTGTTAGAAAGGGAACATGGAGCAATTTGATTTCAGGGGCCATGAAAAATTGTGAATACATAGGCCATGGAGTATTCAGATGAATGTGGTCATGAATCATTGTGATGACAAGTGTCGTGGAGCATTGTGATGATAGGGGTCATAGAGCATTGTGATGACACGGTTAAGGAATATTGTGATGACCAGAATTCTGTAGCACTGTGATGAAAAGGGAATGGAGCATTGTGATTACAGGGGTCATGGAGCATTGTGATGACAAATGTTCTAGAATATTGTGAAGACAGGGATCATGAAGCATAGTGATGAAAGGGGCCATGGAGCATTGTGATGACAGGCGTCATGGCATATTTTGTTGACAGTGGTCATGGAGCATTGTTAGAAAGGGAACATGGAGCAATTTGATTTCAGGGGCCATGAAAAACTGTGAATACATAGGCCATGGAGTATTCAGATGAATGTGGTCAAGGATCATTGGGACGAAATGTGTCCTGGAATATTGTGATGACACGGTTCATGGAGCATTGCGATGATAAGGGCCATCGTGAAATGTGAAGACAGGTGTCATGGGGCACTGTGATGACAGTGGTCATCTAGAATTGTGAAGAAATATATCATGGTGCACTGGGATGACAGGGGCCATGGAGCATTGTGATGACAGTGGTCATGGGGCATTGTGATGACACGGCCATGGAACATTATGATGACAAGAATTCTGGAGCATTGTGATAAAAAGGGCATGGACCATTGTGATTAGAGGGGCCAAGGAGCATTCTGATGACAACGGCATGGAGCATTGTGATGACAAGGGTTATCGAGCATTGTGATGACAGTGGTCATGAAGCATTGTGATGAATGTGGTCATGGATCATTGTGATGACAAGTGTCGTGGAGCATTGTGATGACAGGGGTCATAGAGCATTGTGATGACACGGTTATGTAATTTTGTGATGACCAGGATTCTGTAGCACTGTGATGAAAAGGGAATGGAGCATTGTGATTACAGGGGTCATGGAGCATTGTGATGACAATTGTTCTAGAACATTGTGATGACTGGGATCATGGAGCATAATGATTAAAGGGGTAATGGAGCATTGTGATGACACGCGTCATGGGACATTGTGTTAACAGTGGTCATGGAGCATTGTGAAGAATGGGAGCTTCGAGCATTTGGATTTCAGGGGCCATTAAAAATTGTGAATATATAGGCCATGGAGTATTCAGATGAATGTGGTCAAGGATCATTGTGACGACAAGTGTCCTGGAATATTGTGATGACACGGTTCATGGAGCATTGCGATGAAAGGGCCACGGCGAAATGTGAAGACAGGTGTCATGGGGCATTGTGATGACAGTGGTCATCTAGAATTGTGAAGAAAGATATCATGGAGCACTGGGATGACAGGGGCCATGGAGCATTGTGATGACAGGGGTCAAGGGGCATTGTGATGACCCGGCCATGGAATATTATGATGACAGGAATTCTGGAGCATTGTGATAAAATGGGCAAGGACCGTTGTGATTAGAGGGGCCAAGGAGCATTCTGATGACAACGGCATGGAGCATTGTGATGACAAGGGTCATCGAGCATTGTGATGACAGTGGTCATGAAGCATTGTGATGAATGTGGTCATGGATCATTGTGATGACAAGTGTCGTGGAGCATTGTGATGACAGGTGTCTAGAGCATTGTGATGACACGGTTATGGAATATTGTGATGACCAGAATTCTGTAGCACTGTGATGAAAAGGGAATGGAGCATTGTGATTACAGGGGTCATGGAGCATTGTGATGACAATTGTTCTAGAACATTGTGATCACAGGGATCATGGAGCATAGTGATGAAAAGGGCCATGGAGCATTGTGATGACAGGCATCATGGGACATTGTGTTGACAGTGGTCATGCAGCATTGTTAGAAAGGGAACATGGAGCAATTTGATTTCAGGGGCCATGAAAAATTGTGAATACATAGGCCATGGAGTATTCAGATGAATGTGGTCAAGGATCATTGTGACGACATGTGTCCTGGAATATTGTGATGACACGGTTCATGGAGCACTGTGATGACAAGGGCCATCGCGAAATGTGAAGACAGGTGTCATGGGGCATTGTGATGACAGTGGTCATCTAGAATTGTGAAGAAAGATATCATGGAGCACTGGGATGACAGGGGCCATGGAGCATTGTGATGACAGGGCTCATGGGGCATTGTGATGACACGGCCATGCAACATTATGATGACAAGAATTCTGGAGCATTGTGATAAAAATGTCATGGACCATTGTGATTAGAGGGGCCAAGGAGCATTCTGATGACAACGGCATGGAGCATTGTGATGACAAGTGTCATCGAGCATTGTGATGACACTGGTCATGAAGCATTGTGATGAATGTGGTCATGGATCATTGTGATGACAAGTGTCGTGGAGCATTGTGATGACAGGGGTCATAGAGCATTGTGATGACACGGTTACGGAATATTGTGATGACCAGAATTCTGTAGCACTGTGATGAAAAGGGAATGGAGCATTGTGATTACAGGGGTCATGGAGCATTGTGATGACAATTGTTCTAGAATTTTGTGAAGACAGGTATCATGGAGCATAGTGATGAAAGGGGCCATGGAGCATTGTGATGACAGGCGTCATGGGACAATGTGTTGACAGTGGTCATGGAGCATTGTTAGAAAGGGAACATGGAGCAATTTGATTTCAGGGGCCATGAAAAATTGTGAATATATAGGCCATGGAGTATTCAGATGAAATTCGTCAAGGATCATTGTGACGAAAAGTCTCCTGGAATATTGTGATGACACGTTTCATGGAGCATTTCAATGACAAGGGCCATGGCGAAATGTGAAGACAGGTGTCATGGGGCATTGTGATGACAGTGGTCATCTAAAATTGTGAAGAAAGATATCATGGAGAACTGGGATGACAGGGGCCATGGAGCATTGTGATGACAGGGTCATGGGGCATTGTGATGACACGGCCATGGAACATTATGATGACAAGAATTCTGGAGCATTGTGATAAAAAGGGCATGGACCATTGTGATTCGAGGGACCAAGGAGCATTCTGATGACAACGGCATGGAGCATTGTGATGACAAGGGTCATCGAGCATTGTGATGACAGTGGTCATGAAACATTGTGATGAATGTGGTCATGGATCATTGTGATGACAAGTGTCATGGAGCATTGTGATGACAGGGGTCATAGAGCATTGTGATGACACGGTTATGGAATATTGTGATGAGCAGAATTCTGTAGCACTGTGATGAATAGGGAATGGAGCATTGTGATTACAGGGGTCATGGAGCATTGTGATGAGAATTGTTCCAGAACATTGTGAAGACAGGGATCATGGAGCCTAGTGATGAAATGGCCATGGAGCATTGTGATGACAGGCGTCATGGGACAATGTGTTGACAGTGGCCATGGAGTATTGTTAGAAAGGGAACATGGAGCAATTTGATTTCAGGGGCCATGAAAAATTGTGAATACATAGGCCATGGAGTATTCAGATGAATGTGGTCATGAATCATTGTGATGACAAGTGTCGTGGAGCATTGTGATGATAGGGGTCATAGAGCATTGTGATGACACGGTTATGGAATATTGTGATGACCAGAATTCTGTAGCACTGTGATGAAAAGGGAATGGAGCATTGTGATTACAGGGGTCATGGAGCATTGTGATGACAATTGTTCTAGAATTTTGTGAAGACAGGTATCATGGAGCATAGTGATGAAAGGGGCCATGGAGCATTGTGATGACAGGCGTCATGGGACAATGTGTTGACAGTGGTCATGGAGCATTGTTAGAAAGGGAACATGGAGCAATTTGATTTCAGGGGCCATGAAAAATTGTGAATACATAGGCCATGGAGTATTCAGATGAATGTGGTCAAGGATCATTGTGACGACATGTGTCCTGGAATATGGTGATGACACGGTTCATGGAGCACTGTGATGACAAGGGCCATCGCGAAATGTGAAGACAGGTGTCATGGGGCATTGTGATGACAGTGGTCATCTAGAATTGTGAAGAAAGATATCATGGAGCACTGGGATGACAGGGGCCATGGAGCATTGTGATGACAGGGCTCATGGGGCATTGTGATGACACGGCCATGCAACATTATGATGACAAGAATTCTGGAGCATTGTGATAAAAATGTCATGGACCATTGTGATTAGAGGGGCCAAGGAGCATTCTGATGACAACGGCATGGAGCATTGTGATGACAAGTGTCATCGAGCATTGTGATGACACTGGTCATGAAGCATTGTGATGAATGTGGTCATGGATCATTGTGATGACAAGTGTCGTGGAGCATTGTGATGACAGGGGTCATAGAGCATTGTGATGACACGGTTACGGAATATTGTGATGACCAGAATTCTGTAGCACTGTGATGAAAAGGGAATGGAGCATTGTGATTACAGGGGTCATGGAGCATTGTGATGACAATTGTTCTAGAATTTTGTGAAGACAGGTATCATGGAGCATAGTGATGAAAGGGGCCATGGAGCATTGTGATGACAGGCGTCATGGGACAATGTGTTGACAGTGGTCATGGAGCATTGTTAGAAAGGGAACATGGAGCAATTTGATTTCAGGGGCCATGAAAAATTGTGAATATATAGGCCATGGAGTATTCAGATGAAAGTCGTCAAGGATCATTGTGACGAAAAGTCTCCTGGAATATTGTGATGACACGTTTCATGGAGCATTTCAATGACAAGGGCCATGGCGAAATGTGAAGACAGGTGTCATGGGGCATTGTGATGACAGTGGTCATCTAAAATTGTGAAGAAAGATATCATGGAGAACTGGGATGACAGGGGCCATGGAGCATTGTGATGACAGGGTCATGGGGCATTGTGATGACACGGCCATGGAACATTATGATGACAAGAATTCTGGAGCATTGTGATAAAAAGGGCATGGACCATTGTGATTCGAGGGACCAAGGAGCATTCTGATGACAACGGCATGGAGCATTGTGATGACAAGGGTCATCGAGCATTGTGATGACAGTGGTCATGAAACATTGTGATGAATGTGGTCATGGATCATTGTGATGACAAGTGTCATGGAGCATTGTGATGACAGGGGTCATAGAGCATTGTGATGACACGGTTATGGAATATTGTGATGAGCAGAATTCTGTAGCACTGTGATGAATAGGGAATGGAGCATTGTGATTACAGGGGTCATGGAGCATTGTGATGACAATTGTTCCAGAACATTGTGAAGACAGGGATCATGGAGCCTAGTGATGAAATGGCCATGGAGCATTGTGATGACAGGCGTCATGGGACAATGTGTTGACAGTGGCCATGGAGTATTGTTAGAAAGGGAACATGGAGCAATTTGATTTCAGGGGCCATGAAAAATTGTGAATACATAGGCCATGGAGTATTCAGATGAATGTGGTCATGAATCATTGTGATGACAAGTGTCGTGGAGCATTGTGATGATAGGGGTCATAGAGCATTGTGATGACACGGTTATGGAATATTGTGATGACCAGAATTCTGTAGCACTGTGATGAAAAGGGAATGGAGCATTGTGATTACAGGGGTCATGGAGCATTGTGATGACAATTGTTCTAGAATTTTGTGAAGACAGGTATCATGGAGCATAGTGATGAAAGGGGCCATGGAGCATTGTGATGACAGGCGTCATGGGACAATGTGTTGACAGTGGTCATGGAGCATTGTTAGAAAGGGAACATGGAGCAATTTGATTTCAGGGGTCATGAAAAATTGTGAATATATAGGCCATGGAGTATTCAGATGAAAGTGGTCAAGGATCATTGTGACGAAAAGTGTCCTGGAATATTGTGATGACACGTTTCATGGAGCATTTCAAGGACAAGGGCCATGGCGAAATGTGAAGACAGGTGTCATGGGGCATTGTGATGACAGTGGTCATCTAAAATTGTGAAGAAAGATATCATGGAGAACTGGGATGACAGGGGCCATGGAGCATTGTGATGACAGGGTCATGGGGCATTGTGATGACACGGCCATGGAACATTATGATGACAAGAATTCTGGAGCATTGTGATAAAAAGGGCATGGACCATTGTGATTCGAGGGACCAAGGAGCATTCTGATGACAACGGCATGGAGCATTGTGATGACAAGGGTCATCGAGCATTGTGATGAGAGTGGTCATGAAGCATTGTGATGAATGTGGTCATGGATCATTGTGATGACAAGTGTCATGGAGCATTGTGATGACAGGGGTCATAGAGCATTGTGATGACACGGTTATGGAATATTGTGATGAGCAGAATTCTGTAGCACTGTGATGAATAGGGAATGGAGCATTGTGATTACAGGGGTCATGGAGCATTGTGATGACAATTGTTCCAGAACATTGTGAAGACAGGGATCATGGAGCCTAGTGATGAAATGGCCATGGAGCATTGTGATGACAGGCGTCATGGGACAATGTGTTGACAGTGGCCATGGAGCATTGTTAGAAAGGGAACATGGAGCAATTTGATTTCAGGGGCCATGAAAAATTGTGAATACATAGGCCATGGAGTATTCAGATGAATGTGGTCATGAATCATTGTGATGACAAGTGTCGTGGAGCATTGTGATGATAGGGGTCATAGAGCAATGTGATGACACGGTTATGGAATATTGTGATGACCAGAATTCTGTAGCACTGTGATGAAAAGGGAATGGAGCATTGTGATTACAGGGGTCATGGAGCATTGTGATGACAAATGTTCTAGAATATTGTGAAGACAGGGATCATGAAGCATAGTGATGAAAGGGGCCATGGAGCATTGTGATGACAGGCGTCATGGCACATTGTGTTGACAGTGGTCATGGAGCATTGTTAGAAAGGGAACATGGAGCAATTTGATTTCAGGGGTCATGAAAAATTGTGAATATATAGGCCATGGAGTATTCAGATGAAAGTGGTCAAGGATCATTGTGACGAAAAGTGTCCTGGAATATTGTGATGACACGTTTCATGGAGCATTTCAAGGACAAGGGCCATGGCGAAATGTGAAGACAGGTGTCATGGGGCATTGTGATGACAGTGGTCATCTAAAATTGTGAAGAAAGATATCATGGAGAACTGGGATGACAGGGGCCATGGAGCATTGTGATGACAGGGTCATGGGGCATTGTGATGACACGGCCATGGAACATTATGATGACAAGAATTCTGGAGCATTGTGATAAAAAGGGCATGGACCATTGTGATTCGAGGGACCAAGGAGCATTCTGATGACAACGGCATGGAGCATTGTGATGACAAGGGTCATCGAGCATTGTGATGAGAGTGGTCATGAAGCATTGTGATGAATGTGGTCATGGATCATTGTGATGACAAGTGTCATGGAGCATTGTGATGACAGGGGTCATAGAGCATTGTGATGACACGGTTATGGAATATTGTGATGAGCAGAATTCTGTAGCACTGTGATGAATAGGGAATGGAGCATTGTGATTACAGGGGTCATGGAGCATTGTGATGACAATTGTTCCAGAACATTGTGAAGACAGGGATCATGGAGCCTAGTGATGAAATGGCCATGGAGCATTGTGATGACAGGCGTCATGGGACAATGTGTTGACAGTGGCCATGGAGCATTGTTAGAAAGGGAACATGGAGCAATTTGATTTCAGGGGCCATGAAAAATTGTGAATACATAGGCCATGGAGTATTCAGATGAATGTGGTCATGAATCATTGTGATGACAAGTGTCGTGGAGCATTGTGATGATAGGGGTCATAGAGCAATGTGATGACACGGTTATGGAATATTGTGATGACCAGAATTCTGTAGCACTGTGATGAAAAGGGAATGGAGCATTGTGATTACAGGGGTCATGGAGCATTGTGATGACAAATGTTCTAGAATATTGTGAAGACAGGGATCATGAAGCATAGTGATGAAAGGGGCCATGGAGCATTGTGATGACAGGCGTCATGGCACATTGTGTTGACAGTGGTCATGGAGCATTGTTAGAAAGGGAACATGGAGCAATTTGATTTCAGGGGCCATGAAAAACTGTGAATACATAGGCCATGGAGTATTCAGATGAATGTGGTCAAGGATCATTGGGACGAAATGTGTCCTGGAATATTGTGATGACACGGTTCATGGAGAATTGCGATGACAAGGGCCATCGTGAAATGTGAAGACAGGTGTCATGGGGCACTGTGATGACAGTGGTCATCTAGAATTGTGAAGATATATATCATGGTGCACTGGGATGACAGGGGCCATGGAGCATTGTGATGACAGTGGTCATGGGGCATTGTGATGACACGGCCATGGAACATTATGATGACAAGAATTCTGGAGCATTGTGATACAAAGGGCATGGACCATTGTGATTAGAGGGGCCAAGGAGCATTCTGATGACAACGGCATGGAGCATTGTGATGACAAGGGTTATCGAGCATTGTGATGACAGTGGTCATGAAGCATTGTGATGAATGTGGTCATGGATCATTGTGATGACAAGTGTCGTGGAGCATTGTGATGACAGGGGTCATAGAGCATTGTGATGACACGGTTATGGAATTTTGTGATGACCAGGATTCTGTAGCACTGTGATGAAAAGGGAATGGAGCATTGTGATTACAGGGTTCATGGAGCATTGTGATGACAATTGTTCTAGAACATTGTGATGACTGGGATCATGGAGCATAATGATTAAAGGGGTAATGGAGCATAGTGATGACAGGCGTCATGGGACATTGTGTTAACAGTGGTCATGGAGCATTGTGAAGAATGGGAGCTTCGAGCAATTGGATTTCAGGGGCCATTAAAAATTGTGAATATATAGGCCATGGAGTATTCAGATGAATGTGGTCAAGGATCATTGTGACGAAAAGTGTCCTGGAATATTGTGATGACACGGTTCATGGAGCATTGCGATGACCAGGGCCATGACGAAATGTGAAGACAGGTGTCATGGGGCATTGTGATGACAGTGGTCATCTAGAATTGTGAAGAATGATATCATGGAGCCCTGGGATGACAGGGGCCATGGAGCATTGTGATGACAGGGGTCAAGGGGCATTGTGATGACCCGGCCATGGAATATTATGATGACAGGAATTCTGGAGCATTGTGATAAAATGGGCAAGGACCGTTGTGATTAGAGGGGCCACGGAGCATTCTGATGACAACGGCATGGAGCATTGTGATGACAAGGGTAATCGAGCAATGTGATGACAGTGGTCATGAAGCATTGTGATGAATGTGGTCATGGATCATTGTGATGACAAGTGTCGTGGAGCATTGTGATGACAGGGTTCATAGAGCATTGCGATGACACGGTTATGGAATATTGTGATGACCAGAATTCTGTAGCACTGTGATGAAAAGGGAATGGAGCATTGTGATTACAGGGGTCATGGAGCATTGTGATGACAATTGTTCTAGAACATTGTGATCACAGGGATCATGGAGCATAGTGATGAAAAGGGCCATGGAGCATTGTGATGACAGGCATCATGGGACATTGTGTTGACAGTGGTCATGCAGCATTGTTAGAAAGGGAACATGGAGCAATTTGATTTCAGGGGCCATGAAAAATTGTGAATACATAGGCCATGGAGTATGCAGATGAATGTGGTCAAGGATCATTGTGACGACAAGTGTCCTGGAATATTGTGATGACACGGTTCATGGAGCATTGTGATGACAAGGGCCATCGCGAAATGTGAAGACAGGTGTCATGGGGCATTGTGATGACAGTGGTCATCTAGAATTGTGAAGAAAGATATCATGGAGCACTGGAATGACAGGGGTCATGGGGCATTGTGATGACAAGAATTCTGGAGCATTGTGATAAAAAGGGCATGGACCATTGTGATTCGAGGGACCAAGGAGCATTCTGATGACAACGGCATGGAGCATTGTGATGACAAGGGTCATCGAGCATTGTGATGACAGTGGTCATGAAGCATTGTGATGAATGTGGTCATGGATCATTGTGATGACAAGTGTCATGGAGCATTGTGATGACAGGGGTCATAGAGCATTGTGATGACACGGTTATGGAATATTGTGATGAGCAGATTTCTGTAGCACTGTGATGAATAGGGAATGGAGCATTGTGATTACAGGGGTCATGGAGCATTGTGATGACAATTGTTCCAGAACATTGTGAAGACAGGGATCATGGAGCCTAGTGATGAAAGGGCCATGGAGCATTGTGATGACAGGCGTCATGGGACAATGTGTTGACAGTGGTCATGGAGCATTGTTAGAAAGGGAACATGGAGCAATTTGATTTCAGGGGCCATGAAAAATTGTGAATATATAGGCCATGGAGAATTCAGATGAATGTGGTCACGAATCACTGTGATGACAAGTGTCGTGGAGCATTGTGATGATAGGGGTCATAGAGCATTGTGATGACACGGTTATGGGATATTGTGATGACCAGAATTCTGTAGCACTGTGATGAAAAGGGAATGGAGCAATGTGATTACAGGGGTCATGGAGCATTGTGATGACAAATGTTCTAGAATATTGTGAAGACTGGGATCATGAAGCATAGTGATGAAAGGGGCCATGGAGCATTGTGATGACAGGCGTCATGGCACATTGTGTTGACAGTGGTCATGGAGCATTGTTAGAAAGGGAACATGGAGCAATTTGATTTCAGGGGCCATGAAAAATTGTGAATACATAGGCCATGGAGTATTCAGATGAATGTGGTCAAGGATCATTGGGACGAAATGTGTCCTGGAATATTGTGATGACACGGTTCATGGAGCATTGCGATGACAAGGGCCATCGTGAAATGTGAAGACAGGTGTCATGGGGCACTGTGATGACAGTGGTCATCTAGAATTGTGAAGAAATATATCATGGTGCACTGGGATGACAGGGGCCATGGAGCATTGTGATGACAGTGGTCATGGGGCATTGTGATGACACGGCCATGGAACATTATGATGACAAGAATTCTGGAGCATTGTGATAAAAAGGGCATGGACCATTGTGATTAGAGGGGCCAAGGAGCATTCTGATGACAACGGCATGGAGCATTGTGATGACAAGGGTTATCGAGCATTGTGATGACAGTGGTCATGAAGCATTGTGATGAATGTGGTCATGGATCATTGTGATGACAAGTGTCGTGGAGCATTGTGATGACAGGGGTCATAGAGCATTGTGATGACACTGTTAGGAATTTTGTGATGACCAGGATTCTGTAGCACTGTGATGAAAAGGGAATGGAGCATTGTGATTACAGGGTTCATGGAGCATTGTGATGACAATTGTTCTAGAACATTGTGATGACTGGGATCATGGAGCATAATGATTAAAGGGGTAATGGAGCATTGTGATGACACGCGTCATGGGACATTGTGTTAACAGTGGTCATGGAGCATTGTGAAGAATGGGAGCTTCGAGCAATTGGATTTCAGGGGCCATTAAAAATTGTGAATATATAGGCCATGGAGTATTCAGATGAATGTGGTCAAGGATCATTGTGACGACAAGTGTCCTGGAATATTGTGATGACACGGTTCATGGAGCATTGCGATGACAAGGGCCATGGCGAAATGTGAAGACAGGTGTCATGGGGCATTGTGATGACAGTGGTCATCTAGAATTGTGAAGAAAGATATCATGGAGCACTGGGATGACAGGGCCCATGGAGCATTGT
Organism: Eschrichtius robustus; assembly: GCF_028021215.1. NCBI lineage: Eukaryota > Metazoa > Chordata > Mammalia > Artiodactyla > Eschrichtiidae > Eschrichtius > Eschrichtius robustus. Next base: position 2,684,371 of record NW_027175249.1, on the reverse strand, counting down.
GATGACAGGGGTCAAGGGGCATTGTGATGACCCGGCCATGGAATATTATGATGACAGGAATTCTGGAGCATTGTGATAAAATGGGCAAGGACCGTTGTGATTAGAGGGGCCAAGAAGCATTCTGATGACAACGGCATGGAGCATTGTGATGACAAGGGTCATCGAGCAATGTGATGACAGTGGTCATGAAGCATTGTGATGAATGTGGTCATGGATCATTGTGATGACAAGTGTCGTGGAGCATTGTGATGACAGGCGTCTAGAGCATTGTGATGACACGGTTATGGAATATTGTGATGACCAGAATTCTGTAGCACTGTGATGAAAAGGGAATGGAGCATTGTGATTACAGGGGTCATGGAGCATTGTGATGACAATTGTTCTAGAACTTTGTGAAGACAGGTATCATGGAGCATAGTGATGAAAGGGGCCATGGAGCATTGTGATGACAGGCGTCATGGGACAATGTGTTGACAGTGGTCATGGAGCATTGTTAGAAAGGGAACATGGAGCAATTTGATTTCAGGGGCCATGAAAAATTGTGAATATATAGGCCATGGAGTATTCAGATGAAAGTGGTCAAGGATCATTGTGACGAAAAGTGTCCTGGAATATTGTGATGACATGTTTCATGGAGCATTGCGATGACAAGGGCCATGGCGAAATGTGAAGACAGGTGTCATGGGGCATTGTGATGACAGTGGTCATCTAAAATTGTGAAGAAAGATATCATGGAGCACTGGGATGACAGGGGCCATGGAGCATTGTGATGACAGGGGTCATGGGGCATTGTGATGACACGGCCATATAACATTATGATGGCAAGTATTCTGGAGCATTGTGATAAAAAGGGCATGGACCATTGTGATTAGAGGGGCCAAGGAGCATTCTGATGACAACGGCATGGAGCATTGTGATGACAAGTGTCATCGAGCATTGTGATGACAGTGGTCATGAAGCATTGTGATGAATGTGGTCATGGATCAGTGTGATGACAAGTGTCGTGGAACATTTGATGACAGGGGTCATAGAGAATTGTGATGACACGGTTATGGAATATTGTGATGACCAGAATTCTGTAGCACTGTGATGAATAGGGAATGGAGCATTGTGATTACAGGGGTCATGGAGCATTGTGATGACAATTGTTCTAGAACATTGTGAAGACAGGGATCATGGAGCATAGTGATGAAAGGGGCCATGGAGCATTGTGATGACAGGCGTCATGGGACAATGTGTTGACAGTGGTCATGTAGCATTGTTAGAAAGGGAACACGGAGCAATTTGATTTCGGGGTCATGAAAAATTGTGAATACATAGGCCATGGAGTATTCAGATGAATGTGGTCAAGGATGATTGTGACGAAATGTGTCCTGGAATATTGTGATGACACGGTTCATGGAGCATTGCGATGACAAGGGCCATGGCGAAATGTGAAGACAGGTGTCATGGGGCATTGTGATGACAGTGGTCATCTCAAATTGTGAAGAAAGATATCATGGAGCACTGGGATGACAGGAGCCATGGAGCATTGTGATGACAGGGGTCATGGGGCATTGTGATGACACGGCCATGGAACAATATGATGGCAAGAATTCTGGAGCATTTTGATAAAAAGGGCATGGCCCATTGTGATTAGAGGGGCCAAGGAGCATTCTGATGACAACGTCATGGAGCATTGTGATGACAAGGGTCATCGAGCATTGTGATGACAGTGGTCATGAAGCATTGTGTTGAATGTGGTCATGGATCATTGTGATGACAAGTGTCGTGGAGCATTGTGATGACAGGGGTCATAGAGCATTGTGATGACACAGTTATGGAATATTGTGATGACCAGTATTATGTAGCACTGTGATGAAAACAGAATGGAGCATTGTGATTACAGGGGTCATGGAGCATTGTGATCACAATTTTTCTAGATCATTGTGAAGACAGGGATCATGGAGCATATTGATTAAATGGGCCATGGAGCATAGTGATGACAGGCGTCATGGGACATTGTGTTGGCAGTGGTCATGGAGCATTGTTAGAAAGGGAACATGGAGCAATTTGATTTCAGGGGCCATGAAAAATTGTGAATACATAGGCTATGGAGTATTCAGATGAATGTGGTCAAGGATCATTGTGACGAAAAGTGTCCTGGAATATTGTGATGACACGGTTCATGGAGCATTGCGATGACAAGGGCCATGGCGAAATATGAAGACAGGTGTCATGGGGCATTGTGATGACAGTGGTCATCTAGAATTGTGAAGAAAGATATCATGGAGCACTGAGATGACAGGGGCCATGGAGCATTGTGATGACAGGGGTCATGAGGCATTGTGATGACACGGCCATGGAACATTATGATGACAAGTATTCTGGAGCATTGTGATAAAAAGAGCATGGAGCATTGTGATTAGAGGGGCCAAGGAGCATTCTGATGACAACGGCATTGAGCATTGTGATGACAAGGGTCATCGAGCATTGTGATGACAGTGGTCATGAAGCATTGTGATGAATGTGGTTATGGATCATTTTGATGACAAGTGTCGTGGAGCATTGTAATGATAGGGGTCATAGAGCATTGTGATGACACGGTTAAGGAATATTGTGATGACCAGAATTCTGTAGCACTCTGACGAAAAGGGAATGGGGCATTGTGATTATTGGGGTCATGGAGCTTTGTGATGACAATTGTTTAGAACATTGTGAAGACAGGGATCATAGAGCATAGTGATGAAAGGGGCCATGGAGCATTGTGATGACAAGCGTCATGGGACAATGTGTTGACAGTGGTCATGGAGCATTGTTAGAAAGGGAACATGGAGCAATTTGATTTCAGGGGCCATGAAAAATTGTGAATACATAGGCCATGGAGTATTCAGATGAATGTGGTCAAGGATCATTGTGACGACAAGTGTCCTGGAATATTGTGATGACATGGTTCATGGAGCATTGCGATGACAAGGGCCATGGTGAAATATGAAGACAGGTGTCATGGGGCTTTGTGATGACAGTGGTCATCTAGAATTTTGAAAAAAGATATCATGGAGCAGTGGGATGACACGGGCCATGGAGCATTGTGATGACAGGGGTCATGGGGCATTGTGATGACACGGCCATGGAACATTATGATGACAAGAATTCTGGAGCATTGTGATAAATAGGGCATGGACCATTGTGATTAGAGGGGCCAAGGAGCACTCTGATGACAACGGCATGGAGCATTGTGATGACAAGGGTCATCGACCATTGTGATGACAGTGGTCATGTAGCATTGTGATGAATGTGGTCATGGATCATTGTGATGACAAGTGTCGTGGAGCATTGTGATGACAGGGGTCATAGAGCATTGTGATGACACGGTTATGGAATTTTGTGATGACCAGAATTCTGTAGCACTGTTATGAAAAGGGAATGGAGCATTGTGATTACAGGGGTCATGGAGCATTGTGATGACAATTGTTCTAGAACATTGTGAAGACAGGGATCATGTAGCATAGTGATGAAAGGGCCATGGAGCATTGTGATGACAGGCGTCATGGGATAATGTGTTGACAGTGGTCATGGAGCATTGTTAGAAAGGTAACATGGAGCAATTTGATTTCAGGGGCCATGAAAAATTGTGAATACATACGCCATGGAGTATTCAGATGAATGTGGTCATGGATCATTATGATGACAAGTGTCGTGGAGCATTGTGATGACAGGGGTCATAGAGCATTGTGATGACACGGTTATGGAATATTGTGATGACCAGAATTCTGCAGCACTGTGATGAAAAGGGAATGGAGCATTGTGATTACAGGGGTCATGGAGCATTGTGATGACAATTGTTCTAGAACATTGTGATGACAGGGATCATGGAGCATAGTGATGAAAGGGGCCATGGAGCATTGTGATGACAGGCGTCATGGGACATTGTGTTGACAGTGGTCATGGAGCATTGTTAGAAAGGGAACATGGAGCAATTTATTTTCAGGGGCCATGAAAAATTGTGAATGCATAGGCCATGGAGTATTCAGATGAATGTGGTCAAGGATCATTGTGATGAAAAGTGTCCTGGAATATTGTGATTACACGGTTCATGGAGCATTGCGATGACAAGGGCCATGGCGAAATGTAAAGACAGGTGTCATGGGGCATTGTGATGACAGTGGTCATCTAGAATTGTGAAGAAAGATATCATGGAGCAGTGGGATGACAGGGGCCATGGAGCATTGTGATGACAAGGGTCATGGGGCATTGTGATGACACGGCCATGGAACATTATGATGACAAAAAGTTTGGAGCATTGTGATAAAAAGGGCATGGACCATTGTGATTAGAGGGGCCAAGGAGCATTCTGATGACAACGGCATGGGGCATTGTGATGAAAAGGGTCATCGAGCATTGTGATGACAGTGGTCATGAAGCATTGTGATGAATGTGGTCATGGATCATTGTGATGACAAGTGTCATGGAGCATTGTGATGACAAGGGTCATAGAGCATTGTGATGACACGGTTATGGAATTTTGTGATGACCAGAATTCTGTAGCACTGTTATGAAAAGGGAATGGAGCATTGTGATTACAGGGGTCATGGAGCATTGTGATGACAATTGTTCTAGAACATTGTGAAGACAGGGATCATGTAGCATAGTGATGAAAGGGCCATGGTGCATTGTGATGACAGGCTTAATGGGACAATGTGTTGACAGTGGTCATGGAGCATTGTTAGAAAGGTAACATGGAGCAATTTGATTTCAGGGGCCATGAAAAATTGTGAATACATACGCCATGGAGTATTCAGATGAATGTGGTCATGGATCATTGTGATGACAAGTGTCGTGGAGCATTGTGATGACAGGGGTCATAGAGCATTGTGATGACACGGTTATGGAATATTGTGATGACCAGAATTCTGTAGCACTGTGATGAAAAGGGAATGGAGCATTGTGATTACAGGGGTCATGGATCATTGTGATGACAATTGTTCTAGAACATTGTGAAGACAGGTATCATCGAGCATAGTGATGAAAGCGGCCATGGAGCATTGTGATGACAGGCGTCATGAGACATTGTGTTGGCAGTGGTCAAGGAGCATTGTTAGAAAGGGAACATGGAGCAATTTGATTTCAGGGGCCATGAAAAATTGTGAATACATAGGCCATGGAGTATTCAGATGAATGTGGTCAAGGATCATTGTGACGAAAAGTGTACTGGAATATTGTGATGACACGGTTCATGGAGCATTGCGATGACAAGGGCCATGGCGAAATATGAAGACATGTGTCATGGGGCATTGTGATGACAGTGGTCATTTGGAATTGTGAAGAAAGATATCATGGAGCACTGGGATGACAGGGGCCATGGAGCATTGTGATGACAGGGGTCATGGGGCATTGTGATGACTCGGCCATGGAACATTATGATGACAAGAATTCTGAGCACTGTGATAAATAGGGCATGGACCATTGTGATTAGAGGGGCCAAGGAGCATTCTGATGACAACGGCATGGAGCATTGTGATGACAAGTGTCATCGAGCATTGTGATGACAGTTGTCATGAAGCATTGTGATGAATGTGGTCATGGATCATTGTGATGACAAGTGTCGTGGAGCATTGTGATGACAGGGGTCATAGAGCATTGTGATGACACGGTTATGGAATATTTTGATGACCGGAATTCTGTAGCACTGTGATTAAAAGGGAATGGAGCATTATGATTACAGGGGTCATGGAGCATTGTGATGACAATTGTTCTAGAACATTCTGATGACAAGGATCATGGAGCATAGCGATGAAACGGGCCATGGAGCATTGTGATGACAGGCGTCATGGGACAATGTGTTGACAGTGGTCATGGAGCATTGTTAGAAAGGGAACATGGAGCAATTTGATTTTAGGGGCGATGAAAAATTGTGAATACATAGGCCATGGAGTATTCAGATCAATGTGGTCATGGATCATTGTGATGACAAGTGTCGTGGAGCATTGTGATGACAGCTGTCATAGAGCATTGTGATGACATGGTTATGGAATATTGTGATGACCAGAATTCTGTAGCACTGTGATGAAAAGCGACTGGAGCATTGTGATTACAGGGGTCAAGAAGCATTGTGATAACAATTGTTCTAGAACATTGTGATGACAGGGATCATGGAGCATAGTGATGAAAGGGGCCATGGAGCATTGTGATGACATGCGTCATGGGACAATGTGTTGACAGTGGTCATGGAGCATTGTTAGAAAGGGAACATGGAGCAATTTGATTTCAGGGGCCATGAAAAATTGTGAATACATAGGCCATGGAGTATTCAGATGAATGTGGTCAAGGATCATTGTGACGACAAGTGTCCTGGAATATTGTGATGACACGGTTCATGGAACATTGCGATGAAAAGGGCCATGGCGAAATGTGAAGAAAGGTGTCATGGGGCATTGTGATGACAGTGCTCATCTAGAATTGTGAAGAAAGATATCATGGAGCACTGGGATGACAGGGGCCATGAAGCATTGTGATGACAGGGGTCATGGGGCATTTTGATGACACGGCCATGGAACATTATGATGAAAAGATTTCGGGAGCATTGTGATAAAAAGAGCATGGACCATTGTTATTAGAGGGGCCAAGGAGCATTCTGATGACAACGGCATGGAGCATTGTGATGACAAGGGTCATCGAGCATTGTGCTGACAGTGGTCATGAAGCATTGTGATGAATGTGGTCATGGATCATTGTGATGACATGTGTCGTGGAGCATTGTGATGACAGGGGTCATAGAGCATTGTGATGACACGGTTATGGAATATTGTGATGACCAGAATTCTGTAGCAGTGTGATGAAAGCGGAATGGAGCATTGTGTTTACAGGGGTCATGGAACATTGTGATGACAATTGTTCTAGAACATTGTGAAGACAGGGATCATGGAGCATAGTGATGAAAGGGCCATGGAGCATAGTGATGACAGGCGTCATGGGACAATCTGTTGACAGTGGTCATGGAGCAGTGTTAGAAAGGGAACATGGAGCAATTTGATTTCAGGGGCCATGAAAAATTGTGAATACATAGGCCATGGAGTATTCAGATGAATGTGGTCAAGGATCATTGTGACGACAAGTGTCCTAGAATATTGTGATGACACGGTTCATGGAGCATTGTGATGACAAGGGCCATGGTGAAATGTGAAGACAGGTGTCATGGGGCATTGTGATGACAGTGGTCATCTAGAATTGTGAAGATAGATATCATGGAGCACTGGGATGACAGGGGCCATGGAGCATTGTGATGACAGGGGTCATGGGGCATTGTGATGACACGGCAATGGAACATTATGATGACAAAAATTCTGGAGCATTGTGATAAAAAGGGCATGGACAATTGTGATTAGAGGGGCCAAGGAGCATTCTGATGACAACGGCATGGAGCATTGTGATGACAAGGGTCATCGAGCATTGTGATGACAGTGGTCATGAAGCATTGTGATGAATGGGGTCATGGATCATTGTGATGACAAGTGTCGTGGAGCATTGTGATGACAGGGGTCATAGAGCATTGTGATGACACGGTTATGGAATATTGTGATGACCAGAATTCTGTAGCACTGTGATGAAAAGGGAATGGAGCATTGTGATTACAGGGGTCATGGATCATTGTGATGACAATTGTTCTAGAACATTGTTAAGACAGGGATCATCGAGCATAGTGATTAAAGGGGCCATGGAGCATTGTGATGACAAGCGTCATGGGACATTGTGTTGGCAGTGGTCATGGAGCATTGTTAGAAAGGGAACATGGAGCAATTTGATTTCAGGGGCCATGAAAAATTGTGAATACATAGGCCATGGAATATTCAGATGAATGTGGTCAAGGATCATTGTGACGAAAAGTGTACTGGAATATTGTGATGACACGGTTCATGGAGCATTGCGATGACAAGGGCCATGGCGAAATATGAAGACAGGTGTCATGGGGCATTGTGATGACAGTGGTCATTTGGAATTGTGAAGAAAGATATCATGGAGCACTGGGATGACAGGGGCCATGGAGCATTGTGATGACAGGGGTCATGGGGCATTGTGATGACACGGCCATGGAACATTATGATGAAAAGAATTCTGGAGCATTGTGATAAATAGGGCATGGACCATTGTGATTAGAGGGGCCAAGGAGCATTCTGATGACAACGGCATGGAGAATTGTGATGACAAGTGTCATCGAGCATTGTGATGACAGTGGTCATGAAGCATTGTGATGAATGTGGTCATGGATCATTGTGATGACAAGTGTCGTGGAGCATTGTGATGACAGGGGTCATAGAGCATTGTGATGACACGGTTATGGAATATTGTGATGACCGGAATTCTGTAGCACTGTGATGAAAAAGGAATGGAGCATTATGATTACAGGGGTCATAGAGCATTGTGATGACAATTGTTCTAGAACATTCTGATGACAAGGATCATGGAGCATAGTGATGAAAGGGGCCATGGAGCATTGTGATGACAGGCGTCATGTGACAATGTGTTGACAGTGGTCATGGAGCATAGTTAGGAAGGGAACATGGAGCAATTTTATTTCAGGGGCCATGAAAAATTGTGAATACATAGGCCATGGAGTATTCAGATCAATGTGGTCATGGATCATTGTGATGACAAGTGTCGTGGAGCATTGTGATGACAGGGGTCATAGAGCATTGTGATGACACGGTTATGGAATATTGTGATGACCAGAATTCTGTAGCACTGTGATGAAAAGGGAATGGAGCATTGTGATTACAGGGGTCATGGATCATTGTGATGACAATTGTTCTAGAACATTGTGAAGACAGGGATCATCGAGCATAGTGATGAAAGGGGCCATGGAGCATTGTGATGACAGGCGTCATGGGACATTGTGTTGGCAGTGGTCATGGAGCATTGTTAGAAAGGGAACATGGAGCAATTTGATTTCAGGGGCCATGAACAATTGTGAATACATAGGCCATGGAGTATTCAGATGAATGTGGTCAAGGATCATTGTGACGAAAAGTGTATTGGAATATTGTGATGACACGGTTCATGGAGCATTGCGATGACAAGGGCCATGGCGAAATATGAAGACAGGTGTCATGGGGCATTGTGATGACAGTGGTCATTTGGAATTGTGAAGAAAGATATCATGGAGCACTGGGATGACAGGGGCCATAGAGCATTGTGATGACAGGGATCATGGGGCATTGTGATGACTCGGCCATGGAACATTATGATGACAAAAATTCTGGAGCATTGTGATAAATAGGGCATGGACCATTGTGATTAGAGGGGCCAAGGAGCATTCTGATGACAACGGCATGGAGCATTGTGATGACAAGGGTCATCGAGCATTGTGATGACAGGGGTCATAGAGCATTGTGATGACACGGTTATGGAATATTGTGATGACCAGAATTCTGTAGCACTGTGATGAAAAGGGAATGGAGCATTGTGATTACAGGGGTCATGGAGCATTGTGATGACAATTGTTCTAGAACTTTGTGAAGACAGGTATCATGGAGCATAGTGATGAAAGGTGCCATGGAGCATTGTGATGACAGGCGTCATGGGACAATGTGTTGACAGTGGTCATGGAGCATTTTTAGAAAGGGAACATGGAGCAGTTTGATTTCAGGGGCCATGAAAAATTGTGAATATATAGGCCATGGAGTATTCAGATGAAAGTGGTCAAGGATCATTGTGACGAAAAGTGTCTTGGAATATTGTGATGACACGTTTCATGGAGCATTTCGATGACAAGGGCCATGGCGAAATGTGAAGACAGGTGTCATGGGGCATTGTGATGACAGTGGTCATCTAAAATTGTGAAGAAAGATATCATGGAGCACTGGGATGACAGGGGCCATGGAGCATTGTGATGACAGGGGTCATGGGGCATTGTGATGACACGGCCATATAACATTATGACGGCAAGTATTCTGGAGCATTGTGATAAAAAGGGCATGGACCATTGTGATTAGAGGGGCCAAGGAGCATTCTGATGACAACGGCATGGAGCATTGTGATGACAAGTGTCATCGAGCATTGTGATGACAGTGGTCATGAAGCATTGTGATGAATGTGGTCATGGATCATTGTGATGACAAGTGTCGTGGAGCATTGTGATGACAGGGGTCATAGAGCATTGTGATGACACGGTTATGGAATATTGTGATGACCAGAATTCTGTAGCACTGTGATGAATAGGGAATGGAGCATTGTGATTACAGGGGTCATGGAGCATTGTGATGACAATTGTTCTAGAACATTGTGAAGACAGGGATCATGGAGCATAGTGATGAAAGGGGCCATGGAGCATTGTGATGACAGGCGTCATGGGACATTGTGTTGGCAGTGGTCATGGAACATTGTTAGAAAGGGAACATGGAGCAATTTGATTTCAGGGGCCATGAAAAATTGTGAATACATAGGCTATGGAGTATTCAGATGAATGTGGTCAAGGATCATTGTGACGACATGTGTCCTGGAATATTGTGATGACATGGTTCATGGAGCATTGCGATGACAAGGGCCATGGTGAAATATGAAGACAGGTGTCATGGGGCTTTGTGATGACAGTGGTCATCTGGAATTGTGAAGAAAGATATCATGGAGCAGTGGGATGACACGGGCCATGTAGCATTGTGATGACAGGGGTCATGGGGCATTGTGATGACAAGAATTCTGGAGCATTGTGATAAAAAGGGCATGGACCATTGTGATTCGAGGGACCAAGGAGCATTCTGATAACAACGGCATGGAGCATTGTGATGACAAGGGTCATCGAGCATTGTGATGACAGTGGTCATGAAGCATTGTGATGAATGTGGTCATGGATCATTGTGATGACAAGTGTCATGGAGCACTGTGATGACAGGGGTCATAGAGCATTGTGATGACACGGTTATGGAATATTGTGATGAGCAGATTTCTGTAGCACTGTGATGAATAGGGAATGGAGCATTGTGATTACAGGGGTCATGGAGCATTGTGATGACAATTGTTCCAGAACATTGTGAAGACAGGGATCATGGAGCCTAGTGATGAAAGGGCCATGGAGCATTGTGATGACAGGCGTCATGGGACAATGTGTTGACAGTGGTCATGGAGCATTGTTAGAAAGGGAACATGGAGCAATTTGATTTCAGGGGCCATGAAAAATTGTGAATACATAGGCCATGGAGTATTCAGATGAATGTGGTCACGAATCACTGTGATGACAAGTGTCGTGGAGCATTGTGATGATAGGGGTCATAGAGCATTGTGATGACACGGTTATGGAATATTGTGATGACCAGAATTCTGTAGCACTGTGATGAAAAGGGAATGGAGCATTGTGATTACAGGGGTCATGGAGCATTGTGATGACAAATGTTCTAGAATATTGTGAAGACAGGGATCATGAAGCATAGTGATGAAAGGGGCCATGGAGCATTGTGATGACAGGCGTCATGGCACATTGTGTTGACAGTGGTCATGGAGCATTGTTAGAAAGGGAACATGGAGCAATTTGATTTCAGGGGCCATGAAAAATTGTGAATACATAGGCCATGGAGTATTCAGATGAATGTGGTCAAGGATCATTGGGACGAAATGTGTCCTGGAATATTGTGATGACACGGTTCATGGAGCATTGCGATGACAAGGGCCATCGTGAAATGTGAAGACAGGTGTCATGGGGCACTGTGATGACAGTGGTCATCTAGAATTGTGAAGAAATATATCATGGTGCACTGGGATGACAGGGGCCATGGAGCATTGTGATGACAGTGGTCATGGGGCATTGTGATGACACGGCCATGGAACATTATGATGACAAGAATTCTGGAGCATTGTGATAAAAAGGGCATGGACCATTGTGATTAGAGGGGCCAAGGAGCATTCTGATGACAACGGCATGGAGCATTGTGATGACAAGGGTTATCGAGCATTGTGATGACAGTGGTCATGAAGCATTGTGATGAATGTGGTCATGGATCATTGTGATGACAAGTGTCGTGGAGCATTGTGATTACAGGGGTCATAGAGCATTGTGATGACACGGTTATGGAATATTGTGATGACCAGAATTCTGTAGCACTGTGACGAAAAGGGAATGGGGCATTGTGATTACTGGGGTCATGGAGCTTTGTGATGACAATTGTTCTAGAACATTCTGATGACAAGGATCATGGAGCATAGCGATGAAACGGGCCATGGAGCATTGTGATGACAGGCGTCATGGGACAATGTGTTGACAGTGGTCATGGAGCATTGTTAGAAAGGGAACATGGAGCAATTTGATTTTAGGGGCGATGAAAAATTGTGAATACATAGGCCATGGAGTATTCAGATCAATGTGGTCATGGATCATTGTGATGACAAGTGTCGTGGAGCATTGTGATGACAGCTGTCATAGAGCATTGTGATGACATGGTTATGGAATATTGTGATGACCAGAATTTTGTAGCACTGTGATGAAAAGCGAATGGAGCATTGTGATTACAGGGGTCAAGAAGCATTGTGATAACAATTGTTCTAGAACATTGTGATGACAGGGATCATGGAGCATAGTGATGAAAGGGGCCATGGAGCATTGTGATGACAGGCGTCATGGGACAATGTGTTGACAGTGGTCATGGAGCATTGTTAGAAAGGGAACATGGAGCAATTTGATTTCAGGGGCCATGAAAAATTGTGAATACATAGGCCATGGAGTATTCAGATGAATGTGGTCAAGGATCATTGTGACGACAAGTGTCCTGGAATATTGTGATGACACGGTTCATGGAGCATTGCGATGACAAGGGCCATGGCGAAATGTGAAGACAGCTGTCATGGGGCATTGTGATGACAGTGGTCCTCTAGAATTGTGAAGAAAGATATCATGGAGCACTGGGATGACAGGGGCCATGGAGCATTGTGATGACAGGGGTCATGGGGCATTGTGATGACACGGCCATGGAACATTAAGATGACAAGAATTCTGGAGCATTGTGATAAATAGGGCATGGACCATTGTGATTAGAGGGGCCAAGGAGCATTCTGTTGACAACGGCATGGAGCATTGTGATGACAAGGGTCATCGAGCATTGTGATGACAGTGGTCATGTAGCATTGTGATGAATGTGGTCATGGATAATTGTGATGACAAGTGTCGTGTAGCATTGTGATGACAGGGGTCATAGAGCATTGTGATGACACGGTTATGGAATATTGTGATGACCAGAATTCTGTAGCACTGTGATGAAAAAGGAATAGAGCATTGTGATTACAGGGGTCATGGAGCATTGTGATGACAATTGTTCTAGAACATTGTGATGACAGGGATCATGGAGCATAGTGATGAAAGGGGCCATGGAGCATTGTGATGACAGGCGTCATGGGACATTGTGTTGACAGTGGTCATGGAGCATTGTTAGAAAGGGAACATGGAGCAATTTGATTTCAGGGGCCATGAAAAATTGTGAATACATAGGCCATGGAGTATTCAGATGAATGTGGTCAAGGATCATTGTGACGAAAATTGTCCTGGAATATTGTGATGACACGGTTCATGGAACATTGCGATGAAAAGGGCCATGGCGAAATGTGAAGAAAGGTGTCATGGGGCATTGTGATGACAGTGCTCATCTAGAATTGTGAAGAAAGATATCATGGAGCACTGGGATGACAGGGGCCATGAAGCATTGTGATGACAGGGGTCATGGGGCATTGTGATGACACGGCCATGGAACATTATGATGAAAAGATTTCGGGAGCATTGTGATAAAAAGAGCATGGACCATTGTTATTAGAGGGGCCAAGGAGCATTCTGATGACAACGGCATGGAGCATTGTGATGACAAGGGTCATCGAGCATTGTGCTGACAGTGGTCATGAAGCATTGTGATGAATGTGGTCATGGATCATTGTGATGACATGTGTCGGGGAGCATTGTGATGACAGGGGTCATAGAGCATTGTGATGACACGGTTATGGAATATTGTGATGACCAGAATTCTGTAGCACTGTGATGAAAGCGGAATGGAGCATTGTGTTTACAGGGGTCATGGAACATTGTGATGACAATTGTTCTAGAACATTGTGAAGACAGGGATCATGGAGCATAGTGATGAAAGGGCCATGGAGCATAGTGATGACAGGCGTCATGGGACAATCTGTTGACAGTGGTCATGGAGCAGTGTTAGAAAGGGAACATGGAGCAATTTGATTTCAGGGGCCATGAAAAATTGTGAATACATAGGCCATGGAGTATTCAGATGAATGTGGTCAAGGATCATTGTGACGACAAGTGTCCTAGAATATTGTGATGACACGGTTCATGGAGCATTGTGATGACAAGGGCCATGGCGAAATGTGAAGACAGGTGTCATGGGGCATTGTGATGACAGTGGTCATCTAGAATTGTGAAGATAGATATCATGGAGCACTGGGATGACAGGGGCCATGGAGCATTGTGATGACAGGGGTCATGGGGCATTGTGATGACACGGCAATGGAACATTATGATGACAAAAATTCTGGAGCATTGTGATAAAAAGGGCATGGACAATTGTGATTAGAGGGGCCAAGGAGCATTCTGATGACAACGGCATGGAGCATTGTGATGACCAGGGTCATCACGCATTGTGATGACAGTGGTCATGAAGCATTGTGATGAATGTGGTCATGGATCATTGTGATGACAAGTGTCGTGGAGCATTGTGATGACAGGGGTCATAGAGCATTGTGATGACACGGTTATGGAATATTGTGATGACCAGAATTCTGTAGCACTGTGATGAAAAGGGAATGGAACATTGTGATTACAGGGGTCATGGATCATTGTGATGACAATTGTTCTAGAACATTGTTAAGACAGGGATCATCGAGCATAGTGATTAAAGGGGCCATGGAGCATTGTGATGACAAGCGTCATGGGACATTGTGTTGGCAGTGGTCATGGAGCATTGTTAGAAAGGGAACATGGAGCAATTTGATTTCAGGGGCCATGAAAAATTGTGAATACATAGGCCATGGAATATTCAGATGAATGTGGTCAAGGATCATTGTGACGAAAAGTGTACTGGAATATTGTGATGACACGGTTCATGGAGCATTGCGATGACAAGGGCCATGGCGAAATATGAAGACAGGTGTCATGGGGCATTGTGATGACAGTGGTCATTTGGAATTGTGAAGAAAGATATCATGGAGCACTGGGATGACAGGGGCCATGGAGCATTGTGATGACAGGGGTCATGGGGCATTGTGATGACACGGCCATGGAACATTATGATGAAAAGAATTCTGGAGCATTGTGATAAATAGGGCATGGACCATTGTGATTAGAGGGGCCAAGGAGCATTCTGATGACAACGGCATGGAGAATTGTGATGACAAGTGTCATCGAGCATTGTGATGACAGTGGTCATGAAGCATTGTGATGAATGTGGTCATGGATCATTGTGATGACAAGTGTCGTGGAGCATTGTGATGACAGGGGTCATAGAGCATTGTGATGACACGGTTATGGAATATTGTGATGACCGGAATTCTGTAGCACTGTGATGAAAAAGGAATGGAGCATTATGATTACAGGGGTCATAGAGCATTGTGATGACAATTGTTCTAGAACATTCTGATGACAAGGATCATGGAGCATAGTGATGAAAGGGGCCATGGAGCATTGTGATGACAGGCGTCATGGGACAATGTGTTGACAGTGGTCATGGAGCATTGTTAGGAAGGGAACATGGAGCAATTTTATTTCAGGGGCCATGAAAAATTGTGAATACATAGGCCATGGAGTATTCAGATCAATGTGGTCATGGATCATTGTGATGACACGTGTCGTGGAGCATTGTGATGACAGGGGTCATAGAGCATTGTGATGACACGGTTATGGAATATTGTGATGACCAGAATTCTGTAGCACTGTGATGAAAAGGGAATGGAGCATTGTGATTAAAGGGGTCATGGATCATTGTGATGACAATTGTTCTAGAACATTGTGAAGACAGGGATCATCGAGCATAGTGATGAAAGGGGCCATGGAGCATTGTGATGACAGGCGTCATGGGACATTGTGTTGGCAGTGGTCATGGAGCATTGTTAGAAAGGGAACATGGAGCAATTTGATTTCAGGGGCCATGAACAATTGTGAATACATAGGCCATGGAGTATTCAGATGAATGTGGTCAAGGATCATTGTGACGAAAAGTGTATTGGAATATTGTGATGACACGGTTCATGGAGCATTGCGATGACAAGGGCCATGGCGAAATATGAAGACAGGTGTCATGGGGCATTGTGATGACAGTGGTCATTTGGAATTGTGAAGAAAGATATCATGGAGCACTGGGATGACAGGGGCCATAGAGCATTGTGATGACAGGGATCATGGGGCATTGTGATGACTCGGCCATGGAACATTATGATGACAAAAATTCTGGAGCATTGTGATAAATAGGGCATGGACCATTGTGATTAGAGGGGCCAAGGAGCATTCTGATGACAACGGCATGGAGCATTGTGATGACAAGTGTCATCGAGCATTGTGATGACAGTTGTCATGAAGCATTGTGATGAATGTGGTCATGGATCATTGTGATGACAAGTGTCGTGGAGCATTGTGATGACAGGGGTCATAGAGCATTGTGATGACACGGTTATGGAATATTGTGATGACCGGAATTCTGTAGCACTGTGATGAAAAGGGAATGGAGCATTATGATTACAGGGGTCATGGAGCATTGTGATGACAATTGTGCTAGAACATTCTGATGACAAGGATCATGGAGCATAGTGATGAAAGGGCCACGGAGCATTGTGATGACAGGCGTCATGGGACATTGTGTTGGCAGTGGTCATGGAGCATTGTTAGAAAGGGAACATGGAGCAATTTGATTTCAGGGGCCATGAAAAATTGTGAATACATAGGCCATGGAGTATTCAGATGAATGTGGTCAAGGATCATTGTGACGACAAGTGTCCTGGAATATTGTGATGACAAGGTTCATGGAGCATTGAGATGAAAAGGGCCATGGCGAAATGTGAAGAAAGGTGTCATGGGGCATTGTGATGACAGTGGTCATCTAGAATTGTGAAGAAAGATATCATGGAGCACTGGGATGACAGGGGCCATGGAGCATTGTGATGACAGGGATCATGGGGCATTGTGATGACACGGCCATGGAACATTATGATGACAATAATTCTGAAGCATTGTGATAAAAAGAGCATGGACCATTGTGATTAGAGGGGCCAAGGAGCATTCTGATGACAACGGCATGGAGCATTGTGATGACAAGGGTCATCGAGCATTGTGATGACAGGGGTCATAGAGCATTGTGATGACACGGTTATGGAATATTGTGATGACCAGAATTCTGTAGCACTGTGATGAAAAGGGAATGGAGCATTGTGATTACAGGGGTCATGGAGCATTGTGATGACAATTGTTCTAGAACTTTGTGAAGACAGGAATCATGGAGCATAGTGATGAAAGGGGCCATGGAGCATTGTGATGACAGGCGTCATGGGACAATGTGTTGACAGTGGTCATGGAGCATTTTTAGAAAGGGAACATGGAGCAGTTTGATTTGAGGGGCCATGAAAAATTGTGAATATATAGGCCATGGAGTATTCAGATGAAAGTGGTCAAGGATCATTGTGACGAAAAGTGTCCTGGAATATTGTGATGACACGTTTCATGGAGCATTTCGATGACAAGGGCCATGGCGAAATGTGAAGACAGGTGTCATGGGGCATTGTGATGACAGTGGTCATCTAAAATTGTGAAGAAAGATATCATGGAGCACTGGGATGACAGGGGCCATGGAGCATTGTGATGACAGGGGTCATGGGGCATTGTGATGACACGGCCATATAACATTATGATGGCAAGTATTCTGGAGCATTGTGATAAAAAGGGCATGGACCATTGTGATTAGAGGGGCCAAGGAGCATTCTGATGACAACGGCATGGAGCATTGTGATGACAAGTGTCATCGAGCATTGTGATGACAGTGGTCATGAAGCATTGTGATGAATGTGGTCATGGATCATTGTGATGACAAGTGTCGTGGAGCATTGTGATGACAGGGGTCATAGAGCATTGTGATGACACGGTTATGGAATATTGTGATGACCAGAATTCTGTAGCACTGTGATGAATAGGGAATGGAGCATTGTGATTACAGGGGTCATGGAGCATTGTGATGACAATTGTTCTAGAACATTGTGAAGACAGGGATCATGGAGCATAGTGATGAAAGGGGCCATGGAGCATTGTGATGACAGGCGTCATGGGACATTGTGTTGGCAGTGGTCATGGAACATTGTTAGAAAGGGAACATGGAGCAATTTGATTTCAGGGGCCATGAAAAATTGTGAATACATAGGCTATGGAGTATTCAGATGAATGTGGTCAAGGATCATTGTGACGACAAGTGTCCTGGAATATTGTGATGACATGGTTCATGGAGCATTGCGATGACAAGGGCCATGGTGAAATATGAAGACAGGTGTCATGGGGCTTTGTGATGACAGTGGTCATCTGGAATTGTGAAGAAAGATATCATGGAGCAGTGGGATGACACGGGCCATGTAGCATTGTGATGACAGGGGTCATGGGGCATTGTGAGGACAAGAATTCTGGAGCATTGTGATAAAAAGGGCATGGACCATTGTGATTCGAGGGACCAAGGAGCATTCTGATGACAACGGCATGGAGCATTGTGATGACAAGGGTCATCGAGCATTGTGATGACAGTGGTCATGAAGCATTGTGATGAATGTGGTCATGGATCATTGTGATGACAAGTGTCATGGAGCATTGTGATGACAGGGGTCATAGAGCATTGTGATGACACGGTTATGGAATATTGTGATGAGCAGATTTCTGTAGCACTGTGATGAATAGGGAATGGAGCATTGTGATTACAGGGGTCATGGAGCATTGTGATGACAATTGTTCCAGAACATTGTGAAGACAGGGATCATGGAGCCTAGTGATGAAAGGGCCATGGAGCATTGTGATGACAGGCGTCATGGGACAATGTGTTGACAGTGGTCATGGAGCATTGTTAGAAAGGGAACATGGAGCAATTTGATTTCAGGGGCCATGAAAAATTGTGAATACATAGGCCATGGAGTATTCAGATGAATGTGGTCACGAATCACTGTGATGACAAGTGTCGTGGAGCATTGTGATGATAGGGGTCATAGAGCATTGTGATGACACGGTTATGGAATATTGTGATGACCAGAATTCTGTAGCACTGTGATGAAAAGGGAATGGAGCATTGTGATTACAGGGGTCATGGAGCATTGTGATGACAAATGTTCTAGAATATTGTGAAGACAGGGATCATGAAGCATAGTGATGAAAGGGGCCATGGAGCATTGTGATGACAGGCGTCATGGCACATTGTGTTGACAGTGGTCATGGAGCATTGTTAGAAAGGGAACATGGAGCAATTTGATTTCAGGGGCCATGAAAAATTGTGAATACATAGGCCATGGAGTATTCAGATGAATGTGGTCAAGGATCATTGGGACGAAATGTGTCCTGGAATATTGTGATGACACGGTTCATGGAGCATTGCGATGACAAGGGCCATCGTGAAATGTGAAGACAGGTGTCATGGGGCACTGTGATGACAGTGGTCATCTAGAATTGTGAAGAAATATATCATGGTGCACTGGGATGACAGGGGCCATGGAGCATTGTGATGACAGAGGTCATGGGGCATTGTGATGACACGGCCATGGAACATTATGATGACAAGAATTCTGGAGCATTGTGATAAAAAGGGCATGGACCATTGTGATTAGAGGGGCCAAGGAGCATTCTGATGACAACGGCATGGAGCATTGTGATGACAAGGGTTATCGAGCATTGTGATGACAGTGGTCATGAAGCATTGTGATGAATGTGGTCATGGATCATTGTGATGACAAGTGTCGTGGAGCATTGTGATTACAGGGGTCATAGAGCATTGTGATGACACTGTTAGGAATTTTGTGATGACCAGGATTCTGTAGCACTGTGATGAAAAGGGAATGGAGCATTGTGATTACAGGGGTCATGGAGCATTGTGATGACAATTGTTCTAGAACATTGTGATGACTGGGATCATGGAGCATAATGATTAAAGGGGTAATGGAGCATTGTGATGACACGCGTCATGGGACATTGTGTTAACAGTGGTCATGGAGCATTGTGAAGAATGGGAGCTTCGAGCAATTGGATTTCAGGGGCCATTAAAAATTGTGAATATATAGGCCATGGAGTATTCAGATGAATGTGGTCAAGGATCATTGTGACGACAAGTGTCCTGGAATATTGTGATGACACGGTTCATGGAGCATTGCGATGACAAGGGCCATGGCGAAATGTGAAGACAGGTGTCATGGGGCATTGTGATGACAGTGGTCATCTAGAATTGGGAAGAAAGATATCATGGAGCACTGGGATGACAGGGCCCATGGAGCATTGTGATGACAGGGGTCAAGGGGCATTGTGATGACCCGGCCATGGAATATTATGATGACAGGAATTCTGGAGCATTGTGATAAAATGGGCAAGGACCGTTGTGATTAGAGGGGCCACGAAGCATTCTGATGACAACGGCATGGAGCATTGTGATGACAAGGGTCATCGAGCAATGTGATGACAGTGGTCATGAAGCATTGTGATGAATGTGGTCATGGATCATTGTGATGACAAGTGTCGTGGAGCATTGTGATGACAGGCGTCTAGAGCATTGTGATGACACGGTTATGGAATATTGTGATGACCAGAATTCTGTAGCACTGTGATGAAAAGGGAATGGAGCATTGTGATTACAGGGGTCATGGAGCATTGTGATGACAATTGTTCTAGAACTTTGTGAAGACAGGTATCATGGAGCATAGTGATGAAAGGGGCCATGGAGCATTGTGATGACAGGCGTCATGGGACAATGTGTTGACAGTGGTCATGGAGCATTGTTAGAAAGGGAACATGGAGCAATTTGATTTCAGGGGCCATGAAAAATTGTGAATATATAGGCCATGGAGTATTCAGATGAAAGTGGTCAAGGATCATTGTGACGAAAAGTGTCCTGGAATATTGTGATGACACGTTTCATGGAGCATTGCGATGACAAGGGCCATGGCGAAATGTGAAGACAGGTGTCATGGGGTATTGTGATGACAGTGGTCATCTAGAATTGTGAAGAAAGATATCATGGAGCACTGGGATGACAGGGGCCATGGAGCATTGTGATGACAGTGGTCATGGGGCATTGTGATGACACGGCCATATAACATTATGATGGCAAGTATTCTGGAGCATTGTGATAAAAAGGGCATGGACCATTGTGATTAGAGGGGCCAAGGAGCATTCTGATGACAACGGCATGGAGCATTGTGATGACAAGTGTCATCGAGCATTGTGATGACAGTGGTCATGAAGCATTGTGATGAATGTGGTCATGGATCATTGTGATGACAAGTGTCGTGGAACATTTGATGACAGGGGTCATAGAGCATTGTGATGACACGGTTATGGAATATTGTGATGACCAGAATTCTGTAGCACTGTGATGAATAGGGAATGGAGCATTGTGATTACAGGGGTCATGGAGCATTGTGATGACAATTGTTCTAGAACATTGTGAAGAAAGGGATCATGGAGCATAGTGATGAAAGGGGCCATGGAGCATTGTGATGACAGGCGTCATGGGACAATGTGTTGACAGTGGTCATGTAGCATTGTTAGAAAGGGAACACGGAGCAATTTGATTTCAGGGGTCATGAAAAATTGTGAATACATAGGCCATGGAGTATTCAGATGAATGTGGTCAAGGATCATTGTGACGAAATGTGTCCTGGAATATTGTGATGACACGGTTCATGGAGCATTGCGATGACAAGGGCCATGGCGAAATGTGAAGACAGGTGTCATGGGGCATTGTGATGACAGTGGTCATCTCAAATTGTGAAGAAAGATATCATGGAGCACTGGGATGACAGGAGCCATGGAGCATTGTGATGACAGGGATCATGGGGCATTGTGATGACTCGGCCATGGAACATTATGATGACAAAAATTCTGGAGCATTGTGATAAATAGGGCATGGACCATTGTGATTAGAGGGGCCAAGGAGCATTCTGATGACAACGGCATGGAGCATTGTGATGACAAGGGTCATCGAGCATTGTGATGACAGGGGTCATAGAGCATTGTGATGACACGGTTATGGAATATTGTGATGACCAGAATTCTGTAGCACTGTGATGAAAAGGGAATGGAGCATTGTGATTACAGGGGTCATGGAGCATTGTGATGACAATTGTTCTAGAACTTTGTGAAGACAGGTATCATGGAGCATAGTGATGAAAGGTGCCATGGAGCTTTGTGATGACAGGCGTCATGGGACAATGTGTTGACAGTGGTCATGGAGCATTTTTAGAAAGGGAACATGGAGCAGTTTGATTTCAGGGGCCATGAAAAATTGTGAATATATAGGCCATGGAGTATTCAGATGAAAGTGGTCAAGGATCATTGTGACGAAAAGTGTCCTGGAATATTGTGATGACACGTTTCATGGAGCATTTCGATGACAAGGGCCATGGCGAAATGTGAAGACAGGTGTCATGGGGCATTGTGATGACAGTGGTCATCTAAAATTGTGAAGAAAGATATCATGGAGCACTGGGATGACAGGGGCCATGGAGCATTGTGATGACAGGGGTCATGGGGCATTGTGATGACACGGCCATATAACATTATGACGGCAAGTATTCTGGAGCATTGTGATAAAAAGGGCATGGACCATTGTGATTAGAGGGGCCAAGGAGCATTCTGATGACAACGGCATGGAGCATTGTGATGACAAGTGTCATCGAGCATTGTGATGACAGTGGTCATGAAGCATTGTGATGAATGTGGTCATGGATCATTGTGATGACAAGTGTCGTGGAGCATTGTGATGACAGGGGTCATAGAGCATTGTGATGACACGGTTATGGAATATTGTGATGACCAGAATTCTGTAGCACTGTGATGAATAGGGAATGGAGCATTGTGATTACAGGGGTCATGGAGCATTGTGATGACAATTGTTCTAGAACATTGTGAAGACAGGGATCATGGAGCATAGTGATGAAAGGGGCCATGGAGCATTGTGATGACAGGCGTCATGGGACATTGTGTTGGCAGTGGTCATGGAACATTGTTAGAAAGGGAACATGGAGCAATTTGATTTCAGGGGCCATGAAAAATTGTGAATACATAGGCTATGGAGTATTCAGATGAATGTGGTCAAGGATCATTGTGACGACAAGTGTCCTGGAATATTGTGATGACATGGTTCATGGAGCATTGCGATGACAAGGGCCATGGTGAAATATGAAGACAGGTGTCATGGGGCTTTGTGATGACAGTGGTCATCTGGAATTGTGAAGAATGATATCATGGAGCAGTGGGATGACACGGGCCATGTAGCATTGTGATGACAGGGGTCATGGGGCATTGTGATGACAAGAATTCTGGAGCATTGTGATAAAAAGGGCATGGACCATTGTGATTCGAGGGACCAAAGAGCATTCTGATAACAACGGCATGGAGCATTGTGATGACAAGGGTCATCGAGCATTGTGATGACAGTGGTCATGAAGCATTGTGATGAATGTGGTCATGGATCATTGTGATGACAAGTGTCATGGAGCACTGTGATGACAGGGGTCATAGAGCATTGTGATGACACGGTTATGGAATATTGTGATGAGCAGATTTCTGTAGCACTGTGATGAATAGGGAATGGAGCATTGTGATTACAGGGGTCATGGAGCATTGTGATGACAATTGTTCCAGAACATTGTGAAGACAGGGATCATGGAGCCTAGTGATGAAAGGGCCATGGAGCATTGTGATGACAGGCGTCATGGGACAATGTGTTGACAGTGGTCATGGAGCATTGTTAGAAAGGGAACATGGAGCAATTTGATTTCAGGGGCCATGAAAAATTGTGAATACATAGGCCATGGAGTATTCAGATGAATGTGGTCACGAATCACTTTGATGACAAGTGTCGTGGAGCATTGTGATGATAGGGGTCATAGAGCATTGTGATGACACGGTTATGGAATATTGTGATGACCAGAATTCTGTAGCACTGTGATGAAAAGGGAATGGAGCATTGTGATTACAGGGGTCATGGAGCATTGTGATGACAAATGTTCTAGAATATTGTGAAGACAGGGATCATGAAGCATAGTGATGAAAGGGGCCATGGAGCATTGTGATGACAGGCGTCATGGCACATTGTGTTGACAGTGGTCATGGAGCATTGTTAGAAAGGGAACATGGAGCAATTTGATTTCAGGGGCCATGAAAAATTGTGAATACATAGGCCATGGAGTATTCAGATGAATGTGGTCAAGGATCATTGGGACGAAATGTGTCCTGGAATATTGTGATGACACGGTTCATGGAGCATTGCGATGACAAGGGCCATCGTGAAATGTGAAGACAGGTGTCATGGGGCACTGTGATGACAGTGGTCATCTAGAATTGTGAAGAAATATATCATGGTGCACTGGGATGACAGGGGCCATGGAGCATTGTGATGACAGTGGTCATGGGGCATTGTGATGACACGGCCATGGAACATTATGATGACAAGAATTCTGGAGCATTGTGATAAAAAGGGCATGGACCATTGTGATTAGAGGGGCCAAGGAGCATTCTGATGACAACGGCATGGAGCATTGTGATGACAAGGGTTATCGAGCATTGTGATGACAGTGGTCATGAAGCATTGTGATGAATGTGGTCATGGATCATTGTGATGACAAGTGTCGTGGAGCATTGTGATGACAGGTGTCATAGAGCATTGTGATGACACTGTTAGGAATTTTGTGATGACCAGGATTCTGTAGCACTGTGATGAAAAGGGAATGGAGCATTGTGATTACAGGGGTCATGGAGCATTGTGATGACAATTGTTCTAGAAAATTGTGATGACTGGGATCATGGAGCATAATGATTAAAGGGGTAATGGAGCATTGTGATGACACGCGTCATGGAACATTGTGTTAACAGTGGTCATGGAGCATTGTGAAGAATGGGAGCTTCGAGCAATTGGATTTCAGGGGCCATTAAAAATTGTGAATATATAGGCCATGGAGTATTCAGATGAATGTGGTCAAGGATCATTGTGACGACAAGTGTCCTGGAATATTGTGATGACACGGTTCATGGAGCATTGCGATGACAAGGGCCATGGCGAAATGTGAAGACAGGTGTCATGGGGAATTGTGATGACAGTGGTCATCTAGAATTGTGAAGAAAGATATCATGGAGCACTGGGATGACAGGGCCCATGGAGCATTGTGATGACAGGGGTCAAGGGGCATTGTGATGACCCGGCCATGGAATATTATGATGACAGGAATTCTGGAGCATTGTGATAAAATGGGCAAGGACCGTTGTGATTAGAGGGGCCACGAAGCATTCTGATGACAACGGCATGGAGCATTGTGATGACAAGGGTCATCGAGCAATGTGATGACAGTGGTCATGAAGCATTGTGATGAATGTGGTCATGGATCATTGTGATGACAAGTGTCGTGGAGCATTGTGATGACAGGCGTCTAGAGCATTGTGATGACACGGTTATGGAATATTGTGATGACCAGAATTCTGTAGCACTGTGATGAAAACAGAATGGAGCATTGTGATTACAGGGGTCATGGAGCATTGTGATCACAATTTTTCTAGATCATTGTGAAGACAGGGATCATGGAGCATATTGATTAAATGGGCCATGGAGCATAGTGATGACAGGCGTCATGGGACATTGTGTTGGCAGTGGTCATGGAGCATTGTTAGAAAGGGAACATGGAGCAATTTGATTTCAGGGGCCATGAAAAATTGTGAATACATAGGCTATGGAGTATTCAGATGAATGTGGTCAAGGATCATTGTGACGAAAAGTGTCCTGGAATATTGTGATGACACGGTTCATGGAGCATTGCGATGACAAGGGCCATGGCGAAATACGAAGACAGGTGTCATGGGGCATTGTGATGACAGTGGTCATCTAGAATTGTGAAGAAAGATATCATGGAGCACTGAGATGACAGGGGCCATGGAGCATTGTGATGACAGGGGTCATGAGGCATTGTGATGACACGGCCATGGAACATTATGATGACAAGTATTCTGGAGCATTGTGATAAAAAGAGCATGGAGCATTGTGATTAGAGGGGCCAAGGAGCATTCTGATGACAACGGCATGGAGCATTGTGATGACCAGGGTCATCGAGCATTGTGATGACAGTGGTCATGAAGCATTGTGATGAATGTGGTCATGGATCATTGTGATGACAAGTGTCGTGGAGCATTGTGATGACAGGGGTCATAGGGCAATGTGATGACACGGTTATGGAATATTGTGATGACCAGAATTCTGTAGCACTGTGACGAAAAGGGAATGGGGCATTGTGATTACTGGGGTCATGGAGCTTTGTGATGACAATTGTTCTAGAACATTCTGAAGACAAGGATCATGGAGCATAGCGATGAAACGGGCCATGGAGCATTGTGATGACAGGCGTCATGGGACAATGTGTTGACAGTGGTCATGGAGCATTGTTAGAAAGGGAACATGGAGCAATTTGATTTTAGGGGCGATGAAAAATTGTGAATACATAGGCCATGGAGTATTCAGATCAATGTGGTCATGGATCATTGTGATGACAAGTGTCGTGGAGCATTGTGATGACAGCTGTCATAGAGCATTGTGATGACATGGTTATGGAATATTGTGATGACCAGAATTTTGTAGCACTGTGATGAAAAGCGAATGGAGCATTGTGATTACAGGGGTCAAGAAGCATTGTGATAACAATTGTTCTAGAACATTGTGATGACAGGGATCATGGAGCATAGTGATGAAAGGGGCCATGGAGCATTGTGATGACAGGCGTCATGGGACAATGTGTTGACAGTGGTCATGGAGCATTGTTAGAAAGGGAACATGGAGCAATTTGATTTCAGGGGCCATGAAAAATTGTGAATACATAGGCCATGGAGTATTCAGATGAATGTGGTCAAGGATCATTGTGACGACAAGTGTCCTGGAATATTGTGATGACACGGTTCATGGAGCATTGCGATGACAAGGGCCATGGCGAAATGTGAAGACAGGTGTCATGGGGCATTGTGATGACAGTGGTCCTCTAGAATTGTGAAGAAAGATATCATGGAGCACTGGGATGACAGGGGCCATGGAGCATTGTGATGACAGGGGTCATGGGGCATTGTGATGACACGGCCATGGAACATTAAGATGACAAGAATTCTGGAGCATTGTGATAAATAGGGCATGGACCATTGTGATTAGAGGGGCCAAGGAGCATTCTGTTGACAACGGCATGGAGCATTGTGATGACAAGGGTCATCGAGCATTGTGATGACAGTGGTCATGTAGCATTGTGATGAATGTGGTCATGGATAATTGTGATGACAAGTGTCGTGTAGCATTGTGATGACAGGGGTCATAGAGCATTGTGATGACACGGTTATGGAATATTGTGATGACCAGAATTCTGTAGCACTGTGATGAAAAAGGAATAGAGCATTGTGATTACAGGGGTCATGGAGCATTGTGATGACAATTGTTCTAGAACATTGTGATGACAGGGATCATGGAGCATAGTGATGAAAGGGGCCATGGAGCATTGTGATGACAGGCGTCATGGGACATTGTGTTGACAGTGGTCATGGAGCATTGTTAGAAAGGGAACATGGAGCAATTTGATTTCAGGGGCCATGAAAAATTGTGAATACATAGGCCATGGAGTATTCAGATGAATGTGGTCAAGGATCATTGTGACGAAAATTGTCCTGGAATATTGTGATGACACGGTTCATGGAACATTGCGATGAAAAGGGCCATGGCGAAATGTGAAGAAAGGTGTCATGGGGCATTGTGATGACAGTGCTCATCTAGAATTGTGAAGAAAGATATCATGGAGCACTGGGATGACAGGGGCCATGAAGCATTGTGATGACAGGGGTCATGGGGCATTGTGATGACACGGCCATGGAACATTATGATGAAAAGATTTCGGGAGCATTGTGATAAAAAGAGCATGGACCATTGTTATTAGAGGGGCCAAGGAGCATTCTGATGACAACGGCATGGAGCATTGTGATGACAAGGGTCATCGAGCATTGTGCTGACAGTGGTCATGAAGCATTGTGATGAATGTGGTCATGGATCATTGTGATGACATGTGTCGGGGAGCATTGTGATGACAGGGGTCATAGAGCATTGTGATGACACGGTTATGGAATATTGTGATGACCAGAATTCTGTAGCACTGTGATGAAAGCGGAATGGAGCATTGTGTTTACAGGGGTCATGGAACATTGTGATGACAATTGTTCTAGAACATTGTGAAGACAGGGATCATGGAGCATAGTGATGAAAGGGCCATGGAGCATAGTGATGACAGGCGTCATGGGACAATCTGTTGACAGTGGTCATGGAGCAGTGTTAGAAAGGGAACATGGAGCAATTTGATTTCAGGGGCCATGAAAAATTGTGAATACATAGGCCATGGAGTATTCAGATGAATGTGGTCAAGGATCATTGTGACGACAAGTGTCCTAGAATATTGTGATGACACGGTTCATGGAGCATTGTGATGACAAGGGCCATGGCGAAATGTGAAGACAGGTGTCATGGGGCATTGTGATGACAGTGGTCATCTAGAATTGTGAAGATAGATATCATGGAGCACTGGGATGACAGGGGCCATGGAGCATTGTGATGACAGGGGTCATGGGGCATTGTGATGACACGGCAATGGAACATTATGATGACAAAAATTCTGGAGCATTGTGATAAAAAGGGCATGGACAATTGTGATTAGAGGGGCCAAGGAGCATTCTGATGACAACGGCATGGAGCATTGTGATGACCAGGGTCATCACGCATTGTGATGACAGTGGTCATGAAGCATTGTGATGAATGTGGTCATGGATCATTGTGATGACAAGTGTCGTGGAGCATTGTGATGACAGGGGTCATAGAGCATTGTGATGACACGGTTATGGAATATTGTGATGACCAGAATTCTGTAGCACTGTGATGAAAAGGGAATGGAACATTGTGATTACAGGGGTCATGGATCATTGTGATGACAATTGTTCTAGAACATTGTTAAGACAGGGATCATCGAGCATAGTGATTAAAGGGGCCATGGAGCATTGTGATGACAAGCGTCATGGGACATTGTGTTGGCAGTGGTCATGGAGCATTGTTAGAAAGGGAACATGGAGCAATTTGATTTCAGGGGCCAGGAAAAATTGTGAATACATAGGCCATGGAATATTCAGATGAATGTGGTCAAGGATCATTGTGACGAAAAGTGTACTGGAATATTGTGATGACACGGTTCATGGAGCATTGCGATGACAAGGGCCATGGCGAAATATGAAGACATGTGTCATGGGGCATTGTGATGACAGTGGTCATTTGGAATTGTGAAGAAAGATATCATGGAGCACTGGGATGACAGGGGCCATGGAGCATTGTAATGACAGGGGTCATGGGGCATTGTGATGACACGGCCATGGAACATTATGATGAAAAGAATTCTGGAGCATTGTGATAAATAGGGCATGGACCATTGTGATTAGAGGGGCCAAGGAGCATTCTGATGACAACGGCATGGAGAATTGTGATGACAAGTGTCATCGAGCATTGTGATGACAGTGGTCATGAAGCATTGTGATGAATGTGGTCATGGATCATTGTGATGACAAGTGTCGTGGAGCATTGTGATGACAGGGGTCATAGAGCATTGTGATGACACGGTTATGGAATATTGTGATAACCGGAATTCTGTAGCACTGTGATGAAAAAGGAATGGAGCATTATGATTACAGGGGTCATAGAGCATTGTGATGACAATTGTTCTAGAACATTCTGATGACAAGGATCATGGAGCATAGTGATGAAAGGGGCCATGGAGCATTGTGATGACAGGCGTCATGGGACAATGTGTTGACAGTGGTCATGGAGCATTGTTAGGAAGGGAACATGGAGCAATTTTATTTCAGGGGCCATGAAAAATTGTGAATACATAGGCCATGGAGTATTCAGATCAATGTGGTCATGGATCATTGTGATGACACGTGTCGTGGAGCATTGTGATGACAGGGGTCATAGAGCATTGTGATGACACGGTTATGGAATATTGTGATGACCAGAATTCTGTAGCACTGTGATGAAAAGGGAATGGAGCATTGTGATTAAAGGGGTCATGGATCATTGTGATGACAATTGTTCTAGAACATTGTGAAGACAGGGATCATCGAGCATAGTGATGAAAGGGGCCATGGAGCATTGTGATGACAGGCGTCATGGGACATTGTGTTGGCAGTGGTCATGGAGCATTGTTAGAAAGGGAACATGGAGCAATTTGATTTCAGGGGCCATGAACAATTGTGAATACATAGGCCATGGAGTATTCAGATGAATGTGGTCAAGGATCATTGTGACGAAAAGTGTATTGGAATATTGTGATGACACGGTTCATGGAGCATTGCGATGACAAGGGCCATGGCGAAATATGAAGACAGGTGTCATGGGGCATTGTGATGACAGTGGTCATTTGGAATTGTGAAGAAAGATATCATGGAGCACTGGGATGACAGGGGCCATAGAGCATTGTGATGACAGGGATCATGGGGCATTGTGATGACTCGGCCATGGAACATTATGATGACAAAAATTCTGGAGCATTGTGATAAATAGGGCATGGACCATTGTGATTAGAGGGGCCAAGGAGCATTCTGATGACAACGGCATGGAGCATTGTGATGACAAGTGTCATCGAGCATTGTGATGACAGTTGTCATGAAGCATTGTGATGAATGTGGTCATGGATCATTGTGATGACAAGTGTCGTGGAGCATTGTGATGACAGGGGTCATAGAGCATTGTGATGACACGGTTATGGAATATTGTGATGACCGGAATTCTGTAGCACTGTGATGAAAAGGGAATGGAGCATTATGATTACAGGGGTCATGGAGCATTGTGATGACAATTGTGCTAGAACATTCTGATGACAAGGATCATGGAGCATAGTGATGAAAGGGGCCATGGAGCATTGTGATGACAGGCGTCATGGGACATTGTGTTGGCAGTGGTCATGGAGCATTGTTAGAAAGGGAACATGGAGCAATTTGATTTCAGGGGCCATGAAAAATTGTGAATACATAGGCCATGGAGTATTCAGATGAATGTGGTCAAGGATCATTGTGACGACAAGTGTCCTGGAATATTGTGATGACAAGGTTCATGGAGCATTGAGATGAAAAGGGCCATGGCGAAATGTGAAGAAAGGTGTCATGGGGCATTGTGATGACAGTGGTCATCTAGAATTGTGAAGAAAGATATCATGGAGCACTGGGATGACAGGGGCCATGGAGCATTGTGATGACAGGGATCATGGGGCATTGTGATGACACGGCCATGGAACATTATGATGACAATAATTCTGAAGCATTGTGATAAAAAGAGCATGGACCATTGTGATTAGAGGGGCCAAGGAGCATTCTGATGACAACGGCATGGAGCATTGTGATGACAAGGGTCATCGAGCATTGTGATGACAGGGGTCATAGAGCATTGTGATGACACGGTTATGGAATATTGTGATGACCAGAATTCTGTAGCACTGTGATGAAAAGGGAATGGAGCATTGTGATTACAGGGGTCATGGAGCATTGTGATGACAATTGTTCTAGAACTTTGTGAAGACAGGAATCATGGAGCATAGTGATGAAAGGGGCCATGGAGCATTGTGATGACAGGCGTCATGGGACAATGTGTTGACAGTGGTCATGGAGCATTTTTAGAAAGGGAACATGGAGCAGTTTGATTTGAGGGGCCATGAAAAATTGTGAATATATAGGCCATGGAGTATTCAGATGAAAGTGGTCAAGGATCATTGTGACGAAAAGTGTCCTGGAATATTGTGATGACACGTTTCATGGAGCATTTCGATGACAAGGGCCATGGCGAAATGTGAAGACAGGTGTCATGGGGCATTGTGATGACAGTGGTCATCTAAAATTGTGAAGAAAGATATCATGGAGCACTGGGATGACAGGGGCCATGGAGCATTGTGATGACAGGGGTCATGGGGCATTGTGATGACACGGCCATATAACATTATGATGGCAAGTATTCTGGAGCATTGTGATAAAAAGGGCATGGACCATTGTGATTAGAGGGGCCAAGGAGCATTCTGATGACAACGGCATGGAGCATTGTGATGACAAGTGTCATCGAGCATTGTGATGACAGTGGTCATGAAGCATTGTGATGAATGTGGTCATGGATCATTGTGATGACAAGTGTCGTGGAGCATTGTGATGACAGGGGTCATAGAGCATTGTGATGACACGGTTATGGAATATTGTGATGACCAGAATTCTGTAGCACTGTGATGAATAGGGAATGGAGCATTGTGATTACAGGGGTCATGGAGCATTGTGATTACAATTGTTCTAGAACATTGTGAAGACAGGGATCATGGAGCATAGTGATGAAAGGGGCCATGGAGCATTGTGATGACAGGCGTGATGGGACATTGTGTTGGCAGTGGTCATGGAACATTGTTAGAAAGGGAACATGGAGCAATTTGATTTCAGGGGCCATGAAAAATTGTGAATACATAGGCTATGGAGTATTCAGATGAATGTGGTCAAGGATCATTGTGACGACAAGTGTCCTGGAATATTGTGATGACATGGTTCATGGAGCATTGCGATGACAAGGGCCATGGTGAAATATGAAGACAGGTGTCATGGGGCTTTGTGATGACAGTGGTCATCTGGAATTGTGAAGAAAGATATCATGGAGCAGTGGGATGACACGGGCCATGTAGCATTGTGATGACAGGGGTCATGGGGCATTGTGAGGACAAGAATTCTGGAGCATTGTGATAAAAAGGGCATGGACCATTGTGATTCGAGGGACCAAGGAGCATTCTGATGACAACGGCATGGAGCATTGTGATGACAAGGGTCATCGAGCATTGTGATGACAGTGGTCATGAAGCATTGTGATGAATGTGGTCATGGATCATTGTGATGACAAGTGTCATGGAGCATTGTGATGACAGGGGTCATAGAGCATTGTGATGACACGGTTATGGAATATTGTGATGAGCAGATTTCTGTAGCACTGTGATGAATAGGGAATGGAGCATTGTGATTACAGGGGTCATGGAGCATTGTGATGACAATTGTTCCAGAACATTGTGAAGACAGGGATCATGGAGCCTAGTGATGAAAGGGCCATGGAGCATTGTGATGACAGGCGTCATGGGACAATGTGTTGACAGTGGTCATGGAGCATTGTTAGAAAGGGAACATGGAGCAATTTGATTTCAGGGGCCATGAAAAATTGTGAATACATAGGCCATGGAGTATTCAGATGAATGTGGTCACGAATCACTGTGATGACAAGTGTCGTGGAGCATTGTGATGATAGGGGTCATAGAGCATTGTGATGACACGGTTATGGAATATTGTGATGACCAGAATTCTGTAGCACTGTGATGAAAAGGGAATGGAGCATTGTGATTACAGGGGTCATGGAGCATTGTGATGACAAATGTTCTAGAATATTGTGAAGACAGGGATCATGAAGCATAGTGATGAAAGGGGCCATGGAGCATTGTGATGACAGGCGTCATGGCACATTGTGTTGACAGTGGTCATGGAGCATTGTTAGAAAGGGAACATGGAGCAATTTGATTTCAGGGGCCATGAAAAATTGTGAATACATAGGCCATGGAGTATTCAGATGAATGTGGTCAAGGATCATTGGGACGAAATGTGTCCTGGAATATTGTGATGACACGGTTCATGGAGCATTGCGATGACAAGGGCCATCGTGAAATGTGAAGACAGGTGTCATGGGGCACTGTGATGACAGTGGTCATCTAGAATTGTGAAGAAATATATCATGGTGCACTGGGATGACAGGGGCCATGGAGCATTGTGATCACAGTGGTCATGGGGCATTGTGATGACACGGCCATGGAACATTATGATGACAAGAATTCTGGAGCATTGTGATAAAAAGGGCATGGACCATTGTGATTAGAGGGGCCAAGGAGCATTCTGATGACAACGGCATGGAGCATTGTGATGACAAGGGTTATCGAGCATTGTGATGACAGTGGTCATGAAGCATTGTGATGAATGTGGTCATGGATCATTGTGATGACAAGTGTCGTGGAGCATTGTGATTACAGGGGTCATAGAGCATTGTGATGACACTGTTAGGAATTTTGTGATGACCAGGATTCTGTAGCACTGTGATGAAAAGGGAATGGAGCATTGTGATTACAGGGGTCATGGAGCATTGTGATGACAATTGTTCTAGAACATTGTGATGACTGGGATCATGGAGCATAATGATTAAAGGGGTAATGGAGCATTGTGATGACACGCGTCATGGGACATTGTGTTAACAGTGGTCATGGAGCATTGTGAAGAATGGGAGCTTCGAGCAATTGGATTTCAGGGGCCATTAAAAATTGTGAATATATAGGCCATGGAGTATTCAGATGAATGTGGTCAAGGATCATTGTGACGACAAGTGTCCTGGAATATTGTGATGACACGGTTCATGGAGCATTGCGATGACAAGGGCCATGGCGAAATGTGAAGACAGGTGTCATGGGGCATTGTGATGACAGTGGTCATCTAGAATTGGGAAGAATGATATCATGGAGCACTGGGATGACAGGGCCCATGGAGCATTGTGATGACAGGGGTCAAGGGGCATTGTGATGACCCGGCCATGGAATATTATGATGACAGGAATTCTGGAGCATTGTGATAAAATGGGCAAGGACCGTTGTGATTAGAGGGGCCACGAAGCATTCTGATGACAACGGCATGGAGCATTGTGATGACAAGGGTCATCGAGCAATGTGATGACAGTGGTCATGAAGCATTGTGATGAATGTGGTCATGGATCATTGTGATGACAAGTGTCGTGGAGCATTGTGATGACAGGCGTCTAGAGCATTGTGATGACACGGTTATGGAATATTGTGATGACCAGAATTCTGTAGCACTGTGATGAAAAGGGAATGGAGCATTGTGATTACAGGGGTCATGGAGCATTGTGATGACAATTGTTCTAGAACTTTGTGAAGACAGGTATCATGGAGCATAGTGATGAAAGGGGCCATGGAGCATTGTGATGACAGGCGTCATGGGACAATGTGTTGACAGTGGTCATGGAGCATTGTTAGAAAGGGAACATGGAGCAATTTGATTTCAGGGGCCATGAAAAATTGTGAATATATAGGCCATGGAGTATTCAGATGAAAGTGGTCAAGGATCATTGTGACGAAAAGTGTCCTGGAATATTGTGATGACACGTTTCATGGAGCATTGCGATGACAAGGGCCATGGCGAAATGTGAAGACAGGTGTCATGGGGTATTGTGATGACAGTGGTCATCTAGAATTGTGAAGAAAGATATCATGGAGCACTGGGATGACAGGGGCCATGGAGCATTGTGATGACAGTGGTCATGGGGCATTGTGATGACACGGCCATATAACATTATGATGGCAAGTATTCTGGAGCATTGTGATAAAAAGGGCATGGATCATTGTGATTAGAGGGGCCAAGGAGCATTCTGATGACAACGGCATGGAGCATTGTGATGACAAGTGTCATCGAGCATTGTGATGACAGTGGTCATGAAGCATTGTGATGAATGTGGTCATGGATCATTGTGATGACAAGTGTCGTGGAACATTTGATGACAGGGGTCATAGAGCATTGTGATGACACGGTTATGGAATATTGTGATGACCAGAATTCTGTAGCACTGTGATGAATAGGGAATGGAGCATTGTGATTACAGGGGTCATGGAGCATTGTGATGACAATTGTTCTAGAACATTGTGAAGACAGGGATCATGGAGCATAGTGATGAAAGGGGCCATGGAGCATTGTGATGACAGGCGTCATGGGACAATGTGTTGACAGTGGTCATGTAGCATTGTTAGAAAGGGAACACGGAGCAATTTGATTTCAGGGGTCATGAAAAATTGTGAATACATAGGCCATGGAGTATTCAGATGAATGTGGTCAAGGATCATTGTGACGAAATGTGTCCTGGAATATTGTGATGACACGGTTCATGGAGCATTGCGATGACAAGGGCCATGGCGAAATGTGAAGACAGGTGTCATGCGGCATTGTGATGACAGTGGTCATCTCAAATTGTGAAGAAAGATATCATGGAGCACTGGGATGACAGGAGCCATGGAGCATTGTGATGACAGGGGTCATGGGGCATTGTGATGACACGGCCATGGAACAATATGATGGCAAGAATTCTGGAGCATTTTGATAAAAAGGGCATGGCCCATTGTGATTAGAGGGGCCAAGGAGCATTCTGATGACAACGTCATGGAGCATTGTGATGACAATGGTCATCGAGCATTGTGATGACAGTGGTCATGAAGCATTGTGTTGAATGTGGTCATGGATCATTGTGATGACAAGTGTCGTGGAGCATTGTGATGACAGGGGTCATAGAGCATTGTGATGACACGGTTATGGAATTTTGTGATGACCAGAATTCTGTAGCACTGTTA
The DNA here is from genome assembly GCF_028021215.1 of Eschrichtius robustus. Taxonomy (NCBI): domain Eukaryota; kingdom Metazoa; phylum Chordata; class Mammalia; order Artiodactyla; family Eschrichtiidae; genus Eschrichtius; species Eschrichtius robustus. The sequence goes on along the minus strand of NW_027175249.1, from coordinate 2,647,702 downwards.
TGAAAAGGGAATGGAGCATTGTGATTACAGGGGTCATGGAGCATTGTGATGACAATTGTTCTAGAACATTGTGAAGACAGGGATCATGTAGCATAGTGATGAAAGGGCCATGGAGCATTGTGATGACAGGCGTCATGGGACAATGTGTTGACAGTGGTCATTGAGCATTGTTAGAAAGGGAACATGGAGCAATTTGATTTCAGGGGCCATGAAAAATTGTGAATACATAGGCCATGGAGTATTCAGATGAATGTGGTCATGGATCATTATGATGACAAGTGTCGTGGAGCATTGTGATGACAGGGGTCATAGAGCATTGTGATGACACGGTTATGGAATATTGTGATGACCAGAATTCTGCAGCACTGTGATGAAAAGGGAATGGAGCATTGTGATTACAGGGGTCATGGAGCATTGTGATGACAATTGTTCTAGAACATTGTGATGACAGGGATCATGGAGCATAGTGATGAAAGGGGCCATGGAGCTTTGTGATGATAGGCGTCATGGGACATTGTGTTGACAGTGGTCATGGAGCAATGTTAGAAAGGGAACATGGAGCAATTTGATTTCAGGGGCCATGAAAAATTGTGAATACATAGGCCATGGAGTATTCAGATGAATGTGGTCAAGGATCATTGTGACGACAAGTGTCTGGAATATTGTGATGACACGGTTCATGGAGAATTGCGATGACAAGGGCCATGGCGAAATGTGAAGACAGGTGTCATGGGGCATTGTGATGACAGTGGTCATCTAGAATTGTGAAGAAAGATATCATGGAGCACTGGGATGACAGGGGCCATGGAGCATTGTGATGACAAGGGTCATGGGGCATTGTGATGACACGGCCATGGAACATTATGATGACAAAAAGTTTGGAGCATTGTGATAAAAAGGGCATGGACCATTGTGATTAGAGGGGCCAAGGAGCATTCTGATGACAACGGCATGGGGCATTGTGATGAAAAGGGTCATCGAGCATTGTGATGACAGTGGTCATGAAGCATTTTGATGAATGTGGTCATGGATCATTGTGATGACAATTGTCATGGAGCATTGTGATGACAAGGGTCATAGAGCATTGTGATGACACGGTTATGGAATTTTGTGATGACCAGAATTCTGTAGCACTGTTATGAAAAGGGAATGGAGCATTGTGATTACAGGGGTCATGGAGCATTGTGATGACAATTGTTCTAGAACATTGTGAAGACAGGGATCATGTAGCATAGTGATGAAAGGGCCATGGAGCATTGTGATGACAGGCGTAATGGGACAATGTGTTGACAGTGGTCATGGAGCATTGTTAGAAAGGTAACATGGAGCAATTTGATTTCAGGGGCCATGAAAAATTGTGAATACATACGCCATGGAGTATTCAGATGAATGTGGTCATGGATCATTGTGATGACAAGTGTCGTGGAGCATTGTGATGACAGGGGTCATAGAGCATTGTGATGACACGGTTATGGAATATTGTGATGACCAGAATTCTGTAGCACTGTGATGAAAAGGGAATGGAGCATTGTGATTACAGGGGTCATGGATCATTGTGATGACAATTGTTCTAGAACATTGTGAAGACAGGTATCATCGAGCATAGTGATGAAAGCGGCCATGGAGCATTGTGATGACAGGCGTCATGAGACATTGTGTTGGCAGTGGTCAAGGAGCATTGTTAGAAAGGGAACATGGAGCAATTTGATTTCAGGGGCCATGAAAAATTGTGAATACATAGGCCATGGAGTATTCAGATGAATGTGGTCAAGGATCATTGTGACGAAAAGTGTACTGGAATATTGTGATGACACGGTTCATGGAGCATTGCGATGACAAGGGCCATGGCGAAATATGAAGACATGTGTCATGGGGCATTGTGATGACAGTGGTCATTTGGAATTGTGAAGAAAGATATCATGGAGCACTGGGATGACAGGGGCCATGGAGCATTGTGATGACAGGGGTCATGGGGCATTGTGATGACACGGCCATGGAACATTATAATGACAAGAATTCTGGAGCATTGTGATAAATAGGGCATAGACCATTGTGATTAGAGGGGCCAAGGAGCATTCTGATGACAACGGCATGGAGCATTGTGATGACAAGTGTCATCGAGCATTGTGATGACAGTTGTCATGAAGCATTGTGATGAATGTGGTCATGGATCATTGTGATGACAAGTGTCGTGGAGCATTGTGATGACAGGGGTCATAGAGCATTGTGATGACACGGTTATGGAATATTGTGATGACCGGAATTCTGTAGCACTGTGATTAAAAGGGAATGGAGCATTATGATTACAGGGGTCATGGAGCATTGTGATGACAATTGTTCTAGAACATTCTGATGACAAGGATCATGGAGCATAGCGATGAAACGGGCCATGGAGCATTGTGATGACAGGCGTGATGGGACATTGTGTTGACAGTGGTCATGGAGCATTGTTAGAAAGGGAACATGGAGCAATTTGATTTTAGGGGCGATGAAAAATTGTGAATACATAGGCCATGGAGTATTCAGATCAATGTGGTCATGGATCATTGTGATGACAAGTGTCGTGGAGCATTGTGATGACAGCTGTCATAGAGCATTGTGATGACATGGTTATGGAATATTGTGATGACCAGAATTCTTTAGCACTGTGATGAAAAGCGAATGGAGCATTGTGATTACAGGGGTCAAGAAGCATTGTGATAAAAATTGTTCTAGAACATTGTGATGACAGGGATCATGGAGCATAGTGATGAAAGGGGCCATGGAGCATTGTGATGACAGGCGTCATGGGACAATGTGTTGACAGTGGTCATGGAGCATTGTTAGAAAGGGAACATGGAGCAATTTGATTTCAGGGGCCATGAAAAATTGTGAATACATAGGCCATGGAGTATTCAGATGAATGTGGTCAAGGATCATTGTGACGACAAGTGTCCTGGAATATTGTGATGACACGGTTCATGAAGCATTGCGATGACAAGGGCCATGGCGAAATGTGAAGACAGGTGTCATGGGGCTTTGTGATGACAGTGGTCATCTAGAATTGTGAAGAAAGATATCATGGAGCAGTGGGATGACAGGGGCCATGGAGCATTGTGATGACAGGAGTCATGGGGCATTGTGATGACACGGCCATGGAACATTAAGATGACAAGAATTCTGGAGCATTGTGATAAATAGGGCATGGACCATTGTGATTAGAGGGGCCAAGGAGCATTCTGTTGACAACGGCATGGAGCATTGTGATGACAAGGGTCATCGAGCATTGTGATGACAGTGGTCATGTAGCATTGTGATGAATGTGGTCATGGATCATTGTGATGACAAGTGTCGTGTAGCATTGTGATGACAGGGGTCATAGAGCATTGTGATGACACGGTTATGGAATATTGTGATGACCAGAATTCTGTAGCACTGTGATGAAAAAGGAATAGAGCATTGTGATTACAGGGGTCATGGAGCATTGTAATGACAATTGTTCTAGAACATTGTGATGACAGGGATCATGGAGCATAGTGATGAAAGGGGCCATGGAGCATTGTGATGACAGGCGTCATGGGACATTGTGTTGACAGTGGTCATGGAGCATTGTTAGAAAGGGAACATGGAGCAATTTGATTTCAGGGGCCATGAAAAATTGTGAATACATAGGCCATGGAGTATTCAGATGAATGTGGTCAAGGATCATTGTGACGAAAATTGTCCTGGAATATTGTGATGACACGGTTCATGGAACATTGCGATGAAAAGGGCCATGGCGAAATGTGAAGAAAGGTGTCATGGGGCATTGTGATGACAGTGCTCATCTAGAATTGTGAAGAAAGATATCATGGAGCACTGGGATGACAGGGGCCATGAAGCATTGTGATGACAGGGGTCATGGGGCATTGTGATGACACGGCCATGGAACATTATGATGAAAAGATTTCGGGAGCATTGTGATAAAAAGAGCATGGACCATTGTTATTAGAGGGGCCAAGGAGCATTCTGATGACAACGGCATGGAGCATTGTGATGACAAGGGTCATCGAGCATTGTGCTGACAGTGGTCATGAAGCATTGTGATGAATGTGGTCATGGATCATTGTGATGACATGTGTCGGGGAGCATTGTGATGACAGGGGTCATAGAGCATTGTGATGACACGGTTATGGAATATTGTGATGACCAGAATTCTGTAGCACTGTGATGAAAGCGGAATGGAGCATTGTGTTTACAGGGGTCATGGAACATTGTGATGACAATTGTTCTAGAACATTGTGAAGACAGGGATCATGGAGCATAGTGATGAAAGGGCCATGGAGCATAGTGATGACAGGCGTCATGGGACAATCTGTTGACAGTGGTCATGGAGCAGTGTTAGAAAGGGAACATGGAGCAATTTGATTTCAGGGGCCATGAAAAATTGTGAATACATAGGCCATGGAGTATTCAGATGAATGTGGTCAAGGATCATTGTGACGACAAGTGTCCTAGAATATTGTGATGACACGGTTCATGGAGCATTGTGATGACAAGGGCCATGGCGAAATGTGAAGACAGGTGTCATGGGGCATTGTGATGACAGTGGTCATCTAGAATTGTGAAGATAGATATCATGGAGCACTGGGATGACAGGGGCCATGGAGCATTGTGATGACAGGGGTCATGGGGCATTGTGATGACACGGCAATGGAACATTATGATGACAAAAATTCTGGAGCATTGTGATAAAAAGGGCATGGACAATTGTGATTAGAGGGGCGAAGGAGCATTCTGATGACAACGGCATGGAGCATTGTGATGACAAGGGTCATCGAGCATTGTGATGACAGTGGTCATGAAGCATTGTGATGAATGGGGTCATGGATCATTGTGATGACAAGTGTCGTGGAGCATTGTGATGACAGGGGTCATAGAGCATTGTGATGACACGGTTATGGAATATTGTGATGACCAGAATTCTGTAGCACTGTGATGAAAAGGGAATGGAGCATTGTGATTACAGGGGTCATGGATCATTGTGATGACAATTGTTCTAGAACAATGTTAAGACAGGGATCATCGAGCATAGTGATTAAAGGGGCCATGGAGCATTGTGATGACAAGCGTCATGGGACATTGTGTTGGCAGTGGTCATGGAGCATTGTTAGAAAGGGAACATGGAGCAATTTGATTTCAGGGGCCATGAAAAATTGTGAATACATAGGCCATGGAATATTCAGATGAATGTGGTCAAGGATCATTGTGACGAAAAGTGTACTGGAATATTGTGATGACACGGTTCATGGAGCATTGCGATGACAAGGGCCATGGCGAAATATGAAGACAGGTGTCATGGGGCATTGTGATGACAGTGGTCATTTGGAATTGTGAAGAAAGATATCATGGAGCACTGGGATGACAGGGGCCATGGAGCATTGTGATGACAGGGGTCATGGGGCATTGTGATGACACGGCCATGGAACATTATGATGAAAAGAATTCTGGAGCATTGTGATAAATAGGGCATGGACCATTGTGATTAGAGGGGCCAAGGAGCATTCTGATGACAACGGCATGGAGAATTGTGATGACAAGTGTCATCGAGCATTGTGATGACAGTGGTCATGAAGCATTGTGATGAATGTGGTCATGGATCATTGTGATGACAAGTGTCGTGGAGCATTGTGATGACAGGGGTCATAGAGCATTGTGATGACACGGTTATGGAATATTGTGATGACCGGAATTCTGTAGCACTGTGATGAAAAAGGAATGGAGCATTATGATTACAGGGGTCATAGAGCATTGTGATGACAATTGTTCTAGAACATTCTGATGACAAGGATCATGGAGCATAGTGATGAAAGGGGCCATGGAGCATTGTGATGACAGGCGTCATGGGACAATGTGTTGACAGTGGTCATGGAGCATTGTTAGGAAGGGAACATGGAGCAATTTTATTTCAGGGGCCATGAAAAATTGTGAATACATAGGCCATGGAGTATTCAGATCAATGTGGTCATGGATCATTGTGATGACAAGTGTCGTGGAGCATTGTGATGACAGGGGTCATAGAGCATTGTGATGACACGGTTATGGAATATTGTGATGACCAGAATTCTGTAGCACTGTGATGAATAGGGAATGGAGCATTGTGATTACAGGGGTCATGGAGCATTGTGATGACAATTGTTCTAGAACATTGTGAAGACAGGGATCATCGAGCATAGTGATGAAAGGGGCCATGGAGCATTGTGATGACAGGCGTCATGGGACATTGTGTTGGCAGTGGTCATGGAGCATTGTTAGAAAGGGAACATGGAGCAATTTGATTTCAGGGGCCATGAACAATTGTGAATACATAGGCCATGGAGTATTCAGATGAATGTGGTCAAGGATCATTGTGACGAAAAGTGTATTGGAATATTGTGATGACACGGTTCATGGAGCATTGCGATGACAAGGGCCATGGCGAAATATGAAGACAGGTGTCATGGGGCATTGTGATGACAGTGGTCATTTGGAATTGTGAAGAAAGATATCATGGGCAACTGGGATGACAGGGGCCATAGAGCATTGTGATGACAGGGATCATGGGGCATTGTGATGACTCGGCCATGGAACATTATGATGACAAAAATTCTGGAGCATTGTGATAAATAGGGCATGGACCATTGTGATTAGAGGGGCCAAGGAGCATTCTGATGACAACGGCATGGAGCATTGTGATGACAAGTGTCATCGAGCATTGTGATGACAGTTGTCATGAAGCATTGTGATGAATGTGGTCATGGATCATTGTGATGACAAGTGTCGTGGAGCATTGTGATGACAGGGGTCATAGAGCATTGTGATGACACGGTTATGGAATATTGTGATGACCGGAATTCTGTAGCACTGTGATGAAAAGGGAATGGAGCATTATGATTACAGGGGTCATGGAGCATTGTGATGACAATTGTGCTAGAACATTCTGATGACAAGGATCATGGAGCATAGTGATGAAAGGGGCCATGGAGCATTGTGATGACAGGCGTCATGGGACAATGTGTTGACAGTGGTCATGGAGCATTGTTAGAAAGGGAACATGGAGCAATTTGATTTCAGGGGCCATGAAAAATTGTGAATACATAGGCCATGGAGTATTCAGATGAATGTGGTCAAGGATCATTGTGACGACAAGTGTCCTGGAATATTGTGATGACACGGTTCATGGAGCATTGAGATGAAAAGGGCCATGGCGAAATGTGAAGAAAGGTGTCATGGGGCATTGTGATGACAGTGGTCATCTAGAATTGTGAAGAAAGATATCATGGAGCACTGGGATGACAGGGGCCATGGAGCATTGTGATGACAGGGATCATGGGGCATTGTGATGACACGGCCATGGAACATTATGATGACAATAATTCTGAAGCATTGTGATAAAAAGAGCATGGACCATTGTGATTATAGGGGCCAAGGAGCATTCTGATGACAACGGCATGGAGCATTGTGATGACAAGGGTCATCGAGCATTGTGATGACACTGGTCATGAAGCATTGTGATGAATGTGGTCATGGATCATTGTGATGAAAAGTGTCGTGGAGCATTGTGATGACAGGGGTCATAGAGCATTGTGATGACACGGTTATGGAATATTGTGATGACCAGAATTCTGTAGCACTGTGATGAAAAGGGAAAGGAGCATTGTGATTACAGGGGTCATGGAGCATCGTGATGACAATTGTTTAGAACATTGTGAAGACAGGGATCATGGAGCATAGTGATGAAAGGGGCCATGGAGCATTGTGATGACAGGCGTCATGGGACATTGTGTTGGCAGTGGTCATGGAACATTGTTAGAAAGGGAACATGGAGCAATTTGATTTCAGGGGCCATGAAAAATTGTGAATACATAGGCTATGGAGTATTCAGATGAATGTGGTCAAGGATCATTGTGACGACAAGTGTCCTGGAATATTGTGATGACATGGTTCATGGAGCATTGCGATGACAAGGGCCATGGTGAAATATGAAGACAGGTGTCATGGGGCTTTGTGATGACAGTGGTCATCTGGAATTGTGAAGAAAGATATCATGGAGCAGTGGGATGACACGGGCCATGTAGCATTGTGATGACAGGGGTCATGGGGCATTGTGATGACAAGAATTCTGGAGCATTGTGATAAAAAGGGCATGGACCATTGTGATTCGAGGGACCAAGGAGCATTCTGATGACAACGGCATGGAGCATTGTGATGACAAGGGTCATCGAGCATTGTGATGACAGTGGTCATGAAGCATTGTGATGAATGTGGTCATGGATCATTGTGATGACAAATGTCATGGAGCATTGTGATGACAGGGGTCATAGAGCATTGTGATGACACGGTTATGGAATATAGTGATGAGCAGATTTCTGTAGCACTGTGATGAATAGGGAATGGAGCATTGTGATTACAGGGGTCATGGAGCATTGTGATGACAATTGTTCCAGAACATTGTGAAGACAGGGATCATGGAGCCTAGTGATGAAAGGGCCATGGAGCATTGTGATGACAGGCGTCATGGGACAATGTTTTGACAGTGGTCATGGAGCATTGTTAGAAAGGGAACATGGAGCAATTTGATTTCAGGGGCCATGAAAAATTGTGAATACATAGGCCATGGAGTATTCAGATGAATGTGGTCACGAATCACTGTGATGACAAGTGTCGTGGAGCATTGTGATGATAGGGGTCATAGAGCATTGTGATGACACGGTTATGGAATATTGTGATGACCAGAATTCTGTAGCACTGTGATGAAAAGGGAATGGAGCATTGTGATTACAGGGGTCATGGAGCATTGTGATGACAAATGTTCTAGAATATTGTGAAGACAGGGATCATGAAGCATAGTGATGAAAGGGGCCATGGAGCATTGTGATGACAGGCGTCATGGCACATTGTGTTGACAGTGGTCATGGAGCATTGTTAGAAAGGGAACATGGAGCAATTTGATTTCAGGGGCCATGAAAAATTGTGAATACATAGGCCATGGAGTATTCAGATGAATGTGGTCAAGGATCATTGGGACGAAATGTGTCCTGGAATATTGTGATGACACGGTTCATGGAGCATTGCGATGACAAGGGCCATCGTGAAATGTGAAGACAGGTGTCATGGGGCACTGTGATGACAGTGGTCATCTAGAATTGTGAAGAAATATATCATGGTGCACTGGGATGACAGGGGCCATGGAGCATTGTGATGACAGTGGTCATGGGGCATTGTGATGACACGGCCATGGAACATTATGATGACAAGAATTCTGGAGCATTGTGACAAAAAGGGCATGGACCATTGTGATTAGAGGGGCCAAGGAGCATTCTGATGACAACGGCATGGAGCATTGTGATGACAAGGGTTATCGAGCATTGTGATGACAGTGGTCATGAAGCATTGTGATGAATGTGGTCATGGATCATTGTGATGACAAGTGTCGTGGAGCATTGTGATGACAGGGGTCATAGAGCATTGTGATGACACTGTTAGGAATTTTGTGATGACCAGGATTCTGTAGCACTGTGATGAAATGGGAATGGAGCATTGTGATTACAGGGGTCATGGAGCATTGTGATGACAATTGTTCTAGAACATTGTGATGACTGGGATCATGGAGCATAATGATTAAAGCGGTAATGGAGCATTGTGATGACACGCGTCATGGGACATTGTGTTAACAGTGGTCATGGAGCATTGTGAAGAATGGGAGCTTCGAGCAATTGGATTTCAGGGGCCATTAAAAATTGTGAATATATAGGCCATGGAGTATTCAGATGAATGTGGTCAAGGATCATTGTGACGACAAGTGTCCTGGAATATTGTGATGACACGGTTCATGGAGCATTGCGATGACAAGGGCCATGGCGAAATGTGAAGACAGGTGTCATGGGGCATTGTGATGACAGTGGTCATCTAGAATTGTGAAGAAAGATATCATGGAGCACTGGGATGACAGGGCCCATGGAGCATTGTGATGACAGGGGTCAAGGGGCATTGTGATGACCCGGCCATGGAATATAATGATGACAGGAATTCTGGAGCATTGTGATAAAATGGGCAAGGACCGTTGTGATTAGAGGGGCCACGAAGCATTCTGATGACAACGGCATGGAGCATTGTGATGACAAGGGTCATCGAGCAATGTGATGACAGTGGTCATGAAGCATTGTGATGAATGTGGTCATGGATCATTGTGATGACAAGTGTCGTGGAGCATTGTGATGACAGGCGTCTAGAGCATTGTGATGACTCGGTTATGGAATATTGTGATGACCAGAATTCTGTAGCACTGTGATGAAAAGGGAATGGAGCATTGTGATTACAGGGGTCATGGAGCATTGTGATGACAATTGTTCTAGAACTTTGTGAAGACAGGTATCATGGAGCATAGTGATGAAAGGGGCCATGGAGCATTGTGATGACAGGCGTCATGGGACAATGTGTTGACAGTGGTCATGGAGCATTGTTAGAAAGGGAACATGGAGCAATTTGATTTCAGGGGCCATGAAAAATTGTGAATATATAGGCCATGGAGTATTCAGATGAAAGTGGTCAAGGATCATTGTGACGAAAAGTGTCCTGGAATATTGTGATGACACGTTTCATGGAGCATTGCGATGACAAGGGCCATGGCGAAATGTGAAGACAGGTGTCATGGGGCATTGTGATGAGAGTGGTCATCTAAAATTGTGAAGAAAGATATCATGGAGCACTGGGATGACAGGGGCCATGGAGCATTGTGATGACAGGGGTCATGGGGCATTGTGATGACACGGCCATATAACATTATGATGGCAAGTATTCTGGAGCATTGTGATAAAAAGGGCATGGACCATTGTGATTAGAGGGGCCAAGGAGCATTCTGATGACAACGGCATGGAGCATTGTGATGACAAGTGTCATCGAGCATTGTGATGACAGTGGTCATGAAGCATTGTGATGAATGTGGTCATGGATCATTGTGATGACAAGTGTCGTGGAACATTTGATGACAGGGGTCATAGAGCATTGTGATGACATGGTTATGGAATATTGTGATGACCAGAATTCTGTAGCACTGTGATGAATAGGGAATGGAGCATTGTGATTACAGGGGTCATGGACCGTTGTGATGACAATTGTTCTAGAACATTGTGAAGACAGGGATCATGGAGCATAGTGATGAAAGGGGCCATGGAGCATTGTGATGACAGGCGTCATGGGACAATGTGTTGACAGTGGTCATGTAGCATTGTTAGAAAGGGAACACGGAGCAATTTGATTTCAGGGGTCATGAAAAATTGTGAATACATAGGCCATTGAGTATTCAGATGAATGTGGTCAAGGATCATTGTGACGAAATGTGTCCTGGAATATTGTGATGACACGGTTCATGGAGCATTGCGATGACAAGGGCCATGGCGAAATGTGAAGACAGGTGTCATGGGGCATTGTGATGACAGTGGTCATCTCAAATTGTGAAGAAAGATATCATGGAGCACTGGGATGACAGGAGCCATGGAGCATTGTGATGACAGGGGTCATGGGGCATTGTGATGACACGGCCATGGAACAATATGATGGCAAGAATTCTGGAGCATTTTGATAAAAAGGGCATGGCCCATTGTGATTAGAGGGGCCAAGGAGCATTCTGATGACAACGTCATGGAGCATTGTGATGACAAGGGTCATCGAGCATTGTGATGACAGTGGTCATGAAGCATTGTGTTGAATGTGGTCATGGATCATTGTGATGACAAGTGTCGTGGAGCATTGTGATGACAGGGGTCATAGAGCATTGTGATGACACAGTTATGGAATATTGTGATGACCATTATTATGAAGCACTGTGATGAAAACAGAATGGAGCATTGTGATTACAGGGGGTCATGGAGCATTGTGATCACAATTTTTCTAGATCATTGTGAAGACAGGGATCATGGAGCATATTGATTAAATGGGCCATGGAGCATAGTGATGACAGGCGTCATGGGACATTGTGTTGGCAGTGGTCATGGAGCATTGTTAGACAGGGAACATGGAGCAATTTGATTTCAGGGGCCATGAAAAATTGTGAATACATAGGTTATGGAGTATTCAGATGAATGTGGTCAAGGATCATTGTGACGAAAAGTGTCCTGGAATATTGGGATGACACGGTTCATGGAGCATTGCGATGACAAGGGCCATGGCGAAATATGAAGACAGGTGTCATGGGGCATTGTGATGACAGTGGTCATCTAGAATTGTGAAGAAAGATATCATGGAGCACTGAGATGACAGGGGCCATGGAGCATTGTGATGACAGGGGTCATGAGGCATTGTGATGACACGGCCATGGAACATTATGATGACAAGTATTCTGGAGCATTGTGATAAAAAGAGCATGGAGCATTGTGATTAGAGGGGCCAAGGAGCATTCTGATGACAACGGCATTGAGCATTGTGATGACAAGGGTCATCGAGCATTGTGATGACAGTGGTCATGAAGCATTGTGATGAATGTGGTTATGGATCATTGTGATGACAAGTGTCGTGGAGCATTGTAATGATAGGGGTCATAGAGCATTGTGATGACACGGTTAAGGAATATTGTGATGACCAGAATTCTGTAGCACTGTGACGAAAAAGGAATGGGGCATTGTGATTACTGGGGTCATGGAGCTTTGTGATGACAATTGTTTAGAACATTGTGAAGACAGGGATCATAGAGCATAGTGATGAAAGGGGCCATGGAGCATTGTGATGACAAGCGTCATGGGACAATGTGTTGACAGTGGTCATGGAGCATTGTTAGAAAGGGAACATGGAGCAATTTGATTTCAGGGGCCATGAAAAATTGTGAATACATAGGCCATGGAGTATTCAGATGAATGTGGTCAAGGATCATTGTGACGACAAGTGTCCTGGAATATTGTGATGACATGGTTCATGGAGCATTGCGATGACAAGGGCCATGGTGAAATATGAAGACAGGTGTCATGGGGCTTTGTGATGACAGTGGTCATCTAGAATTTTGAAAAAAGATATCATGGAGCAGTGGGATGACACGGGCCATGGAGCATTGTGATGACAGGGGTCATGGGGCATTGTGATGACACGGCCATGGAACATTATGATGACAAGAATTCTGGAGCATTGTGATAAATAGGGCATGGACCATTGTGATTAGAGGGGCCAAGGAGCACTCTGATGACAACGGCATGGAGCATTGTGATGACAAGGGTCATCGACCATTGTGATGACAGTGGTCATGTAGCATTGTGATGAATGTGGTCATGGATCATTGTGATGACAAGTGTCGTGGAGCATTGTGATGACAGGGGTCATAGAGCATTGTGATGACACGGTTATGGAATTTTGTGATGACCAGAATTCTGTAGCACTGTGATGAAAAGGGAATGGAGCATTGTGATTACAGGGGTCATGGAGCATTGTGATGACAATTGTTCTAGAACATTGTGATGACAGGGATCATGGAGCATAGTGATGAAAGGGGCCATGGAGCATTGTGATGACAGGCGTCATGGGACATTGTGTTGACAGTGGTCATGGAGCATTGTTAGAAAGGGAACATGGAGCAATTTGATTTCAGGGGCCATGAAAAATTGTGAATGCATAGGCCATGGAGTATTCAGATGAATGTGGTCAAGGATCATTGTGATGAAAAGTGTCCTGGAATATTGTGATGACACGGTTCATGGAGCATTGCGATGACAAGGGCCATGGCGAAATGTAAAGACAGGTGTCATGGGGCATTGTGATGACAGTGGTCATCTAGAATTGTGAAGAAAGATATCATGGAGCAGTGGGATGACAGGGGCCATGGAGCATTGTGATGACAAGGGTCATGGGGCATTTTGATGACACGGCCATGGGACATTATGATGACAAGAAGTTTGCAGCATTGTGATAAAAAGGTCATGGACCATTGTGATTAGAGGGGCCAAGGAGCATTCTGATGACAACGGCATGGAGCATTGTGATGACAAGGGTCATCGAGCAATGTGATGACAGTGGTCATGAAGCATTGTGATGAATGTGGTCATGGATGATTGTGATGACAAGTGTCGTGGAGCATTGTGATGACAGGGGTCATAGAGCATTGTGATGACACGGTTATGGAATTTTGTGATGACCAGAATTCTGTAGCACTGTTATGAAAAGGGAATGGAGCATTGTGATTACAGTGGTCATGGAGCATTGTGATGACAATTGTTCTAGAACATTGTGAAGACAGGGATCATGTAGCATAGTGATGAAAGGGCCATGGAGCATTGTGATGACAGGCGTCATGGGACAATGTGTTGACAGTGGTCATGGAGCATTGTTAGAAAGGTAACATGGAGCAATTTGATTTCAGGGGCCATGAAAAATTGTGAATACATACGCCATGGAGTATTCAGATGAATGTGGTCATGGATCATTATGATGACAAGTGTCGTGGAGCATTGTGATGACAGGGGTCATAGAGCATTGTGATGACACGGTTATGGAATATTGTGATGACCAGAATTCTGCAGCACTGTGATGAAAAGGGAATGGAGCATTGTGATTACAGGGGTCATGGAGCATTGTGATGACAATTGTTCTAGAACATTGTGATGACAGGGATCATGGAGCATAGTGATGAAAGGGGCCATGGAGCATTGTGATGACAGGCGTCATGGGACATTGTGTTGACAGTGGTCATGGAGCATTGTTAGAAAGGGAACATGGAGCAATTTGATTTCAGGGGCCATGAAAAATTGTGAATGCATAGGCCATGGAGTATTCAGATGAATGTGGTCAAGGATCATTGTGATGAAAAGTGTCCTGGAATATTGTGATGACACGGTTCATGGAGCATTGCGATGACAAGGGCCATGGCGAAATGTAAAGACAGGTGTCATGGGGCATTGTGATGACAGTGGTCATCTAGAATTGTGAAGAAAGATATCATGGAGCAGTGGGATGACAGGGGCCATGGAGCATTGTGATGACAAGAGTCATGGGGCATTTTGATGACACGGCCATGGGACATTATGATGACAAGAAGTTTGCAGCATTGTGATAAAAAGGTCATGGACCATTGTGATTAGAGGGGCCAAGGAGCATTCTGATGACAACGGCATGGAGCATTGTGATGACAAGGGTCATCGAGCATTGTGATGACAGTGGTCATGAAGCATTGTGATGAATGTGGTCATGGATCATTGTGATGACAAGTGTCGTGGAGCATTGTGATGACAGGGGTCATAGAGCATTGTGATGACACGGTTATGGAATTTTGTGATGACCAGAATTCTGTAGCACTGTTATGAAAAGGGAATGGAGCATTGTGATTACAGGGGTCATGGAGCATTGTGATGACAATTGTTCTAGAACATTGTGAAGACAGGGATCATGTAGCATAGTGATGAAAGGGCCATGGAGCATTGTGATGACAGGCGTCATGGGACAATGTGTTGACAGTGGTCATGGAGCATTGTTAGAAAGGTAACATGGAGCAATTTGATTTCAGGGGCCATGAAAAATTGTGAATACATAGGCCATGGAGTATTCAGATGAATGTGGTCATGGATCATTATGATGACAAGTGTCGTGGAGCATTGTGATGACAGGGGTCATAGAGCATTGTGATGACACGGTTATGGAATATTGTGATGACCAGAATTCTGCAGCACTGGGATGAAAAAGGAATGGAGCATTGTGATTACAGGGGTCATGGAGCATTGTGATGACAATTGTTCTAGAACATTGTGATGACAGGGATCATGGAGCATAGTGATGAAAGGGGCCATGGAGCTTTGTGATGATAGGCGTCATGGGACATTGTGTTGACAGTGGTCATGGAGCAATGTTAGAAAGGGAACATGGAGCAATTTG
The DNA here is from genome assembly GCF_028021215.1 of Eschrichtius robustus. Lineage (NCBI taxonomy): Eukaryota > Metazoa > Chordata > Mammalia > Artiodactyla > Eschrichtiidae > Eschrichtius > Eschrichtius robustus. Next base: position 2,631,862 of record NW_027175249.1, on the reverse strand, counting down.
ATTTCAGGGGCCATGAAAAATTGTGAATACAAAGGCCATGGAGTATTCAGATGAATGTGGTCAAGGATCATTGTGACGACAAGTGTCTGGAATATTGTGATGACACGGTTCATGGAGAATTGCGATGACAAGGGCCATGGCGAAATGTGAAGACAGGTGTCATGGGGCATTGTGATGACAGTGGTCATCTAGAATTGTGAAGAAAGATATCATGGAGCACTGGGATGACAGGGGCCATGGAGCATTGTGATGACAAGGGTCATGGGGCATTGTGATGACACGGCCATGGAACATTATGATGACAAAAAGTTTGGAGCATTGTGATAAAAAGGGCATGGACCATTGTGATTAGAGGGGCCAAGGAGCATTCTGATGACAACGGCATGGGGCATTGTGATGAAAAGGGTCATCGAGCATTGTGATGACAGTGGTCATGAAGCATTGTGATGAATGTGGTCATGGATCATTGTGATGACAAGTGTCATGGAGCATTGTGATGACAAGGGTCATAGAGCATTGTGATGACACGGTTATGGAATTTTGTGATGACCAGAATTCTGTAGCACTGTTATGAAAAGGGAATGGAGCATTGTGATTACAGGGGTCATGGAGCATTGTGATGACAATTGTTCTAGAACATTGTGAAGACAGGGATCATAGAGCATAGTGATGAAAGGGGCCATGGAGCATTGTGATGACAAGCGTCATGGGACAATATGTTGACAGTGGTCATGGAGCATTGTTAGAAAGGGAACATGGAGCAATTTGATTTCAGGGGCCATGAAAAATTGTGAATACATAGGCCATGGAGTATTCAGATGAATGTGGTCAAGGATCATTGTGACGACAAGTGTCCTGGAATATTGTGATGACATGGTTCATGGAGCATTGCGATGACAAGGGCCATGGTGAAATATGAAGACAGGTGTCATGGGGCTTTGTGATGACAGTGGTCATGTAGAATATTGAAAAAAGATATCATGGAGCAGTGGGATGACACGGGCCATGGAGCATTGTGATGACAGGGGTCATGGGGCATTGTGATGACACGGCCATGGAACATTATGATGACAAGAATTCTGGAGCATTGTGATAAATAGGGCATGGACCATTGTGATTAGAGGGGCCAAGGAGCACTCTGATGACAACGGCATGGAGCATTGTGATGACAAGGGTCATCGACCATTGTGATGACAGTGGTCATGTAGCATTGTGATGAATGTGGTCATGGATCATTGTGATGACAAGTGTCGTGGAGCATTGTGATGACAGGGGTCATAGAGCATTGTGATGACACGGTTATGGAATTTTGTGATGACCAGAATTCTGTAGCACTGTGATGAAAAGGGAATGGAGCATTGTGATTACAGGGATCATGGAGCATTGTGATGACAATTGTTCTAGAACATTGTGATGACAGGGATCATGGAGCATAGTGATGAAAGGGGCCATGGAGCATTGTGATGACAGGCGTCATGGGACATTGTGTTGACAGTGGTCATGGAGCATTGTTAGAAAGGGAACATGGAGCAATTTGATTTCAGGGGCCATGAAAAATTGTGAATGCATAGGCCATGGAGTATTCAGATGAATGTGGTCAAGGATCATTGTGATGAAAAGTGTCCTGGAATATTGTGATGACACGGTTCATGGAGCATTGCGATGACAAGGGCCATGGCGAAATGTAAAGACAGGTGTCATGGGGCATTGTGATGACAGTGGTCATCTAGAATTGTGAAGAAAGATATCATGGAGCAGTGGGATGACAGGGGCCATGGAGCATTGTGATGACAAGGGTCATGGGGCATTTTGATGACACGGCCATGGGACATTATGATGACAAGAAGTTTGCAGCATTGTGATAAAAAGGTCATGGACCATTGTGATTAGAGGGGCCAAGGAGCATTCTGATGACAACGGCATGGAGCATTGTGATGACAAGGGTCATCGAGCATTGTGATGACAGTGGTCATGAATCATTGTGATGAATGTGGTCATGGATGATTGTGATGACAAGTGTCGTGGAGCATTGTGATGACAGGGGTCATAGAGCATTGTGATGACACGGTTATGGAATTTTGTGATGACCAGAATTCTGTAGCACTGTTATGAAAAGGGAATGGAGCATTGTGATTACAGGGGTCATGGAGCATTGTGATGACAATTGTTCTAGAACATTGTGAAGACAGGGATCATGTAGCATAGTGATGAAAGGGCCATGGAGCATTGTGATGACAGGCGTCATGGGACAATGTGTTGACAGTGGTCATGGAGCATTGTTAGAAAGGTAACATGGAGCAATTTGATTTCAGGGGCCATGAAAAATTGTGAATACATACGCCATGGAGTATTCAGATGAATGTGGTCATGGATCATTATGATGACAAGTGTCGTGGAGCATTGTGATGACAGGGGTCATAGAGCATTGTGATGACACGGTTATGGAATATTGTGATGACCAGAATTCTGCAGCACTGTGATGAAAAGGGAATGGAGCATTGTGATTACAGGGGTCATGGAGCATTGTGATGACAATTGTTCTAGAACATTGTGATGACAGGGATCATGGAGCATAGTGATGAAAGGGGCCATGGAGCATTGTGATGACAGGCGTCATGGGACATTGTGTTGACAGTGGTCATGGAGCATTGTTAGAAAGGGAACATGGAGCAATTTGATTTCAGGGGCCATGAAAAATTGTGAATGCATAGGCCATGGAGTATTCAGATGAATGTGGTCAAGGATCATTGTGATGAAAAGTGTCCTGGAATATTGTGATGACACGGTTCATGGAGAATTGCGATGACAAGGGCCATGGCGAAATGTAAAGACAGGTGTCATGGGGCATTGTGATGACAGTGGTCATCTAGAATTGTGAAGAAAGATATCATGGAGCAGTGGGATGACAGGGGCCATGGAGCATTGTGATGACAAGAGTCATGGGGCATTTTGATGACACGGCCATTGGACATTATGATGACAAGAAGTTTGCAGCATTGTGATAAAAAGGTCATGGACCATTGTGATTAGAGGGGCCAAGGAGCATTCTGATGACAACGGCATGGAGCATTGTGATGACAATGGTCATCGAGCATTGTGATGACAGTGGTCATGAAGCATTGTGATGAATGTGGTCATGGATCATTGTGATGACAAGTGTCGTGGAGCATTGTGATGACAGGGGTCATAGAGCATTGTGATGACACGGTTATGGAATTTTGTGATGACCAGAATTCTGTAGCACTGTTATGAAAAGGGAATGGAGCATTGTGATTACAGGGGTCATGGAGCATTGTGATGACAATTGTTCTAGAACATTGTGAAGACAGGGATCATGTAGCATAGTGATGAAAGGGCCATGGAGCATTGTGATGACAGGCGTCATGGGACAATGTGTTGACAGTGGTCATGGAGCATTGTTAGAAAGGTAACATGGAGCAATTTGATTTCAGGGGCCATGAAAAATTGTGAATACATAGGCCATGGAGTATTCAGATGAATGTGGTCATGGATCATTATGATGACAAGTGTCGTGGAGCATTGTGATGACAGGGGTCATAGAGCATTGTGATGACACGGTTATGGAATATTGTGATGACCAGAATTCTGCAGCACTGTGATGAAAAAGGAATGGAGCATTGTGATTACAGGGGTCATGGAGCATTGTGATGACAATTGTTCTAGAACATTGTGATGACAGGGATCATGGAGCATAGTGATGAAAGGGGCCATGGAGCTTTGTGATGATAGGCGTCATGGGACATTGTGTTGACAGTGGTCATGGAGCAATGTTAGAAAGGGAACATGGAGCAATTTGATTTCAGGGGCCATGAAAAATTGTGAATACATAGGCCATGGAGTATTCAGATGAATGTGGTCAAGGATCATTGTGACGACAAGTGTCTGGAATATTGTGATGACACGGTTCATGGAGAATTGCGATGACAAGGGCCATGGCGAAATGTGAAGACAGGTGTCATGGGGCATTGTGATGACAGTGGTCATCTAGAATTGTGAAGAAAGATATCATGGAGCACTGGGATGACAGGGGCCATGGAGCATTGTGATGACAAGGGTCATGGGGCATTGTGATGACACGGCCATGGAACATTATGATGACAAAAAGTTTGGAGCATTGTGATAAAAAGGGCATGGACCATTGTGATTAGAGGGGCCAAGGAGCATTCTGATGACAACGGCATGGGGCATTGTGATGAAAAGGGTCATCGAGCATTGTGATGACAGTGGTCATGAAGCATTGTGATGAATGTGGTCATGGATCATTGTGATGACAAGTGTCATGGAGCATTGTGATGACAAGGGTCATAGAGCATTGTGATGACACGGTTATGGAATTTTGTGATGACCAGAATTCTGTAGCACTGTTATGAAAAGGGAATGGAGCATTGTGATTACAGGGGTCATGGAGCATTGTGATGACAATTGTTCTAGAACATTGTGAAGACAGGGATCATGTAGCATAGTGATGAAAGGGCCATGGAGCATTGTGATGACAGGCGTAATGGGACAATGTGTTGACAGTGGTCATGGAGCATTGTTAGAAAGGTAACATGGAGCAATTTGATTTCAGGGGCCATGAAAAATTGTGAATACATACGCCATGGAGTATTCAGATGAATGTGGTCATGGATCATTGTGATGACAAGTGTCGTGGAGCATTGTGATGACAGGGGTCATAGAGCATTGTGATGACACGGTTATGGAATATTGTGATGACCAGAATTCTGTAGCACTGTGATGAAAAGGGAATGGAGCATTGTGATTACAGGGGTCATGGATCATTGTGATGACAATTGTTCTAGAACATTGTGAAGACAGGTATCATCGAGCATAGTGATGAAAGCGGCCATGGAGCATTGTGATGACAGGCGTCATGAGACATTGTGTTGGCAGTGGTCAAGGAGCATTGTTAGAAAGGGAACATGGAGCAATTTGATTTCAGGGGCCATGAAAAATTGTGAATACATAGGCCATGGAGTATTCAGATGAATGTGGTCAAGGATCATTGTGACGAAAAGTGTACTGGAATATTGTGATGACACGGTTCATGGAGCATTGCGATGACAAGGGCCATGGCGAAATATGAAGACATGTGTCATGGGGCATTGTGATGACAGTGGTCATTTGGAATTGTGAAGAAAGATATCATGGAGCACTGGGATGACAGGGGCCATGGAGCATTGTGATGACAGGGGTCATGGGGCATTGTGATGACACGGCCATGGAACATTATGATGACAAGAATTCTGGAGCATTGTGATAAATAGGGCATGGACCATTGTGATTAGAGGGGCCAAGGAGCATTCTGATGACAACGGCATGGAGCATTGTGATGACAAGTGTCATCGAGCATTGTGATGACAGTTGTCATGAAGCATTGTGATGAATGTGGTCATGGATCATTGTGATGACAATTGTCGTGGAGCATTGTGATGACAGGGGTCATAGAGCATTGTGATGACACGGTTATGGAATATTGTGATGACCGGAATTCTGTAGCACTGTGATTAAAAGGGAATGGAGCATTATGATTACAGGGGTCATGGAGCATTGTGATGACAATTGTTCTAGAACATTCTGATGACAAGGATCATGGAGCATAGCGATGAAACGGGCCATGGAGCATTGTGATGACAGGCGTCATGGGACAATGTGTTGACAGTGGTCATGGAGCATTGTTAGAAAGGGAACATGGAGCAATTTGATTTTAGGGGCGATGAAAAATTGTGAATACATAGGCCATGGAGTATTCAGATCAATGTGGTCATGGATCATTGTGATGACAAGTGTCGTGGAGCATTGTGATGACAGCTGTCATAGAGCTTTGTGATGACATGGTTATGGAATATTGTGATGACCAGAATTCTGTAGCACTGTGATGAAAAGCGAATGGAGCATTGTGATTACAGGGGTCAAGAAGCATTGTGATAACAATTGTTCTAGAACATTGTGATGACAGGGATCATGGAGCATAGTGATGAAAGGGGCCATGGAGCATTGTGATGACAGGCGTCATGGGACAATGTGTTGACAGTTGTCATGGAGCATTGGTAGAAAGGGAACATGGAGCAATTTGATTTCAGGGGCCATGAAAAATTGTGAATACATAGGCCATGGAGTATTCAGATGAATGTGGTCAAGGATCATTGTGACGACAAGTGTCCTGGAATATTGTGATGACACGGTTCATGAAGCATTGCGATGACAAGGGCCATGGCGAAATGTGAAGACAGGTGTCATGGGGCTTTGTGATGACAGTGGTCATCTAGAATTGTGAAGAAAGATATCATGGAGCAGTGGGATGACAGGGGCCATGGAGCATTGTGATGACAGGGGTCATGGGGCATTGTGATGACACGGCCATGGAACATTAAGATGACAAGAATTCTGGAGCATTGTGATAAATAGGGCATGGACCATTGTGATTAGAGGGGCCAAGGAGCATTCTGTTGACAACGGCATGGAGCATTGTGATGACAAGGGTCATCGAGCATTTTGATGACAGTGGTCATGTAGCATTGTGATGAATGTGGTCATGGATCATTGTGATGACAAGTGTCGTGTAGCATTGTGATGACAGGGGTCATAGAGCATTGTGATGACACGGTTATGGAATATTGTGATGACCAGAATTCTGTAGCACTGTGATGAAAAAGGAATAGAGCATTGTGATTACAGGGGTCATGGAGCATTGTGATGACAATTGTTCTAGAACATTGTGATGACAGGGATCATGGAGCATAGTGATGAAAGGGGCCATGGAGCATTGTGATGACAGGCGTCATGGGACATTGTGTTGACAGTGGTCATGGAGCATTGTTAGAAAGGGAACATGGAGCAATTTGATTTCAGGGGCCATGAAAAATTGTGAATACATAGGCCATGGAGTATTCAGATGAATGTGGTCAAGGATCATTGTGACGAAAATTGTCCTGGAATATTGTGATGACACGGTTCATGGAACATTGCGATGAAAAGGGCCATGGCGAAATGTGAAGAAAGGTGTCATGGGGCATTGTGATGACAGTGCTCATCTAGAATTGTGAAGAAAGATATCATGGAGCACTGGGATGACAGGGGCCATGAAGCATTGTGATGACAGGGGTCATGGGGCATTGTGATGACACGGCCATGGAACATTATGATGAAAAGATTTCGGGAGCATTGTGATAAAAAGAGCATGGACCATTGTTATTAGAGGGGCCAAGGAGCATTCTGATGACAACGGCATGGAGCATTGTGATGACAAGGGTCATCGAGCATTGTGCTGACAGTGGTCATGAAGCATTGTGATGAATGTGGTCATGGATCATTGTGATGACATGTGTCGGGGAGCATTGTGATGACAGGGGTCATAGAGCATTGTGATGACACGGTTATGGAATATTGTGATGACCAGAATTTTGTAGCACTGTGATGAAAGCGGAATGGAGCATTGTGTTTACAGGGGTCATGGAACATTGTGATGACAATTGTTCTAGAACATTGTGAAGACAGGGATCACGGAGCATAGTGATGAAAGGGCCATGGAGCATAGTGATGACAGGCGTCATGGGACAATCTGTTGACAGAGGTCATGGAGCAGTGTTAGAAAGGGAACATGGAGCAATTTGATTTCAGGGGCCATGAAAAATTGTGAATACATAGGCCATGGAGTATTCAGATGAATGTGGTCAAGGATCATTGTGACGACAAGTGTCCTAGAATATTGTGATGACACGGTTCATGGAGCATTGTGATGACAAGGGCCATGGCGAAATGTGAAGACAGGTGTCATGGGGCATTGTGATGACAGTGGTCATCTAGAATTGTGAAGATAGATATCATGGAGCACTGGGATGACAGGGGCCATGGAGCATTGTGATGACAGGGGTCATGGAGCATTGTGATGACACGGCAATGGAACATTATGATGACAAAAATTCTGGAGCATTGTGATAAAAAGGGCATGGACAATTGTGATTAGAGGGGCCAAGGAGCATTCTGATGACAAGTGTCGTGGAGCATTGTGATGACAGGGGTCATAGAGCATTGTGATGACACGGTTATGGAATTTTGTGATGACCAGAATTCTGTAGCACTGTTATGAAAAGGGAATGGAGCATTGTGATTACAGGGGTCATGGAGCATTGTGATGACAATTGTTCTAGAACATTGTGAAGACAGGGATCATGTAGCATAGTGATGAAAGGGCCATGGAGCATTGTGATGACAGGCGTCATGGGACAATGTGTTGACAGTGGTCATGGAGCATTGTTAGAAAGGTAACATGGAGCAATTTGATTTCAGGGGCCATGAAAAATTGTGAATACATACGCCATGGAGTATTCAGATGAATGTGGTCATGGATCATTATGATGACAATTGTCGTGGAGCATTGTGATGACAGGGGTCATAGAGCATTGTGATGACACGGTTATGGAATATTGTGATGACCAGAATTCTGCAGCACTGTGATGAAAAGGGAATGGAGCATTGTGATTACAGGGGTCATGGAGCATTGTGATGACAATTGTTCTAGAACATTGTGATGACAGGGATCATGGAGCATAGTGATGAAAGGGGCCATGGAGCATTGTGATGACAGGCGTCATGGGACATTGTGTTGACAGTGGTCATGGAGCATTGTTAGAAAGGGAACATGGAGCAATTTGATTTCAGGGGCCATGAAAAATTGTGAATGCATAGGCCATGGAGTATTCAGATGAATGTGGTCAAGGATCATTGTGATGAAAAGTGTCCTGGAATATTGTGATGACACGGTTCATGGAGCATTGCGATGACAAGGGCCATGGCGAAATGTAAACACAGGTGTCATGGGGCATTGTGATGACAGTGGTCATCTAGAATTGTGAAGAAAGATATCATGGAGCAGTGGGATGACAGGGGCCATGGAGCATTATGATGACAAGGGTCATGGGGCATTTTGATGACACGGCCATGGGACATTATGATGACAAGAAGTTTGCAGCATTGTGATAAATAGGTCATGGACCATTGTGATTAGAGGGGCCAAGGAGCATTCTGATGACAACGGCATGGAGCATTGTGATGACAAGGGTCATCGAGCATTGTGATGACAGTGGTCATGAAGCATTGTGATGAATGTGGTCATGGATGATTGTGATGACAAGTGTCGTGGAGCATTGTGATGACAGGGGTCATAGAGCATTGTGATGACACGGTTATGGAATTTTGTGATGACCAGAATTCTGTAGCACTGTTATGAAAAGGGAATGGAGCATTGTGATTACAGGGGTCATGGAGCATTTTGATGACAATTGTTCTAGAACATTGTGAAGACAGGGATCATGTAGCATAGTGATGAAAGGGCCATGGAGCATTGTGATGACAGGCGTCATGGGACAATGTGTTGACAGTGGTCATGGAGCATTGTTAGAAAGGTAACATGGAGCAATTTGATTTCAGGGGCCATGAAAAATTGTGAATACATAGGCCATGGAGTATTCAGATGAATGTGGTCATGGATCATTATGATGACAAGTGTCGTGGAGCATTGTGATGACAGGGGTCATAGAGCATTGTGATGACACGGTTATGGAATATTGTGATGACCAGAATTCTGCAGCACTGTGATGAAAAGGGAATGGAGCATTGTGATTACAGGGGTCATGGAGCATTGTGATGACAATTGTTCTAGAACATTGTGATGACAGGGATCATGGAGCATAGTGATGAAAGGGGCCATGGAGCTTTGTGATGATAGGCGTCATGGGACATTGTGTTGACAGTGGTCATGGAGCAATGTTAGAAAGGGAACATGGAGCAATTTGATTTCAGGGGCCATGAAAAATTGTGAATACATAGGCCATGGAGTATTCAGATGAATGTGGTCAAGGATCATTGTGACGACAAGTGTCTGGAATATTGTGATGACACGGTTCATGGAGAATTGCGATGACAAGGGCCATGGCGAAATGTGAAGACAGGTGTCATGGGGCATTGTGATGACAGTGGTCATCTAGAATTGTGAAGAAAGATATCATGGAGCACTGGGATGACAGGGGCCATGGAGCATTGTGATGACAGGGGTCATGGGGCATTGTGATGACAGGGGTCATGGGGCATTGTGATGACACGGCCATGGAACATTATGATGACAAGAATTCTGGAGCATTGTGATAAATAGGGCATAGACCATTGTGATTAGAGGGGCCAAGGAGCATTCTGATGACAATGGCATGGAGCATTGTGATGACAAGTGTCATCGAGCATTGTGATGACAGTTGTCATGAAGCATTGTGATGAATGTGGTCATGGATCATTGTGATGACAAGTGTCGTGGAGCATTGTGATGACAGGGGTCATAGAGCATTGTGATGACACGGTTATGGAATATTGTGATGACCGGAATTCTGTAGCACTGTGATTAAAAGGGAATGGAGCATTATGATTACAGGGGTCATGGAGCATTGTGATGACAATTGTTCTAGAACATTCTGATGACAAGGATCATGGAGCATAGCGATGAAACGGGCCATGGAGCATTGTGATGACAGGCGTCATGGGACAATGTGTTGACAGTGGTCATGGAGCATTGTTAGAAGGGGAACATGGAGCAATTTGATTTTAGGGGCGATGAAAAATTGTGAATACATAGGCCATGGAGTATTCAGATCAATGTGGTCATGGATCATTGTGATGACAAGTGTCGTGGAGCATTGTGATGACAGGGGTCATAGAGCATTGTGATGACACGGTTATGGAATATTGTGATGACCAGAATTCTGTAGCACTGTGATGAAAAGGGAAAGAGGCATTGTGATTACAGGGGTCATGGATCATTGTGATGACAATTGTTCTAGAACATTGTGAAGACAGGGATCATCGAGCATAGTGATGAAAGGGGCCATGGAGCATTGTGATGACAGGCGTCATGGGACATTGTGTTGGCAGTGGTCATGGAGCATTGTTAGAAAGGGAACATGGAGCAATTTGAATTCAGGGGCCATGAACAATTGTGAATACATAGGCCATGGAGTATTCAGATGAATGTGGTCAAGGATCATTGTGACGAAAAGTGTATTGGAATATTGTGATGACACGGTTCATGGAGAATTGCGATGACAAGGGTCATGGCGAAATATGAAGACAGGTGTCATGGGGCATTGTGATGACAGTGGTCATTTGGAATTGTGAAGAAAGATATCATGGAGCACTGGGATGACAGGGGCCATGGAGCATTGTGATGACAGGGGTCATGGGGCATTGTGATGACACGGCCATGGAACATTATGATGACAAGAATTCTGGAGCATTGTGATAAAAAGGGCATGGACCATTGTGATTAGAGGGGCCAAGGAGCATTCTGATGACAACGGCATGGAGCATTGTGATGACAAGGGTTATCGAGCATTGTGATGACAGTGGTCATGAAGCATTGTGATGAATGTGGTCATGGATCATTGTGATGACAAGTGTCGTGGAGCATTGTGATGACAGGGGTCATAGAGCATTGTGATGACACGGTTATGGAATATTGTGATGACCGGAATTCTGTAGCACTGTGATTAAAAGGGAATGGAGCATTATGATTACAGGGGTCATGGAGCATTGTGATGACAATTGTTCTAGAACATTCTGATGACAAGGATCATGGAGCATAGCGATGAAACGGGCCATGGAGCATTGTGATGACAGGCGTCATGGGACAATGTGTTGACAGTGGTCATGGAGCATTGTTAGAAGGGGAACATGGAGCAATTTGATTTTAGGGGCGATGAAAAATTGTGAATACATAGGCCATGGAGTATTCAGATCAATGTGGTCATGGATCATTGTGATGACAAGTGTCGTGGAGCATTGTGATGACAGGGGTCATAGAGCATTGTGATGACACAGTTATGGAATATTGTGATGACCAGAATTCTGTAGCACTGTGATGAAAAGGGAAAGAGGCATTGTGATTACAGGGGTCATGGATCATTGTGATGACAATTGTTCTAGAACATTGTGAAGACAGGGATCATCGAGCATAGTGATGAAAGGGGCCATGGAGCATTGTGATGACAGGCGTCATGGGACATTGTGTTGGCAGTGGTCATGGAGCATTGTTAGAAAGGGAACATGGAGCAATTTGAATTCAGGGGCCATGAACAATTGTGAATACATAGGCCATGGAGTATTCAGATGAATGTGGTCAAGGATCATTGTGACGACAAGTGTCTGGAATATTGTGATGACACGGTTCATGGAGAATTGCGATGACAAGGGCCATGGCGAAATGTGAAGACAGGTGTCATGGGGCATTGTGATGACAGTGGTCATCTAGAATTGTGAAGAAAGATATCATGGAGCACTGGGATGACAGGGGCCATGGAGCATTGTGATGACAGGGGTCATGGGGCATTGTGATGACAGGGGTCATGGGGCATTGTGATGACACGGCCATGGAACATTATGATGACAAGAATTCTGGAGCATTGTGATAAAAAGGGCATGGACCATTGTGATTAGAGGGGCCAAGGAGCATTCTGATGACAACGGCATGGAGCATTGTGATGACAAGGGTTATCGAGCATTGTGATGACAGTGGTCATGAAGCATTGTGATGAATGTGGTCATGGATCATTGTGATGACAATTGTCGTGGAGCATTGTGATTACAGGGGTCATAGAGCATTGTGATGACACTGTTAGGAATTTTGTGATGACCAGGATTCTGTAGCACTGTGATGAAAAGGGAATGGAGCATTGTGATTACAGGGGTCATGGAGCATTGTGATGACAATTGTTTTAGAACATTGTGATGACTGGGATCATGGAGCATAATGATTAAAGGGGTAATGGAGCATTGTGATGACACGCGTCATGGGACATTGTGTTAACAGTGGTCATGGAGCATTGTGAAGAATGGGAGCTTCGAGCAATTGGATTTCAGGGGCCATTAAAAATTGTGAATATATAGGCCATGGAGTATTCAGATGAATGTGGTCAAGGATCATTGTGACGACAAGTGTCCTGGAATATTGTGATGACACGGTTCATGGAACATTGCGATGACAAGGGCCATGGCGAAATGTGAAGACAGGTGTCATGGGGCATTGTGATGACAGTGGTCATCTAGAATTGTGAAGAAAGATATCATGGAGCACTGGGATGACAGGGCCCATGGAGCATTGTGATGACAGGGGTCAAGGGGCATTGTGATGACCCGGCCATGGAATATTATGATGACAGGAATTCTGGAGCATTGTGATAAAATGGGCAAGGACCGTTGTGATTAGAGGGGCCACGAAGCATTCTGATGACAACGGCATGGAGCATTGTGATGACAAGGGTCATCGAGCAATGTGATGACAGTGGTCATGAAGCATTGTGATGAATGTGGTCATGGATCATTGTGATGACAAGTGTCGTGGAGCATTGTGATGACAGGCGTCTAGAGCATTGTGATGACACGGTTATGGAATATTGTGATGACCAGAATTCTGTAGCACTGTGATGAAAACAGAATGGAGCATTGTGATTACAGGGGTCATGGAGCATTGTGATCACAATTTTTCTAGATCATTGTGAAGACAGGGATCATGGAGCATATTGATTAAATGGGCCATGGAGCATAGTGATGACAGGCGTCATGGGACATTGTGTTGGCAGTGGTCATGGAGCATTGTTAGAAAGGGAACATGGAGCAATTTGATTTCAGGGGCCATGAAAAATTGTGAATACATAGGCTATGGAGTATTCAGATGAATGTGGTCAAGGATCATTGTGACGAAAAGTGTCCTGGAATATTGTGATGACACGGTTCATGGAGCATTGCGATGACAAGGGCCATGGCGAAATATGAAGACAGGTGTCATGGGGCATTGTGATGACAGTGGTCATCTAGAATTGTGAGGAAAGATATCATGGAGCACTGAGATGACAGAGGCCATGGAGCATTGTGATGACAGGGGTCATGAGGCATTGTGATGACACGGCCATGGAACATTATGATGACAAGTATTCTGGAGCATTGTGATAAAAAGAGCATGGAGCATTGTGATTAGAGGGGCCAAGGAGCATTCTGATGACAACGGCATAGAGCATTGTGATGACAAGGGTCATCGAGCATTGTGATGACAGTGGTCATGAAGCATTGTGATGAATGTGGTTATGGATCATTGTGATGACAAGTGTCGTGGAGCATTGTAATGATAGGGGTCATAGAGCATTGTGATGACACGGTTAAGGAATATTGTGATGACCAGAATTCTGTAGCACTGTGACGAAAAGGGAATGGGGCATTGTGATTACTGGGGTCATGGAGCTTTGTGATGACAATTGTTTAGAACATTGTGAAGACAGGGATCATAGAGCATAGTGATGAAAGGGGCCATGGAGCATTGTGATGACAAGCGTCATGGGACAATGTGTTGACAGTGGTCATGGAGCATTGTTAGAAAGGGAACATGGAGCATTTTGATTTCAGGGGCCATGAAAAATTGTGAATACATAGGCCATGGAGTATTCAGATGAATGTGGTCAAGGATCATTGTGACGACAAGTGTCCTGGAATATTGTGATGACATGGTTCATGGAGCATTGCGATGACAAGGGCCATGGCGAAATATGAAGACAGGTGTCATGGGGCTTTGTGATGACAGTGGTCATCTAGAATTGTGAAAAAAGATATCATGGAGCAGTGGGATGACAGGGGCCATGGAGCATTATGATGACAAGGGTCATGGGGCATTTTGATGACACGGCCATGGGACATTATGATGACAAGAAGTTTGCAGCATTGTGATAAATAGGTCATGGACCATTGTGATTAGAGGGGCCAAGGAGCATTCTGATGACAACGGCATGGAGCATTGTGATGACAAGGGTCATCGAGCATTGTGATGACAGTGGTCATGAAGCATTGTGATGAATGTGGTCATGGATGATTGTGATGACAAGTGTCGTGGAGCATTGTGATGACAGGGGTCATAGAGCATTGTGATGACACGGTTATGGAATTTTGTGATGACCAGAATTCTGTAGCACTGTTATGAAAAGGGAATGGAGCATTGTGATTACAGGGGTCATGGAGCATTTTGATGACAATTGTTCTAGAACATTGTGAAGACAGGGATCATGTAGCATAGTGATGAAAGGGCCATGGAGCATTGTGATGACAGGCGTCATGGGACAATGTGTTGACAGTGGTCATGGAGCATTGTTAGAAAGGTAACATGGAGCAATTTGATTTCAGGGGCCATGAAAAATTGTGAATACATAGGCCATGGAGTATTCAGATGAATGTGGTCATGGATCATTATGATGACAAGTGTCGTGGAGCATTGTGATGACAGGGGTCATAGAGCATTGTGATGACACGGTTATGGAATATTGTGATGACCAGAATTCTGCAGCACTGTGATGAAAAGGGAATGGAGCATTGTGATTACAGGGGTCATGGAGCATTGTGATGACAATTGTTCTAGAACATTGTGATGACAGGGATCATGGAGCATAGTGATGAAAGGGGCCATGGAGCTTTGTGATGATAGGCGTCATGGGACATTGTGTTGACAGTGGTCATGGAGCAATGTTAGAAAGGGAACATGGAGCAATTTGATTTCAGGGGCCATGAAAAATTGTGAATACATAGGCCATGGAGTATTCAGATGAATGTGGTCAAGGATCATTGTGACGACAAGTGTCTGGAATATTGTGATGACACGGTTCATGGAGAATTGCGATGACAAGGGCCATGGCGAAATGTGAAGACAGGTGTCATGGGGCATTGTGATGACAGTGGTCATCTAGAATTGTGAAGAAAGATATCATGGAGCACTGGGATGACAGGGGCCATGGAGCATTGTGATGACAGGGGTCATGGGGCATTGTGATGACAGGGGTCATGGGGCATTGTGATGACACGGCCATGGAACATTATGATGACAAGAATTCTGGAGCATTGTGATAAATAGGGCATAGACCATTGTGATTAGAGGGGCCAAGGAGCATTCTGATGACAATGGCATGGAGCATTGTGATGACAAGTGTCATCGAGCATTGTGATGACAGTTCTCATGAAGCATTGTGATGAATGTGGTCATGGATCATTGTGATAACAAGTGTCGTGGAGCATTGTGATGACAGGGGTCATAGAGCATTGTGATGACACGGTTATGGAATATTGTGATGACCGGAATTCTGGAGCACTGTGATTAAAAGGGAATGGAGCATTATGATTACAGGGGTCATGGAGCATTGTGATGACAATTGTTCTAGAACATTCTGATGACAAGGATCATGGAGCATAGCGATGAAACGGGCCATGGAGCATTGTGATGACAGGCGTCATGGGACAATGTGTTGACAGTGGTCATGGAGCATTGTTAGAAGGGGAACATGGAGCAATTTGATTTTAGGGGCGATGAAAAATTGTGAATACATAGGCCATGGAGTATTCAGATCAATGTGGTCATGGATCATTGTGATGACAAGTGTCGTGGAGCATTGTGATGACAGGGGTCATAGAGCATTGTGATGACACGGTTATGGAATATTGTGATGACCAGAATTCTGTAGCACTGTGATGAAAAGGGAAAGAGGCATTGTGATTACAGGGGTCATGGATCATTGTGATGACAATTGTTCTAGAACATTGTGAAGACAGGGATCATCGAGCATAGTGATGAAAGGGGCCATGGAGCATTGTGATGACAGGCGTCATGGGACATTGTGTTGGCAGTGGTCATGGAGCATTGTTAGAAAGGGAACATGGAGCAATTTGAATTCAGGGGCCATGAACAATTGTGAATACATAGGCCATGGAGTATTCAGATGAATGTGGTCAAGGATCATTGTGACGAAAAGTGTATTGGAATATTGTGATGACACGGTTCATGGAGAATTGCGATGACAAGGGTCATGGCGAAATATGAAGACAGGTGTCATGGGGCATTGTGATGACAGTGGTCATTTGGAATTGTGAAGAAAGATATCATGGAGCACTGGGATGACAGGGGCCATGGAGCATTGTGATGACAGTGGTCATGGGGCATTGTGATGACACGGCCATGGAACATTATGATGACAAGAATTCTGGAGCATTGTGATAAAAAGGGCATGGACCATTGTGATTAGAGGGGCCAAGGAGCATTCTGATGACAACGGCATGGAGCATTGTGATGACAAGGGTTATCGAGCATTGTGATGACAGTGGTCATGAAGCATTGTGATGAATGTGGTCATGGATCATTGTGATGACAAGTGTCGTGGAGCATTGTGATTACAGGGGTCATAGAGCATTGTGATGACACTGTTAGGAATTTTGTGATGACCAGGATTCTGTAGCACTGTGATGAAAAGGGAATGGAGCATTGTGATTACAGGGGTCATGGAGCATTGTGATGACAATTGTTTTAGAACATTGTGATGACTGGGATCATGGAGCATAATGATTAAAGGGGTAATGGAGCATTGTGATGACACGCGTCATGGGACATTGTGTTAACAGTGGTCATGGAGCATTGTGAAGAATGGGAGCTTCGAGCAATTGGATTTCAGGGGCCATTAAAAATTGTGAATATATAGGCCATGGAGTATTCAGATGAATGTGGTCAAGGATCATTGTGACGACAAGTGTCCTGGAATATTGTGATGACACGGTTCATGGAGCATTGCGATGACAAGGGCCATGGCGAAATGTGAAGACAGGTGTCATGGGGCATTGTGATGACAGTGGTCATCTAGAATTGTGAAGAAAGATATCATGGAGCACTGGGATGACAGGGCCCATGGAGCATTGTGATGACAGGGGTCAAGGGGCATTGTGATGACCCGGCCATGGAATATTATGATGACAGGAATTCTGGAGCATTGTGATAAAATGGGCAAGGACCGTTGTGATTAGAGGGGCCACGAAGCATTCTGATGACAACGGCATGGAGCATTGTGATGACAAGGGTCATCGAGCAATGTGATGACAGTGGTCATGAAGCATTGTGATGAATGTGGTCATGGATCATTGTGATGACAAGTGTCGTGGAGCATTGTGATGACAGGCGTCTAGAGCATTGTGATGACACGGTTATGGAATATTGTGATGACCAGAATTCTGTAGCACTGTGATGAAAACAGAATGGAGCATTGTGATTACAGGGGTCATGGAGCATTGTGATCACAATTTTTCTAGATCATTGTGAAGACAGGGATCATGGAGCATATTGATTAAATGGGCCATGGAGCATAGTGATGACAGGCGTCATGGGACATTGTGTTGGCAGTGGTCATGGAGCATTGTTAGAAAGGGAACATGGAGCAATTTGATTTCAGGGGCCATGAAAAATTGTGAATACATAGGCTATGGAGTATTCAGATGAATGTGGTCAAGGATCATTGTGACGAAAAGTGTCCTGGAATATTGTGATGACACGGTTCATGGAGCATTGCGATGACAAGGGCCATGGCGAAATATGAAGACAGGTGTCATGGGGCATTGTGATGACAGTGGTCATCTAGAATTGTGAGGAAAGATATCATGGAGCACTGAGATGACAGAGGCCATGGAGCATTGTGATGACAGGGGTCATGAGGCATTGTGATGACACGGCCATGGAACATTATGATGACAAGTATTCTGGAGCATTGTGATAAAAAGAGCATGGAGCATTGTGATTAGAGGGGCCAAGGAGCATTCTGATGACAACGGCATAGAGCATTGTGATGACAAGGGTCATCGAGCATTGTGATGACAGTGGTCATGAAGCATTGTGATGAATGTGGTTATGGATCATTGTGATGACAAGTGTCGTGGAGCATTGTAATGATAGGGGTCATAGAGCATTGTGATGACACGGTTAAGGAATATTGTGATGACCAGAATTCTGTAGCACTGTGACGAAAAGGGAATGGGGCATTGTGATTACTGGGGTCATGGAGCTTTGTGATGACAATTGTTTAGAACATTGTGAAGACAGGGATCATAGAGCATAGTGATGAAAGGGGCCATGGAGCATTGTGATGACAAGCGTCATGGGACAATGTGTTGACAGTGGTCATGGAGCATTGTTAGAAAGGGAACATGGAGCAATTTGATTTCAGGGGCCATGAAAAATTGTGAATACATAGGCCATGGAGTATTCAGATGAATGTGGTCAAGGATCATTGTGACGACAAGTGTCCTGGAATATTGTGATGACATGGTTCATGGAGCATTGCGATGACAAGGGCCATGGTGAAATATGAAGACAGGTGTCATGGGGCTTTGTGATGACAGTGGTCATCTAGAATTTTGAAAAAAGATATCATGGAGCAGTGGGATGACACGGGCCATGGAGCATTGTGATGACAGGGGTCATGGGGCATTGTGATGACACGGCCATGGAACATTATGATGACAAGAATTCTGGAGCATTGTGATAAATAGGGCATGGACCATTGTGATTAGAGGGGCCAAGGAGCACTCTGATGACAACGGCATGGAGCATTGTGATGACAAGGGTCATCGACCATTGTGATGACAGTGGTCATGTAGCATTGTGATGAATGTGGTCATGGATCATTGTGATGACAAGTGTCGTGGAGCATTGTGATGACAGGGGTCATAGAGCATTGTGATGACACGGTTATGGAATATTGTGATGACCAGAATTCTGTAGCACTGTGATGAAAAGGGAATGGAGCATTGTGATTACAGGGGTCATGGAGCATTGTGATGACAATTGTTCTAGAACATTGTGATGACAGGGATCATGGAGCATAGTGATGAAAGGGGCCATGGAGCATTGTGATGACAGGCGTCATGGGACATTGTGTTGACAGTGGTCATGGAGCATTGTTAGAAAGGGAACATGGAGCAATTTGATTTCAGGGGCCATGAAAAATTGTGAATGCATAGGCCATGGAGTATTCAGATGAATGTGGTCAAGGATCATTGTGATGAAAAGTGTCCTGGAATATTGTGATGACACGGTTCATGGAGCATTGCGATGACAAGGGCCATGGCGAAATGTAAAGACAGGTGTCATGGGGCATTGTGATGACAGTGGTCATCTAGAATTGTGAAGAAAGATATCATGGAGCAGTGGGATGACAGGGGCCATGGAGCATTGTGATGACAAGGGTCATTGGGCATTTTGATGACACGGCCATGGGACATTATGATGACAAGAAGTTTGCAGCATTGTGATAAAAAGGTCATGGACCATTGTGATTAGAGGGGCCAAGGAGCATTCTGATGACAACGGCATGGAGCATTGTGATGACAAGGGTCATCGAGCATTGTGATGACAGTGGTCATGAAGCATTGTGATGAATGTGGTCATGGATCATTGTGATGACAAGTGTCGTGGAGCATTGTGATGACAGGGGTCATAGAGCATTGTGATGACACGGTTATGGAATTTTGTGATGACCAGAATTCTGTAGCACTGTTATGAAAAGGGAATGGAGCATTGTGATTACAGGGGTCATGGAGCATTGTGATGACAATTGTTCTAGAACATTGTGAAGACAGGGATCATGTAGCATAGTGATGAAAGGGCCATGGAGCATTGTGATGACAGGCGTCATGGGACAATGTGTTGACAGTGGTCATGGAGCATTGTTAGAAAGGTAACATGGAGCAATTTGATTTCAGGGGCCATGAAAAATTGTGAATACATACGCCATGGAGTATTCAGATGAATGTGGTCATGGATCATTATGATGACAAGTGTCGTGGAGCATTGTGATGACAGGGGTCATAGAGCATTGTGATGACACGGTTATGGAATATTGTGATGACCAGAATTCTGCAGCACTGTGATGAAAAGGGAATGGAGCATTGTGATTACAGGGGTCATGGAGCATTGTGATGACAATTGTTCTAGAACATTGTGATGACAGGGATCATGGAGCATAGTGATGAAAGGGGCCATGGAGCATTGTGATGACAGGCGTCATGGGACATTGTGTTGACAGTGGTCATGGAGCATTGTTAGAAAGGGAACATGGAGCAATTTGATTTCAGGGGCCATGAAAAATTGTGAATGCATAGGCCATGGAGTATTCAGATGAATGTGGTCAAGGATCATTGTGATGAAAAGTGTCCTGGAATATTGTGATGACACGGTTCATGGAGCATTGCGATGACAAGGGCCATGGCGAAATGTAAACACAGGTGTCATGGGGCATTGTGATGACAGTGGTCATCTAGAATTGTGAAGAAAGATATCATGGAGCAGTGGGATGACAGGGGCCATGGAGCATTATGATGACAAGGGTCATGGGGCATTTTGATGACACGGCCATGGGACATTATGATGACAAGAAGTTTGCAGCATTGTGATAAATAGGTCATGGACCATTGTGATTAGAGGGGCCAAGGAGCATTCTGATGACAACGGCATGGAGCATTGTGATGACAAGGGTCATCGAGCATTGTGATGACAGTGGTCATGAAGCATTGTGATGAATGTGGTCATGGATGATTGTGATGACAAGTGTCGTGGAGCATTGTGATGACAGGGGTCATAGAGCATTGTGATGACACGGTTATGGAATTTTGTGATGACCAGAATTCTGTAGCACTGTTATGAAAAGGGAATGGAGCATTGTGATTACAGGGGTCATGGAGCATTTTGATGACAATTGTTCTAGAACATTGTGAAGACAGGGATCATGTAGCATAGTGATGAAAGGGCCATGGAGCATTGTGATGACAGGCGTCATGGGACAATGTGTTGACAGTGGTCATGGAGCATTGTTAGAAAGGTAACATGGAGCAATTTGATTTCAGGGGCCATGAAAAATTGTGAATACATAGGCCATGGAGTATTCAGATGAATGTGGTCATGGATCATTATGATGACAAGTGTCGTGGAGCATTGTGATGACAGGGGTCATAGAGCATTGTGATGACACGGTTATGGAATATTGTGATGACCAGAATTCTGCAGCACTGTGATGAAAAGGGAATGGAGCATTGTGATTACAGGGGTCATGGAGCATTGTGATGACAATTGTTCTAGAACATTGTGATGACAGGGATCATGGAGCATAGTGATGAAAGGGGCCATGGAGCTTTGTGATGATAGGCGTCATGGGACATTGTGTTGACAGTGGTCATGGAGCAATGTTAGAAAGGGAACATGGAGCAATTTGATTTCAGGGGCCATGAAAAATTGTGAATACATAGGCCATGGAGTATTCAGATGAATGTGGTCAAGGATCATTGTGACGACAAGTGTCTGGAATATTGTGATGACACGGTTCATGGAGAATTGCGATGACAAGGGCCATGGCGAAATGTGAAGACAGGTGTCATGGGGCATTGTGATGACAGTGGTCATCTAGAATTGTGAAGAAAGATATCATGGAGCACTGGGATGACAGGGGCCATGGAGCATTGTGATGACAGGGGTCATGGGGCATTGTGATGACAGGGGTCATGGGGCATTGTGATGACACGGCCATGGAACATTATGATGACAAGAATTCTGGAGCATTGTGATAAATAGGGCATAGACCATTGTGATTAGAGGGGCCAAGGAGCATTCTGATGACAATGGCATGGAGCATTGTGATGACAAGTGTCATCGAGCATTGTGATGACAGTTGTCATGAAGCATTGTGATGAATGTGGTCATGGATCATTGTGATGACAAGTGTCGTGGAGCATTGTGATGACAGGGGTCATAGAGCATTGTGATGACACGGTTATGGAATATTGTGATGACCGGAATTCTGTAGCACTGTGATTAAAAGGGAATGGAGCATTATGATTACAGGGGTCATGGAGCATTGTGATGACAATTGTTCTAGAACATTCTGATGACAAGGATCATGGAGCATAGCGATGAAACGGGCCATGGAGCATTGTGATGACAGGCGTCATGGGACAATGTGTTGACAGTGGTCATGGAGCATTGTTAGAAAGGGAACATGGAGCAATTTGATTTCAGGGGCCATGAAAAATTGTGAATACATAGGCCATGGAGTATTCAGATCAATGTGGTCATGGATCATTGTGATGACAAGTGTCGTGGAGCATTGTGATGACAGCTGTCATAGAGCATTGTGATGACATGGTTATGGAATATTGTGATGACCAGAATTTTGTAGCACTGTGATGAAAAGCGAATGGAGCATTGTGATTACAGGGGTCAAGAAGCATTGTGATAACAATTGTTCTAGAACATTGTGATGACAGGGATCATGGAGCATAGTGATGAAAGGGGCCATGGAGCATTGTGATGACAGGCGTCATGGGACAATGTGTTGACAGTGGTCATGGAGCATTGTTAGAAAGGGAACATGGAGCAATTTGAATTCAGGGGCCATGAAAAATTGTGAATACATAGGCCATGGAGTATTCAGATCAATGTGGTCATGGATCATTGTGATGACAAGTGTCGTGGAGCATTGTAATGATAGGGGTCATAGAGCATTGTGATGACACGGTTATGGAATATTGTGATGACCAGAATTCTGTAGCACTGTGATGAAAAGGGAATGGAGCATTGTGATTACAGGTGTCATGGGGCATTGTGATGACAGTGGTCCTCTAGAATTGTGAAGAAAGATATCATGGAGCAGTGGGATGACAGGGGACATGGAGCATTGTGATGACAGGTGTCATGGGGCATTGTGATGACACGGCCATGGAACATTATGATGACAAGAATTCTGGAGCATTGTGATAAAAGGGCATGGACCATTGTGATTAGAGGGGCCAAGGAGCATTCTGATGACAAAGACATGGAGCATTGTGATGACAAGTTCATCGAGCATTTTGATGACAGTGGTCATGAAGCATTGTGATGAATGTGGTCATGGATCATTGTGATGACAAGTGTCGTGGAGCATTGTGATGACAGGGGTCATAGAGCATTGTGATGACACAGTTATGGAATATTGTGATGACCAGAATTCTGTAGCACTGTGATGAAAAGGGAATGGAGCATTGTGATTACAGGGGTCATGGAGCATTGTGATGACAAATGTTCTAGAATATTGTGAAGACAGGGATCATGGAGCATAGTGATGAAAGGGGCCATGGAGGATTGTGAAGACAGGCGTCATGGGACAATGTGTTGACAGTGATCATGGAGCATTTTTAGAAAGGGAACATGGAGCAATTTGATTTCAGGGGCCATGAAAAATTGTGAATACATAGGCCATGGAGTATTCAGATGAATGTGGTCAAGGATCATTGTGACGACAAGTGTCCTGGAATATTGTGATGACACGGTTCATGAAGCATTGCGATGACAAGGGCCATGGCGAAATGTGAAGACAGGTGTCATGGGGCTTTGTGATGACAGTGGTCATCTAGAATTGTGAAGAAAGATTTCATGGAGCAGTTCGATGACAGGGGCCATGGAGCATTGTGATGACAGGGGTCATGGGGCATTGTGATGACACGGCCATGGAACATTATGATGACAAGAAGTTTGGAGCATTGTGATAAAAAGGGCATGGACCATTGTGATTAGAGGGGCCAAGGAGCATTCTGATGACAACGGCATGGAGCATTGTGATGACAATGGTCATCGAGCATTGTGATGACAGTGGTCATGAAGCATTGTGATGAATGTGGTCATGAATCATTGTGATGACAAGTGTCGTGGAGCATTGTGATGACAGGGGTCATAGAGCATTGTGATGACACGGTTATGGAATTTTGTGATGACCAGAATTCTGTAGCACTGTTATGAAAAGGGAATGGAGCATTGTGATTACAGGGGTCATGGAGCATTGTGATGACAATTGTTCTAGAACATTGTGAAGACAGGGATCATGGAGCATAGTGATGAAAGGGCCATGGAGCATTGTGATGACAGGCGTCATGGGACAATGTGTTGACAGTGGTCATGGAGCATTGTTAGAAATGTAACATGGAGCAATTTGATTTCAGGGGACATGAAAAATTGTGAATACATAGGCCATGGAGTATTCAGATGAATGTGGTCATGGATCATTGTGATGACAAGTGTCGTGGAGCATTGTGATGACAGGGGTCATAGAGCACTGTGATGACACGGTTATGGAATATTGTGATGACCAGAATTCTGTAGCACTGTGATGGAAAAGGAATAGAGCATTGTGATTACAGGGGTCATGGAGCATTGTGATGACAATTGTTGTAGAACATTGTGATGACAGGGATCATGGAGCATAGTGATGAAAGGGGCCATGGAGCATTGTGATGACAGGCGTCATGGGACATTGTGTTGACAGTGGTCATGGAGCATTGTTAGAAAGGGAACATGGAGCAATTTGATTTCAAGGGCCATGAAAAATTGTGAATACATAGGCCATGGAGTATTCAGATGAATGTGGTCAAGGATCATTGTGACGAAAAGTGTCCTGGAATATTGTGATGACACGGTTCATGGAGCATTGCGATGAAAAGGGCCATGGCGAAATGTGAAGAAAGGTGTCATGGGGCATTGTGATGACAGTGGTCATCTAGAATTGTGAAGAAAGATATCATGGAGCACTGGGATGACAGGGGCCATGGAGCATTGTGATGACAGGGGTCATGGGGCATTGTGATGACACGGCCATGGAACATTATGATGACAAGAAGTCTGGAGCATTGTGATAAAAAGGGCATGGACCATTGTGATTAGAGGGGACAAGGAGCATTCTGATGACAACGGCATGGAGCATTGTGATGACAAAGGTCATCGAGCATTGTGATGGCAGTGGTCATGAAGCATTGTGATGAATGTGGTCATGGATCATTGTGATGACAAGTGTCGTGGAGCATTGTGATGACAGGGGTCATAGAGCATTGTGATGACACGGTTATGGAATTTTGTGATGACCAGAATTCTGTAGCACTGTGATGAAAAGGGAATGGTGCATTGTGATTACAGGGGTCATGGATCATTGTGTTGACAATTGTTCTAGAACATTGTGAAGACAGGGATCATCGAGCATAGTGATGAAAGGGGCCATGGAGCATTGTGATGACAGGCGTCATGGGACATTTTGTTGGCAGTGGTCATGGAGCATTGTTAGAAAGGGAACATGGAGCAATTTGATTTCAGGGGCCATGAAAAATTATGAATACATAGGCCATGGAGTATTCAGATGAATGTGGTCAAGGATCATTGTGACGAAAAGTGTACTGGAATATTGTGATGACACGGTTCATGGAGCATTGTGATGACAAGTGCCATGGCGAAATATGAAGACAGGTGTCATGGGGCATTGTGATGACAGTGGTCATTTGGAATTGTGAAGAAAGATATCATGGAGCACTGGGATGACAGGGGCCATGGAGCATTGTGATGACAGGGATCATGGGGCATTGTGATGACACGGCCATGGAACATTATGATGACAAGAATTCTGGAGCATTGTGATAAATAGGGCATGGACCATTGTGATTAGAGGGGCCAAGGAGCATTCTGATGACAACGGCATGGAGCATTGTGATGACAAGGGTCATCGAGCATTGTGATGACAGTGGTCAGGAAGCATTGTGATGAATGTGGTTATGGATCATTGTGATGACAAGTGTCGTGGAGCATTGTGATGACAGGGGTCATAGAGCATTGTGATGACACGGTTATGGAACATTGTGATGACCGGAATTCTGTAGCACTGTGAGGAAAAGGGAATGGAGCATTATGATTACAGGGGTCATGGAGCATTGTGATGACAATTGTTCTAGAACATTCTGATGACAGGGATCATGGAGCATAGTGATGAAAGGGGCCATGGAGCATTGTGATGACAGGCGTCATGGGACAATGTGTTGACAGTGGTCATGGAGCATTGTTAGAAAGGGAACATGGAGCAATTTGATTTCAGGGGCCATGAAAAAATGTGAATACATAGGCCATGGAGTATTCAGATCAATGTGGTCATGGATCATTGTGATGACAAGTGTCGTGGAGCATTGTGATGACAGGTGTCATAGAGCATTGTGATGACATGGTTATGGAATATTGTGATGACCAGAATTCTGTAGCACTGTGATGAAAAGCGCATGGAGAATTGTGATTACAGGGGTCAAGAAGCATTGTGATAACAATTGTTCTAGAACATTGTGATGACAGGGATCATGGAGCATAGTGATGAAAGGGCCCATGGAGCATTGTGGTGACAGGCGTCATGGGACAATGTGTTGACAGTGGTCATGGAGCATTGTTAGAATGGGAACATGGAGCAATTTGATTTCAGGGGCCATGAAAAATTGTGAATACATAGGCCATGGAGTATTCAGATGAATGTGGTCAAGGATCATTGTGACGACAAGTGTCCTGGAATATTGTGATGACACGGTTCATGAAGCATTGCGATGACAAGGGCCATGGCGAAATGTGAAGACAGGTGTCATGGGGCTTTGTGATGACAGTGGTCATCTAGAATTGTTAAAAAAGATATCATGGAGCAGTGGGATGACAGGGGCCATGGAGCATTGTGATGACAGGGGTCATGGGGCATTGTGATGACACGGCCATGGAACATTATGATGACAAGAATTCTGGAGCATTGTGATACATAGGGCATGGACCATTGTGAGTAGAGGGGCCAAGGAGCATTCTGATGACAACGGCATGGAGCATTGTGATGACAAGGGTCATCGAGGATTGTGATGACAGTGGTCATGAAGCATTGTGATGAAAGTGGTCATGGATCATTGTGATGACAAGTGTCATGGAGCATTGTGATGACAGGGGTCATAGAGCATTGTGATGACACGGTTATGGAATTTTGTGATGACCAGAATTCTGTAGCACTGTTATGAAAAGGGAACGGAGCATTGTGATTACAGCGGTCATGGAGCATTGTGATGACAATTGTTCTAGAACATTGTGAAGACAGGGAACATGGAGCATAGTGATGAAAGCGGCCATGGAGCATTGTGATGACAGGCGTCATGGGATATTTTGTTGACAGTGGTCATGGAGCAATGTTAGAAAGGGAACATGGAGCAATTTGATTTCAGGGGCCATGAAAAATTGTGAATACATAGGCCATGGAGTATTCAGATGAATGTGGTCAAGGATCATTGTGACGAAAAGTGTCCTGGAATATTGTGATGACACGGTTCATGGAGCATTGCGATGAAAAGGGCCATGGCGAAATGCGAAGACAGGTGTCATGGGGCATTGTGATGACAGTGGTCATCTAGAATTGTGAAGAATGATATCATGGAGCACTGGGATGACAGGGGCCATGGAGCATTGTGATGACAGGAGTCATGGGGCATTGTGATGACACGGCCATGGAACATTATGATGACAATAATTCTGAAGCATTGTGATAAAAAGTGCATGGACCATTGTGATTAGAGGGGCCAAGGAGCATTCTGATGACAACGGCATGGAGCATTGTGATGACAAGTGTCATCGAGCATTGTGATGACAGGGGTCATAGAGCATTGTGATGACACGGTTATGGAATATTGTGATGACCAGAATTCTGTAGCACTGTGATGAAAAGGGAATGGAGCATTGTGATTACAGGGGTCATGGAGCATTGTGATGACAATTGTTCTAGAACATTTTGAAGACAGGGATCATGGAGCATAGTGATGAAAGGGGCCATGGAGCGTTGTGATGACAGGCTTATGGGACATTGTGTTGATAGTGGTCATGGAGCATTGTTAGAAATGGAACATGGAGCAATTTGATTTCAGGGGCCATGAGAAATTGTGAATACATAGGCCATGGAGTATTCAGATGAATGTGGTCATGAATCATTGTGATGACAAGTGTCGTGGAGCATTGTGATGACAGGGGTCATGGGGCATTGTGATGACACGGCCATGGAACATTATGATGACAAGAATTCTGAAGCATTGTGATAAAAAGAGCATGGACCATTGTGATTAGAGGGGCCAAGGAGCATTCTGATGACAACGGCATGGAGCATTGTGATGACAAGGGTCATCGAGCATTGTGATGACAGGGGTCATAGAGCATTGTGATGACACGGTTATGGAATATTGTGATGACCAGAATTCTGTAGCACTGTGATGAAAATGGAATGGAGCATTGTGATGACAGGCGTCATGGGACAATGTGTTGACAGTGGTCATGGAGCATTGTTAGAAAGGGGACATGGAGCAATTTGATTTCAGGGGCCATGAGAAATTGTGAATACATAGGCCATGGAGTATTCAGATGAATGTGGTCATGAATCATTGTGATGACAAGTGTCGTGGAGCATTGTGATGACAGGGGTCATAGAGCATTGTGATGACACGGTTATGGAATATTGTGATGACCAGAATTCTGTAGCACTGTGATGAAAAGGGAATGGAGAATTGTGATTACAGGGGTCATGGAGCATTGTGATGACAAATGTTCTAGAATATTGTGAAGACAAGGATCATGGAGCATAGTGATGAAAGGGGCCATGGAGGATTGTGAAGACAGGCGTCATGGGACAATGTGTTGACAGTGGTCATGGAGCATTTTTAGAAAGGGAATATGGAGCAATTTGATTTCAGGGGCAATGAAAAATTGTGAATACATAGGCCATGGAGTATTCAGATGAATGTGGTCAAGGATCATTGTGACGACAAGTGTCCTGGAATATTGTGATGACACGGATCATGGAGCATTGCGATGACAAGGGCCATGGCGAAATGTGAAGACAGGTGTCATGGGGCTTAGTGATGACAGTGGTCATCTAGAATTGTGAAGAAAGATATCATGGAGCACTGGGATGACAGGGGCCATGGAGCATTGTGATGACAGGGGTCATGGGGCATTGTGATGACACGGCCATGGAACATTATGATGACAAGAAGTCTGGAGCATTGTGATAAAAGGGCATGGACCATTGTGATTAGAGGGGCCAAGGAGCATTCTGATGACAACGGCATGGAGCATTGTGATGACAAGGGTCATCGAGCATTGTGATGATTGTGGACATGAAGCATTGTGATGAATGTGGTTATGGATCATTGTGATGACAAGTGTCGTGGAGCATTGTGATGACAGGGGTCATAGAGCATTGTGATGACACGGTTATGGAATATTGTGATGACCAGAATTCTGTAGCACTGTGATGAAAAGGGAATGGAGAATTGTGATTACAGGGGTCATGGAGCATTGTGATGACAATTGTTCTAGAACATTGTGAAGACAGGGATCATGGAGCATAGTGATGAAAGGGGCCATGGAGCATTGTGATGACAGGCGTCATGGGACAATGTGTTGACAGTGGTCATGGAGCATTGTTAGAAAGGGAATATGGAGCAATTTGATTTCAGGGGCCATGAAAAATTGTGAATACATAGGCCATGGAGTATTCCGATGAATGTGGTCAAGGATCTTTGTGACGAAAAGTGTACTGGTATATTGTGATGACACGGTTCATGGAGACTTGCGATGACATGGGCCATGGCGAAATATGAAGACAGGTGTCATGGGGCATTGTGATGACAGTGGTCATGTAGAATTGTGAAGAAAGATATCATGGAGCACTGGGATGACAGGGGCCATGGAGCATTGTGATGACAGGGGTCATGGGGCATTGTGATGACACGGCCATGGAACATTATGATGACAAGAATTCTGGAGCATTGTGATAAAAAGAGAATGGAGCATTGTGATTAGAGGGGCCAAGGTGCATTCTGATGACAACGGCATGGAGCATTGTGATGACAAGGGTCATCGAGGATTGTGATGACAGTGGTCATGAAGCATTGTGATGAATGTGGTCATGGATCATTGTGATGACAAGTGTCGTGGAGCATTGTGATGACAGGGGTCATAGAGCATTGTGATGACACGGTTATGGAATTTTGTGATGACCAGAATTCTGTAGCACTGTTATGAAAAGGGAATGGAGCATTGTGATTACAGGGGTCATGGAGCATTGTGATGACAATTGTTCTAGAACATTGTGAAGACAGGGATCATGGAGCATAGTGATGAAAGGGCCATGGAGCATTGTGATGACAGGCGTCATGGGACAATGTGTTGACAGTGGTCATGGAGCATTGTTAGAAAGGTAACATGGAGCAATTTGATTTCAAGGGACATGAAAAATTGTGAATACATAGGCCATGGAGTATTCAGATGAATGTGGTCATGGATCATTGTGATGACATGTGTCGTGGAGCATTGTGATGACAGGGGTCATAGAGCACTGTGATGACACGGTTATGGAATATTGTGATGACCAGAATTCTGTAGCACTGTGATGAAAAAGGAATAGAGCATTGTGATTAGAGGGGTCATGGAGCATTGTGATTACAATTGTTGTAGAACATTGTGATGACAGGGATCATGGAGCATAGTGATGAAAGGGGCCATGGAGCATTGTGATGACAGGCGTGATGGGACATTGTGTTGACAGTGGTCATGGAGCATTGTTAGAAAGGGAACATGGAGCAATTTGATTTCAAGGGCCATGAAAAATTGTGAATACATAGGCCATGGAGTATTCAGATGAATGTGGTCAAGGATCATTGTGACGAAAAGTGTCCTGGAATATTGTGATGACACGGTTCATGGAGCATTGCGATGACAAGGGCCATGGCGAAATGTGAAGAAAGGTGTCATGGGGCATTGTGATGACAGTGGTCATCTAGAATTGTGAAGAAAGATATCATGGAGCACTGGGATGACAGGGGCCATGGAGCATTGTGATGACAGGGGTCATGGGGCATTGTGATGACACGGCCATGGAACATTATGATGACAAGAAGTCTGGAGCATTGTGATAAAAAGGGCATGGACCATTGTGATTAGAGGGGACAAGGAGCATTCTGATGACAACGGCATGGAGCATTGTGATGACAAAGGTCATCGAGCATTGTGATGGCAGTGGTCATGAAGCATTGTGATGAATGTGGTCATGGATCATTGTGATGACAAGTGTCGTGGAGCATTGTGATGACAGGGGTCATAGAGCATTGTGATGACACGGTTATGGAATTTTGTGATGACCAGAATTCTGTAGCACTGTGATGAAAAGGGAATGGTGCATTGTGATTACAGGGGTCATGGATCATTGTGTTGACAATTGTTCTAGAACATTGTGAAGACAGGGATCATCGAGCATAGTGATGAAAGGGGCCATGGAGCATTGTGATGACAGGCGTCATGGGACATTGTGTTGGCAGTGGTCATGGAGCATTGTTAGAAAGGGAACATGGAGCAATTTGATTTCAGGGGCCATGAAAAATTATGAATACATAGGCCATGGAGTATTCAGATGAATGTGGTCAAGGATCATTGTGACGAAAAGTGTACTGGAATATTGTGATGACACGGTTCATGGAGCATTGTGATGACAAGTGCCATGGCGAAATATGAAGACAGGTGTCATGGGGCATTGTGATGACAGTGGTCATTTGGAATTGTGAAGAAAGATATCATGGAGCACTGGGATGACAGGGGCCATGGAGCATTGTGATGACAGGGGTCATGGGGCATTGTGATGACACGGCCATGGAACATTATGATGACAAGAATTCTGGAGCATTGTGATAAATAGGGCATGGACCATTGTGATTAGAGGGGCCAAGGAGCATTCTGATGACAACGGCATGGAGCATTGTGATGACAAGGGTCATCGAGCATTGTGATGACAGTGGTCAGGAAGCATTGTGATGAATGTGGTTATGGATCATTGTGATGACAAGTGTCGTGGAGCATTGTGATGACAGGGGTCATAGAGCATTGTGATGACACGGTTATGGAACATTGTGATGACCGGAATTCTGTAGCACTGTGAGGAAAAGGGAATGGAGCATTATGATTACAGGGGTCATGGAGCATTGTGATGACAATTGTTCTAGAACATTCTGATGACAGGGATCATGGAGCATAGTGATGAAAGGGGCCATGGAGCATTGTGATGACAGGCGTCATGGGACAATGTGTTGACAGTGGTCATGGAGCATTGTTAGAAAGGGAACATGGAGCAATTTGATTTCAGGGGCCATGAAAAAATGTGAATACATAGGCCATGGAGTATTCAGATCAATGTGGTCATGGATCATTGTGATGACAAGTGTCGTGGAGCATTGTGATGACAGGTGTCATAGAGCATTGTGATGACATGGTTATGGAATATTGTGATGACCAGAATTCTGTAGCACTGTGATGAAAAGCGAATGGAGAATTGTGATTACAGGGGTCAAGAAGCATTGTGATAACAATTGTTCTAGAACATTGTGATGACAGGGATCATGGAGCATAGTGATGAAAGGGCCCATGGAGCATTGTGGTGACAGGCGTCATGGGACAATGTGTTGACAGTGGTCATGGAGCATTGTTAGAAAGGGAACATGGAGCAATTTGATTTCAGGGGCCATGAAAAATTGTGAATACATAGGCCATGGAGTATTCAGATGAATGTGGTCAAGGATCATTGTGACGACAAGTGTCCTGGAATATTGTGATGACACGGTTCATGAAGCATTGCGATGACAAGGGCCATGGCGAAATGTGAAGACAGGTGTCATGGGGCTTTGTGATGACAGTGGTCATCTAGAATTGTTAAAAAAGATATCATGGAGCAGTGGGATGACAGGGGCCATGGAGCATTGTGATGACAGGGGTCATGGGGCATTGTGATGACACGGCCATGGAACATTATGATGACAAGAATTCTGGAGCATTGTGATACATAGGGCATGGACCATTGTGAGTAGAGGGGCCAAGGAGCATTCTGATGACAACGGCATGGAGCATTGTGATGACAAGGGTCATCGAGGATTGTGATGACAGTGGTCATGAAGCATTGTGATGAAAGTGGTCATGGATCATTGTGATGACAAGTGTCATGGAGCATTGTGATGACAGGGGTCATAGAGCATTGTGATGACACGGTTATGGAATTTTGTGATGACCAGAATTCTGTAGCACTGTGATGAAAAGGGAACGGAGCATTGTGATTACAGCGGTCATGGAGCATTGTGATGACAATTGTTCTAGAACATTGTGAAGACAGGGAACATGGAGCATAGTGATGAAAGCGGCCATGGAGCATTGTGATGACAGGCGTCATGGGATATTTTGTTGACAGTGGTCATGGAGCAATGTTAGAAAGGGAACATGGAGCAATTTGATTTCAGGGGCCATGAAAAATTGTGAATACATAGGCCATGGAGTATTCAGATGAATGTGGTCAAGGATCATTGTGACGAAAAGTGTCCTGGAATATTGTGATGACACGGTTCATGGAGCATTGCGATGAAAAGGGCCATGGCGAAATGCGAAGACAGGTGTCATGGGGCATTGTGATGACAGTGGTCATCTAGAATTGTGAAGAATGATATCATGGAGCACTGGGATGACAGGGGCCATGGAGCATTGTGATGACAGGAGTCATGGGGCATTGTGATGACACGGCCATGGAACATTATGATGACAATAATTCTGAAGCATTGTGATAAAAAGTGCATGGACCATTGTGATTAGAGGGGCCAAGGAGCATTCTGATGACAACGGCATGGAGCATTGTGATGACAAGTGTCATCGAGCATTGTGATGACAGGGGTCATAGAGCATTGTGATGACACGGTTATGGAATATTGTGATGACCAGAATTCTGTAGCACTGTGATGAAAAGGGAATGGAGCATTGTGATTACAGGGGTCATGGAGCATTGTGATGACAATTGTTCTAGAACATTTTGAAGACAGGGATCATGGAGCATAGTGATGAAAGGGGCCATGGAGCGTTGTGATGACAGGCTTATGGGACATTGTGTTGATAGTGGTCATGGAGCATTGTTAGAAATGTAACATGGAGCAATTTGATTTCAGGGGCCATGAGAAATTGTGAATACATAGGCCATGGAGTATTCAGATGAATGTGGTCATGAATCATTGTGATGACAAGTGTCGTGGAGCATTGTGATGACAGGGGTCATGGGGCATTGTGATGACACGGCCATGGAACATTATGATGACAAGAATTCTGAAGCATTGTGATAAAAAGAGCATGGACCATTGTGATTAGAGGGGCCAAGGAGCATTCTGATGACAACGGCATGGAGCATTGTGATGACAAGGGTCATCGAGCATTGTGATGACAGGGGTCATAGAGCATTGTGATGACACGGTTATGGAATATTGTGATGACCAGAATTCTGTAGCACTGTGATGAAAATGGAATGGAGCATTGTGATGACAGGCGTCATGGGACAATGTGTTGACAGTGGTCATGGAGCATTGTTAGAAAGGGGACATGGAGCAATTTGATTTCAGGGGCCATGAGAAATTGTGAATACATAGGCCATGGAGTATTCAGATGAATGTGGTCATGAATCATTGTGATGACAAGTGTCGTGGAGCATTGTGATGACAGGGGTCATAGAGCATTGTGATGACACGGTTATGGAATATTGTGATGACCAGAATTCTGTAGCACTGTGATGAAAAGGGAATGGAGAATTGTGATTACAGGGGTCATGGAGCATTGTGATGACAAATGTTCTAGAATATTGTGAAGACAAGGATCATGGAGCATAGTGATGAAAGGGGCCATGGAGGATTGTGAAGACAGGCGTCATGGGACAATGTGTTGACAGTGGTCATGGAGCATTTTTAGAAAGGGAATATGGAGCAATTTGATTTCAGGGGCAATGAAAAATTGTGAATACATAGGCCATGGAGTATTCAGATGAATGTGGTCAAGGATCATTGTGACGACAAGTGTCCTGGAATATTGTGATGACACGGATCATGGAGCATTGCGATGACAAGGGCCATGGCGAAATGTGAAGACAGGTGTCATGGGGCTTAGTGATGACAGTGGTCATCTAGAATTGTGAAGAAAGATATCATGGAGCACTGGGATGACAGGGGCCATGGAGCATTGTGATGACAGGGGTCATGGGGCATTGTGATGACACGGCCATGGAACATTATGATGACAAGAAGTCTGGAGCATTGTGATAAAAGGGCATGGACCATTGTGATTAGAGGGGCCAAGGAGCATTCTGATGACAACGGCATGGAGCATTGTGATGACAAGGGTCATCGAGCATTGTGATGATTGTGGACATGAAGCATTGTGATGAATGTGGTTATGGATCATTGTGATGACAAGTGTCGTGGAGCATTGTGATGACAGGGGTCATAGAGCATTGTGATGACACGGTTATGGAATATTGTGATGACCAGAATTCTGTAGCACTGTGATGAAAAGGGAATGGAGAATTGTGATTACAGGGGTCATGGAGCATTGTGATGACAATTGTTCTAGAACATTGTGAAGACAGGGATCATGGAGCATAGTGATGAAAGGGGCCATGGAGCATTGTGATGACAGGCGTCATGGGACAATGTGTTGACAGTGGTCATGGAGCATTGTTAGAAAGGGAATATGGAGCAATTTGATTTCAGGGGCCATGAAAAATTGTGAATACATAGGCCATGGAGTATTCCGATGAATGTGGTCAAGGATCTTTGTGACGAAAAGTGTACTGGTATATTGTGATGACACGGTTCATGGAGCCTTGCGATGACATGGGCCATGGCGAAATATGAAGACAGGTGTCATGGGGCATTGTGATGACAGTGGTCATGTAGAATTGTGAAGAAAGATATCATGGAGCACTGGGATGACAGGGGCCATGGAGCATTGTGATGACAGGGGTCATGGGGCATTGTGATGACACGGCCATGGAACATTATGATGACAAGAATTCTGGAGCATTGTGATAAAAAGAGAATGGAGCATTGTGATTAGAGGGGCCAAGGTGCATTCTGATGACAACGGCATGGAGCATTGTGATGACAAGGGTCATCGAGGATTGTGATGACAGTGGTCATGAAGCATTGTGATGAATGTGGTCATGGATCATTGTGATGACAAGTGTCGTGGAGCATTGTGATGACAGGGGTCATAGAGCATTGTGATGACACGGTTATGGAATTTTGTGATGACCAGAATTCTGTAGCACTGTTATGAAAAGGGAATGGAGCATTGTGATTACAGGGGTCATGGAGCATTGTGATGACAATTGTTCTAGAACATTGTGAAGACAGGGATCATGGAGCATAGTGATGAAAGGGCCATGGAGCATTGTGATGACAGGCGTCATGGGACAATGTGTTGACAGTGGTCATGGAGCATTGTTAGAAAGGTAACATGGAGCAATTTGATTTCAAGGGACATGAAAAATTGTGAATACATAGGCCATGGAGTATTCAGATGAATGTGGTCATGGATCATTGTGATGACATGTGTCGTGGAGCATTGTGATGACAGGGGTCATAGAGCACTGTGATGACACGGTTATGGAATATTGTGATGACCAGAATTCTGTAGCACTGTGATGAAAAAGGAATAGAGCATTGTGATTAGAGGGGTCATGGAGCATTGTGATTACAATTGTTGTAGAACATTGTGATGACAGGGATCATGGAGCATAGTGATGAAAGGGGCCATGGAGCATTGTGATGACAGGCGTGATGGGACATTGTGTTGACAGTGGTCATGGAGCATTGTTAGAAAGGGAACATGGAGCAATTTGATTTCAAGGGCCATGAAAAATTGTGAATACATAGGCCATGGAGTATTCAGATGAATGTGGGCAAGGATCATTGTGACGAAAAGTGTCCTGGAATATTGTGATGACACGGTTCATGGAGCATTGCGATGAAAAGGGCCATGGCGAAATGTGAAGAAAGGTGTCATGGGGCATTGTGATGACAGTGGTCATCTAGAATTGTGAAGAAAGATATCATGGAGCACTGGGATGACAGGGGCCATGGAGCATTGTGATGACAGGGGTCATGGGGCATTGTGATGACACGGCCATGGAACATTATGATGACAAGAAGTCTGGAGCATTGTGATAAAAAGGGCATGGACCATTGTGATTAGAGGGGACAAGGAGCATTCTGATGACAACGGCATGGAGCATTGTGATGACAAAGGTCATCGAGCATTGTGATGGCAGTGGTCATGAAGCATTGTGATGAATGTGGTCATGGATCATTGTGATGACAAGTGTCGTGGAGCATTGTGATGACAGGGGTCATAGAGCATTGTGATGACACGGTTATGGAATTTTGTGATGACCAGAATTCTGTAGCACTGTGATGAAAAGGGAATGGTGCATTGTGATTACAGGGGTCATGGATCATTGTGTTGACAATTGTTCTAGAACATTGTGAAGACAGGGATCATCGAGCATAGTGATGAAAGGGGCCATGGAGCATTGTGATGACAGGCGTCATGGGACATTTTGTTGGCAGTGGTCATGGAGCATTGTTAGAAAGGGAACATGGAGCAATTTGATTTCAGGGGCCATGAAAAATTATGAATACATAGGCCATGGAGTATTCAGATGAATGTGGTCAAGGATCATTGTGACGAAAAGTGTACTGGAATATTGTGATGACACGGTTCATGGAGCATTGTGATGACAAGTGCCATGGCGAAATATGAAGACAGGTGTCATGGGGCATTGTGATGACAGTGGTCATTTGGAATTGTGAAGAAAGATATCATGGAGCACTGGGATGACAGGGGCCATGGAGCATTGTGATGACAGGGATCATGGGGCATTGTGATGACACGGCCATGGAACATTATGATGACAAGAATTCTGGAGCATTGTGATAAATAGGGCATGGACCATTGTGATTAGAGGGGCCAAGGAGCATTCTGATGACAACGGCATGGAGCATTGTGATGACAAGGGTCATCGAGCATTGTGATGACAGTGGTCAGGAAGCATTGTGATGAATGTGGTTATGGATCATTGTGATGACAAGTGTCGTGGAGCATTGTGATGACAGGGGTCATAGAGCATTGTGATGACACGGTTA
Organism: Eschrichtius robustus; assembly: GCF_028021215.1. Classification (NCBI taxonomy): domain Eukaryota; kingdom Metazoa; phylum Chordata; class Mammalia; order Artiodactyla; family Eschrichtiidae; genus Eschrichtius; species Eschrichtius robustus. Next base: position 2,593,138 of record NW_027175249.1, on the reverse strand, counting down.
TGGAACATTGTGATGACCGGAATTCTGTAGCACTGTGAGGAAAAGGGAATGGAGCATTATGATTACAGGGGTCATGGAGCATTGTGATGACAATTGTTCTAGAACATTCTGATGACAGGGATCATGGAGCATAGTGATGAAAGGGGCCATGGAGCATTGTGATGACAGGCGTCATGGGACAATGTGTTGACAGTGGTCATGGAGCATTGTTAGAAAGGGAACATGGAGCAATTTGATTTCAGGGGCCATGAAAAAATGTGAATACATAGGCCATGGAGTATTCAGATCAATGTGGTCATGGATCATTGTGATGACAAGTGTCGTGGAGCATTGTGATGACAGGTGTCATAGAGCATTGTGATGACATGGTTATGGAATATTGTGATGACCAGAATTCTGTAGCACTGTGATGAAAAGCGAATGGAGAATTGTGATTACAGGGGTCAAGAAGCATTGTGATAACAATTGTTCTAGAACATTGTGATGACAGGGATCATGGAGCATAGTGATGAAAGGGCCCATGGAGCATTGTGGTGACAGGCGTCATGGGACAATGTGTTGACAGTGGTCATGGAGCATTGTTAGAAAGGGAACATGGAGCAATTTGATTTCAGGGGCCATGAAAAATTGTGAATACATAGGCCATGGAGTATTCAGATGAATGTGGTCAAGGATCATTGTGACGACAAGTGTCCTGGAATATTGTGATGACACGGTTCATGAAGCATTGCGATGACAAGGGCCATGGCGAAATGTGAAGACAGGTGTCATGGGGCTTTGTGATGACAGTGGTCATCTAGAATTGTTAAAAAAGATATCATGGAGCAGTGGGATGACAGGGGCCATGGAGCATTGTGATGACAGGGGTCATGGGGCATTGTGATGACACGGCCATGGAACATTATGATGACAAGAATTCTGGAGCATTGTGATACATAGGGCATGGACCATTGTGAGTAGAGGGGCCAAGGAGCATTCTGATGACAACGGCATGGAGCATTGTGATGACAAGGGTCATCGAGGATTGTGATGACAGTGGTCATGAAGCATTGTGATGAAAGTGGTCATGGATCATTGTGATGACAAGTGTCATGGAGCATTGTGATGACAGGGGTCATAGAGCATTGTGATGACACGGTTATGGAATTTTGTGATGACCAGAATTCTGTAGCACTGTGATGAAAAGGGAACGGAGCATTGTGATTACAGCGGTCATGGAGCATTGTGATGACAATTGTTCTAGAACATTGTGAAGACAGGGAACATGGAGCATAGTGATGAAAGCGGCCATGGAGCATTGTGATGACAGGCGTCATGGGATATTTTGTTGACAGTGGTCATGGAGCAATGTTAGAAAGGGAACATGGAGCAATTTGATTTCAGGGGCCATGAAAAATTGTGAATACATAGGCCATGGAGTATTCAGATGAATGTGGTCAAGGATCATTGTGACGAAAAGTGTCCTGGAATATTGTGATGACACGGTTCATGGAGCATTGCGATGAAAAGGGCCATGGCGAAATGCGAAGACAGGTGTCATGGGGCATTGTGATGACAGTGGTCATCTAGAATTGTGAAGAATGATATCATGGAGCACTGGGATGACAGGGGCCATGGAGCATTGTGATGACAGGAGTCATGGGGCATTGTGATGACACGGCCATGGAACATTATGATGACAATAATTCTGAAGCATTGTGATAAAAAGTGCATGGACCATTGTGATTAGAGGGGCCAAGGAGCATTCTGATGACAACGGCATGGAGCATTGTGATGACAAGTGTCATCGAGCATTGTGATGACAGGGGTCATAGAGCATTGTGATGACACGGTTATGGAATATTGTGATGACCAGAATTCTGTAGCACTGTGATGAAAAGGGAATGGAGCATTGTGATTACAGGGGTCATGGAGCATTGTGATGACAATTGTTCTAGAACATTTTGAAGACAGGGATCATGGAGCATAGTGATGAAAGGGGCCATGGAGCGTTGTGATGACAGGCTTATGGGACATTGTGTTGATAGTGGTCATGGAGCATTGTTAGAAATGGAACATGGAGCAATTTGATTTCAGGGGCCATGAGAAATTGTGAATACATAGGCCATGGAGTATTCAGATGAATGTGGTCATGAATCATTGTGATGACAAGTGTCGTGGAGCATTGTGATGACAGGGGTCATGGGGCATTGTGATGACACGGCCATGGAACATTATGATGACAAGAATTCTGAAGCATTGTGATAAAAAGAGCATGGACCATTGTGATTAGAGGGGCCAAGGAGCATTCTGATGACAACGGCATGGAGCATTGTGATGACAAGGGTCATCGAGCATTGTGATGACAGGGGTCATAGAGCATTGTGATGACACGGTTATGGAATATTGTGATGACCAGAATTCTGTAGCACTGTGATGAAAATGGAATGGAGCATTGTGATGACAGGCGTCATGGGACAATGTGTTGACAGTGGTCATGGAGCATTGTTAGAAAGGGGACATGGAGCAATTTGATTTCAGGGGCCATGAGAAATTGTGAATACATAGGCCATGGAGTATTCAGATGAATGTGGTCATGAATCATTGTGATGACAAGTGTCGTGGAGCATTGTGATGACAGGGGTCATAGAGCATTGTGATGACACGGTTATGGAATATTGTGATGACCAGAATTCTGTAGCACTGTGATGAAAAGGGAATGGAGAATTGTGATTACAGGGGTCATGGAGCATTGTGATGACAAATGTTCTAGAATATTGTGAAGACAAGGATCATGGAGCATAGTGATGAAAGGGGCCATGGAGGATTGTGAAGACAGGCGTCATGGGACAATGTGTTGACAGTGGTCATGGAGCATTTTTAGAAAGGGAATATGGAGCAATTTGATTTCAGGGGCAATGAAAAATTGTGAATACATAGGCCATGGAGTATTCAGATGAATGTGGTCAAGGATCATTGTGACGACAAGTGTCCTGGAATATTGTGATGACACGGATCATGGAGCATTGCGATGACAAGGGCCATGGCGAAATGTGAAGACAGGTGTCATGGGGCTTAGTGATGACAGTGGTCATCTAGAATTGTGAAGAAAGATATCATGGAGCACTGGGATGACAGGGGCCATGGAGCATTGTGATGACAGGGGTCATGGGGCATTGTGATGACACGGCCATGGAACATTATGATGACAAGAAGTCTGGAGCATTGTGATAAAAGGGCATGGACCATTGTGATTAGAGGGGCCAAGGAGCATTCTGATGACAACGGCATGGAGCATTGTGATGACAAGGGTCATCGAGCATTGTGATGATTGTGGACATGAAGCATTGTGATGAATGTGGTTATGGATCATTGTGATGACAAGTGTCGTGGAGCATTGTGATGACAGGGGTCATAGAGCATTGTGATGACACGGTTATGGAATATTGTGATGACCAGAATTCTGTAGCACTGTGATGAAAAGGGAATGGAGAATTGTGATTACAGGGGTCATGGAGCATTGTGATGACAATTGTTCTAGAACATTGTGAAGACAGGGATCATGGAGCATAGTGATGAAAGGGGCCATGGAGCATTGTGATGACAGGCGTCATGGGACAATGTGTTGACAGTGGTCATGGAGCATTGTTAGAAAGGGAATATGGAGCAATTTGATTTCAGGGGCCATGAAAAATTGTGAATACATAGGCCATGGAGTATTCCGATGAATGTGGTCAAGGATCTTTGTGACGAAAAGTGTACTGGTATATTGTGATGACACGGTTCATGGAGCCTTGCGATGACATGGGCCATGGCGAAATATGAAGACAGGTGTCATGGGGCATTGTGATGACAGTGGTCATGTAGAATTGTGAAGAAAGATATCATGGAGCACTGGGATGACAGGGGCCATGGAGCATTGTGATGACAGGGGTCATGGGGCATTGTGATGACACGGCCATGGAACATTATGATGACAAGAATTCTGGAGCATTGTGATAAAAAGAGAATGGAGCATTGTGATTAGAGGGGCCAAGGTGCATTCTGATGACAACGGCATGGAGCATTGTGATGACAAGGGTCATCGAGGATTGTGATGACAGTGGTCATGAAGCATTGTGATGAATGTGGTCATGGATCATTGTGATGACAAGTGTCGTGGAGCATTGTGATGACAGGGGTCATAGAGCATTGTGATGACACGGTTATGGAATTTTGTGATGACCAGAATTCTGTAGCACTGTTATGAAAAGGGAATGGAGCATTGTGATTACAGGGGTCATGGAGCATTGTGATGACAATTGTTCTAGAACATTGTGAAGACAGGGATCATGGAGCATAGTGATGAAAGGGCCATGGAGCATTGTGATGACAGGCGTCATGGGACAATGTGTTGACAGTGGTCATGGAGCATTGTTAGAAAGGTAACATGGAGCAATTTGATTTCAAGGGACATGAAAAATTGTGAATACATAGGCCATGGAGTATTCAGATGAATGTGGTCATGGATCATTGTGATGACATGTGTCGTGGAGCATTGTGATGACAGGGGTCATAGAGCACTGTGATGACACGGTTATGGAATATTGTGATGACCAGAATTCTGTAGCACTGTGATGAAAAAGGAATAGAGCATTGTGATTAGAGGGGTCATGGAGCATTGTGATTACAATTGTTGTAGAACATTGTGATGACAGGGATCATGGAGCATAGTGATGAAAGGGGCCATGGAGCATTGTGATGACAGGCGTGATGGGACATTGTGTTGACAGTGGTCATGGAGCATTGTTAGAAAGGGAACATGGAGCAATTTGATTTCAAGGGCCATGAAAAATTGTGAATACATAGGCCATGGAGTATTCAGATGAATGTGGGCAAGGATCATTGTGACGAAAAGTGTCCTGGAATATTGTGATGACACGGTTCATGGAGCATTGCGATGAAAAGGGCCATGGCGAAATGTGAAGAAAGGTGTCATGGGGCATTGTGATGACAGTGGTCATCTAGAATTGTGAAGAAAGATATCATGGAGCACTGGGATGACAGGGGCCATGGAGCATTGTGATGACAGGGGTCATGGGGCATTGTGATGACACGGCCATGGAACATTATGATGACAAGAAGTCTGGAGCATTGTGATAAAAAGGGCATGGACCATTGTGATTAGAGGGGACAAGGAGCATTCTGATGACAACGGCATGGAGCATTGTGATGACAAAGGTCATCGAGCATTGTGATGGCAGTGGTCATGAAGCATTGTGATGAATGTGGTCATGGATCATTGTGATGACAAGTGTCGTGGAGCATTGTGATGACAGGGGTCATAGAGCATTGTGATGACACGGTTATGGAATTTTGTGATGACCAGTATTCTGTAGCACTGTGATGAAAAGGGAATGGTGCATTGTGATTACAGGGGTCATGGAGCATTGTGATGACAATTGTTCTAGAACATTGTGAAGACAGGGATCATCGAGCATAGTGATGAAAGGGGCCATGGAGCATTGTGATGACAGGCGTCATGGGACATTGTGTTGGCAGTGGTCATGGAGCATCGTTAGAAAGGGAACATGGAGCAATTTGATTTCAGGGGCCATGAAAAATTATGAATACATAGGCCATGGAGTATTCAGATGAATGTGGTCAAGGATCATTGTGACAAAAAGTGTCCTGGAATATTGTGATGACACGGTTCATGGAGCATTGTGATGACAAGTGCCATGGCGAAATATGAAGACAGGTGTCATGGGGCATTGTGATGACAGTGGTCATTTGGAATTGTGAAGAAAGATATCATGGAGCACTGGGATGACAGGGGCCATGGAGCATTGTGATGACAGGGGTCATGGGGCATTGTGATGACACGGCCATGGAACATTCTGATGACAAGAATTCTGGAGCATTGTGATAAATAGGGCATGGACCATTGTGATTAGAGGGGCCAAGGAGCATTCTGATGACAACGGCATGGAGCATTGTGATGACAAGGGTCATCGAGCATTGTGATGACAGTGGTCAGGAAGCATTGTGATGAATGTGGTCATGGATCATTGTGATGACAAGTGTCGTGGAGCATTGTGATGACAGGGGTCATAGAGCATTGTGATGACACGGTTATGGAACATTGTGATGACCGGAATTCTGTAGCACTGTGAGGAAAAGGGAATGGAGCATTATGATTACAGGGGTCATGGAGCATTGTGATGACAATTGTTCTAGAACATTCTGATGACAGGGATCATGGAGCATAGTGATGAAAGGGGCCATGGAGCATTGTGATGACAGGCGTCATGGGACAATGTGTTGACAGTGGTCATGGAGCATTGTTAGAAAGGGAACATGGAGCAATTTGATTTCAGGGGCCATGAAAAATTGTGAATACATAGGCCATGGAGTATTCAGATCAATGTGGTCATGGATCATTGTGATGACAAGTGTCGTGGAGCATTGTGATGACAGGTGTCATAGAGCATTGTGATGACATGGTTATGGAATATTGTGATGACCAGAATTCTGTAGCACTGTGATGAAAAGCGAATGGAGAATTGTGATTACAGGGGTCAAGAAGAATTGTGATAACAATTGTTCTAGAACATTGTGATGACAGGGATCATGGAGCATAGTGATGAAAGGGCCCATGGAGCATTGTGATGACAGGCGTCATGGGACAATGTGTTGACAGTGGTCATGGAGCATTGTTAGAAAGGGAACATGGAGCAATTTGATTTCAGGGGCCATGAAAAATTGTGAATACATAGGCCATGGAGTATTCAGATGAATGTGGTCAAGGATCATTGTGACGACAAGTGTCCTGGAATATTGTGATGACAAGGTTCATGAAGCATTGCGATGACAAGGGCCATGGCGAAATGTGAAGACAGGTGTCATGGGGCTTTGTGATGACAGTGGTCATCTAGAATTGTGAAAAAGATATCATGGAGCAGTGGGATGACAGGGGCCATGGAGCATTGTGATGACAGGGGTCATGGGGCATTGTGATGACACGGCCATGGAACATTATGATGACAAGAATTCTGGAGCATTGTGATACATAGGGCATGGACCATTGTGAGTAGAGGGGCCAAGGAGCATTCTGATGACAACGGCATGGAGCATTGTGATGACAAGTGTCATCGAGGATTGTGATGACAGTGGTCATGAAACATTGTGATGAAAGTGGTCATGGATCATTGTGATGACAAGTGTCGTGGAGCATTGTGATGACAGGGGTCATAGAGCATTGTGATGACACGGTTATGGAATTTTGTGATGACCAGAATTCTGTAGCACTGTGATGAAAAGGGAATGGAGCATTGTGATTACAGCGGTCATGGAGCATTGTGATGACAATTGTTCTAGAACATTGTGAAGACAGGGAACATGGAGCATAGTGATGAAAGGGGCCATGGAGCATTGTGATGACAGGCGTCATGGGACATTGTGTTGACAGTGGTCATGGAGCAATGTTAGAAAGGGAACATGGAGCAATTTGATTTCAGGGGCCATGAAAAATTGTGAATACATAGGCCATGGAGTATTCAGATGAATGTGGTCAAGGATCATTGTGACGAAAAGTGTCCTGGAATATTGTGATGACACAGTTCATGGAGCATTGCGATGAAAAGGGCCATGGCGAAATGTGAAGAAAGGTGTCATGGGGCATTGTGATGACAGTGGTCATCTAGAATTGTGAAGAATGATATCATGGAGCACTGGGATGACAGGGGCCATGGAGCATTGTGATGACAGGAGTCATGGGGCATTGTGATGACACGGCCATGGAACATTATGATGAAAAGATTTCGGGAGCATTGTGATAAAAAGTGCATGGACCATTGTGATTAGAGGGGCCAAGGAGCATTCTGATGACAACGGCATGGAGCATTGTGATGACAAGGGTCATCGAGCATTGTGATGACAGTGGTCATGAAGCATTGTGATGAATGTGGTCATGGATCATTGTGATGAAAAGTGTCGTGGAGCATTGTGATGACAGGGGTCATAGAGCATTGTGATGACACGGTTATGGAATATTGTGATGACCAGAATTCTGTAGCACTGTGATGAAAAGGGAATGGAGCATTGTGATTACAGGGGTCATGGAGCATTGTGATGACAATTGTTCTAGAACATTGTGATGACAGGGATCATGGAGCATAGTGATGTAAGGGGCCATGGAGCATTGTGATGACAGGCGTCATGGGACTTTGTGTTGACAGTGGTCATGGAGCATTGTTAGAAAGCGAACATGGAGCATTTTGATTTCAGGGGCCATGAAAAATTGTGAATACATAGACCATGGATTATTCAGATGAATGTGGTCATGGATCATTGGGACGAAATGTGTCCTGGAATATTGTGATGACACGGTTCATGGAGCATTGCGATGACAAGGGCCATCGTGAAATGTGAAGAAAGGTGTCATGGGGCATTGTGATGACAGTGATCATCTAGAATTGTGAAGAAAGATATCATGTAGCACTGGGATGACAGGGGCCATGGAGCATTGTGATGACAGGGGTCATGGGGCATTGTGATGACACGGCCATGGAACATAATGATGACAAGAATTCTGGAGCATTGTGATAAAAAGGGCATGGACCATTGTGATTAGAGGGGCCAAGGAGCATTCGGATGACAATGGCATGGAGCATTGTGATGACAAGGGTTATCGAGCATTGTGTTGACAGTGGTCATGAAGCATTGTGATGAATGTGGTCATGGATCATTGTGATGACAAGTGTCGTGGAGCATTGTGATGATAGGGGTCATAGAGCATTGTGATGACACAGTTATGGAATATTGTGATGACCAGAACTCTGTAGCACTGTGATGAAAAGGGAATGGAGCACTGTGATTACAGGGGTCATGGAGCATTGTGATGACAATTGTTGTAGAACATTTTGAAGACAGGGATCATGGAGCATAGTGATTAAAGGGGCCATGGAGCATTTTGATGACAGGCGTCATGGCACATTGTGTTGACAGTGGTCATGGAGCATTGTTAGAAAGGGAACATGGAGCAATTTGATTTCAGGGCACATGAAAAATTTTGAATACATAGGCCATGGAGTATTCAGATGAATGTGGTCAAGGATCATTGTGATGAAAAGTGTCCTGGAATATTGTGATGACACGGTTCATGGAGCATTGCGTTGACAAGGGCCATGGCGAAATGTGAAGACAGGTGTCATGGGGCATTGTGATGACAGTGGTCATGTAGAATTGTGAAGAAAGATATCATGGAGCACTGGGATGACAGGGGCCATGGAGCATTGTGATGACAGGGGTCATGGGGCATTGTGATGACACGGCCATGGAACATTATGATGACAAGAAGTCTGGAGCATTGTGATAAAAAGGGCATGGACCATTGTGATTAGAGGGGCCAAGGAGCATTCTGATGACAACGACATGGAGCATTGTGATGACAAGGGTCATCGAGCATTGTGATGACAGTGGTCATGAAGCATTGTGATGAATGTGGTCATGGATCATTGTGATGACAAGTGTCGTGGAGCATTGTGATGACAGGGGTCATAGAGCATTGTGATGACACGGTTATGGAATTTTTTGATGACCAAAATTCTGTAGCACTGTGATGAAAAGGGAATGGAGCATTGTGATTAGAGGGGTCATGGAGCATTGTGATGACAATTGTTCTAGAACATTGTGAAGACAGGGATCATGGAGCATAGTGATGAAAGGGTCATGGAGCATTGTGATGACAGGCGTCATGGGACAATGTGTTGACAGTGGTCATGGAGCATTGTTAGAAAGGGAACATGGAGCAATTTGATTTCAGGGGCCATGAGAAATTGTGAATACATAGGCCATGGAGTATTCAGATGAATGTGGTCATGAATCATTGTGATGACAAGTGTCGTGGAGCATTGTGATGACAGGGGTCATAGAGCATTGTGATGACACGGTTATGGAATATTGTGATGACCAGAATTCTGTAGCACTGTGATGAAAAGGGAATGGAGAATTGTGATTACAGGGGTCATGGAGCATTGTGATGACAAATGTTCTAGAATATTGTGAAGACAAGGATCATGGAGCATAGTGATATAAGGGGCCATGGAGGATTGTGAAGACAGGCGTCATGGGACAATGTGTTGACAGTGGTCATGGAGCATTTTTAGAAAGGGAATATGGAGCAATTTGATTTCAGGGGCAATGAAAAATTGTGAATACATAGGCCATGGAGTATTCAGATGAATGTGGTCAAGGATCATTGTGACGACAAGTGTCCTGGAATATTGTGATGACACGGTTCATGGAGCATTGCGATGAAAAGGGCCATGGCGAAATGTGAAGAAAGGTGTCATGGGGCATTGTGATGACAGTGGTCATCTAGAATTGTGAAGAAAGATATCATGGAGCACTGGGATGACAGGGGCCATGGAGCATTGTGATGACAGGGGTCATGGGGCATTGTGATGACACGGCTATGGAACATTATGATGACAAGAAGTCTTGAGCATTGTGATAAAAAGGGCATGGACCATTGTGATTAGAGGGTCCAAGGAGCATTCTGATGACAACGGCATGGAGCATTGTGATGACAAGGGTCATCGAGCATTGTGATGGCAGTGGTCATGAAGCATTTTGAAGAATGTGGTCATGGATCATTGTGATGACAATTGTCGTGGAGCATTGTGATGACAGGGGTCATAGAGCATTGTGATGACACTGTTATGGAATATTGTGATGACCAGAATTCTGTGGCACTGTGATGAAAAGGGAATGGAGCATTGTGATTACAGTGGTCATGGAGCATTGTGATGACAATTGTTCTAGAACATTGTGATGACAGGGATCATGGAGCATAGTGATGAAAGGGGCCATGGAACATTGTGATGACAGGCGTCATGGGACATTGTGTTGACAGTGGTCATGGAGCATTGTTAGAAAGGGAACATGGAGCAATTTGATTTCAGGGGCCATGAAAAATTGTGAATACATAGGCCATGGCGTATTCAGATGAATGTGGTCAAGGATCATTGTGATGAAAAGTGTCCTGGAATATTGTGATGACACGGTTCATGTAGCATTGCGATGACAAGGGACATGGCGAAATATAAAGACAGGTGTCATGGGGCATTGCGATGACAGTGGTCATCTAGAATTGTGAAGAAAGATATCATGGAGCACAGGGATGACAGGGGCCATGAAGCATTGTGATGACAGGGGTCATGGGGCATTGTGATGACACGGCCATGGAACATTATGATGACAAGAAGTTTGGAGCATTTTGATAAAAAGGGCATGGACCATTGTGATTAGAGGGGCCAAGGAGCATTCTGATGACAACGGCATGGAGCATTGTGATGAAAAGGGTCATCGAGCATTGTGATGACAGTGGTCATGAAGCATTGTGATGAATGTGGTCATGGATCATTGTGATGACAAGTGTCGTGGAGCATTGTGATGACAGGGGTCATAGAGCATTGTGATGACACGGTTATGGAATTTTGTGATGACCAGACTTCTGTAGCACTGTTATGAAAAGGGAATGGAGCATTGTGATTACAGTGGTCATGGAGCATTGTGATGACAATTGTTCTAGAACATTGTGAAGACAGGGATCATGGAGCATAGTGATGAAAGGGCCATGGAGCATTGTGATGACAGGCGTCATGGGACAATGTGTTGACAGTGGTCATGGAGCAATGTTAGAAAGGGAACATGGAGCAATTTGATTTCAGGGGCAATGAAAAATTGTGAATACATAGGCCATGGAGTGTTCAGATGAATGTGGTCATGGATCATTGTGATGACAAGTGTCGTGGAGCATTGTGATGACAGGGGTCATAGAGCATTGTGATGACACGGTTATGGAATTTTGTGATGACCAGAATTCTGTAGCACTGTGATGAAAAAGGAATAGAGCATTGTGATTACAGGGGTCATGGAGCATTGTGATGACAATTGTTGTAGAACATTGTGATGACAGGGATCATGGAGCATAGTGATGAAAGGGGCCATGGAGCATTGTGATGACAGGCGTCATGGGACATTGTGTTGACAGTGGTCATGGAGCATTGTTAGAAAGGGAACATGGAGCAATTTGATTTCAGGGGCCATGAAAAATTGTGAATACATAGGCCATGGAGTATTCAGATGAATGTGGTCAAGGATCATTGTGACAAAATGTGTCCTGGAATATTGTGATGACACGGTTCATGGAGCATTGCGATGAAAAGGGCCATGGCGAAATGTGAAGAAAGGTGTCATGGGGCAATGTGATGACAGTGGTCATCTAGAATTGTGAAGAAAGATATCATGGAGCACTGGGATGACAGGGGCCATGGAGCATTGTGATGACAGGGGTCATGGGGCATTGTGATGACACGGCCATGGAACATTATGATGACAAGAAGTCTTGAGCATTGTGATAAAAAGGGCATGGACCATTGTGATTAGAGGGTCCAAGGAGCATTCTGATGACAACGGCATGGAGCATTGTGGTGACAAGGGTCATCGAGCATTGTGATGGCAGTGGTCATGAAGCATTTTGAAGAATGTGGTCATGGATCATTGTGATGACAAGTGTCGTGGAGCATTGTGATGACAGGGTTCATAGAGCATTGTGATGACACGGTTATGTAATATTGTGTTGACCAGAATTCTGTAGCACTGTGATGAAAAGGGAATGGAGCATTGTGATTACACGGGTCATGGAGCATTGTGATGACAATTGTTCTGGAACATTGTGATGACAGGGATCATGGAGCATAGTGATGAAAGGGGCCATGGAGCTTTGTGATGATAGGCTTCATGGGACAATGTGTTGACAGTGGTCATGGAGCATTGTTAGAAAGGGAACATGGAGCAATTTGATTTCACGGGCCATGAAAAATTGTGAATACATAGGCAATGGAATATTCAGATGAATGCTGTCAAGGATCATTGTGACGACAAGTGTCCTGGAATATTGTGATGACACGGTTCATGGAGCATTGCGATGACAAGGGCCATGGCGAAATGTGAAAACAGGTGTCATGGGGCATTGTGATGGCAGTGGTCATCTAGAATTGTGAAGAAAGATATCATGGAGCACTGGGATGACAGGGGCCATGGAGCATTGTGATGACAGTGGTCATGGGGCATTGTGATGACACAGCCATGAAACATTATGATGACAAGAATTCTGGAGCATTGTTATAAATAGGGCATGGACCATTGTGATTAGAGGGGCCAAGGAGCATTCTGATGACAACGGCATGGAGCATTGTGATGAGAAGTGTCATCGAGCATTCTGATGACAGTGGTCATGAAGCATTGTGATGAATGTGGTCATGGATCATTGTGATGACAAGTGTCGTGGAGCATTGTGATGACAGGGGTCATAGAGCATTGTGATGACACGGTTATGGAATATTGTGATGACCAGAATTCTGTAGCACTGTGATAAAAAGGGAATGGAGCATTGTGATTACAGGGGTCATGGAGCATTGTGATGACAATTGTTCTAGAACATTGTGAAGACAGGGATCATCGAGCATAGTGATGAAAGGGCCATGGAGCATTGTGATGACAGGCGTCATGGGACAATGTGTTGACAGTGGTCATGGAGCATTGTTAGAAAGGTAACATGGAGCAATTTGATTTCAGGGGCCATCAAAAATTGTGAATACATAGGCCATGGAGTATTCAGATGAATGTGGTCATGGATCATTGTGATGACAAGTGTCGTGGAGCATTGTGATGACAGGGGTCATAGAGCATTGTGATGACACGGTTATGGAATATTGTGATGACCAGAATTCTGTAGCACTATGATGAAAAAGGAATAGAGCATTGTGATTACAGGGGTCATGGAGCATTGTGATGACAATTGTTGTAGAATATTGTGATGACAGGGATCATGGAGCATAGTGATGACAGGGGCCATGGAGCATTGTGATGACAGGCGTCATGGGACATTGTGTTGACAGTGGTCATGGAGCATTGTTAGAAAGGGAACATGGAGCAATTTGATTTCAGGGGCCATGAAAAATCGTGAATACATAGGCCATGGAGTATTCAGATGAACGTGGTCAAGGATCATTGTGACGAAAATTGTCCTGCAATATTGTGATGACACGGTTCATGGAGCATTGCGATGAAAAGGGCCATGGCGAAATGTGAAGAAAGGTGTCATGGGGCATTGTGATGACAGTGGTCATCTACAATTGTGAAGAAAGATATCATGGAGCACTGGGATGACAGGGGCCATGGAGCATTGTGATGACAGGGGTCATGGGGCATTGTGATGACACGGCCATGGAACATTATGATGACAAGAAGTCTTGAGCATTGTGATAAAAAGGGCATGGACCATTGTGATTAGAGGGGCCAAGGAGCATTCTGATGACAACGGCATGGAGCATTGTGATGACAAGGGTCATCGAGCATTGTGATGGCAGTGGTCATGAAGCATTGTGAAGAATGTGGTCATGGATCATTGTGATGACAAGTGTCGTGGAGCATTGTGATGACAGGGTTCATAGAGCATTGTGATGACACGGTTATGTAATATTGTGTTGACCAGAATTCTGTAGCACTGTGATGAAAAGGGAATGGAGCATTGTGATTACAGGGGTCATGGAGCATTGTGATGACAATTGTTCTAGAACATTGTGATGACAGGGATCATGGAGCATAGTGATGAAAGGGGCCATGGAGCATTGTGATGACAGGCGTCATGGGACAATGTGTTGACAGTGGTCATGGAGCATTGTTAGAAAGGGAACATGGAGCAATTTGATTTCAGGGGCCATGAAAAATTTTGAATACATAGGCCATGGAGTATTCAGATCAATGTGGTCATGGATCATTGTGATGACAAGTGTCGTGGAACATTGTGATGACAGGGGTCATAGAGCATTGTGATGACATGTTTATGTAATATTGTGATGACCAGAATTCTGTAGCACTGTGATGAAAAGCGAATGGAGCATTGTGATTACAGGGGTCAAGAAGCATTGTGATAACAATTGTTCTAGAACATTGTGATGACAGGGATCATGGAGCATAGTGATGAAAGGGGCCATGGAGCATTGTGATGACAGGCGTCATGGGACAATGTGTTGACAGTGGTCATAGAGCATTGTTAGAAAGGGAACATGGAGCAATTTGATTTCAGGGGCCATGAAAAATTGTGAATACATAGGCCATTGAGTATTCAGATGAATGTGGTCAAGGATCATTGTGACGACAAGTGTCCTGGAATATTGTGATGACACGGTTCATGAAGCATTGCGATGACAAGGGCCATGGCGAAATGTGAAGACAGGTGTCATGGGGCTTTGTGATGACAGTGGTCATCTAGAATTGTGAAGAAAGATATCATGGAGCAGTGGGATGACAGGGGCCATGGAGCATTGTGATGACAGGGGTCATGGGGCATTGTGATGACACGGCCATGGAACATTATGATGACAAGAATTCTGGAGCATTGTGATAAATAGGGCATGGACCATTGTGATTAGAGGGGCCAAGGAGCATTCTGATGACAACGGCATGGAAGATTGTGATAACAAGGTTCATCGAGCATTGTGATGACAGTGGTCATGAAGCATTGTGATGAAAGTGGTCATGGATCATTGTGATGACAATTGTCGTGGAGCATTGTGATAACAGGGGTCATAGAGCATTCTGATGACACGGTTATGGAATTTTGTGATGACCAGAATTCTGTAGCACTGTGATGAAAAGGGAATGGAGCATTGTGATTACAGGGGTCATGGAGCATTGTGATGACAATTGTTCTAGAACATTGTGATGACAGGTATCATGGAGCATAGTGATGAAAGGGGCCATGGAGCATTGTGATGACAGGCGTCATGGGACATTGTGTTGACAGTGGTCATGGAGCATTGTTAGAAAGGGAACATGGAGCAATTTGATTTCAGGGGCCATGAAAAATTGTGAATACATAGGCCATGGAGTATTCAGATGAATGTGGTCAAGGAACATTGTGACGAAAAGTGTCCTGGAATATTGTGATGACACGGTTCACGGAGCATTGCGATGAAAAGGGCCATGGCGAAATGTGAAGAAAGGTGTCATGGGGCATTGTGATGACAGTGGTCATCTAGAATTGTGAAGAAAGATATCATGGAGCACTGGGATGACAGGGGCCATGGAGCATTGTGATGACAGGGGTCAAGGGGCATTGTGATGACACGGCCATGGAACATTATGATGACAATAATTCTGGAGCATTGTGATAAAAAGGGCATGGACCATTGTGATTAGAGTGGCCAAGGAGCATTCTGATGACAACGGCATGGAGGATTGTGATTACAAGGGTCATCGAGCATTGTGATGACAGGGGTCATAGAGCATTGTGATGACACGGTTATGGAATATTGTGATGACCAGAATTCTGTAGCACTGTGATGAAAAGGGAATGGAGCATTGTGATTACAGGGGTCATGGAGCATTGTGATGACAATTGTTTAGAACATTGTGAAGACAGGGATCATGGAGCATAGTGATGAAAGGGGCCATGGAGTGTTGTGATGACAGGCTTATGGGACATTGTTTTGATAGTGGTCATGGAGCATTGTTAGAAAGGGAACATGGAGCAATTTAATTTCAGGGGCCATGAAAAATTGTGAATACATAGGCCATGGAGTATTCAGATGAATGTGGTCAAGGATCATTGTGACGAAATGTGTCCTGGAATATTGTGATGACACGGTTCATGGAGCATTGCGATGACAAGGGCCATGGCGAAATGTGAAGACAGGTGTCATGGGGCATTGTGATGACAGTGGTCATCTAGAATTGTGAAGAAAAATATCATGGAGCACTGGGATGACAGGGGCCATGGAGCATTGTGATGACAGGGGTCATGGGGCATTGTGATGACACGGCCATGGAACATAATGATGACAAGAAGTTTGGAGCATTGTGATAAAAAGGGCATGGACCATTGTGATTAGAGGGGCCAAGGAGCATTCTGATGACAACGGCATGGAGCATTGTGATGACAAGGGTCATCGAGCATTGTGATGACAGTGGTCATGAAGCATTGTGATGAAAATGGTCATGGATCATTGTGATGACAAGTGTCGTGGAGCATTGTGATGACAGGGGTCATAGAGCATTGTGATGACACGGTTATGTAATTTTGTGATGACCAGATTTCTGTAGCACTGTGATGAAAAGGGAATGGAGCATTGTGATTACAGCGGTCATGGAGCATTGTGATGACAATTGTTCTAGAACATTGTGAAGACAGGGAACATGGAGCATAGTGATGAAAGGGGCCATGGAGCATTGTGATGACAGGCGTCATGGGACATTGTGCTGACAGTGGTCATGGAGCAATGTTAGAAAGGGAACATGGAGCAATTTCATTTCAGGGGCCATGAAAAATAGTGAATACATAGGCCATGGAGTATTCAGATGAATGTGGTCAAGGATCATTGTGACGAAAAATGTCCTGGAATATTGTGATGACACGGTTCATGGAGCATTGCCATGACAAGGGCCATGGCGAAATGTGAAGACAGGTGTCATGGGGCATTGTGATGACAGTGGTCATCTAGAATTGTGAAGAAAGATATCATGGAGCACTGGGATGAGAGGGGCCATGGAGCATTGTGATGACAGGGGTCATGGGGCATTGTGATGACACGGCCATGGAACATTATGATGACAAGAAGTTTGGAGCATTGTGATAAAAAGGGCATGGACCATTGTGATTAGAGGGGCCAAGGAGCATTCTGATGACAACGGCATGGAGCAATGTGATGACAAGGGTCATCGAGCATTGTGATGACAGTGGTCATGAAGCATTGTGATGAATGTGGTCATGGATCATTGTGATGACAAGTGTCGTGGAGCATTGTGATGACAGGGGTCATAGAGCATTGTGATGACACGGTTATGGAATTTTGTGATGACCAGAATTCTGTAGCACTGTGATGAAAAGGGAATGGAGCATTGTGATTACAGGGGTCAGGGAGCATTGTGATGACAATTGCTCTAGAACATTGTGAAGACAGGGATCATGGAGCATAGTGATGAAATGGCCATGGAGCTTTGTGATGACAGGCCTCATGGGACAATGTGTTGACAGTGGTCATGGAGCAATATTAGAAAGTGAACATGGAGCAATTTGATTTCAGGGGCCATGAAAAATTGTGAATACATAGGCCATGGAGTATTCAGATGAATGTGGTCATGGATCATTGTGATGACAATTGTCGTGGAGCATTGTGATGACAGGGGTCATAGAGCATTGTGATGACACGGTTAGGAAATATTGTGATGACCGGAATTCTGTACCACTGTGATGAAAAGGGAATGGAGCATTATGATTACAGGGGTCATGGAGCATTGTGATGACAATTGTTCTAGAACATTCTGATGACAGTGATCATGGAGCATAGTGATGAAAGGGGCCATGGAGCATTGTGATGACAGGCGTCATGGGACAATGTGTTGACTGTGGTCATGGAGCATTGTTAGAAAAGGAACATGGAGCAATTTGATTTCAGGGGCCATGAAAAATTGTGAATACATAGGCCATGGAGTATTCAGATGAATGTGGTCAAGGATCATTGTGACGACAAGTGTCCTGGAATATTGTGATGACACGGTTCATGAAGCATTGCGATGACAAAGGCCATGGCGAAATGTGAAGACAGGTGTCATGGGGTTTTGCGATGACAGTGGTCATCTAGAATTGTGAAGAAAGATATCATGGAGCAGTGGGATGACAGGGGCCATGGAGCATTGTGATGACAGGGGTCATGGGGCATTGTGATGACACGGCCATGGAACATTATGATGACAAGTATTCTGGAGCATTGTGATAAATAGGGCATGGACCATTGTGATTAGAGGGGCCAAGGAGCATTCTGATGACAACGACATGGAGCATTGTGATGACAAGGGTCATCGAGCATTGTGATGGCAGTGGTCATGAAGCATTGTGATGAAAGTGGTCATGGATCATTGTGATGACAAGTGTCGTGGAGCATTGTGATGACAGGGGTCATAGAGCATTGTGATGACACGGTTATGGAATTTTGTAATGACCAGTATTCTGTAGCACTGTGATGAAAAGGGAATGGAGCATTGTGATTACAGGGGTCATGGAGCATTGTGATGAAAATTGTTCTAGAACATTTTGATGACAGGGATCATGGAGCATAGTGATGAAAGGGGCCATGAAAAAGTGTGAATACATAGGCCATGGAGTATTCAGATGAATGTGGTCAAGGATCATTGTGACGACAACTGTCCTGGAATATTGTGATAACATGGTTCATGGAGCATTGCGATGACAAGGGCCATGGTGAAATATGAAGACAGGTGTCATGGGGCTTTGTGATGACAGTGGTCATCTAGAATTGTGAAGAAAGATATCATGGAGCAGTGGGATGACAGGGGCCATGGAGCATTGTGATGACAGGGGTCATTGGGCATTGTGATGACACGGCCATGGAACATTATGATGACAAGAATTCTGGAGCATTGTGATAAATAGGGCATGGACCATTGTGATTAGAGGGGCCAAGGAGCATTCTGATGACAACGGCATGGAGCATTGTGATGACAAGGGTCATCGACCATTGTGATGACAGTGGTCATGTAGCATTGTGATGAATGTGGTCATGGATCATTGTGATGACAAGTGTCGTGGAGCATTGTGATGACAGGGGTCATAGAGCATTGTGATGACACGGTTATGGAATATTGTGATGACCAGAATTCTGTAGCACTGTGATGAAAAGGGAATGGAGCATTGTGATCACAGGGGTCCTGGAGCATTGTGATGACAATTGTTCTAGAACATTGTGATGACAGGGATCATGGAGCATAGTGATGAAAGGGGCCATGGAACATTGTGATGACAGGCCTCATGGGACATTGTGTTGACAGTGGTCATGGAGCATTGTTAGAAAGGGAACATGGAGCAATTTGATTTCAGGGGCCATGAAAAATTGTGAATACATAGGCCATGGAGTATTCAGATGAATGTGGTCAAGGATCATTGTGATGAAAAGTGTCCTGGAATATTGTGATGACACGGTTCATGGAGCATTGTGATTACAAGGGCCATGGCGAAATGTAAAGACAGGTGTCATGGGGCATTGTGATGACAGTGGTCATCTAGAATTGTGAAGAAAGATATCATGGAGCACTGGGATGAGAGGGGCCATGGAGCATTGTGATGACAGGGGTCATGGGGCATTGTGATGACACGGTTATGGAATTTTGTGATGACCAGAATTCTGTAGCACTGTAATGAAAAGGGAATGGAGCATTGTGATTACAGGGGTCAGGGAGCATTGTGATGACAATTGTTCTAGAACATTGTGAAGACAGGGATCATGGAGCATAGTGATGAAATGGCCATGGAGCATTGTGATGACAGGCGTCATGGGACAATGTGTTGACAGTGGTCATGGAGCAATGTTAGAAAGGGAACATGGAGCAATTTGATTACAGGGGCCATGAAAAATTGTGAATACATAGGCCATGGAGTATTCAGATGAATGTGGTCATGGATCATTGTGATGACAATTGTCGTGGAGCATTGTGATGACAGGGGTCATAGAGCATTGGGATGACACGGTTATGGAATATTGTGATGACCAGAATTCTGTAGCACTGTGATGAAAAAGGAATAGAGCATTGTGATTACAGGGGTCATGGAGCATTTTGATGACAATTGTTGTACAACATTGTGATGACAGGGATCATGGAGCATAGTGATGAAACGGGCCATGGAGCATTGTGATGACAGGCGTCATGGGACATTGTGTTGACAGTGGTCATGGAGCATTGTTAGAAAGGGAACATGGAGCAATTTGATTTCAGGGGCCTTGCAAAATTGTGAATACATAGGCCATGGAGTATACAGATGAATGTGGTCAAGGATCATTGTGACGAAAATTGTCCTGGAATATTGTGATGACACGGTTCATGGAGCATTGCGATGAAAAGGGCCATGGCGAAATGTGAAGAAAGGTGTCATGGGGCATTGTGATGACAGTGGTCATCTAGAATTGTGAATAAAGATATCATGGAGCACTGGGATGACAGGGGCCATGGAGCATTGTGATGACAGGGGTCATGGGGCATTGTGATGACACGGCCATGGAACATTATGATGACAAGAAGTCTTGAGCATTGTGATAAAAAGGGCATGGACCATTGTTATTAGAGGGGCCAAGGAGCATTCTGATGACAACGGCATGGAGCATTGTGATGACAAGGGTCATCGAGCATTGTGATGGCAGTGGTCATGAAGCATTGTGAAGAATGTGGTCATGGATCATTGTGATGACAAGTGTCGTGGAGCATTGTGATGACAGGGTTCATAGAGCATTGTGATGACACGGTTATGTAATATTGTGTTGCCCAGAATTCTGTAGCACTGTGATGAAAAGGGAATGGAGCATTGTGATTACAGGGGTCATGGAGCATTGGCATGACAATTGTTCTAGAATATTGTGATGACAGGGATCATGGAGCATAGTGATGAAAGGGGCCATGGAGCTTTGTGATGATAGGCGTCATGGGACATTGTGTTGACAGTGGTCATGGAGCATTGCTAGAAATGGAACTTGGAGCAATTTGATTTCAGGGGCCATGAAATATTGTGAATACATAGGCCATGGAGTATTCAGATGAATGCGGTCAAGGATCATTGTGACGACAAGTGTCCTGGAATATTGTGATGACACGGTTCATGGAGCATTGCGATGACAAGGGCCATGGCGAAATGTGAAGACAGGTGTCATGGGGCATTGTGATGACAGTGGTCATCTAGAATTGTGAAGAAAGATATCATGGAGCAGTGGGATGACAGGGGCCATGGAGCATTGTGAAGACAGGGTTCATGGGGCATTGTGATGACACGGCCATGGAACATTATGATGACAAGAATTCGGGAGCATTGTGATAAAAAGAGCATGGACCATTGTTATTAGAAGGGCCAAGGAGCATTCTGATGACAACGGCATGGAGCATTGTGATGACAAGGGTCATCGAGCATTGTGATGACCGTGGTCATGAAGCATTGTGATGAATGTGGTCATGGATCATTGTGATGACAAGTGTCGTGGAGCATTGTGATGAAAATTGTTCTAGAACATTTTGATGACAGGGATCATGGAGCATAGTGATGAAAGGGGCCATGAAAAAGTGTGAATACATAGGCCATGGAGTATTCAGATGAATGTGGTCAAGGATCATTGTGACGACAACTGTCCTGGAATATTGTGATGACATGGTTCATGGAGCATTGCGATGACAAGGGCCATGGTGAAATATGAAGACAGGTGTCATGGGGCTTTGTGATGACAGTGGTCATCTAGAATTGTGAAGAAAGATATCATGGAGCAGTGGGATGACAGCGGCCATGGAGCATTGTGATGACAGGGGTCATGGGGCATTGTGATGACACGGCCATGGAACATTATGATGACAAGAATTCTGGAGCATTGTGATAAATAGGGCGTGGACCATTGTGATTAGAGGGGCCAAGGAGCATTCTGATGACAACGGCATGGAGCATTGTGATGACAAGGGTCATCGACCATTGTGATGACAGTGGTCATGTAGCATTGTGATGAATGTGGTCATGGATCATTGTGATGACAAGTGTCGTGGAGCATTGTGATGACAGGGGTCATAGGGCATTGTGATGACATGGTTATGGAATATTGTGATGACCAGAATTCTGTAGCACTGTGATGAAAAGGGAATGGAGCATTGTGATCATAGGGGTCCTGGAGCATTGTGATGACAATTGTTCTAGAACATTGTGATGACAGGGATCATGGAGCATAGTGATGAAAGGGGCCATGGAACATTGTGATGACAGGCGTCATGGGACATTGTTTTGACAGTGGTCATGGAGCATTGTTAGAAAGGGAACATGGAGCAATTTGATTTCAGGGGCCATGAAAAATTGTGAATACATAGGCCATGGAGTATTCAGATGAATGTGGTCAAGGATCATTGTGACGAAAATTGTCCTGGAATATTGTGATGACACGGTTCATGGAGCATTGCGATGAAAAGGGCCATGGCGAAATGTAAAGACAGGTGTCATGGGGCATTGTGATGACAGTGGTCATCTAGAATTGTGAAGAAAGATATCATGGAGCACTGGGATGAGAGGGGCCATGGAGCATTGTGATGACAGGGTTCATGGGGCATTGTGATGACACGGTTATGGAATTTTGTGATGACCAGAATTCTGTAGCACTGTAATGAAAAGGGAATGGAGCATCGTGATTACAGGGGTCATGGAGCATTGTGATGACAATTGTTCTAGAACATTCTGATGACAGGGATCATGGAGCATAGTGATGAAAGGGGCCATGGAGCACTGTGATGACAGGCGTCATGGGACAATGTGTTGACAGTGGTCATGGAGCATTGTTGGAAAGGGAACATGGAGCAATTTGATTTCAGGGGCCATGGAAAATTGTGAATACATAGGCCATGGAGTATTTAGATCAATGTGGTCATGGATCATTGTGATGACAAGTGTCGTGGAGCATTGTGATGACAGGGGTCTTAGAGCATTGTGATGACATGGTTATGGAATATTGTGATGACCAGAATTCTGTAGCACTGTGATGAAAAGCGAATGGAGCATTGTGATTACAGGGGTCAAGAAGCATTGTGATAACAATTGTTCTAGAACATTGTGATGACAGGGATCATGGAGCATAGTGATGATAGGGGCCATGGAGCATTGTGATGACAGGCGTCATGGGACAATGTGTTGACAGTGGTCATGGAGCATTGTTAGAAAGGGAACATGGAGCAATTTGATTTCAGGGGCCATGAAAAATTGTGAATACATAGGCCATGGAGTATTCAGATGAATGTGGTCAAGGATCATTGTGACGACAAGTGTCCTGGAATATTGTGATGACCCGGTTCATGAAGCATTGCGATGACAAAGGCCATGGCGAAATGTGAAGACAGGTGTCATGGGGATTTGCGATGACAGTGGTCATCTAGAATTGTGAAGAAAGATATCATGGAGCAGTGGGATGACAGGGGCCATGGAGCATTGTGATGACAGGGGTCATGGGGCATTGTGATGACACGGCCATGGAACATTATGATGACAAGAATTCTGGAGCATTGTGATAAAAAGGGCATGGACCATTGTGATTAGAGGGGCCAAGGAGCATTCTGATGACAACGGCATGGAGCATTGTGATGACAAGGGTCATCGAGCATTGTGCTGGCAGTGGTCATGAAGCATTGTGATGAAAGTGGGCATGGATCATTGTGATGACAAGTGTCGTGGAGCATTGTGATGACAGGGGTCATAGAGCATCGTGATGACACGGTTATGGAATTTTGTGATGACCAGAATTCTGTAGCACTGTGATGAAAAGGGAATGGAGCATTGTGATTACAGGGGTCATGGAGCATTGTGATGAAAATTGTTCTAGAACATTGTGATGACAGGGATCATGGAGCATAGTGATGAAAGGGGCCATGAAAAAGTGTGAATACATAGGCCATGGAGTATTCAGATGAATGTGGTCAAGGATCATTGTGACGACAACTGTCCTGGAATATTGTGATGACATGGTTCATGGAGCATTGAGATGACAAGGGCCATGGTGAAATATGAAGACAGGTGTCATGGGGCTTTGTGATGACAGTGGTCATCTAGAATTGTGAAGAAAGATATCATGGAGCAGTGGGATGACAGGGGCCATGGAGCATTGTGATGACAGGGGTCATGGGGCATTGTGATGACACGGCCATGGAACATTATGATGACAAGAATTCTGGAGCATTGTGATAAATAGGGCATGGACCATTGTGATTAGAGGGGCCAAGGAGCATTCTGATGACAACGGCATGGAGCATTGTGATGACAAGGGTCATCGACCATAGTGATGACAGTGGTCATGTAGCATTGTGATGAATGTGGTCATGGATCATTGTGATGACAAGTGTCGTGGAGCATTGTGATGACAGGGGTCATAGAGCATTGTGATGACACGGTTATGGAATATTGTGATGACCAGAATTCTGTAGCACTGTGATGAAAAGGGAATGGAGCATTGTGATTACAGGGGTCATGGAGCATTGTGATGACAATTGTTCTAGAACATTGTGATGACAGGGATCATGGAGCATAGTGATGAAAGGGGCCATGGAACATTGTGATGACAGGCGTCATGGGACATTGTGTTGACAGTGGTCATGGAGCATTGTTAGAAAGGGAACATGGAGCAATTTGATTTCAGGGGCCATGAAAAATTGTGAATACATAGGCAATGGAGTATTCAGATGAATGTGGTCAAGGATCATTGTGACGACAATTGTCCTGGAATATTGTGATGACACGGTTCATGGAGCATTGCGATGACAAGTGCCATGGCGAAATGTGAAGACAGGTGTAATGGGGCATTGTGATGACAGTGGTCATCTAGAATTGTGAAGAAAGATATCATGGAGCACTGGGATGAGAGGGGCCATGGAGCATTGTGATGACAGTGGTCATGGGGCATTGTGATGACACGGCCATGGAACATTATGATGACAAGAAGTTTGGAGAATTGTGATAAAAAGGGCATGGACCATTGTGATTAGAGGGGCCAAGGAGCATTCCGATGACAACGGCATGGAGCATTGTGATGACAAGGGTCATCGAGCATTGTGATGACAGTGGTCATAGAGCATTGTGATGACACGGTTATGGAATATTGTGATGATTAGAATTCTGTAGCACTGTGATGAAAAGGGAATGGAGCATTGTGATTACAGGGGTCATGGAGCATTGTGATGACAATTGTTTAGAACATTGTGAAGACAGCGATCATGGAGCATAGTGATGAATGTGGCCATGGAGCGTTGTGATGACAGGCTTATGGGACATTGTGTTGATAGTGCTCATGGAGCATTGTTAGAATGGGAACATGGAGCAATTTAATTTCAGGGGCCATGAAAAATTGTGAATACATAGGCCATGGAGTATTCAGATGAATGTGGTCAAGGATCATTGTGACGAAATGTGTCCTGGAATATTGTGATGACACGGTTCATGGAGCATTGCGATGACAAGGGCCATGGCGAAATGTGAAGACAGGTGTCATGGGGCATTGTGATGACAGCGGTCATCTAGAATTGTGAAGAAAGATATCATGGAGCACTGGGATGACAGGGGCCATGGAGCATTGTGATGACAGGGGTCATGGGGCATTGTGATGACACGGCCATGGAACATTATGATGACAAGAATTCTGGAGCATTGTGATAAATAGGGCATGGACCATTGTGATTAGAGGGGCCAAGGAGCATTCTGATGACAACGGCATGGAGCATTGTGATGACAAGGGTCATCGAGCATTGTGATGACAGTGGTCATGAAGCATTGTGATGAAAGTGGTCATGGATCATTGTGATGACAAGTGTCGTGGAGCATTGTGATGACAGGGGTCATAGAGCATTGTGATGACACGGTTATGGAATTTTGTGATGACCAGAATTCTGTAGCACTGTGATGAAAAGGCAATGGAGCATTGTGATTACAGCGGTCATGGAGCATTGTGATGACAATTGTTCTAGAACATTGTGAAGACAGGGAACATGGAGCATAGTGATGAAAGGGGCCATGGAGCATTGTGATGACAGGCGTCATGGGACATTGTGTTGACAGTGGTCATGGAGCAATGTTAGAAAGGGAACATGGAGCAATTTGATTTCAGGGGCCATGAAAAATTGTGAATACATAGGCCATGGAGTATTCAGATGAATGTGGTCAAGGATCATTGTGACGAAAAGTGTCCTGGAATATTGTGATGACACGGTTCATGGAGCATTGCCATGACAAGGGCCATGGCGAAATGTGTAGACAGGTGTCATGGGGCATTGTGATGACAGTGGTCATCTAGAATTGTGAAGAAAGATATCATGGAGCACTGGGATGACAGGGGCCATGGAGCATTGTGATGACAGGGGTCATGGGGCATTGTGATGACACGGCCATGGAACATTATGATGACAAGAATTCTGGAGCATTGTGATAAAAAGTGCATGGACCATTGTGATTAGAGGGTCCAAGGAGCATTCTGATGACAACGGCATTGAGCATTGTGATGACAAGGGTCATCGAGCATTGTGATGACAGTGGTCATGATGCATTGTGATGAATGTGGTTATGGATCATTGTGATGACAAGTGTCGTGGAGCATTGTGATGATAGGGGTCATAGAGCATTGTGATGACACGGTTATGGAATATTGTGATGACCAGAATTCTGTAGAACTGTGACGAAAAGGGAATGGAGCATTGTGAGTACAGGGGTCATGGAGCTTTGTGATGACAATTGTTTAGAACATTGTGAAGACAGGGATCATGGAGCATAGTGATGAAAGGGGCCATGGAGCATTGTGATGACAGGCGTCATGGGACAATGTGTTGACAGTGGTCATGGAGCAATGTTAGAAAGGGAACATGGAGCAATTTGATTTCAGGGGCCATGAAAAATTGTGAATACATAGGCCATGGAGTATTCAGATGAATGTGGTCATGGATCATTGTGATGACAAGTGTCGTGGAGCATTGTGATGACAGGTGTCATAGAGCATTGTGAAGACACGGTTATGGAATATTGTGATGACCAGAATTCTGTAGCACTGTGATGAAAAAGGAATAGAGCATTGTGATTACAGGGGTCATGGAGCATTGTGATGGCAATTGTTGTAGAACATTGTGATGACAGGGATCATGGAGCATAGTGATGAAAGGGGCCATGGAGCATTGTGATGACAGGCGTCATGGGACATTGTGTTGACAGTGGTCATGGAGCATTCTTAGAAAGGGAACATGGAGCAATTTGATTTCAGGGGCCTTGAAAAATTGTGAATACATAGGCCATGGAGTATTCAGATGAATGTGGTCAAGGATCATTGTGACGAAAATTGTCCTGGAATATTGTGATGACACGGTTCATGGAGCATTGCGATGAAAAGGGCCATGGCGAAATGTGAAGACAGGTGTCATGGGGCATTGTGATGACAGTGGTCATCTAGAATTGTGAAGAAAGATATCATGGAGCACTGGGATGACAGGGGCCATGGAGCATTGTGATGACAGGGGTCATGGGGCATTGTGATGACACGGCCATGGAACATTATGATGACAAGAAGTCTTGAGCATTGTGATAAAATGGGCATGGACCATTGTGATTAGAGGGGCCAAGGAGCATTCTGATGACAACGGCATGGAGCATTGTGATGACAAGGGTCATCGAGCATTGTGATGGCAGTTGTCATGAAGCATTGTGATGAATGTGGTCATGGATCATTGTGATGACAAGTGTCGTGGAGCATTGTGATGATAGGGGTCATAGAGCATTGTGATGACACGGTTATGGAATATTGTGATGACCAGAATTCTGTAGCACTGTGATGAAAATGGAATGGAGCATTGTGATTACAGGGGTCATGGAGCATTGTGATGACAATTGTTCTAGAACATTGTGATCACAGGGATCATGGAGCATAGTGATGAAAAGGGCCATGGAGCATTGTGATGACAGGCATCATGGGACATTGTGTTGACAGTGGTCATGCAGCATTGTTAGAAAGGGAACATGGAGCAATTTGATTTCAGGGGCCATGAAAAATTGTGAATACATAGGCCATGGAGTATTCAGATGAATGTGGTCAAGGATCATTGTGACGACAAGTGTCCTGGAATATTGTAATGACACGGTTCATGGAGCACTGTGATGACAAGGGCCATCGCGAAATGTGAAGACAGGTGTCATGGGGCATTGTGATGACAGTGGTCATCTAGAATTGTGAAGAAAGATATCATGGAGCACTGGGATGACAGGGGCCATGGAGCATTGTGATGACAGGGCTCATGGGGCATTGTGATGACACGGCCATGCAACATTATGATGACAAGAATTCTGGACCATTGTGATAAAAATGTCATGGACCATTGTGATTAGAGGGGCCAAGGAGCATTCTGATGACAACGGCATGGAGCATTGTGATGACAAGTGTCATCGAGCATTGTGATGACACTGGTCATGAAGCATTGTGATGAATGTGGTCATGGATCATTGTGATGACAAGTGTCGTGGGGCATTGTGATGACAGGGGTCATAGAGCATTGTGATGACACGGTTACGGAATATTGTGATGACCAGAATTCTGTAGCACTGTGATGAAAAGGGAATGGAGCATTGTGATTACAGGGGTCATGGAGCATTGTGATGACAATTGTTCTAGAATTTTGTGAAGACAGGTATCATGGAGCATAGTGATGAAAGGGGCCATGGAGCATTGTGATGACAGGCGTCATGGGACAATGTGTTGACAGTGGTCATGGAGCATTGTTAGAAAGGTAACATGGAGCAATTTGATTTCAGGGGCCATGAAAAATTGTGAATATATAGGCCATGGAGTATTCAGATGAAAGTGGTCAAGGATCATTGTGACGAAAAGTGTCCTGGAATATTGTGATGACACGTTTCATGGAGCATTTCAATGACAAGGGCCATGGCGAAATGTGAAGACAGGTGTCATGCGGCATTGTGATGACAGTGGTCATCTAAAATTGTGAAGAAAGATATCATGGAGAACTGGGATGACAGGGGCCATGGAGCATTGTGATGACAGGGTCATGGGGCATTGTGATGACACGGCCATGGAACATTATGATGACAAGAATTCTGGAGCATTGTGATAAAAAGGGCATGGACCATTGTGATTCGAGGGACCAAGGAGCATTCTGATGACAACGGCATGGAGCATTGTGATGACAAGGGTCATCGAGCATTGTGATGACAGTGGTCATGAAGCATTGTGATGAATGTGGTCATGGATCATTGTGATGACAAGTGTCATGGAGCATTGTGATGACAGGGGTCATAGAGCATTGTGATGACACGGTTATGGAATATTGTGATGAGCAGAATTCTGTGGCACTGTGATGAATAGGGAATGGAGCATTGTGATTACAGGGGTCATGGAGCATTGTGATGACAATTGTTCCAGAACATTGTGAAGACAGGGATCATGGAGCATAGTGATGAAATGGCCATGGAGCATTGTGATGACAGGCGTCATGGGACAATGTGTTGACAGTGGTCATGGAGCATTGTTAGAAAGGGAACATGGAGCAATTTGATTTCAGGGGCCATGAAAAATTGTGAATACATAGGCCATGGAGTATTCAGATGAATGTGGTCAAGGATCATTGTGACGACATGTATCCTGGAATATTGTGATGACACGGTTCATGGAGCATTGCGATGACAAGGGCCATGGCGAAATGTGAAGACAGGTGTAATGGGGCATTGTGATGACAGTGGTCATCAAGAATTGTGAAGAAAGATATCATGGGGCACTGGGATGACAGGGGCCATGGAGCATTGTGAAGAAAGGGGTCATGGGGCATTTTGATGACATGGCCATGGAACATTTTTATGACAAGAATTCGGGAGCACTGTGTTAAAAAAGCATGGACCATTGTTATTAGAGGGGCCAAGGAGCATTCTGATGACAATGGCATGGAGCATTGTGATGACAAGGGTCATCGAGCATTGTGATGACAGTGGTCATGAAGCATTGTGATGAATGTGGTCATGGATCATTGTGATGACAAGTGTCGTGGAGCATTGTGATGACAGGGGTCATAGAGCATTGTGATGACACGGTTATGGAATATTGTGATGACCAGAATTCTGTAGCACTGTGATGAAAGGGGAATGGAGCATTGTGATTACAGGGGTCATGGTGCATTGTGATGACAATTGTTCTAGAACATTGTGAAGACAGGGATCATGGAGCATAGTGATGAAAGGGCCATGGAGCATTGTGATGACAGGCGTCATGGGACAATGTGTTGACAGTGGTCATGGAGCATTGTTAGAAAGGGAACATGGAGCAATTTGATTTCAGGGGCCATGAAAAATTGTGAATACATAGGCCATGGAGTATTCAGATGAATGTGGTCAAGGATCATTGTGACGAAAAGTGTCCTGGAATATTGTGATGACACGGTTCATGGAGCATTGCGATGACAAGGGCCATGGCGAAATGTGAAGACAGGTGTCATGGGGCTTTGTGATGACAGTGGTCATCTAGAATTGTGAAGAAAGATATCATGGAGCAGTGGGATGACAGGGGACATGGAGCATTGTGATGACAGGGGTCATGAGGCATTGTGATGACACGGCCATGGAACATTATGATGACAAGTATTCTGGAGCATTGTGATAAAAAGAGCATGGAGCATTGTGATTAGAGTGGCCAAGGAGCATTCTGATGACAACGGAATGGAGCATTGTGATGACAAGGTTCATCGAGCATTTTGATGACAGTGGTCATGAAGCATTGTGATGAATGTGGTCATGGATCATTGTGATTCCAAGTGTCGTGGAGCATTGTGATGACAGGGGTCATTGAGCATTGTGATGACACGGTTATGGAATATTGTGATGACCAGAATTCTGTAGCACTGTGATGAAAAAGGAATGGAGCATTGTGATGACAAGGTTCATCGAGCATTTTGATGACAGGGGTCATGAAGCATTGTGATGAATGTGGTCATGGATCATTGTGATGCCTAGTGTCGTGGAACATTGTGATGACAGGGGTCATTGAGCATTGTGATGACACGGTTATGGAATATTGTGATGACCAGAATTCTGTAGCACTGTGATGAAAAAGGAATGGAGCATTGTGATTACAGGGGTCATGGAGCATTGTGATGACAATTGTTCTAGAACATTGTGATTACAGGGATCATGGAGCATAGTGATGAAAGGGGCCATGGAGCATTGTGATGACAGGTGTCATGGGACATTGTGTGGACAGTGGTCATGGAGCATTGTTAGAAAGGGAACATGGAGCATTTTGATTACAGGGGCCATGAAAAATTTTGAATACATAGGCCATGGAGTATTCAGATGAATGCGGTCAAGGATCATTGTGACGACATGTGTCCTGGAATATTGTGATGACACGGTTCATGGAGCATTGCGATGACAAGAGCCATGGCGAAATGTGAAGACAGGTGTCATGGGGCATTGTGATGGCAGTGGTCATCTAGAATTGTGAAGAATGATATCATGGAGCACTGGGATGACAGGGGCCATGGAGCATTGTGATGACAGGGGTCATGGGGCATTGTGATGACACAGCCATGGAACATTATGATGACAAGAATTCTGGAGCATTGTGATAAAAAGGTCATGGACCATTGTGATTAGAGGGGCCAAGGAGCATTCTGATGACAACGGCATGGAGCATTGTGATGACAATTGTCATCGAGCATTGTGATGAGAGTGGTCAGGAAGCATTGTGATGAATGCGGTTATGGATCATTCTGATGATAAGTGTCGTGGAGCAGTGTGATGACAGGGGTCATAGAGCATTGTGATGACACGGTTATGGAATATTGTGATGACCAGAATTCTGTAGCACTGGAATGAAAGGGAATGGAGCATTGTGATTACAGGGGTCATGGATCATTGTGATGACAATTGTTCTAGAACATTGTGAAGACAGGGATCATCGAGCATAGTCATTAAAGGGGCCATGGAGCATTGTGATGACAGGCGTCATGGGACATTGTGTTGGCAGTCGTCATGGAGCATTGTTAGAAAGGGAACATGGAGCAATTTGATTTCAGGGGCCATGAAAAATTGTGAATACATAGGCCATGGAGTATTCAGATGAATGTGGTCAAGGATCATTGTGACGAAATGTGTCCTGGAATATTGTGATGACACGGTTCATGGAGCATTGCCATGACAAGGGCCATGGCGAAATGTGAAGACAGGTGTCATGGGGCATTGTGATGACACGGCCATGGAACATTATGATGACAAGAAGTCTGGAGCATTGTGATAAAAAGGGCATGGACCACTGTGATTAGAGGGGCCAAGGAGCATTCTGATGACAACAGCATGGAGCATTGTGATGACAAGTGTCATCGAGCATTGTGATGACAGTGGTCATGAAGCATCGTGATGAATGTGGTCATGGATCATTGTGATGACAAGTGTCGTGGAGCATTTTGATGACAGGGTTCATAGAGCATTGTGATGACACGGTTATGTAATATTGTGTTGACCAGAATTCTGTAGCACTGTGATGAAAAGGGAAAGGAGCACTGTGATTACAGGGGTCATGGAGCATTGTGATGACAATTGTTCTAGAACATTGTGAAGACAGGGATCATGGAGCATAGTGATGAAAGGGGCCATGGAGCATTGTGATGATAGGCGTCATGGGACATTGTGTTGACAGTGGTCATGGAGCATTGTTAGAAAGGGAACATGGAGCAATTTGATTTCAGGGGCCATGAAAAATTGTGAATACATAGGCCATGGAGTATTCAGATGAATGTGGTCAAGGATCATTGTGACGACAATTGTCCTGGAATATTGTGATGACACGGTTCATGGAGCATTGCGATGACAAGTGCCATGGCGAAATGTGAAGACAGGTGTAATGGGGCATTGTGATGACAGTGGTCATCTAGAATTGTGAAGAAAGATATCATGGAGCACTGGGATGACAGGGGCCATGGAGCATTGTGAAGACAGGAGTCATGGGGCATTTTGATGACACGGCCAAGGAACATTTTTATGACAAGAAATCGGGAGCATTGTGTTAAAAAGAGAATGGACCATTGTTATTAGAGGGGCCAAGGAGCATTCTGATGACAACGGCATGGAGCATTGTGATGACAAGGGTCATCGAGCATTGTGATGACAGTGGTCATGAAGCATTGTGATGAATGTGGTCATGGATCATTGTGATGACAAGTGTCGTGGAGCATTGTGATGACAGGGTCATAGAGCAGTGTGATGACACGGTTATGGAATATTGTGATGACCAGAATTCTTTAGCACTGTGATGAAAAGGGAATGGAGCATTGTGATTACAGGGGTCATGGAGCATTTTGATGACAATTGTTCTAGAACATTGTGAAGACAGGGATCATGGAGCATACTGATGAAAGGGGCCATGGAGCATTGTGATGACAGGCGTCATGGGACAATGTGTTGACAATGGTCATGGAGCATTGTTAGAAAGGGAACATGGAGCAATTTGATTTCAGGGGCCATGAAAAATTGTGACTACATAGACCATGTTTTATTCAGATGAAAGTGGTCAAGGATCATTGTGACGAAAAGTGTCCTGGAATATTGTGATGACACGGTTCATGGAGCATTGCGATGACAAGGGCCATGGCGAAATGTGAAGACAGGTGTCTTCGGGCATTGTGATGACAGTGGTCATCTAGAATTGTGAAGAAAGATATCATGGAGAACTGGGATGACAAGGGCCATGGAGCATTGTGATGACAGGGTCATGGGGCATTGTGATGACACGGCCATGGAACATTATGATGACAAGAATTCTGGAGCATTGTGATAAAAAGGGCATGGACCATTGTGATTCGAGGGACCAAGGAGCATTCTGATGACAACGGCATGGAGCATTGTGATGACAAGGATCATCGAGCACTGTGATGACAGTGGTCATGAAGCATTGTGATGAATGTGGTCATGGATCATTGTGATGACAAGTGTCATGGAGCATTGTGATGACAGGGGTCATAGAGCATTGTGATGACTCGGTTATGGAATATTGTGATGAGCAGAATTCTGTAGCACTGTGATGAATAGGGAATGGAGCATTTTGATTACAGGGGTCATGGAGCATTGTGATGACAATTGTTCCAGAACATTGTGAAGACAGGGATCATGGAGCCTAGTGATGAAAGGGCCATGGAGCATTGTGATGACAGGCGTCATGGGACAATGTGTTGAAGGTGGTCATGGAGCATTGTTAGAAAGGGAACATGGAGCAATTTGATTTCAGGGGCCATGAAAAATTGTGAATACATAGGCCATGGAGTATTCAGATGAATGTGGTCATGAATCATTTTGATGACAAGTGTCGTGGAGCATTGTGATGATAGGGGTCATAGAGCATTGTGATGACACGGTTAAGGAATATTGTGATGACCAGAATTCTGTAGCACTGTGATGAAAAGGGAATGGAGCATTGTGATTACAGGGGTCATGGAGCATTGTGATGACAAATGTTCTAGAATATTGTGAAGACAGGGATCATGAAGCATAGTGATGAAAGGGGCCATGGAGCTTTGTGATGACAGGCGTCATGGCACATTTTGTTGACAGTGGTCATGGAGCATTGTTAGAAAGGGAACATGGAGCAATTTGATTTCAGGGGCCATGAAAAACTGTGAATACATAGGCCATGGAGTATTCAGATGAATGTGGTCAAGGATCATTGGGACGAAATGTGTCCTGGAATATTGTGATGACACGGTTCATGGAGCATTGCGATGACAAGGGCCACGGCGAAATGTGAAGACAGGTGTCATGGGGCATTGTGATGACAGTGGTCATCTAGAATTGTGAAGAAAGATATCATGGAGCACTGGGATGACAGGGGCCATGGAGCATTGTGATGACAGGGGTCAAGGGGCATTGTGATGACCCGGCCATGGAATATTATGATGACAGGAATTCTGGAGCATTGTGATAAAATGGGCAAGGACCGTTGTGATTAGAGGGGCCACGGAGCATTCTGATGACAACGGCATGGAGCATTGTGATGACAAGGGTCATCGAGCATTGTGATGACAGTGGTCATGAAGCATTGTGATGAATGTGGTCATGGATCATTGTGATGACAAGTGTCGTGGAGCATTGTGATGACAGGTGTCTAGAGCATTGTGATGACACGGTTATGGAATATTGTGATGACCAGAATTCTGTAGCACTGTGATGAAAAGGGAATGGAGCATTGTGATTACAGGGGTCATGGAGCATTGTGATGACAATTGTTCTAGAACATTGTGATCACAGGGATCATGGAGCATAGTGATGAAAAGGGCCATGGAGCATTGTGATGACAGGCATCATGGGACATTGTGTTGACAGTGGTCATGCAGCATTGTTAGAAAGGGAACATGGAGCAATTTGATTTCAGGGGCCATGAAAAATTGTGAATACATAGGCCATGGAGTATTCAGATGAATGTGGTCAAGGATCATTGTGACGACATGTGTCCTGGAATATTGTGATGACACGGTTCATGGAGCACTGTGATGACAAGGGCCATCGCGAAATGTGAAGACAGGTGTCATGGGGCATTGTGATGACAGTGGTCATCTAGAATTGTGAAGAAAGATATCATGGAGCACTGGGATGACAGGGGCCATGGAGCATTGTGATGACAGGGCTCATGGGGCATTGTGATGACACGGCCATGCAACATTATGATGACAAGAATTCTGGAGCATTGTGATAAAAATGTCATGGACCATTGTGATTAGAGGGGCCAAGGAGCATTCTGATGACAACGGCATGGAGCATTGTGATGACAAGTGTCATCGAGCATTGTGATGACACTGGTCATGAAGCACTGTGATGAATGTGGTCATGGATCATTGTGATGACAAGTGTCGTGGAGCATTGTGATGACAGGGGTCATAGAGCATTGTGATGACACGGTTACGGAATATTGTGATGACCAGAATTCTGTTGCACTGTGATGAAAAGGGAATGGAGCATTGTGATTACAGGGGTCATGGAGCATTGTGATGACAATTGTTCTAGAATTTTGTGAAGACAGGTATCATGGAGCATAGTGATGAAAGGGGCCATGGAGCATTGTGATGACAGGCGTCATGGGACAATGTGTTGACAGTGGTCATGGAGCATTGTTAGAAAGGGAACATGGAGCAATTTGATTTCAGGGGCCATGAAAAATTGTGAATATATAGGCCATGGAGTATTCAGATGAAAGTGGTCAAGGATCATTGTGACGAAAAGTCTCCTGGAATATTGTGATGACACGTTTCATGGAGCATTTCAATGACAAGGGCCATGGCGAAATGTGAAGACAGGTGTCATGGGGCATTGTGATGACAGTGGTCATCTAAAATTGTGAAGAAAGATATCATGGAGAACTGGGATGACAGGGGCCATGGAGCATTGTGATGACAGGGTCATGGGGCATTGTGATGACACGGCCATGGAACATTATGATGACAAGAATTCTGGAGCATTGTGATAAAAAGGGCATGGACCATTGTGATTCGAGGGACCAAGGAGCATTCTGATGACAACGGCATGGAGCATTGTGATGACAAGGGTCATCGAGCATTGTGACGACAGTGGTCATGAAACATTGTGATGAATGTGGTCATGGATCATTGTGATGACAAGTGTCGTGGAGCATTGTGATGACAGGGGTCATAGAGCATTGTGATGACACGGTTATGGAATATTGTGATGAGCAGAATTCTGTAGCACTGTGATGAATAGGGAATGGAGCATTGTGATTACACGGGTCATGGAGCATTGTGATGACAATTGTTCCAGAACATTGTGAAGACAGGGATCATGGAGCCTAGTGATGAAATGGCCATGGAGCATTGTGATGACAGGCGTCATGGGACAATGTGTTGACAGTGGCCATGGAGTATTGTTAGAAAGGGAACATGGAGCAATTTGATTTCAGGGGCCATGAAAAATTGTGAATACATAGGCCATGGAGTATTCAGATGAATGTGGTCATGAATCATTGTGATGACAAGTGTCGTGGAGCATTGTGATGATAGGGGTCATAGAGCATTGTGATGACACGGTTATGGAATATTGTGATGACCAGAATTCTGTAGCACTGTGATGAAAAGGGAATGGAGCATTGTGATTACAGGGGTCATGGAGCATTGTGATGACAATTGTTCTAGAATTTTGTATAGACAGGTATCATGGAGCATAGTGATGAAAGGGGCCATGGAGCATTGTGATGACAGGCGTCATGGGACAATGTGTTGACAGTGGTCATGGAGCATTGTTAGAAAGGGAACATGGAGCAATTTGATTTCAGGGGTCATGAAAAATTGTGAATATATAGGCCATGGAGTATTCAGATGAAAGTGGTCAAGGATCATTGTGACGAAAAGTGTCCTGGAATATTGTGATGACACGTTTCATGGAGCATTTCAAGGACAAGGGCCATGGCGAAATGTGAAGACAGGTGTCATGGGGCATTGTGATGACAGTGGTCATCAAAAATTGTGAAGAAAGATATCATGGAGAACTGGGATGACAGGGGCCATGGAGCATTGTGATGACAGGGTCATGGGGCATTGTGATGACACGGCCATGGAACATTATGATGACAAGAATTCTGGAGCATTGTGATAAAAAGGGCATGGACCATTGTGATTCGAGGGACCAAGGAGCATTCTGATTACAACGGCATGGAGCATTGTGATGACAAGGGTCATCGAGCATTGTGATGACAGTGGTCATGAAGCATTGTGATGAATGTGGTCATGGATCATTGTGATGACAAGTGTCATGGAGCATTGTGATGACAGGGGTCATAGAGCATTGTGATGACACGGTTATGGAATATTGTGATGAGCAGAATTCTGTAGCACTGTGATGAATAGGGAATGGAGCATTGTGATTACAGGGGTCATGGAGCATTGTGATGACAATTGTTCCAGAACATTGTGAAGACAGGGATCATGGAGCCTAGTGATGAAATGGCCATGGAGCATTGTGATGACAGGCGTCATGGGACAATGTGTTGACAGTGGCCATGGAGCATTGTTAGAAAGGGAACATGGAGCAATTTGATTTCAGGGGCCATGAAAAATTGTGAATACATAGGCCATGGAGTATTCAGATGAATGTGGTCATGAATCATTGTGATGACAAGTGTCGTGGAGCATTGTGATGATAGGGGTCATAGAGCATTGTGATGACACGGTTATGGAATATTGTGATGACCAGAATTCTGTAGCACTGTGATGAAAAGGGAATGGAGCATTGTGATTACAGGGGTCATGGAGCATTGTGATGACAAATGTTCTAGAATATTGTGAAGACAGGGATCATGAAGCATAGTGATGAAAGGGGCCATGGAGCATTGTGATGACAGGCGTCATGGCACATTGTGTTGACAGTGGTCATGCAGCATTGTTAGAAAGGGAACATGGAGCAATTTGATTTCAGGGGCCATGAAAAATTGTGAATACATAGGCCATGGAGTATGCAGATGAATGTGGTCAAGGATCATTGTGACGAAAAGTGTCCTGGAATATTGTGATGACACGTTTCATGGAGCATTTCGATGACAAGGGCCATGGCGAAATGTGAAGACAGGTGTCATGGGGCATTGTGATGACAGTGGTCATCTAAAATTGTGAAGAATGATATCATGGAGCACTGGGATGACAGGGGCCATGGAGCATTGTGATGACAGGGGTCATGGGGCATTGTGATGACACGGCCATATAACATTATGATGGCAAGTATTCTGGAGCATTGTGATAAAAAGGGCATGGACCATTGTGATTAGAGGGGCCAAGGAGCATTCTGATGACAACGGCATGGAGCATTGTGATGACAAGTGTCATCGAGCATTGTGATGACAGTGGTCATGAAGCATTGTGATGAATGTGGTCATGGATCATTGTGATGACAAGTGTCGTGGAGCATTGTGATGACAGGGGTCATAGAGCATTGTGATGACACGGTTATGGAATATTGTGATGACCAGAATTCTGTAGCACTGTGATGAATAGGGAATGGAGCATTGTGATTACAGGGGTCATGGAGCATTTTGAGGACAATTGTTCCAGAACATTGTGAAGACAGGGATCATGGAGCCTAGTGATGAAAGGGCCATGGAGCATTGTGATGACAGGCGTCATGGGACAATGTGTTGACAGTGGTCATGGAGCATTGTTAGAAAGGGAACATGGAGCAATTTGATTTCAGGGGCCATGAAAAATTGTGAATACATAGGCCATGGAGTATTCAGATGAATGTGGTCACGAATCACTGTGATGACAAGTGTCGTGGAGCATTGTGATGATAGGGGTCATAGAGCATTGTGATGACACGGTTATGGAATATTGTGATGACCAGAATTCTGTAGCACTGTGATGAAAAGGGAATGGAGCATTGTGATTACAGGGGTCATGGAGCATTGTGATGACAAATGTTCTAGAATATTGTGAAGACAGGGATCATGAAGCATAGTGATGAAAGGGGCCATGGAGCATTGTGATGACAGGCGTCATGGCACATTGTGTTGACAGTGGTCATGGAGCATTGTTAGAAAGGGAACATGGAGCAATTTGATTTCAGGGGCCATGAAAAATTGTGAATACATAGGCCATGGAGTATTCAGATGAATGTGGTCAAGGATAATTGGGACGAAATGTGTCCTGGAATATTGTGATGACACGGTTCATGGAGCATTGCGATGACAAGGGCCATCGTGAAATGTGAAGACAGGTGTCATGGGGCACTGTGATGACAGTGGTCATCTAGAATTGTGAAGAAATATATCATGGTGCACTGGGATGACAGGGGCCATGGAGCATTGTGATGACAGGGGTCATGGGGCATTGTGATGACACGGCCATGGAACATTATGATGACAAGAATTCTGGAGCATTGTGATAAAAAGGGCATGGACCATTGTGATTAGAGGGGCCAAGGAGCATTCTGATGACAACGGCATGGAGCATTGTGATGACAAGGGTTATCGAGCATTGTGATGACAGTGGTCATGAAGCATTGTGATGAATGTGGTCATGGATCATTGTGATGACAAGTGTCGGGGAGCATTGTGATGACAGGGGCATAGAGCATTGTGATGACACTGTTAGGAATTTTGTGATGACCAGGATTCTGTAGCACTGTGATGAAAAGGGAATGGAGCATTGTGATTACAGGGGTCATGGAGCATTGTGATGACAATTGTTCTAGAACATTGTGATGACTGGGATCATGGAGCATAATGATTAAAGGGGTAATGGAGCATTGTGATGACACGCGTCATGGGACATTGTGTTAACAGTGGTCATGGAGCATTGTGAAGAATGGGAGCTTCGAGCAATTGGATTTCAGGGGCCATTAAAAATTGTGAATATATAGGCCATGGAGTATTCAGATGAATGTGGTCAAGGATCATTGTGACGACAAGTGTCCTGGAATATTGTGATGACACGGTTCATGGAGCATTGCGATGACAAGGGCCATGGCGAAATGTGAAGACAGGTGTCATGGGGCATTGTGATGACAGTGGTCATCTAGAATTGTGAAGAAAGATATCATGGAGCACTGGGATGACAGGGCCCATGGAGCATTGTGATGACAGGGGTCAAGGGGCATTGTGATGACCCGGCCATGGAATATTATGATGACAGGAATTCTGGAGCATTGTGATAAATTGGGCAAGGACCGTTGTGATTAGAGGGGCCACGAAGCATTCTGATGACAACGGCATGGAGCATTGTGATGACAAGGGTCATCGAGCAATGTGATGACAGTGGTCATGAAGCATTGTGATGAATGTGGTCATGGATCATTGTGATGACAAGTGTCGTGGAGCATTGTGATGACAGGCGTCTAGAGCATTGTGATGACACGGTTATGGAATATTGTGATGACCAGAATTCTGTAGCACTGTGATGAAAAGGGAATGGAGCATTGTGATTACAGGGGTCATGGAGCATTGTGATGACAATTGTTCTAGAACTTTGTGAAGACAGGTATCATGGAGCATAGTGATGAAAGGGGCCATGGAGCATTGTGATGACAGGCGTCATGGGACAATGCGTTGACAGTGGTCATGGAGCATTGTTAGAAAGGGAACATGGAGCAATTTGATTTCAGGGGCCATGAAAAATTGTGAATATATAGGCCATGGAGTATTCAGATGAAAGTGGTCAAGGATCATTGTGACGAAAAGTCTCCTGGAATATTGTGATGACACGTTTCATGGAGCATTTCAATGACAAGGGCCATGGCGAAATGTGAAGACAGGTGTCATGGGGCATTGTGATGACAGTGGTCATCTAAAATTGTGAAGAAAGATATCATGGAGCACTGGGATGACAGGGGCCATGGAGCATTGTGATGACAGGGGTCATGGGGCATTGTGATGACACGGCCATATAACATTATGATGGCAAGTATTCTGGAGCATTGTGATAAAAAGGGCATGGACCATTGTGATTAGAGGGGCCAAGGAGCATTCTGATGACAACGGCATGGAGCATTGTGATGACAAGTGTCATCGAGCATTGTGATGACAGTGGTCATGAAGCATTGTGATGAATGTGGTCATGGATCATTGTGATGACAAGTGTCGTGGAACATTTGATGACAGGGGTCATAGAGCATTGTGATGACACGGTTATGGAATATTGTGATGACCAGAATTCTGTAGCACTGTGATGAATAGGGAATGGAGCATTGTGATTACAGGGGTCATGGAGCA
This sequence comes from Eschrichtius robustus, assembly GCF_028021215.1. Classification (NCBI taxonomy): domain Eukaryota; kingdom Metazoa; phylum Chordata; class Mammalia; order Artiodactyla; family Eschrichtiidae; genus Eschrichtius; species Eschrichtius robustus. The sequence goes on along the minus strand of NW_027175249.1, from coordinate 2,550,821 downwards.
TTGTGATGACAATTGTTCTAGAACATTGTGAAGACAGGGATCATGGAGCATAGTGATGAAAGGGGCCATGGAGCATTGTGATGACAGGCGTCATGGGACAATGTGTTGACAGTGGTCATGTAGCATTGTTAGAAAGGGAACACGGAGCAATTTGATTTCAGGGGTCATGAAAAATTGTGAATACATAGGCCATGGAGTATTCAGATGAATGTGGTCAAGGATCATTGTGACGAAATGTGTCCTGGAATATTGTGATGACACGGTTCATGGAGCATTGCGATGACAAGGGCCATGGCGAAATGTGAAGACAGGTGTCATGGGGCATTGTGATGACAGTGGTCATCTCAAATTGTGAAGAAAGATATCATGGAGCACTGGGATGACAGGAGCCATGGAGCATTGTGATGACAGGGGTCATGGGGCATTGTGATGACACGGCCATGGAACATTATGATGACAAGAATTCTGGAGCATTGTGATAAATAGGGCATGGACCATTGTGATTAGAGGGGCCAAGGAGCACTCTGATGACAACGGCATGGAGCATTGTGATGACAAGGGTCATCGACCATTGTGATGACAGTGGTCATGTAGCATTGTGATGAATGTGGTCATGGATCATTGTGATGACAAGTGTCGTGGAGCATTGTGATGACAGGGGTCATAGAGCATTGTGATGACACGGTTATGGAATATTGTGATGACCAGAATTCTGTAGCACTGTGATGAAAAGGGAATGGAGCATTGTGATTACAGGGATCATGGAGCATTGTGATGACAATTGTTCTAGAACATTGTGAAGACAGGGATCATGGAGCATAGTGATGAAAGGGGCCATGGAGCATTGTGATGACAGGCGTCATGGGACATTGTGTTGACAGTGGTCATGGAGCATTGTTAGAAAGGGAACATGGAGCAATTTGATTTCAGGGGCCATGAAAAATTGTGAATGCATAGGCCATGGAGTATTCAGATGAATGTGGTCAAGGATCATTGTGATGAAAAGTGTCCTGGAATATTGTGATGACACGGTTCATGGAGCATTGCGATGACAAGGGCCATGGCGAAATGTAAAGACAGGTGTCATGGGGCATTGTGATGACAGTGGTCATCTAGAATTGTGAAGAAAGATATCATGGAGCAGTGGGATGACAGGGGCCATGGAGCATTGTGATGACAAGGGTCATGGGGCATTTTGATGACACGGCCATGGGACATTATGATGACAAGAAGTTTGCAGCATTGTGATAAAAAGGTCATGGACCATTGTGATTAGAGGGGCCAAGGAGCATTCTGATGACAACGGCATGGAGCATTGTGATGACAAGGGTCATCGAGCATTGTGATGACAGTGGTCATGAAGCATTGTGATGAATGTGGTCATGGATCATTGTGATGACAAGTGTCGTGGAGCATTGTGATGACAGGGGTCATAGAGCATTGTGATGACACGGTTATGGAATTTTGTGATGACCAGAATTCTGTAGCACTGTTATGAAAAGGGAATGGAGCATTGTGATTACAGGGGTCATGGAGCATTGTGATGACAATTGTTCTAGAACATTGTGAAGACAGGGATCATGTAGCATAGTGATGAAAGGGCCATGGAGCATTGTGATGACAGGCGTCATGGGACAATGTGTTGACAGTGGTCATGGAGCATTGTTAGAAAGGTAACATGGAGCAATTTGATTTCAGGGGCCATGAAAAATTTTGAATACATAGGCCATGGAGTATTCAGATGAATGTGGTCATGGATCATTATGATGACAAGTGTCGTGGAGCATTGTGATGACAGGGGTCATAGAGCATTGTGATGACACGGTTATGGAATATTGTGATGACCAGAATTCTGCAGCACTGTGATGAAAAGGGATTGGAGCATTGTGATTACAGGGGTCATGGAGCATTGTGATGACAATTGTTCTAGAACATTGTGATGACAGGGATCATGGAGCATAGTGATGAAAGGGGCCATGGAGCTTTGTGATGATAGGCGTCATGGGACATTGTGTTGACAGTGGTCATGGAGCAATGTTAGAAAGGGAACATGGAGCAATTTGATTTCAGGGGCCATGAAAAATTGTGAATACATAGGCCATGGAGTATTCAGATGAATGTGGTCAAGGATCATTGTGACGACAAGTGTCTGGAATATTGTGATGACACGGTTCATGGAGAATTGCGATGACAAGGGCCATGGCGAAATGTGAAGACAGGTGTCATGGGGCATTGTGATGACAGTGGTCATCTAGAATTGTGAAGAAAGATATCATGGAGCACTGGGATGACAGGGGCCATGGAGCATTGTGATGACAAGGGTCATGGGGCATTGTGATGACACGGCCATGGAACATTATGATAACAAAAAGTTTGGAGCATTGTGATAAAAAGGGCATGGACCATTGTGATTAGAGGGGCCAAGGAGCATTCTGATGACAACGGCATGGGGCATTGTGATGAAAAGTGTCATCGAGCATTGTGATGACAAGGGTCATAGAGCATTGTGATGACACGGTTATGGAATTTTGTGATGACCAGAATTCTGTAGCACTGTTATGAAAAGGGAATGGAGCATTGTGATTACAGGGGTCATGTAGCATTGTGATGACAATTGTTCTAGAACATTGTGAAGACAGGGATCATGTAGCATAGTGATGAAAGGGCCATGGAGCATTGTGATGACAGGCGTAATGGGACAATGTGTTGACAGTGGTCATGGAGCATTGTTAGAAAGGTAACATGGAGCAATTTGATTTCAGGGGCCATGAAAAATTGTGAATACATACGCCATGGAGTATTCAGATGAATGTGGTCATGGATCATTGTGATGACAAGTGTCGTGGAGCATTGTGATGACAGGGGTCATAGAGCATTGTGATGACACGGTTATGGAATATTGTGATGACCAGAATTCTGTAGCACTGTGATGAAAAGGGAATGGAGCATTGTGATTACAGGGGTCATGGATCATTGTGATGACAATTGTTCTAGAACATTGTGAAGACAGGTATCATCGAGCATAGTGATGAAAGCGGCCATGGAGCATTGTGATGACAGGCGTCATGAGACATTGTGTTGGCAGTGGTCAAGGAGCATTGTTAGAAAGGGAACATGGAGCATTTTGATTTCAGGGGCCATGAAAAATTGTGAATACATAGGCCATGGAGTATTCAGATGAATGTGGTCAAGGATCATTGTGACGAAAAGTGTACTGGAATATTGTGATGACACGGTTCATGGAGCATTGCGATGACAAGGGCCATGGCGAAATATGAAGACATGTGTCATGGGGCATTGTGATGACAGTGGTCATTTGGAATTGTGAAGAAAGATATCATGGAGCACTGGGATGACAGGGGCCATGGAGCATTGTGATGACAGGGGTCATGGGGCATTGTGATGACACGGCCATGGAACATTATGATGACAAGAATTCTGGAGCATTGTGATAAATAGGGCATGGACCATTGTGATTAGAGGGGCCAAGGAGCATTCTGATGACAACGGCATGGAGCATTGTGATGACAAGTGTCATCGAGCATTGTGATGACAGTTGTCATGAAGCATTGTGATTAATGTGGTCATGGATCATTGTGATGACAAGTGTCGTGGAGCATTGTGATGACAGGGGTCATAGAGCATTGTGATGACACGGTTATGGAATATTGTGATGACCGGAATTCTGTAGCACTGTGATTAAAAGGGAATGGAGCATTATGATTACAGGGGTCATGGAGCATTGTGATGACAATTGTTCTAGAACATTCTGATGACAAGGATCATGGAGCATAGCGATGAAACGGGCCATGGAGCATTGTGATGACAGGCGTCATGGGACAATGTGTTGACAGTGGTCATGGAGCATTGTTAGAAATGGAACATGGAGCAATTTGATTTTAGGGGCGATGAAAAATTGTGAATACATAGGCCATGGAGTATTCAGATCAATGTGGTCATGGATCATTGTGATGACAAGTGTCGTGGAGCATTGTGATGACAGCTGTCATAGAGCATTGTGATGACATGGTTATGGAATATTGTGATGACCAGAATTCTGTAGCACTGTGATGAAAAGCGAATGGAGCATTGTGATTACAGGGGTCAAGAAGCATTGTGATAACAATTGTTCTAGAACATTGTGATGACAGGGATCATGGAGCATAGTGATGAAAGGGGCCATGGAGCATTGTGATGACAGGCGTCATGGGACAATGTGTTGACAGTGGTCATGGAGCATTGTTAGAAAGGGAACATGGAGCAATTTGATTTCAGGGGCCATGAAAAATTGTGAATACATAGGCCATGGAGTATTCAGATGAATGTGGTCAAGGATCATTGTGACGACAAGTGTCCTGGAATATTGTGATGACACGGTTCATGGAGCATTGCGATGACAAGGGCCATGGCGAAATGTGAAGACAGGTGTCATGGGGCATTGTGATGACAGTGGTCCTCTAGAATTGTGAAGAAAGATATCATGGAGCACTGGGATGACAGGGGCCATGGAGCATTGTGATGACAGGGGTCATGGGGCATTGTGATGACACGGCCATGGAACATTAAGATGACAAGAATTCTGGAGCATTGTGATAAATAGGGCATGGACCATTGTGATAAGAGGGGCCAAGGAGCATTCTGTTGACAACGGCATGGAGCATTGTGATGACAAGGGTCATCGAGCATTGTGATGACAGTGGTCATGTAGCATTGTGATGAATGTGGTCATGGATCATTGTGATGACAAGTGTCGTGTAGCATTGTGATGACAGGGGTCATAGAGCATTGTGATGACACGGTTATGGAATATTGTGATGACCAGAATTCTGTAGCACTGTGATGAAAAAGGAATAGAGCATTGTGATTACAGGGGTCATGGAGCATTGTGATGACAATTGTTCTAGAACATTGTGATGACAGGGATCATGGAGCATAGTGATGAAAGGGGCCATGGACCATTGTGATGACAGGCGTCATGGGACATTGTGTTGACAGTGGTCACGGAGCATTGTTAGAAAGGGAACATGGAGCAATTTGATTTCAGGGGCCATGAAAAATTGTGAATACATAGGCCATGGAGTATTCAGATGAATGTGGTCAAGGATCATTGTGACGAAAATTGTCCTGGAATATTGTGATGACACGGTTCATGGAACATTGCGATGAAAAGGGCCATGGCGAAATGTGAAGAAAGGTGTCATGGGGCATTGTGATGACAGTGCTCATCTAGAATTGTGAAGAAAGATATCATGGAGCACTGGGATGACAGGGGCCATGAAGCATTGTGATGACAGGGGTCATGGGGCATTGTGATGACACGGCCATGGAACATTATGATGAAAAGATTTCGGGAGCATTGTGATAAAAAGAGCATGGACCATTGTTATTAGAGGGGCCAAGGAGCATTCTGATGACAACGGCATGGAGCATTGTGATGACAAGGGTCATCGAGCATTGTGCTGACAGTGGTCATGAAGCATTGTGATGAATGTGGTCGTGGATCATTGTGATGACATGTGTCGGGGAGCATTGTGATGACAGGGGTCATAGAGCATTGTGATGACACGGTTATGGAATATTGTGATGACCAGAATTCTGTAGCACTGTGATGAAAGCGGAATGGAGCATTGTGTTTACAGGGGTCATGGAACATTGTGATGACAATTGTTCTAGAACATTGTGAAGACAGGGATCATGGAGCATAGTGATGAAAGGGCCATGGAGCATAGTGATGACAGGCGTCATGGGACAATCTGTTGACAGTGGTCATGGAGCAGTGTTAGAAAGGGAACATGGAGCAATTTGATTTCAGGGGCCATGAAAAATTGTGAATACATAGGCCATGGAGTATTCAGATGAATGTGGTCAAGGATCATTGTGACGACAAGTGTCCTAGAATATTGTGATGACACGGTTCATGGAGCATTGTGATGACAAGGGCCATGGCGAAATGTGAAGACAGGTGTCATGGGGCATTGTGATGACAGTGGTCATCTAGAATTGTGAAGATAGATATCATGGAGCACTGGGATGACAGGGGCCATGGAGCATTGTGATGACAGGGGTCATGGGGCATTGTGATGACACGGCAATGGAACATTATGATGACAAAAATTCTGGAGCATTGTGATAAAAAGGGCATGGACAATTGTGATTAGAGGGGCCAAGGAGCATTCTGATGAAAACGGCATGGAGCATTGTGATGACCAGGGTCATCACGCATTGTGATGACAGTGGTCATGAAGCATTGTGATGAATGGGGTCATGGATCATTGTGATGACAAGTGTCGTGGAGCATTGTGATGACAGGGGTCATAGAGCATTGTGATGACACGGTTATGGAATATTGTGATGACCAGAATTCTGTAGCACTGTGATGAAAAGGGAATGGAGCATTGTGATTACAGGGGTCATGGATCATTGTGATGACAATTGTTCTAGAACATTGTTAAGACAGGGATCATCGAGCATAGTGATTAAAGGGGCCATGGAGCATTGTGATGACAAGCGTCATGGGACATTGTGTTGGCAGTGGTCATGGAGCATTGTTAGAAAGGGAACATGGAGCAATTTGATTTCAGGGGCCATGAAAAATTGTGAATACATAGGCCATGGAATATTCAGATGAATGTGGTCAAGGATCATTGTGACGAAAAGTGTACTGGAATATTGTGATGACACGGTTCATGGAGCATTGCGATGACAAGGGCCATGGCGAAATATGAAGACAGGTGTCATGGGGCATTGTGATGACAGTGGTCATTTGGAATTGTGAAGAAAGATATCATGGAGCACTGGGATGACAGGGGCCATGGAGCATTGTGATGACAGGGGTCATGGGGCATTGTGATGACACGGCCATGGAACATTATGATGAAAAGAATTCTGGAGCATTGTGATAAATAGGGCATGGACCATTGTGATTAGAGGGGCCAAGGAGCATTCTGATGACAACGGCATGGAGAATTGTGATGACAAGTGTCATCGAGCATTGTGATGACAGTGGTCATGAAGCATTGTGATGAATGTGGTCATGGATCATTGTGATGACAAGTGTCGTGGAGCATTGTGATGACAGGGGTCATAGAGCATTGTGATGACACGGTTATGGAATATTGTGATGACCGGAATTCTGTAGCACTGTGATGAAAAAGGAATGGAGCATTATGATTACAGGGGTCATAGAGCATTGTGATGACAATTGTTCTAGAACATTCTGATGACAAGGATCATGGAGCATAGTGATGAAAGGGGCCATGGAGCATTGTGATGACAGGCGTCATGGGACAATGTGTTGACAGTGGTCATGGAGCATTGTTAGGAAGGGAACATGGAGCAATTTTATTTCAGGGGCCATGAAAAATTGTGAATACATAGGCCATGGAGTATTCAGATCAATGTGGTCATGGATCATTGTGATGACACGTGTCGTGGAGCATTGTGATGACAGGGGTCATAGAGCATTGTGATGACACGGTTATGGAATATTGTGATGACCAGAATTCTGTAGCACTGTGATGAAAAGGGAATGGAGCATTGTGATTAAAGGGGTCATGGATCATTGTGATGACAATTGTTCTAGAACATTGTGAAGACAGGGATCATCGAGCATAGTGATGAAAGGGGCCATGGAGCATTGTGATGACAGGCGTCATGGGACATTGTGTTGGCAGTGGTCATGGAGCATTGTTAGAAAGGGAACATGGAGCAATTTGATTTCAGGGGCCATGAACAATTGTGAATACATAGGCCATGGAGTATTCAGATGAATGTGGTCAAGGATCATTGTGACGAAAAGTGTATTGGAATATTGTGATGACACGGTTCATGGAGCATTGCGATGACAAGGGCCATGGCGAAATATGAAGACAGGTGTCATGGGGCATTGTGATGACAGTGGTCATTTGGAATTGTGAAGAAAGATATCATGGAGCACTGGGATGACAGGGGCCATAGAGCATTGTGATGACAGGGATCATGGGGCATTGTGATGACTCGGCCATGGAACATTATGATGACAAAAATTCTGGAGCATTGTGATAAATAGGGCATGGACCATTGTGATTAGAGGGGCCAAGGAGCATTCTGATGACAACGGCATGGAGCATTGTGATGACAAGTGTCATCGAGCATTGTGATGACAGTTGTCATGAAGCATTGTGATGAATGTGGTCATGGATCATTGTGATGACAAGTGTCGTGGAGCATTGTGATGACAGGGGTCATAGAGCATTGTGATGACACGGTTATGGAATATTGTGATGACCGGAATTCTGTAGCACTGTGATGAAAAGGGAATGGAGCATTATGATTACAGGGGTCATGGAGCATTGTGATGACAATTGTGCTAGAACATTCTGATGACAAGGATCATGGAGCATAGTGATGAAAGGGGCCATGGAGCATTGTGATGACAGGCGTCATGGGACATTGTGTTGGCAGTGGTCATGGAGCATTGTTAGAAAGGGAACATGGAGCAATTTGATTTCAGGGGCCATGAAAAATTGTGAATACATAGGCCATGGAGTATTCAGATGAATGTGGTCAAGGATCATTGTGACGACAAGTGTCCTGGAATATTGTGATGACACGGTTCATGGAGCATTGAGATGAAAAGGGCCATGGCGAAATGTGAAGAAAGGTGTCATGGGGCATTGTGATGACAGTGGTCATCTAGAATTGTGAAGAAAGATATCATGGAGCACTGGGATGACAGGGGCCATGGAGCATTGTGATGACAGGGATCATGGGGCATTGTGATGACACGGCCATGGAACATTATGATGACAATAATTCTGAAGCATTGTGATAAAAAGAGCATGGACCATTGTGATTAGAGGGGCCAAGGAGCATTCTGATGACAACGGCATGGAGCATTGTGATGACAAGGGTCATCGAGCATTGTGATGACAGGGGTCATAGAGCATTGTGATGACACGGTTATGGAATATTGTGATGACCAGAATTCTGTAGCACTGTGATGAAAAGGGAATGGAGCATTGTGATTACAGGGGACATGGAGCATTGTGATGACAATTGTTCTAGAACTTTGTGAAGACAGGAATCATGGAGCATAGTGATGAAAGGGGCCATGGAGCATTGTGATGACAGGCGTCATGGGACAATGTGTTGACAGTGGTCATGGAGCATTTTTAGAAAGGGAACATGGAGCAGTTTGATTTGAGGGGCCATGAAAAATTGTGAATATATAGGCCATGGAGTATTCAGATGAAAGTGGTCAAGGATCATTGTGACGAAAAGTGTCCTGGAATATTGTGATGACACGTTTCATGGAGCATTTCGATGACAAGGGTCATGGCGAAATGTGAAGACAGGTGTCATGGGGCATTGTGATGACAGTGGTCATCTAAAATTGTGAAGAAAGATATCATGGAGCACTGGGATGACAGGGGCCATGGAGCATTGTGATGACAGGGGTCATGGGGCATTGTGATGACACGGCCATATAACATTATGATGGCAAGTATTCTGGAGCATTGTGATAAAAAGGGCATGGACCATTGTGATTAGAGGGGCCAAGGAGCATTCTGATGACAACGGCATGGAGCATTGTGATGACAAGTGTCATCGAGCATTGTGATGACAGTGGTCATGAAGCATTGTGATGAATGTGGTCATGGATCATTGTGATGACAAGTGTCGTGGAGCATTGTGATGACAGGGGTCATAGAGCATTGTGATGACACGGTTATGGAATATTGTGATGACCAGAATTCTGTAGCACTGTGATGAATAGGGAATGGAGCATTGTGATTACAGGGGTCATGGAGCATTGTGATGACAATTGTTCTAGAATATTGTGAAGACAGGGATCATGGAGCATAGTGATGAAAGGGGCCATGGAGCATTGTGATGACAGGCGTGATGGGACATTGTGTTGGCAGTGGTCATGGAACATTGTTAGAAAGGGAACATGGAGCAATTTGATTTCAGGGGCCATGAAAAATTGTGAATACATAGGCTATGGAGTATTCAGATGAATGTGGTCAAGGATCATTGTGACGACAAGTGTCCTGGAATATTGTGATGACATGGTTCATGGAGCATTGCGATGACAAGGGCCATGGTGAAATATGAAGACAGGTGTCATGGGGCTTTGTGATGACAGTGGTCATCTGGAATTGTGAAGAAAGATATCATGGAGCAGTGGGATGACACGGGCCATGTAGCATTGTGATGACAGGGGTCATGGGGCATTGTGAGGACAAGAATTCTGGAGCACTGTGATAAAAAGGGCATGGACCATTGTGATTCGAGGGACCAAGGAGCATTCTGATGACAACGGCATGGAGCATTGTGATGACAAGGGTCATCGAGCATTGTGATGACAGTGGTCATGAAGCATTGTGATGAATGTGGTCATGGATCATTGTGATGACAAGTGTCATGGAGCATTGTGATGACAGGGGTCATAGAGCATTGTGATGACACGGTTATGGAATATTGTGATGAGCAGATTTCTGTAGCACTGTGATGAATAGGGAATGGAGCATTGTGATTACAGGGGTCATGGAGCATTGTGATGACAATTGTTCCAGAACATTGTGAAGACAGGGATCATGGAGCCTAGTGATGAAAGGGCCATGGAGCATTGTGATGACAGGCGTCATGGGACAATGTGTTGACAGTGGTCATGGAGCATTGTTAGAAAGGGAACATGGAGCAATTTGATTTCAGGGGCCATGAAAAATTGTGAATACATAGGCCATGGAGTATTCAGATGAATGTGGTCACGAATCACTGTGATGACAAGTGTCGTGGAGCATTGTGATGATAGGGGTCATAGAGCATTGTGATGACACGGTTATGGAATATTGTGATGACCAGAATTCTGTAGCACTGTGATGAAAAGGGAATGGAGCATTGTGATTACAGGGGTCATGGAGCATTGTGATGACAAATGTTCTAGAATATTGTGAAGACAGGGATCATGAAGCATAGTGATGAAAGGGGCCATGGAGCATTGTGATGACAGGCGTCATGGCACATTGTGTTGACAGTGGTCATGGAGCATTGTTAGAAAGGGAACATGGAGCAATTTGATTTCAGGGGCCATGAAAAATTGTGAATACATAGGCCATGGAGTATTCAGATGAATGTGGTCAAGGATCATTGGGACGAAATGTGTCCTGGAATATTGTGATGACACGGTTCATGGAGCATTGCGATGACAAGGGCCATCGTGAAATGTGAAGACAGGTGTCATGGGGCACTGTGATGACAGTGGTCATCTAGAATTGTGAAGAAATATATCATGGTGCACTGGGATGACAGGGGCCATGGAGCATTGTGATGACAGTGGTCATGGGGCATTGTGATGACACGGCCATGGAACATTATGATGACAAGAATTCTGGAGCATTGTGATAAAAAGGGCATGGACCATTGTGATTAGAGGGGCCAAGGAGCATTCTGATGACAACGGCATGGAGCATTGTGATGACAAGGGTTATCGAGCATTGTGATGACAGTGGTCATGAAGCATTGTGATGAATGTGGTCATGGATCATTGTGATGACAAGTGTCGTGGAGCATTGTGATTACAGGGGTCATAGAGCATTGTGATGACACTGTTAGGAATTTTGTGATGACCAGGATTCTGTAGCACTGTGATGAAAAGGGAATGGAGCATTGTGATTACAGGGGTCATGGAGCATTGTGATGACAATTGTTCTAGAACATTGTGATGACTGGGATCATGGAGCATAATGATTAAAGGGGTAATGGAGCATTGTGATGACACGCGTCATGGGACATTGTGTTAACAGTGGTCATGGAGCATTGTGAAGAATGGGAGCTTCGAGCAATTGGATTTCAGGGGCCATTAAAAATTGTGAATATATAGGCCATGGAGTATTCAGATGAATGTGGTCAAGGATCATTGTGACGACAAGTGTCCTGGAATATTGTGATGACACGGTTCATGGAGCATTGCGATGACAAGGGCCATGGCGAAATGTGAAGACAGGTGTCATGGGGCATTGTGATGACAGTGGTCATCTAGAATTGTGAAGAAAGATATCATGGAGCACTGGGATGACAGGGCCCATGGAGCATTGTGATGACAGGGGTCAAGGGGCATTGTGATGAACCGGCCATGGAATATTATGATGACAGGAATTCTGGAGCATTGTGATAAAATGGGCAAGGACCGTTGTGATTAGAGGGGCCACGAAGCATTCTGATGACAACGGCATGGAGCATTGTGATGACAAGGGTCATCGAGCAATGTGATGACAGTGGTCATGAAGCATTGTGATGAATGTGGTCATGGATCATTGTGATTCCAAGTGTCGTGGAGCATTGTGATGACAGGCGTCTAGAGCATTGTGATGACACGGTTATGGAATATTGTGATGACCAGAATTCTGTAGCACTGTGATGAAAAGGGAATGGAGCATTGTGATTACAAGGGTCATGGAGCATTGTGATGACAATTGTTCTAGAACTTTGTGAAGACAGGTATCATGGAGCATAGTGATGAAAGGGGCCATGGAGCATTGTGATGACAGGCGTCATGGGACAATGTGTTGACAGTGGTCATGGAGCATTGTTAGAAAGGGAACATGGAGCAATTTGATTTCAGGGGCCATGAAAAATTGTGAATATATAGGCCATGGAGTATTCAGATGAAAGTGGTCAAGGATCATTGTGACGAAAAGTGTCCTGGAATATTGTGATGACACGTTTCATGGAGCATTGCGATGACAAGGGCCATGGCGAAATGTGAAGACAGGTGTCATGGGGCATTGTGATGACAGTGGTCATCTAAAATTGTGAAGAAAGATATCATGGAGCACTGGGATGACAGGAGCCATGGAGCATTGTGATGACAGGGGTCATGGGGCATTGTGATGACACGGCCATGGAACAATATGATGGCAAGAATTCTGGAGCATTTTGATAAAAAGGGCATGGCCCATTGTGATTAGAGGGGCCAAGGAGCATTCTGATGACAACGTCATGGAGCATTGTGATGACAAGGGTCATCGAGCATTGTGATGACAGTGGTCATGAAGCATTGTGTTGAATGTGGTCATGGATCATTGTGATGACAAGTGTCGTGGAGCATTGTGATGACAGGGGTCATAGAGCATTGTGATGACACAGTTATGGAATATTGTGATGACCAGTATTATGTAGCACTGTGATGAAAACAGAATGGAGCATTGTGATTACAGGGGTCATGGAGCATTGTGATCACAATTTTTCTAGATCATTGTGAAGACAGGGATCATGGAGCATATTGATTAAATGGGCCATGGAGCATAGTGATGACAGGCGTCATGGGACATTGTGTTGGCAGTGGTCATGGAGCATTGTTAGAAAGGGAACATGGAGCAATTTGATTTCAGGGGCCATGAAAAATTGTGAATACATAGGCTATGGAGTATTCAGATGAATGTGGTCAAGGATCATTGTGACGAAAAGTGTCCTGGAATATTGTGATGACACGGTTCATGGAGCATTGCGATGACAAGGGCCATGGCGAAATATGAAGGCAGGTGTCATGGGGCACTGTGATGACAGTGGTCATCTAGAATTGTGAAGAAATATATCATGGTGCACTGGGATGACAGGGGACATGGAGCATTGTGATGACAGGGGTCATGAGGCATTGTGATGACACGGCCATGGAACATTATGATGACAAGTATTCTGGAGCATTGTGATAAAAAGAGCATGGGGCATTGTGATTAGAGGGGCCAAGGAGCATTCTGATGACAACTGCATTGAGCATTGTGATGACAAGGGTCATCGAGCATTGTGATGACAGTGGTCATGAAGCATTGTGATGAATGTGGTTATGGATCATTGTGATGACAAGTGTCGTGGAGCATTGTAATGATAGGGGTCATAGAGCATTGTGATGACACGGTTAAGGAATATTGTGATGACCAGAATTCTGTAGCACTGTGACGAAAAGGGAATGGGGCATTGTGATTACTGGGGTCATGGAGCTTTGTGATGACAATTGTTTAGAACATTGTGAAGACAGGGATCATAGAGCATAGTGATGAAAGGGGCCATGGAGCATTGTGATGACAAGCGTCATGGGACAATGTGTTGACAGTGGTCATGGAGCATTGTTAGAAAGGGAACATGGAGCAATTTGATTTCAGGGGCCATGAAAAATTGTGAATACATAGGCCATGGAGTATTCAGATGAATGTGGTCAAGGATCATTGTGACGACAAGTGTCCTGGAATATTGTGATGACATGGTTCATGGAGCATTGCGATGACAAGGGCCATGGTGAAATATGAAGACAGGTGTCATGGGGCTTTGTGATGACAGTGGTCATCTAGAATTTTGAAAAAAGATATCATGGAGCAGTGGGATGACACGGGCCATGGAGCATTGTGATGACAGGGGTCATGGGGCATTGTGATGACACGGCCATGGAACATTATGATGACAAGAATTCTGGAGCATTGTGATAAATAGGGCATGGACCATTGTGATTAGAGGGGCCAAGGAGAACTCTGATGACAACGGCATGGAGCATTGTGATGACAAGTGTCATCGACCATTGTGATGACAGTGGTCATGTAGCATTGTGATGAATGTGGTCATGGATCATTGTGATGACAAGTGTCGTGGAGCATTGTGATGACAGGGGTCATAGAGCATTGTGATGACACGGTTATGGAATATTGTGATGACCAGAATTCTGTAGCACTGTGATGAAAAGGGAATGGAGCATTGTGATTACAGGGGTCATGGAGCATTGTGATGACAATTGTTCTAGAACATTGTGATGACAGGGATCATGGAGCATAGTGATGAAAGGGGCCATGGAGCATTGTGATGACAGGCGTCATGGGACATTGTGTTGACAGTGGTCATGGAGCATTGTTAGAAAGGGAACATGGAGCAATTTGATTTCAGGGGCCATGAAAAATTGTGAATGCATAGGCCATGGAGTATTCAGATGAATGTGGTCAAGGATCATTGTGATGAAAAGTGTCCTGGAATATTGTGATGACACGGTTCATGGAGCATTGCGATGACAAGGGCCATGGCGAAATGTAAAGACAGGTGTCATGGGGCATTGTGATGACAGTGGTCATCTAGAATTGTGAAGAAAGATATCATGGAGCAGTGGGATGACAGGGGCCATGGAGCATTGTGATGACAAGGGTCATGGGGCATTTTGATGACACGGCCATGGGACATTATGATGACAAGAATTTTGCAGCATTGTGATAAAAAGGTCATGGACCATTGTGATTAGAGGGGCCAAGGAGCATTCTGATGACAACGGCATGGAGCATTGTGATGACAAGGGTCATCGAGCATTGTGATGACAGTGGTCATGAAGCATTGTGATGAATGTGGTCATGGATCATTGTGATGACAAGTGTCGTGGAGCATTGTGATGACAGGGGTCATAGAGCATTGTGATGACACGGTTATGGAATATTGTGATGACCAGAATTCTGTAGCACTGTGATGAAAAGGGAATGGAGCATTGTGATTACAGGGGTCATGGAGCATTGTGATGACAATTGTTCTAGAACATTGTGAAGACAGGGCTCATGTAGCATAGTGATGAAAGGGCCATGGAGCATTGTGATGACAGGCGTCATGGGACAATGTGTTGACAGTGGTCATGGAGCATTGTTAGAAAGGTAACATGGAGCAATTTGATTTCAGGGGCCATGAAAAATTGTGAATACATAGGCCATGGAGTATTCAGATGAATGTGGTCATGGATCATTATGATGACAAGTGTCGTGGAGCATTGTGATGACAGGGGTCATAGAGCATTGTGATGACACGGTTATGGAATATTGTGATGACCAGAATTCTGCAGCACTGTGATGAAAAGGGAATGGAGCATTGTGATTACAGGGGTCATGGAGAATTGTGATGACAATTCTTCTAGAACATTGTGATGACAGGGATCATGGAGCATAGTGATGAAAGGGGCCATGGAGCTTTGTGATGATAGGCGTCATGGGACATTGTGTTGACAGTGGTCATGGAGCAATGTTAGAAAGGGAACATGGAGCAATTTGATTTCAGGGGCCATGAAAAATTGTGAATACATAGGCCATGGAGTATTCAGATGAATGTGGTCAAGGATCATTGTGACGACAAGTGTCTGGAATATTGTGATGACACGGTTCATGGAGAATTGCGATGACAAGGGCCATGGCGAAATGTGAAGACAGGTGTCATGGGGCATTGTGATGACAGTGGTCATCTAGAATTGTGAAGAAAGATATCATGGAGCACTGGGATGACAGGGGCCATGGAGCATTGTGATGACAAGGGTCATGGGGCATTGTGATGACACGGCCATGGAACATTATGATGACAAAAAGTTTGGAGCATTGTGAAAAAAAGGGCAAGGACCATTGTGATTAGAGGGGCAAAGGAGCATTCTGATGACAACGGCATGGGGCATTGTGATGAAAAGGGTCATCGAGCATTGTGATGACAGTGGTCATGAAGCATTGTGATGAATGTGGTCATGGATCATTGTGATGACAAGTGTCATGGAGCATTGTGATGACAAGGGTCATAGAGCATTGTGATGACACGGTTATGGAATTTTGTGATGACCAGAATTCTGTAGCACTGTTATGAAAAGGGAATGGAGCATTGTGGTTACAGGGGTCATGGAGCATTGTGATGACAATTGTTCTAGAACATTGTGAAGACAGGGATCATGTAGCATAGTGATGAAAGGGCCATGGAGCATTGTGATGACAGGCGTAATGGGACAATGTGTTGACAGTGGTCATGGAGCATTGTTAGAAAGGTAACATGGAGCAATTTGATTTCAGGGGCCATGAAAAATTGTGAATACATACGCCATGGAGTATTCAGATGAATGTGGTCATGGATCATTGTGATGACAAGTGTCGTGGAGCATTGTGATGACAGGGGTCATAGAGCATTGTGATGACACGTTTATGGAATATTGTGATGACCAGAATTCTGTAGCACTGTGATGAAAAGGGAATGGAGCATTGTGATTACAGGGGTCATGGATCATTGTGATGACAATTGTTCTAGAACATTGTGAAGACAGGTATCATCGAGCATAGTGATGAAAGCGGCCATGGAGCATTGTGATGACAGGCGTCATGAGACATTGTGTTGGCAGTGGTCAAGGAGCATTGTTAGAAAGGGAACATGGAGCAATTTGATTTCAGGGGCCATGAAAAATTGTGAATACATAGGCCATGGAGTATTCAGATGAATGTGGTCAAGGATCATTGTGACGAAAAGTGTACTGGAATATTGTGATGACACGGTTCATGGAGCATTGCGATGACAAGGGCCATGGCGAAATATGAAGACATGTGTCATGGGGCATTGTGATGACAGTGGTCATTTGGAATTGTGAAGAAAGATATCATGGAGCACTGGGATGACAGGGGCCATGGAGCATTGTGATGACAGGGGTCATGGGGCATTGTGATGACACGGCCATGGAACATTATGATGACAAGAATTCTGGAGCATTGTGATAAATAGGGCATAGACCATTGTGATTAGAGGGGCCAAGGAGCATTCTGATGACAACGGCATGGAGCATTGTGATGACAAGTGTCATCGAGCATTGTGATGACAGTTGTCATGAAGCATTGTGATGAATGTGGTCATGGATCATTGTGATGACAAGTGTCGTGGAGCATTGTGATGACAGGGGTCATAGAGCGTTGTGATGACACGGTTATGGAATATTGTGATGACCGGAATTCTGTAGCACTGTGATTAAAAGGGAATGGAGCATTATGATTACAGGGGTCATGGAGCATTGTGATGACAATTGTTCTAGAACATTCTGATGACAAGGATCATGGAGCATAGCGATGAAACGGGCCATGGAGCATTGTGATGACAGGCGTTATGGGACAATGTGTTGACAGTGGTCATGGAGCATTGTTAGAAAGGGAACATGGAGCAATTTGATTTTAGGGGCGATGAAAAATTGTGAATACATAGGCCATGGAGTATTCAGATCAATGTGGTCATGGATCATTGTGATGACAAGTGTCGTGGAGCATTGTGATGACAGCTGTCATAGAGCATTGTGATGACATGGTTATGGAATATTGTGATGACCAGAATTCTTTAGCACTGTGATGAAAAGCGAATGGAGCATTGTGATTACAGGGGTCAAGAAGCATTGTGATAACAATTGTTCTAGAACATTGTGATGACAGGGATCATGGAGCATAGTGATGAAAGGGGCCATGGAGCATTGTGATGACAGGCGTCATGGGACAATGTGTTGACAGTGGTCATGGAGCATTGTTAGAAAGGGAACATGGAGCAATTTGATTTCAGGGGCCATGAAAAATTGTGAATACATAGGCCATGGAGTATTCAGATGAATGTGGTCAAGGAACATTGTGACGACAAGTGTCCTGGAATATTGTGATGACACGGTTCATGAAGCATTGCGATGACAAGGGCCATGGCGAAATGTGAAGACAGGTGTCATGGGGCTTTGTGATGACAGTGGTCATCTAGAATTGTGAAGAAAGATATCATGGAGCAGTGGGATGACAGGGGCCATGGAGCATTGTGATGACAGGGGTCATGGGGCATTGTGATGACACGGCCATGGAACATTATGATGAAAAGATTTCGGGAGCATTGTGATAAAAAGAGCATGGACCATTGTTATTAGAGGGGCCAAGGAGCATTCTGATGACAACGGCATGGAGCATTGTGATGACAAGGGTCATCGAGAATTGTGCTGACAGTGGTCATGAAGCATTGTGATGAATGTGGTCATGGATCATTGTGATGACATGTGTCGGGGAGCATTGTGATGACAGGGGTCATAGAGCATTGTGATGACACGGTTATGGAATATTGTGATGACCAGAATTCTGTAGCACTGTGATGAAAGCGGAATGGAGCATTGTGTTTACAGGGGTCATGGAACATTGTGATGACAATTGTTCTAGAACATTGTGAAGACAGGGATCATGGAGCATAGTGATGAAAGGGCCATGGAGCATAGTGATGACAGGCGTCATGGGACAATCTGTTGACAGTGGTCATGGAGCAGTGTTAGAAAGGGAACATGGAGCAATTTGATTTCAGGGGCCATGAAAAATTGTGAATACATAGGCCATGGAGTATTCAGATGAATGTGGTCAAGGATCATTGTGACGACAAGTGTCCTAGAATATTGTGATGACACGGTTCATGGAGCATTGTGATGACAAGGGCCATGGCGAAATGTGAAGACAGGTGTCATGGGGCATTGTGATGACAGTGGTCATCTAGAATTGTGAAGATAGATATCATGGAGCACTGGGATGACAGGGGCCATGGAGCATTGTGATGACAGGGGTCATGGGGCATTGTGATGACACGGCAATGGAACATTATGATGACAAAAATTCTGGAGCATTGTGATAAAAAGGGCATGGACAATTGTGATTAGAGGGGCGAAGGAGCATTCTGATGACAACGGCATGGAGCATTGTGATGACAAGGGTCATCGAGCATTGCGATGACTGTGGTCATGAAGCATTGTGATGAATGGGGTCATGGATCATTGTGATGACAAGTGTCGTGGAGCATTGTGATGACAGGGGTCATAGAGCATTGTGATGACACGGTTATGGAATATTGTGATGACCAGAATTCTGTAGCACTGTGATGAAAAGGGAATGGAGCATTGTGATTACAGGGGTCATGGATCATTGTGATGACAATTGTTCTAGAACATTGTTAAGACAGGGATCATCGAGCATAGTGATTAAAGGGGCCATGGAGCATTGTGATGACAAGCGTCATGGGACATTGTGTTGGCAGTGGTCATGGAGCATTGTTAGAAAGGGAACATGGAGCAATTTGATTTCAGGGGCCATGAAAAATTGTGAATACATAGGCCATGGAATATTCAGATGAATGTTGTCAAGGATCATTGTGACGAAAAGTGTACTGGAATATTGTGATGACACGGTTCATGGAGCATTGCGATGACAAGGGCCATGGCGAAATATGAAGACAGGTGTCATGGGGCATTGTGATGACAGTGGTCATTTGGAATTGTGAAGAAAGATATCATGGAGCACTGGGATGACAGGGGCCATGGAGCATTGTGATGACAGGGGTCATGGGGCATTGTGATGACACGGCCATGGAACATTATGATGAAAAGAATTCTGGAGCATTGTGATAAATAGGGCATGGACCATTGTGATTAGAGGGGCCAAGGAGCATTCTGATTACAACGGCATGGAGAATTGTGATGACAAGTGTCATCGAGCATTGTGATGACAGTGGTCATGAAGCATTGTGATGAATGTGGTCATGGATCATTGTGATGACAAGTGTCGTGGAGCATTGTGATGACAGGGGTCATAGAGCATTGTGATGACACGGTTATGGAATATTGTGATGACCAGAATTCTGTAGCACTGTGATGAAAAGGGAATGGAGCATTGTGATTACAGGGGTCATGGATCATTGTGATGACAATTGTTCTAGAACATTGTTAAGACAGGGATCATCGAGCATAGTGATTAAAGGGGCCATGGAGCATTGTGATGACAAGCGTCATGGGACATTGTGTTGGCAGTGGTCATGGAGCATTGTTAGAAAGGGAACATGGAGCAATTTGATTTCAGGGGCCATGAAAAATTGTGAATACATAGGCCATGGAGTATTCAGATGAATGTGGTCAAGGATCATTGTGACGAAAAGTGTACTGGAATATTGTGATGACACGGTTCATGGAGCATTGCGATGACAAGGGCCATGGCGAAATATGAAGACAGGTGTCATGGGGCATTGTGATGACAGTGGTCATTTGGAATTGTGAAGAAAGATATCATGGAGCACTGGGATGACAGGGGCCATGGAGCATTGTGATGACAGGGGTCATGGGGCATTGTGATGACACGGCCATGGAACATTATGATGAAAAGAATTCTGGAGCATTGTGATAAATAGGGCATGGACCATTGTGATTAGAGGGGCCAAGGAGCATTCTGATGACAACGGCATGGAGAATTGTGATGACAAGTGTCATCGAGCATTGTGATGACAGTGGTCATGAAGCATTGTGATGAATGTGGTCATGGATCATTGTGATGACAAGTGTCGTGGAGCATTGTGATGACAGGGGTCATAGAGCATTGTGATGACACGGTTATGGAATATTGTGATGACCGGAATTCTGTAGCACTGTGATGAAAAAGGAATGGAGCATTATGATTACAGGGGTCATAGAGCATTGTGATGACACTTGTTCTAGAACATTCTGATGACAAGGATCATGGAGCATAGTGATGAAAGGGGCCATGGAGCATTGTGATGACAGGCGTCATGGGACAATGTGTTGACAGTGGTCATGGAGCATTGTTAGGAAGGGAACATGGAGCAATTTTATTTCAGGGGCCATGAAAAATTGTGAATACATAGGCCATGGAGTATTCAGATCAATGTGGTCATGGATCATTGTGATGACAAGTGTCGTGGAGCATTGTGATGACAGGGGTCATAGAGCATTGTGATGACACGGTTATGGAATATTGTGATGACCAGAATTCTGTAGCACTGTGATGAAAAGGGAATGGAGCATTGTGATTACAGGGGTCATGGATCATTGTGATGACAATTGTTCTAGAACATTGTGAAGACAGGGATCATCGAGCATAGTGATGAAAGGGGCCATGGAGCATTGTGATGACAGGCGTCATGGGACATTGTGTTGGCAGTGGTCATGGAGCATTGTTAGAAAGGGAACATGGAGCAATTTGATTTCAGGGGCCATGAACAATTGTGAATACATAGGCCATGGAGTATTCAGATGAATGTGGTCAAGGATCATTGTGACGAAAAGTGTATTGGAATATTGTGGTGACACGGTTCATGGAGCATTGCGATGACAAGGGCCATGGCGAAATATGAAGACAGGTGTCATGGGGCATTGTGATGACAGTGGTCATTTGGAATTGTGAAGAAAGATATCATGGAGCACTGGGATGACAGGGGCCATAGAGCATTGTGATGACAGGGATCATGGGGCATTGTGATGACTCGGCCATGGAACATTATGATGACAAAAATTCTGGAGCATTGTGATAAATAGGGCATGGACCATTGTGATTAGAGGGGCCAAGGAGCATTCTGATGACAACGGCATGGAGCATTGTGATGACAAGTGTCATCGAGCATTGTGATGACAGTTGTCATGAAGCATTGTGATGAATGTGGTCATGGATCATTGTGATGACAAGTGTCGTGGAGCATTGTGATGACAGGGGTCATAGAGCATTGTGATGACACGGTTATGGAATATTGTGATGACCGGAATTCTGTAGCACTGTGATGAAAAGGGAATGGAGCATTATGATTACAGGGGTCATGGAGCATTGTGATGACAATTGTGCTAGAACATTCTGATGACAAGGATCATGGAGCATAGTGATGAAAGGGGCCATGGAGCATTGTGATGACAGGCGTCATGGGACAATGTGTTGACAGTGGTCATGGAGCATTGTTAGAAAGGGAACATGGAGCAATTTGATTTCAGGGGCCATGAAAAATTGTGAATACATAGGCCATGGAGTATTCAGATGAATGTGGTCAAGGATCATTGTGACGACAAGTGTCCTGGAATATTGTGATGACACGGTTCATGGAGCATTGAGATGAAAAGGGCCATGGCGAAATGTGAAGAAAGGTGTCATGGGGCATTGTGATGACAGTGGTCATCTAGAATTGTGAAGAAAGATATCATGGAGCACTGGGATGACAGGGGCCATGGAGCATTGTGATGACAGGGATCATGGGGCATTGTGATGACACGGCCATGGAACATTATGATGACAATAATTCTGAAGCATTGTGATAAAAAGAGCATGGACCATTGTGATTATAGGGGCCAAGGAGCATTCTGATGACAACGGCATGGAGCATTGTGATGACAAGGGTCATCGAGCATTGTGATGACAGGGGTCATAGAGCATTGTGATGACACGGTTATGGAATATTGTGATGACCAGAATTCTGTAGCACTGTGATGAAAAGGGAATGGAGCATTGTGATTACAGGGGTCATGGATCATTGTGATGACAATTGTTTAGAACATTGTGAAGACAGTGATCATGGAGCATAGTGATGAAAGGGGCCATGGAGCGTTGTGATGACAGGCTTATGGGACATTTTGTTGCTAGTGGTCGTGGAGCATTGTTAGAAAGGGAACATGGAGCAATTTAATTGCAGGGGCCATGAAAAATTGTGAATACATAGGCCATGGAGTATTCAGATGAATGTGCTCAAGGATCATTGTGACGAAATGTGTCCTGGAATATTGTGATGACACGGTTCATGGAGCATTGCGATGACAAGGGCCATGGCGAAATGTGAAGACAGGTGTAATGGGGCATTGTGATGACAGTGGTCATCTAAAATTGTGAAGAAAGATATCATGGAGCACTGGGATGACAGGGGCCATGGAGCATTGTGATGAATGTGGTCATGGATCATTGTGATGACAAGTGTCGTGGAGCATTGTGATGACATGGGTCATAGAGCATTGTGATGACACGGTTATGGAATATTGTGATGACCAGAATTCTGTAGCACTGTGATGAATAGGGAATGGAGCATTGTGATTACAGGGGTCATGGAGCATTGTGATGACAATTGTTCTAGAACATTGTGAAGACAGGGATCATGGAGCATAGTGATGAAAGGGGCCATGGAGCATTGTGATGACAGGCGTCATGGGACATTGTGTTGGCAGTGGTCATGGAACATTGTTAGAAAGGGAACATGGAGCAATTTGATTTCAGGGGCCATGAAAAATTGTGAATACATAGGCTATGGAGTATTCAGATGAATGTGGTCAAGGATCATTGTGACGACAAGTGTCCTGGAATATTGTGATGACATGGTTCATGGAGCATTGCGATGACAAGGGCCATGGTGAAATATGAAGACAGGTGTCATGGGGCTTTGTGATGACAGTGGTCATCTGGAATTGTGAAGAAAGATATCATGGAGCAGTGGGATGACACGGGCCATGTAGCATTGTGATGACAGGGGTCATGGGGCATTGTGATGACAAGAATTCTGGAGCATTGTGATAAAAAGGGCATGGACCATTGTGATTCGAGGGACCAAGGAGCATTCTGATGACAACGGCATGGAGCATTGTGATGACAAGGGTCATCGAGCATTGTGATGACAGTGGTCATGAAGCATTGTGATGAATGTGGTCATGGATCATTGTGATGACAAATGTCATGGAGCATTGTGATGACAGGGGTCATAGAGCATTGTGATGACACGGTTATGGAATATTGTGATGAGCAGATTTCTGTAGCACTGTGATGAATAGGGAATGGAGCATTGTGATTACAGGGGTCATGGAGCATTGTGATGACAATTGTTCCAGAACATTGTGAAGACAGGGATCATGGAGCCTAGTGATGAAAGGGCCATGGAGCATTGTGATGACAGGCGTCATGGGACAATGTTTTGACAGTGGTCATGGAGCATTGTTAGAAAGGGAACATGGAGCAATTTGATTTCAGGGGCCATGAAAAATTGTGAATACATAGGCCATGGAGTATTCAGATGAATGTGGTCACGAATCACTGTGATGACAAGTGTCGTGGAGCATTGTGATGATAGGGGTCATAGAGCATTGTGATGACACGGTTATGGAATATTGTGATGACCAGAATTCTGTAGCACTGTGATGAAAAGGGAATGGAGCATTGTGATTACAGGGGTCATGGAGCATTGTGATGACAAATGTTCTAGAATATTGTGAAGACAGGGATCATGAAGCATAGTGATGAAAGGGGCCATGGAGCATTGTGATGACAGGCGTCATGGCACATTGTGTTGACAGTGGTCATGGAGCATTGTTAGAAAGGGAACATGGAGCAATTTGATTTCAGGGGCCATGAAAAATTGTGAATACATAGGCCATGGAGTATTCAGATGAATGTGGTCAAGGATCATTGGGACGAAATGTGTCCTGGAATATTGTGATGACACGGTTCATGGAGCATTGCGATGACAAGGGCCATCGTGAAATGTGAAGACAGGTGTCATGGGGCACTGTGATGACAGTGGTCATCTAGAATTGTGAAGAAATATATCATGGTGCACTGGGATGACAGGGGCCATGGAGCATTGTGATGACAGTGGTCATGGGGCATTGTGATGACACGGCCATGGAACATTATGATGACAAGAATTCTGGAGCATTGTGATAAAAAGGGCATGGACCATTGTGATTAGAGGGGCCAAGGAGCATTCTGATGACAACGGCATGGAGCATTGTGATGACAAGGGTTATCGAGCATTGTGATGACAGTGGTCATGAAGCATTGTGATGAATGTGGTCATGGATCATTGTGATGACAAGTGTCGTGGAGCATTGTGATGACAGGGGTCATAGAGCATTGTGATGACACTGTTAGGAATTTTGTGATGACCAGGATTCTGTAGCACTGTGATGAAAAGGGAATGGAGCATTGTGATTACAGGGGTCATGGAGCATTGTGATGACAATTGTTCTAGAACATTGTGAAGACAGGGATCATGTAGCATAGTGATGAAAGGGCCATGGAGCATTGTGATGACAGGCGTCATGGGACAATGTGTTGACAGTGGTCATGGAGCATTGTTAGAAAGGTAACATGGAGCAATTTGATTTCAGGGGCCATGAAAAATTGTGAATACATAGGCCATGGAGTATTCAGATGAATGTGGTCATGGATCATTATGATGACAAGTGTCGTGGAGCATTGTGATGACGGGGGTCATAGAGCATTGTGATGACACGGTTATGGAATATTGTGATGACCAGAATTCTGCAGCACTGTGATGAAAAGGGAATGAAGCATTGTGATTACAGGGGTCATGGAGCATTGTGATGAAAATTGTTCTAGAACATTGTGATGACAGGGATCATGGAGCATAGTGATGAAAGGGGCCATGGAGCTTTGTGATGATAGGCGTCATGGGACATTGTGTTGACAGTGGTCATGGAGCAATGTTAGAAAGGGAACATGGAGCAATTTGATTTCAGGGGCCATGAAAAATTGTGAATACATAGGCCATGGAGTATTCAGATGAATGTGGTCAAGGATCATTGTGACGACAAGTGTCTGGAATATTGTGATGACACGGTTCATGGAGAATTGCGATGACAAGGGCCATGGCGAAATGTGAAGACAGGTGTCATGGGGCATTGTGATGACAGTGGTCATCTAGAATTGTGAAGAAAGATATCATGGAGCACTGGGATGACAGGGGCCATGGAGCATTGTGATGACAAGGGTCATGGGGCATTGTGATGACACGGCCATGGAACATTATGATGACAAAAAGTTTGGAGCATTGTGATAAAAAGGGCATGGACCATTGTGATTAGAGGGGCCAAGGAGCATTCTGATGACAACGGCATGGGGCATTGTGATGAAAAGGGTCATCGAGCATTGTGATGACAGTGGTCATGAAGCATTGTGATGAATGTGGTCATGGATCATTGTGATGACAAGTGTCATGGAGCATTGTGATGACAAGGGTCATAGAGCATTGTGATGACACGGTTATGGAATTTTGTGATGACCAGAATTCTGTAGCACTGTTATGAAAAGGGAATGGAGCATTGTGATTACAGGGGTCATTGAGCATTGTGATGACAATTGTTCTAGAACATTGTGAAGACAGGGATCATGTAGCATAGTGATGAAAGGGCCATGGAGCATTGTGATGACAGGCGTAATGGGACAATGTGTTGACAGTGGTCATGGAGCATTGTTAGAAAGGTAACATGGAGCAATTTGATTTCAGGGGCCATGAAAAATTGTGAATACATACGCCATGGAGTATTCAGATGAATGTGGTCATGGATCATTGTGATGACAAGTGTCGTGGAGCATTGTGATGACAGGGGTCATAGAGCATTGTGATGACACGGTTATGGAATATTGTGATGACCAGAATTCTGTAGCACTGTGATGAAAAGGGAATGGAGCATTGTGATTACAGGGGTCATGGATCATTGTGATGACAATTGTTCTAGAACATTGTGAAGACAGGTATCATCGAGCATAGTGATGAAAGCGGCCATGGAGCATTGTGATGACAGGCGTCATGAGACATTGTGTTGGCAGTGGTCAAGGAGCATTGTTAGAAAGGGAACATGGAGCAATTTGATTTCAGGGGCCATGAAAAATTGTGAATACATAGGCCATGGAGTATTCAGATGAATGTGGTCAAGGATCATTGTGACGAAAAGTGTACTGGAATATTGTGATGACACGGTTCATGGAGCATTGCGATGACAAGGGCCATGGCGAAATATGAAGACATGTGTCATGGGGCATTGTGATGACAGTGGTCATTTGGAATTGTGAAGAAAGATATCATGGAGCACTGGGATGACAGGGGCCATGGAGCATTGTGATGACAGGGGTCATGGGGCATTGTGATGACACGGCCATGGAACATTATGATGACAAGAATTCTGGAGCATTGTGATAAATAGGGCATAGACCATTGTGATTAGAGGGGCCAAGGAGCATTCTGATGACAACGGCATGGAGCATTGTGATGACAAGTGTCATCGAGCATTGTGATGACAGTTGTCATGAAGCATTGTGATGAATGTGGTCATGGATCATTGTGATGACAAGTGTCGTGGAGCATTGTGATGACAGGGGTCATAGAGCGTTGTGATGACACGGTTATGGAATATTGTGATGACCGGAATTCTGTAGCACTGTGATTAAAAGGGAATGGAGCATTATGATTACAGGGGTCATGGAGCATTGTGATGACAATTGTTCTAGAACATTCTGATGACAAGGATCATGGAGCATAGCGATGAATCGGGCCATGGAGCATTGTGATGACAGGCGTTATGGGACAATGTGTTGACAGTGGTCATGGAGCATTGTTAGAAAGGGAACATGGAGCAATTTGATTTTAGGGGCGATGAAAAATTGTGAATACATAGGCCATGGAGTATTCAGATCAATGTGGTCATGGATCATTGTGATGACAAGTGTCGTGGAGCATTGTGATGACAGCTGTCATAGAGCATTGTGATGACATGGTTATGGAATATTGTGATGACCAGAATTCTTTAGCACTGTGATGAAAAGCGAATGGAGCATTGTGATTACAGGGGTCAAGAAGCATTGTGATAACAATTGTTCTAGAACATTGTGATGACAGGGATCATGGAGCATAGTGATGAAAGGGGCCATGGAGCATTGTGATGACAGGCGTCATGGGACATTGTGTTGGCAGTGGTCATGGAACATTGTTAGAAAGGGAACATGGAGCAATTTGATTTCAGGGGCCATGAAAAATTGTGAATACATAGGCTATGGAGTATTCAGATGAATGTGGTCAAGGATCATTGTGACGACAAGTGTCCTGGAATATTGTGATGACATGGTTCATGGAGCATTGCGATGACAAGGGCCATGGTGAAATATGAAGACAGGTGTCATGGGGCTTTGTGATGACAGTGGTCATCTGGAATTGTGAAGAAAGATATCATGGAGCAGTGGGATGACACGGGCCATGTAGCATTGTGATGACAGGGGTCATGGGGCATTGTGATGACAAGAATTCTGGAGCATTGTGATAAAAAGGGCATGGACCATTGTGATTCGAGGGACCAAGGAGCATTCTGATGACAACGGCATGAAGCATTGTGATGACAAGGGTCATCGAGCATTGTGATGACAGTGGTCATGAAGCATTGTGATGAATGTGGTCATGGATCATTGTGATGACAAATGTCATGGAGCATTGTGATGACAGGGGTCATAGAGCATTGTGATGACACGGTTATGGAATATTGTGATGAGCAGATTTCTGTAGCACTGTGATGAATAGGGAATGGAGCATTGTGATTACAGGGGTCATGGAGCATTGTGATGACAATTGTTCCAGAACATTGTGAAGACAGGGATCATGGAACCTAGTGATGAAAGGGCCATGGAGCATTGTGATGACAGGCGTCATGGGACAATGTTTTGACAGTGGTCATGGAGCATTGTTAGAAAGGGAACATGGAGCAATTTGATTTCAGGGGCCATGAAAAATTGTGAATACATAGGCCATGGAGTATTCAGATGAATGTGGTCACGAATCACTGTGATGACAAGTGTCGTGGAGCATTGTGATGATAGGGGTCATAGAGCATTGTGATGACACGGTTATGGAATATTGTGATGACCAGAATTCTGTAGCACTGTGATGAAAAGGGAATGGAGCATTGTGATTACAGGGGTCATGGAGCATTGTGATGACAAATGTTCTAGAATATTGTGAAGACAGGGATCATGAAGCATAGTGATGAAAGGGGCCATGGAGCATTGTGATGACAGGCGTCATGGCACATTGTGTTGACAGTGGTCATGGAGCATTGTTAGAAAGGGAACATGGAGCAATTTGATTTCAGGGGCCATGAAAAATTGTGAATACATAGGCCATGGAGTATTCAGATGAATGTGGTCAAGGATCATTGGGACGAAATGTGTCCTGGAATATTGTGATGACACGGTTCATGGAGCATTGCGATGACAAGGGCCATCGTGAAATGTGAAGACAGGTGTCATGGGGCACTGTGATGACAGTGGTCATCTAGAATTGTGAAGAAATATATCATGGTGCACTGGGATGACAGGGGCCATGGAGCATTGTGATGACAGTGGTCATGGGGCATTGTGATGACACGGCCATGGAACATTATGATGACAAGAATTCTGGAGCATTGTGATAAAAAGGGCATGGACCATTGTGATTAGAGGGGCCAAGGAGCATTCTGATGACAACGGCATGGAGCATTGTGATGACAAGGGATATCGAGCATTGTGATGACAGTGGTCATGAAGCATTGTGATGAATGTGGTCATGGATCATTGTGATGACAAGTGTCGTGGAGCATTGTGATGACAGGGGTCATAGAGCATTGTGATGACACTGTTAGGAATTTTGTGATGACCAGGATTCTGTAGCACTGTGATGAAAAGGGAATGGAGCATTGTGATTACAGGGGTCATGGAGCATTGTGATGACAATTGTTCTAGAACATTGTGAAGACAGGGATCATGTAGCATAGTGATGAAAGGGCCATGGAGCATTGTGATGACAGGCGTCATGGGACAATGTGTTGACAGTGGTCATGGAGCATTGTTAGAAAGGTAACATGGAGCAATTTGATTTCAGGGGCCATGAAAAATTGTGAATACATAGGCCATGGAGTATTCAGATGAATGTGGTCATGGATCATTATGATGACAAGTGTCGTGGAGCATTGTGATGACGGGGGTCATAGAGCATTGTGATGACACGGTTATGGAATATTGTGATGACCAGAATTCTGCAGCACTGTGATGAAAAGGGAATGAAGCATTGTGATTACAGGGGTCATGGAGCATTGTGATGACAATTGTTCTAGAACATTGTGATGACAGGGATCATGGAGCATAGTGATGAAAGGGGCCATGGAGCTTTGTGATGATAGGCGTCATGGGACATTGTGTTGACAGTGGTCATGGAGCAATGTTAGAAAGGGAACATGGAGCAATTTGATTTCAGGGGCCATGAAAAATTGTGAATACATAGGCCATGGAGTATTCAGATGAATGTGGTCAAGGATCATTGTGACGACAAGTGTCTGGAATATTGTGATGACACGGTTCATGGAGAATTGCGATGACAAGGGCCATGGCGAAATGTGAAGACAGGTGTCATGGGGCATTGTGATGACAGTGGTCATCTAGAATTGTGAAGAAAGATATCATGGAGCACTGGGATGACAGGGGCCATGGAGCATTGTGATGACAAGGGTCATGGGGCATTGTGATGACACGGCCATGGAACATTATGATGACAAAAAGTTTGGAGCATTGTGATAAAAAGGGCATGGACCATTGTGATTAGAGGGGCCAAGGAGCATTCTGATGACAACGGCATGGGGCATTGTGATGAAAAGGGTCATCGAGCATTGTGATGACAGTGGTCATGAAGCATTGTGATGAATGTGGTCATGGATCATTGTGATGACAAGTGTCGTGGAGCATTGTGATGACAGGGGTCATAGAGCATTGTGATGACACGGTTATGGAATATTGTGATGACCAGAATTCTGTAGCACTGTGATGAAAAGGGAATGGAGCATTGTGATTACAGGGGTCATGGATCATTGTGATGACAATTGTTCTAGAACATTGTGAAGACAGGTATCATCGAGCATAGTGATGAAAGCGGCCATGGAGCATTGTGATGACAGGCGTCATGAGACATTGTGTTGGCAGTGGTCAAGGAGCATTGTTAGAAAGGGAACATGGAGCAATTTGATTTCAGGGGCCATGAAAAATTGTGAATACATAGGCCATGGAGTATTCAGATGAATGTGGTCAAGGATCATTGTGACGAAAAATGTACTGGAATATTGTGATGACACGGTTCATGGAGCATTGCGATGACAAGGGCCATGGCGAAATATGAAGACATGTGTCATGGGGCATTGTGATGACAGTGGTCATTTGGAATTGTGAAGAAAGATATCATGGAGCACTGGGATGACAGGGGCCATGGAGCATTGTGATGACAGGGGTCATGGGGCATTGTGATGACACGGCCATGGAACATTATGATGACAAGAATTCTGGAGCATTGTGATAAATAGGGCATACACCATTGTGATTAGAGGGGCCAAGGAGCATTCTGATGACAACGGCATGGAGCATTGTGATGACAAGTGTCATCGAGCATTGTGATGACAGTTGTCATGAAGCATTGTGATGAATGTGGTCATGGATCATTGTGATGACAAGTGTCGTGGAGCATTGTGATGACAGGGGTCATAGAGCGTTGTGATGACACGGTTATGGAATATTGTGATGACCGGAATTCTGTAGCACTGTGATTAAAAGGGAATGGAGCATTATGATTACAGGGGTCATGGAGCATTGTGATGACAATTGTTCTAGAACATTCTGATGACAAGGATCATGGAGCATAGCGATGAATCGGGCCATGGAGCATTGTGATGACAGGCGTTATGGGACAATGTGTTGACAGTGGTCATGGAGCATTGTTAGAAAGGGAACATGGAGCAATTTGATTTTAGGGGCGATGAAAAATTGTGAATACATAGGCCATGGAGTATTCAGATCAATGTGGTCATGGATCATTGTGATGACAAGTGTCGTGGAGCATTGTGATGACAGCTGTCATAGAGCATTGTGATGACATGGTTATGGAATATTGTGATGACCAGAATTCTTTAGCACTGTGATGAAAAGCGAATGGAGCATTGTGATTACAGGGGTCAAGAAGCATTGTGATAACAATTGTTCTAGAACATTGTGATGACAGGGATCATGGAGCATAGTGATGAAAGGGGCCATGGAGCATTGTGATGACAGGCGTCATGGGACAATGTGTTGACAGTGGTCATGGAGCATTGTTAGAAAGGGAACATGGAGCAATTTGATTTCAGGGGCCATGAAAAATTGTGAATACATAGGCCATGGAGTATTCAGATGAATGTGGTCAAGGATCATTGTGACGACAAGTGTCCTGGAATATTGTGATGACACGGTTCATGAAGCATTGCGATGACAACGGCCATGGCGAAATGTGAAGACAGGTGTCATGGGGCTTTGTGATGACAGTGGTCATCTAGAATTGTGAAGAAAGATATCATGGAGCAGTGGGATGACAGGGGCCATGGAGCATTGTGATGACAGGGGTCATGGGGCATTGGGATGACACGGCCATGGAACATTAAGATGACAAGAATTCTGGAGCATTGTGATAAATAGGGCATGGACCATTGTGATTAGAGGGGCCAAGGAGCATTCTGTTGACAACGGCATGGAGCATTGTGATGACAAGGGTCATCGAGCATTGTGATGACAGTGGTCATGTAGCATTGTGATGAATGTGGTCATGGATCATTGTGATGACAAGTGTCGTGTAGCATTGTGATGACAGGGGTCATAGAGCATTGTGATGACACGGTTATGGAATAGTGTGATGACCAGAATTCTGTAGCACTGTGATGAAAATGGAATAGAGCATTGTGATTACAGGGGTCATGGAGCATTGTAATGACAATTGTTCTAGAACATTGTGATGACAGGGATCATGGAGCATAGTGATGAAAGGGGCCATGGAGCATTGTGATGACAGGCGTCATGGGACATTGTGTTGACAGTGGTCATGGAGCATTGTTAGAAAGGGAACATGGAGCAATTTGATTTCAGGGGCCATGAAAAATTGTGAATACATAGGCCATGGAGTATTCAGATGAATGTGGTCAAGGATCATTGTGACGAAAATTGTCCTGGAATATTGTGATGACACGGTTCATGGAACATTGCGATGAAAAGGGCCATGGCGAAATGTGAAGAAAGGTGTCATGGGGCATTGTGATGACAGTGCTCATCTAGAATTGTGAAGAAAGATATCATGGAGCACTGGGATGACAGGGGCCATGAAGCATTGTGATGACAGGGGTCATGGGGCATTGTGATGACACGGCCATGGAACATTATGATGAAAAGATTTCGGGAGCATTGTGATAAAAAGAGCATGGACCATTGTTATTAGAGGGGCCAAGGAGCATTCTGATGACAACGGCATGGAGCATTGTGATGACAAGGGTCATCGAGCATTGTGCTGACAGTGGTCATGAAGCATTGTGATGAATGTGGTCATGGATCATTGTGATGACATGTGTCGGGGAGCATTGTGATGACAGGGGTCATAGAGCATTGTGATGACACGGTTATGGAATATTGTGATGACCAGAATTCTGTAGCACTGTGATGAAAGCGGAATGGAGCATTGTGTTTACAGGGGTCATGGAACATTGTGATGACAATTGTTCTAGAACATTGTGAAGACAGGGATCATGGAGCATAGTGATGAAAGGGCCATGGAGCATAGTGATGACAGGCGTCATGGGACAATCTGTTGACAGTGGTCATGGAGCAGTGTTAGAAAGGGAACATGGAGCAATTTGATTTCAGGGGCCATGAAAATTTGTGAATACATAGGCCATGGAGTATTCAGATGAATGTGGTCAAGGATCATTGTGACGACAAGTGTCCTAGAATATTGTGATGACACGGTTCATGGAGCATTGTGATGACAAGGGCCATGGCGAAATGTGAAGACAGGTGTCATGGGGCATTGTGATGACAGTGGTCATCTAGAATTGTGAAGATAGATATCATGGAGCACTGGGATGACAGGGGCCATGGAGCATTGTGATGACAGGGGTCATGGGGCATTGTGATGACACGGCACTGGAACATTATGATGACAAAAATTCTGGAGCATTGTGATAAAAAGGGCATGGACAATTGTGATTAGAGGGGCGAAGGAGCATTCTGATGACAACGGCATGGAGCATTGTGATGACAAGGGTCATCGAGCATTGTGATGACAGTGGTCATGAAGCATTGTGATGAATGGGGTCATGGATCATTGTGATGACAAGTGTCGTGGAGCATTGTGATGACAGGGGTCATAGAGCATTGTGATGACACGGTTATGGAATATTGTGATGACCAGAATTCTGTAGCACTGTGATGAAAAGGGAATGGAGCATTGTGATTACAGGGGTCATGGATCATTGTGATGACAATTGTTCTAGAACATTGTTAAGACAGGGATCATCGAGCATAGTGATTAAAGGGGCCATGGAGCATTGTGATGACAAGCGTCATGGGACATTTTGTTGGCAGTGGTCATGGAGCATTGTTAGAAAGGGAACATGGAGCAATTTGATTACAGGGGTCATGAAAATTTGTGAATACATAGGCCATGGAATATTCAGATGAATGTGGTCAAGGATCATTGTGACGAAAAGTGTACTGGAATATTGTGATGGCACGGTTCATGGAGCATTGCGATGACAAGGGCCATGGCGAAATATGAAGACAGGTGTCATGGGGCATTGTGATGACAGTGGTCATTTGGAATTGTGAAGAAAGATATCATGGAGCACTGGGATGACAGGGGCCATGGAGCATTGTGATGACAGGGGTCATGGGGCATTGTGATGACACGGCCATGGAACATTATGATGAAAAGAATTCTGGAGCATTGTGATAAATAGGGCATGGACCATTGTGATTAGAGGGGCCAAGGAGCATTCTGATGACAACGGCATGGAGAATTGTGATGACAAGTGTCATCGAGCATTGTGATGACAGTGGTCATGAAGCATTGTGATGAATGTGGTCATGGATCATTGTGATGACAAGTGTCGTGGAGCATTGTGATGACAGGGGTCATAGAGCATTGTGATGACACGGTTATGGAATATTGTGAACACCGGAATTCTGTAGCACTGTGATGAAAAAGGAATGGAGCATTATGATTACAGGGGTCATAGAGCATTGTGATGACAATTGTTCTAGAACATTCTGATGACAAGGATCATGGAGCATAGTGATGAAAGGGGCCATGGAGCATTGTGATGACAGGCGTCATGGGACAATGTGTTGACAGTGGTCATGGAGCATTGTTAGGAAGGGAACATGGAGCAATTTTATTTCAGGGGCCATGAAAAATTGTGAATACATAGGCCATGGAGTATTCAGATCAATGTGGTCATGGATCATTGTGATGACAATTGTCGTGGAGCATTGTGATGACAGGGGTCATAGAGCATTGTGATGACACGGTTATGGAATATTGTGATGACCAGAATTCTGTAGCACTGTGATGAAAAGGGAATGGAGCATTGTGATTACAGGGGTCATGGATCATTGTGATGACAATTGTTCTAGAACATTGTGAAGACAGGGATCATCGAGCATAGTGATGAAAGGGGCCATGGAGCATTGTGATGACAGGCGTCATGGGACATTGTGTTGGCAGTGGTCATGGAGCATTGTTAGAAAGGGAACATGGAGCAATTTGATTTCAGGGGCCATGAACAATTGTGAATACATAGGCCATGGAGTATTCAGATGAATATGGTCAAGGATCATTGTGACGAAAAGTGTATTGGAATATTGTGATGACACGGTTCATGGAGCATTGCGATGACAAGGGCCATGGCGAAATATGAAGACAGGTGTCATGGGGCATTGTGATGACAGTGGTCATTTGGAATTGTGAAGAAAGGTATCATGGAGCACTGGGATGACAGGGGCCATAGAGCATTGTGATGACAGGGATCATGGGGCATTGTGATGACTCGGCCATGGAACATTATGATGACAAAAATTCTGGAGCATTGTGATAAATAGGGCATGGACCATTGTGATTAGAGGGGCCAAGGAGCATTCTGATGACAACGGCATGGAGCATTGTGATGACAAGTGTCATCGAGCATTGTGATGACAGTTGTCATGAAGCATTGTGATGAATGTGGTCATGGATCATTGTGATGACAAGTGTCGTGGAGCATTGTGATGACAGGGGTCATAGAGCATTGTGATGACACGGTTATGGAATATTGTGATGACCGGAATTCTGTAGCACTGTGATGAAAAGGGAATGGAGCATTATGATTACAGGGGTCATGGAGCATTGTGATGACAATTGTGCTAGAACATTCTGATGACAAGGATCATGGAGCATAGTGATGAAAGGGGCCATGGAGCATTGTGATGACAGGCGTCATGGGACAATGTGTTGACAGTGGTCATGGAGCATTGTTAGAAAGGGAACATGGAGCAATTTGATTTCAGGGGCCATGAAAAATTGTGAATACATAGGCCATGGAGTATTCAGATGAATGTGGTCAAGGATCATTGTGACGACAAGTGTCCTGGAATATTGTGATGACACGGTTCATGGAGCATTGAGATGAAAAGGGCCATGGCGAAATGTGAAGAAAGGTGTCATGGGGCATTGTGATGACAGTGGTCATCTAGAATTTTGAAGAAAGATATCATGGAGCACTGGGATGACAGGGGCCATGGAGCATTGTGATGACAGGGATCATGGGGCATTGTGATGACACGGCCATGGAACATTATGATGACAATAATTCTGAAGCATTGTGATAAAAAGAGCATGGACCATTGTGATTATAGGGGCCAAGGAGCATTCTGATGACAACGGCATGGAGCATTGTGATGACAAGGGTCATCGAGCATTGTGATGACAGAGGTCATAGAGCATTGTGATGACACGGTTATGGATTATTGTGATGACCAGAATTCTGTAGCACTGTGATGAAAAGGGAATGGAGCATTGTGATTACAGGGGTCATGGAGCATTGTGATGACAATTGTTTAGAACATTGTGAAGACAGTGATCATGGAGCATAGTGATGAAAGGGGCCATGGAGCGTTGTGATGACAGGCTTATGGGACATTTTGTTGC
Source organism: Eschrichtius robustus (assembly GCF_028021215.1). Lineage (NCBI taxonomy): Eukaryota > Metazoa > Chordata > Mammalia > Artiodactyla > Eschrichtiidae > Eschrichtius > Eschrichtius robustus. The sequence goes on along the minus strand of NW_027175249.1, from coordinate 2,513,453 downwards.
TAGTGGTCGTGGAGCATTGTTAGAAAGGGAAAATGGAGCAATTTAATTGCAGGGGCCATGAAAAATTGTGAATACATAGGCCATGGAGTATTCAGATGAATGTGCTCAAGGATCATTGTGACGAAATGTGTCCTGGAATATTGTGATGACACGGTTCATGGAGCATTGCGATGACAAGGGCCATGGCGAAATGTGAAGACAGGTGTCATGGGGCATTGTGATGACAGTGGTCATCTAAAATTGTGAAGAAAGATATCATGGAGCACTGGGATGACAGGGGCCATGGAGCATTGTGATGAATGTGGTCATGGATCATTGTGATGACAAATGTCATGGAGCATTGTGATGACAGGGGTCATGGGGCATTGTGATGACAAGAATTCTGGAGCATTGTGATAAAAAGGGCATGGACCATTGTGATTCGAGGGACCAAGGAGCATTCTGATGACAACGGCATGGAGCATTGTGATGACAAGGGTCATCGAGCATTGTGATGACAGTGGTCATGAAGCATTGTGATGAATGTGGTCATGGATCATTGTGATGACAAATGTCATGGAGCATTGTGATGACAGTGGTCATAGAGCATTGTGATGACACGGTTATGGAATATTGTGATGAGCAGATTTCTGTAGCACTGTGATGAATAGGGAATGGAGCATTGTGATTACAGGGGTCATGGAGCATTGTGATGACAATTGTTCCAGAACATTGTGAAGACAGGGATCATGGAGCCTAGTGATGAAAGGGCCATGGAGCATTGTGATGACAGGCGTCATGGGACAATGTTTTGACAGTGGTCATGGAGCATTGTTAGAAAGGGAACATGGAGCAATTTGATTTCAGGGGCCATGAAAAATTGTGAATACATAGGCCATGGAGTATTCAGATGAATGTGGTCACGAATCACTGTGATGACAAGTGTCGTGGAGCATTGTGATGATAGGGGTCATAGAGCATTGTGATGACACGGTTATGGAATATTGTGATGACCAGAATTCTGTAGCACTGTGATGAAAAGGGAATGGAGCATTGTGATTACAGGGGTCATGGAGCATTGTGATGACAAATGTTCTAGAATATTGTGAAGACAGGGATCATGAAGCATAGTGATGAAAGGGGCCATGGAGCATTGTGATGACAGGCGTCATGGCACATTGTGTTGACAGTGGTCATGGAGCATTGTTAGAAAGGGAACATGGAGCAATTTGATTTCAGGGGCCATGAAAAATTGTGAATACATAGGCCATGGAGTATTCAGATGAATGTGGTCAAGGATCATTGGGACGAAATGTGTCCTGGAATATTGTGATGACACGGTTCATGGAGCCTTGCGATGACAAGGGCCATCGTGAAATGTGAAGACAGGTGTCATGGGGCACTGTGATGACAGTGGTCATCTAGAATTGTGAAGAAATATATCATGGTGCACTGCGATGACAGGGGCCATGGAGCATTGTGATGACAGTGGTCATGGGGCATTGTGATGACACGGCCATGGAACATTATGATGACAAGAATTCTGGAGCATTGTGATAAAAAGGGCATGGACCATTGTGATTAGAGGGGCCAAGGAGCATTCTGATGACAACGGCATGGAGCATTGTGATGACAAGGGTTATCGAGCATTGTGATGACAGTGGTCATGAAGCATTGTGATGAATGTGGTCATGGATCATTGTGATGACAAGTGTCGTGGAGCATTGTGATGACAGGGGTCATAGAGCATTGTGATGACACTGTTAGGAATTTTGTGATGACCAGGATTCTGTAGCACTGTGATGAAAAGGGAATGGAGCATTGTGATTACAGGGGTCATGGAGCATTGTGATGACAATTGTTCTAGAACATTGTGAAGACAGGGATCATGTAGCATAGTGATGAAAGGGCCATGGAGCATTGTGATGACAGGCGTCATGGGACAATGTGTTGACAGTGGTCATGGAGCATTGTTAGAAAGGTAACATGGAGCAATTTGATTTCAGGGGCCATGAAAAATTGTGAATACATACGCCATGGAGTATTCAGATGAATGTGGTCATGGATCATTATGATGACAAGTGTCGTGGAGCATTGTGATGACAGGGGTCATAGAGCATTGTGATGACACGGTTATGGAATATTGTGATGACCAGAATTCTGCAGCACTGTGATGAAAAGGGAATGGAGCATTGTGATTACAGGGGTCATGGAGCATTGTGATGACAATTGTTCTAGAACATTGTGATGACAGGGATCATGGAGCATAGTGATGAAAGGGGCCATGGAGCATTGTGATGACAGGCGTCATGGGACATTGTGTTGACAGTGGTCATGGAGCATTGTTAGAAAGGGAACATGGAGCAATTTGATTTCAGGGGCCATGAAAAATTGTGAATGCATAGGCCATGGAGTATTCAGATGAATGTGGTCAAGGATCATTGTGATGAAAAGTGTCCTGGAATATTGTGATGACACGGTTCATGGAGCATTGCGATGACAAGGGCCATGGCGAAATGTAAAGACAGGTGTCATGGGGCATTGTGATGACAGTGGTCATCTAGAATTGTGAAGAAAGATATCATGGAGCAGTGGGATGACAGGGGCCATGGAGCATTGTGATGACAAGGGTAATGGGGCATTTTGATGACACGGCCATGGGACATTATGATGACAAGAAGTTTGCAGCATTGTGATAAAAAGGTCATGGACCATTGTGATTAGAGGGGCCAAGGAGCATTCTGATGACAACGGCATGGAGCATTGTGATGACAAGGGTCATCGAGCATTGTGATGACAGTGGTCATGAAGCATTGTGATGAATGTGGTCATGGATCATTGTGATGACATGTGTCTTGGAGCATTGTGATGACAGGGGTCATAGAGCATTGTGATGACACGGTTATGGAATTTTGTGATGACCAGAATTCTGTAGCACTGTTATGAAAAGGGAATGGAGCATTGTGATTACAGGGGTCATGGAGCATTGTGATGACAATTGTTCTAGAACATTGTGAAGACAGGGATCATGTAGCATAGTGATGAAAGGGCCATGGAGCATTGTGATGACAGGCGTCATGGGACAATGTGTTGACAGTGGTCATGGAGCATTGTTAGAAAGGTAACATGGAGCAATTTGATTTCAGGGGCCATGAAAAATTGTGAATACATAGGCCATGGAGTATTCAGATGAATGTGGTCATGGATCATTATGATGACAAGTGTCGTGGAGCATTGTGATGACAGGGGTCATAGAGCATTGTGATGACACGGTTATGGAATATTGTGATGACCAGAATTCTGCAGCACTGTGATGAAAAGGGAATGGAGCATTGTGATTACAGGGGTCATGGAGCATTGTGATGACAATTGTTCTAGAACATTGTGATGACAGGGATCATGGAGCATAGTGATGAAAGGGGCCATGGAGCTTTGTGATGATAGGCGTCATGGGACATTGTGTTGACAGTGGTCATGGAGCAATGTTAGAAAGGGAACATGGAGCAATTTGATTTCAGGGGCCATGAAAAATTGTGAATACATAGGCCATGGAGTATTCAGATGAATGTGGTCAAGGATCATTGTGACGACAAGTGTCTGGAATATTGTGATGACACGGTTCATGGAGAATTGCGATGACAAGGGCCATGGCGAAATGTGAAGACAGGTGTCATGGGGCATTGTGATGACAGTGGTCATCTAGAAATGTGAAGAAAGATATCATGGAGCACTTGGATGACAGGGGCCATGGAGCATTGTGATGACAAGGGTCATGGGGCATTGTGATGACACGGCCATGGAACATTATGATGACAAAAAGTTTGGAGCATTGTGATAAAAAGGGCATGGACCATTGTGATTAGAGGGGCCAAGGAGCATTCTGATGACAACGGCATGGGGCATTGTGATGAAAAGGGTCATCGAGCATTGTGATGACAGTGGTCATGAAGCATTGTGATGAATGTGGTCATGGATCATTGTGATGACAAGTGTCGTGGAGCATTGTGATGACAAGGGTCATAGAGCATTGTGATGACACGGTTATGGAATTTTGTGATGACCAGAATTCTGTAGCACTGCTATGAAAAGGGAATGGAGCATTGTGATTACAGGGGTCATGGAGCATTGTGATGACAATTGTTCTAGAACATTGTGAAGACAGGGATCATGTAGCATAGTGATGAAAGGGCCATGGAGCATTGTGATGACAGGCGTAATGGGACAATGTGTTGACAGTGGTCATGGAGCATTGTTAGAAAGGTAAAATGGAGCAATTTGATTTCAGGGGCCATGAAAAATTGTGAATACATACGCCATGGAGTATTCAGATGAATGTGGTCATGGATCATTGTGATGACAAGTGTCGTGGAGCATTGTGATGACAGGGGTCATAGAGCATTGTGATGACACGGTTATGGAATATTGTGATGACCAGAATTCTGTAGCACTGTGATGAAAAGGGAATGGAGCATTGTGATTACAGGGGTCATGGATCATTGTGATGACAATTGTTCTAGAACATTGTGAAGACAAGTATCATCGAGCATAGTGATGAAAGCGGCCATGGAGCATTGTGATGACAGGCGTCATGAGACATTGTGTTGGCAGTGGTCATGAAGCATTGTGATGAATGTGGTCATGGATCATTGTGATGACAAGTGTCGTGGAGCATTGTGATGACAGGGGTCATAGAGCGTTGTGATGACACGGTTATGGAATATTGTGATGACCGGAATTCTGTAGCACTGTGATTAAAAGGGAATGGAGCATTATGATTACAGGGGTCATGGAGCATTGTGATGACAATTGTTCTAGAACATTCTGATGACAAGGATCATGGAGCATAGCGATGAAACGGGCCATGGAGCATTGTGATGACAGGCGTTATGGGACAATGTGTTGACAGTGGTCATGGAGCATCGTTAGAAAGGGAACATGGAGCAATTTGATTTTAGGGGCGATGAAAAATTGTGAATACATAGGCCATGGAGTATTCAGATCAATGTGGTCATGGATCATTGTGATGACAAGTGTCGTGGAGCATTGTGATGACAGCTGTCATAGAGCATTGTGATGACATGGTTATGGAATATTGTGATGACCAGAATTCTTTAGCACTGTGATGAAAAGCGAATGGAGCATTGTGATTACAGGGGTCAAGAAGCATTGTGATAACAATTGTTCTAGAACATTGTGATGACAGGGATCATGGAGCATAGTGATGAAAGGGGCCATGGAGCATTGTGATGACAGGCGTCATGGGACAATGTGTTGACAGTGGTCATGGAGCATTGTTAGAAAGGGAACATGGAGCAATTTGATTTCAGGGGCCATGAAAAATTGTGAATACATAGGCCATGGAGTATTCAGATGAATGTGGTCAAGGATCATTGTGACGACAAGTGTCCTGGAATATTGTGATGACACGGTTCATGAAGCATTGCGATGACAAGGGCCATGGCGAAATGTGAAGACAGGTGTCATGGGGCTTTGTGATGACAGTGGTCATCTAGAATTGTGAAGAAAGATATCATGGAGCAGTGGGATGACAGGGGCCATGGAGCATTGTGATGACAGGGGTCATGGGGCATTGTGATGACACGGCCATGGAACATTAAGATGACAAGAATTCTGGAGCATTGTGATAAATAGGGCATGGACCATTGTGATTAGAGGGGCCAAGGAGCATTCTGTTGACAACGGCATGGAGCATTGTGATGACAAGGGTCATCGAGCATTGTGATGACAGTGGTCATGTAGCATTGTGATGAATGTGGTCATGGATCATTGTGATGACAAGTGTCGTGTAGCATTGTGATGACAGGGGTCATAGAGCATTGTGATGACACGGTTATGGAATATTGTGATGACCAGAATTCTGTAGCACTGTGATGAAAAAGGAATAGAGCATTGTGATTACAGGGGTCATGGAGCATTGTAATGACAATTGTTCTAGAACATTGTGATGACAGGGATCATGGAGCATAGTGATGAAAGGGGCCATGGAGCATTGTGATGACAGGCGTCATGGGACATTGTGTTGACAGTGGTCATGGAGCATTGTTAGAAAGGGAACATGGAGCAATTTGATTTCAGGGGCCATGAAAAATTGTGAATACATAGGCCATGGAGTATTCAGATGAATGTGGTCAAGGATCATTGTGACGACAAGTGTCTGGAATATTGTGATGACACGGTTCATGGAGAATTGCGATGACAAGGGCCATGGCGAAATGTGAAGACAGGTGTCATGGGGCATTGTGATGACAGTGGTCATCTAGAAATGTGAAGAAAGATATCATGGAGCACTTGGATGACAGGGGCCATGGAGCATTGTGATGACAAGGGTCATGGGGCATTGTGATGACACGGCCATGGAACATTATGATGACAAAAAGTTTGGAGCATTGTGATAAAAAGGGCATGGACCATTGTGATTAGAGGGGCCAAGGAGCATTCTGATGACAACGGCATGGGGCATTGTGATGAAAAGGGTCATCGAGCATTGTGATGACAGTGGTCATGAAGCATTGTGATGAATGTGGTCATGGATCATTGTGATGACAAGTGTCGTGGAGCATTGTGATGACAAGGGTCATAGAGCATTGTGATGACACGGTTATGGAATTTTGTGATGACCAGAATTCTGTAGCACTGCTATGAAAAGGGAATGGAGCATTGTGATTACAGGGGTCATGGAGCATTGTGATGACAATTGTTCTAGAACATTGTGAAGACAGGGATCATGTAGCATAGTGATGAAAGGGCCATGGAGCATTGTGATGACAGGCGTAATGGGACAATGTGTTGACAGTGGTCATGGAGCATTGTTAGAAAGGTAAAATGGAGCAATTTGATTTCAGGGGCCATGAAAAATTGTGAATACATACGCCATGGAGTATTCAGATGAATGTGGTCATGGATCATTGTGATGACAAGTGTCGTGGAGCATTGTGATGACAGGGGTCATAGAGCATTGTGATGACACGGTTATGGAATATTGTGATGACCAGAATTCTGTAGCACTGTGATGAAAAGGGAATGGAGCATTGTGATTACAGGGGTCATGGATCATTGTGATGACAATTGTTCTAGAACATTGTGAAGACAGGTATCATCGAGCATAGTGATGAAAGCGGCCATGGAGCATTGTGATGACAGGCGTCATGAGACATTGTGTTGGCAGTGGTCATGAAGCATTGTGATGAATGTGGTCATGGATCATTGTGATGACAAGTGTCGTGGAGCATTGTGATGACAGGGGTCATAGAGCGTTGTGATGACACGGTTATGGAATATTGTGATGACCGGAATTCTGTAGCACTGTGATTAAAAGGGAATGGAGCATTATGATTACAGGGGTCATGGAGCATTGTGATGACAATTGTTCTAGAACATTCTGATGACAAGGATCATGGAGCATAGCGATGAAACGGGCCATGGAGCATTGTGATGACAGGCGTTATGGGACAATGTGTTGACAGTGGTCATGGAGCATCGTTAGAAAGGGAACATGGAGCAATTTGATTTTAGGGGCGATGAAAAATTGTGAATACATAGGCCATGGAGTATTCAGATCAATGTGGTCATGGATCATTGTGATGACAAGTGTCGTGGAGCATTGTGATGACAGCTGTCATAGAGCATTGTGATGACATGGTTATGGAATATTGTGATGACCAGAATTCTTTAGCACTGTGATGAAAAGCGAATGGAGCATTGTGATTACAGGGGTCAAGAAGCATTGTGATAACAATTGTTCTAGAACATTGTGATGACAGGGATCATGGAGCATAGTGATGAAAGGGGCCATGGAGCATTGTGATGACAGGCGTCATGGGACAATGTGTTGACAGTGGTCATGGAGCATTGTTAGAAAGGGAACATGGAGCAATTTGATTTCAGGGGCCATGAAAAATTGTGAATACATAGGCCATGGAGTATTCAGATGAATGTGGTCAAGGATCATTGTGACGACAAGTGTCCTGGAATATTGTGATGACACGGTTCATGAAGCATTGCGATGACAAGGGCCATGGCGAAATGTGAAGACAGGTGTCATGGGGCTTTGTGATGACAGTGGTCATCTAGAATTGTGAAGAAAGATATCATGGAGCAGTGGGATGACAGGGGCCATGGAGCATTGTGATGACAGGGGTCATGGGGCATTGTGATGACACGGCCATGGAACATTAAGATGACAAGAATTCTGGAGCATTGTGATAAATAGGGCATGGACCATTGTGATTAGAGGGGCCAAGGAGCATTCTGTTGACAACGGCATGGAGCATTGTGATGACAAGGGTCATCGAGCATTGTGATGACAGTGGTCATGTAGCATTGTGATGAATGTGGTCATGGATCATTGTGATGACAAGTGTCGTGTAGCATTGTGATGACAGGGGTCATAGAGCATTGTGATGACACGGTTATGGAATATTGTGATGACCAGAATTCTGTAGCACTGTGATGAAAAAGGAATAGAGCATTGTGATTACAGGGGTCATGGAGCATTGTAATGACAATTGTTCTAGAACATTGTGATGACAGGGATCATGGAGCATAGTGATGAAAGGGGCCATGGAGCATTGTGATGACAGGCGTCATGGGACATTGTGTTGACAGTGGTCATGGAGCATTGTTAGAAAGGGAACATGGAGCAATTTGATTTCAGGGGCCATGAAAAATTGTGAATACATAGGCCATGGAGTATTCAGATGAATGTGGTCAAGGATCATTGTGACGAAAATTGTCCTGGAATATTGTGATGACACGGTTCATGGAACATTGCGATGAAAAGGGCCATGGCGAAATGTGAAGAAAGGTGTCATGGGGCATTGTGATGACAGTGCTCATCTAGAATTGTGAAGAAAGATATCATGGAGCACTGGGATGACAGGGGCCATGAAGCATTGTGATGACAGGGGTCATGGGGCATTGTGATGACACGGCCATGGAACATTATGATGAAAAGATTTCGGGAGCATTGTGATAAAAAGAGCATGGACCATTGTTATTAGAGGGGCCAAGGAGCATTCTGATGACAACGGCATGGAGCATTGTGATGACAAGGGTCATCGAGCATTGTGCTGACAGTGGTCATGAAGCATTGTGATGAATGTGGTCATGGATCATTGTGATGACATGTGTCGGGGAGCATTGTGATGACAGGGGTCATAGAGCATTGTGATGACACGGTTATGGAATATTGTGATGACCAGAATTCTGTAGCACTGTGATGAAAGCGGAATGGAGCATTGTGTTTACAGGGGTCATGGAACATTGTGATGACAATTGTTCTAGAACATTGTGAAGACAGGGATCATGGAGCATAGTGATGAAAGGGCCATGGAGCATAGTGATGACAGGCGTCATGGGACAATCTGTTGACAGTGGTCATGGAGAAGTGTTAGAAAGGGAACATGGAGCAATTTGATTTCAGGGGCCATGAAAAATTGTGAATACATAGGCCATGGAGTATTCAGATGAATGTGGTCAAGGATCATTGTGACGACAAGTGTCCTAGAATATTGTGATGACACGGTTCATGGAGCATTGTGATGACAAGGGCCATGGCGAAATGTGAAGACAGGTGTCATGGGGCATTGTGATGACAGTGGTCATCTAGAATTGTGAAGATAGATATCATGGAGCACTGGGATGACAGGGGCCATGGAGCATTGTGATGACAGGGGTCATGGGGCATTGTGATGACACGGCAATGGAACATTATGATGACAAAAATTCTGGAGCATTGTGATAAAAAGGGCATGGACAATTGTGATTAGAGGGGCGAAGGAGCATTCTGATGACAACGGCATGGAGCATTGTGATGACAAGGGTCATCGAGCATTGTGATGACAGTGGTCATGAAGCATTGTGATGAATGGGGTCATGGATCATTGTGATGACAAGTGTCGTGGAGCATTGTGATGACAGGGGTCATAGAGCATTGTGATGACACGGTTATGGAATATTGTGATGACCAGAATTCTGTAGCACTGTGATGAAAAGGGAATGGAGCATTGTGATTACAGGGGTCATGGATCATTGTGATGACAATTGTTCTAGAACATTGTTAAGACAGGGATCATCGAGCATAGTGATTAAAGGGGCCATGGAGCATTGTGATGACAAGCGTCATGGGACATTGTGTTGGCAGTGGTCATGGAGCATTGTTAGAAAGGGAACATGGAGCAATTTGATTTCAGGGGCCATGAAAAATTGTGAATACATAGGCCATGGAATATTCAGATGAATGTGGTCAAGGATCATTGTGACGAAAAGTGTACTGGAATATTGTGATGACACGGTTCATGGAGCATTGCGATGACAAGGGCCATGGCGAAATATGAAGACAGGTGTCATGGGGCATTGTGATGACAGTGGTCATTTGGAATTGTGAAGAACGATATCATGGAGCACTGGGATGACAGGGGCCATGGAGCATTGTGATGACAGGGGTCATGGGGCATTGTGATGACACGGCCATGGAACATTATGATGAAAAGAATTCTGGAGCATTGTGATAAATAGGGCATGGACCATTGTGATTAGAGGGGCCAAGGAGCATTCTGATTACAACGGCATGGAGAATTGTGATGACAAGTGTCATCGAGCATTGTGATGACAGTGGTCATGAAGCATTGTGATGAATGTGGTCATGGATCATTGTGATGACAAGTGTCGTGGAGCATTGTGATGACAGGGGTCATAGAGCATTGTGATGACACGGTTATGGAATATTGTGATGACCAGAATTCTGTAGCACTGTGATGAAAAGGGAATGGAGCATTGTGATTACAGGGGTCATGGATCATTGTGATGACAATTGTTCTAGAACATTGTTAAGACAGGGATCATCGAGCATAGTGATTAAAGGGGCCATGGAGCATTGTGATGACAAGCGTCATGGGACATTGTGTTGGCAGTGGTCATGGAGCATTGTTAGAAAGGGAACATGGAGCAATTTGATTTCAGGGGCCATGAAAAATTGTGAATACATAGGCCATGGAATATTCAGATGAATGTGGTCAAGGATCATTGTGACGAAAAGTGTACTGGAATATTGTGATGACACGGTTCATGGAGCATTGCGATGACAAGGGCCATGGCGAAATATGAAGACAGGTGTCATGGGGCATTGTGATGACAGTGGTCATTTGGAATTGTGAAGAAAGATATCATGGAGCACTGGGATGACAGGGGCCATGGAGCATTGTGATGACAGGGGTCATGGGGCATTGTGATGACACGGCCATGGAACATTATGATGAAAAGAATTCTGGAGCATTGTGATAAATAGGGCATGGACCATTGTGATTAGAGGGGCCAAGGAGCATTCTGATGACAACGGCATGGAGAATTGTGATGACAAGTGTCATCGAGCATTGTGATGACAGTGGTCATGAAGCATTGTGATGAATGTGGTCATGGATCATTGTGATGACAAGTGTCGTGGAGCATTGTGATGACAGGGGTCATAGAGCATTGTGATGACACGGTTATGGAATATTGTGATGACCGGAATTCTGTAGCACTGTGATGAAAAAGGAATGGAGCATTATGATTACAGGGGTCATAGAGCATTGTGATGACAATTGTTCTAGAACATTCTGATGACAAGGATCATGGAGCATAGTGATGAAAGGGGCCATGGAGCATTGTGATGACAGGCGTCATGGGACAATGTGTTGACAGTGGTCATGGAGCATTGTTAGGAAGGGAACATGGAGCAATTTTATTTCAGGGGCCATGAAAAATTGTGAATACATAGGCCATGGAGTATTCAGATCAATGTGGTCATGGATCATTGTGATGACAAGTGTCGTGGAGCATTGTGATGACAGGGGTCATAGAGCATTGTGATGACACGGTTATGGAATATTGTGATGACCAGAATTCTGTAGCACTGTGATGAAAAGGGAATGGAGCATTGTGATTACAGGGGTCATGGATCATTGTGATGACAATTGTTCTAGAACATTGTGAAGACAGGGATCATCGAGCATAGTGATGAAAGGGGCCATGGAGCATTGTGATGACAGGCGTCATGGGACATTGTGTTGGCAGTGGTCATGGAGCATTGTTAGAAAGGGAACATGGAGCAATTTGATTTCAGGGGCCATGAACAATTGTGAATACATAGGCCATGGAGTATTCAGATGAATGTGGTCAAGGATCATTGTGACGAAATGTGTATTGGAATATTGTGATGACACGGTTCATGGAGCATTGCGATGACAAGGGCCATGGCGAAATATGAAGACAGGTGTCATGGGGCATTGTGATGACAGTGGTCATTTGGAATTGTGAAGAAAGATATCATGGAGCACTGGGATGACAGGGGCCATAGAGCATTGTGATGACAGGGATCATGGGGCATTGTGATGACTCGGCCATGGAACATTATGATGACAAAAATTCTGGAGCATTGTGATAAATAGGGCATGGACCATTGTGATTAGAGGGGCCAAGGAGCATTCTGATGACAACGGCATGGAGCATTGTGATGACAAGTGTCATCGAGCATTGTGATGACAGTTGTCATGAAGCATTGTGATGAATGTGGTCATGGATCATTGTGATGACAAGTGTCGTGGAGCATTGTGATGACAGGGGTCATAGAGCATTGTGATGACACGGTTATGGAATATTGTGATGACCGGAATTCTGTAGCACTGTGATGAAAAGGGAATGGAGCATTATGATTACAGGGGTCATGGAGCATTGTGATGACAATTGTGCTAGAACATTCTGATGACAAGGATCATGGAGCATAGTGATGAAAGGGGCCATGGAGCATTGTGATGACAGGCGTCATGGGACAATGTGTTGACAGTGGTCATGGAGCATTGTTAGAAAGGGAACATGGAGCAATTTGATTTCAGGGGCCATGAAAAATTGTGAATACATAGGCCATGGAGTATTCAGATGAATGTGGTCAAGGATCATTGTGACGACAAGTGTCCTGGAATATTGTGATGACACGGTTCATGGAGCATTGAGATGAAAAGGGCCATGGCGAAATGTGAAGAAAGGTGTCATGGGGCATTGTGATGACAGTGGTCATCTAGAATTGTGAAGAAAGATATCATGGAGCACTGGGATGACAGGGGCCATGGAGCATTGTGATGACAGGGATCATGGGGCATTGTGATGACACGGCCATGGAACATTATGATGACAATAATTCTGAAGCATTGTGATAAAAAGAGCATGGACCATTGTGATTATAGGGGCCAAGGAGCATTCTGATGACAACGGCATGGAGCATTGTGATGACAAGGGTCATTGAGCATTGTGATGACAGGGGTCATAGAGCATTGTGATGACACGGTTATGGAATATTGTGATGACCAGAATTCTGTAGCACTGTGATGAAAAGGGAATGGAGCATTGTGATTACAGGGGTCATGGAGCATTGTGATGACAATTGTTCTAGAACATTGTGAAGACAGGGATCATGGAGCAT